>NC_143249.1:131495278-132745278 GCF_984573655.1 Nuphar pumila
CTCTAGCCGGATTACCTGGTCACAGAGAATCCTTTGGGAATCCAATCCTCAACAAAGGCCATAATCAATGAAAATCACTGCGATACACCCATCATCACAAATGACCGCTCACAGGGTCGATAGCCACTAATATGATTAACAAGATCCACGTCGGATCACCTGGTATGAGAAACGTACAACCTCACGAGGATTTACCACCCTAGATGGTTTACCTAGTCTTAGACAGTACACTTCCTCACAGTTCACCGTCTCCGCGGCTACCCGGTCTTGGACAGTGTATATCCTCACAGAGATTCGCCACGCTAGTCGGATTACCTGATCTTGGTCATACATCCCCTCGCAGATACTCCATCGGAGATCAGATCCTCAACAGGTACCATACACAGTGATACATGCATCAATACAATTGACTGCTCAAAACAATTGACCGCACTCAGAGTCAGAAGCCACCAATATGGGCACAAGCACGTATACCAGCAATATGCATCGTATCACTTCACATGGCAAAACAAAACACAGAATCACCCATTCTCCCAATAAGGTTCCATGAACCATAATCATGTATCGAATCTAAACATCCACTGCATGCTCTCGATAATTCTATTTAGGAGACAGACAATGACATCACATAGAAGATTTACACTACGCAACTCATACGTAATTCAATAAATTCACAAGACTCAAGTTATATGTGCAATTATCCAGATCATTGCATCATCCTAAGCATTCATAATTCTTACCTCAAAGCACATCACATTCAACCACTTCAGCGTGAAACATACGCACATATCTACAAGACATTTTTGTCCAAAATTCATGATATATCAATCGTCTCCACCACATGACGTGGAACGAGAAGGGTGAACTACGCACGTAGTCCCCTAGGTCTCAGTCAAAAATCTCCAACTCTCACAGGAGTCAACTCGAATCAGCTTGGGAAACTATACCCACAAGCGCAAACGAACCCTTAGGTTCCGATAATCAATACATCAAGCCAAATGCACAAGGCTAAAACACGAAACTGTGTCTCACACTGGACTACACCCGAAAAACACACAATTTCATCCAAACATACAAGATAAGCAATTTAAACAACAAAAACTAAATTAAACATACTTACTGTGTGATGGTCGATGTGTGCAGAGACTTGAACCACACTTCTGTAACTCTTTTAAAACACTGCACTGATACCAAGATCTGTGGCGTCCAAAACCAGTACTTTGGAAAAACTTAGAATTTTCTGTGAATTTTTTTTTTTTTAAAGGGTTTAACTAGAAAACAACAGAAAGCAAAGTGCAAGTAAAACAACAAAGCCGCGAGTCTGGGTGGCCACAGCAGGTGAGTGCAACCAAGTAGCCAACAATTTAAAATAAGGTACAACCACAAGTGTCAAAAGGGCATACAACCCAACAGTTTAAATGTTTACAAAAATAAAAGTACAAAATGTCCAAAATAGGGAATACATCCCAACAACACCCAAAACCCAAAAACCACAAGGGACAGGATCTGCAGAACAAGTGTGGGTCCTCCAAGCCTCAATCGTGTATCATCGCATCAGCACTGCACTTGTTAAAAATCACCTACATCCCCATAAAACGGGGTCAGGCCGCTTGCGAGGTGGTGAAAAAACAACCACAAGCATATATATATCAATTCTGACAAGGAGAAGCAGGAACAAAACTAACAAGTGTAAGTGTTTGTGTCAGGTAAGTGCAAAAGTGACAAGTACTAGTTAACTGAAAAGTCACAAGCTAAAGTAACTATAAAGTATGTGCTCAAAGCAGTAACAGACTGTAACAAGTGCAGTACAAGTAAAGTAACTAAGCAACAGCTGAAACGAGTAAAGTAACTGAAGTAAAGTCTACAGAACAAGTAACGTAGCAACTACAGTAAGCCAGCTGTTTGGTTAGTCTTTAAGTTCTTCTGATTACTCCTTCGGGTACGCGAAGGAACCTCGCATTCTGTGAGACATGCACCCGGCGTTTGTTATTCAATTCTAGTGTGATAACCGGGGAAGCTACAGACCGAGTCAACCTCATGCGAGCAGCACGCAGCTGGGAGAAAACACTCGCATAGGCAAGGATTGCAATCCATACTACTGCAGTAGTGAGGTCCTAAAAAGGTAACCTCAACCTTCCTGACTTTGAGTGACTGGAGGCCAAAGGACGCTACAGCTCCTATCCAAACATGTGTCGTAGTAACGACAAGTCACTTAGGGTTGTACCATCCACCCTCTCCAAGGTGAACCGTTTTGTGAATGGGGTGAAGCAGGTTTATCTTTCTTAGGCTCATTGTTTAATCATACCTCTCAATGAGGAATTTGCCTCATGGTCCCCGCGGGGTACGCTAAAGGAGGTCTTGGCCTGCCCATTCACGTGCTCAGCCTCACGCGGCCAACAGAGCACACTGCTCGTGAAAGCAGTCACAACACCATATTATTTATTTCTGATTCAGGGTATATTCACACAAGAGTCTATTTACAACACAAGAGCCACTGCCCAAGTACTCCAACTGAGCCCAAAACAAGTCATTTTCATTCATACCCTATGGTGTTCAAGTTTTATTCTTTTCATTTCATGCAGTAAGTGCACCTGGTGCACTTACCAATGCCTCAAGCCATGTACCTCCTCAAGGTACGCACTACTCAGTAACAGTGTCAGGATGCGCCACGTGCAAAGTGTAAAAGTACCACCTGTTTACTAACTTTTGCACAAATATAAGTAACAGAGGCATTGCATCATTTCATTTCTGAGAGACAAACATACGTGCAAGCAAAGACACATTTTCAAACATGTGATATTTCATTAATTTTCTCCATCTAAGCAGTTGTCTCAAAGTTATCAACATTGGCACTTTGCAAAACAAGAAATTATTCTCGTAGAGAACTTATGATTTGCATACTTCAGTGTTAAGATTGCATTTAACAAGATTCCCATACGTATGGAAATTACATTCGCATTTCCAAGGTGAAATAGTCGCTCTTGCAGGGGAGATGCAATTGCAATACGAAAAACCAACCTGCGTGGTTCAAAAAACTTATGTGTTTATAGTGAAATCTGGGATATTCCCGTCTTATGGGAATAACATTAGCTATTTTCACGGTATGGGGTGCCGCGCCTGTGGACCCGAAACAAAGATATTTAAACAACACTTCTGATTCAACGTAGTTTCTAAGTATTCAGAGTTGCAATAGTGTTCGTTTGTTTACTTTACGAGTCTATTGAACGTAAACCAAGACATAAGAGTTTTCCTTACGCATTACGACACACATACGTGTCAAAGGTGATTTCTGGAAATATCCCATTCTAATGGGGATTACATTGGCATTACCATGATTCGGGGCCCCGCACCTGCGAACCCGAAACAAACAAATGACAAGATGAACGCAGAACGACTCTATAGGACTCATACTTCGTTATGGTTATGCACCTTTCCCAAGGCTAACTCTTAAATTTTGTGAATTCCATAATGAGAGCCATGCACATCGAAAAATGTGCAAGCGCCAAGAGTCATGAACACTTAAATGGAGATAAAGTGTTTGAATCATTGAACCAATGCATTCGGATATATTGATCTCGTGCAAGCTCCACGAAGCATGCGGTTTCCTTCATTGATTCGCATCATTTCACAAGCGTTAATTTTCTTTACATAATTGTGAACCACAAAATTAAGTAAAGTGCTAACTACGATGCACTAGCGTGCCATTTGCATGCATGATAAATGCATATTTAACTATATACTTTTGCTGCCAATCCAAGACGGCTGAACTACAAGAAAAACCCGCGAAACAACAAGGGCGGGGCCCGAACACTTGCTGCCCCAAACTGCTGCAGCAACACATATCTCGGTTGCAACTAAGGCCCGCTACGGTTGTGAAAACAAGCATACACTGCTGTCAAACTACAGCAGCCGCATAAGTTGGGATCGAGGCTACCCGTAAACACCATATTGGTGCTGCTGCCATACGAGATCAAGTGGCTCGCTGGTCTGGACAATGGTCCAGACCTTTGCAGCCGGACCATGGGGTCCGAAACGCTTGGCAACAAGTTTGGAAATTCGGTCTAGACTTGCCCAAGTTCAGCTACTCCAACAATTGAATCGCAGTCACCGCAAAGCCACCTCACTAGGTGCTGCTGCCCTACATGCCACGCAGCCTACTGGTCTGGACAAGGGTCCAGACCCTGGACAACTGGACCATGGAGTCCAAGATGCTGACAGCAAGTCTGGACCTCCAGTTCAGGTTTGCACGCATGCAAAACAAGGCGTGCCACCTGAACCGAACTCGGTTCAGGTGCAGCCGCTATGACTCAGGCCTATTACAGGCTCAGGTCCAACATGGGAGGCGAGAGCATGGTCTGGACAGGGGTGTCCAGACCAGCAAGGGGTGCTGGACGCACCAACGGAGGTGTGCAGGGCGCTACAGCCCACACCAGCCACGAAGGGCCAGCGCCTATGGCGCCAGCGCTGGGCGCCAGCGCTGGGCGCATGAGCACCAGCGCACCCAGACCATCTGAATGCCCTGGGCTCAAACGGAGGCCTTCCCTATTGGTCTGAGCCTGTGCTCAGGCCTGGGGAAGCCAAAACCCAGTCTGAACCCACTCGGTTCAGACTGAGAAACCGAGAAGGAGAAAACCGAGGGAGATAGAGGAGGGGTTTGGGCTATGGGTGAGCCCAAACCGTCACTCAATCTACCCAATGGGAAAGGGCAGGGTTGCTGCCAATCCTTCCACCAATGGTGGTGGCTGCAACTCGAGTAGACCACCCTACCCATCGAACCCAAGAAGGAAAAGATTAAGAAGCCCAACACGTAGTATTGAACGAGAGAAAACAAATCAACATTAAATGACTATGCAATATAAGCAAAACCGTCGAATCCATCAAAGGACAACTTGCATGTCATGGATGCAAGGTGGTTCGGTCTCATGAAGGAGTCAAAATGTCCCACATCAACTCGAAACGGGGAAAAGAACTCATGCAACCCTGAACACATCATTTGAGAAGAGGAATCATGCAATGGCCCATTCAAAACTCGACTCAACATAAGAAGGCATTTCCAAATGCTAAAAATGTAGATGCATCAACTAATCCGCTGAAATCTCCATGTATATCATCAAATACATATAGTGGAGCTCGGTTTCATGCCATACGAAGCAAAGAACAAGCATATGGCTCTTTTTAAACGAAAACGAAAAATGCAAAACAAGAGATGGTTGAAACCTCACCTTCAAGGCTTTCTACAATGGTGGAAGAAATGGTGCTACCTTTAGGAGCTGCACTAGGTGGTGCTCCACACCACTCTCACTCACACTCACAACCTCACTCACGGTTTGGAGAAGAAAAGGGGGAAGAGAGAGAGGCTCCACCAAAATCGCCCAAGTGAATGACCTCTTTCTCTCTCTTCAAGACTTAAATAGTTAGGTCTAATAAAATGGATGGCTGGGATCTAAAGAGGCAAGATGGAGGGCTGGGGTGCTCCACGGCCCCCCATAGCCAATGCATGTCATTCTTTTAAAACTTTTAAAAAGGTTTTCAAAAATGCCATTGTAAAGGGTTTCAAAGAGCCTTTAATGTTTTGAAGATTTATAAGAAAGTACCCTTGCCTGCCGCCCAAGCCAGCCAACCGGTTTTGGTTATTTGAAAACTTTCAAAATGTTTGCAAAAAGACCATGGGGCGCCAGCCCCATGCCTCCTCTTTGGAAAATGCGCCCCTCATGATGAAGCCTCATGCTTCATCATGAGTCTTGAAAAGAACAATGGCCAATCATGGCCTTTTTTTTTTAAAACCATGCAAACTTTTGCAAAAATGCCACCCAGCTGGTCTACCTTTGACCAGCTGGTCAACGAAAGCCAAAAACGTCCTCCTAGAGGGCGCACATAGGGGCTGGACGTCCATGGGTTTGGACCAACTCCAGATCCAAGACCTAAAATCGTCCAAATGCACTATCTTCCAAAACAATGCTTATTAATGCTTTCAAAATGGAAATTCGATTTCAACAAATCACTTAGTTCTTTTCAAACCTTCAATTATCATGGAATGTTCAATGCCTCTTAAGAAAATTTCTCTTTGTTTTCAAGAATTAAGCGTATTACAATTCGCGTATTATTTTTAAGCAAAACTCGTAATTCACATGCACTGACGAGGTTTTTACGTCGTATAGGTCCCAAATTCGGGGAAAGGATATACAAACACAATATAAATTTACCCTTAAATTTTCAAAGGTTAATTCATCCAGAATTAGGCTCTTCTTACTTACACAGTGTATTTATGCGATTTTCGGGTCGCGCGCACAAAGCATAGTCAATTTCATCAAATTACATGCTATAGCCTCATAAGCACATGAAAGCATACATTTTAATACTAAGTAAGCAGTAAAATTCTCAGAAAAATTCATGGGTCTTACAAGGCCGACCGCCCACGGTCCAGCCTGGGCGCCTTCCTCCTTCCCTCCTTGGTTGGGCGTGACCCTTAGCCGAACCCACCAACTCGGGTGGCTGTGGGTCTGTTTCCCTTTGGCCTGACATGATCTGGACTGAATCTGGTCCATATCTGTCAGAGGCCCTTAGCCAGACTGGGTTCGGTTAAGGGCACTTCGCCCTCATGCCAGCTAAGGCTGGTGCTCCTTGGACCGGCTGCAACCATGTTGAGGCAGGTAGGTTGCGACCGGGTGCAGGCAGATGGCATGCACCCCTCCCTTTGGTGTTGCCTGAGTCCAACTCGAGACCGGACGTGTGGTCCAGACCTTGCTCAAGTCTAAGCACGCCCATTTGTGGGTCTGGACCAGTCGGTCCAGACTTGGGTTTTTCTTGGTGGCTGCGACCCACGTGTGTGGTCTTTTCTCCGGATCAAACCCACTTGGACCAGGTGGTTCAGTCCCTGTAGCGAGCTGAGTGTAGACGCCTTTCAACATAGTCGGTTGCTGATCATGCATATATTTCAGAGTTAATTAACATTAAAATATGCATGATTTCATGAAAAAAATGATTTAAAACCCAATTTTATGTTAGTTTCGAGTAAAAGTGCTAAAATGATTGAAAATTAGAAAATGCTTGAAAATGTAGCTTTATTTTGCATTTTTGTACATATTTTAATGTTTGTTATTTACGTAGTAGTTTTAGTTTTTAGTAATAATAAAATAATAATAATAATAATAAAAATAAAAATAAAAGAAAAATAGTTTTATTTTGCAAGTTAGTATACATTTTTATATTGTTAATAAAATCATTTTAGTTGTTTGTTTTTTTTTAGAAAAGAAGAAAAAATTAAATATACATATAAATAGTTAGAGTAGTTTTATTTTTTTCAAATGGGTTTCTTTGTAAATAAGTTTTGTTTTCAAAGTTTTTTTTTAATTTTTGAAAATTTTCTAACAAACCGGTTTACATGGTTTGTGCCTTTTGAAAAATTGAAAAAAAAGAAGTAACAAACCGGTTCAAACCGGTTTGCTTTCTTTAAAAACCGAAAATGAAAAAAAATCAGGCGTCTCCTCCTGTTGCGCCAAACTCATTTTCCTTCCCCCTCTTTTTTTTCCCTCTCTTTCCTTCCTTCTCCACCACCGCCAGACTCTTCTTCCCTCTGTCTTCCTTCTCTTTTCCCCGATTCTCTTCTCCTCTTCCTATTTCCATTACTTGCAATCCGGTGGAGGCTCTTCTCAGTCGGGCGATGGCGGACGGGAGGAGATCACCCTCTTTTCTAACACTTCTGATTTCACGGTAAGCATTTTCTTCTTCTTATCCTCTTTTAGTTCGTGCTGTAGAAATCGTTCATTTAATCCAAAAAGAAAAGAAAAAAAAATTTAGATATGCATCGGATTTTGATTTCTGCATTATTTTCTCATTCCTGTGTGTTTTCATTTTATTGTGATTTCCTGTTTTCTTCTTCGTCATTCTTTTCATTCTCAATTTCCTGCATCGTTTTGATTTAGCATATTTTTTTTCATCTGCATAGTAGCATTTGCATCATTTCATTTCCTATATTGTCGGTTTTGCTAATTCTTTGTTTAGTTCTATTTTTTTCATTCTCGCAATGTCATGCATCTGATTTTTTCACTGTTACAATTTTCAATTTCCTGTGTTGATCTTCTTTACTGTGTATCCATTCATTTTCTTATTTGTTCATCCATTTGCTGTTACCTTTTCTGTTTCTTTATTCTCTGTAATTTTATTTTATTTTCATCACCTCTTGTTTGCTTTCATTTCAGCATGATTTCCTGTTTCTTCACGTTTCTTCATTTAGTCAATTGCCTGTTTCTTCCTGTAATGATCGATTAGCTAATTTCCTTTTTTTTTTATCATTCAGTTTTCCTGTTGTCATTTCAGCAATTTCTTGTTTGATTCCATTGCCTCATGATTTTATGTTTTAAATCTACGATTTCTTCCTATTTTGTATTCAAAAATTTTCTGGTCTTTCTTCTTTTGAATTCTTGTTTTTCATTACCTTGATTTTTTGTTTTCATTTCAATTCCTAATTTTGTCTGTTTTGCATCTCTTGATTTGTCTTCTTCATTCTGTAATGGTTAGTCATTGTTGTAGTTAAGTAGTTAGTTGTTAGTCAAGTGAGTGAATTAGCTCTTAATTGCTTTGTAATTAGTTGATTAATTAGTTACATTTAATTAGAAATCATTTTTCATATAAAATTGTTATTAGATTCCTTTCATGATTTCTTTCAGATTTTTTTTAGTAGTATACTTTGTTTAGCACAGTTTCTACTTCTATCTCTTGCTTGTACTGCTCGTGTTCATTTGATTTGTAAAGGATCACACAGGAGTGGAGCTGAAGCGATTGCGTGACACAAAAGCACAAGAGTAGAAGTTTGTTTTCATTTTAGAATTAGGAATTTAATTCTGGGTTTGTAAATATTGCTTTTCACGCCCTCTGCGAAGGGTATTCATTTGTTGTAATAGATAGTTGTTTTTACTTTTCTCGTACATTTTACATTTTATAATTTGGCAATAAAGAAATAGTTTAGATTTGTGTGCTTGAATACGAAATATTCCCGTTCCCTGAGTTCGACCCGGTCTCATCCACTAGTGAGAACCGATTTTTATTATTTGATGTTTGGTTTTCACATGTTTTACATATAAAAATCTTTTCAAAATTACAATGATTATAAAAATAGAAATCAAATTTTTGGGGTCGTTGCCGGGGAACGGCGTAATACTAGTATTTACTTTATTGCCTAGTGTTTGTTTTGCATTTAGGTTTAGAACCACGTGTGTGCATATCGTAGAGACGAGCTTACTTTTCTGCACAGCCCACCTACTAGGATCCCCTTATTGGTGACTGTGTACGATTGGTACCGTACACATAGATTTCATATTTTCTTTGTATAATCTTTGTTATGTGTAACTGCGTGGTGTTTGTTTAACTTTTGTTGTTTTTAGTTTACTCGCTTTATGGTTTGCGTGGTTTGGCCGCTTAGTGCGTTAGTTAGGTAGAAAACCCAAAGTAGGACGTGTGCTACACTGGTCTACTCCAAGGTGTACACAATGACTGACGATCATCATTTGATCCGTCCTTTGAGGCAGTACTTAATGCCAAATACGTATACTCCCGCCTCCTGCATCACGAGACCTGATGTAGGAGCGAGCCATTTTGAGATTAAGGCCAGTGTGATTCAAATGCTACCTTCGTTTTATGGCCTTAGCAATGAGGACCCATATCGTCATCTTGACGAATTCCTTGATATTTGCTCGACTGTGTGAATCAACAACTTTGGAGATGATGCTATGAGGTTAACTTTGTTTTCGTTCTCTCTCAAGGATAAAGCCAAGCACTGGCTAAAAGCTCTTGAGACGGTTTGTATTACTACTTGGGAAGGAATGCAGCGCGAAATCCTCAAAAAGTACTTCCCAATTGGTAAAATGAATCAATTTTGTAAAGCTATAACCAGTTTTTCTCAAATTGAGGGAGAACAGTTTCACGAGTCTTGGGAGAGATTGAAAGATCTTCTCCGCAAGTGTCCCCATCACCAAGTGCCTCGTTGGCAGTTGGTGCAGTATTTCTATGATGGGCTTACTAAGAAACACCGTCAAATGGTTGATTCGTCTTGTGGGGGCACTTTTATGCTCAAGAGTGAGGATGAGGCATGGTCTCTATTTGAGACCTTGAGTGAAAACACGATGCATCATGCTTTGTCTTCACGGATCAATAGGACTACACCTGTGTCTAGTGGTCCTATTAAAATAGGGATTTCCGAAGTAGGGTTTGAGTTAGATTTTTGTACCAAGGTCGACCTGTTGTCTAGGAAGTTAGATCAACTCCTAGCCAATTCTTCGAGAAGTCCAGTGGAAAGAGTGTGTGAGCTTTGTGCTAGCCCTGCACACTGTGTTTTAGAGTGTTTGGCAGCACCGCTATATCCTGAATTCGTTCAGGAGCAGGTGAATGCTGCCCAAGGTTTTGCTAGGACCGAGCATGATTCATTTGCACCTTCATACAACTCGGGTTGGCGAAACCACCTCATCAGTCCACCCCCTAACCCATCCCAGAACCAACCCAGGCAAGGTGATTATGCGCCTAGATTTCAGCAATCGAGTTATCTCCCAGCCCAACCTGCTTATACTCAACCCCATTCTCATGAGCCTTCACCTAGTCAATCCTTCCAAGATAGGATATTACAAGTTTTGATCTCCCATACGCAGTCAATAGCCAAGCTAGAGAGTCATATGGGACAGTTGGTTGAGAACTTCAGTAGGCAAAGCGAAGGGAACCCATCTAGTAGGTCTGTTGTCTCAAAGGGAGAGGATTCCGTGTCATTTAACCTGCATCCCACTGCTTCACATCATGAGCAGGTCAAATCTGTTACATCCCTTCAAAGCGAGAAGGCGTATCATCCCATTCAGGAATCGACTCATGAGCCCCGTATCATTTCTACTGACAAGTCGATTTCTATTATACCTCAGCAGAAGGGGCAAGACGATCAGTTGTCTTATTCTTTACATATTCATAAAGCCCCGTTTTCTCAGCCTTTAGGATCACCGATTATTTTTAGTAAGCAAGAGGTACAAATGCAGAAGGTGCTTGACCAAGTCAAGCCAGATCATATTCACCACTTGTCTGAAGTTGCATTCATTGATAATAAGTCGGTCCTAGACTCTCATTTCCTGACTAGTCTCTCAGATGAGACTAATCTCTGTTTTTCATGTCGAGAGAGTCATGATACCACATTTAGAGATAGACGAGATGGAAACACAGTGCGTAGTGTCACAGATGACACTCTTTTTCATAGAGAGCCTGATTGAGCCTGACTTCATGTCCATTGATCTCATGGACGATGAAGGTTTTTCCAGTGATCCGTCTGGCTGGGGACGTCAAACTTAGCGCTTTATGGGAGGCAACCCATATCTTGTATATTATTAGATTTGCTTAAAATTTGTAGATTTTATTTTATTCTTCCTTGTTCGTTTTATTCATGAGCTTTTCATGTCATGTCATGTATACATTGCATTCATTGCATTCATAGAACGTGCATTTTTAATTCATGTCAGGTTATTCTACTCTTTTCCCTCATTTATTTCATCTCATGTGCATTCACTTAGTTTCATATAAGCATGGGGGAGTGCCACTGGGACAATGTCATTCAAGCATGGGGGAGGGTGTAGTTTGCACACCTTGATATTTTTGTTTACGTTCTTGCACATGTTTATACATCTTTCATGAAAAGTAGTTTTTTAAA
The DNA here is from genome assembly GCF_984573655.1 of Nuphar pumila. Taxonomy (NCBI): domain Eukaryota; kingdom Viridiplantae; phylum Streptophyta; class Magnoliopsida; order Nymphaeales; family Nymphaeaceae; genus Nuphar; species Nuphar pumila. The sequence goes on from NC_143249.1 coordinate 131,506,950, forward strand.
GAAAGAGTTTGAACTTATATGAATGTTATTTCAAATCTGATGTTTTTAGAGGATTTTTAAGCTCCATGGATTTTTTTTTTCTTGACATGGATCTAAAAATTATGGTTGTTTATGCGGATTTCGAAGAAATGATGATAGATACATGTTAGAATTTATTTTGAATCACAAATATGAATATGTACAGTTCTATTTTTGAAAAACTAAGCAAATGAACAAAAGTGTAAAAATGAGCTTAAAAAGTGAAAAAAGAGCATGCGTTAGGTTGTTTGGATAATTCTACAATCCTTAGTAGATGGGACTTAGATGTAAGTTGAAACTTTAGAATTCCATTTCGAAAAGGAGAGTGGAAAACTTCGTGATCCTAAGTAGCTGAGAACAGATACAAGTTGAAGTGTTTGACTCTCACGTTGCAAAGGTAAATGAAGGAAGTCACTTTTATGTCTTAGTTGATATCTTTTTGGTATGCATTGAAAAAGTATATAAGATATTAACATTGCACAGGGCATAAAAGCAGACCACACGCAAGCTATAAGAGAAGAATGAATACGCAAAAAGAAAAAAGTGTGAAAAGAAAAAAAAGAAGCGAGAAAAATGAAAAAGAAGAGAGCTTAAAAAGAAAGAAACGTTCAGTGCTTAGAAGTGTGAGTGAGAAAACCTGTGCAGAAAACATGAGTGAGGATAAGTAAATAATAACTTGTTTTTATTGGATTTTCTAAGAATAAAACATAAATAAATGTGATATTTAGAAAAGTGAAAGAAATTTTTTTGTGGTGGTATATAAAAGACTCTAATTATATTGTGATTTTGAAATAGCAGGAAATATTGGTGAAAATAAAGTCTTTGATTACTTACTACTTGTGAGGATGTGTAATATTTTGCATACATGACAGAGATGTTTGTGGGTAGCATCACTGCAAACCCTCATGAGACTTTACTCGTCCACTGGGGTAACCAAGGAGTTGAAAGGGCTTGTTGCATGAGCTAAATGCAACCGTGATTCCTATGAAAGTGAGTTAGGAAATAGTTTGATTTCACACATTTTTCTAGTTTGCTCGAGGACTAGCAAAACATAAGCATGGGGGTATTTGATCATGCATATATTTCAGAGTTAATTAACATTAAAATATGCATGATTTCATGAAAAAAATGATTTAAAACCCAATTTTATGTTAGTTTCGAGTAAAAGTGCTAAAATGATTGAAAATTAGAAAATGCTTGAAAAAGTAGCTTTATTTTGCATTTTTGTACATATTTTAATGTTTGTTATTTACGTAGTAGTTTAAGTTTTTAATAATAATAAAAAAATAATAATAATAATAAAAATAAAAATAAAAATAAAAGAAAAATAGTTTTATTTTGCAAGTTAGTATACATTTTTATATTGTTAATAAAATCATTTTAGTTGTTTGTTTTTTTTAAAAAAAGAAGAAAAAATTAAATATACATATAAATAGTTAGAGTAGTTTTATTTTTTTCAAATGAGTTTCTTTGTAAATAAGTTTTGTTTTCAAAGTTTTTTTAAATTTTTTCTAACAAACCGGTTTACACGGTTTGTGCCTTTTGAAAAATTGAAAAAAAAGAAGTAACAAACCGGTTCAAACCGGTTTGCTTTCTTTAAAAACCGAAAATGAAAAAAAATCAGGCGTCTCCTCCTGTTGCGCCAAACTCATTTTCCTTCCCCTTCTTTTTTTTCCCTCTCTTTCCTTCCTTCTCCACCACCGCCGGACTCTTCTTCCCTCTGTCTTCCTTCTCTTTCCCCCATTCTCTTCTCCTCTTCCTATTTCCATTTCTTGCAATCTGGTGGAGGCTCTTCTTAGTCGGGCGATGGCGGACGGGAGGAGATCGCCCTCTTTTCTAACACTTCTGATTTCATGGTAAGCAATTTCTTCTTCTTATCCTCTTTTAGTTCGTGCTGTAGAAATCGTTGATTTAATCCAAAAAGAAAAGAAAAAAAAATATAGATATGCATCGGATTTTGATTTCTGCATTATTTTCTCATTCCTGTGTGTTTTCATTTTATTGTGATTTCCTGTTTTCTTCTTCCTCATTCTTCTCATTCTCAATTTCCTGCATCATTTTGATTTAGCATATTTTTTTTCATCTGCATAGTAGCATTTGCATCATTTCATTTCCTGTATTGTCGGTTTTGCTAATTCTTTGTTTAGTTCTGTTTTTTTTCATTCTCGCAATGTTATGCATCTGATTTTTTCACTGTTACAATTTTCGATTTCCTGTGTTGATCTTCTTTACTGTGTATCCGTTCATTTTCTTATTTGTTCATCCATTTGCTGTTACCTTTTCTGTTTCTTCTTTCTCTGAATTTTTTTTTTCATCACCTCTTGTTTGCTTTCATTTCAGCATGATTTCTTGTTTCTTCACGTTTCTTCATTTAGTCAATTGCCTGTTTCTTCCTGTAATGATCGATCAGCTAATTTCCTGTTTTTTTTTTATCATTCAATTTTCTTGTTGTCATTTGAGCAATTTCTTGTTTGATTCCATTGCCTCATGATTTTATGTTTTCAATCTACGATTTCTTCCTGTTTTGTATTCAAAAATTTCATGTTCTTTTTTCTTCTGAATTCCTGTTTTTCAATACCTTGATTTTTTGTTTTCATTTCAATTCCTAATTTTTTCTGTTTTGCATCTCTTGATTTGTCTTCTTCATTCTGTAATGGTTAGTCACTGTTGTAGTTAAGTAGTTAGCTGTTAGTCAAGTGAGTGAATTAGCTCTTAATTGCTTTGTAATTAGTTGATTAATTAGTTACATTTAATTAGAAATCATTTTTCATATAAAATTGTTATTAGATTCCTTTCATGATTTCTTTCAGATTTTTTTTAGTAGTATACTTTGTTTAGCAGAGTTTCTACTTCTATCTCCTGCTTATACTGCTCGTGTTCATTTGATTTGTAAAGGATCACACAGGAGTGGAGCTGAAGCGATTGCGTGACACAAAAGCACAAGAGTAGAAGTTTGTTTTCATTTTAGAATTAGGAATTTAATTCTGGGTTTGTAAATATTGCATTTTACGCCCTCTGCGAAGGGTATTCATTTGTTGTAATAGATAGTTGTTTTTACTTTTCTCGTACATTTTATAATTAGGCAATAAAGAAATAGTTTGGATTTGTGTGCTTGAATAAGAAATATTCCTGTTCCCTGAGTTTGACCCGGTCTCATCCACTAGTGAGAACCGGTTTTTATTATTTGATGTCTGGTTTTCACATGTTTTACATATAAAAATCTTTTCAAAATTACAACGATTATAAAAATAGACATCAGCTGCCATCTTTTGGTTCAGCAGAGCCGCTCAAACCGGGCCATGCTGTGTGCGTGTGGTGCCCCACGACACTGTGAGGCTAGTAAGTTTGCGGGTCTGATCTGGACAGACTCCAGCTTAGCCTTTGGGATTTTCTCCCACTCGTAGGAACCCATACGTCGTGCGACACCCCAAAATTCCCGACTTTGAAAATCTTTTGGATTTTTGGATAAACTTTTTTTTTTATAAACATTGCGCAAATGCGGAAGTACCAAAAGGGGAAAACAAGTGGGGAACTCTGGGCGGCTCACAGGAGTGAAACAACACTGATTTGAAACAACTTTATTTAATACATTTACAAATAGTACAATCATTCCCTTTTTACAAAAACAACAACTGCCAAGATCTAGAAGTGCTAGAAGTGTGGGTTCATGTCCTCCGCCGCACATCGAGCTCCATCGCACACCTAAGCAAACACCTGTATCCCCATAAAACGGGGCCAGTACTCTTTCGAGCTGGTGAGACAAACCAGTCACAGTATACCAATATGTGGAAAACGAAGCAGAGCTATTCAGGGAACACATAGCATTCTCATTCATTTGCAATAATTGAACAAGTGTAGTATGAGCATGTACAAGAAAGTGACAAATCTACACATGGAGCAATAAATGATAATTACTTACATAAGTCAATGCAATCAGACAAGATATGAGAAAATGACTACGACTATCCATTAAAATGACATAAGTCAATGTAATCACAGAACATAATCATCCATTGTAATAACACAAGAGAAAATATGTCATACAGAACAGATTATTTGCCTTGATCTGCACGTAGGTACAAGTGTGCATATATGTGCATCGTGCCTCAAACATGTGAACTAGCAATGTAACGATGCAAATCATTGATCATTACGATGAGACAGTTAGAAACATTTTGCCACGGTAAAGCGTGACTCACGAGTTGTGTAAAAGCAAATAAACCATGTATCTCGCCCATAAGTGAGCTCGTCTTGCGAGGTAGGACCATCACCCGCACCAGAACTCGCCAAGGAGTTCCAAAAACACAAAATTCTCAAAAGACTAAATTCCCATATAGATATGCCTCACGATCCCTTCAGACTTATGGAAAAAAACATTCAATTGACAGGCGATTCGTACATTCACATAACAAATACGAATATGTGACTGCATTCATTCATACGCTTGCTTTTGTGCTAGAATGTGCTACAGTGCACGTGCTTTGAGATGCTTTATCGTACAGTATGATACTTAGCACAATGATGATACGCTTACATAATTTGTGACGTGTCGTATATGACAAGAGAAGTGCCATAGTTGCATTCATTTGTTTGACATATGACATAGGTTTCTTAATTATGTAAAAACCTTATTTTTACTTGAAGGCATTAAACGAGGTATCATTTGGGAACATTTTGTGTTCTATGCCACGACGGTCATACCCACAACGAGGGTGAATCTATACTACACAAATTGACGGTTTTTACTATTTCTTTGCGTATGCATAACTACGTATGCATATATATATATATAAATACTTACTTTGGAGCGATCGCAAGCTCATCGTCTTCGTCATGGCAAGTCAACTATTATGGAATTGTCGGGCCATTTGGAACCCGTGTCGTATGCTTACATGCAGCCCCCAAAGGCTGCAGTCCGGAGTTTGCTAACGAAGCAAAAAGCGTGGAGAAATAGGGGAATTTCCAACAGCTGGGCTGGAGCTGTCCCAAATAGACCGACAACCCTACCAGCCCCATCGGTGCCATGGGCACCATGCGCACATAGCAGGCCCGATTTGGGCAATGCTGCTGAACCGAAGAGGCAGCACCCAACTGCGAGGTGATAACAAGTTGCTAGCTGCTGGTGTTGAACCACTGGGACCAAAAGAGTTGGTCAAGGGAAGACTACCCGTACGGGTTGCGGCCATCGTGAAGACCCAGGTCTGGACCGATTGGTCCAGACCCACAAATGATTGTACTCAGACCTGGACAAGGTCTGGACCGTGTGTCCAGACCCCATGTGTGGCTCGACTACCATCAAACGAAGGGGCACAGGCCTACCAGCTTGCACCCGGTTGCTGCTCATTTGCTGCAACGGTTACAACATGTCCGAGAGGCACCAGCCAGCACCACAGGGAGGGGTGCAGGCCCACCTGCCTGCACCCAGCTGCAACCTAACCACCACGCACGGCTGCAGCAAGGCCGAAAACCCAAATAGAAAAGCATGAAGGGTTCAACACCCCCTACCGAACTGGGTTCGACCAAGGCCTTTGACAGGTCTAGTCCAGATTCGGTCCAGACCATGTCAGGCCCACAGAGAACACCAAATGGGTTGCGCAAAAGCCGAATTGGGAAGAGAGGGAGATTCCCCAACTGAACCTAGTTCGGAACATGCCTTTGACAGGTCTGGACCATATTCGATCTAGACCATGTCAGGCCTAAAGTGGGAAGTCGAACCCACAACCACCCGAAATGGGTGTGCTGCCGTGGGTTTGCGCAAAGCTGAAAGGCACCAAAAAGAGGGAGGCACCCCGGGCTGACCCAGTTGTGGTCGGCCTCGGTCACACTTGCTGGAACGTCCAGCCAACAAAAATAAAACAAAAGAAACGTGGCGTTCTTGGTCAAACGAACAGAAAACGAAATGGAAATAAAAAGAAAAGCAATGGTGTGATCCCCCCCCCATGGCTCGGACCGTTTTAGCCTAAGCCAGCAGCACCCAAAAAGGGGCTAACCCGAATAGGTGGGTTTGCTGAGCTTATGCCAAAACGATGCCTCCTTGCCAACCGAACAAGGTGGTTTGACTTTTGGAGTGGTAATTTTTAAAACAATATTTTCAATAAAAGCAATGGGAAAATCGTCAACCAAAGATTATAAAAACCGACTTTCCAAAGAAGTGACGAGTACGGGTCGAATCCACAAGGAACGGGATACATTCTGAATTAAAACTAAAATAACAATTTATTAATATAACAGAGTTTACAACTATGTCAATATTACAATTCTAATTAAATAACAATCTAAAAACATGAAAATGAACTAAAGCAGGCATCTAAGTCTTCTTCAAATCGCCAGGGGTAAATCTGTCTTTTCACCACATGTGCATCTGCACTTTGCATTGGAAATACACCTGTAAATCTGTTTCTAACTTATCAACCTACAACAATGAAAAGAAAAAGTTAGTAAAATTCACAATTAAATCTAAATTACAATCTACAATTATTTCTAAACTAATTTCTGAAATTAAACTATAATTAAGCAATTAAAGAAAACTAAAACTTCAAATTCTAACTAAACTAACTAAATAAATCATTCCTAATTAGTCTAACTACAGTTAATTTACTAACTACAAGTTAGAAAATACTGAAAACTACGTTAAATCAAACAATTAACTAAATGACTGTTTTGTCCCTAAATAGTGCAAAAGTGGATTCTGACATCTTTTCGCAAACAGATGATTTGAAAGGTCAAACGAATTCCAAATTTTACAAAATCACTTTTGTTCCATTTCTGACAGATCCAAGAACATGACAGTTTTTACGGATTTGAAAAAATGATTCTGGAACTCCAGATATAAGCGTTTCAAATTCAGGATAAATCTGGAAATCGCAGGACCCGAAATTGAAAAACCCGAAAAAGCTGTTTTTAGAAAATGCTTAAAAGTCAGAGCAAATCAACTCGAAATGAGATGATTTTTGGTCTGCAGACAGCGAACACACGGATGTAGAGAACAAAAGAAGTATTTTTAGAAAAATCCAAAAATATTTACATAAAATGACAAGTGCCAAATAGGGTAAAAATCGGTTTTGAAATCAGTGCACTATTCATTCATGCAAATCCACTAATGACACTATTCTAATTAAGACATCTAGATAACTGAAATTAATTAACTCTAATGTATTTTATCTAATGTCAACTAACTACTCTATTGTTAATTCTAAAAACTAATTGAAACAAACATTGACTGAATAGCTAAGTCAACTATGGTTAGTAACTAACTAAGGTTAGCTAGGGTACGGTTAAATAGCTAGGGTTAATAACTAACTAAGGTTAGCTAGGGTACGGTTAAATATCTAGGGTTAATAACAAACTAAGGTTAGCTAGGGTGGTGGTTTAGAATAGAGCTTTGCATTATCTTCACGCCGCCCTAAATGAATTAAGATATCCTAATAAAGAAATGCTATTTACTACAAAACGAAAATGGAATAAAGAAATCAAAATACTAATTAATTTATCTAATCGAAATTACTAAATGGAATACAATCTAATATTAAAGCAAGCTTACCTAATATGCTAATACACGACTTCTAAAATCTAATCTAAGGTAATACATCCTAAATTAGTGGTAGTCTATCTAGGCTATGTCTAAATAGGAAATTAATAAAGAGGGTTTATGAATGATGCACACGAGTTTGGAAAGAACTCTAGCCAATATAATTGACTTGATGACCCAATTAGAAAGATTGGGATTACAATAAAAACGTCTAGCTGGTTGGACCCACACGTTTTCACTTTTCCATTTAAAACAATATAACCAAGTTTGAAAACCTTTCCCAATACCTTGTCCACGATTTTAGCAAATGAATTAAAACTCAAATTTTGTTTCCAAATAGGTAAAAGGGAAAAAGCCTTCTATTGTGCTGGAGTACAAAAGTCAAATCTTTCCTGAAATGGATCCTCCGAATTTGGATGGATTCCAATTCTACCAAAAACGTGTTTTGACCAAAAATACCACTATACCCTTCTAAAATTCAAATCTATCTAATTATTTAACCTATGCTCTAGCTAATTTAACTAACATAACATATACCAAATTACTGAAAGAGGGTAAAGCCTAAAAGGAATAGAAAATCACGATTTTACATAAGACACCTAAATTGACCTTACTTAAAATCATTCTAAAATAACTAAAACTCATTACAATGAACATAGACACTCTAATCCTTACTTAAAACATTCAAAAGAAACCTACCAAATTCGAATTAATACAACTATCACACAATGCAAAACTTACTTAAACCAAAATACTAAAAGTGTTTTACTCTAACACCTATACAATGCATTTAGACACTTTAAACCTAATCTTCCTAAACTCTAATGACATATCTAACCAAAAACTCAGACCTTGCTAAAACAACATTAACAACTTAATCTAAAACATAATGTACATTACCTATATCAACTAAAACAATTAAATGAATACACATATTTTCTAACTATGCACGTTAGGCAATTAGCACAATAAGATAACATTGAAAACATCTATTAACTACAGCTAATCTAACTAATATATCAAACAACAATGACATAAATTATCTAACTACATGTTAACGCCCTATGCTAAAAACAGCTAAATCGACTACTCAAATCAAACAAACTTTCAATGATAATTAGATCTGCTACATTATGAACAGTAACTTAAAATTACACAACAATTTAACTGAAATGAATAAATTATCGAAATACTATTCTACACAAAACGCTACATCCGACTAACAGTAAATTAAATATTTTAGACAACTCACACGACTACTATATTCACAATTACTCAATAAATCGGAATGAAACTAAGAACGAAATTGGTTTCAACATAAACTAAGTAGACTATGGTTGGACGGTAAACAGAAACAACAAAACAGAAAGCAACGTTGGAACAGTCTAAATCTAAAAACGCCTAGAGAAAATAAAATCTAACGGTTCCTAATGTGTTGGTCTCTGCACACACATGTTTAAACTAAGGTTTAGAAAATCAAAACGCACATCACACATAAAAGGAAACACACAGCAACATACAATCACACGCACAGACTGGGTTTTATCTAGAAGAAAGAGATAGGGAAGATCTTACCTCAAGGGCGATCCGACGAATGGGGAGGTAGTGGGTGAGCGGACTTTGCCATGGTTTCATGTCACAAGGAACCTCGTTGATGCTGTCTAACATCTCTTTGCTACCATTTTGCAGGGAACAAGCTGGATGAAGTTTCGAGGGTCATGGTCGGCCGACCATGAAAGCGCGGCACCTCTACCACGGCTGGTTCACTCCACCTGCAGCTGCAACCTGCACAAAGGCAACCTCGATGATTAGTTTCAGTAGGGTGAGAAGAGAAGACAGATCTAGAAGAAGAAGAATGAAAGAAGAAGGGTCAGCATCTTCATTGGAGTTGGCATGGGTTCTGTGGCCAACCATGGATGTTGAAGAAGAATGGATGAAGGACGGCTGTGTAGGTGTAAACACCACAAATTTCCACTCACCTCCCTGACAACTCCCTCAATCGGCACATTTCAGTTCCCCTAAAGCAATGAAGGGCAAAATGGTCATTTTCTGAGATTGAACCTTGCAGAAAGTCTAAAATTTTATTCTTGAGCCTCAAAATTTCTATATTTAGGTTCAGAAACATCTTCAAACTGCAAATTTTCAAAATCTTTTTCTCGACAAAAAGCTAGAATTTCCAAGTACTGGCTAAGAGTAGCATTTCTTGAAACATGTCTTTGCATAGCATTGCATGAACATTTTATATCATTTCACTGCACAGCATGTCATTTCGAGGTCCAGAAACTCTCGATTTCAAAAATTCTCAATCCAAATTCGAGTTTTAACTCTTTTCAAAATTGATTTCAAAACCCTGGGTTTTCAAAATTGCCATTTTTTCCCATTTTACCCCCAGGAATTTGAATTACAAAAGTTTTTCTCAGGAAAGCAATCTGGATATTTGGATATTGATTTTAAAGATTTTATCTCAAAACTTTTTGGAAAAAGATTTTAAATCTCTTTACAAAATTTCTGTATTTTCTTTATCCATATTTTTGCCCTGAAAAACCAATTTTTTTCAAATTCTTGAAAACAAACAAAGTTTTATCTCATATTATAAAAATCCAAAAAAGAAGTTATTTCTTCTGCTTTTTATTTTCGAATAAATGGAGCGGGACCCGCTTTTGAACTAGCATCATACTCAGATTCCCAGGTAAGTTTCTAATTTTCAAGCGGGACCCACCCGGAGATCTCACCAATTTGCAAAATTCCTCTTTTTCATTTCTTAATGTTATTTTTTTTAGTTAGCGGGCCCACACACATGTGGCACCCCACTTGAAAATAAAAGATTTGCCAAAACAAAATAAAACTTTATTTTTCAAAAGGATTTTTAAAAGTGGGTTGAGGTGGCATTTCCATAAAAGCCTCTCATTTATTTCACCATTCATTTTATTTCTTTTTATTGATTTGCTTACATAATTTTTTTTTTTTTAAGGAAGCAGCCTTAAATGGCACAGTTGAACTTCCCTAAAAACAAATAAATTTCATTTTACCTAGAAATTAGGTAAATGAAATGAAATATTTGAAAAAAAACACAAGATGCGCCCTTTTGAAAACGGCAACATTGAAGTTTCAATTTGAAAAAAATTCAAAAACCATAATGGAACCTCATGAAAGGGGGCTGCGGTTTTTCTTCAAGGGGCTGAAAGTTTTTTTAAAAGGGGAAAAAAGCTGGCCAATGAGGAGGGGCTTTTGTTCTTATCGCAGGGGATTCATCAAAGGGGGAGAAAAGGCCGATTGAATTTTTTTTTTTGTTTTGCAGGGGTCTTCTTATCAAACGTGAGGCTGCCCTTTTCCTTTAGCCCAGCAGTTGTAGATCTGCAGCCTACCAATCGGAAGCACTCCTCTCTTCCACCTCCAACGGCTGCTGCCCATCTTTCCTTCAGCCCAGCAAAGGCCCAGCAGCAAAACCGCCCCTTTTTCAGCTTAGTAGCAGGAGGTCCAGCGTGAAGCAGCACTTCTCACCTTCTTCAGCCTATCAGTAGGAAGATCCAGCAGCTGGCTTCACCATTCATCTTCAGCCCACCAGCAGAAAACTATATTCAGCGTGAAACGCCCAGCAGCAGAGAATCCCCTTTTCCTGCTGTCTATAGCCCCTTTGGTGCAGGGAATCCAGCAGGATCTTTCCTATTTCCTTCAAGTCCAATAGAAGGAGATCGAGCATTACTTGATGGTTATTGAATCATATGTTGCAGGGGATCTATAAAGTAATCATAATGGAGGATTTTGAAAAAGATAGCTGGTGGGATGTCACAATCAGGCCAAACAGATGAGACGGTTGATCCCTTTCACAAACCGAATTTCTTATCTCAGTAGCTTACATTCGTTGTCTGCAGTTCATGTTTGTATACAGTGTTTTCCATCTTCAGACTTCGTGCTTTTCAATTGTTAGAATCCAATTCCTGTTTGTTTGTTTTGATCATCAACTCCTGTACGAGCTCATCAGATCCCCTGCGTTTCTGTTTTGTATTGTTACAATTTTTTTTATTTCAATCATTGATCCTATATCTTGTTTTCATTCCCTGCAATTTCAGTTTACTTTTTTTTCATTCCTCAATTTTCCTGTTTTGCATTCTTTTGATTCTCTTATTAATTTTCTGTGTGTTGTTTTACAGCATTGTATGTCCCAAGTTTTTTTATCTACTGTTGTTCATTGTATTTCCCGTTTGCTTTCATTTCAGCATGATTTCTGTTTCTTTCTCTGTTATGCTTTTAAGTCATTTGTTACTGTCATTTCCTGTTTTCATTGTTAGTATAGATCTTACTTCCTCTATCTTCCAAACCAGCTTTTTGATTTGTCCATCCTGATTTCTCAAAATGTCATTTTATCACTTTCATATAATATCATCCTAAGATCTTTTAGTCGTTTTGGATATCGTTAGAGGCATGATCCATTCCTGTACCATATATTCAAAGGCAGCCTCTTCATTCATTTACAGCATAGCTACCTTAAAGTTTGGTGTCAAAGGGTTGCATTTGCACAGCAACACCTGCGTTTTATTCCTTTGCTGTGTCAACATCCTTTTCCACTTACCTTACGTTGTACCTTCATCATTAGTTCATCTCCACACCATCAGCTGTGTTCGCATGAAATGTTGCTGCCAAATTTATAAGCCCAAGAGGATAGGCTTTCTACTGATGTGGTGACCCTCTTGATAAAACCGTAGGATGTGAGGAGCCACTCTCTTTCCTGCAGGTATCCAGTCTTGATAATCGGCCGTGTTCATGAATGGATATTTTAATATCCATTCATGATTTCTTGACCATCTTTTACATGCTTTGTTATTGATATATAGGGAAGCTCCATACCCAATTTTACGGAAAAATATGTCATAATTTGGGAATTACAGCTTTGTGAAATCACCTACAGAAACTGTATATACCCTGTATTTTCTGATTTTACCCATTATATATAGAATTCCAATTACTATGTACATTTTCTCATTATATGTATATATACCTATATATATGTATATATCTATATATATTTACACACACACATATATATATATATATATATATATATATATATGTACATATATATATATATATATATCTTCATGTGCACTCGTTTTCACATATAAATATTTATGTAGATATTTTTCCTTTTCTTTTTCTCTTTGTAAATACATCTTCATTATCACGTGTTATTTATCATAAATTCAAGCATTTAGATATAACCATGTATATCTTTGTTGTATATAGTATATATACCCATTTCCTTGGTTATCTTGTACTAATTCTCATTTTGCAAGAAGATCTAGAGGATGCTGATTCTTGTACACTGTATTTTTTTTTATTTTGACTTATGTCAGAGATGTAACAATCAAACTTGGAATAATATTTACTTTTACTGCTTAGATTAGGATGCATCTCATGTAGTTTGGTTCATGCAATATCCTGATTCTACGATTCATATATCTCATTTTGCAAAATCACCATGGATGTACACGAATGGCACGTGCACCCACTCTTAGAGAGTTGATGAACTCGGTGGAGTCCATATTTACGGCCCTAGACGGAATATGGACGAGACCCAGATCCATCATCTTTCTACTAGTCACACTGAGCCTACACTCTTAGGCTATCTTAAAAATGCACATCATATTTCCAATGTTTTCAGAATATTGTGAATTAACTCAAATAAACTCTGAACATATTCATGGCCACAGTCAGAATATGTGAAGGATTTACTTTGGCTTAATACACTTTTTTCCAACAAATTTCTCAGAAAATCTTTTCAAAGTGCATTCATTCATTCAAATCATCTGCATCATGGCATCATCTGCTTTTCTCATGATTTTCTCAAGAAAATTTCATTCTTTGAAAAAAATCGATTCCTCAAGAAACTATGAAGATTCTCGAAGATTGGATTTCCCAAGTCAAAGTTTTCCCGTGATTTCCCCTGAAAATGTTATTTTCTTAAGATTCATTTTCAAAAAGAAATTTCTCATCTTTCTCAAGAATCAAAGTTGATTTTCAGATATTTCAAAGACAAGATTCTCAGGCTTTTAATTTCCTAAGTTTTGAATTTCCTTCTCCAAAGAGCTTTTCTATAAATTTTCCCTCATTTTCCTAAGAAATTTTTCAAAGTCAGAGTTTTCCTGATAAATATTTTCTTTTCAAATATTCATCTTTTCTCAAGAACCTTCTCCATTTTCCCAGGACTTTCATCCATTCACAATTTTCCCAAAACTTCATAAACTTTCTGGTGATTTCCAAATCCTTTCATCTGAGTTTCCTGAGAGATTGATTTTCTGAGAAATGCTTTTCAACTCCAAATGTTTTCTAAGCATACATCATCTTTTTCCAACTTACATTTTACAAAATCTCATGGCACATGCATGAATTCTCTGTGCATTTAGGATATAACACAATTTCGATAATTTCACTAAATCAAGCACAATTTTGGTCCTTGGTTCGATTACCCCTGTTAAAGGTGGCAAGAACGGTCGAACCTCGTATCAATAGGTCGAGCCCCATCCCATGGATTTTCCCGCAATTTTCAAAACGGAGGTGAGTATTTCAAAACAATTTCCAAAATCCGGTCAAGTTTGAATCGCGAAAGCATGTTTTCCTCTTTCTCTTCCGCAAAGGAAGGGAAGACGGGAAAAATTTTGCGACGATAACAGGTTTGGCGACCGTGATGGCTTTTTCACTATCTCTCTGCTTCAGATTACAGAGGAGATTTAGCGTGGGTAACGCTTCAGTATTGAACAAGAATCGTTAAATGAACAAATTCACCACTTTGTCGAACTCTTTCAGTTCTACAGGATTGATATGTTCTGCGTACCATTTGGCCGCGACTCCTTCCAAGCTACGGGGGAAGCATAAAAATAGTGCTCTGTTGTCCCTCTTGAACCTAGAGCATTCTGCGAAGAACATGGCGAGGTGGGCTTTCGGGTCGCCAGAACCATCGAACTTGATGAACTTACGAGGCAGATTTTCCAGATCTTCGCCTCCTTCTAGGTCATCATAGAAGTCCTCGCTGGTGAAGACTTTCTTGCCCTTGTCGTGGGCTTGCAGTTCTTTAACCACTTTGGCCATTTCCCAGAATTGTGCTTGCAAGGGTTCTTCTGCAACTTGACTTTTTGGTTTGTGGCTCCTCCTTTGGCCACATTTCTGGAATGCCGGAGGCACCTCATATTCTTCATCGGTGTTTTCAGTTGAGTCTGATTCATCTGAAATCTCCTCTGGCTGGACCTGCTTTTTGGAAGCCTTCTTATCCCTGTGCCCGTGGAACTTCTCTCTGAATGGATTCTTTTCTGAATTGGTCCTGGGCTGCTCGTTCATCATCTTGTTCATCATCTTCCGGAACATGGCATACATTTCCGGGTCTACGCCATCCTCCTCTTGTTGCTGATCTTGACTTCCGGGGGGATCCATTTCTCCTTCTGAGGCTGAGGAGTGCTGTGGTGATGCAGTTCTTCTTCCTGACCTTGTTCTAACCATCAAATGCTGCGGATGCTCTCTGCAGGATAAAGTCTTGATTAGACCCTTAGAGAATTTTTGGATTGGGAGGAAAATGATTATTGACGATATGGTAGACAATTGGAAGAATATCCCATTACTATGGATGGAGTCGTCGTTGAAATCACGACAATTGTGTTGTCATTCTTTGTAAGAGAAATAACAACGGAAAATGTGCCTTGTTACCTAGACGAGGTCGTCAACCACGAGGAAAACACTATTTTTGAAGGAAAGAGATATCTTTTGGAAAAAAACAATCCGCAAACGGATTTAGAATAAGGAGAAGGCAAGTGGGTAAACAATTTCCACCGCAATAATCAAGGTATGCACGAAGAAAATAAGATGAAGAATTTTGCAAATAGACAAAAGAATTGAAAATCCAATGAGAGAAAACATATGATTTTGGAAAATTGCAGGCAGGATAAAAATGCAGCTAGAAATTCGAGATCCAGTAGAACGGGAGAATGGAAAAAACACCTGGAGTTTTGAAAGAAATTAGATGTTTTGGAAAAATCATCCAGAGTTTGAGAAAATAAAAGGAAAAGATGAGAAATATGGATATTTGAAAATATTTTGGGAAAAATGTAAGAAAATAGAGGTAATATACGAACAATCACATCCTGCATAAACATTCATGCACATACATCACTCCCTAAAAGGCTGACTCTAAATGCATCATTTTGAAAACAGCTGTAGGACCCTAATCCTAACTCTAGGTTCAGATCATCTTTGTCCAATCCAGTTATGCCGATATACCCGAATCGAAATTCGAGGTACGTGGCATATAATTTCAACTCCGGTTCTAAGGAAAGGTTTTCCAACATCCTTGAGCGCCTATCGATATACTTCGGACTGTGGCCCGCGGTACGTAGTAGGGGGGTGTTAACCCAAATAATTGGCCCAGTTGTGAGGCTCTGTTCCAAACTAGGGTTCTGGAAGAGCGCCCAGCAACGTGAAGACTGGGTAATGGTAGGTAATTGAGGTTTTGGAAAATGATCACATGCAAGAAATAGATGGCTCTAAAACCTAGAGAGATAGACTTTTAAAAATCTTTAAAGAAGCATACATTGTTTGCATTCAAATCCTAAATTGAGGAGAGTTGTATTTAGAGCTAAGTCTATGTGAACATGAAAATATCTCCTCAATCTGGTCCTACCAAACCATGCCTAAGCTATATGCAGTCAATGTCAGCTAGGTCAGAATCTAGGCTCCTAGGTTCGCATGATATCAAAAGTAAAAGAGCTGACATTTTGTGAACACAATTTCGATAATTGAAATAAATCAAGCACAATTTAGGTCAGACAAGGACAGGTCCCATCACGGTCGCCAAACCTGTTATCGTGGCCAAATTTTTCCCTTCCCTTCCCTGCGGGAAAATTGTTTTGAAATACTCACCTCCGTTTTGAAAATTACGGGAAAATCCATGGGATGGGGCTCGACCTATCGATACGAGGTTCGACCGTTCCTGCCACCTTTAACAGGGGTAATCGAACCAAGGACCAAAATTGTGCTTGACTTAGTGAAATTATCGAAATCGATTTCTATCCTAAATGCACAGAGAATTCAGGCATGTGCTATGAAATTTTGTAAAATGCCAGTTGGAAAATATGATTTATGCTTAGAAAACATTTGGAGTTGAAAAACATTTCTCAGGAAAAAGGTGAAAGTCAATTTCTCAGGAAACTCAGATGAAAAGGGGTTTTGAAATCACGAGAGAGTTCATAAAGATGTGGGAAAATCATGAATGGATGAAAATCCTGAGAAAATGGAAAGAATTCTTGAGAAAAGGGTAAACATTTGAAGGGAAAATGCTTGTCAGGAAAAGCTTCAAGTTTTGAAAGCTTTCTTTAAAAAATGATTGAAATTCATTGGAAAACCCGTTTGGGGAAGGAAAATTGAAACTCGGAAACTGAAATTCTGAGAATTTTAGCCTTGAAACACTTGGAAATCGATTTTGATCTTTGAGAAAGGTGAGAGACTCCTTTTAAAAATCTTGAGAAAATAACCTTTTCCATGGAAAACTGTGGAAAACTTGACTTGGGAAAACCAATTTTAAAAAATTCTCAGAGTTTTTTGAGAAATCGATTTTCTTGAAATGAAATTTTTTTAAGAAAATCATGGGAAAATCAGATGATTTCATGATGCAAATGATATGAATGTATTAATGCACTTTGAAAAGATTTTCTGAGAAATTTGTTGGAAAAAAGTGTATTAAGTCAAAATAAATTCTTCACATATTCTTACTGTGGCCATGAACATGTTCAGAGCTTAATTTATTTAATGCACAATACTTTGCAAAATTGGAAATATGATGTGCATTTTAAGATAGCCTAAGAGTGTAGGCTCAATGTGACTGGTAGAGAGATGATGGATCTGGGTCTCGTCCATATTCCGACTAGGGCCGTAAATATGGACTCCACCGAGTTCATTAACTCCCTAAGAGTTGGTGCATGTGCCATTCGTGTACATTCATAGTGCTTTTGAAATAAAATGCATGAATCACATAAACATGATATTGCAGGAATTTAAACTATATGATATGCATCCTAGTCTAAGCGGAAAATTAAATCTCTTATTCCAAAATTTACATTATTACATCACTAAATAAATGAAATAAAGGAAAATTGCAGACTTCAGTTCCTTCTTTTGAATGTCCCTGCCAAACTTGAAATGGGGTTACCTCAAATATATGGTTTTTTCCAAGATTTTCCAATAATATTCTGAAATTATTGGACTTAGTTGGATATAAACCCTATTTTCATGCTTTCTTGATATTTGAAATGATGTAAATGCAATAAATTCAGTAAGAAATAGTTTGAAATTCGAAATCGTGGTCAAAATGACCAAAATACCCCTAATATTGAAGTTATATCTTTAAAATCAGGGTTTTTTGAAGGAAATTTTGGTAAAATTGAGATTTTGAATTTCGAATTGAATCAAATGATGATGAAATGCAGTATGTGGCATGATGACATGCTTCTAAACACATTAGGATTGTAAAAACAGAATATTTGACATGCTATTATTCATAAAAAATAACGAATTTCGCTTGATTTTTGCTTGGATCAGTTCCCGCGGGGCCCTGTTTTGATGATATGGCTAAATCGAGCCTCAAATGAATTCCAAATGCTGTAAAATTCGGTATAGAGCATCTACCTATTCTGATAAACATCCTAGAATGTTAAAACTCACAAAATGACATGGTTTAGATACTAAAAGTTAAAGAAAATCCTAAAATGGGCGAATTTCACCTATGGACCGGAACCAAATATGATACTTAATGCAATAATACACAAATTACACCATAGAAACATCTGAAATTTTGCAGACTGCTAAATGACATGAAAATAAGCAATTTTGTTTTTTACAGCCTTGGGATTTGAACTACGGTGAGTTCGGTAACAAGAATTTGGTTCTGACGGAGGCAAAATCAACCCAATCCGATGTAAAATTGCATAACAAATAGCATCCTACCATAGAAATTTCTGATATTTAACAGAGGAACTAAAGACACACAAAGGAACAACTTTAATGTTTATGATTTCAGCATTTGATCAACAGGAACAGAGATAAAAATACAATTGTTTATGCCTAATTCAACAGAGCAGACGAATATGACAAAACAAGAGACTGACAAGACAAATCCGAAACAGATATCAAAACTGTTTTAAAAATCATAATCTTTCAGATTCAAACAGAGGACATCACGAACATGACATTCATTTTTTACAGATTCGGATTTGGAGCAATACCCAAGGAGCACTCATCGACTTAAGTCGATCCAAAATCTCAGAGACCCAAATCAGGCTCTGACATGTGTCCCGAACTCTCAGATTTTTGTCAGACATCACAAAAATTCAGAAAAATATGAGAAACTTATATTAAATACTAGACATCATCTCGCATTCAGGACATTTTTCGGATCGAAAATCGGACCTCATATGAGAGAGATCTCGATTTTACAAGTCAGAAATAAATTTCCAAAACGTATCCCGGGTAACAAAACCCGACCTACCATTTTAAACATTTACTGCAGTAAATAAATTCAAATCATTCCGAATTTTTGGCAGATTTCTAGGGACACTTAGGGACGTGTAATGTGATTTTCTTAACATTTAAAAAAAATAAAATAAATGCATGAAATGATGAGTGGACTGACTAACAAAAACAAGAAATTACAGAAATGAAGCAGAATTGAAACAAAGGCTAAAAAAAAATCTAATTAATTCCTAAAATATACTAAATATACTAAATCAACGAAATGAAATATGAACTAAATCTAATTAATGCATGAATGTTAAAATCATCAAGAAAGCATAATTTTACTTTTAATATATGTCGCTTTATAAGAATAGCTCGATCCATCATTCGGATGAGCTCTTTCTTCAAAACGAAAGTGCAAATCAAGATAAAGGCATTATTTCGATAAAACCAATTAGAATAGAGGTGCACCTTGTATTCTTTTGCAGCTTTGGAACTCCTAAAATGAATGGCTACCAACGGCTTCTTTCGTCTTTCAACCCGGGCTTCCGAAGGTTCACAAAAAATCGATCCACGCACCTAGATCGAGTTGGAATTGATGCGAGCAAGCTTGGTACTTCGATGCACCCTCCCAATTGAGCCCAAGGGGGGCGTGAACTCAGAAATCAAAATCGTGTTCTGAAGAAGGTCTAGGTTGAAATGCAAAATCAAAAGGAGCTCCCCTAGGCTGGGCGTGGGGCCTTGTATTTATAGAAATTTTTGGAAAATTTTGAAATTCAAAGAGGCTTAATCTGAGCCCTCCATGTGGCGCCATCTCAGGGCATGCCACTTGGATTTTTTGAGAATAAAAAAATGAGAATTTTGTGAGTGAGACACCTCAGCAGGGGAATTTAGAATTTTTCAAAAAACTTGCTTGATTTTCTCTGCAGGAGGCTCCCAAATGACGCCACCTCAGAGGGTGTTGCTTGGGTTTGAAATTCGAAATTTGCCTTTTGCAGGGAGCCCTCATGTGGCGCCACCTCATGGGGCTATTTTTATTTTGAATAAAATAAAAAATGAAAATTGAAGCCAAGTGGGGCTCTGGAATGGCGCCACCTCAAAAGGTGTTTGAGATTTGAATCTAGAAGCAGTAGGAGCATGCCATGTGGCGCCACATCAGAGTGGTTCTTGACACGTGTCAGAAGAACAGGGCAGTTGGCTCAGAAGGTACCACCTCAAAGGAGTTTGAGTTCTACTTTTTCTGATGAAAGGAGATCTGGACATGTGGCAGTCCAGGATGGTTCCATACCTGACAAGTGTCAGCTTGCTGGAGGAGGTTCTTTAGATGGCGCCACCTCAGAGAAGAAATTTGAAATTCAAATGAGGTTGGCTTTGGAGGAATGGAGGGTGGATATGTGGCGCCTCCTCTGGGAGATCCTGCAGTGACATGTGGCAAGAGGGAGGAAAAGGAGGGAAAGGGACACGTAGCACCATCTCAAAAAATGAATTTAGGGAGGAGACTTCAGAATTTGCGCCACCTCAGCCTGGAGTTTGAATATTTGAATTGTTGCTTTTTCTGAAGGAGACAGAGAGTGACATGTGTCACTTGCTTTTTCTGAGGAAAGCAGAGACAGACACGTATCCCTTGCTTTTTCTGAGAAGAGCAGAGGATGACATGTGTCACTTGCTTTTTCTGAGAAAAGTAGGGAGTGACATGTGTCACTTGCTTTTCTGAGAAGAGCAGAGAGTGACACGTGTCTGCTGCAGAAGAAAATACCTCAGATGGCGCAACCTCAGAAGGAGACAACTCTACTTTTTTTGAAGGAAGCTAAGAGTGACATGTGTCACTTACTTTTCTGAGAAAAGTAAGGAGAGACATGTGTCATCCTGCTTTTTCTGAGGAAGGGAGACAAGCTTTTTCTGAGAGAGAGTGACACGTGTCTCTTGCAGGAGACACATTTCAAATGGTGTCACCTCAGGGGAGACAAGCTTTACTTTTTTTCTGAATAGGACAACACATGACACTTGGCGTCTCATGGTGACTTGGGAATGACACATGGCACAAGGGGAAAATGGTGGACATGTGGCGCCATCTTGAAGAGGCCCCACACTGACACTTGGCAAAGAAATGGAAAGGGATAGAAAATGACATGTGGCGCCACCCCTAGGTGAACCCCACGCTGACACATGGCGGAGCAATGGAAGGAGAGAGAAAAAGGTCCAGTGGCGCCAATCCAGGGACAAGGCTCCTATATTTTTGGGTTTTTTTTCAAAATTCAGGTTTTTCAAAAGAAAAGCCTATGTGACACCACCTCAATGTGGGCCCCACATTGCTTCTTTATTGAAATAAAGACAAGACAACAAAACCTCTTTTTAGAATTTTCATAAAATCTGGACTAGTTGGCAAAACAAAAATTTTGAAAAGAGTTGGCCTTTGTAGGGTGATTTTGTAAAAGGAAGATATTTGAAATTGTTTGACAAAAGGGCAAAATCTGAGATGAAATTTATTGAAAATTATCCAGATTGTTTTCTTGAGAAAATATTTTGAAATTCAGAGTCCTGGGGGTAAAATGGGAAGAATTGATAATTTTGAAGACCCAGGGTTTTGAAATTAATTTTGAAAAGAGTTGAAATTCGAATCTGGATTGAAGATTTTGAAATCGAGAGTTCTGGATCTCGAAATGACATGCTGTGCAGTGCAGTGATATGAAATGCTTATACAATGCCATGCAAAGACATGTTTCCTGAAATGCCCTTCTGAAGTAGGATTTTAAAATTTTGCAGTTTGAAGATGTTTCTGAACCTAAATATAGAAATTTTGAGGCTCAGGAATGAAATTTAAGACTTCTTGCAAGGTTCAATCTCAGAAAATGACCATTTTGCCCTTCGACTGGTTGGTAGAGATATCATGGAGGTGAATGAAAATTTGGGGTGTTTACAGATGCCCCTCTTTGCTACTAAGCCGGCTTGTGGCCGAGCTTAGTGGCAAATAAAAATACACCAAATTTGGGCTATATAAAAAAAAATGCCCCAGTTAGAAGGATCTGACTGGGTGTGAGGAAATTAGCCCGAGGAAGATGGTAGATTTGAAATGGAGAATGAAGAGAAAAGATAACCATTATGAGAGTAAAATTCAGGTTTTTCCCCTTAACCTGGATGGGACAAAAATACCTCGCATGGAACGAAGCTCACGTTTTAACCCTTGACCTGATTGGGGAATGAAATATCTCATAAAATGAGACTCAGGTTTGTACCCTTAACCTGATCGGGCGGAAGATGAAATACCTCTTTGATTGAGGCTCAGGTTTGTACCCTTAACCTGATCGGGCGGAAAGTGAAATACCTCATCAAAGGAGGCTCAGGTTTGTACCCTTATCCTGATTGGGCGGAAAATGGAATACCTCATCAACGGAGGCTCAGGTTTGTACCCTTATCCTGATTGGGCGGAAAATGGAATATTGGAAGGTGAATAAGACAACTTTTCTTGAAGATGAACGAGGCGATGGAAATGGAATTGTAAGAGGCAATTTTGGAAGATGATCAAGATGATCTGGTGAATTTTTCATCAGTGTGAAATATGAATATGGTAAGGAGTAAGACGACTCTTTCGACAATGCGAACGCTGGATATGGCAACCTTTTGACGAGAATAAGGTAACTCTTTCGGCAACGCGAAAGACAGACAAGGCAAACTCTTTCAGAGAAGAGTAAGGCAACTCTTTTGACAACGCAAAAGATGAATAAGGCAACTCTTTCGGCAACGCGAAAGATGAACGCTAGCAATCCAAAGGAACAAGGCGATTCTTTCAACAACGCGAAAGATGACAAAGGCAATCCAAATGAACAAGGTGATTCTTTCGACAATGCGAAAGATGACAAAAGGCAATCCAAAGGAACAAGGAAATTCTTTCGACAATGCAAAAGATGACAAAAGGCAATCCAAAGGAACAAGGAGATTCTTTCGACAATGCGAAAGATGACAAAAGGCAATCCAAAGGAACAAGGCGATTCTTTTGACAATGCCAAAGATGACAAAAGGCAATCCAAAGGAACAAGGCGATTCTTTCAACAAAGCGAAATATGACAAAGGTAATCCAAAGGAGTAAGGCGATTCTTTCGACAATGCGAAAGATGACAAAGGTAATCCAAAGGAGCAAGGCGTATCTTTCGACAACGCGAAAGATGACAAAGGCAATCCAAATGAGCAAGGCGATTCTTTCGACAACGCGAAAGATGACAAAGGTAATCCAACGGAATAAGGTGATTCTTTCGACAACACGAAAGATGACAAAGGTAATCCAAAGGAATAAGGTGATTCTTTCGACAACGCGAAAGATGACAAAGGTAATCCAAAGGAACAAGGCGATTCTTTCAACAATGTGAAAGATGATAAAGGTAATCCAAAGGAACAAGGCGATTCTTTCGACAACGCGAGAGATGACAAAGGCAATCCAAAGGAACAAGGCGATTCTTTCGACAACGCGAAAGATGACAAAGGCGATCCAAAGGAATAAGGTGATTCTTTCGACAACGCGAAAGATGACAAAGGTAATCCAAAGGAACAAGGCGATTCTTTCGACAACGCGAAAGAGGACAAAGGCAATCCAAAGGAACAAGGTGATTCTTTCGATAACGCCAAAGATGACAAAGGTAATCCAAAGGAACAAGGCGATTCTTTCGACAATACGAAAGATGACAAAAGGCAATCCAAAGGAACAAGGAGATTCTTTCGACAATGCGAAAGATGACAAAAGACAATCCAAAGGAACAAGGCGATTCTTTCGACAATGCGAAAGATGACAAAGGTTATCCAAAGGAACAAGGCGATTCTTTCGACAACGCGAAAGATGATAAATGCAATCCAAAGGAATAAGGCGATTCTTTCAACAACGCGAAAGATGATAAAGGCAATCCAAAGGAGCAAGATGATTCTTTCAACAACGCGAAAGATGACAAAGGCAATCCAAAGGAATAAGGCGATTCTTTCGACAACGCCAAAGATGATAAAGGCAATCCAAAGGAATAAGGCGATTCTTTCGACAACGCGAAAGATGACAAAGGCAATCTAAAGGAATAAGGAGATTCTTTCGACAATGCGAAAGATGACAAAAGGTAATCCGAAAGAACAAGGCGATTCTTTCGACAACACGAAAGATGACAAAGGCAATCCAAAGGAATAAGGTGATTCTTTCGACAACGCGAAAGATGACAAAGGCAATCCAAAGGAGCAAGGCGATTCTTTCGACAACGCGAAAGATGACAAAGGTAATCCAAAGGAATAAGGCGATTCTTTCGACAACACGAAAGATGACAAAGGTAATCCAAAGGAATAAGGTGATTATTTCGACAACACGAAAGATGACAAAGGCAATCCAAAGGAACAAGGCGATTCTTTCAACAACGCGAAAGATGACAAAAGGCAATCCAAAGAAGCAAGGCGATTCTTTCGACAATGCGAAAGATGACAAAGGCAATCCAAAGAAACAAGGCGATTCTTTCGACAATGCGAAAGATGACAAAAGGCAATCCAAAGGAGCAAGGCGATTTTTTCGACAATGCGAAAGATGACAAAAGGCAATCCAAAGGAACAAGGCGATTCTTTCGACAATGCGAAAGATGACAAAAGGCAATCCAAAGGAGCAAGGCGATTCTTTCGACAACACGAAAGATGACAAAGGCAATCCAAAGGAACAAGGCGATTCTTTCAACAACGCGAAAGATGACAAAAGGCAATCCAAAGAAGCAAGGCGATTCTTTCGACAATGCGAAAGATGACAAAGGCAATCCAAAGAAACAAGGCGATTCTTTCGACAATGCGAAAGATGACAAAAGGCAATCCAAAGGAGCAAGGCGATTCTTTCGACAACGCGAAAGATGACAAAGGCAATCCAAAGGAGCAAGGCGATTCTTTCGACAACGCGAAAGATGACAAAGGCAATCCAAAGGAGCAAGGCGATTCTTTCAACAATGTTAAAGATTATAAAGGTAATCCTTTCGGAGAGAAGGCTAATCTTTCAACAACGTGAAAGATGATAAAGGCTATCTTTTCAGAGATAAGGCTAATCTTTCAATAATGTGAAAGATAATAAAGGAAAATCTCTCGAAGGGGTCAAGATGCATCAATATGGACCTCAAGCTCTCACTTAACGTCAGGATAGCTAGAAAATATTGTCAAAATGTTTAAAATTTGTTGTTGATTCCAAGTAATTGAAAATGATGCTCATTGTTGTGAAAATAGTCCTTCTTTTCTACCTGAAGTATTACCTTCAAACCGGATTGACTTCATAGAATCAAGATTTGGAATCCAAATTGCTTGTGATTGACCTTCTTCAAAGAAATTATCAATTTCCTTGATATGAACAGGAAAGAGAATTTGATATTATGAAAGCAATTGATGAGAGAATATTGATAATAGAATTCTACAAATTTAAAGAAGATTCTTGATAGATTTGGCAGTTTGATATCCTAGGAGCTTCTCTCATGATAATCTTTCTGCACTCTTTTGGCTCTCTTGGGTTTTTGCTACATTCTCCTTCATTTTGGAGATGTTGTAACTTTTTTTTTCTCTCTTTATTTTTCCTCTCTTGCTCTCTTTTTGGGAAGGGTACGTTACAAACTCCTTCAACTTGGAGATGTTTCGGTCCTTCTTTGATGATATTGGCTCACGAGTTAGAGATCATTGAAGGATAGCTGAAATTAAATATCTTTTGGGGATTGTCGGGAGGTTCATCGCATCTGCCTTCATCTCGACAGTGCTTTGGACTTTCCATGGAAGGATTCGTCACAAACTCCGTCATCTTGGAGATGTTTCAAATCTTCTTTGGCCCCGGGGGTCTACTCGCTTAATTCGCCTTCATCTTGGCGACAATTGAGGGATCCCCTTTGTGGATATTTAATTGCAGCTTAGGGGATTTTAAGGAGACAGGGCTTGGATGAATTCTCTCTTTTTCTAGCGCTCAGGATATTTTCACTGCCTCATTTTCACAAGAATGGTCTTTAAAAATGTGTCATTGACTGCGACCAATATCAATCATATATGGCTTTGCAAAACATTGAATCTTCTTTTCTGGCCATATCGAGGATTTATCCTTCATCCTTTTGGTTGGCCAATAGAAAGGATTTGGATTTTGAATCCTTCTTCACAAAAGCTTTGCCCTTTTGGAAGTAATACTGAAGGTAAACTGAGGTAAAATTTTGTGCAATAAAATTCTAAAATCAACAAGTAATTGATTGACAAATTGACAAAGTGTTCTTGAAATCCTTAGTAAAAGAGATCGCTTGACATCCGAGCTCACACATCCCTGACGATGGTACTCAATTTCGAAGGTAAATCCAATACAAAGTCGGAATTTTTGAAGGTAAGCCTAACTCAAAAGCTGGTTTTGAAATACCATCTGAATCAGGACTCAGGTTTTACAAGGAAAGCTGGAAGATTCGAGTCAAAACTCGAGCCTTCGAAGGAAAGCTAGGAGGTTTGGTTTCTAATGAGATAAAGTTCGGGTCGAAACCCAAATCTTCAAAGGAAAAACTAGGCCAATTCAGATTTTTGAGTCGAAACTCAAATATTCAGAGGAAAGTTGGAAAGTTCGAGTCAGGGCTCGAATCTCAAAGGAAAACTGGGAAGTTCAAATTTTGAAGGAAAGAAAACTTGAGTTAAAACTCAAATCTTCGAAGGAAAGCAGGAAAGTTTGAGTCAGGGCTCGAATCTCAAAAGGAAACTGGAAAGTTTAGATTTTGAAGGAAAGAAAACTTGAGTTAAAACTCAAATCTTTGAAGGAAAGCAGGAAAGTTTGAGTCAGGGCTCGAATCTCAAAGGAAAATCTTTAATCAGAAGATTGAATTTTTGAAAATCGATAGTGCGAGAGCTAGGATTGAAAGTTTTGAGAATGGTCAGTTCGAGGACTGGAGTATTTGACTTGCAATGAAAAAGACCATCATATTTAGATGTATGTGGTCTGATTTTCAAGATTAACCCCTTATTCTGAACGGGGATATGAATAGAAATTAGAAAAACATGGAAAATGATTCAGGTTTATCCCTTAACCTGAAGGGGAAGAAAATGGATGCAGAATTGATGCAAAATGAAATGCAAATGCACATGAAATGTAAATGAATGCAAAATTAATGCAAGTGGGTGTATATACATGCAAAATGAGAAGTTGGTTTATCCTGCCTGCATACAGAATGTTTTGAGGTAAAGATAGATTTTTCAAAAAAATGCCCCAGTGTAACTAGGGAGAAAAATTTTGAATACAAAGAAGGATAATCGAGGAATAAGGTGACAGGCTTCTTGATTGAGAGACGTCTTCAAGGTCATTCCTCACAAGAGACATATTGTGAAAAGGAAAGAGACGCAAATAGAATGGTGCCAAACTATTGGCAAATTTAATAATTTTATTGATGCTTAAAAATCGAGGAATGGAAACAGAATTATATTATCCCTTTGACATGAAGAAAGTGCTAGAACATGGGATCTTTAAAGTAAAAGAAGAATGTTATTTTGAAAGTGAGAAATCATTTTGGGAAGAAAATCAACTGCGAGGTTGATTTTGAGGAATGATCAGCGTGAGAGCTGATCTTTGAAAGGGGAATCAACACGAGGGTTGATTTTGAAGAGAGATCATCATGAGGGTTGATTTTGAAAATGAATTGGTTTAACCATAATTTTTTAAAGAAAATCAACACAAGGGTTGATTGTAAAAGATAATGTTTCGAAACCAATTTAAGAAAAGAAGATCACCGCGATGGTTGAAAAAGATTGGACTGAAATATTAAACTTTTGGGTGATCATGACGAAGATGTTTGTAGAAAAATTTCAAAAATTTCACGATTTTGAAAAAAAACCCTCAGGTAATTTCATTTCTCTCATGAATGATGTTGGGATTGCTCCTCATCTTGAAAAAAATGGGCAAAGAAGATTCTTTAAAACGAAAACAGGTGCCCTAATGGGGCAAAAGAAAGAAGTATTGGATGAAGAAAATTGACATTTTATTGATAAGCAAAACTGATAACAAAAGACTGCATATTTATAAGCACTCGACAAAAGGGTTGCAAAAACTGGGCGGACTTGCCCCTACGAGGTGACTGGCAAAACGAAAGAAAGAAAGCAGGAAACTTTAGCATCGTCAATTTTCTGAATGATCTGGGAAAGGCTTGGTCAAGATGGCCAGCTCGTCTTCTTCTTCCTCTTCAGCAAGGAGGCTCTTGTCAATGCAATCCTGAACAATATTTTTGAAGACAAAACAATGATCAATGTCATGCCCTACTGCCCGATGGAATTTGCAAAACTGATTCTTGAACCTTCCCATGATGGTGGGAGGAGTTGTGGCCTTTGGGAGCTTCACTAATCCCTTAGTTAGCATGAAATCAAGGGCTTCTTCGAGTGTTTGTTTGAGAGGAGTGAACACACGATCATTACTCCAACCTTCACGCTTTATCTTTTCCTTTTGTGGAAAGTTGGGCTGAGATAGCTTGCTATTCTGTCTTTCCTCTCGATCCGCATGGTTCCCCTTACTACTTTTGTTATCATTGCGGCTGATGTTGGCGGAGGAGGTGAAATTTGCCTTTTTCTTTGGATCTAGATTGTTCTTGACGAGGGTGATACCATCGTAGACACCGTTCTCCAACCCCATCTCGAGCCACTCGGCTCGTTCAGTAAGCTCTATGAAAGACTTGGAAGGCGAGGTGGAGATAAGACTTCTTAAAGGTTGTGAGAAGTTGTTTAGGATCAGCGATAAAGCATGCCTCTCTGATATACGATCCCTCATTTTGTTGCAGGTCTCTCTCCATCTGCGAATGAAGTCCCTGGCTTTTTCACTATCATTCTGCCTTAGATTGCAGAGATGATTTAGCGTTGGTAGCGCTTCAGTATTGAACAAGAATCGTTCAATGAACAAATTCACAACTTTGTCAAACTCTTTCAGTTCTATAGGATTGATATGTTCCGCGTACCATTTGGTCGCGACTCCTTCCAGGCTGTGGGGAAAGCATAGAAATAGAGCTTTGTTATCTTTCTTGAACCTTGAGCACTCAGCAAAGAATGTGGCGAGATGGTCTTTCGGGTCGCCAGAACCATCGAACTTGATGAACTTTCGAGGAAGGTTCTCCAGATCTTCATCACCTTCTAAACCATCATAAAAGTCCTCGCTAGTGAAGACTTTCTTGCCCTTGTCGCGAGCTTGCAGGTCTTTAACAACTTTGGCCATTTCTTTGAACTGTGTTTGCAAAAGCTTTTCTGCAGCTTGACCTTTTGATTTGTGACTCCTCCTTCGTTCTTGGCTATGTTTCTGAAGTGCCGGAGGTACCTCATATTCTTCCTCAGTGTTTTCAGTTGAGTCTGATTCATCTGAAGTTTCCTCTGGCTGAACTTGCTTCTTGAAAGTCTTCTTATCTTGGTGACTATGGAACTTCTCCCTGAATGGATTTTTTTCTGAACTGGTCCCAGCCTGTTCACCCATCATTTTGGTCATCATTTTTTGGAACATGGCATACATCTGTGGATCTATGCCATCGTCCTCTTGTTGCTGCTCTTGACTCCTCTCGGACCGGGGGGAACCCATCTCTTCTTCTGAGGCTGAGGAGTACTGAGGTGATGTTGTTTTTCTACCTGATCTTGTCCGAACCATCAGATGCTGTGAAGGCTCTCTTGTGTTCTCTTTCTTTCTCTTTCTCTGCAAGATTCTGCAGGGCAAAGACAGGATCAAATTTTGAGGAAAATTTTTGGATTTTTGGAGAAAAATATTGAGGAAAATATGGTAGACCATTGGAAGAGCATCCCATTACTAGGGATTGAGTCGTCGTAAGGATTACGACAATTGTGTTGTCATCCTTTTGCAAGGAAATAAACAACGAAAAATGTGCCTTGTTACCTAGGCGAGGTCGTCAACCACGAGGAAAACACCATTTTGAAGGAAAGAGATATCTCTTGGAAAAACAATCCGCAAACGGATGTAGAATAAGGAGAATGCAAGTGGGTAAACATTTTCCACCGCAATAATCAAGGTATTCACGAGGAAAATCAGGCGAAGAATTTTGCGAATAGACAAAAGGATTGAAAATCCAATGAGAGAAAACATATGATTTTTGAAAATTGCAGACAGGATAAAAATGCAGTTGGAAATTCGAGATCCAGTAGAACGGGAGAATAAAAAATCACCTGGAGTTTTGAAAGAAATTGGATATTTGAGAAAATCATCCAGGGTTTGAGAAAATAAAGGAAAGGATGAGAATATGGAAATTTGAAAATATTTTGGGAAAATATGAGAGAAATAAAAGTAGTATACAAACAATCACATCCTGCACAAACATTTATGCACATACAACACTCCCTAGAAGGCTGACTCTAGATGCATCATTTCAAAAACAGATGTAGGACCTTAATCCTAACTCTAGGTTCAGATCATCTTTGTCCAATCCAGTTATGTCGATATACCCGAATTAAAATCCGAGGTACGTGGCATATAATTTCAACTTTGGTTCTAAGGTAAGGTTTTCCAACATCCTTGAGCGCCTACCGATATACTTCGGACTGTGGCCCGCGGTACGTGGTACGGGGGTGTTAACCCAAATAATTGGCCCAGTTGTGAGGCTCTGTCCTGAACTAGGGTTCTGGAAGAGAGCCCAGCAACGTGAAGACCGGGTAATGATAGGTAATGGAGATTTTGAAAAATGATCACATGCAAGAAATAGAGGGCTCTAAATCCTAGAGAGATAGATTTTGAAAACTTTGAAGAAGCATACATTGTTTGCATTCAGATCCTAAATTGAGGAGAGTTGTATTTAGACCTAAGTCTATATGAACATGAAAATATCTCCTCAATCTGGTCCTACCAAACCATGCCTAGTCTATATGCAATCAATGTCAGCTAGGTCAGAATCTAGGCTCCTAGGTTCGCATGATATCAGAAGTAAAAGAGCTGACATTTTGTGAACATAATTTCGATAATTGAACTAAGTCAAGCACAATTTAGACCAGACAAGGACAGGTCCCATCTCGGTCGCCAAACCTGTTATCGTCGCAAAATTTTTCCCGTCTTCCCTTCCTCTGCGGAAGAGAAAGAGGAAAACATGCTTTCGCAATTCAAACTTGACCGAATTTTGGAAATTGTTTTGAAATACTCGCCTCCGTTTTGAAAATTACGGGAAAATCCATGGGATGGGGCTCGACCTATTGGTACGAGGTTCGACCGTTCCTGCCGCCTTTCACAGGGGTAATCGAACCAAGGACCAAAATTGTGCTTGACTTAGTGAAATTATCGAAATCGTGTTCTATCCTAAATGCACAGAGAATTCAGGCATGTGCTATGAAATTTTGTAAAATGCCAATTGGAAAATATGATATATGCTTAGAAAACATTTGGAGTTGAAAAACATTTCTCAGGAAAAAGGTGAAAGTCAATTTCTCAGGAAACTCAGATGAAAAGGGGTTTTGAAATAATGAGAGAGTTCATAAAGATGTGGGAAAATCATGAATGGATGAAAATCCTGAGAAAATGGAAAGAATTCTTGAGAAAAGGGTAAACATTTGAAGGGAAAATGCTTGTTAGGAAAAGCTTCAAGTTTTGAAAGCTTTCTTTGGAAAATGATTGAAATTCATTGGAAAACCCGTTTGGGGAAGGAAAATTGAAACTCGGGAAATTGAAATCCTGAGAATTTTAGCCTTGAAACACTTGGAAATCGATTTTGATCTTTGAGAAAGGTGAGAGACTCCTTTTGAAAATCTTGAGAAAATAACCTTTTTCATGGAAAACTGTGGAAAACTTGACTTGGGAAAAACGATTTTGAAAAATTCTTAGAGTTTTTTGAGAAATCGATTTTCTTGAAATGAAATTTTTTTGAGAAAATCATGGGAAAATCAGATGATTTCATGATGCAAATGATATGAATGTATTAATGCACTTTGAAAAGATTTTCTGAGAAATTTGTTGGAAAAATGTGTATTAAGTCAAAATAAATTCTTCACATATTCTAATTGTGGCCATGAACATGTTCAGAGCTTAATTGATTTAATGCACAATACTTTGCAAAATTGGAAATATGATGTGCATTTTAAGATAGCCTAAGAGTGTAGGCTCAATGTGACTGGTAGAGAGATGATGGATCTGGGTTTCGTCCATATTCCGACTAGGGCAGTAAATATGGACTCCACCGAGTTCATTAACTCCCTAAGAGTTGGTGCATGTGCCATTCGTGTACATCTATAGTGCTTTTGAAATAAAATGCATGAATCACATAAACATGATATTGCAGGAATTTAAACTATATGATATGCATCCTAGTCTAAGCGGAAAATTAAATCTCTTATTCCAAAATTTACATTATTACATCACTAAATAAATGAAATAAAGGGAAATTGCAGACTTCAGTTCCTTCTTTTGAATGTTCCTGCCAAACTTGAAATGGGGTTAGCTCAAATATGTGGGTTTTTCCAAGATTTTCCAATAATATTCTGAAATTATTGGACTTAGTTGGATATAAACCCTATTTTCATGCTTTCTTGATATTTGAAATGATGTAAATGCAAGAAATTCAGTAAGAAATAGTTTGAAATTCGAAATTGTGGTCAAAATGACCAAAATACCCCTAATATTGAAGTTATACCTTTAAAATCAGGGTTTTTTTGAAGGAAATTTTGGTAAAATTGAGATTTTGAATTTCGAATTGAATCAAATGATGATGAAATGCAGTATGAGGCATGATGACATGCTACTAAACACATTAGGATTGTAAAACCAGAATTTTGACATGCTATCATTCATAAAAAATAACGAATTTCGCTTGATTTTCGCTTGGATCAGTTCCCGCGGGGCCCTGTTTTGATGATATGGCTAAACCGAGCCTCAAATGAATTTCAAATGCTGTCAAATTCTTTATGGAGCATCTACCTATTCTGATAAACATCCTAGAATGTTAAAACTCATGAAATGACATGGTTTAGATACTAAAATTTAAAGAAAATCCTAAAATGGGCGAATTTCACCTATGGACCCGAACCAAATATGATACTTAATGCAATAATCCACAAATTACACCATAGAAACATCTGAAATTTTGCAGACTGCTAAATGACATGAAAATAAGCAATTTTGTCTTTTTCAGCTTTGGGATTTGAACTACGGTGAGTTCGGTAACAAGAATTTTGTTCTGACGAAGGCAAAATCAACCCAATCCGATATAAAATTGCATAACAAATAGCATCCTACCATAGTAATTTCTGATATTTAACATTGGAACTAACGACACACACAGTAACAACGTTTATGTTTATGATTTTGGCATTTGATCAACAGGAACAGAGATACAAATACAACTTTTCATGCCTAAGTAAACAGAGCAGATGAATATGACAAAACAGGAGACTGACAAGAAAAATCCAAAACAGATATCAAAACTGTTCTAAAAATCATAAGCTTTTCGATTAAAACAGAGGACATCCCGAACATGACATTCACTTTTTACAGATTCAGATTTGGAGCAATACCCAAGGAGAACTCATCGACTTAAGTCGATCCAAAATCTCAGAGACCCAAATCAGGCTCTGACACGTGTCCGGAACTCTCTGATTTTTGTTAGACATTATAAAAATTCAAAAAAATCGAAAAAACTAATATTAAATACTAGACACCATCCCGCGTTCAGAACATTTTTCGGATTGAAAATCGGACCTCATATGAGAGCGATCTTGATTTTACAAGTCGGAAATAAATTTTCAAAATGTATCCCGGGTAACAAAACCCGACCTACCATTTTGAACATTTACTGCAGTAAATAAATTCAAATCATTCCGAATTTTTGGAAGATTGCTAGGCACACCTAGGGACGTCTAATGTGATTTGTTTGGCATTTTTAAAGAAAACTAAATGCATGAAATGATGAGTGGACTGACTGACAAAAACAGGAAATTACAGAAATGAAGCAGAATTGAAACAAAGGCTAAAAAAAATCTAATTAATTCCTAAAATATACTAAATCAACGAAATGAAATATGAACTAAATCTAATTAATGCATGAATGTTAAAATCATCAAGAAAGCATAATTTTACTTTTAATATATGTCGCTTTATGAGAATAGCTCGATCCATCATTCGGATGAGCTCTTTCTTCAAAACGAAAGTGCAAATCAAGACAAAGGCATTATTTCGATAAAACCAATTAGAATAGAGGTGCACCTTGTATTATTTTGCAGCTTTGGAACTCCTAAAATGAATGGCTACCAACGGCTTCTTTCGTCCTTCGACCCGGGCTTCCGAAGGTTCACAAAAAATCGATCCACGCGCCTAGATCGAGTTGGAATTGATGCGAGCAAGCTTGGTACTTCGATGCACCCTCTCAATTGAGCCCAAGGGGGGCGTGAACTCAGAAATCAAAATTGTGTTCTGAAGAAGGTCTAGGTTGAAATGCAAAATCAAAAGGAGCTCCCCAAGGCTAGGCGTGGGGCCTTGTATTTATAGAAATTTTTGGTAAATTTTGAAATTCAAAGAGGCTTAATCTGAGCCCTCCATGTGGCGCCATCTCAGAGCATGCCACTTGGATTTTTTGAGAATAAAAAAATGAGAATTTTGTGAGTGAGACACCTCAGCAGGGGAATTTAGAATTTTTCAAAAAGCTTGCTTGATTTTCTCTGCAGGAGGCTCCCAAATGACGCCACCTCAGAGGGTGTTGCTTGGGTTTGAAATTCGAAATTTGCCTTTTGCAAGGAGCCCTCATGTGGCGCCACCTCATGGGGCTATTTTTATTTTGAATAAAATAAAAAATGAAAATTGAAGCCAAGTGGGACTCTGGAATGGCGCCACCTCAAAAGGTGTTTGAGATTTTAATCTAGAAGCAGTAGGAGCATGCCATGTGGCGCCACATCAAAGTGGCTCTTGACACGTGTCAGAAGAACAGGGCAGTGGGCTCAAAAGGTGCCACCTCAGAGGAGTTTGAGTTCTACTTTTTCTAATGAAAGGAGATCTGGACAGGTGGCAGTTCAGGATGGTTCCATACCTGACAAGTGTCAGCTTGCTGGAGGAGATTCTTCAGATGGCGCCACCTCAGAGAAGAAATTTGAAATTCAAATGAGGTTGGCTTTGGAGGAATGGAGGGTGGACATGTGGCGCCTCCTCTGGTTGATCCTACAGTGACATGTGGCAAGAGAGAGAAAAATGAGGGAAAGGGACACGTGACACCATCTCAAAAAATGAATTTAGGGAGGAGACTTCAGGATTTGCGCCACCTCAGCCTGGAGTTTGAATATTTGAATTATTGCTTTTTCTGAAGGAGGCAGAGAGTGACATGTGTCACTTGCTTTTTCTGAGGAAAGCAGAGAGAGACACGTGAACCTTGCTTTTTCTGAGAAGAGCAGAGGATGACATGTGTCACTTGCTTTTTCTGAGAAAAGCAGGGAGTGACATGTGTCACTTGCTTTTCTGAGAAGAGCAGAGAGTGACACGTGTCTGCTGCAGGAGAGAATACCTCAGATGGCCACCTCAGAAGGAGACAACTCTACTTTTTTTGAAGGAAGCTAAGAGTGACATGTGTCACTTACTTTTCTGAGAAAAGTAAGGAGAGACATGTGTCATCCTGCTTTTTCTGAAGAAGGGAGAGAGTGACACGTGTTTCTTGCATGAGACACATTTCAAATGGTGTCACCTCAGGGGAGACAAGCTTTACTTTTTTTCTGAATAGGATAACACATGACACTTGGCGTCTCATGGTGACTTGGGAATGACACATGGCACAAGGGGAAAATGGTGGACATGTGGCGCCATCTTGAAGAGGCCCCACACTGACACTTGGCAAAGAAATGGAAAGGGATAGAAAATGACATGTGGCACCACCCCTAGGTGAACCTCACGCTGACACATGGCAGAGCAATGGAAGGAGAGAGAAAAAGGTCCAGTGGCGCCAATCCAGGGACAAGGCTCCTATATTTTCGGGTTTTTTTCAAAATTCAGTTTTTTCAAAAGAAAAGCTTATGTGACACCACCTCAATATGGGCCCCATATTGCTTCTTTATTGAAATAAAGACAAGACAACAAAACCTCTTTTTGGAATTTTCATAAAATCTGGACTAGTTGGCAAAACAAAAATTTTGAAAAGAGTTGGCCTTTGTAGGGTGATTTTGTAAAAGGAAGATATTTGAAATTGTTTGACAAAAGGGCAAAATCTGAGATGAAATTTATTGAAAATTATCCAGATTGTTTTCTTGAGAAAATATTTTGAAATTCAGAGTCCTGGGGGTAAAATGGGAAGAATTGATAATTTTGAAGACCCAGGGTTTTGAAATTAATTTTGAAAAGAGTTGAAATTCGAATCTGGATTAAAGATTTTGAAATCGAGAGTTCTGGATCTCGAAATGACATGCTGTGCAGTGCAGTGATATGAAATGCTTATACAATGCCATGCAAAGACATGTTTCCTGAAATGCCCTTCTACAATAGGATTTTAAAATTTTATAGTTTGAAGATGTTTCTGAACCTAAATATAGAAATTTTAAGGCTCAAGAATGAAATTTTAGACTTTCTGCAAGGTTCAATCTCAGAAATGACCATTTTGCCCTTCGACTGGTTGGTAGAGATGTCAGGGAGGTGAATAAAAATTTGGGGTGTTTACAGGACTTCATTCGCAGATGAAGAGAGACCTGCAACAAAATGAGGGATCCTATATCAGAAAGGCATGCTTTATCGCTGATCCTCAATAATTTTTCGCAACCTCTGAGAGGATTAATATCTACCTCACCCTCCAAGTCTTTCATTGAACTCATTGAACGAGCCGAATGGCTCGAGATGGGAATAGAGAACGGGGTCTATGAAGGCATTACCATTGCAAGAAACAGTCAAGATGCCAAAAAGAAGGCTCACTTCACTTTTGCGGCTAAATCTTTCAATAATAGCAAAGGCAACAAGAATGATCATGGCAACAGTTTGGAGAGAATCAAAAGGCAAAAAGGGAAGTACATAAACAGTGATAAACATCTCCAATCCAGCCCTCAACATCAAAAGAAAGATCAGGAAAAATTAAAGCGCAAGGACTGGAGAACTGATCGAGAATTCACCCCTCTAGAT
Source organism: Nuphar pumila (assembly GCF_984573655.1). NCBI lineage: Eukaryota > Viridiplantae > Streptophyta > Magnoliopsida > Nymphaeales > Nymphaeaceae > Nuphar > Nuphar pumila. The sequence continues at coordinate 131,544,005 of NC_143249.1, forward strand.
CAGACACTCGAGAGTATCCTCGAGTATATGCTTGAGAAAGACCTTGTCCGGTTGCCTAAAGCCGATGATCCTCCAGCAATTATGGGTAGATTCAAAGAACAGTTTTGCAAGTTTCATCGAGCAGTAGGGCACGATACAGAAAACTGCTTCGTCCTTAAGAACATTGTTCAAGACTGCATTGACAAGAAGCTCCTCGTTGAAGATGAAAAGGAGGACTAGTCATCCTGACTAAGCTCTTTCCACAATCATTCCAGAAGCTGACAATGTCGGCACTTTCTCATTTCTCATTTTGCTTTTTCAAAAGAATAATGTAATCCCATTCTTCTTTCCTTGATTTTAAAGCATCAATAAAGTCATCGAATTTTTCAATAGCTTGGCGCCATCTTATTTGCTTCTTCTTCTTTTTCACAATGTCTCTCTTGTGTGGAATGATCTTGAGGACGTCTATCAGTCAAGAAGCTTGTCAATTATCCTTTTTTTATTCAAAATTTTCCTCCCTAGTCACACTGGGGCATTTTTTTTGAAAATTTCTCTTTACCTCAAAACATCCTATATGCAGGCAGGATAAACCAATCTCTCATTTTGCATATATATGCACTCATTTGCATTAATTCTGCATTCATTTGCATCAATTTGCATTCAATCATATTCATTTGCATTAAATTTACATCAACATTCCCCTTCAGGTTAAGGGATAAACCTTAATCATTTTTCATAATTCTTCAATTTTGACCCTCGAGTCATCCAATTCTTCGATTTTGACCAACGGGTCATCCAATTTCCAATTTTCAAATTACCAAAATTCTCAATTTCGACCGCCAGGTCATCCAATTTTCATTCCCCGTTCAGGATAAGGGGATAATCCTGAAACCTTTCATAGAAGCAATCCAACTCTCTATAATGGTTCCCGTTCTTTATTGAACTGATAGTGTTCCCAAGTGAACTGATAGTCGTTCTTCATCGAACTGATAGTGTTCCCAAGTGAACTGATAGTCGTTCTTCATCGAACTGATAGTGTTCCAAGTGAACTGATAGTCGTTCTTCATCGAACTGATAGTGTTCCAAGTGAACTGATAGTCGTTCTTCATTGAACTGATAGTGTTCCAAGTGAACTGATAGTCGTTCTTCATCAAACTGATAGTGTTCCAAGTGAACTGATAGTCGTTCTTCATTGAACTGATAGTGTTCCAAGTGAACTGATAGTCCTTCTTCATCGAACTGATAGTGTTCCAAGTGAACTGATAGTCGTTCTTCATTGAACTGATAGTGTTCCAAGTGAACTGATAGTCGTTCTTCATTGAACTGATAGTGTTCCAAATGAACCGATGGTCGTTCTTCATTGAACTGATATTATTCCCAGCGATGGTTGTTCTTAATTGAACTGATATAGTTCTCAACGAACCGATGATCGTTCTTAATTGAACTAATATTATTCCTAAAGATGGTCGTTCTTAATCGAATTGATATTGTTCCCAGTGAACTGATAGTCGCCTCCTTTGGGGAAAGGAGAGAATAATTTTTGTCACGGATGCGTTGAGCCGGACCTCCAACGCTTTCTTTCACCTAGGATTTCAAGAAAATTTTGTCAATTTGTCAATCAAATTATTTGTTGATTTCATAATCCTTATTGCATAAATTTTTACCTCAGTTTACCTTCAGTATTACTTCCAAAAAGGCAAAGCCTTTGTGAAGAAGGATTCAAAATCCAAATTCTTTCTATTGGCCAACCAAAAGGATAAAGGATAAATCCTCGATATGGTCAGCAAAGAAGATTCAATGTTTTGCAAAGCCATAAATGATTGATATTGATCGCAGTCAATGGCACATCTTAAAAGATTATTCTTGCAAAATGAGGCAGTGGAAATATTCTGAGCGCTAAAAAAAGCGAGCATTCATCAAAACCCTGTCTCCTTAAAATCACCCAAGCTGCCATTAAATATCCGCAAAAAGGATCTCTCAATTGTCGCCAAGATGAAGGCGAATTAAGCGAGTAGACCCCCGGGGCCAAAGAAGATTTGAAACATCTCCAAGATGACGGAGTTTGTGACGGATCCTTCCAAGGAAAGTCCAAAGCACTGTCGAGATGAAGGCAGATGCAATGAACCTCCTGACAATCCCTAAAATATATTTAATTTCAGCTATCATCCAAAGATCTCTAAACCCATGAGCCAACATCGTCCAAGAAGGATCAAAACATCTCCAAGTTGAAGGAGTTTGTGATGTACCCTTCCCAAAAGAGAGCAAGAGAGGAAAAAGAAAGAGAGAAAAAGTCAAGACATCTCCAAAATGAAGGAGAATGTAACTGAAACCCAAAAGAGCCCAAAAGAGTGCAGAAAGATTATCATAAAAGAAGCTCCCAGGATATCAAACTGCCAAATCTATCAAGAATCTTCTTTAAATTTGTGAAATTCTATTATCAATACTCTTTCATCAATTGCTTTCATAATATCAAATTTTCTTTCCTGTTCATATCAAGGAAATTGATAGCTTCCTTGAAGAAGGTCAATCGCAAGCAATTTGGATTCCTAGTCTTGATTCTACGAAGTGAAGCTCTTTTGGAGGTAATACTTCAGGTAGGAAAGAAGAAATATTTTCAAATACTTTGAATCAACAACAAAATTCTCAACATTTTGATGACATTTTCTAGCTATCCTGACGTGAAATGAGAAGCTTGATGTCCGTTTTTGATACATCCTAACACCAATTTTAAATCCCTCTTAAGGACTTGATTCCTTCCCTTCTTTGAGAATGTGAGCTCTCAAATTTGCACACTTCCCGGTGTCCCCACTGTCCCATTTCGGTTCGAGGTCGAACCATCAATCATTTTCTCACAAAAGGCAATTTCAAAAGCTATTTAGTCTCAGCAATAAGACACCCGAAATCAATCCCTTTTCAAGTTTAGGGACCCCATTTTCCTTCATTTTGCAAAACCCCTGTCAGATTTATTGTGCAAAATCCGAAGGTTCCATCATGGTCTCTTCTTTCGAGGATTCCATTCATTTTCCGCCCAATTAGGATAAGGGTACAAACCTGAGCCTCCTTCGATGAGGTATTTCATTTTTCGCCCAATCAGGATAAGGGTACAAACCTGAGCCTCCTTCGATGAGGTATTTCATTTTCCGCCCAATCAGGTTAAGGGTACAAACCTGAGCCTCCTTCGATGAGGTATTCCATTTTTCTCCCAATCAGGATAAGGGTATAAACCTGAGCCTCATTCAAAGAGGTATTCCATTTTTTGCCCAATCAGGACAAGGGTATAAACCTGAGCCACCTTTGATGAGGTATTCCATTTTCCACCCGATTAGGTTAAGGGTATAAACCTGAATCTCATTTCAATGAGATATTTCATTCCCCAATCAGGTTAAGGGTCAAACCTGAGTTTCATTCCATACGAAGCATTTTCTGTCCCATCCAGGTTAAGGGCAAAAACCTGAATTTCACTCTCACCAAAACAAATCTTTTCTCTTTATTCTCCATTTCATATCTACCATCTTCACCGGGCTAATTTCTTCATACCCAGTCAGATCCTTCTAACTAGGGCATTTTATATATATATAGCCCAAATTTGGAGTGTTTTTATTTGCCACTAAGCTCGGCAAACAAGCCGACTTAGTAGCAATAAGGGGCATTTGTAAACACCCCAAATTTTCACTCACCTCCCTGACATCTCCCTCAATCGGCACGTTTCAGTTCTCCGGAAGCAATGAAGGGAAAAATGGTCATTTTCTGAGATTGAACCTTGCAGAAAGTCTAAAATTTTATTCTTGAGCCTCAAAATTTCTATATTTAGGTTCAGAGACATCTTCAAACTGCAAATTTTCAAAATCTTTTTCTGGACAAAAAGCTAGAATTTCCAAGTACTGGCTCAGAGTAGCATTTCTTGAAACATGTCTTTGCATAGCAGTGCATAAACATTTCATATCATTTCATTGCACAGCATGTCATTTCGAGGTCCAGAAACTCTCAATTTCAAAAATTCTCAATCCAGATTCGAGTTTTAACTCTTTTCAAAATTGATTTCAAAACCCTGGGTTTTCAAAATTGCCAATTTTTCCCATTTTACACCCAGGACTTTGAATTACAAAAGTTTTTCTCAGGAAAACAATCTGGATATTTGGATATTGATTTTAAAGATTTTATCTCAAAACTTTTTGCAAAAAGATTTTAAATCTCTTTACAAAATTTTTGTATTTTCTTTATCCATATTTTTGCCCTAAAAAACCATTTTTTTTCAAATTCTTGAAAACAAACAAAGTTTTATCTCTTATTATAAAAATTCCAAAATAGAAGTTATTTCTTCTGCTTTTTATTTTCAAATAAATGGAGCGAGACCCGCCTTTGAACTAGCATCATACTCAGATTCTAAGGTAAGTTTCTAATTTTCAAGCGGGACCCACCCAGAGATCGCACCAATTTGCAAAATTCCTCTTTTTCATTTCTTAATGTTATTTTTTTTAGTTAGTGGGCCCACACACATGTGGCACCCCACTTGAAAATAAAAGATTTGACAAAACAAAATAAAACTTTATTTTTCAAAAGGATTTTTAAAAGTGGGTTGAGGTGGCATTTCCATAAAAGCCTCTCATTTATTTCACCATTCATTTTATTTCTTTTTATTGATTTGCTTACATAAACTTTTTTTTTAAGGAAGCAGCCTTAAATGGCATAGCCAAACTTCCCTAAAAACAAATAAATTTCATTTTACCTAGAACTTAAGTAAATGAAATGAAATATTTGAAAAAAAACACAAGATGCTCCCTTTTGAAAACGGCAGCATTAAAGTTTCAATTTGAAAAAAATTTCAAAAACCATAACGGAACCTCATGAAAGGGGGCTGCGGTTTTTCTTCAAGGGGCTGAAAGTTTTTTTAAAAGGGGAAAAAAGCTGGCCGATGAGGAGGGGCTTTTGTTTTTTCTTTTTGGTTTTGCAGGGGTCTTCTTATCAAACATGAGGCTGCCCTTTTCCTTCAGCCCAGCAGCTGTATATCTGCAGCCTACCAGTCGGAAGCACTCCTCTCTTCCACCTCCAACGGCTGCTGCCCATCTTTCCTTCAGCCCAGCAGAGGCCCAGCAGCAAAACCGCCCCTTTTTCAGCTTAGTAGCAGGAGGTCCAGCATGAAGCAGCACTTCTCACCTTCTTCAGCCCATCAGTAGGAAGATCCAGCAGCTGGCTTCACCATTCATCTTCAGCCCACCAGCAGAAAACTACATCCAGCGTGAAACGCCCAGCAGCAGAGAATCCCCTTTACCTGCTGTCTATAGCCCCTTTGGTGCAGGGAATCCAACAGGATCTTTCCTATTTCCTTCAAGTCCAATAGAAGGAGATCGAGCATTACTTGCTGGTTATTGACTCATTTGTTGCAGGGGATCTATAAAGTAATCATAATGGAGGATTTTGAAATAGATAGCTGGTGGGATGTCACAATCAGGCCAAACAGATGAGACGGTTGATCCCTTTCACAAACCGAATTTCTTATCTCAGTAGCTTACATTCGTTGTCTGCAGTTCATGTTTGTATACAGTGTTTTCCATCTTCAGACTTAGTGCTTTTCAATTGTTAGAATCCAATTCCTGTTTGTTTGTTTTGATCATCAACTCCTGTACAAGCTCATCAGATCCTCTGCGTTTCTGTTTTGTATTGTTACAATTTTTTTTTATTTCAATCATTGATCCGGTATCTTGTTTTCATTCCCAGCAATTTCAGTTTACTTTTTTTTTCATTCCTCAATTTTCCTGTTTTGCATTCTTTTGATTCTCTTATTAATTTTCTGTGTGTTGTTTTACAACATTGTATGTCCCAAGTTTTTTTTATCTACTGTTGTTCATTGTATTTTCCGTTTGCTTTCATTTCAGCATGATTTCTGTTTCTTTCTCTGTTATGCTTTTAAGTCATTCGTTACTGTCATTTCCTGTTTTCATTGTTAGTATAGATTTTACTTCCTCTATCTTCCAAACCAGCTTTTTGATTTGTCCATCCTGATTTCTCAAAATGTCATTTTATCACTTTCATATAATATCATCCAAAGATCTTTTAGTCGTTTTGGATATCGTTAGAGGCATGATCCATTCCTGTACCATATATTTAAAGGCAGCCTCTTCAGTCATTTACAGCATAGCTACCGTAAAGTTTGGTGTCAAAGGGCTGCATTTGCACAACAGCACCTGCATTTTATTCCTTTGCTGTGTCAACATCCTTTTCCACTTACCTTACGTTGTACCTTCATCATTAGTTCATCTCCACACCAGCTGTGTTCTCATGAAATGTTGCTGCCAAATTTATAAGCCCAAGAGGATAGGCTTTCAACTGATGTGGTGACCCTCTTGATAAAACCGTAGGATGTGAGGAGCCGCTCTCTTTCCTACAGGTATCCAGTCTTGATAATCGGCCGTGTTCATGAATGGATATTTTAATATCCATTCATGATTTCTTGACCATCTTTTACATGCTTTGTTATTGATATATAGGGAAGCTCCATACCCAATTCTACTGAGAAATATGTTATAATTTGGGAATTACGGCTTTGTGAAATCACCTATAGAAACTGTATATACCATGTATTTTTTGATTTTACCCATTATATATAGAATTCCAATTACTATGTACATTTTCTCATTATATGTATATATACCTATATATATGTATATATCTATGTATATTTACACACACACACACACATATATATATATATATATATATATATATCTTCATGTGCACTCGTTTTCACATATAAATATTTATGTAGATATTTTTCTTTTTCTTTTTCTCTTTGTAAATACATCTTCATTATCACGTGTTATTTATCATAAATTCAAGCATTTAGATATAACCATGTATATCTTCGTTGTATATAGTATATATACCCATTTCCTTGGTTATCTTGTACTAATTCTCATTTTGCAGGAAGATCTGGAGGATGCTGATTCTTGTACACTGTATTTTTTATTATTTTGACTTATGTCAGAGATGTAACAATCAAACTTGGAATAATATTTACTTTTACTGCTTAGATTAGGATGCATCTCATGTAGTTTGATTCATGCAATATCCTGATTCTACGATTCATATATCTCATTTTGCAAAATCACCATGGATGTACACGAATGGCACGTGCACCCACTCTTAGAGAGTTGATGAACTCGGTGGAGTCCATATTTACGGCCCTAGTCGGAATATGGACGAGACCCAGATCCATCATCTTTCTACTAGTCACACTGAGCCTACACTCTTAGGCTATCTTAAAAATGCACATCATATTTCCAATGTTTTCAGAATATTGTGAATTAACTCAAATAAACTCTGAACATATTCATGGCCACAGTCAGAATATGTGAAGGATTTACTTTGGCTTAATACTCATTTTTCCAACAAATTTCTCATAAAATCTTTTCAAAGTGCATTCATTCATTCAAATCGTCTGCATCATGGCATCATCTGCTTTTCTCATGATTTTCTCAAGAAAATTTCATTCTTTGAAAAAAATTGATTCCTCAAGAAACTATGAAGATTCTCGAAGATTGGATTTCCCAAGTCAAAGTTTTTCCCGTGATTTCCTCTGAAAATGTTATTTTCTTAAGATTCATTTTCAAAAAGGAATTTCTCATCTTTCTCAAGAATCAAAGTTGATTTTCAGATATTTCAAAGACAAGATTCTCAGGCTTTCAATTTCCTAAGTTTTGAATTTCCTTCTCCAAAGAGCTTTTCTATAAATTTTCCCTCATTTTTCTAAGAAAATTTTCAAAGTCAGAGTTTTCCTGATAAATATTTTCTTTTTCAAATATTCATCTTTTCTCAAGAACCTTCTCCATTTTCCCAGGACTTTCATCCATTCATGATTTTTCCAAAACTTCATAAACTTTCTGGTGATTTCCAAATCCTTTAATCTGAGTTTCCTGAGAGATTGATTTTCTGAGAAATGCTTTTCAACTCCAAATGTTTTCTAAGCATACATCATCTTTTTCTAACTTACATTTTACAAAATGTCATGGCACATGCCTGAATTCTCTGTGCATTTAGGATAGAACACAATTTTGATAATTTCACTAAGTCAAGCACAATTTTGGTCCTTGGTTCGATTACCCCTGTTAAAGGCGGCAGAAACGGTAGAACCTCGTACCGACAGATCGAGCCCCATCCCATGGATTTTCCCACAATTTTCAAAATGGAGGCGAGTATTTCAAAACAATTTTCCTCTCTCTTTCGTAGGGAAGGGAAGGGAAAAATTTTGCGACGATAACAGTAGGAAGGTGGCTGGAGCAAGAGTCGTGCCCCTAGGGCACGAAAACCTAAGCAAAAGACAGCCCCCATGTGGGGCGTCATCTTCTATTTAAACGATAGGGTTTATTTTCTGGATTTTCCAGAAAAGGGATTAAAAAGAAAATATTCACTGGGTGCCTCATGTGAGAGGGTGTTTTTAGAAAATGATTTGTAAAAATGTGAGTTGGGATGGAGTGGATTTACAACTGTTTTGGCCCAGATCCCAGGTCTAGATGAGTGGTTTGGATCCGAAATATGACCCACTATACTATAAATGCAATAACTTCTTCATTTTAAGTCTGTTTTTGATGAAATTCGAACCATAGCTTCAAAACATCAATATGCATCTGAGTGTGGACCCTAAACATGTAAATGATGCATTTATGCAGTGAAAAAATATTAATATTACGTATATTTAATGCATCATCAAATACCCCCATGCTAGAATAATTGCTAGTCCCTAGCAATATACTCTACCCTCGCAATGAAGATATGGACTACCCAATTAACATGCAAGCTCTTATTAAAATAACTAACTCACTTTCGTAGGAATCACGGTTGCATTTAGCACATGCAACAAGCCCTTTAAACCCCCGTGTTACCCCAATGGACGAATAAGGTCTCATGAGGGTTTGCAGAGATGCTACCCACAAACATCAATGTCATGCATGAATGATTTTTCAGAAATATTAGGCAATTAAGAACTCATTGTAAACAAATATTTCATGTAATCTACATTCTCATAACAAATTTAGACTTTTTATGCCACCATAGTAAAAACCTTTTTCTTTCACTTTTCTAAAACTGTAATTATCTATGAATTTTCTCAGAAAGTCAAGTATTATCATGTTATTATTCATTTATCCTCACCTGTATATTTTCTGCACAGTTATTCACAATTCTTCCTAAGCAATGAAATTTTTCTCTCATTAAGCTCATTCTTTCTCTTTTGATTTTCAATTTTTCACCATTTTTCAATTCTTATCACTTGAGCATTATTCTCATTTGAGTACTATTTCAAATATCCAGTTTTGTGACTCGTGTAGCGAGCTTTGGGTTAGTGACTCCTAGGCCAGACGACCTTAGGGAACCAGATACAGAGTATCCCTCAGACTTAGTTGCTCGAGTCACTAGACCTTCTATTTGAATGAGTTACGTATAGTCTTCTTCTCATCATGTGCAATGTCTCTATCTCTTAGGCTTTCTATGCAGTTCATGTAACAAGCTTTCGAATCGGTAGCTCCCAAACTAGATGGCTTTAGGGCACCAGGTGTAAAACACCCTTCAGACTCTACTTACTCGAACCACAAATGCCACAAATATCGACTAGACAAGAAGATGATCTCCTTCGTTATCCTTTTCGTAAAGAGACTCAAACACTTCAACTTGTGTCTGAGCTCCACTACTAGGACTCGCGAAGACATCAACAACTAAACATAGCTCTATTTCTATTAAGCTCCTATTTCAAAACATCTTTCAATTGCTTGGTTTTTCACAACACATATTGTGCATACTTATACTAAAGTGATTTAAAACTTTCTAACATTCAAATACTATCTTTTCTTTGCATTTTCTCATAAATAACTACTCTATTTAGATCAAATCAGAAAAAAAAAATTCACATGGGGCTTACAAAATATCTAAATTGTCAGATTATGCAGAAAAACAATCATATATGCTACAACTTATTCTTAAAGACCTACTTTTATGAGTTTTAAGCTATCAGTCATAAAAAAAAATTGAAAAAATTTTGTGCATCTAAACCATCCCCCCATGCTTGAATGACACTGTCCCTAGTGGCATACAAAATATGTAAACATGCAATACAAATGCACACTAAAGAAGAATAAAATAACTACGAGAGACAGAGTAGATACAACCTGGTATGCTCGAGCCTTTGGAGTTGGCGATTGACTGGACTTTGCACCACCACTATGCATGTACGAATGCATAGTTTTCTGCTGATCTGGTCAATGGTCTACTCCTGAAGGCTTATTTGGTGTCTGGTATCTTGGACTCATTCATTGAAGCACCAAATGGAATGATATTCATGCATGTCAACAATGAAATCCAAAATGAAATCAAAACAAAATTCAGAACATAACACATAAACAACTAACTAATTTATTTCTAGTATACATATGATACACAGAGAAAAACAATGAACAAGATAAACTCTAACACATTAAACAACTAAACTACGTTAGACTTATTCTATGAAAACTAATCTACATCTAAATCAGCAAGTTTAGCAACTACTCTATCTTACTCTATGTCAGAACAATCTAATTACTTCCTGAAATAAAAGATAATTCTACTCTAAATCACAAAGTCAATAAATACAGGAAAACACCACTATATTCTCTAAGACTCACCTGTCTAATTGCACATTGAAGTCTGAAATTCTGTGAATCCTAGGAAAAACAGTATGTGAATCCTATATTTTCTAACTATGTTAAATCCTAATAACTAAAACAAATAAAAACAACTAAACACATATTAATAAACTGAAATCTCAAAAATAATCATAATATAATCGATGTTCCCCGGCAACGGTGCCAAAATTTGGTTTGACTTTTGGAGTGGTAATTTTTAAAACAATATTTTCAATAAAAGCAATGGGAAAATCGTCAACCAAAGATAATAAAAACCGACTTTCCACAAAAGTGACGACTACGGGTCGAATCCACAGGGAACGGGATACATTCTGAATTAAAACTAAAATAACAATTTATTAATATAACAGAGTTTACAACTATGTCAATATTATAATTCTAATTAAATAACAATCTAAAAACATGAAAATGAACTAAAGCAGGCATCTAAGTCTTCTTCAAATCGCCAGGGGTAAATCTGTCTTTTCACCACATGTGCATCTGCACTTCGCATTGGAAATACACCTGTAAATTTGTTTCTAACTTATCAACCTACAACAATGAAAATAAAAAGTTAGTAAAATTCACAATTAAATCTAAATTACAATCTACAATTATTTCTAAACTAATTTCTGAAATTAAACTATAATTAAACAATTAAAGAAAACTAAAACTTCAAATTCTAACTAAACTAACTAAATAAATCATTCCTAATTAGTCTAACTATAGTTAATTTACTAACTACAAGTTAGAAAATACTGAAAACTACGTTAAATCAAATAATTAACTAAATGACTGTTTTGTCCCTAAATAGTGCAAAAGTGGATTATGACAGCTTTTCGCAAACAGATGATTTGAAAAATCAAACGAATTCCAAATTTCACAAAATCACTTCTGTTGCATTTCTGACAGATCCAAAAACATGACAGTTTTTACGGATTTGAAAAATTCATTCTGGAACTCCAGATATAAGCGTTTCAAATTCAGGATAAATCTGGAAATCGAAGGACCCGAAATTGAAAAACCTGTTTTTAGAAAATGCTTAAAAGTCAGATCAAATCAACTCGAATGACGAGTGCCAAATAGGGTAAAAATTGGTTTTGAAATTAGTGCACTATTCATTCATGCAAATCCACTAATGACACTTTAGCATTAAATCACATGCAAAAACAATCCTAAACTAATCTAATCTACTACTGAACTACAGAAAAAGAGCAACAATTAAACTAATTATAAAACTTGAAAATTAATTAAACAAACTAATATTAATTCTAATCTAAACACGTCACTACAACTAATCTATCCTAAACTATGACACTATTCTAATTAAGACATCTAGATAACTGAAATTAATTAACTCTAATGTATTTTATCTAATGTCAACTAACTAATTAACTAACTACTCTATTGTTAATTCTAAAAACTAATTGAAACAAACATTGACTGAATAGCTAAGTCAACTATGGTTAGTAACTAACTAAGGTTAGCTAGGGTACGGTTAAATAGCTAGGGTTAATAACTAACTAAGGTTAGCTAGGGTACGGTTAAATATCTAGGGTTAATAACAAACTAAGGTTAGTGTAAACACCCCAAATTTTCACTCACCTTCTTGACATCGCCCTCAATCATCATATTTCATTTTTTTCAGAAGCAATGAAGGGCAAAATGGTCATTTTCCAAGATTGAACCGAACAGAAACTCCTAAATTTCATTCTTGAGCCTCAAAATTTCTATATTTAGGTTCAGAGACATCTTCAAATTGCAAAATTTCAAAATCCTTTTTCTGGACAAAAAGCTAGAATTTCCAAGTCCGAGCTCAGAGTGACATTTCATAGAACATGTCTTTGCATAGCATCGCATCATTTCACTGCATAGCATGTCAGTTTGAGATCCAAAACTCCTGATTTTCAAAATTGTCCATCCAGATTTGATTTTTAAACTTTTTCAAATTGATTTTTAACCCTGGGTATTCAAAATTACCAAATTTTCCCATTTTACCCCCAGGACTTTGAATTACAAAAATTTTTCTCAAGAAAAACAATCTGGATATTTGGATATTGATTTTAAAGATTTTATCTCAAAACTTTTTGCAAAAGATTTTAAATCTTATTACAAAATTTTTTACTTTTATCCATATTTTGCCTTGAAAAACCAATTTTTCCAAATTCTTGAAAACAAATAATGTTTTATCTCGTATTTTCAAATAAATGGAGCAGGACCCGCCTTTAAACTAGCATCATACTCAGAATCTCAGGTAAGTTGTTTATTCTCAAGCGGGACCCACCCGAAGTTCATACCAATTTGCAAATTTCTCTTTTTAATTTCTCAATATTTATTTATTTATTTTTAGTTAGTGGGCCCACACACATGTGGCACCCCAATTGAAAATAAAAGACTTTAAAAAACAAAACAAAACTTTATTTTCAAAATGATTTTAAAAGTGGAGTGAGATGGCATTTCCATAAAAGCCTCTCATTTATGTCATTATTCATTTTTTTTATTTTTATTTCTTTTACTTCTTTTCATTAATTTGCTTACCTAAAATCTTAAAAGGAAATGGCCCAAACGGCGCCACAACCATATTTTCAAAAAATTTTCATTTTACCCAAAACTTAGGTAAATGAAACACATTTTTTTTGAAAAAAAATACAGCAGCGCCCTTTTGAAAAACGGCTACTTTAATGTTTCAGTTTCAAAATCTTCAACGAAGGTAACGGATTTTCAACAAAAGGAAGCTGCAATCTTTTGAAAAAAAGGAAGAAGCTCAACATCTTTAAAAGAGGGGGAGCCTGGCCGATGAGGAGAGAGGAAAAATTTGTGATTTTTTTTTGTTTTGTTGGGTTTTTGCAGAGGCTTTCTTCCCAGCAACAAAAGACATAGGGATCCAACCAACCTCTACACCTTCTTCAACCTTCTACCTACCTGCAGCTGCCTCTTTCTTCAATCCCATCAGCAAAAGGCTCCAACGACTGTTGTCCACCTTCTTCAGCCCAGCCGATTGCCATCCCCACTTCAATCGCAGACCATCCAGCTTGAACAGGTCGCCCCTTTCCTTCAGCCCAGCGTGTCCATCCCCAGCAGCAAAGGATTCCAGCCGGCTGCATCTTCTTTCAACCCCAGCAGCAAAAGGTTCCAGCCAGTTGCAATTTGCTTCAGCTCACCTGCAGAAAATCCCATCCAGCAAGGCTCATCCTTCATCTTCTTCAGTCTAGCCACAGCAAGAGAGCCCAGCCAACGGTTCCTGCATCCCCACTTCAGCCCAGCCGCAGGATCAACCACCAGGCGTTTCAACGGTTCCTGCATCCCCACCAAACCCAGGTAAAAGACACTCTCTCTCTGCCATCATCCGTCATTGCCCATCTAGTTAGCGTGATCTCTCTCTCTCTGCGGTGTGATTGATCGTGGCCACCATCTTGGACACTTTTATCTCCGTTGGTTGAGCTTCTTCATCTGCTCTTTCTGAAAGAGTTAGGCTTTCATCATTGTTGACATATGTTTTGTGTTTGGTTCAGTTCTAAAATTACTATATATATCTTAGAATCACTTTTGAAGTGGATTCATAGCAGAACTTGGACATTGAGAACTTCAAGAAATTGGCTTTAACTATAGACTGTTGCTCTGTTGGGTAAATTTGAGGTTTTACCACGGGTATAATAGACGATCATGGCAAAAATTTCCTTGCAATTTGCTATTCTGCGGATCTTGTTGATGGGCAGCCTATCCATGTTTCTTCAAATTGTCTGCCTGTGAAGGCTGCAAATTTTGAACCAGCATGTCATTCTTTTCATTTCTGCTGCCCTTAAAATGCTTGGTTTCTGTGAAAAAGATGAAGCAGATGCTTTTGAGTCAAGTTTGCTAGATAAAAAAAAAAGGTCAGGGCTCTATACCTTCAGAATTTTATGGTGGTAAAGACAAGAAGTCTACAACCCAGTTGGATTCAATAAATTGGTATCTTACCTATATGTACAGGTCATTTGCAGGAGGTTTATTATCCACCTATATGTCATCTCATTCACTATTTCCTGCACCCGTGCCCTTCACAGCCGTTGGTTATACCTATCCATCATAGCCATGGTACACATGGCTGTCACTTACTTTCAACCCTGCACATACATGCCACCCATCATCTACAATCAGTTTCACCTCTAGCATTTTGCCCTACTGCAGCCCCTGTTGCTGCTATACCCACCTTTACTTGCCATATGATACATATATCATTTGATTCCTTGAAATTTCCAATCAGATTTTAAGCTTTTGCTGAGAACACATTGAAATACTAGCTTAAAACCAGGTTTGGAAGCACTATGAGATGTGTTTTTATTGACTAAGTCTTGTTTTAATATGTATTGCATCCTCTACATATTCATTGTATGTTGTACATCAACTTCCGGTCCTGTGGCAGGTAAATAGTTAGAAAGTGAAGTGAGGAAAAACAAAATTGCAGGTGAATTCAATTTTGTACAATATGGCTGTAATGCCAAGAGAACATCAATGACCTCCGGCTATATTGCACCAACACTCTCCTTCAGCCCAGCCGCAGCCCATCATCCATCTCCACTTCAGCCCAGCCGTCGCCCTTTTCTTTCAGCCCACCAGCAGAAGGTCCAGCAAGGACTCCTTTCCAACTCTTTTCAACCCAACAACAGAAAATCGATCCTTATCCGCTGCCTACAGATCACTTGGCGCAGAGGATCTACAAGAATGTTTGTATCGTCAAGTCTTGGCTCAATATACATCTATAAACTTGGTGGTGGTGGAAATTTAAGATAATATCACCAACATTTATATGATTTCTGCAAATGTGGTCCGAGAAACTTCTCCTTTTTCTATGTGGGAAGGTTTGGGTTCTGTAGCTTGAAAGAAAATATTTTCTGCTGCTGCCAATCTGCCATGGTTTGGATGTGATATTTTTTTTTTTTTTGAGACTTATTTTTGGTCAGCTAGTCTAATCTTTCTTGCTGAACAACTCTTTTGGCTAAGGGTTCTGGATTTTGATATGTTACCAACAGAGAGCAGTGATCAAGCTTTTGATGATGATAGCTAGTATTGTGGTGCCATTATTGATGTTGATGAGTTCGAAGATCTTTTGGAAAGCTGTCCTCCAAACCAATCATTCATGCCTCGAAGCTGATCTGATTTCTTGTTGAGAACTGCGGATGTAAAACAAGAATATCATTGATCTCTGTGTTCAGTTTTCTGATTGCAAGAATTATTGCCATTCACCTGTTGCTTCATCCACTGCAGCATATTTCATGCACATATCCATTTTCTGCTGTGGGTGTGCAGTCTTGATAATCGGCTATGTTCATGAACGGATATATCCATATCCGTTCATGATCTGTATGCCATCTTTTACAGGCTTCGTTATTGATATATAGGAAAGCTCCATACCCATTTTTATTGAAAATTATCTTGTAATTTGAGAAATACAGCTGTGCAAAATCCCCTACAGAAACTGTATATACCTGTATTTTCTGATTTTACCCATTATATGAAATTTTCATTAAATATGTATATTTTCTCATTATATATATATATATATATATATATGTATATGTATATCTATTGTATATCTACCTATATGGATACGTATATATGTATATATATATGTATATATATATATATACATATACATATATATATACTTATATATATGTATATATATCCCTTCATGTGCATTTGTTATCACATATTTTTTTCTTTTCCTTTTCTTTTTTGTAAATGCATCTTCATTATCATATATCATTTATCATAAATTCAAGTATTTCTATATTTACCTGTATATCTTTGTTGTATATAGTATATATACCCATTTCCTTGGCTATCTGGTACTAACTCTCATTTTGCAGGAAAATATAGAAGATGCTGATTCCTTGGCTCCATTTCATTTTTTTTTACTTTATGTTAGCAATGTAATAATCCAATGTAAACCTTGGAATAAGATTTACTTTTACTGCTTAGATTAGGCCGCATCTCATATAGCTTGATTTCAGTAATATCCTGATTCTATGATGCATATATCTCAATTTTCCAAATTCACCGTGGATGAACACGAATGGCACGTGCACCAACTCTTAGAGAGTTGATGAACTCGGTGGAGTCCATATTTACGGCCCTAGTCGAAATATGGACGAGACCCAGATCCATCATCTTTCTACCAGTCACATTGAGCCTACACTCTTGGGCTATCTTAAAAATGCACATCATATTTCTAAATTTTCAAAATATTGTGAATTAACTCAAGTAAACTCTGAACATATTCATGGCCACAGTCAGAATATGTGAAGGATTTACTTTGGCTTAATCCACATTTTTCCAACTAATTTTTCCGAAATCTTTTCAAAGTGCATTCATTCATGCAAATCATCTGCATCAACGGTTTTTCTCATGATTTTCTTAAGAGATTTTCACTTCATGGAATCGATTTCTCAAGAAACTATGATGATATTCGAAGTTGGATTTTCCAAATCAAAGTTTTCCCGTGATTTTCCTTAAAAAGTTATTTTCCTAAGATCCATTTTCAAAAAGGAATTTTCATCTTTCTCAAGAATAAAAAGTTGATTTTCAGAGATTTCAAAGACAAGATTCTCAGGAATTCAATTTCCTAAGTTTTGAATTTCCTTCTCCAATGAGTTTTTCCTACAAAATTTTCTATCATTTTCCTAAGAAAATTCTCAAAGTCTGAGTTTTCCCAACAAGTGCTTTCCTTTTTAAATGTTCATCTTTTCTCAAAAATTCCTACAGTTTTCCTGAGATTCTCATTTCTTCATGGTTTTCTAAACTTTCTCAAAATTTTCCTGAGATTCTCATTTCTTCGTGGTTTTCCAAGTCTTTCTAAACTTTCTCAAAATTTTCCTGAGATTCTCATTTCTTCATGGTTTTCGAAGTATTTATAAACTTTCTCAAGATTTTCTCGAGATTTTCACTTCTTCAAGATTTTCCAACTCTTTATAAACTTTCTCGAGATTTCAAACCTTCTTCGTCTGAGTTTTCCTGAGAGATTGATTTCCATCTTTTCCTGAGAAATGCTTTTCAACTCCAAATGTTTTCTAATCATATATCATATTTTCCAATTTACATTTTCCAAAATTCTCATAGCACATGCCTGAATTCTCTGTGCATTTAGGATAGAATACAATTTCAATGATTTTACTAAGTCAAGCACAATTTTGGTCCTTGGTTCGATTACCCCTGTTAAAGGCGGCAGGAACGGTCGAACCTCGTACCGACAGGTCGAGCCCCATCCCATGGATTTTCCCGCAATTTTCAAAATGGAGGCGAGTATTTCAAAACAATTTCCAAAATCCGGTCAAGTCTGAATCGCGAAAGCATTTCCCTCTCTCTTCCGCAAGGAAGGGAAGACGGGAAAAATTTTGTGACGATAACAGGTTTGGCGACCGAGATGGGACCTGTTCTTGTCTGACCAAAAGTGTGCTTAACTTAGTTCAATTATCGAAATTATGTTCACAAAATGTCAGCTCTTTTACTTTTGATATCATGCGAACCTAGGAGCCTAGATTTTGACCTAGCTGACATTGACTGCATATAGCCTAGGCATGGTTTGGTAGGACCAGATTGAGGAGAAATTTTCATGCTCACATAGACTTAGGGCTAAATACAACTCTCCTCAATTTAGGATCTAAATGCAAACAATGTATGCTTCTTCAAAGATTTTCAAAAGTCTATCTCTCTAGGACTTAGAGCCCTCTATTTCTTGCATGTGATCAATTTTTCAAACCTCAATTACCTATCATTACCCGGTCTTCACGTTGCTGGGCTCTCTTCCAGAACCCTAGTTCGGGACAGAGCCTCACAACTGGGCCACCTATTTGGGTTAACACCCCCTACCACGTACCGCGGGCCACAGTCCGAAGTATATCGGTAGGCGCTCAAGGATGTTGGAAAACCTTACCTTAGAACCGGGTTGAAATTATATGTCACGTACCTCGAATTTCAGTTCGGGTATATCGGCATAACTGGATTGGACAAAGATGATCTGAACTTAGAGTTAGGATTAGGGTCCTACAGCTGTTTTCAAAATAATGCATCTAGAGTCAGCCTTTTAGGGAGTGCTGTATATGCATGAATGTTTGTGCAGGGTGTGATTGTATGTGTTATTTCCTCAATTCTTTTTATTTCCCAATGTTTTCCAGCTTATTAGGACTTTTTCAAGATATCCTTATTTTCCATGAGATCTTTTTCTCAAAGCCCTGGATGATTTTCTCAAATATCCCTTTTCTTTCAAAACTCCAGGTGATTTTACATTCTACCTTTCTACTGGATCTCGAATTTCCAGCTACATTTTATATCCTGCCTGCAAAATTTTTCAAGAATTTCCTACATTTTCCTAAGTCTGATTCCGAGTCTTTCTCTGTTTTCAGTCTAATGGCATCCAGTCAAGTCGATCCTATCTTTCCTGAAGGTCACATCTCCTATGAGGTGCGACAAGGTCGTCCTGAACATCGAGCCCTCAGCACTAGAACTTTCATTCCCCGGTGGTACTATAACTGGCTCAAAAGCTTTTCCCGAATGTTCCCGGACCATTTGAGCGAGTGCGGATTAGAATTGGCGTCAGCCGTCGAAAAGCAGACCATCAACGACAACTTGATCCATGCAATGGCAGAGCGATGGAATCCTCGGACATGTACCTTCTGGTTCCCGTGGGGAGATATGACCGTTTTAATGGATGAATTTTCAAAAATCATGGGATTACCAGAACCAGCCGGTCAGCCAGGCGATCCATTAGAACATCAATTCCTGATCAATGTCAAGGGTTTGGACCCCCGAGACTCCTTAGCCCGTATGACAGGTCGCCGATCCTGGCCCCTGATCCAGTTGGACGGAAATGAATATGTTGACCTGCTTGAGTTGTACCACCAGTACGGGACCTTCGTGGATGTCAGTTCGCTATCCAGGACAGCCAAAGAAAGGATTCAGAATGCAATGGTGTTGTGCACTGTAGGATTATCCCTCTTTTCAGATGGACAAAATTACATGGATATCAGAATAATCCAGCTTATGAGAAGATGGGGAAGTCGACAAACCAATCGTCTCTCCATAGCCATGGCAGCGCTCGCTTTCCTATATCGAGGTCTGACTCGATTCTCACTTGGAGAATCCATTTTAGTTGAAGGATGCATCTACGCACTTCAATCCTGGTTCTTCCAACATGTTCCAACCCGAGCAAGCTCTTTCAGATACAATGGTCAAGAACTTTTTCCAGTGGTACAGTACCGGTTTATGATCAACAACATTCAAGAAGATGACGTAGTCTGGGACTATTTTGATCGGCAATTATCCCCTCCCAGATATACATATGCTTATGGCAAGCGGTTCAAGTTACTGGGACCATTCTTCTGCACTTACTACCAACCAGAGAGATGTGTTCGACAATTCTCCCAGAGGCAGCAGTACGTCGAAGCCCGATTGTTATCAGGAGTTATGGCAGAGTTTGATCTCACTTCCGCACAATGGTCCGGGGCATATCATTCTGCCCGCTATGGCTGGGATTCCTTTGTCTCTCTTAAAATCTTTCCTGGTCCTAGAGTGTCTGCTGATTATCATGAATGGTGGCAAATTGTTTGTCCTCCACCTCTTTGTCAAGATCAATAAAATCATATTTCTTCATTTCAATAAAATTCTCTCTTTTTCTATTGTGGTTTGACGACCTCGCCTAGGTAACAAGGCATATTTTCGTTGTTTGTTTCTCGTGCTAAAAGAATTGACAACACAATTGTCGTGATTCTCGCGACGACTCAGTCCCTAGTAATGGGATATCTTCTTTAAATTGTCTACCATATTTTCAATAAATATTTCTTCCAAAAGCCAATTCCTTCATAACCTAATCAGGTCTTTGCCCTGCAGAGAGCATCCACAGCAACATTAGAGCATCCGCAGCATTTGATGGTTCGAACAAGGTCAGGAAGAAGAACCACATCACCTCAACACTCCTCAGCCTCAGAAGGAGAAATGGATCATCCCGTGAATCAAGATCAACAACAAGAGGATGATGGCATAGACCCGCAAATGTATGCCATGTTCCGAAAGATGATGAATAAAATGATGAGTGAACAAGCTGGGACTAGTGCAGAGAAAAATCAATTCAGAGAAAAGTTCCACGGGCACAAGAATAAGAAGAAGCAGGTTCAGCCAGAAGAAATCTCAGATGAATCAGAATCAACGGAAGACACTGAGGAGGAATATGAGGTGCCTCAGAAACGTGGCCGAGAACAAAGGAAGAGCCACAAATCAAAGAATCAGGAACCTTTGCAGTCACAATTCAGAGAAATGGCCCGAGTTATTAAGGATCTCCAAGCCCGCGACAAGGGCAAGAAAGTCTTCACCAGTGAAGACTTCTATGACGGCCTCGAAGGGGATGACAATCTCAAAAACCTTCCCCAAAAATTCATCAAGTTTGATGGTTCTGGCGACCCGAAAGCCCATCTCGCCACTTTTTTCGCAGAGTGCTCAAGATTCAAGAGAGATAACAGAGCATTATTCCTGTGTTTTCCTCGCAGCTTGGAAGGAGTTGCAGCTAAATGGTATGCTGAGCATATCAATCCCATCAAGCTCAAGGAGTTCGATAAAGTGGTGAATTTATTTATTGAATGCTTCTTGTTCAACACAGAAGCGCTCCCGACATTAAGTCATCTCTGCAGCCTGAGGCAGAATGAGAATGAAAAAGCGCGAGATTTCATTCACAGATGGAGGTCAGCCTGCAACAAAATGAGAGATCCCATTTCAGAAAGGCACGCCCTGTCCCTAATCCTCAACAATTTTTCGCAGCCATTAAGAGGATTGATCTCCACAGCACCATCCAGGACCTTCATTGAATTAACTGAGCGAGCAGAATGGCTCGAATTGAGCGTAGAGAATGGAGTCTATGAAGGCTTCACTTTTTCCAAGAGTAACCCCCAAGGTGAGCAGAAGAAGAAAGCTCACTTCACCTTCTCTGCCAACAACAACAACAACAATAGTCGAAATCAGTACAAAGGGCAAAAGAAAGATTACTGCTACGGCGCAGGCAATTCCAACAATAAAGGAGATCAGAAAATGAAGCCTGCTCCTCAATACAGCAAGCCTTCTCAGCAAGACCAAGGGCCGAAACAACGTGAAAAAGTTAAACATGAAGGATGGAGCTATGACCAAAAATTTACCCCTCTCGATCAATCACTCGAAGAGGTGCTCGAGTATATGTTGTCGAAAGAAATGGTCAAGTTGCCTAGATTGGCCGATCCCCCTGTGCCTATGGGGAAATGGAAGGATCAATTCTGCAAGTTCCACAGAACAGTGGGACACAAAACTGAGAACTGTTTCGTTCTCAAGAATATTGTGCAGGATCTTATTGACAAGAATTTATTGGTAGAAGGAGAAGAAGAAGAAAAAATGGACATTCTTAAGCAGCCTTTTCCTTCGCACACCATGGCAGTGGTATCCGCACAACCATTCTTACCTCACGAACACATCAAGCTGTGTTCTGTACAAGATCTACAAGTTCAACATCAGGTGTCAGTGCTTCGACAAGCAGCTCCAGCTTCTAAAAAGATGGACCTAATCTCAGCATTCGGCAAGATGAAAATTTCTGAAGCACCTGTAAAGTCATCCCCCAAGTCAAAGGGACTTCCTGATTTTCTCAATCAAATCATCAAGCCCAAGCCGGAGAATTCAAGTCAGAAGCCTCTGACCGCTCTGTCCAATGTTTCCATTCTTGACTTGGCCAAGAGTTCCTGCAAACATCAGCAAGTACTGGATGATCTGCTCAGAAAGATCAAGGTTAAGCCCAGTATCACTCCTGAAGACATGGCACAAATAGTGAATTCAGCCATGACTAATGCGCCGATCACTCTCTCGGATGAGGACCTTCCAAAGCCTCATTCCTTTCACAATAATGCTCTTTACATCGTCGTTCGGGTAAGGGGAATGACAGTACCCCATGTGCTAGTAGATGGAGGCAGCAGCCTCAATATATGTCCCGAAATGACCGCAAAGGCGCTAGGCATTAAGGAAGAAGAATACATTCCAGATCCTATTACCATCTATGGGTTTGACAATCATGGTCAGACGGCCAAAGGCAAGATATTCCTGGAAGTATTCATTAATTATTCGGTACATTCAGTGCTTTTTCATGTGGTCAATGTGCCACCCACCTACAATTTGCTGCTCGGAAGGACGTGGATTCATAAGGCAAATGCAGTGCCTTCCACCCTGCATCAATGCGTAAAATGGTCCAAAGGTGGAATGATTACAACAGTGCTCGGAGAGGACCCAGAAGAAAGACTCCCACAGCCTATGATTCCTCGACCATCGTTCACTACAGATATTCCTAGCATCAGAGAGAGTGAAGAAATCAGTCTCAAAGAAAGTCGGGAAATACTCCAGGCAACATCAGAATTATCCCTGCATACTGTAGCCATGACCCGATGGAGAGGTCCCAAGTTCTTCAAAATTGGAGGTCGTGTCAGCTACGACACTGTCAAAGATCATCCATTGTTTCCGCAATTCATGAAAGCAAGAAAGGGATTTGATTTACTTCTGAAGCATGGTTATCAACCCTTTAAAGGACTGGGCAAAAATGAAGATGGTCGTGTCGAGCCAATGATCCAAAAGCATCGTCCCCATAGGGCAAAACTAGGGTTTTCCAGTGGGAGCTCACCAAAGAAGACTGTTTTTGTTAAAGGGGCACATTGAGAATCGTTGTTGCATTTCCTTTCTATTCCTTTCAAAATAAATGTCGCAATGTCTTTTATCAAAGTCAAATCAATAAAATGTCAAGTTTCTTTGTCTATCTGGATGTCATCTGCCTCTTTTATCTCTATATCCTCATTTTATAACTCAATGTCATTTTATGTATAATTCTTTTTAAATGATTGTTTGTCGTATGATGAACGATTTTTCCTGAATCCAATTTCTTATCCAAAATTTCAGAAATGTCTTCCCGAACAATCAAGAAACTCGTTATCAATCCAAAGGCTTTCCAGAAATCGGCAGCAATTCACCGAGTAAAATCAAGCACAGGAGATAGCAAGGTTGCAAAGCAGTTAGATGATTATGCAGAATTTGATCCGTCTCTTCAGGAATTACCAGAGTTCGCCTCAGTTCAGAAGCAAGATGAACCATCTGCTCTAGTATAAGATCCTACCGAAGATGTCAATATCGGTTCAGAGGACAATCCCAAGATTCTCAAGATCGGTACCAGTCTGAGTCCGGAAGAGAAAGAAAGGCTTACAAATTTTCTCAAGCAACATGAAGAAGTGTTCGCATGGACATATGAAGATATGTTGGGCTTAGATCCCAAATTGGTCGAACACCGACTCGTTTTGAAGCCAGATGTAAAACCAGTTAAGCAAAAGCTGAGAAAAATGGATCCCAGAATAGAACAATAAGTCAAAGAAGGACTTGAAGATCTGCTTAAAGCAGGATTTATCCGACCTATTGACTACCCAGATTGGTTAGCTAATATCGTCGTTGTCCCAAAGAAAAGTGGCAAAGTCAGGATTTGCATAGACTTCAGAGACCTCAACAAGGCAACTCCGAAGGATGACTATCCACTTTCAAGCATTGATCTTCTGATTGACAGCACAACAGGACATGCCATGTTCTCCTTCATGGATGGATATTCTGGCTACAACCAGATTAAGTTGGCCGCCCGCGACCAATCAAAAACTTCCTTTACTACGCCTTGGGGCACTTTCTGCTATACAGTTATGCCTTTTGGGCTCAAGAACGCTGGAGCAACATATCAACGGGCGATGGCCGTTATCTTTCACGATCAGATGCGCAAAATCATGGACGCATATGTTGATGATATCCTCGTGAAATCTAAAGAAGAAGAAGATCACCTCGAAGCTCTTGACCAAGTGTTTAAGCGACTCATTCTTTACAAGTTAAGGCTTAACCCGCAAAAATGTGTCTTTGGAGTCGAATCAGGCAAACTGTTGGGTTTTCTGGTCAGCAAAAAGGGAATTGAAGTTGACCCAGCCAAAGCAAAGGCTATCATTGATATGCCACCCCCGAAAAATCTCAAAGAATTGCGTAGCCTTCAGGGACGCATGCAATCAATTCGGCGGTTTATTTCCAACTTGGCGATGAGATGTGAGCCCTTCAACCACTTACTCAGAAAAGGAGTAAAGTTCGAATGGGGACCAGAATGTCAGCAATCGTTCGATCGAATAAAAAAGTATCTTCTCAATCCTCCTATCTTGAAGCCGCCAGAATTGGGAAAACCTCTTTTGTTATACATATCAGTCAATCAAGTTGCATGCGGCGGATTCTTGGCGCAATACAAAGAAGGCAGCCTGATAGAGCACGCCATTTATTATGTGAGTAAGACTTTCATAGACTATGAAAAGAAATACTCTCACATAGAAAAGACTTGCCTAGCTCTGGTATGGATGTGTCAAAAGCTAAGACACTACCTGCTGGCATCTGAAGTCAAAATTTTGTCTAAACTCAATCCTCTCAAATATATCTTAGAGCAGCCTTTCCTCAGCGGACGAGTCGCAAAATGGCAAGTCTTATTGATGCAGTATGACTTAGAATATGTCTCGCAGCAATCAATCAAAGGCCAAGCAATTGCAGATCAATTGGCAGATTTTCCTCTGGCAGAAGAGGTGAAAGCCGAAGATGACTTCCCTGATGAGCAAATTTGCAATATTCAGCAATCTCCAGTCTGGAATTTATTTTTCGATGGTTCTAAGAACATGGCCGGAATAGGCATCGGAATTCTATTAATCACTCCTGAGAAGGAGATGATTCCATTTTCTCTCAAGTTAGATTTTCAATGCACCCACAATATGGCTGAGTACGAAGCCCTGATTTAAGGTCTAAAAATTCTACTAGAATTCAATGTTAAGAGAGTACATGCCTACGGTGACTCATTACTCGTTGTCAATCAAGTCCGAGCCGAATGGCAAGTGAAAGATCAGAAGTTATTCCCCTATCAGAAAATTGTTTCAGCTCTTGTCAGCAAGTTTGAAGAATTTCAGTTATTCCATATCAAGAGAGATTTTAATCAAGTGGCCGATAGCCTAGCCAGTTTAGGCTCCATTATGGCATTCAGAAATGGAGAATCCTGTCGCTCTTTTGAAATTGGCAGACTTGACCAACCTGCTTTCCTGCCAGCGGAACAAGTAAACCAGGCTGAGCAAGGGAAGAAGCCTTGGTATTACAACATCAAAACTTTCATAGAAACTGGCGAATTTCCTCCAGAACTCTCAAAGAAAGAGCAGCGAGCAATCCAACGTATGTCCACTCGATATTTCATTTTGGCTAATGTCCTCTATCGTCGTGGATTCAGTTCAGAGTATTCCAGATGCTTAGACGAAAACGAAGCCAAAGAAGTCATGCGAGAAGCACATGAAGGCATTTGTGGTGGCCACGTCGGCTACCAAACCCTTGTCAAACAAATCATCAGAGCAGGTTACTACTGGAAGACTATGCAACAAGACTGTTATCATTATGTGAAGAAGTGTGTGCAATGCCACATACATGCACCTTCTATTCATGCTCCTGCAACATATCTGCAATCTGTTGTCTCTCCATGGCCGTTCTCTATGTGGGCCTTCGATGTTGTAGGCCCCATCACTCCTTCAGCTTCAAATGGCCATAAATATTTCCTTGCCGCGACAGAATATTTCACCAAGTGGGTAGAAGCTATCACTCTTCGCACAGTAGAAGGCCGACACGTGGTCTCTTTTATTCACAAGAGCATCCTTTGCCGTTTCGGCATCCCGCATGACATTGTATCAGATAACGGCAGTCATTTCAAGAATGAAAGAATGAAGATATTCTGCTCAAAGTTCAAGATTTATCATTATTTCTCTGCCCCATATTATCCTCAAGGGAATGGTCAGGCAGAGGCCACCAACAAGATCTTAATTCGTATCTTAGAGCGAACTGTGGAAACAGGCCGCGACTGGCATGAGAAGATCCACGATGCACTATGGGCTTATCGGACCACCATTCGCACTCCAACAAATGCTACTCCATCAGAATTGGTCTATGGAACAGAAGTAGTATTGCCGCTACATGTTCAGAAGCCCGCTTTGAAATTTGCGTCACTGCTAGAATTACCCCTCGATTGATATCAGCAGTAGCGACTGGTACAGCTAGATTTACTCGACGAGAGAAGGCTAAAAGCAGCAGAGCATGCACAATCCTATCGCCAGAGAGTAGCCAGGCAATATGCGAAGTCTGTCATCGAAAGAAGATTCAAAGTCAATGATTTAGTGCTTCGATCCACAGCTTATCTCAAGCATCATCCTGGCGGTAAATGGTCGCCAAATTGGGAAGGCCCATATGTCGTCAAAGAAGCATTACCCCGCAATTCATATCGGCTCATCAACGCCGATGGGGTGAAATTACCAGATCCCATTAATGCTCGACACTTGAAAAAGTTCTATACTTGAAGCCTCTATTCTTTCTTTGTAATCTTCCTATTTTCTTTAAATAATGATCAAACTTTCTTTCCCAGTTACACTGGGGCATTTTTTTAAATTTCGTCCTATATGCAGGCAGGATAAACAAATTTCTCATTTCACGCACTTGTGCATTCATGTGCGTTAATTTGCATTCATTTACATTCAATTGCATTAACATTAATCTGGTCAGTATTGGGATTTCAACAAATCGTCCCATCACAATTCCTAATGATTCAAAAGCGAAAGATAATCACCAGTACTGAACCAAAACCCAGCGCTCGAACTGGTATCGTTTCAAAATCCAGTGTTCAAACTGATACATTTTCAAAATCCAACCTTTTGAGTCAATCTTGGAAAACCGAGTTCCGACTCGGGTTTTTATTCAAATCATTTTCTTTTGTTGATCCGGGTTCCGACTCGAGATCTCTTTATTTACTTGAGTCCTGACTCGAGCTCTTCATTTTCTTTTGTTGATCCGGGTTTCGACTCGTGATCTCTATAGTTTATTCGAGCTCTGACTCGAATTCATCATTCTCCTTTCTTGATCCAAGTCATTTCGATCCTCAGGATCTGTCAATTGCCCAAATTTGATATTTTGCCCACCAATTTCCAATTTAAATCTTTAGATCATGCAACTCTCCAATTCTGACCTCTGGGTCACCCAATTTCCAATCTCGATTCTCAATTCTCAATTCCAAATTCTCAATTTTGACCTCCAGGTCATTTAATTCTCAATTTCGACCTTCGGGTCACTCAATTCTCAATTTCAACCTTCGGGTCACTCAATTCTCAATTTCAACCTTCGGGTCGCTCAATTCTCAATTTCGACCTTCGGGTCACACAATTTCAAATTTTCAGTCAACCAATTCTAAATTTCGACCTTTAGGTCATCCAATTTCGACTTTCGGGTCATTCAATTTTCAGCAACCAATTTTTCCAATTACCAATTGCGACCTTTGGGTCAATCAACTTCAATATCCAGTTTCAATCATTTCTCTTACGAGAGCCCCTTTTTAGGGAGAGTTCGAGGGAGCTCGTTCTTTTCGCATGATATCCTATTCGTTCACTTAGCCCCTTTTCAGGGAGAGTTTGAAGGGACTCGCGTCTTTGTGAACCGTTTGCAAAACAATTTCCAATTTCACACAAGGAACCCTTTGATAGGGAGAGGATCGACGGAGACTCGCTTTTCTTGTGACCCCCCAATTTCATACTAGGCCATTTTTCGTCATGAAGGACCCTCTTTAGGGAGAGTATGATGGACTCGTTCCTTTCATGATCCGATTTTCAGACCTCACTATTATCGGCCCCCTTTCCATAAGAGAAGCCTAATATTAGGGAGCTTTGACGAAAGCTTAATTTCTCTTTGAAAGTTCGTTTTGCGAACACCTCCTCTTCAGGGAAGAGAGAAGTATTTCTCATTTCCCATTCAGGTAAGGGCCAAGCCTGAGTCTCTCTTTTTGGGGAAAAAGAGAGGAGAATTTTCGTCACGGATGTGTTGACCTGGACCTCAAATGCTCACTTTTACCAAAGATTTCAAGAAAATTTTGTCGATTTGTCAATCAATTATTTGTTGATTTCAAAAACTTTATTATACAAAACTTTGCCTCAGTATACCTTCAGCATTACTTCCAAGAAAGTGAAGCTTTTGCGAAAAGAGATTCAAAACTCGAATTCTTTCTATTGGCCAACCAAAAGGATGAAGGATAAATCCTCGATATGGCCAGCAAAGAAGATTCAGTGTTATTGCAAAGCCATAAATGATTGATATTGATCACAGTCAATGGCACATCTTTAAAGACTATTCTTGAGAAAATGAGGCAGTGGAAATATCCTGAGTGCTAGAAAAGAGAGCATTTACCCAAGCCCCGTCTCCTCAAAATCACTCAAGCTGCAATTAAATATCCGCAAAAGGGATCTCTCAATTGTCGTCAAGATGAAGGCGAATTAAGCGAGTAGACCCCCGGGGCGAAAAAAGATTTGAAACATCTCCAAGATGACGAAGTTTGTGACGGATCCTTCCAGGGAAAGTCCAAAGCACTGTCGAGATGAAGGCAGATGCGATGAACCTCCCGACAATCCCCAAAAGATATTTAATTTCAGCTATCATCCAAAGATCTCCCAGCCCATGAGCCAATATCGTCAAAGAAGGATCGAAACATCTCCAAGTTGAAGGAGTTTGTGACGTACCTTCCCAAAAGAGAGAAAGATAGGAAAAAGAAAGAGAGAAAAAGTCAGAATATCTCCAAAATGAAGGAGAATGTAGCCAAAAATCCAAAAGAGCCCAAAAGAGTGCAGAAAGATTATCATGAGAGGAGCTCCCAGGATATCAAACTACCAAATCTATCAAGAATCTTCTTTAGACTTGTGAAATTCTATTATCAATATCCTTTCATCAACTGCTTTCATAATATCAAATTCTCTTTCCTGTTCATATCAAGGAAATTGATAGCTTCCTTGAAGAAGGTCAATTGCAAGCAATTTGGATTTCAAATCTCGATCCTACGAAGTCAATCTCGTTCGGAGGTAATGCTTCAGGTAGAAAAGAAAGAATATTTGGCAACAATGTGCAACATTTTCAAAAAAAAAATTGAGTCAACAACATTTTGACAATATTTTCTAGCTATCCTGACGTGAAGTGAGAGCTTGATGTCGGTTTTTGATACATCCTGACACCAATTTTAAATCCCTCTTAAGGACTTGATTCCTTTCCTTCTTTGAGAGCATGAATTCTCAAATTCGCACAATTCCCTGTGTCCCCACTGTCCAATCATAGACAGTCCCATTTCGGTTCGAGGTCGAGCCACCAATCATTTTCTCGCAAAAGGCAATTTCAAAAGCTATTTAGTCTCAGCAATGAGATACCCAAAATCAACCCCTTTTCAAGCTTTAGGGACCCTATTTTCCTTCCTTTTGCAAAACCCCTGTCGGATTTATTGTGTAAAATCCGAAGGTTCCATCATGGTCTCTTCTTTTGAGGATCCCATTCCATTTTCCGCCCGATCAGGATAAGGGTACAAACCTGAGCCTCATTTAAAGAGGTATTCCATTTTCCGCCCGATCAGGATAAGGGTGCAAACCTGAATCTCATTTCTATAAGATATTTCAATCCCCAATCAGGTTAAGGGTCAAACCTGAGCTTCGTTCCATACGAAGCATTTTCTGTCCCATCCAGGTTAAGGGCAAAAACCTGAATTTCACTCTCACATAGTGAGTCCTTCCTCTTCATTCTTTGCTTCATATCTACCATCTTCCTCGGGCTAATTTTCTTCATACCCAGTCAGATCCTTCTAACTGGGGCATTTTTTTATATATAGCCCAATATTGGTGTGTTTTCTTTGCCACTAAGCTCGACCATAAGCCGGCTTAGTAGCAAAGAGGGGCATCTGTAAACACCCCAAATTTTCACTCACCTTCTTGACATCGCCCTCAATCATCATAATTCATTTTTTTCAGAAGCAATGAAGGGCAAAATGGTCATTTTCCAAGATTGAACCGAACAGAAAGTCCTAAATTTCATTCTTGAGCCTCAAAATTTCTATATTTAGGTTCAGAGACATCTTCAAATTGCAAAATTTCAAAATCCTTTTTCTGACAAAAAGCTAGAATTTCCAAGTCCGAGCTCAGAGTGACATTTCATAGAACATGTCTTTGCATAGCATCACATCATTTCACTGCATAGCATGTCAGTTTGAGATCCAAAACTCCTGATTTTCAAAATTGTCCATCCAAATTTTATTTTTAAACTTTTTCAAATTGATTTTTAACCCTAGGTATTCAAAATTACCAAATTTTCCCATTTTACCCCCAGGACTTTGAATTACAAAAATTTTTCTCAAGAAAAACAATCTGGATATTTGGATATTGATTTTAAAGATTTTATCTCAAAGCTTTTTGCAAAAGATTTTAAATCTCTTTACAAAATTTTTTACTTTTATCCATATTTTTCCTTGAAAAAACCAATTTTTCCAAATTCTTGAAAACAAATAATGTTTTATCTCGTATTTTCAAATAAATGGATCAGGACCCGCCTTTGAACTAGCATCATACTCAGAATCTCAGGTAAGTTGTTTAATCTCAAGCGGGACCCACCCGAAGTTCATACCAATTTGCAAATTTCTCTTTTTAATTTCTCAATATTTATTTATTTATTTTTAGTTAGTGGGCCCACACACATGTGGCACCCCAATTGAAAATAAA
This sequence comes from Nuphar pumila, assembly GCF_984573655.1. Lineage (NCBI taxonomy): Eukaryota > Viridiplantae > Streptophyta > Magnoliopsida > Nymphaeales > Nymphaeaceae > Nuphar > Nuphar pumila. The sequence goes on from NC_143249.1 coordinate 131,575,248, forward strand.
AGACTTTCAAAAACAAAACAAAACTTTATTTTCAAAAGGATTTTAAAAGTGGAGTGAGATGGCATTTCCATAAAAGCCTCTCATTTATGTCATTATTCATTTTTTTTATTTTTATTTCTTTTACTTCTTTTCATTAATTTGCTTACCTAAAATCTTAAAAGGAAACGGCCCAAACGGTGCCACAACCATATTTTCAAAAAAAATTCATTTTACCCAAAACTTAGGTAAATGAAACGCATTTTTTTAAAAAAAAAATACAGCAGCGCCCTTTTGAAAAACGGCTACTTTAATGTTTCAATTTCAAAATCTTCAACGAAGGTAACGGATTTTCAAAAAAAGGAAGCTGCGATCTTTTGAAAAAAAGGATAAAGCTCAACATCTTTAAAAGAGGGGGAGCCTGGCCGATGAGGAGAGAGGAAAAATTTGTGATTTTTTTTGGTTTTGTTGGGTTTTTGCAGGGGCTTTCTTCCCAGCAGCAAAAGACACAGGGATCCAACCAACCTCTACACCTTCTTCAACCTTCTACCTACCTGCAGTTGCCTCTTTCTTCAATCCCATCAGCAAAAGGCTCCAACGACTGCTGTCCACCTTCTTCAGCCCAGCCGATTGCCATCCGCACTTCAACCGCAGACCATCCAGCTTGAACAGGTCGCCCCTTTCCTTCAGCCCAGCGTGTCCATCCCCAGCAGCAAAGGATTCCAGCCGGCTGCATCTTCCTTCAACCCCAGCAGCAAAAGGTTCCAGCCAGTTGCAATTTGCTTTAGCTCACCTGCAGAAAATCCCATCCAGCAAGGCTCATCCTTCATCTTCTTCAGTCTAGCCACAGCAAGAGAGCCCAGCCAACGGTTCCTGCATCCCCACTTCAGCCCAGCCGCAGGATCAACCACCAGGCGTTTCAACGGTTCCTGCATCCCCACTTCAGCCCAGCCGCAGGATCAACCACCAGGCGTTTCAACGGTTCCTGCATCCCCACCAAACCCAGGTAAAAGACACTCTCTCTCTGCCATCATCCGTCATTGCCCATCTAGTTAGCGTGATCTCTCTCTCTCTGCGGTGTGATTGATCGTGGCCACCATCTTGGACACTTTTATCTCCGTTGGTTGAGCTTCTTCATCTGCTCTTTCTGAAAGAGTTAGGCTTTCATCATTGTTGACATATGTTTTGTGTTTGGTTCAATTCTAAAATTACTATATATATCTTAGAATCACTTTTGAAGCGGATTCATAGCAGGACTTGGACATTGAGAACTTCAAGAAATTGGCTTTAACTATAGACTATTGCTCTGTTGGGTAAATTTGAGGTTTTACCACGGGTATAATAGACGATCATGGCAAAAATTTCCTTGCAATTTGCTATTCTGCGGATCATGTTGATGGGCAGCCTATCCATGTTTCTTCAAATTGTCTGTCTGTGAAGGCTGCAAATTTTGAACCAGCAGGTCATTCTTTTCATTTCTGCTGCCCTTAAAATGCTTGGTTTCTGTGAAAAAGATGAAGCAAATGCTTTTGAGTCAATTTTGCTAGATAAAAAAAAAAGGTCAGGGCTCTATACCTTCAGAATTTTATGGTGGTAAAGACAAGAAGTCTACAACCCAGTTGGATTCAATAAATTGGTATCTTACCTATATGTACAAGTCATTTGTAGGAGGTTTATTAGCCACCTATATGTCATCTCATTCACTATTTCCTGCACCCGTGCCCTTCACAGCCGTTGGTTATACCTATCCATCATAGCCATGGTACACATGGCTGTCACTTACTTTCAGCCCTGCACATACATGCCACCCATCATCTACAATCAGTTTCAGCTCCAGCATTTTGCCCTACTGCAGCCCCTGTTGCTGCTATACCCACCTTTACTTGCCATATGATACATATATCATTTGATTCCTTGAAATTTCCAATCAGATTTTAAGCTTTTGCTGAGAACACATTGAAATACTAGCTTAAAACCAGGTTTGGAAGCACTATGAGATGTGTTTTTATTGACTAAGTCTTGTTTTAATATGTATTACATCCTCTACATATTCATTGTATGTTGTACATCAACTTCCGGTCCTGTGGCAGGTAAATAGTTAGAAAGTGAAGTTAGGAAAAACAAAATTGCAGGTGAATTCAATTTTGTACAATATGGCTGTAATGCCAAGAGAACATCAATGACCTCCGGCTATATTGCACCAACACTCTCCTTCAGCCCAGCCGCAGCCCATCATCCATCATCCATCATCCATCTCCACTTCAGCCCAGCCGTCGCCCTTTTCTTTCAGCCCACCAGCAGAAGGTCCAGCAAGGCCTCCATTCCAACTCTTTTCAACCCAACAGCAGAAAATCGATCCTTATCCGCTGCCTACAGATCACTTGGCGCAGGGGATCTACAAGAATGTTTGTATCGTCAAGTCTTGGCTCAATATACATCTATAAACTTGGTGGTGGTGGAAATTTACGATAATATCACCAACATTTATATGATTTCTGCAAATGTGGTCTGAGAAACTTGTCCTTTTTCTATGTGGGAAGGTTTGGGTTCTGTAGCTTGAAAGAAAATATTTTCTGCTGCTGCCAATCTGCCATGGTTTGGATGTGATATTGTTTTTTTTTTTTTTGAGACTTATTTTTGGTCAGCTAGTCTAATCTTTCTTGCTGAACAACTCTTTTGGCTAAGGGTTCTGGATTTTGATATGTTACCAACAGAGAGGAGTGATCAAGCTTTTGATGATGATAGCTAGTATTGTGGTGCCATTAATGATGTTGATGAGTTCGAAGATCTTTTGGAAAACTGTCCTCCACACCAATCATTCATGCCTCGAAGCTGATCTGATTTCTTGTTGAGAACTGCGGATGTAAAACAAGAATATCATTGATCTCTGTGTTCAGTCTTTTGATTGCAAGAATTATTGCCATTCACCTGTTGCTTCATCCACTGCAGCATATTTCATGCACATATCCATTTTCTGCTGGGGGTGTGCAGTCTTGATAATCGGCTATGTTCATGAACGGATATATCCATATCCGTTCATGATCTGTATGCCATCTTTTACAGGCTTCGTTATTGATATATAGGGAAGCTCCATACCCATTTTTATTGAAAATTATCTTGTAATTTGAGAAATACAGCTGTGCAAAATCCCCTACAGAAACTGTATATACCTGTATTTTCTGATTTTACCCATTATATGAAATTTTCATTAAATATGTATATTTTCTCATTATATATATATATATATATATATATATATATGTATATGTATATCTATTATATATCTACCGATATGGATACGTATATATGTATATATATATGTATATATATATGTATATATATATATATACATATATATATACTTATATATATGTATATATATCCCTTCATGTGCATTTGTTATCACATATTTTTTTCTTTTCCTTTTCTTTTTTGTAAATGCATCTTCATTATCATATATCATTTATCATAAATTCAAGTATTTCTATATTTACCTGTATATCTTTGTTGTATATAGTATATATACCCATTTCCTTGGCTATCTGGTACTAACTCTCATTTTGCAGGAAAATATAGAAGATGCTGATTCCTTGGCTCCATTTCATTTTTTTTTTACTTTATGTTAGCAATGTAATAATCCAATGTAAACCTTGGAATAAGATTTACTTTTACTGCTTAGATTAGGCCGCATCTCATATAGCTTGATTTCAGTAATATCCTGATTCTATGATGCATATATCTCAATTTTCTAAATTCACCGTGGATGAACACGAATGGCACGTGCACCAACTCTTAGAGAGTTGATGAACTCGGTGGAGTCCATATTTACTGCCCTAGTCGGAATATGGACGAGACCCAGAACCATCATCTTTCTACCAGTCACATTGAGCCTACACTCTTGGGCTATCTTAAAAATGCACATCATATTTCTAAATTTTCAAAATATTGTGAATTAACTCAAGTAAACTCTGAACATATTCATGGCCACAGTCAGAATATGTGAAGGATTTACTTTGGCTTAATCCACATTTTTCCAACTAATTTTTCAGAAATCTTTTCAAAGTGCATTCATTCATGCAAATCATCTGCATCAACGGTTTTTCTCATGATTTTCTTAAGAGATTTTCACTTCATGGAATCGATTTCTCAAGAAACTATGATGATATTCGAAGTTGGATTTTCCAAATCAAAGTTTTCCCGTGATTTTCCTTAAAAAGTTATTTTCCTAAGATCCATTTTCAAAAAGGAATTTTCATCTTTCTCAAGAATAAAAAGTTGATTTTCAGACATTTCAAAGACAAGATTCTCAGGAATTCAATTTCCTAAGTTTTGAATTTCCTTCTCCAATGAGTTTTTCCTACAAAATTTTCTATCATTTTCCTAAGAAAATTCTCAAAGTCTGAGTTTTCCCAACAAGTGCTTTCCTTTTTAAATGTTCATCTTTTCTCAAAAATTCCTACAGTTTTCCTGAGATTCTCATTTCTTCATGGTTTTCTATGTATTTATAAACTTTCTCAAGATTTTCTCGAGATTTTCACTTCTTCAAGATTTTCCATCTCTTTATAAACTTTCTCGAGATTTCAAACCTTTTTCGTCTGAGTTTTCCTGAGAGATTGATTTCCATCTTTTCCTGAGAAATGCTTTTCAACTCCAAATGTTTTCTAATCATATATCATATTTTCCAATTTACATTTTCCAAAATTCTCATAGCACATGTGGTTGATATTTTGAAATGATCTTTTTAAAACAATTATTTTCAATAAAACTTTGGAAAATCGTCAACCAAAAATATAAAAACCGACTTTCCACAAAGTGGTAAGTACGGGTCGAATCCTCAGGGAACAGGAATTAATCACGATATGTCTAGAAAATTTGATTTATTAATTACAAATATCAATCTACAATTATAAAGTTAATACAACTATAATTAATCACTAAAATGATTGAAAAAACACTCAGTCTTCTGCTCCACACCAAGGGTATTTCCGTCTTTTCGCCAATTAGACAATCTTCGCACTTGGACAATAACCCTGGAAACTAAATATGCTTTTCAACCTAAAAATGCAGAAAAATACAGAGTTAGTATTCTATTCTAACAATGCAAACAATACTAAAATTAATTCTAATTTTACGATAATAATAACACAAATGTTACTTATCAAACAAAAATTAAATAAAATACTAAATTAATTCTAAAATTAACCAAATTAATTCTACTAATGCTGTATGATGATTATGCAACTCCTAAAATGCAGAAACTACTGAAAATAGGTCTAAAATGCCGAAACTAAGAAAATTATGAAACTGCCCCTAACTAGTGTAAAATAGATTTCTGACAGGTTATCAGAAAACCACTGTTTGACAGGGCAAACAAGGTCCGATTTTCTCGAAATTTATTTTGTTCTGCAACTGACAGATTAAACAAACTGACAGTTTTTACAGAATGGAAAAACAGTATCTGGAACTCCAGATATAAGCGTTTCAAATCTGGGAAAAATCAGGATATCGAAAGTCCTGTAATTTGAAATCCAGAAAAAGCGGTTTTCGCAAAACGCTTAAAAATCAGACCAAATCAACTCTGAAAGAGCTGAAATTTGGTCTGCAGTCAAATAACACGTCAATAAAGTGAATAGAATAAAAATTTTTGGAGAACACAGAATTTTTGCACAGAAAATAATGCTGGTGCGACACGGCAAAAATCGGGTTTTTATTTGAGTGCACTATTCACTTTATGAATCTATTTAAACACTATAAAATGCAAATTATATCTAATACAATCTAAATGACACTGTATAACAGTGTATATGCAGATGAATATTATAATTACACTAAATGAATGACGAACAAAATACGATAAGCAAATTATGACTAAAACTACGTTAACTAGCTATGCAAATGCAACTATGCTACTAAAGGGAATGCAATTCGAACTACTAAGTTAAATACTAACTACTACCAATAAAACAATCACAAAACACAGCTCACACATACGAAACAAATACAATACACGCACACATGCTTCTACACTATACTAAATCAAATACTTAAACTAATTAATCTAAAACCAACATAATTAACATCTAAATGAAATTAAACCCACTAAAGAACAAGGATAGGATTAGGGTTCACTCGGTTGACTCAAGCTAATCTTGGTTTTGGCTTGGGTAGGTTCGGGTTGGTTTGGGGTGAAAGAGATAGGCTCGAGCTAAGGTTGACTCAACTAGGACTAATGTTGACTCGGCTAGGCTTGACCTAACTAGTTGGGTTCGGTTGACTTAAGTTTGGGTTCGGTTTTGAGTTGACTTAGTCAACTAGGTTCGGTTGACTTAAGTGGACTCGGTTTAGCCTTAGCTAAGGTTGGGTTGACTTAAGTGCAGTCGGTTTGACTTGGATAGGGTTGGACTAAAGCTTGACTAGGGTTAGGTCTAGGTCTTGGACTCGACCTAGGTTTGGTCTAAGAATAGGTTAGGTTTCTAAGAATAGGTTGGACTCGGTTTAGGGTTGACTTAGTCAACTAAGGTCGGTTTGGTTTAGGTGGGCTCGGTTGACTCGAACTAAGGTTAGGTTTGACTTGGATTAAGGTTGACTCGACCTAGGGTTGGTCTATGCTTTGACTTAAGCTAGACTCGGTTTTGACTAGGTTCATGACTCACCTAACCAAGTCAATCTAATTGACTAGGTTAGATTAGGTTCAATAGGTAGGGTCGGTTGATTCAAGCTAAGAGTTGACTTGACTAGACTCAAGTGGGTAGGGTTAGACTAAAGTAGTAACCTCTTAAATTCCTACAATTAATTCAAAGTTAACGATTTTAATGGAGAGGGTTGGAAAAGGAATGTAATAATTACCAATGTTCAAACTTTGAAATGCTTTGGATTCTCAAAAGTCGCCCCATTTAAAGAGGGGGTTACACTCCTTAATTGCCTTTAAAGCTCATTTTGGAAAAATGAAAAGGCCAATCTAGAAATCCATGATTTTTGCTTTTCAATATGGAATTAAAGTACTTTTAATGCTCTATGGAAATCGTGGAGCCTAGATTGGAATTTTTGTTTAATTCCAAAAACACTTTCCAAAGTTAAGGAGTAACTCCTTCTTTAATGCCCATTCAAAATTCAAATCTTCCTTAAATGCTTCACACGATTTTTTGAAGAATTTCCTCTTTCCAAAAGCTTTTCCCAACTTCAATACATTAATTGACCTCCTTCCTAAAATTCGCCAACCCTAATTTAAGACTCTATAACCAAAGAATTTAAGACTCACCTAGGTAATGAAAAGACCTAATTGAAAAACACGACTTTCTAAACTTAAATGCTGCCCTAATTACCAAAACCTACTTAAATGACCCCTAAAAACGGCTATGAGATAAAACCCTAATACGTTGAACCTAGACACCTTCCTAACTTAACTAATTGTAATTAATAATTTCTAAAAAATCGACCAAGAGCTCAAGGGGAGCTCTAATGGCTGCCGCCCCACCTTGGGGAAGAAGAAGACCCACAAAAAAAAAATTAAAAATAAAAATATAAATTAACAAAAAAACAATAAAACTAAATAACCCCTATTTTGATAAAACTAAATTACAAAAGAATAAAAAGAACTTCTAATTGCACAAATGCAAACATGAACAGCAATATACTGGAATTTATTAAAAACATAAAGAAATAAAAAATCAACTTTTGTAATTTTTGTTTTTCAATAGATCCAAAACACCAAAAACACAAAAATGCTAAAAACGATTCTCTAAAACAATCCGAAAATAAGGAAATGACTTAACACGATTTTTTTTTATGCTGTTAATATGCAAAATATACAGCAACCCACTCAATTTACTAACCTAAAAACACAAATTTAACGAAAATGCAAAGATCGGCTAGAATAAATCTAGCCGATTTTTTTTTCTTTTTCAAAAATGAAAACAAACAAGACACAAGCCCAACCCACGAATAAATTGAATTAAAATGAACTTTTATAATTGGATTTTCAGCAAAACAACTCAATACACATGCTGGACATAAAAAAAATTGAAACAAAGAAAAATATTTTTGTAAAAATCAAGAATCGGCTAGAAATAGTCTAGCCGATTTTTAGATTTTTGCTTTTCAAGTGAAATCAAAATCACAACTCACCACTCAACGACTAAGATGAATAAAAATGGATTTTTTTCTAAATGGAATTTCAGTAGAACAGACCCAAGAACACCTATGAAAAATTTGAAGAATCGGCTAGATGAAGATCTAGCCGATTTTAATGAAAAGGATGAAAAATCTAAAAAAATCGATTTCAATGAATCAAGCAAACAAATAAACCTAATCTAACGTGCTGGCCTATGCACAAAATCTAATCTAAGGTTGAAACAAAAAGAAAAATAAGAAACACACAAAAAATAAAAAAAAAGAAAACCAACACACAATTCGGTTTTAGCTAGAAGAGAAGGAAGAAGAAGACCTACCTCTTGGAAGATCCGACGACCGGGGGGATGAAGAAGAGCGGACCGTGGCTGGAGCTGGACGTCCTAAACAGTTCGAGAATGCTGGACTTCACTGAAAGAACGGCACCTTTTCACCTGCTACACGTTGGAGATCCATCGAAGATGGAATGTGAGCCGATTCTCGATCGGAGGGTGTAGAAAGCCGGATGGAGGTAGGGCCGGCTCACATTGTTGGTGTGTTTCGCACTCCCGCACAAGGTTAATTGTCTCCACCTCTGCTACACCTGCAAAAATATAGAAAAGTGGTGAAACTACAGCAAGGAGAAAGAAAGAAATGGAAGAGACACAAGAGAGATTGAAAATATGCTTGAAAATCAAGCATAGACCGGTCTTCAATGGCCAAAACGTGGAGGGAGATGGAGAGGAAGGAGCTGCTGGAGTAGAATCACTGTAGGGGGCGTCCAAACATAGCCAAAGACCCTAGGGTTTGCTGGAATATTTAATTTATACTTTTGATAATTTTCAGAAACACTGTTATAAAAAAAATATTTTCTATGCGCCTCTTACTGGGGGGTTTTCAGAAAAACTTTTTGAAATGGATATGGATAAGCGTGTGGGTTGGGTTTTGGGCTTTCCAAGAGTTGATCCAAGGTCCAATTAACCTAATTGGGTCGGATATGGATCCGATCCAACTCGAAATCCGTGCCCAAACACTGAAATAGCCATAACTTTCTCATTTTAACTCCGATTTTTCTGAAATTCGAACCATAACCCCTTACTATCAAAATACATATAAACATGGGTTTAAAACCTTAAACTTGATACAAAATGCATGAAAAACTTGTTAACATGATGTGCATTTCATGCATCATCAACATGCCTGAATTCTCTGTGCATTTAGGATAGAATACAATTTCAATGATTTTACTAAGTCAAGCACAATTTTGGTCCTTGGTTCGATTACCCCTGTTAAAGGCGGCAGGAACGGTCGAACCTCGTACCGACAGGTCGAGCCCCATCCCATGGATTTTCCCGCAATTTTCAAAATGGAGGCGAGTATTTCAAAACAATTTCCAAAATCCGGTCAAGTCTGAATCGCGAAAGCATTTCCCTCTCTCTTCCGCAAGGAAGGGAAGACGGGAAAAATTTTGCGACGATAACAGTTAGCTAGGGTGGCGGTTTAGAATAGAGCTTTGAATTATCTTCACGCCACCCTAAATGAATTAAGATATCCTAATAAAGAAAAGTATTTACTACAAAATGAAAATGGAATAAAGAAATCAAAATACTAATTAATCTATCTAATCGAAATTACTAAATGGAATACAATCTAATATTAATGCAAGCTTACCTAATATGCTAATACACGACTTCTAAAATATAATCTAAGGTAATACATCCTAAATTAGTGGTAGTCTATCTAGGCTATGTCTAAATAGGAAATTAATAAAGAGGGTTTATGAATGATGCACACGAGTTTGGAAAGAACTCTATCCAATATAATTGACTTGTTGACCCAATTAGAAAGATTGGGATTACAATAAAAACATCCAGCTGGTTGGACCCACACGTTTTCACTTTTCCATTTAAAACAATATAACCAAGTTTGAAAACCTTTCCCAATACCTTGTCCACAATTTTAGCAAATGAATTAAAACTCAAATTTTGTTTCCAAACAGGTAAAAGGGAAAAAGCCTTCTATTGTGCTGGAGTACAAAAGTCAAATCTTTCCTGAAATGGACCCCTCGAATTTGGATGGATTCCAATTCTACCAAAAACATGTTTTGACCAAAAATACCACTATACCCTTCTAAAATTCAAATCTATCTAATTATTTAACCTATGCTCTAGCTAATTTAACTAACATAACATATACCAAATTACTTAAAGAGGGTAAAGCCTAAAAGGAATAGAAAATCACGATTTTACATAAGACAGCTAAATCGACCTTACTTAAAATAATTCTAAAATAACTAAAACTCATTACAATGAACCTAGACACTCTAATCCTTACTTAAAACATTCAAAAGAAACCTACCAAATTCGAATTAATACAACTATCACACAATGCAAAACTTACTTAAACCAAAATACTAAAAACGTTTTACTCTAACACCTATACAATGCATTTAGACACTTTAAACCTAATCTTCCTAAACTCTAATGACATATCTAACCGAAAACTCAGACCTTGCTAAAACAACACTAACAACTTAATCTAAAACATAATGTACATTACCTATATCAACTAAAACAATTAAATGAATACACATATTTTCTAACTATGCATGTTAGGCAATTAGCATAATAAGATAACATTGAAAACATCTATTAACTACAGTTAATCTAACTAATATATCAAACAACAATGACATAAATTATCTAACTACATGTTAACGCCCTATGCTAGAAACAGCTAAATCGACTACTCAAATCAAACAAACTTTCAATGATAATTAGATCTGCTACATTATGAACAGTAACTTAAAATTACTCAGCAATTTAACTGAAATGAATAAATTATCAAAATACTATTCTACACAAAACGCTACATCTGACTAACAGTAAATTAAATATTTTAGACAACTCACAGGACTACTATATTCACAATTACTCAATAAATCAGAATGAAACTAAGAACGAAATTGGTTTCAACATAAACTAAGTAGACTATGGTTGGACGGTAAACAGAAAAAACAAAACAAAAAGCAACGTTGGAACAGTCTAAATCTAAAAACGCCTAGAGAAAATAAAATCTAACGGTTCCTAATGTGCTGGTCTCTGCACACACATGCTTAAACTAAGGTTTAGAAAATCAAAACGCACAGCACACAGAAAAGAAAACACACAGCAACATACAATCACACGCACAAACTAGGTTTTATCTAGAAGAAAGAGATAGGGAAGATCTTACCTCAAGGGAGATTTGACGAATGGGGAGGTAGTGGGTGAGCGGACTTTGCCTTGGTTTCGTGTCACAAGGAACCTCGTTGATGCTGTCTAACATCTCTTTGCTGCCATTTTGCAGGGAACGGGCTGGATGAAGTTCCGGGGGTCATGGTCGGCCGGCCATGAAAGAGCGGCACCTCTACCATGGATGGTTCACTCCACCTGCAGCTACAACCTGCAACCTGCACAAAGGCAACCTCGATGACTAGTTTCAGCAGGGTGAGAAGAGAAGACATATCTGGAAGAAGAGGAATGAAAGAAGAAGGGTCGGCATCTCCATTGGAGTTGGCATGGGTTCCATGGCCAACCATGGATGTTGAAGAAGAATGGATGAAGAACGGCTAGGTAGGAAGGTGGCTGGAACAAGAGTCATGCCCCTAGGGCACAAAAACCTAAGCAAAAGACAGCCCCCATGTGGGGCGTCATCTTCTATTTAAACGATAGGGTTTATTTTCTGGATTTTCCAGAAAAGGGATTAAAAAGAAAATATTCACTGGGTGCCTCATGTGAGAGGGGTTTTTTAGAAAATGATTTGTAAAAACGTGAGTTGGGCTGGAGTGGATTTACAACTGTTTTGGCATAGATCCAAGGTCCAGATGAGTGGTTTGGATCCGAAATATGACCCACTACACTGTAAATGCAATAACTTCTTCATTTTAAGTCCGATTTTGATGAAATTCGAACCATAGCTTCAAAACATCAATATGCATCTAAGTGTGGACCCTAAAGATGTAAATGATGAATTTATGCAGTGAAAATATATTAATATTATGTTTATTTAATGCATCATCACAAGGCTTTGAAAGAAGAAAACCATGGCTGTCACGATTTCAGCAACACATGAAGAAGATGCAACAAGTCATAAGGAAACTCATGAGATAAGAAAATGGCCTCAACCGTTGCAGCTACTTGCTTAACGAAGAAAAACAACTTCATAAGAGCATGCTCAACCAAACTCGCAAATCTGAAATAAAAGCATGTAGTGTAGCTCACGACAATTGCATGAACATGTAGAACTTGTTCAATCAAAGCCCACAAACGGTATATGGAAAGGAGACTCACCTTGAGGCTTTCAACAAAAAATATGGAGATGGTGTCACGATTTAGGAGTTGCAACTAGGCACCCACACTAAGTCACTAACACGGTTTAGAGATAGAGGAGAGAGGGGAGAGCAAGAAAGACTCCAAAAATCGCCCAAGAGAAATGCTCTCTTTCTCTCTCTTAATGCCTTAAATACATAGGGTTTTCAAAACGTGTGGATGGGATCTAAAGAGGGAAGATGGAGGGATGGGGTGCGCCACGCCCCCCATAGCCGCCCATACGCCCAATGCATGTCTTGTTTTCAAAACTTTCAAAAAGGTTTACAAAAACGCCATTGGGTATGCTTTATAAAAGCCCTTAAAGTTTTTAAGAATTACAATGGGTGTACAAGGCTTGCCGACCCATACAGCCACTCAAGTTTCGTTATTTGAAATAGTTCAAAGTATTTACAAAAGGGCCATGGGGCGCCAGCCCCATGACTCCCTCCTTGGAAAAACGCCCCCCTCATGATGAGCTCCAAGCCTCATCATGAGGCCTTGAGACAAGAGCATGGCCAATCGTGGCCCTCTTTTCTCAAGCCAAGCAATTCTTTTACAAAAATGTCACCCAGCTGGTCAACCCTGGACCAGCTGGTCCACCATAGTAAAAAACGTCCACATGGGAGGTCGCCCATTGGGTTTGGGGCATCCCATGGGTCTGGGCTATCCAGATCCAAAATCGCCAAATGCACTAAATTCCAAAACAATGCTTATTTAATGCTTTTAAATATTAAATTGACTTCAATAAATCATTTATTTATTTTCAACACCTTAATTGACATGGAATGTTCATTGCTTCTTTGAGAAATTTTCCTTCGTTTGCAAGAAATACGCTTGTTACGACTCGCGTACTATCGTTAAACAACTCTCGTAATTCACATGCACTGACGGGGTTTTTTCGTCGTATAGGTCCCAAATTTGGGGAAAAACTATACAAATACATTATAAACTTACCCTTAAATTTTTAGAGGTTAATTTGTCCAGAATTAGGCTCTTCTTACTCATACACTGTTCTTACACAATTTTCGAGTCGCGCGCACAAAGCTTAAATACAAAGTATAATCAAATTATAGCTAATTACGCGCTATAGCCTTATAAACACACGAAAGCATACATATATCAACTCTATGCAACAGTGAATTCCTCAGAATTTTTCGCGTGTCTTACATCCTACCCTCCTTAAAAAAGATTTTGTCCGCGAAATCACAAAATATCAAACAACGACAAAATTGTCAGATCTCGTCTGACAGCGCCTAATCGGCCACAACTAAGTCTGTTGTAGACTTTCAAGTCATCTATCATGACACAAGACAAAATAAATCAATCAGTAGGTCTGAAAACCATGCTCGCTAAACAATAATCGCAGCAATCATACAAAGATCATGAGCACACTACACATAATTCAGACAAAAGCCACATCACAATTCAATCGTGCAACACAACATGACATATAAACATGTTTCATGAACAATCTCAAGTGACACCATACAAGGCCGCTATCGCTAGAGAATCACCATTCTAGACAACAAACGTTAGAGAATCACCACTCTAACACAGCAAAACAAAGAGAATCATTATTCGTATGGCATCGTCAATCATAACATCGTTAATCACATAATCATTAGGGAATCACCATCCTAGCGGCATCGTTAGAGAATCGCCACTCTAACGGCATCATCAGAGAATCACCACCCTGATGGCATTACTAAAGAATCACCACTCCAGTAGCATCATTAGGAAATCACCATCCTAATGGCATCATTAAAGAATCACAACCCTGATGGCATCGTCAGAGAATCACCACCCTTACGGCATTGCTGGAGAATCACCACCCCAGCAGCATCATTAGGAAATCACCATCCTAATGGCATCATTAGAGAATCACCACCTTGATGGCATTGCTGCAGAATCACCACCCTAGTAGCATCATTAGGAAATCACCATCCTAATGGCATCGCTAGAGAATCACCACCCTAGCGGCGTTGCTGGAGAATCACAACTCCAACGGCATCATTAGAGAATCACCACCCTAATGGCATCATCAGAGAATCACCACCTTGATGGCATCGTCAGAGAATCACCACCCTGACGGCATCGCTGAAGCGTCACCACTCCAACGGTATCACTGGAGAATCACCACCCCAATGACCTTCATTAGAGAATCACCACTCTAATGACATCGCTAGAGAATCACCACCCTAGCGGCATTACTGGAGAATCACCACCCCAGTAGCGTCATTAGGAAATCACCATCCTAATGGCATCATCAGAGAATCACCACCCTGATGGCATCGTTAGCGAATCACCACGATAACGGCATTGCTGAAGAATCACCACCCCAGTAGCATCATTAGGAAATCACCATCCTAATGGCATCATTAGTAAACACCCCAAATTTTCACTCACGTCCCTGACATCTCCATCAATCATCACATTTTGGTTCTCCGAGGTCACTAAAGGGCAAAATGGTTATTTTCTGAGATTGGACCTTGCAGAAAGTCCTAAATTCCATTCTCGAGTCTCAAAATGTCTCTATTTAGACTAAGAAATATCTTCAAGCTGCAAATTTTCAAAATCCTATTCTTGACAAGAAACTAGAATTTCCAATTCTAAATTCAGAATGGCATTTTAATGAGACATGTCTTTGCATATCATCGCATGAGCATTTCATATCATTTCACTACACAACATGTCATTTCGAGGTCCAGAAACTCTCGATTTCAAAATCCTTAATCCAAATTTGAGTTTTAACCGTTTTCAAAATTGATTTCAAAACCCCGGGTCTTCAAAATTGCCAATTCTTCCCATTTTACCCCCAGGACTCTGAATTACAAAAGTTTTTCTCAGGAAAACAATCTGGATATTTTGATATTGATTTTAAAATTTTGGGACACGATTTTAAATTTAGAAGATTTTATCTCAAAACTTTTTGCAAAAAGACTTTAAATCTCTTTACAAAATTTCTGCATTTTCTTTATACATATTTTTGCCCTAAAAAACAATTTTCTTCCAAATTCTTGAAAAAAGACAAAGTTTTATCTCGTATTATAAAAATTCCAAAAAGAAGTTATTTCTTTTGCCTTTTATTTTCAAATAAATGGTGTGGGACCCACCTTGAACTAGCATCACACTCAGATTCTCAGATATGTTTCTTATTTTCAAGCGGGGTTCACCTAGAGATGGTACCAATTTGCAAATTCCTCCTTTTAATTTTCTTTTAATGTTATTTATCTTATAAAATAGTCAGTGGGCCCACAAATGGGTGGCACCCCACTTGAAAATAAGAAATTTGCCAAACAAAATAAAACTTTATTTTCAAAAGGATTTTAAAGCTGGTTGAGGTGACATTTCCTTAAAAGCCTCCCATTTATTTCGTTTCACTATTCATTTTTTTTTTAGAAGTAGTTGATGATGTAGAAATTATATGTTTTCTTAATACATTTTCACTGCATAAATGCATTATCTATAGGTTTAAGGTCCACACTTTGGTGCATAATGATGTTATAGAGCTATGGTTCGAATTTCATCGAAATCAGACTTAAAATGAGGAAATTATGACATTTACAGTGTAACGGGTCAAACCTCGGAGTAGAATTGGATGATTTGGATCCAAATGTCCATTTGGACCTTGGATCTGGACCAAAACGCATAGATTCTACCTAGCTCCAGCCCACTTAAGTTTTATAAAATCAATTTCTAAAAACCCTCTCCTACATGAGGCGCCCAAACAATATTTGCTTTTTAAACCTTTTTCTAGAAATAACCAAAACTAGGCTAGTCGTTTATAGAGGAGAAGACGCCCAGCTTGGAAACTGTCTTTGCTTTGGTTTTCGTGCCCTAGGGGCACGAATCTTGGTCCAGCCCCTTCTCATCTCTCACCCCCACGCCATTGCCATTGAAGCATGAAGATTTGCTTGGAAATCCAAGCATCCTTTCTTGTCTCTCTTCCATATCTTTCCAGTTCTTTTTCTTCCCTGTTGGTTAATCATCATGTTGGCTGTGTTTTGCAGGTGCAACAGAGGTTGAAGACACTTTCTTCTGCATGGAAGTGCGAGACACTCCAACAAGAGGGATCGGCTCTACCTCCATCCGATCTTCTAAGCCACCCGATCGAGAATCGGTTCATCCTCCATCTTCGGTGGACTTCAAACGTGTTGCAGCTGCATAATACTATTCCATGGTGTATTTCCAGCATCACCGAGGTTCCTCGCGGTGTGAAGCCAAGCAAAGTCCGCTCTTTCCTTCCCCTCAGTCGTCGGATCGCCCTGGAGGTTAGATCTTCTCATCCATTGCTTCTAGTTAAAACCCAACATGTGTGCATGTTGTGCTGTTTTATTTTATGTATGTGTGCTGTGTGTGTTTTGTATTTCCAGCCTTAGTGTAGACGTGTGGTGCTTGAGACCAGCACCTTAGGGTCTAGGTATTATTCCTTTTTTTTATGCGTTTTCAGATGTGAGAAAAGTAAAATCGAGTTTTTAGTTTTCTGTTTTCCTAAGTGTCGTCCAGTCTTTATATGTTCAGTGTGATCATTAGATTAGGTATATACTTTAAATTCTGATTGTGTTTATCGTTTTTCTTTTGAATTTTTAAATCATGGAGCCACATTGAATATCAATTGTAGTAGGATTGTACAGTTCATTTGATTCAGCTGTAGCATTTTCTGTGCATAGTAATATGATAAAATTATTTCAATTCATTAAATTAAATGATGTGCTGTGTAGTTTTAAGATCGTTTTCCATAATATAGCAGCTTTAGTTTTAGATTAAATTGTATTTTGTTTTAGCATGGTCGATTGTAGTAGATTTATGTGTTAGCGTGTTCTTTGTGTAGTTTAATTTCCAGCATATTAGTAAATTAGTTTTTGCATTTTTCTTAATCTAAAAAGTACTGATTTGATTGTGTATTCGGTAGTGTAATTCAGAATTGTGGTTTGGATCATTGGGTTAGTTTAATTTAACTTAGTTTCTAGTGTTTTGTAGATCGTGGTAGTGTTTTGCTTTATGGTAGTTTGATTTAAATTATGTCTATACTAGCTTGTTAGGTCTGATGCATTTTAGAATAGATTTAATTCCATGTTAATGAGTATATCTAGATTTATTAGAATTCGTTTAGTCAATTTATAATTTAATTAGCTAATTCAATTTTTAGGTAGTCATTAACTTAGGTTGTTTCAATTACTTTTTGTTCTCCTTTATAGCCGTTTGATTATATTTGCATAGATTAATTTAGCTAGATTAACCTTAGTATAGATTAGTTGTTTATTTAGCTTATAATTTAGTTAAGGGCAATGTAGTCAATGTAGTGAGAAAATGTTTTTGGTATGAAGATTCCTCCTCCAAATTCGTGGATTGTATTAAGGAAAGTCTTAATAAATGATATCCAGCCAAATTGCCAAGGAGTTACATTTTCAAAGTTGGAAACCCATTTGAATTTCAAAAGAGTTTCTAAAACTTGTTTACACGATTTTGGCAAGAGTTGACATGTTAAATTTGCTTTTAAAGCCAACTAAAAATGTGTATAAGGTTTAGAGAAAGGATTTCCACAAAGGAATTAGTGCTTTTAATGAGAAATCAAAACCGTGTGCGGTCCAGTAGGCTGGACGGTTTTTGAAATGGAAAACTTTCCTAATGAACTATTAAGTTAAGAATGGAGGAGGATGTTCATTACTAAATTTGGTTTCTAGCATTTATAGCCCTAGTTAATCCTTTCCTAGTTTGACTTAGACTAGAATTAATATTAGTTAACTTAGTAAGTTTAGAATTAGGATTAGATTGAGAAATCGTGTATGACCTATTTAGGTAGGTATTAACATTAGTTTGTAATTCATTTAGGGGTTTTAATTAGATAGATTAATTGGTGGTTGACACTTTTAGTAGATAGTGATATTAGTTTACTTTTCATTTAGGAATTAAATTAGGTTTGCATTATCGTTTTAGTAAGTACTAATTAATTATTAGAATAGCTAGTTCATAGGGTGGCGTGAACCCTAGTCAAAGCCATATCCTATAACCGCCACCCTATCTAACATTAGTAACCCCTAATCCTAGTTAGTGACTAATCCTATTAACCCTAACCGTACCCTAACTACTCTAGTTAATAGTTAATCTTAGGTAGTTACTAACCTTAGTTAGACTAACATTAGGTTGTCATTGGTGTTTCACTTAGGTTTTAGGATGGTTACTTAAATAATTAGTTGATTAATTAGTTTAGGTTAGATAGAGTATATTACATTAGTTAGTTGCATTCATATAGATGTTATAAGTAGAATTGTAGCTTAGTTAGGATAGATTAACCTTACTGTGATTAGTTAGATTAATTTGAACATTTCTTGTGTAGTTTTATTAGATTTTTATATAAGTAATTTAATTATTGTTGTTTTCTGCATTTTAGCAGTAGTTTAGATTAGTGTAGGACTGTTTTATTGTGTGCTTTAATGATAGAATGTCAATTGTGGATTTGCATGAATGAATAGTGCACTAAACTTAAACCATGATTTTTACCCTATCGTGCACTCGTTATTTTATGTGGAAATTTTTAGAGTTTTCTGAAAACTCTTTTTTTATTCTCCACATCTATGTGTTCGCTATCTGCAGACCAAAATTCAGCTCATTTCGAGTTGATTTGGTCTGACTTTTAAGCGTTTTGTGAAAACAGCTTTTTTAGAATTTTTAATTTCGGGTCCTGCGATTTCCAGAATTATCCTGATTTTAAAACGCTTATATCTGGAGATCCAGAACGAATTTTCCAAATTCGTAAAGTGTTTCAGATTCTTGAATCTGTTAAGAATGGAACAGAAGTGATTTCGAGAATTTTGGAATTCGTTTGACCTTTCAAATCATCGGTTTGTGAAAAGCTGTCTGAATCCACTTTTGCATTGTTTAGGGACAAAACAGTCATTTAGTTAATTGTTTGATTTAACGTAGTTCTGAGTATTTTTCAGCATGTAGTTAGTGGATTAACTGTAGTTGGACTGACTAGGATTGATTTATTTAGTTAGTTTAGTTAGATAATGTAATTTTAGTTTTCTGTGTTTGTTTAGTGTATTTTAATTTCGCAGTTATTTTAGAAATACTTGTAGATGTAATTTAGATTTAATTATTAATTGTTTACTGACTTTTTGTTTTCATTGTTGTAGGTTGATAAGTTAGAACAGGTTTACAGGTGTATTTCAAATATGAAGTGCAACTGCACATGTGGTGAAAAGACCGATTTACCCTTGGAGCTCTAGAGAAGACTTAGATGCCTGCTTTAGTTTATTTTCATGTATTTAGATTGTTAGTTAATTAGAATTGTAATAATAACATAGTTGTAAACTCTGTTATATTAATAAATTGTTATTTTAGAATTAATTCAGAATGTATCCCGTTCCCTGTGGATTCGACCCGTACTCGCCACTTCTGTGGAAAGTCGGTTTTTATTATCTTTGGTTGACGATTTTCCCTTATTTTCATTGAAAAATAATCTTTTTAAAAAATAACACTCCAAAAGTCAAACCAGTAGCCTTAGATGGCGCCACGGCCTAGCTTTCCTAAAACATTTCATTTTACCTAAACTTTAGGTAAATGAACCGAAATTTTTGAAAAAGATAAGATTCGTCCCTTTTGAAAATGGTGGATTTTCAAAACCCATTAAATTTCAGTTTCAAAATTTTCAAAAAAAGATGTAACGGAACCTTGAAAGGAAAACTGCGATTTTTTTAGAAAGAGGCTGAAAATCTTTAAAAAGGGGACGTTTTGATGGAAAAAGGGGTGGCCGATTGATTTCTTGACATTTTCTGTTCTTGTCGCACGAAGTTGCTCTGCCGTGAAGCTTTTCCCCCTTGGGATTTCGTCCTTACCGTCTAGATTGCAAAGCTCCCCAAGGCTTCTTCTCATTTCCTTCAGCCCAGCAGCAGAGAACGACCCTTATCTGCTGTCTACAAGGGTCATTCAGTGCAAGGGATCCAGCAAGGCTTGTTCCTCATCTTCCTTTAGCCCAGCAATAGAGAATCGACCCCTTTTCTGCTGTCTATAGGTCGTGTGGTGCAGGGGATCCACAAAGTAATAGGAGGTGGCATTATGATCTTTTTTTCTTTTAGTTTCATTAAATCAAACCTTGTTGTAATTTGTTAGCTGGAATCAATATAAGATAAAGGTCCATTGTGATCATCGCAAAATTTTTCCTCTTTCGTTGTTTCTCTCTCTTCCTTCTCTTTCCCTTTTCCAACCTCTATTTTCCTCCTTTTTGAAGGGAGAAAAATAAAAGACAGAAAAGAAAGAGAGAAGAGAAGAGAAAAGAAAGAGAAGAGAGATGAATTCTTTTGCGGGGTCTCACTTGACCTTAATTTGAAAATATTTAGAAAATTACTCGCCTCCATTTTTGAAATATTGCGGAAAAAATGGAGAGACGGGATTCGCTCGTCGGTACGAGGTTCGACCGTTCCTGGCGCCTTTAACAGGGGTAGTCGAACCAAGGATCGAATCTATGCCTTTTGCTTTGCCTAAATATAATCTAAGAATTTATCCTAAAGATCTAAATGCACAAAGAATCATACTTGTGCAATGCAAGGATGTATGCTCTTTTGAAAAGAATGTTTTGGAAATTTCCAAGTATTTTGAGATGAACTTGGTAAAGGAGTGAAGAAATGATTTGATCTAACTTAGAATTTGAGATAGATCAGAGAATTTCTAAGTTTTTGAAGTAAATCAGAGTTGGAAGAATAAATCTTTTGACTTTGAGAAAGAATGATTTAAAGCTTTGAAATGAGAGGGAAAAGGAAGTTTCAAAGTCAGAAGTGGACTTTGAATTTTGAATTTGAATTTAGGAAAGGAAATGAATACTTGAGATGGAATTTTGAATTTAGATTTTGAAGTTGGAAATTTAGAATGGATCTTGAGAAATCCAAATGGTATTTAAGAATGGAAATGGATTTAGGGAGTTCAAAAATGAGATCTGGAAATGGTCTTGGTATTTGAAATCTAGAATTGGGAGTGGAATTGGATCTTAAAATGGATTTAAGATCTGGGATCTGAGATCCGATGTAAAATTGGGTTCTGGATCCTAAGATGGATTTGGATCTAAAGTCTGAGATCCAAAGTGTGATTAAGTTCTGGATCCTAAAGTGGAATTGGATCTGAAGTCCGAGATCCAAGGTGAAATTTGGATTCTGGATCCTAAAGGAAATTTTGGATCTGGAGTCTAAGATCCAAGATGGAAGTTGAGTTCTGGATCCTAAAATGGAATTGGATCTGAAATCTAAGATCCAAAGTGAAATTTGGATTCTAGATCCTAAAAGGGAATTGGATCTGAAGTCTGAGATCCAATTTGAGTGTTGAATCCTGGATCCTAACATGAATTTGGAGTTTGTTAAATTCAGAAGATGAATCAAGAACTTCCAAATTTGAAAAAAATGAAATTTAGAATTTGAATCTTGAATACACAAATGAATTTCAAAGTCAAATTAGACCTTGAATTTTGAAGTTTGAATTTGGAATTTAGAAGATGAATCAAGAATCTCAAAGTCAAATTGAACTTTGATTTTGTTTGGAGTTTTGAATATAAAATGAATTTGGAATTTCAAAGTCAAATTGAACTTTGAAATCTGATTTGAATTTGAATATAAAATGAATTTGAAATCTCAAAGTTAGATTGAACTTTGAGATTTAAAAATGAAATAGAATTTTGAAAATTGAAAGAATGAATTGGATTTGATAAGGATTGAAGATAGATTTGAAGAAAATATTTACATTACTTGGAGTTTTTGAAGAGGAAATTTCGGAAATATAATGCAATTCTATCCTAAATGATGAATGAATTTAAATCTTTGAAATTGGATTTTGAAAAGCTATTTCATTCTTTAAATGAATTTAAAATAAGATTGAAGATATAATACATCCTTGACTATGGTCATTGAATGTATTATATAATAATCTATATTTAAATTCAAGAGAAGAATGGAACACATTTGGTGCTTTTATAGAATTTAAAATGAAATTAACTCTCAATATACCCTGACTATGGCCATTGGTATATATTTTGAGCCAATTATAAGTTAAACTCTAATAAAAGAAAGAAATATTTGAAAATATGATGATTTTTGAAGAGGATCTAGTGTGGATCCAATGTTATTTTATAAAAGATAAAAATCCTAAGTCTTGTTTACATCCCGACTATGGTCGTTGATGTAAATCATTAACTTGGGATTAATTTACCTCTTACGAAATGGTGCACGTGCCATTCGTGTAACCATTTGTGAGAATTTGAGAAATAAAGGCAAAAAGTATGAAAATAAGCAATTTATGATATTTACAATGCTCATTCATTCTATCTAAAACAAGAAATGTAAATTCTTCATTAATATCTAAGTTGTTACAATCCTTGGAATTGAAATTTGAAGTAATAACATCTCTAGTCTAAGAAAGCAATACAAATTTTTCACGACTTCCCTGCAAAGAAATGAGTTAGCATGATCATAGAAGAAAATACTTCCTTGAAAGCAAAATTGCATGTGATCGTACCGATCATAATGCAAGATGCTATGCTCAGACTGAATGAGAAAGGCATATACAATGGGTGAAGTCAAGAGTCAAGATGATCTAAGATGAATCAACCTGAAATATGGTAATTCCTGATGACCCACCATAGAAAAGAAGGGATACAGTGGTTCATTGCGAACCACTGTGAAAGAAAACTACTATAGTAGTTCTTAATGAACTACTATAGTAAAGAGGGATTACAGGGGCTCTTTGTGAACCATTGCAAAAGATAATTGTTGTAGTAGTTCCTGACGAACCACTATAATAAATAAGAAGAAGGAGACCACGGTGGTTCATGGTGAACCGCCATGAAATATAGCAACTATGGTGATTCTTGACGAACCACCCTAGAGAAGGAAGAGAAACAGTGGCTATGCATTATTATCAAAACATGAAGTGCACAATGGTTAGCA
The DNA here is from genome assembly GCF_984573655.1 of Nuphar pumila. Lineage (NCBI taxonomy): Eukaryota > Viridiplantae > Streptophyta > Magnoliopsida > Nymphaeales > Nymphaeaceae > Nuphar > Nuphar pumila. Next base: position 131,598,607 of record NC_143249.1, read on the forward strand.
AAAGGCATAACTAATACACAGACCGAAAATACTTAATGCCTAGCAAGAGCAAATGCACTGCTAGCATGCGGATTGGAGAGTTTCAACAATTTGACGATTGTAAATGCATTGCTAACCTACTAATAAAAAATATATATATATATATATATATATATATATATATATATATATATATATATATATATATATTTATTTATATCCAATGATCAGCAAATTCAGGTGCATTGTAGGATACAAAACTGGGAAATACTCAGGTATGCCAATGAAAATCTGAGGTAAATGACAAAAGCCTAAGGTAAATGTTATTGCAAAAAGACAATGGAAGAGGCTGCAGATGAACATGACTATGGAAATGTACATGTAAGCCTACAATACAGAATTCAATAGCTAAAGAAAAAAAATAACTCAGCTCACCTTTTTGTAGTATGCCAGGACCGTTTCAATAAGTCAGAGAATTTACCCTTTTCCAAGCAGGAGCGAGTTAATGGACATTCCACTGAACTCCTGCTTTTGTCTTCACACACTTCTGGTAATCTGGAACATCTGACTGCTGCCTATGTTTACACCTTCAGTGGCGTAAAACTCTGATGTCCCCTCAAGAAACGATTTCTCAAAGCTCCCAGTGTAGATTCCTAATGCTGTAAACATCCTTAGTGGATGGTTAAGAAGACCCCTTGTCGATGGCTTCACTTGCAATAGGATAAAGACTTTCACAACCCCACGGGTGATTGTTCCATCATCAGGTAAGATGATGATCCTTGTGTTCCATTTCCACAGGTCAACATCCCAGACATGGCTGATGGAGCTGGAGGGAAAAGGCATCACGCTTGAAGTAATGGGGCAGATAAAGGGCAAACACCAATCCTAAAAAAAAAATATCAAGTTCCCAAGATGAAATTTCCTGAAGACATCCTTAAGCCTTTGACAAAATGCTCCTGTCTGGACTTTTCCCAGGGTAAAATTAATTGAGCAAACTGGATCGAACGTGGTCGGATGCTCTTGTTATGAATTTGCCTTTGATACGGTAGACAAGAAGCAACTAGCCCCAACTGCAATCTCAACTTAATCAACAAATCAACATGGGGGAATCTGCTTAGGGGTTGCTGGATAATCAATAGAAATGAACTTAAATCACAGAATGTATTATGCCTAGTGTAAGACCCGCAATTTTTCAGAAAATATCTGAATAAAATTCATGAGGCATTTACCGGTAAAAATAGCATTTCTTCTCAGAATGCGAAACGAATCAATTCCTGCGAGCCAATTATACTTAGGATATTCGTCGAATTGCGAATATATGCTCAAACCCTCTGGAAGCCATAACTTCCTACCTAAACGAAATCAATAGATTCGTACGAGCCAACTTTCTTAGTTACGTCAATACGAAGGGAATGGCGTACTCAGAATTTTTTCGAAAAAAATCGCCGGAAACCCGAAATTCTTGCGGGACCCACAGAAATATTGGTGGGACCCACAGAAATATTCCTCAGAAAATATCTTGTGGGACCCACAAAATATCCTATGGAAATATCTTGTGGGCCCCACCTCAAAAGGAACCTCTTGGAATTAAAAAGAAGCCAAGGGGGTAAAAGGGGCATGGAAAAACCCAAGAGGAGGTGGGCTTGGGCTATAAATAGCCCTCCCCACTCTCTCTCTTCTCATAATTTCGACCCCCCTCTCTCTCTTGCCTTCTCTCTCTCTCCTAAACCTCCCCTACCTAGCCTAGCCCACCTGAGCCCACCTGACCTGGTCTGAGCCTGCCTGACTTAGCCTGAGCCTGCCTGACCTGGTCCTAACCCACCTGACCTGGGTCTGAACCCACTTGACCTGGTCCAAACCCAGTTGACTTGACTTGAACCTAGTTGGGTTTAAAGTCAAAGTCAAAGTCCTTTTTGGTCCAGATTCCGGTTTGGATTTCTGAACCCAAACCTAGCCTACTTGAGCTGAGTTCGAACCTGCTGAACCCAGTTGACTTGGATCGAACCCTGTTTGGTTCAAACCACTTAGGTTGAGTAGCTTGACCTACTCTACCTCTTTCTCAACTAAGTCAGCTTCATCTGACTTAGTCTGACCTCTCGAAGGAAGGCTAGAAGCTAAAGAAGCAACCCGGAGCCGTTTCTTCCACGATTTGAAGTAAGTTCGCTTCGTTGATCCATCTCTCTCAAGTATTTGATTGTTTGTATATAGAATATACTTTCTGAAGTAGTATCTTGCTTTAGTTCTTGATTGAGCCCTTTTTGGACACTTCGGTGTTCACCCGCTCGTCTCGTAACTATCGTCGGATATATATGTTCGAATGCGCAGTATATGCGTTCTTCAAAAATAGTATCTCACCCTAGTTCTTGGTTGAGCCCTCTAGGACACTTCGGTGTTCACTCGCTCGCCTCGTAACTATCGTTGGATACAGATCTAGGTGTATATCTGTTGATTCTGCCGACGCATCTTATATCGCACAGGCTATGTAATTTACCTTTGCCGTCGCGTCGTATGATGCCAAGGCTCCCTGTTTTCTGCACTTCCGATTACTGCACTTCCGATTATGCATTTACTTACGCCGTCGCGTCGAACGATGCCAAGGCTCCTGCTTTCTGCAATGTATTTACTTACGCCGTCGCGTCGAACGATGCCAAGGCTTCTGCTTTGTTATATATGTAGAATATTTCGTTCAGTTACACACCCTGAACAATAGTATATGCATTTCTTTACGCCGCCGCTGTATAAAGCACAGGCTTCTGCTTATACTACATATATAGCGCTCCAAATCGCCCATGCGATTCCTTGACCGCTCCTCGTTCAAGATTCTGCTTGACGAATGAAGCCCCTATTGGAAAGGCTTCGCTTTTTGGCAAAATGCTCTTTACGTAAAGACTAAGTCAAATACGTATGGCCTGGCTATGGCCCAGGGTTCCTGCAACCTTGATGGATGCAAAGTACGCACAACGGTGCGCATCCATTTCCCGAATTAAGCGTGGCGATTTCCTACCAAAGAGGGGAGATGCCGCTGAAATGGATAAAAGAAACGCACGCTTTCTCCGTAAAAGAGAGGAAGTGCTGCTGAAATTTCTAAAGAAGCTAAGAATAGCTCAGAAAGAACGTAGCAGGATACTCTGACATATAGCAGAGTGCTACCCAGTTCATGGTTTGCCCTCTACAACGTAGAAGGGTTCGTCGCACCACTGCCGGTAGAGCAGGGGAGGTGCTGACGAAATGGTCGGCAGAAGAGCTGCCAGAACCAATGGAACGGCATAATGATGTCCGTTGATGGAACGATGCCAGATCGGCTTGTATCCTTGTGCCTGCAAGGGCACCTTGCTCGTAAGGGCCGCTGAGCCAGAGTAGAGGTTGCGCCTTGGCTAGGTTGGACTCGTTGCGTAAAAATACGCCGAGTAGCCGATCTATTTAGATCGAGTCATATGCATGCTCATTGAGAACGGTTACACAACCAGACTCGTAAGGGCCGAAGAGCCAGAGTGTGTTGTTTCCACCCAAAGAGGTGTGATGCTCGTGGTGGCCGAAGTGCCAAAGAGCGGTGTTCTGCATGCATATGAATAAGACTTAAGGTCGCACATACCCCGCGGTTGAAGATCGTGTTAGGGGTACCCCCTCAGTAATGACTGTGTTGGGGAAGACTGAATGGGGTCGGGTACATACTCCCGTAGTGCTGAAAGCACGGGCTGCCTAAATGGCATGCAGATTCTGTCCAAGTAATTGTAAGACTGGCAGACCTCTTCAGGAATTATGCTCACTGTGGAATAACAGTGATGGTACAGCCTTGAGTGACATGTATTTTACTTTGGACCTGATAGAGTCCACGATGACCTCAGTCACTCATGGGTTTTGGGGTCGTGGTTATCCTTAAGATCTAAGGATTGAACCCAACTACTGCAAGTAGAGGATGCATCCGAATATGGGCCTAGTAGGATTCTCCCAGTTGAAACACACTTCCCTAATATGGATAGGGTCTACAGGCCTCTGGGGTATCTAAAATACATAGAATAATCAACCCCCAGAACGTCGCGTTGATGCCCGGACAATAGCTCTACCTGCGTACCAAAGGCGGGAGCGGTTAATTATCAAACAATGCATTAGTTCTAGGTACAACGATGCTTTGAATGTATAAGTGGATGACGTGTTGAGTCAGTCCTGCATAACCTTTGTGAAGGTGTCATGTTCGGTATACTACTGGACCGACTGGGCAAAGACCCGTGTTGTATCCGCACGACTAAGCGAAGCTCGAGGAGTTGTCCTTAGATGCGTGGGATACGGATGTGCCAAGTATGAAGACTTGAGCTAGACATCACTTTGAGACCCGGAAGAGGTCATGGCTAAGTCGTGGAGACTTAAGCGGCTACTCAAATCACAGCCCTGAAAAGGCTTGCTCTAAGTCATGAGGACTCGAGCGGATGTTCAACTCATAGCCCTACGGAGGCTCTTGCGATATACGCTAAGTCTTGGAGGCTTGAGCGTCGTTATTGCGCATTGCGACCCTGAGTGGTCATTATCGTACTTGAGTTGAATGGATGTATGACTGCATGCTTACCAGACCATCAGTGGTTCTGACCCCGTTTTATGGGGATTTCAGGTGTTGGACCTGCGTGACGATATGCGGAGCAAGGCGGCATCGAGTTCCAGGGTTTCTCTAGACAGAGTTGTACTGCTTCCTTTTATTGAACCTATACTGCTTTTCTAAGCAGTGATGTTGTAATAAACAAGTGGTTTTCGATAAAATGGAACACTTTGGTGGTCAATGAGTTGCTTGGCCACATACCTGCAACGTGCTCGGGGTTTTCTAAAACTGACGACTCATTATCGTCTTATTCCGCTGCTAAAAGCTTTTCTAAGTTCCGCTGCAATGAAAAAAAAAAAAGAAATTCATGAAAATTTTAACTTAGCTTTGTTTTGGAAATCCGAGGCGTTACAGAATTGGTATCAGAGCATGAGTCTGAGAAACCTGGTTCAAGATCCGTCATAGTCCCGATATCGCACTGTAAGTATATGTTTTTATACTTTTGTTCTGATCTGGGTGCATCTTTGTATAGATGGCAACTCATGACTCGCGTGGATACTGCTATCGCTGCAAGGTCATGCACGATGAGTGGATATGCCCGTATGAAGTCCAAGACTGCCAATACTGTGGCGAAGATGGGCATTCCGCCAACGAATGCCAAAGGAAATGTACCACCGATATGGGTCGGCGGGCTTCAAAGGGTCTCAGGGATGAGACTTCGCGTGTCAGTGGACTGCATCACTCTAGTGTTGGGAGCAACCATACCCCAACATCTTTTGATGAATTACCAAGGCTGAGGGATTTTGATTTGAACTTCCCTGCGGAGGTCTATCACTCGCCAAGCTACCATCCGTCATCACATATGCCGAGCTTAAATGGTAGGAACAAAAGAGGGGATTCTTTCTGTTCGCCGATCATTATTCCAGACTCCCAGAGTCTTGATCTTGCTGACTGGGAAAGTGGACTGGAGTCCCTCATATATCCCCAATATTCGCTTGCTAGTGCGGAAGTGCCGCCAAAGCTAAAGCTAGTAGTGCCTGCTCCAAGGTCATGTGGCAATAGATGGACCTTTTGGAGTTCATCATCATCAAAGAAATCCAAGTCTTAAAGAGACTGGTGATGCTTTGGAGTCAGTAGACTCATGTATATAGTTTCTCAACGCCTAAAGTCTGCCAGTGCGGCATGACGTTTTGTTTAAGGCGATGCTTGTGTAAATGTGATGTATATTAAGTAAATAAAGCTTTTACTTCCATATATACATTGAGAAACTAAAAACAAGTGCTTGTGTGTGCATAGATAAATGGCTCCTACGACGAGGAGAACCATATCAAGCGAGGAGTCCCATACGCAGGGATTCCTGTTGGAGACACTCAACAACCTGGTTACAGCCATCCGTGAAACGAGGCCAAAACCAGTCGCACCACGAAACGAGCACCTGGGAGGAGTGACTTATGAGAAGTTCCTCAAGCTTGACCCGCCAGTTTTCATTGGCAGAGCCGATCCTGAGCTCGCGGAGAGTTGGATCGAAGAGACGGAACGTGCCTTCTTAGTACTGGGAGTACCAGAGGAAAAGAAGACCAATTTTGGCACGTATCGGTTGAAAGACAATGCACGGAAGTGGTGGGATACCACTAAACTTATCCAGTTCTCACAAGTCGAAGCCATTCCTTGGACTGACTTTTGGAGGACTTTTATGGATAACTACTTCCCATTGCATTCCAGAAACAAGAAAAAGATGGAGTTTCTGGAGTTGGAACAGAGCGGTATGAGTCTAATGGACTATACCACCAAATTTCAGAATCTAGAGCGCTACTGCTCTCGATTGTTCGAAACATACCAAGAAAGAGCCGACAAATATGTGAATGGTCTGCGAGAAGGGCTGCGATCTCGAGTGATAACAAGCATGCCTTCGACTTTTCAGGCTGCGGTAGCAGCAACTTCAAAAATCCAAGAGGACTGGGCACGATCTAAAGTGATCGTAGCAAAAAAGCCCATAGTGAATGGTGAGAATCGTAAAAGGACGTTCCCAAGTGGCCAGGGTTCACGACAACCCTTTCAAAAGAAGAAGTTCCAAGGAGGGAACAACACTCAGCAAGTCGTGAGGCCAAGACAGAACCCAACTCCGAATGGTCAGCAGTCCAACTTCAGCTGCCCAAGGTGTCGTATGAACCACCCTGGAAAGCCATGTCCTCGTGACATTGGTGGGTGCTTGTATTGTGGCAAGATGGGCCACTTTATAAGGGATTGCGCCAAGAAGGCTGCAGATGAACAGAGGAGTAATGCCGGATCTGCCGGACCCTCTCGACCAGCACCACAACGTTCTCAGTTTCAACGACCTCCACCTAGAATAGAACAAAGGCCTGCTGCAGGTCGTGTATATGCTGTAACGACTGAACAAGTCGAAAATGGTGACCTGATTGAAGGCACCGTACCTGTTAATGGACATGCAGCTTACGTCTTGTTTGATTGTGGTGCTACTCATACGTTTATCTCTGACGATTTCACCGAACAACTCCACGCCTCGGTGCAACCGATTGATAAAATGATTGAAGTATATAACCCATTGGGTTCACGCACCAAATGTATCCGGTGTGTGAAAAATTTGGATATTGAGATAGCAGGGCAACATTTGCCTACTGACGCCATCCTGATTGATATGATACAGTACGATGTCATTCTGGGAATGAATTGGTTGGCTCAGAATAATGCCAAGATTTTGTGCCGCGAGGGCAGAGTAATTCTATCTCGACCCGGATTGCCTAAGATGGAATACCGGTTATCCAAACCTGTTCCACAGAAAAGGCTCATATCAGCACTTAAGGTACAAAAATACCTTAGGAAGGGTTGTGTGGCCTTCCTGTTGAGTCTCTCAGTGGAAAAATCCAACGACCAACCCCTTGAGAGTTTGGAAGTGGTACGGGAGTTTCCCAATGTATTTCCTGAGGAATTGCCAGGACTTCCGCCACTTCGTGAGGTTGAATTTGGAATTCAATCCTTACCTGGAACAGCGTCGATATTCAAAGCCCCGTATCGAATGGCGCCAGCTGAACTCAGTGAGTTGAAGTGTCAGTTGGAAGAACTGATGGAACAAGGGTTCATCCTTCCTAGTGTGTCACCGTGGGGAGCCCCAGTGCTGTTTGTAAAGAAGAAGGATGGATCCCTTCGGTTATGCATCGATTATCGGATGCTTAACCAGGCAACTGTTAAGAATAAGTACCCGTTGCCTCGGATTGAGGACTTATTCGATCAGCTCAGAACAACGAGGGTGTTCTCCAAGATCGACCTCAGGTCAGGATACCATCAACTCAGAGTAAAGGAAGAGGATATACCTAAGACCGCCTTCAGAACGAGATATGGCCATTATGAGTTCGTAGTAATGCCCTTCGGACTCACTAATGCGCCTGCTGCCTTTATGGATCTAATGAACCGGATATTCAGACCATATTTGGATAGCTTTGTCATCGTCTTTATTGATGACATTCTCGTATATTCTGAGAACAAGGAACAACACATGGAGCACTTAAAAATCGTCTTGAAAACCCTTCAAGATAACCAACTCTATGCTAAGTTTTCAAAATGTGAATTCTGGCTAGACAAAGTGACGTTCCTTGGTCATGTGATCTCAAAAGATGGAATCGCAGTAGATCCTGCGAAGGTGGAAGCTGTGACGGACTGGAAGCAGCCAGAAAATATCACTGAGGTCCGCAGCTTCCTTGGACTTGCCGGATATTATCGGAAGTTCATACAGGACTTCTCCCGAATCGCCGTACCGATGACGAAATTGCTGAAAAAGGGAGTCAAGTTTGAATGGACTGACCAGTGTAAGGAGTGTTTTGAGGTTCTCAAACAGAGGCTTACCACTGCCTCTGTCCTTACCTTACCTTCTGGTCAGGGAGGCTTCGTGGCATATACCGATGCCTCGGAAACAGGTCTGGGTTGTGTGTTGATGCAACATGGCAAAGTAATCGCCTATGTGTTACGACAGTTGAGAGTCCATGAGAAAAACTATCCAACCCACGACTTGGAGCTTGTCGCGGTAGTGTTCGCGCTTAAAATCTGGCGACACTACCTGTATGGAGAGAAATTTGAGGTCATGTCGGACCATAAAAGCCTAAAATACCTCTTTTCTCAAAAAGAACTCAATATGCGGCAACGGCGATGGCTGGAATTCCTCAAAGACTATGAATTCACGCTTTCCTATCACCCTGGAAAGGCGAATGTTGTAGCAGATGCCCTTAGTCGCAAGACTGTTGGCACTCTGGCCAGCCTAACCGGACAATGGAAGTTGATGGAGGATTTCGTCAACTGGAAGCCATTTTTGGCTGATTCTGGCAGAATCCAAATGTCATGTTTGACGATCCACATTGAGTTCCTCGATCGCATCGTAGCCGAACAGTTCAAGGATCCCCAGTACTTGGAATTGAAAGCTCGTGCTGAAAAAGATGATACTTTCTTCCATTTGAAAGAAGATGGAGGAATATGGATGGAAGAAAGGATTTGGGTTCCAAATAACCCTGAGCTAAGACAGGAAGTACTCCAGGAGGCTCATAATAGCAAGTACACCATTCACCCTGGAGGTACGAAGATGTTCCGAGATTTACAGAGAAAGTACTGGTGGAGGGGTATGAAACGTGATGTGGCTACGTTTGTCTCGAAGTGTTTGATCTGCCAGCAAGTTAAGATCGAACATCAGCGCCCTGGTGGAAAGATGCAACGGATCGAGATTCCAGAATGGAAATGGGAAGGCATTACGATGGATTTCATCGTTGGATTGCCTCGATCCAAGAGACAACATGACTCAATATGGGTGATCGTGGACAGACTCACCAAGTCTGCTCATTTTCTGCCAATCAACACTCGATACTCAACTGAACGATTGGCGGAGATCTACATTTGGAAAATCGTTAGACTCCATGGAATGCCGATTTCGATCATATCTGATCGTGACCCGAAGTTCACCTCTCACTTTTGGGAGCAGCTTCAGAGAGCCCTGGGGACGAAACTCAAGTTCAGTACAGCATTCCATCCCCAAACAGATGGGCAATCAGAACGAACCATACAGACTCTTGAAGATATGCTAAGAGCCTGTATGCTGGAATGGAAAGGTGATTGGGATTCCCACCTAGCGTTGGCCGAATTTGCTTATAATAATAGCCACCACGCTAGCATTGGGATGGCGCCCTATGAAGCCTTGTATGGACGACCCTGTAGATCACCAATCCATTGGGGTGAAGTGGGTGAGCGAACCTTGGACTCGCCCATTGTGTTGCAGCATTACACTGAGCAGGTCCACATGATCAGAAAGAAGCTACTGACTGCTCAGAGTCGACAGAAGAGCTACGCCGATCAGCGGCGTAGGGAACTCACTTTTGCGGTTGGAGATAAGGTTTTTATCAAGGTCTCTCCAACCAAGAGTGTGTTTCATTTTGGAAAGAAGGGGAAGCTCAGCCCCAGATTCGTTGGTCCCTTCGAAGTTTTGAGCCGGATCGGAGAGACTGCCTACCGAGTAGCATTGCCACCACAATACGCGCAAATACATGATGTATTTCACGTATCAATGCTTAGAAAGTACGTTCATGATCCTTCTCACGTCATTCAACATGAAGACATTGACATCCGAGAAGATATGACGGTAGAAGAAAGGCCAGTGGAGATCATGGACCGACGGGAGCAAGTGCTAAGAACGAAGGTCATTCCACTTGTTAAAGTGAGGTGGCAGCATCATGGAATCGATGATTGCACTTGGGAGCCCGAATCGGATATGCAGGATAAATATCTTGAACTCTTCACCGTGTACTCTTAGCTGAATTTCGCGGACGAAATTCCTTTAAGGGGGCAATTTTTCAGAAAATATCTGAATAAAATTCATGAGGCATTTACCGGTAAAAATAGCATTTCTTCTCAGAATGCGAAACGAATCAATTCCTGCGAGCCAGTTATACTTAGGATATTTGTCGAATTGCGAATATATGCTCAAACCCTCTGGAAGCCATAACTTCCTACCTAAACGAAATCAATAGATTCGTACGAGCCAACTTTCTTAGTTACGTCAATACGAAGGGAATGGCGTACTCAGAATTTTTTCGGAAAAAATCGCTGGAAACCCGAAATTCTTGCGGGACCCACAGAAATATTGGTGGGACCCACAGAAATATTCCTCAGAAAATATCTTGTGGGACCCACAAAATATCCTATGGAAATATCTTGTGGGCCCCACCTCAAAAGGAACCTCTTGGAATTAAAAAGAAGCCAAGGGGGTAAAAGGGGCATGGAAAAACCCAAGAGGAGGTGGAATTGGGCTATAAATAGCCCTCCCCACTCTCTCTCTTCTCATAATTTTGACCCCCCCTCTCTCTCTTGCCTTCTCTCTCTCTCCTAAACCTCCCCTACCTAGCCTAGCCCACCTGAGCCCACCTGACTTAGCCTGAGCCTGCCTGACCTGGTCCTAACCCACCTGACCTGGGTCTGAACCCACTTGACCTGGTCCAAACCCAGTTGACTTGACTTGAACCTAGTTGGGTTTAAAGTCAAAGTCAAAGTCCTTTTTGGTCCAGATTCCGGTTTGGATTTCTGAACCCAAACCTAGCCTACTTGAGCTGAGTTCGAACCTGCTGAACCCAGTTGACTTGGATCGAACCCTGTTTGGTTCAAACCACTTAGGTTGAGTAGCTTGACCTACTCTACCTCTTTCTCAACTAAGTCAGCTTCATCTGACTTAGTCTGACCTCTCGAAGGAAGGCTAGAAGCTAAAGAAGCAACCCGGAGCCGTTTCTTCCACGATTTGAAGTAAGTTCGCTTCGTTGATCCATCTCTCTCAAGTATTTGATTGTTTGTATATAGAATATACTTTCTGAAGTAGTATCTTGCTTTAGTTCTTGATTGAGCCCTTTTTGGACACTTCGGTGTTCACCCGCTCGTCTCGTAACTATCGTCGGATATATATGTTCGAATGCGCAGTATATGCGTTCTTCAAAAATAGTATCTCACCCTAGTTCTTGGTTGAGCCCTCTAGGACACTTCGGTGTTCACTCGCTCGCCTCGTAACTATCGTTGGATACAGATCTAGGTGTATATCTGTTGATTCTGCCGACGCGTCTTATATCGCACAGGCTATGTAATTTACCTTTGCCGTCGCGTCGTATGATGCTAAGGCTCCCTGTTTTCTGCACTTCCGATTACTGCACTTCCGATTATGCATTTACTTACGCCGTCGCGTCGAACGATGCCAAGGCTCCTGCTTTCTGCAATGTATTTACTTACGCCGTCGCGTCGAACGATGCCAAGGCTTCTGCTTTGTTATATATGTAGAATATTTCGTTCAGTTACACACCCTGAACAATAGTATATGCATTTCTTTACGCCGCCGCTGTATAAAGCACAGGCTTCTGCTTATACTACATATATAGCGCTCCAAATCGCCCATGCGATTCCTTGACCGCTCCTCGTTCAAGATTCTGCTTGACGAATGAAGCCCCTATTGGAAAGGCTTCGCTTTTTGGCAAAATGCTCTTTACGTAAAGACTAAGTCAAATACGTATGGCCTGGCTATGGCCCAGGGTTCCTGCAACCTTGATGGATGCAAAGTACGCACAACGGTGCGCATCCATTTCCCGAATTAAGCGTGGCGATTTCCTACCAAAGAGGGGAGATGCCGCTGAAATGGATAAAAGAAACGCACGCTTTCTCCGTAAAAGAGAGGAAGTGCTGCTGAAATTTCTAAAGAAGCTAAGAATAGCTAAGAAAGAACGTAGCAGGATACTCTGACATATAGCAGAGTGCTACCCAGTTCATGGTTTGCCCTCTATAACGTAGAAGGGTTCGTCGCACCACTGCCGGTAGAGCAGGGGAGGTGCTGACGAAATGGTCGGCAGAAGAGCTGCCGGAACCAATGGAACGGCATAATGATGTCCGTTGATGGAACGATGCCAGATCGGCTCGTATCCTTGTGCCTGCAAGGGCACCTTGCTCGTAAGGGCCGCTGAGCCGGAGTAGAGGTTGCGCCTTGGCTAGGTTGGACTTGTTGCGTAAAAATACGCCGAGTAGCCGATCTATTTAGATCGAGTCATATGCATGCTCATTGAGAACTATTACACAACCAGACTCGTAAGGGCCGAAGAGCCAGAGTGTGTTGTTTCCACCCAAAGAGGTGTGATGCTCGTGGTGGCCGAAGTGCCAAAGAGCGGTGTTCTGCATGCATATGAATAAGACTTAAGGTCGCACATACCCCGCGGTTGAAGATCATGTTAGGGGTACCCTCTCAGTAATGACTGTGTTGGGGAAGACTGAATGGGGTCGAGTACATACTCTCGTAGTGCTGAAAGCACGGGCTGCCTAAATGGCATGCAGATTCTGTCCAAGTAATTGTAAGACTGGCAGACCCCTTCAGGAATTATGCTCACTGTGGAATAACAGTGATGGTACAGCCTTGAGTGACATGTATTTTACTTTGGACCTGATAGAGTCCACGATGGCCTCAGTCACTCATGGGTTTTGGGGTCGTGGTTATCCTTAAGATCTAAGGATTGAACCCAACTACTGCAAGTAGAGGATGCATCCGAATATGGGCCTAGTAGGATTCTCCCAGTTGAAACACACTTCCCTACTATGGATAGGGTCAACAGGCCTCTGGGGTATCTAAAATACATAGAATAATCAACCCCCAGAACGTCGCGTTGATGCCCGGACAATAGCTCTACCTGCGTACCAAAGGCGGGAGCGGTTAATTATCAAACAATGCATTAGTTCTAGGTACAGCGATGCTTTGAATGTATGAGTGGATGACGTGTTGAGTCAGTCCTGCATAACCTTTGTGAAGGTGTCATGTTTGGTATACTACTGGACCGACTGGGCAAAGACCCGTGTTGTATCCGCACGACTAAGCGAAGCTCGAGGAGTTGTCCTTAGATGCGTGGGATACGGATGTGCCAAGTATGAAGACTTGAGCTAGACATCACTTTGAGACCCGGAAGAGGTCATGGCTAAGTCGTAGAGACTTAAGCGGCTATTCAAATCACAGCCCTGAAAAGGCTTGCTCTAAGTCATGAGGACTCGAGCGGATGTTCAACTCATAGCCCTACGGAGGCTCTTGCGATATACGCTAAGTCTTGGAGGCTTGAGCGTCGTTATTGCGCATTGCGACCCTGAGTGGTCATTATCGTACTTGAGTTGAATGGATGTATGACTGCATGCTTACCAGACCATCAGTGGTTCTGACCCCGTTTTATGGGGATTTCAGGTGTTGGACCTGCGTGACGATATGCGGAGCAAGGCGGCATCGAGTTCCAGGGTTTCTCTAGACAGAGTTGTACTGCTTCCTTTTATTGAACCTATACTGCTTTTCTAAGCAGTGATGTTGTAATAAACAAGTGGTTTTCGATAAAATGGAACACTTTGGTGGTCAATGAGTTGCTTGGCCATATACCTGCAACGTGCTCGGGGTTTTCTAAAACTGACGACTCATTATCGTCTTATTCCGCTGCTAAAAGCTTTTCTAAGTTCCGCTGCAATGAAAAAAAAAAAAAGAAATTCATGAAAATTTTAACTTAGCTTTGTTTTGGAAATCCGAGGCGTTACACCTAGTCAGACACATTATTTGTAAACCACCATTTTCACTGGACTCACAACATTGCTATTTGACTTGTTCATTACAGAAGATCAGTTAAGTTTTACATCTTTAACAGAAAGATGTCCTTGGAAGGCTATACTTCTTAAATCCAATGAATATAGTTTCATTTCACCAGTACTGAGACATTCCTAATACCATTTTCTGCAGTTCTCAACATGCGAGACCTATTTCTTAGCAAATAGTCATAGGATCCTATCTCATTGGTTTCAAAGTAAACTGCTCTCTTTGGATCCAAATCCAAAAGATCCCTTGGATGATTCATATTAGCAGATAGGACACAAGAAATCACATTGAATGTTTGATCGCAATATGCACCATACCATGTATAAGCCTTAAACAGTAAAAAAAAAATGGATGAATGGCTCTCACCTGTTTGCCGTAACCTGATTTAGCAATTTGATTTATGTGAAAAGACTCCAGATTGATATATCATAACGAATTGATTTTGCAGATTGGTTTTTAGGGAATAATTTTGCAGAGGGTGACACGCAGCTGATATTACAATCACCCAACATTAGCTCGGCCCAGCTCAATTTGTAACAACAAATACTAGCATCTCCATGGTGGGTCCCACCCTCACGCAGCTTGACAAACGAATCATGTGGGAAAGAGAAATTTATTTAGCCTCTTAGTGATCTCATTTCCGTCTTCCTTCGAACAGTCATTTGAAAACTTTGGTGCTCTGCATCATTGAACAACTTGGTACTCCAATACCTGTGTTTCAATGCACTTTCATTTGGAAGCCAAACTTAAAGCTACAGAGCAATCCGCGATGCCCCGACGAAATAAAGGGGAATGATCAAACCATCTTTATTGGATGAACCATTAAATTCAATATAGAACTGACTATGATAAACACCAGGTATTCATGCAAAAATGTGCAAGAATTGAAATCTAAATATCATGATAAAATCAAATGTGAGACATACAATGGAATTTACAACAAAATATATGTATTGAACTTAATATGCATTCAAACCTGGCGCCACGCCCCATTTCTGATCTGCACTGCTTTATTTAAGTTATCCAGAGTGAACTAGAGTCAAGGAACCAAACTCAGACTACCCCTGCAGTTTAAAACATAGGCGATCTTATGTTCATCAGGGTTCAACATTATTACTGGTGGAATGTTTGGGGCTGTGGGACAACAAAGATGCAAGAAGGGTTACTGGGATCTATAAGCATAGAAAGAGCCACATCCATGGGGAATTGGAGACCTTTCAGTCCTGTAAATGAATATTTCTTAATTAACAAATCAAACTAACGAAAGCAACTCAGATTCCTCTTTCAGATCACTCAAAAGATTAAAGCATCAATTGCTCAAATATTCCCCAGTTTCACCAGATTGATGATGCCTTTCTAATCGACCTAAAGACCTGAAGCCCCGAAGTGTGTTTCTCCCAAGGTACTTCCCGTGGGTCTATTCAAAATCTCATCGCCGATCCGCTGACATCCAAACAAATTTTATACTGGACGTGATTAGCAGAAATGCAGGTGAAGTGAAGCCATCGAAGGGTTTAAGCAGCAAAATGTATGTTGATATGTTGCAAGAAATGAATGGGGGAATTGAAAATTCCCAACAAAATAGAAATGAAGACAAAATCGAGAATGGGACCCAAATGCAATGCCTAGGATGAAAGTCGGTTTTTATATCTTTGGTTGACGATTTTCCAAAGCTTTTATTGAAAATTATTGTTTTAAAAATACCATTTACAAAAGATCAACCAAGAGTAAATTGCAAATTCGTAAAAACCTTGAAGTGGGTTTTTGAAAACATTTTTACATGGGGTGGGTTTTGGCATTTAGAAAAGGTTTGGCATGGGCTCCACCTTAGCCCATGTCATTTTAAGGGTTTATGAAAAACATATTTACAAAAAA
Source organism: Nuphar pumila (assembly GCF_984573655.1). NCBI lineage: Eukaryota > Viridiplantae > Streptophyta > Magnoliopsida > Nymphaeales > Nymphaeaceae > Nuphar > Nuphar pumila. The sequence goes on from NC_143249.1 coordinate 131,614,617, forward strand.
CTCACCTTTCATAGGCATTTTTGAAAAGTTTAAAAAATAGCTAACTTGGGGCCTTAAAAAGGAATTTTGAGAAGTGGGTGGGTACAACCCACAATTTGGGGGAGTAGCCCCTACTCATTTAAAAAAAAATAATTAATTTAAAAAAAAAGGGGGGGATTTTGAAAATGGCGATTTTCTTTTTGGTTTGACCTTGACCTTGAAAGGTCAAGACCAACCACTCCCCTTAAATTAAGGGGAGTGGTTGGTGGTGGTTGGGGCCACCCTTGACCCCCCCCCCCCCGATAGGCTCTAGGAGAGGGTGGGGCGTGGGAGGGGGAGACCTCTCATCTCCCCTCCTTCCCTCCCCCACCGTCCATCTCTCCTTCTCCCTTTTTAAACAAGGGAAGGGAAGAGAGAGAGGGTCGACACCCTCTCTCTTCTTCCTCTCTTCTCCAACTCTCTACTCCCTCCTCTGCTCACATTGTGGTTGCCTCAGCTAAGCCAACCCAGCACCAAGGTGAGCTCCCCTCTCCATGCCTCTTCATTTAGTTTGAATTTTTTTTTTTGTTCGGTTGTGGTTTTTTAAGGGTAGAGCGCCCCTTTGGGGCTGATGCTTTGGTAGGGCGCTGAGCTGGGCCTTTCCATGGCCAGCCCAGGTCCTTGGTGGCCTTGCTGGGCCCACAGCATGTGGGCTGGGTCCGTTGCAGACCCTGCAACGAGCCCCGGACTGACCAAAGTCGGTCAGTCCGGGCTTCTCCCTTCTTATTGTTGGGCCGGCTGCAGCTTGGGCGCACAGCAGTCCTAGTTGGACTGCTGTAGCCCACGGTTGGGCAGGTGGTCTGGGCCACCCTGGGCCCAGACCCACCCAGGGTGGACTCACCTATGAGGTGAGCCCACCGTTGGAGAGCCCCCTCCCTTTTGTTGACCCAAACACACCACCCCGGTGCCTTAGCACCCGAGAGTTTTCAAATGGGTCTGACCTACGTGATCAAGGGCCACAGCCCTAGTCCGAGCCACCATTTGGCTCAAACCACGGACCTATGTAGGCCCCCTTTTGCCCCCTTGCTCACTGCCTAGGAGTAGCTGAGGGTCAAGTGCGCGTGGCACCCGGGCCACCTTCTTGGCGCACCCACATGGTAGGCGCACCAGGTTGGTGCGACCTGGCTCAGCCCATGGCCGGGCTAAGCCAGTGATACAGACCTAAGGTCTGTAGCATATGGTTGAACCCCCCCCCCCCCCCCCCTTACCTGTGTGGCTGTTGTGCAGCTTGAGGCCGGGTGCTTAGAGCACCCGGGCTTGTGCTGGGCGCACCCCTCGGTGGCGCGATGGCCCCTTTGTGGGCCTGGTTTGGACCCATCGTTGGGTCAGACCAGGCGTGGCATGCCCCCAGCAACCTCAGTTGCTGGGGTAGTCAGGCTGGGTCTGGACCCCCAGTGGTCCAGACCTCCTCCTAGGGGTGGCGCCACCTAACTTGGGTGGGCGCCCTACTATTTTCCCCTTGGCGCCCCTTGTGGGCTGTTGCGCACCTAGCAGGTGCCCTGGGTCTGGACCCACTTTTGGGCCAGACCAGAGGTGCCTATGAGGTACATCCCCATGTGCCCTAGCCCCCTTGTAGTCGGCTGGGCCTGGACCAATAGGGTCCAGGCCAGACCCGTAGGTTTGACCCACCTATGCGGGCCCTTTGGCTTAGCCGCACCTCAGCTAAGGGGGTGGGCTTAGCCCAACACCCTGGTCCGAACCACTGGGTTCAGACCAGGGGTTTCTCGTGACCTGGCTGGGTCTGGTCACCATTGGACCAGACCTCGCTAGGGGTCTTGTTTAGGCCGTTCGGGCCCTTGGCTAGCCTAACACCTTTTTGGGTGCTCTAGGCTTAGCCGGGTGTTGGCACACCCGGGGCAGCACATGCTGGCTGTGGCCGTATGGCTGTCAGCCCCTCTTGGCCTGCCAGCTGGGCGTGGATAAGGGTGGCAGGGCCCCCGTGGCCTAGCCACTTGTTCAGCCCCTCCGGGCTTTAGGTGTAAGGCCCATGATATTTTATGTGATAATTGAATATATGATATAATTTAGTGGATAAAATTTTTTGTATGATTATGAGGTATTTTCGTAAAGTCGTGCATATATATGTATGCACTTACAATTATACGAGGTCTTGAATCGCGTAATTTTTGAGGTACAAAGCAATTAAGGACAAACCATAATAAATTAAGGTCTGATATTCCTAAATTTGATTCATAATATATTTAATTAGACTCACCTCGAATTTGGAACCCAAACGCTGGAAAAAAACCTTGTTATTTTATGTGAATTATCGATAAACGAGTATCGACGAGAGCAAATTTCATTGAAATTGAAAATCTAAATGAATAATTTTAAAGCTTAGGTTTTAATACATAAAATGTAAGTTTGAAATGAATTATTGAAGTCATTGAAACCTAGCCTTTAAATGAGAAATGATCAAGGTTTTTCAAAAAGACTCGAAATGGAATTTTGTATAACCAAAGTGAGCTTTTTTGAAATTTTCAAAAGGAGTGATTGGGAATTTTCAAAAGGTGGTTAGCATGGGGTCCACGTGAGCATGAGCTCAGCCCATGCTACCTTGGAAAAAAAAATATATATAAAAAGTCAAAAAGGAGCATTTAACAAGGAATTTTTAAAAAGTTTGAAAATGGCATAGTTTGGGGTGGTTTTTGGAATTTCAAGTAGTTGGTGGCATGAAGCCACATGGGCATGGGCTCAGCCCATGCTACTTCCTTTAAAAAAGAAAAAAAGAAAAAAAGAAAAAAAGCTTTTGAAAAAGTAGCTTTTTGACCCAAGGTCAAAAAGGAGGGGACAACTCTCCTTAATTCAAGGAGAGTTGGTGGGGTCTATGGGAAAGGGTTGTTGAACCCTTGACCTAGGCCAATCTAGGTCCACCCATGTGGACCTAGGGCACCTAGGGAGGCCTAGCTTTGAGGGGAGGGGGGGGGGAGATGGAGGACCCTCCATCCTCCCCATGAAATCCCAGCCCTCCATTTGAAATGGGGGCTATAAGAAGGGCTTGAGAGGGGGAGGAGAGAGAAAAATCCTTCTCTCTTCCTCCAACGTTTTCCCCTTCTCTCAATTTCTCTCCCAAGTAGTGAGGTGTGTGAGAGAGGCTTAGAGAGTGTAAGAGAGGCTTGGTGAGGGTGTGTGGAGAACTCAAGCACTCCATTCTTTTCGTCTCCAACCGAAGACCTCGAGGTGAAGTTCACAACTTTGTGTTTCCATTTTTTTGAAAAAAAAACTTGTAGTATGAGGGGTAAAGGGTTGGGGTTAGATTTTATTTGGATTTTGAATGGTTCATGAGGGTGCTAGATCACTGAGATGACACATTGGCATGTGCACAGACTCACCTTGAATGATTTTGCACGGAATAGCCTTCTTTTGGATTTTCGGAATTCTGGAATGTTCAAGATGCCTCTGCTAAAACGATCGTATCTCACTAGATACCGATCGGATCGAAACGTTCTTGGACATTTTGAAAAGCTAAGACGATGCTTTACAACTTTCATGTTGATGACATTCTCTGTTTCAGTATGAAAACCCTTCAAAAAATTCACGTTTTAACAGACTGTCAGAACTTCGTCAGCAGTCTAGAAAGCCCCATACACTGTCCGGTATTTCTGCAGCATCTCCTGGATTCTTGGTCTCTGTGCGAAGCCAACGAGCATTTCTACGCTATTCGTGTTCATCTATTTCACTAAATCAGCACATAAGGACCCCTAATTGGGCTGTCTTTTAGGTGCTTTCTGTCGATATACATATATATATATATATATATATAAGAAGCAAAGCTCGTTGTGGTTTCGCCTAATGCGCTGCTACCTTCTCGTTTAGCAGGGTGGTATGACCCACCTAGGGGCCCAGACCCATCCGAAGGACCTCCCCCAACCAGATGGGGAAGGGTACCCCTTGGGACGCCCCACCTACTTGGGGAAACCGGATGCGCGTTGCAACCAGGGTCGCCACCGTTGGTGCTCCTTCCAGCCGGCACCCTTGCAGCTAGTGGGCTGCAGACACCCCGCTGGTCCGAGCCCTGGACCAGGGTGCTTCCCTCTAGACCCAGCAGGGTCTGGTCCGACACGGACCAGATCAGCTGGTAGTTGGGCCCAACTCGTCCCTTGGCGATGTCCCAGCCGCACCTGCCTTGGTGCGGGCTGCGGGTGGTTCTGCTGGCCAGGACACCCCACTGCGGGTTGCTGCCCCCTTTAGCAGCCTGGTCTGACGCATGGGTCAGACCAGGGTGGTACCAGCTAGGGTCTGGTCCAGCGAACCAGACCCCACATTTGCACTGTTTCGCGGTTGGCGCAATGACCGACGTCGGGTGCTAAGTGCACTCGGCCGAGATACGTGACCACTATGTGGCGTAGTGTGCGGGCTGCTGCCCCTTTGGCAGTCCCGGTCTGACACATGGGATAGACTCGGGGTGGTGCCAAATCTGGTCCAACGGACCAGACCTCCCAACGTGGTTGGTTTTGAGCGCCTTAGCCGATGCACCCGGGTGGCGTTGCTAGCCACTAGGTGGCGTTGGAGTGGGCTGCACCCAAATTGCAGCAATGAGCGAGCTGAGTGGGGCTCGTATTGGTTGTTGTAGCAGACCTACGTGTGGCGCCCCAAACCCCGACTTTGGAAAACTTGGAATTTTTAAGGAATTTTTTTTTTGAAAGGTTTAAGTAGAAAACCAACGGAAAGTAAGCGTGGGGAAAACAACAAAGGCACAAGTCTAGGCGACCGCCACAGATAAGTGCAACAAGTGGAAACGATGTAACTAACGATGTGTACAAGGGCGTAACTGTGAAATAAGGAGGGTAACCACCCCAACAATTTAAAGGCTTTACAAAATGTAAGTACAAAAGTACAAAACAGGGATTATATCCCAATAAACAACCAAAACCCCAAAAAAGAGACCACCAGGTACAGGAACTGCAGGTCAAGTGTGTGGGTCCCTCGAGCCTCCACCGTGTGTCATCGCATCCGCACTATACCTGTTCGTCACCTACATTCCCATAAAACGGGGTCAGTCCTCTTGCGAGGTGGTGAAGAAACAAATACAAGCAGATATATAAATCAATTCACAGGGAAAACCGAAAGTAAGCTAACAAGTGGTAAGTGTACAGTGACAAGTACTAGTCAACTAACAAGTAACAACTGAAGGAACAGTAAAACAAGTACACAAAGCAGTAACTAACTGTAATAAGTGTCATATAAGTAAAGTAACCAAGTAACAACTGGAACAAGTAAAGTAACTGAAATAGAATCTACATAACAAGTAAAGTAGCAACTACAGTAAGTCAGCTATTTGGTTAGTCTTTAAGTTCTTTTGATTACTCCTTCGGGTACGCGAAGGAACCTCGCATTACGTGAGACATGCACCCGGCGTCTGTTATTCAAATTATAGTGTGGTAACCGGGGAAGCTACAGATTGAGAAAACCATATGCGAGCAGCACACAGCTAGGAGAAAACACTCGCATAGGCAAGGATTGCAATCCATACTACTGTTGTAGTGAGGTCCTAGGAAGGTAACCTCGACCTCCCTGACTTTGAGTGACTGGAGGCCAAAGGAATGCTACAGCTCTGTTATCATCGCAAAATTTTTTAACTTTTTGCGAGTCAAACTGGCCTTTGAAAAGTTTTTGAAAATAACTCGCCTCCGTTTTAAAATGCGGGAAAATTCCGTAGAATGGGACTCGCCTGTCGGTACGAGGTTCGACCGTTCCTGGCGCCTTTACCAGGGGTAATCGAACCAAGGATCAATCTACTGCTCTGCTCTATTCAACTTGTCTAAATCATATTCTAATTTCTGAATGCACATAGAATCAGGCATGTGCTATGAATTTTCTGAAAATGCTTATTTGAAAACATGATGTTTGCTTTGAATAACTGAAACACTTGGAATAGATATCACATGGAAAATCGTGAATTGGGATTTGAAATATACTTCTGAGAAAAGTAAAAATCAATTTCTGGGGAAATCTTGAAATTTTGTGAAAATTGATTCTGAGAAAACTTGGTTTCTCTGAATTCAAACTTGGAATTGAATATATAACTTGATATTTGAGTTTTGAATTTGAGAAACACTTGAAACATACTTTGAGATTTTCATATTCTGAGAAAATTGATTTCTCCATATGACTTAGAAAATTTTGAGAAAATGAACTTCTTTAAATTGAGATTTGAATTGGAATTGGCAAATGCATGAAATGAATGAATATGGATTTGAGGAATTGAGAAATACTTTTTGTATTTTTGAGAAATGCAGTGCATTTTGAAGTTAGCCTAAGAGTGTAGGCTGAATGTGGCTAATGTGAAGATCATAAATCTGGGTATCATTCGTATTCTGACTATGGCCATAAATACGAATTCCACCAAGTTTATAAACTTCATAAAAGCTAGTGTATGTGTCATTCGTGTAGACCATAGTGAATTTATGAAAATGTGCATGAATGATACATTCATCAGATATTAATATTTGCAGAATTAAACTATATGCAATGCAATCCTAGTCTAAGCTGAAATTTAAATTCTTATTCCAAATTTAATTTAATTTACATCACTATTGAATTTAAATACATAAAATTAAAATCTTTAATGTACCTGCAAAACTAGAAAACTTTGTTAGTGATGATATGTTGGCTTTTCTAGGTTTATCCAGTAATATCTAGAAATTACTGGATTTTTCTAGATATAAGCCTTTTCCATGATTCCCTTAAATCAAAATTGATAAAATATGAAATAAGATTGAATAAATATGAAAATGGAATTTGAAATTTTGAAATTGGGGTCAAAATGACCAAAATACCCCTAATAACAAGACTATGGCCTTGAAATTAAGGTTTTTAGAAAGATATTTGATAAAATGCAAGTTTTGAAGTTCAAATGAAAATAAATCAAACTAAATATGATATAACATGCTTAAAAATGTGAAAACTAGGGTTAGGGACTTCGAAATTGAGGTCAAATGACCAAATTACCCCTGCTAGCAAGACTATGGCCTTGAAATCAGGGTTTTTCAGAAAATATTTTGGTAAAACTTAGGTTTTATGCGCTAAATGAAATCAAATGAACATCAAATTTAACCTACAGTATCCTAATATGATTATGAATATGATTAAACCCTAAAAATATATGCTTATGCACGAAAATCCAAGAATATCACAAATTTTGTGATTTTAGCAGTGTTTTGGAATTCTTCGGGTGCCCTGTTTTGCAATTCAAGCCATTCAAGCATCAAACGGATTCTAAAAATCCTCAAAATTGGTACCTGCACTTGTTATAACCCTAATATCAAATTAGAATTATAAAAATATTTTTTTGGCCTTAAATTAATCCGAAAATTGCATTAAGTCTTTGAATATTGCCATTTTTGACCTAGTTCACCAACCAGTCTCAGTCCAAGACCCGAACCAGGGGTCAATCCTCCATGAAAATTTCTGATTTTTGACAGAGACCAAATAGACAAGAAAACAGAACTTTTCCTTTTTACAGATATGAAAAATCCTTTAAAACCAGGGAGATCCCCATCCGACAATCCGGACTTGAATATAATGATTTTAACCTTGGTCCAAACTGACACTTCGGATTAAAAATCCTGAGATAAATAACAATATTAATCCAAAATATCTGAGATTTTAACAGTGAATAGATATTAGAAAAATAACAAGTACTCACCTTATACAGATTATGAATCAGATTTTTATTTTTGGATTTACGAATAACACAAGTCTGATTAGGGTTTTGGTAAACCCTAACGAGTTTTAAATTAAAAATCAGAGTCTCTGACAAAGGAAAAATACTAAACAGTAGTCAAAAATTCTGAAAATTTCACAGTAGACAGATCTAATCAATGTGAATCTATGGCACTTTACAGATCTAAAATCAGACATAGGATGAGAAAAATATCATCACAGCAGGTTACCTTCTTGATTTTAACATCGATTTTAAAGATTTAAAAACCCGACTTGATGTCTGATTTTTCTGACAGGGTTCCCGAAGTCCAAAATCTCTGATTTTTTTTACAGTAGTTCAATCACATAAGCATGCATCACATATAAAAAAAAATCAGAAATAAACAACAAGAATTTAAATCCGAAATAACATTATCTTTACTGTTCTAAACCTAAAACACACAGAAAACTAAGAAACTTAATAAAACATGCATTAACTAATGTAAATCAATAAAATAAACCGTAAAACAGTAAATAAAAATTATTCCTATGCTATACAACGTAAAAAAAACATGAATAAACCATTAAATAAATAAAAAATCAGGGAATCAATGGCTGGAATTCAATATCACCTTTAAAACATAGATTTAACCCATTAAAAGGGTAAATCATGTATTTTATTGGTTAATAATGCAAAGAATCATGCTCAAATCACTTTTAATGGATTAAAATCCCTGTAAAACACACAAAACAGGGTTAGATCACCTTCTTGGACCGTTCTTGATGGTTCTTGAGGTTGAATCTTGATTGAATCCACATAAGGAGGGGTGTCCAAGGCTAAATCTAGGTTTAAATCATTAAAAAACACTAAATAAAATACTAAAAATTGAAGAAATTATTTACCTTGGAGTTGCAGCAATGGAGGAAAGCTGGAGAGGAGAGAGAAGCTCCAAGATTTGCTCAAGAGGTGGCTGGAAAAATCGTCCCCCCTATAGCCCCTTTTTATAGAAAATTTTTAGGTTTTAAAAAAAATGGAAATTTTGGAAATTTTGGACTCTAAAGGGGGGGGGGCGATTTTGGGGTGTAAAGACTATCCTACTCCTAGCCAAGATTATCCTACTTAATACCTAATTAACCCCTCGACTCTTCTAAAAAATCCCCAAATGTAATGCCACTTGGCATTTTTAACATTTGAGTTTTAAAACACCTTTTAAAAACCTTTAAAAACACTAGTTTTAAAAACTAACTTTCAAAATGAGTTTTCAAAATAAATTTTAACTCTTCTAAACCCCTAACACTAACCAAGACACTGACTAACCCTAGTCTAGCCCTGACTTACTCGAATATGGCGCCACCCCGAGTGGGCCCTACTTGAGTTTTTCAAAAAGCGATTTTAAAACTTGAAACTGAAGGAGTTTTCAAAAGGATTTTCAAAAGCAAACTTTTAAAATGAAAGTTTTGAAATGGCATGGGGTCCTAACTGGATTAGAACTCCTCTGGATATGGTGCCAACTGAGTGGGCCCACATCGAGTTTTGAAGAATTTTGAAATAAACACTGAAAATGGCTTTGAAAAGGGGTTAAAATCAGTATTTGAAATTCAAGATCTTTGAAAATAGGGTCTCAAGCGAACTGGAACTCCGAGTTAGAGTCCTGAACTCTTAGGATTCTGAGATTTTAGATTTTAGAATTCAAATGGAAGAATTTTCGAAAGATTTTATCAAAAATTGACGAAATAAGTCAAAAAAACACAGTCAGGGTCAGACTCCTAACTCGACCGACCTCTAAAATAGAGTCCTGAATTAACTGGACTCTGTAAAATGACCTAAATTTTGAAAACAATGGTAAAAGACTGACAATGGGAGTAAAACAGACCCCCGAACAGACTCCTGACTGGATTAGGACTCTGGGACAGAGTCCTGATCTGACTGAAACTTTCAAAAATTTGAGAAATTTGATGAATAGAAAAATTCAGAAGCGACACCACCTCAATGGGCCTCATCTGTGAATTGAAATCAATTGAAATTTGAAGTTAAAATGAATCCAGATTATTTTCTGAGAAAATATTTTGAAACATGAGGTCCTGGGGTTGGAAAATGATAGAATGTTGACTAAAAACCCAGGTTTTGAAATTGATTTTGAAATCAAGCTTTAAAACTCAAATCTGGATTGAATGTTTTGAAAACAGGAGTGCTGGATCTCGAAAATGAGATGGGATGACATGCAATGACATGCAATGACATGCAATGTTATGCAATGATATGCAAAATGTTTGCAGTGATATGCAATTACATATGAAATGGACAAACACTGGATGAGGGTGAAAATTTGGGGTGTTTACAGATGCCCCTCTTTGCTACTAAGCCGGTATAGGGCCGAGCTTAGTGGCAAAGAAAACATACCAAATTTGAACCATAAAAATGCCTCAGTTGGATAAGTCTGACTGGGTATTAATTCAAATGATGATGGTAGATATGAAATGGAGAATAAGGAGAAAATTTTACTTCAAAAAAAGAAATGAGATTCAGGTTTTACCCTTAACCTGGATGGGACGGGAAATACCTCGTATGGAACGAAGCTCAGGCTTAACCCTTAACCTGACCAGATTGAAAATGGAATACCTCATCAAAGAAGGCTCAGGTTTGTACCCTTGACCTGATTGGGTGGAAAATGGAATACCTCATCAAAGGAGGCTCAGGTTTATACCCTTAACCTGATTGGGCAGAAAATGGAATACCTCATCAAAGGAGGCCCAGGTTTATACCCTTAACCTGATTGGGCAGAAAATGGACGGAATATTCGAAAGAAGAGACCGTGATGGAACCTTCGGATTTCCGCACAATGAATCCGATAGGGGTTTTGCAAACGAAAGAAAATTGGGGTCCCTAAAGCTTGAAAAGGGTTTGATTTTGGGCATCTCATTGATGAGACTAAATAGCTTTAGAAATTGCCTTTTGCTGAAATTGGTGGCTTAACCTCAAGCCGAAATTGGACTGTCTATGGTGGGACAGTGGGGACACAGGGAAGTGTGCGAATCTAAGAGCCCGTGCGCTCAAATTATACCAAAGAAGGGAAGGAATCTTGAAAACTCCGGTAATCAAGTCCTAAAAGGGATGGTGTCAAGATGCGCCAAAGATGAACCTCAAGCTCTCGCTTTATGCCAGAATAGCTAGAAAATATTGTCAAAATGTTGAAAATTGTTGTTGATTCAAAATAATTGAAAATGATGCACATTGTCTTGAAAGTATTCCCTCTTTTCTACCTGAAGTATTACCTCCAACTGGGCTTAACTCCGTAGAATCAAGATTCGAATTCAAATTGCTTGCGATTGGCTTTCTTTCAAGGAAGCTATCAATTTCCTTAATATGGACGAAAAAGAAAGTATTCTTGATATTGCGAGAGCTATTGGTGAAAGAATATTGATAAAAGAATTTCACAAAATTAAAGAAGATTCTTGATAGATTCGGCAGTCTGATATCCTGGGATTCTTTTCTCATGATGATCTTTCTGCACTCTTTTTGACAGAATTGGAGCTCTCTTGGATTTTTCGGGAATTACATCATCCTTCATTTTGGAGATGTCCTGACTTGTCTCTCTCTTTTTTTTTTGGAAGGGTACGTCACAAACTCCTTCATCTCAGAGATGTTCCGATCCTTCTTTTCTCTCAGGGATTATCATGATGATTATTGGCTCTTTGGTAGGAAATCTCTTGATGATAGCTGGAATTAAATATCTTTTAGGGTTTGTCGGTAGGCTCATCACACTCGCCTTCATCTCGACGGTGATCTGAACTTTCCCCGGAAGGATCCGTCACAAACTCCGTCATCTTGGAGATGATTCAGATCTTCTTTGGCCCCGGGGGTCTACTCGCCTAATTCGCCTTCATCTTGACGACAATTGAGAGATCCCTTTTGCAGATATTTAATTGCAGCTTAGGTGATTGAGGAGATATGGAGATTGAGTGGATTTTTCTGTGTCACCCAGGATATTTCGACTGCTTTATTTTTCAAGAATGGTCTTTAAAAATGTGCCATTGACTGCGATCAATATCAATCACTCATGGCTTTGCAACAACATTGAATTCTCTTTGCTGGCCATATCGCGGATTTATTCTTCATCCTTTTGGTTGGCCAATAGAAAGGTTTTGAACTTTGAATCCTTTTTCACGAAAGCTTTGTCCTTTCGGAAGTAATACTTGGGGTATTCTGAAGTAATAATTTTGTGCAATAAAGATTTTTGAAATCAACAAATATTTAATGACAAATTGGCAAAATTTTTCTTGAAATCCTTTGTGAAAGCGAGCATTTGAAGCACAACGCAACACATCCATGACAGAAATTCTCTTCTCCTTTCCCCAAAGGAGAAGATTCAGAAATTGGAATTAGAAATTACTCCTCTCTTCCCTGAAGAGGAGGTGTTTGCAAAACGAACTTTCGAAGAGAAATTAAGCTTTCGTCAAAACTTCCTAACATTAGGCTTCTCTTATGGAAAGGGGGCCGGAATTGGTGAGATTGGTAAATTGGTCATGAAGGAACGAGTTCATCACACTCTCCCTGAAAAGAGGGTCCTTCATGATGAAATGGCCTAGTCTGAAATTATGGGGCCACAAGGAAGGCAAGTCTTTGTCGAGCCTTTCCCTATAAAAAGGGTTCCTTGTGTGAAATTTGGAATTTTGTTTTGCAAACGGTTCACAAAGACATGAGTCCCTTCAAACTCTCCCTGAAAAGGGGCTAAGTGAACGAATTGGATAGCATGCGAAAAGAGCGAGCTCCCTCGAACTCTCCCTATAAAAAGGGTCTCTCGCAAGAGAAAATGATTGAAATTGGGTATTGGGTGACCCAAAAGGGTCGAATTTTGGAAATTTGAAATTTGGGTTCTGAAATTTGGTATTTGAAATTGGAAGTTGGAAATCTGAAAATTGGGAATTTAAAAATTGGAAATTGGAAATTGATTGGCTAAAAAGGTCGAAATTGTGAATTGGTTTACTGAGAATGACATGGGTTCTATAGGGATTCAGCCTAAGAACGACATTGGTTCTATTAAGAACGACATTGGTTCCGCAGGGGTTCGACCTACGAACTATCAATTCCATAGGAATTCAACCTAAGGATCATAGCTTAAGAAGGAATGATTCCAACTTGTGAGCTTTGAATGAACCAGGTGCTAAACTGGGTTTTTGAGGGAAGATTCAAATCGGAATTCAACTCTTCAAGGAAAACTAGATGAATTGGATTTTGAAAGAAAATTTGGGTCGGAACTCGGATCTTCTAGACCAACTTGCAGGGTAGTTTGAGTAGAAGTTCAAACTTGTAAAGGAAAGCTAAGCGAATTGGATTTTGAAAGAAAATTCAAGTCGAAACTTGAATTTTCTAGACCAACTCTGAAGGAAAAGAAAACTCGAGTCGGAACCCGAATCTTCGAAGGAAAACCAGGTCCATTATGGAAGGAAAAGAAATCCGAGTCGGAACTCGAATCCTGAAGGAAAGGTAGATCAATTTGGAAGGAGAAGAAATTCGAGTCGGAACCCGAATCCCGAAGGAAACTAGATCAACTAGAAGGAAAGAAGATTCGAGTCGGAACTCGAATCCTGAAGGAAAACTAGACCGGTTGGAAGGAAAAGAAATTCGAGTCGGAACTCGAATCCCGAAAAAAAACTAGATCAACTAGAAGGAAAGAAGATTCGAGTCGGAACTCGAATCCCAAAGGAAAACTAGACCGGTTGGAAGGAAAGGAAATTCAAGTCGGAACTCGAATCCCAGAGGAAAACTAGATCAACTAGAAGGAAAGAAGATTCGAGTCGGAACTCGAATCCCAAAGGCAAACTTAAACCGGCGTGGAAGGAAAGAAAATTCGAGTCGGAACTCGAATCCTGAAGGAAAACTAGATTAACTGGAAGGAAAGAAGATTCGAGTCGGAACTCGAATCCCGAAGGAAAACTAGATTAATTATAAGGAAAGGAAATTCGAGTCGGAACTCGAATCCCAAAGGAAAACTAAACCGGTTATATGGAAAAGAAATTCGAGCCGGAACTCAAATTCCTGAAGGAAAACTAGGTTAATTAGAAGGAAAGGAAATTCGAGTCGGAACTCGAATCTCAAAGGAAAACTAAACCGGTTAGAAGGAAAAGAAATTTGAGTCGGAACTCGAATTCCGAAGGAAAACTAAATTAATTAGAAGGAAAGGAAATTCGAGTCGGAACTCGAATCTCAAAGGGAAACTAAACCGGTTAGAAGGAAAAGAAATTCGATTCGGAACTCGAATTCCTGAGGAAAACTAGATTAATTACAAGGAAAGAAAATTCGAGTCGGAACTCGAATCCCAAAGGAAAACTAAACCGGTTATAAGGAAAAGAAATTCTAGTCGGAACTCGAATTCCTGAAGGAAAACTAGGTTAATTAGAAGGAAAGGAAATTCGAGTCGGAACTCGAATCTCAAAGGAAAACTAAACCGGTTAGAAGGAAAAGAAATTCGAGTCGGAACTCGAATTCTGAAGGAAAACTAAATTAATTAGAAGGAAAGGAAATTCGAGTCGGAACTCGAATCTCAAAGGGAAACTAAACCGGTTATAAGGAAAAGAAATTCGAGTCGGAACTCGAATTCCGAAGGAAAACTAAATCAGTGGACACTGAATTTTAAAGTGTACCAGTGTAAACACCGGATTTTGAAAATATGCCAATACAAGCATTATGTTTTGAAAAATTACCAGTACGAATACCGGGTTTCGGAAGATTACCAGTACGAGCGCTGGATTTTGGAAAATTACCAGTACGAGCACTGGATTTTGAAAGATTACCAGTACGAGCACTGGATTTTAAATGGTTACCAGTACGAGCGCTGGGTTTTAATAGGTTACCAGTACGAGCACTGGGTTTTGAAAGTTTACCAGCATGAACACTGGATTTTTGAAAGATTACCAGCACGAACACTGGATTCTGAAGAATTACTAATTGATTTTGATGGAAGATTTTCAGTCTTTACCCTTACGACAGCTTGGGCAACTGTCGGGGCCTCAGGATTTATCCCTTATCCTGAATGGGGAATTCGATGCAAATGCAAATCGATGCATATGAATGCAAATGAATGCATGCAAATGCAAATGAATGTAAATGGGTGCACATGTGTGCAAAATGAGAGATTTGTTTGATCCTGCCTACATACAGAGTATTGGTAGATAAAAACGAAATTTTAAAAATGCCCCAGTATAGCTGGGAAAGAAAACTTGATTATTATTGAAAGAAATTTGGAAAAATTACAAAGAATAGGAAAGGATTCAAGTATAGAATTTTTTCAAATGTCGAGCATTGACGGGATCTGACAATTCTATTCCGTCGGCATTGATGAGCCGATATGAATTGCGAGGTAGTGCTTCTTTGACAACATAAGGACCCTCCCAATCTGGCGACCACTTGCCACCCAGGCGGTGCCTGAGATAAGCTGTTGATCTGAGTACTAGATCATTGACTCGAAATTTTCTTTCAATGACGGATTTTGCATATTGTCTGGCTATCCTCTGGCGATAGGATTGAGCATGTTCTGCTGCTCTGAGCCTTCTTTCATCGAGCAAATCAAGTTGTACCAGTCGCTGTTGCTGATACTGATCAAGAGGTAATTCTAGAAGTGATGCAAATTTCAGAGCAGGTTTCTGAACATGTAAAGGCAGTACTACTTCGGTTCCGTAGACAAGTTCTGACGGAGTAGCATTAGTTGGAGTTTGAATGGTGGTTCTGTATGCCCATAGTGCGTCATGAATCTTTTCATGCCAGTCACGACCTGCTTCCAAAGTTCGCTCCAGGATTCGAATTAAAATTTTGTTGGTGGCCTCTGCCTGACCATTCCCTTGAGGGTAATAAGGAGCAGAAAAATGATGATGAATTCTGAACTTTAAGCAGAATGTTCTCATTCTTGAAATGACTGCCATTATCTGACACAATATCATGTGGTATGCCGAAACAACATAAGATATTCTTGTGGATGAATGAGACCACATGTCAACCTTCTACTGTGCGTAGAGTGACTGCTTCTACCCATTTAGTAAAATATTTTGTTGCGGCAAGAAAATACTTGTGACCATTGGAAGCTGAAGGAGTGATGGGGCCTACAACATCGAAAGCCCACATGGAAAATGGTCATGGCGAGACGACAGATTGCAAGTATGTCGCTGGCGCATGAATGGAAGGCGCATGCACCTGACATTGAACGCACTTCTTCACAAAATGATAGCAATCTTGCTGCATAGTTCTCCAGTAGTATCCTGCTCGGATGATTTGTTTAACAAGGGTTTGGTAGCCGACCTGACCACCGCAAATACCTTTATGCGCTTCTCGCACGATTTCTCTGGCCTCGTCTTCGTCCAAACATCTGGAATATTCAGAACTGAATCCACGACGATAAAGGGCATCAGCAAGAATAAAATATCGAGCAGACATGCGCTGAATTGCTCGCTGCTCTTTCTTTGGTAATTCTGGGATCATCTTCTGATCCAATATTGATGTCCTCAGTCGGATCCTGAACTAAGGATGATGGCTCATCTTGTTTCTGAACTGATGCAAATTCTGGTAATTCTTGAAGAGCTGAATCGAACTCTGCAGACTCTTCTGACTGCTTTGTAGTCTGTCTGCATTCTGCTCTTATTTTGACCTGATGAATTACTGCTGATTTCGAACAGGCGTTTGAGTTAAGGACGAGCTTCTTGATAGATCGGGAAGACATTCTGAAAATTGGAGGGTAAATTGATTCAGGGAAATCACTCATCATGAAATAAATTGCTTTTATTGAGAGAGATAATTGGAAAAATAAGAGATCAAGGTAATGACAATTTTGCAAAGATTTGATAATGAGAAGTAAAGAGACAAATGGCATCCAGATAGATAAAGGAAACTTGCAACTTTATTGAAAGATAGAATTGATCAAAATGACAATGATGGAAATGAAATGGGATATCATCCCGGCAAAAGAGTAGAAAAGAAAAGACAAGCAAATGCCCTTAGTGCATTTCTTCAGAGATGACCGCTGTATTATGAGGGAGAAATGGTTATTTCAGAATTTCTATATTTTCGTCTTCGGCACCTTCTATCAGAAGATTTTTGTCAATAAGATCTTGAACTATGTTCTTGAGAACGAAGCAATTCTCGGTATTGTGCCCCACTGTTTTGTGAAATTTGCAGAATTGATCTTTGAATTTTCCCATAGGAACGGGAGGATCGACCAGCCTTGGCAACTTGACCATCTCCTTGGTCAACATGTACTCGAGTGATTGATCTAATGGAGTGAATTTTCTGTCATAGCTCCATCCTTCATGCTTCACTTTCTCTCGGGGTTTTGGTCCCTGCTCTGGCTGAAGCGGCTTGCTGAATTGCGGGATCGGCTTCCCCTTCTGATCATTCCTGTTTGAACCTCCTGCCCCATAACAGAAGTCTCCATTCTGTCCCTTGCGATGATTCCATTTATTATTATTGACAGAATTAGTGAAGTGAGTCTTCTTCTTTGACTCATTCTGGCTGTTGTTTTTGGTGAAGGTAAAGCCTTTGTAAAAACCATTCTCCATGCTCAATTCGAGACATTCGGCTCGCTCTGTTAATTCAATAAAGGTTCTGGACGGTGCGGTGGAGATGAGGCCTTTCAGCAGCTGCGAGAAATTACTCAGAATTAGGGACAAAGCGTGTCCCTCTGATATGGGATCTCTCATTTTATTACAAGCCGACCTCCAGCGGTGGATGAAGTCTCTAGCTTTTTCATTCTCTCTCTGCTTCAGGCCACAGAGATGGCTGAGGGTTGGGAGCGCCTCATCATTAAAGAGGAATCGATCAATGAACATGTTCACCACCTTGTCAAATTCCTTTAATTCGATTGGATTGACATGCTCTGAGTACCATTTAGCTGTCGTTCCCTCTAGACTGCGAGGGAAGCAAAGGAAGAGTGCCCGATTGTCACGCTTGAATCGTGAACACTCAACGAAAAACATGGCGAGATGAGCCTTAGGGTCGCCAGAACCATCAAACTTGATAAATTTCTGGGGAGATTATCCAGATTATCATCCCCGTCCAAACCATCATAGAAGTCTTCGTTGGTGAAGACTTTCTTGCCCTTGTCGCGGGCCTGCAGATCTTTGACCATTTTCATCATGTCTTTTAGCTGTGACTGAGTAGGGTCGTCAACAGACTGAGTCCGGGACTTATAAGCCGACCCCTGGCCCTGAGTCAACCTTTTGAATTCCTGCTTAGTTTCATATTCCTTGTCAGTATCATCCGCTGATTCTGATTCGTCAGACATTTCCTCGTGACGACTCTGCTTTTTGATAATTTTCACAATCTTAGTGGCACGACCCTTATCCTTCTGCTTTATCTGAATCTGCTCAGTACTGGCTTCAGCTTGCTCTGCCAGCATCTTACTCATCATCTATTTGAACATGGCGTACATCTGGAGTTCTACGTCATCTTCTGCTTGCTGGCCTTGACCACGGGGTGAGTCCATTTCCTCTTCTGAAGCGACTGAGTATGCAATGCCTTCAACTGATAGGGTTTTTTTTCCAGACCGTGTATGAACCATCGAGTATCACAAATATTCTTCTGAATGTCACTGGTGCTCTCTACAAGGTAGAACTGATGGTTTAGGATTTTGAAAGAAATTGGGTTGTAGGAAGATATTTGTTGAGAATTTTGGTAGACAATTGAAAGAGTATCCCAATACTAGGGATTGAGTCGTCGCTGGAATTACGACAATTGCTTTGCTATTCTTTGCAAAATAAACAACTGGAAATATGCCTTGTTACCTAGGCGAGGTCGTCAAACCAAGATGAGATGTAAAATTTTATTGAGGGGAAAAACATGATTTTATCAATAATACACTTGACAGAGGGGAGGGGGACAGACAATTTTCCACCACTCCAGATAATCAGAAGACACACGAGGGCCAGGAAAAATAGTAAGATTGACAAAGGAATCCCAGCCATGTCTGGCAGAATGGTATGCTCCGGACCACTGATCTGATGCGAGGTCGAATTCTGGCAGAACCCCTGCTAGTGGACGAATCTCTACGCGCTTCTGCCTCTGAGAGAACTGCCTGACACACCGCTCTGGATGATAGTATGCGCAGAAGAAGGGGCCAAGTAGCCTGAACTGCTTGTCGTATGCATGTGTATCTGGGAGGTGATTCCTGACGATCGAAGTAGTCCCATACGACTTCTTCCTCCTGAAGGTTATCGATGAAGAACCGGTATCACGCAACTGGCAGAAGCTTTTTACCATTGTGTCTGAAGGAACTGGCTCGGGCTGGCACATGCCGGAGGAACCAAGACTGCAACGCATAGGTACACCCTTCGACTAGAATTGATTCTCCGAGTGCGAAACGAGTCAACCCTCGGTATAGAAAGGCGAGTCCGGCCATGGCAATCGAGAGGTGCGAAGGCTGAACTATTCTGACATCCATATAATTCCGTCCGTCGGGAAAGAAAGCTAATCCTACCGTGCACAGAACCATCGCATGCTGAATTCTTTCTCGAGCTGTCCTGGACAACGAGCTGACTTCTGCAAATGTCCCATACTGTTTGTAGATTTCGAGCAGATTCACATATTCATTTCCATCTTTCTCGATCAGCGGCCAAGACTTACGCCCTGTCATGCGAGCTAAAGCATCTTTAGGGTCCAGACCCTTGACATTAATCAAAAACTGTTTCTCCAATGGATCTCCAGGCTGACCGGCTGGCTCGGGCAATCCCATGATTTCTGAAAATTCATCTATCAGCACCGTCATCTCGCCCCACGGGAACCAGAAGGTAGAAGTGCTCGGATTCCACCGTTCTGCTAGTGCATGGATCAAATTGTCGTTGACTGTCTACTTTCCCATTGCGGACGCCAGTTCTAACCCACAATCATCCAAGTGGTCCGGAAACATACGAGAGAAATTCTTGAACCATAAATAGTACCACCGGGGAAAGAAGGATCCGGTGCTGAGGACTCGATGCTCGGGAAGACTTTGTCGCACCTCGTAGGAGATGTGACCCTCAGGGAAGACTGAATCAAGCTGACTGGATGCCATTAGACTGAAAAACATGGAAAATTGGAATAAGACTTGGGAAAATACAGGAAATTTGAGGAAAATGCAGGCAGGATAAAAATAAAGCAGGAAATTCGAGATCCAGAAGAAAGAAAGGATGGAAAATAACCTGGAGTTTTGAAGAAAATGGAGGGAAATTTGGAAAATCGTCCAGGGTTTATTGAAATATAAAGAAGTACTTCAGAAAATAAGGTATTTGAAAATCGTCCAGGATTTAAAACCTGGACAGTACATGGACATAGATTGGGGAACTTTTGAGAAAATCGTCCAGTTTTTTTAGAAAATTGGGAAAATATGGAAAATACAAAGAAAATGACTATAACATATTCAATCACATCCTGCATAAACAAGTATGCACATACAACATTTCCTAAAAGCTGACTCTAGATGCACAAATTTTGAAATAGCTGTAGGACCTTAATCCTAACTCTAAGGTTCAGATCAACTGTATCCAATCCAGTTATGCCTATATACTCAAGCCAAGGCTCAATGTACATGGCATAAAATCAATTTCTCCGGTTCTAGGTTCAAGTTTTCCAACATCCTTGAGCACCTGCCGATATACATTGGACTATGGCCCTTGGTACGTGGCAGGGGGGTTTTCACCCAAATAGGTGGCCCAGTTGTGAGGCTCTGTCCCGAACTATGGTTCTGGAAGAGAGCCCAGCAACGTGAAGACCGGGACAATATAGGTGGGGGTGGTTTTTGAAATATGAGCACATGCAAGAAAACAGAGGGCTCTAAGTCCTAAAGAGATAGAATTTTGAAATATTTGAAGAAGCAAACATTGTTTTCAATCAAACCTAGATTGAGGAGGGTTGTATTAGACCTAAGTCTATGTGAGCATGAAAATTTCCTCCTCAATATGGTCCTACCAAACCATACCTAGTCTACATGCAGTCCATGTCAGCTGGGTTCAAGCCTAGGCTCCTAGGTTCACATGATAGCA
This sequence comes from Nuphar pumila, assembly GCF_984573655.1. Classification (NCBI taxonomy): domain Eukaryota; kingdom Viridiplantae; phylum Streptophyta; class Magnoliopsida; order Nymphaeales; family Nymphaeaceae; genus Nuphar; species Nuphar pumila. The sequence goes on from NC_143249.1 coordinate 131,635,278, forward strand.
TAAATTAAAAGCCGACATTCCATGGAAATCGATTTTGACAACTTGAACTAAGTAGAGCATTAAATTGATCAGGCGAAGACAGGTCCCATCTCGGTCGCCAAACCTGTTATCATCGCAAATTTTTTTAACTTTTTGCGAGTCAAACTGACCTTTGAAAAGTTTTTGAAAATAACTCGCCTTCGTTTTAAAATGCGGGAAAATTTCGTAGAATGGGACTCACCTGTCGGTACGAGGTTCGACCGTTCCTGGCGCCTTTACTAGGGGTAATCGAACCAAGGATCAATCTACTGCTCTGCTCTATTCAACTTGTCTAAATCATATTCTAATTTCTAAATGCACATAGAATCAGGCATGTGCTATGAATTTTTTGAAAATGCTTATTTGAAAACATGATGTTTGCTTTGAATAACTGAAACACTTGGAATAGATATCACATGGAAAATCGTGAATTGGGATTTGAAATGTACTTCTGAGAAAAGTAAAAATCAACTTCTGGGGAAATCTTGAAATTTTGTGAAAATTGATTCTGAGAAAACTTGGTTTCTCTGAATTCAAACTTGGAATTGAATATATAACTTGATATTTGAGTTTTGAATTTGAGAAACACTTGAAACATACTTTGAGATTTTCATATTCTGAGAAAATCGATTTCTCCATATGACTTGAAAATTTTGAGAAAATGAACTTCTTTGAATTGAGATTTGAATTGGAATTGGCAAATGCATGAAATGAATGAATATGGATTTGAGGAATTGAGAAATACTTTTTGTATTTTTGAGAAATGCAGTGCATTTTGAAGTTAGCCTAAGAGTGTAGGCTGAATGTGGCTAATGTGAAGATCATAAATCTGGGTATCATTCGTATTCTGACTATGGCCATAAATACGAATTCCACCAAGTTTATAAACTTCATAAAAGCTAGTGTATGTGTCATTCGTGTAGACCATAGTGAATTTATGAAAATATGCATGAATGATACATTCATCAGATATTAATATTTGCAGAATTAAACTATATGCAATGCAATCCTAGTCTAACTGAAATTTAAATTCTTATTCCAAATTTAATTTAATTTGCATCACTGTTGAATTTAAATACATGAAATTAAAATCTTCAATGTACCTGCAAAACTAGAAAACTTTGTTAGTGATGATATGTTGGCTTTTCTAGGTTTATCCAGTAATATCTAGAAATTACTGGATTTTTCTAGATATAAGCCTTTTCCATGATTCCCTTAAATCAAAATTGATAAAATATGAAATAAGATTGAATAAATATGAAAATGGAATTTGAAATTTCGAAATTGGGGTCAAAATGACCAAAATACCCTTAATAACAAGACTATGGCCTTGAAATTAGGGTTTTTAGAAAGATATTTGATAAAATGCAAGTTTTGAAGTTCAAATGAAAATAAATCAAACTAAATATGATATGACATGCTTAAAAATGTGAAAACTAGGGTTAGGGACTTCGAAATTGAGGTCAAATGACCAAATTACCCCTGATAGCAAGATTATGGCCTTGAAATCAGGGTTTTTCAGAAAATATTTTGGTAAAACTTAGGTTTTATGCGCTAAATGAAATCAAATGAACATTAAATTTAACCTACAGTATCCTAATATGACTATGAATATGATTAAACCCTAAAAATATATGCTTATGCACGAAAATCCAAGAATATCACAAATTTTGTGATTTTAGCAGTGTTTTGGAATTCTTCGGGCGCCCTGTTTTGCAATTCAAGCCATTAAAGCATCAAACGGATTCTAAAAATCCTCAAAATTGGTACATGCACTTGTTATAACCCTAATATCAAATTAGAATTATAAAAATATTTTTTTGGCATTAAATTAATCCGAAACTTGATTAAGTCTTTGAATATTGCCATTTTTGACCTAGTTCACCAACCAGTCTCAGTCCAAGACCCAAACCAGGGGTCAATCCTCCATGAAAATTTTTGATTTTTGACAGAAACTAAATAGACAGGAAAACAGAACTTTTCCTTATTACAGATATGAAAAAGCCTTTAAAACCAGGGAGATCCCCATCCGACAATCCGGACTTGAATATATTGATTTTAACCTTGGTCCAAACTGACACTTCGGATTAAAAATCCTGAGATAAATAACAATACTAATCCAAAATATATGAGATTTTAACAATGAACATATATTAGAAAAATAATAGTACTCACCTTTTACAGATCATGAATCGGATCTGTATTTTGGGATTTACGAATAACACAAGTCTGATTAGGGTTTTGGTAAACCCTAACGAGTTTTAAATTAAAAATCAGAGTCTCTGACAGAGGAAAAATACTAAACAGTGGTCAAAAATTCTGAAAATTTCACAGTAGACAGATCTAATCAATATGAATCCATGGCACTTTACAGATCTAAAATCGGACATAGGATGAGAAAAATATCATCACAGCAAGTTACCTTCTTGATTTTAACACCGATTTTAAAGATTTAAAAACCCGACTTGATGTCTGATTTTTCTGACAGGGTTCCCGAAGTCCAAAATCTCTGATTTTTTTTTACAGTAGTTCAATCACATAAGCATGCATCACATATAAAAAAAAATCAGAAATAAACAACAAGGATTTAAATCCGAAATAACATTATCTTTACTGTTCTAAACCTAAAACACACAGAAAACTAAGAAACTTAATAAAACATGCATTAACTAATGTAAATCAATAAAATAAACCGTAAAACAATAAATAAAAATTATTCCTATGCTATACAACGTAAAACAAATATGAATAAACCATTAAATAAATAAAAAATCAGGGAATCAATGGCTGGAATTCAATATCACCTTTAAAACATAGATTTAACCCATTAAAAGGGTAAATCATGTATTTTATTGGTTAATAATGCAAAGAATCATGCTCAAATCACTTTTAATGGATTAAAATCCCTGTAAAACACACAAAACAGGGTTAGATCACCTTCTTGGACCGTTCTTGATGGTTCTTGAGGTTGAATCTTGATTGAATCCATATAAGGAGGGGTGTCCAAGGCTAAATCTAGGTTTAAATCATTAAAAAACACTAAATAAAATACTAAAAATTGAAGAAATTATTTACCTTGGAGTTGCAGCAATGGAGGAAAGCTGGAGAGGAGAGAGAAGCTCCAAGATTTGCTCAAGAGGTGGCTGAAAAAATCGTCCCCCCTATAGCCCCTTTTTATAGAAAATTTTTAGGTTTTAAAAAAAATGGAAATTTTGGAAATTTTGGACTCTAAAGGGGGGGGCGATTTTGGGGTGTAAAGACTATCCTACACCTAGCCTAGATTATCCTATTTAATACCTAATTAACCCCTAGACTCTCCTAAAAAATCCCCAAATGTAATGCCACTTGGCATTTTTAACATTTGAGTTTTAAAACACCTTTTAAAACCCTTTAAAAACACTAGTTTTAAAAACTAACTTTCAAAATGAGTTTTCAAAATAAATTTTAACTCTTCTAAACCCCTAACACTAACCAAGACACTGACTAACCCTAGTCTAGCCCTGACTTACTCGAATATGGCGCCACCCCGAGTGGGCCCTACTTGAGTTTTTCAAAAAGCGATTTTAAAACTTGAAACTGAAGGAGTTTTCAAAAGGATTTTCAAAAGCAAACTTTTAAAATGAAAGTTTTGAAATGGCATGGGGTCCTAACTGGATTAGAACTCCTCTGGATATGGTGCCAACTGAGTGGGCCCACATCGAGTTTTGAAGAATTTTGAAATAAACACTGAAAATGGCTTTGAAAAGGGGTTAAAATCAGTATTTGAAATTCAAGATCTTTGAAAATAGGGTCTCAAGCGAACTGGAACTCCGAGTTAGAGTCCTGAACTCTTAGGATTCTTAGATTTTAGATTTTAGAATTCAAATGGAAGAATTTTTGAAAGATTTTATAAAAAATTGACGAAATAAGTCAAAAAAACACAGTCAGGGTCAGACTCCTAACTCGACCGACCTCTAAAATAGAGTCCTGAATTAACTGGACTCTGTAAAATGACCTAAATTTTGAAAACAATGGTAAAAGACTGACAATGGGAGTAAAACAGACCCCCGAACAGACTCCTGACTGGATTAGGACTCTGGGACAGAGTCCTGATCTGACTGAAACTTTCAAAAATTTGATGAATAGAGAAATTCAGAAGTGACACCACCTCAATGGGCCTCATCTGTGAATTTCAATCAATTGAAATTTTAAGTTAAAATGAATCCAGATTGTTTTCTGAGAAAATATTTCGAAACATGAGGTCCTAGGGTTGGAAAATGATAGAATGTTGACTAAAAACCCAGGTTTTGAAATTGATTTTGAAAGCAAGCTTTAAAACTTAAATCTGGATTGAATGTTTTGAAAACAGGAGTGCTGGATCTCGAAAATGAGATGGGATGACATGCAATGCGATGAAATGATATGCAAAATGTATGCAGTGATATGCAATTACATATGAAATGGACAAACACTGGATGAGGGTGAAAATTTGGGGTGTTTACAAGCTCCTGTCAAAACACGTGTCGTAGTAACGACAAGTCACTCAGGGTTGTACCATCCACCCTCTCCCAAGGTGAACCATTTTGTGAATGGGGCGAAGCAGGTTTTATCTTTCTTAAGGCTAAGGTTCAAACATACCTCACAACGAGGAATCTGCCTCATGGTCCCTGCAGGATACGCAAAACGAGGACTTGGCCTGCCCATCCACGTGCTCAGCCTCACACGGCCAACGGAGCACACTGCTCGTGAAAGAAGTCAAAACACCATATTATTTCATTTTCTGTTTAGGGTATATCACACAAGAGTCCACACAACACAAGGGCCACTGCCCGAAGACTCCAACTGAGTCCATAACAAATCATATCAATATTCATACACTATGGTGTTCAATTTTCTCTCTTTTCATAAGGTAAGTGCACCTAATGCGCTTACTGATGCCTCAGCGATGTACCTCCTCCGGGTACGTACTACTCACAACTGTGTCAAGAAGTGTCAAGTGCAAGGTGTAAGAGTATCACAATTTCTATCCTCTACACAAATATAACAATAGAGACATTACATGATATTAAACTGCACTGTATTACGTATTTCAGTGTTATGATTGCATTTGTCGACATTTTCATACTTCAAGGGTTTGAAATTGAATTTTAGCCCATCATCCGGTATAATGGGAATAACATTGGTTTCCCCCAAGGTGAATCGTTGCTCTTGCACGGAAGATGCAACTGCGATAGTGTTCAACTATACACCTTTCTGGTCTGTCGAATGTAAACTAAAGCATAACGGTTTTCCTTTCGCAATACGACACACATACATGTCGAAGGTGAATTCTGAAAATAACCCATCTAATGAGTATTACATAGGCTTTACCACGGTTTGGGGTGCCGCGCCCGTGGACCCGAGACAAACCGTTTGTCATAATGAACGCAGGATAACATTAATCGATTCGAAGTGTAACATCATCAAGAGAAATATTTGGACGGGACACAAGAGTGTCGTTGTGACGCCCCAAAATCCCAACTTGGAAAATCCTTAAATTTTCAGAGTAAAATTTTTTTTGAAGGCATTGCGCAAAAAGGAAAATTAGCAAGGGAAAACAGTTGGAAATTCTGAGCGGGTCACAAGAAGAAACATTTTATTTATTACAACCCCTTGAGAGACCTAGCTCAAGGGTTCAACAACCCCTTTCACTAGCCTTCACCAACTCTCCTTAATTTAAGGAGAGCTTGTCCCCTTGTTTGACCTTTAGTCAAACCACCATCAATGCTATTTTTTTTTCTCAAACTTCTCTTTTTTTTTAAAGAAAGTAGCATGGGCTGAGCCCATGCTCACGTGGCTTCATGCTACCCACCTTCTTAAAATTCCAAAGACAAATCTATGTTTTAATTTTTCCCCAAATACACTTGCTTTTTGATTTTTTTCCGAAAACCCCCTATTAAATGCATTTCTTTGACATTTTTTTTTTCAAAGGTAGCATGGGCTGAGCTCATGCTCACGTGGGCCCCATGCTAACCACTTTATTAAAACTTCCAAAATAACTTCCTTTTGAAGTTTTTTTTTTTGAAAAAACCTCACTTAATTTCACAAAATTCCAATTTGATTGTTTTCAAAAACCATGGTTGTTTTTCATTTAAAAGCTAGGTTTCAAACATTTAAATGTTTTATTTCAAACTTACATTTCTTAAAATCCAACCTAAGTATTGAAATCATTTACTTAGGTTTTCAAATCTGACGAATTTTATCCTCGTTATGACTCATATTTTACCAATATACCCTTTGTTCGCCAATTACTTAAAATAACGAGGTAATATCCTCGTTTAGGTTCCAAATTCAAGATAAGTCTAATCGGGTATAATATAAATCAACTCTAAAAATATCGAGATTTAATTCGTCATGGTTTGCCCTGAATCACCTCGTAAAGCAATAAATGCATAAATTACGAGCAATTCTCGCGTTAAAGCGAGAAATCACCAACACAGAAATATATTACACATAAAATTTCCTCGGAAATACAGTGGGTCTTACATCCTACCCTCCTTAAAGAGGATTTCGTCCGCGAAATCACAAACACAAAAGTCAGGATAGTCTTCCCTTATACACGCTTCAGGCTCCCATGAGCATTCTTCGATGCCATGGAGTCGCCAACACACCTTGACCAACAGAATGGTATCGGTACGCAAAACTTTGATCTCGATGATTCACGATCTTGACAGCTTCCTTGTTTATCATCACGTCCTCTTCTGTCGATGGAGTCTATTCCGTATAAGCACGATCTCCAATAGACCTCTTAGGACAAAACTTGGCAATATGCCCGGGTTGTTCACACTTGAAACACTTGCCGTCATAGAGAGGGCAAACTCCAAAAGCATGATCCTTGTTGCACCGTCTACACTTTCGTTGGACATTTGGTTGTCGAGATCGACTCCGTTGCTGACGGTTCTGGTAGTCCACCTGACGCTTTTGCTTCTTTGCAGGCGGTGTGGACTCATCTCCACTGGGATCCTTCTCACTGGTACATGAGAGATTCTTGGTCTGCGATCTGGTTCCATTCCACTGGTTCTTCTGCTCCTCGATCTAGGCTTCTTCCAATAGTGTTGCTACCTCGATGGCCTCGTCAAGTGACTTTGGTCCGTTAGTGAACACATTGGTTCTCAGAGTTGGCTTCAACCCACGAGCAAACTTCATTGCTCGATCCTTTTCTAGGATGTACACATTCGGACAATATCGTTCCAAACCGCGAAACTTGGTGATATAATCAGACAGGGTCATCGTCCCCTGTTGCAGGTCCAAAAATTCTTGCATCTTCTTGCTTCGTTCATGCTTGGAAAAATATGCAGAGTTAAAAACCTCTACAAATTCATCCCACGTGACATTCCTGTTTTGGAATTTAACCATAGAGATCGTGTCCCACCACTTCTCAGCGTGGTCCTTCAAACGATAGGTGCCGAAGTCCACTTTCTGCTCTTCTGGGACACCCAGAACGCGAAAAATACGTTCTATCTCTCGTAACCATGACTCGGCAGCTTCAGGGTCTGTCTTACCCTTAAAAGCAGGAGGATCCATTTCCATAAAGCGCTTGTAGGTGACAGTACCTACGTTCTGCCTATCATGGGCGACCCGCTGAAGGTTCGCGCCCATCTGTTGCATCGCAACCACCTGCTGATGCACAACCTCCGCAAGGTTGTTCACAGTACCCATGATATCGTCGCATCTGGCCTTCCATGCCATCTATTAGCACAGAAAAAAAAGAATAATAAATTAATCAGTTTCACAATCATGTTTGCTAACTAATAGCCACAATAATCTTTTAAGGTTTCGAGCACACAATGCATAATTCAAATAGTGCCACAACACAATTCTAATTGTGCAATAACACAAGCGACACCGCATAGGGCCGCTGTCATCAGAAAATCACCATTCTTGATGACCAACGTTAGAGAATCACCACTCTAACACGTTGTCCGGAGGATCACCACTCCGACATCATCACAAGAGGATCGTTATTCAAATGGCATCGTTGAAGAATCATTACTTCAACAACCTTCATTAGAGAGTCACCACTCTAATGGCATCTTTAGGAAATCACCTCTCTAGTGGCCTTGCTGGAGAGTCACCACCCCAGCGACATCATTAGGGAATCACCACCCCAATGGCAACGTCAAAGAGTCACTACCCTGACGGCATCGTTAGAGAGTCACCACTCTAACGGCATCACTAGAGAATCACCACTCTAGCGGCATTACTGGAGAGTCACCACCCCAGTAGCATCACTAGGGAATCACCACCCTAATGGCAGCGCCAAAGAATCACCACTCTGACGGCATCGTTAGAGAGTCACCACTCTAACAGCAATAGTGAGGAATCACCACCCTAATGGCATCATCAGAGAATCACCACTCTGACGGCATCGTTAGAGAGTCACCACTCTAACGGCAATACTGAAGAGTCACCACTTCAGTAGCATCACTAGGGAATCACCACCCTGACGGCATCGTTAGAGAGTCACCACTCTAACGGCAATACTGAAGAGTCACCACTTCAGTAGCATCACTAGGGAATCACCACCCTAATGGCATCGTCAGAGAGTCACCACTCTAACGGCAATACTGAAGAGTCACCACTTCAGTAGCATCACTAGGGAATCACCACCCTAATGGCATCGTCAGAGAGTCACCACCCTGACGGCATTGTTGGCACTATCAGGAGTCACCACCTGAGCCAACTCATCACACCACAATTCCTTTCGACTGTGGTTGGGAAACAAGAACTCCCACATCGCTCCCTCAAGAGCAACAACACCCTGAAGTCCGGTGTTATGTTGTTCCCAACGACGACCCTCTCAGGAGTCGATTGCCATCATTGGCAACGCAAAAGCCACTGCTAGGCGCACATGTTCTCATCACCAAGAACAACTGGGAACAACAACATCCTCCAACGAGGAACACAAAGATTCAATCGGCACAGACAGGGCTCTAACCTTTTGTCCGAAAGATCGCTTCCAGAAATATATCCTTCACAAAGATAAGATTACGAACATATCCAACGAAGTTGAAAAACACAAATAAAGTACGAACTAGCTTGGGAATCCACATCCACATGCGCAACAAAAACCCTTTACGAGAAAACTACCTCAAGCATGCAGGAAAAGCAACTAAACAACAGAATCACAATCATGCTAAATGAGGCATACTTACAGTGCGATGGTCGATGTGTGCAGGGACTTGAACCACACACCTAAAACATTGCTCTGATACCAAGATCTGTGACGCCCCAAAATCCCAACTTGGAAAATCCTTAAATTTTCAGAGTAAAATTTTTTTTGAAGGCATTGAGCAAAAAGGAAAATTAGCAAGGGAAAACAGTTGGAAATTTTGAGCGGGTCACAAGAAGAAACATTTTATTTATTACAAATTGATACGTGAGCAGTACACATCATTTCCCTTTTCCAACAACCCCTGCCAAGATCTTTGAGTTCTAGAGTGTGGGTTCAGTCCTCCGCCGCACATCGAGCTCCATCGCACCACTAGAAGCCAAACACCTGTATCCCCATAAAACAGGGTCAGTACTCTTGCGAGTTGGTGAGATAAACCTTCCATACATTTATCATTTCTATGAAAAAGCATAATGTATAAAGCATGAAACAGGATACAGATATGTCATGCTTGAAAACTACAAGTAACAGGCTATTGCTAACATGATGGAACAGTTAGAAAGTGTTCCATCATGTTAGCAAGTGTACGTGTTACAAGTCTAAGCAACAGTGAAAGTAGCAAGTAGAACGACTACTACGAACTGAACAAAGAAAAACAAAACACGCAACTACTGAACAATGAAACGAAAGCTAAGCAGCAGGGTACAACAATTGAACAGATGTATGAGCAGTGCTAAAGTAAACAACATAACGAAGGACTAAGCAAAATAAAGAACTGAGCCAAACCACGAGTGTACAACAAGCACCTAGGGAACCAAGTACAAGATAAGTACAAGAACAGTGCTACCACTACCAGTGAAGTGAGGATAATGCCCAGTGACAAGCGACAATATCAGGCATTAACACACTTAGACAATAATATCAAGCATTTAAGTAAGTAAGCAAGGAAAGTACCATTCTAGCTTCACGATCCAAGCTAAGCAGTACTATCGTGACCACACGGTGAGTAGGACTATGGAATTAGTATTTGCATTCGAGGACAAAGATGAGCGTTTCATCAATTATATATCTGAAGCACACTACGAAAGAAGGACACGTGTAACCACACATTTTCTCAACTCACAAAATGGGTCTACAACCCACACAACTCGCCACGCAGGTCATAACATCCATAACAGTCTTCAAAGACAAGTATATAGTTCTTCAATGTACCTCAAGTCCCCTCTTTCACGTTTGGGATGGATCAAAAGCCAAGGGTAAATCGTGTGCCCAATGCAAATGCACACGAAACTAATCAGACATTTAAGCAGTAAAGCAATTTAATAATGGAGCCCTTACGATGATGAAAATCATCGCGTATCCCAATCCAAAATTAGGCATATCTAGTCACGATTCCTCATTCCGAGGTACTTAGGCCCATCTGGCCTTGTGTTCCCCGCAGGGCAACACGAGCAGAAATGTCGAGGTCACACTCGAACATTTACGTGCTCCAGCACAACCAGCATAGTGAAGAGCCTTGCCGACAAAGGCAAATCATACATTACAATCAGGGAATGCGACAAGCATTAGCTTAATTCCAAGAGGTGAAATACCACCTATATATATATATATATGTGTATCGATGTCGCATTCTATATGACGTACATGTCAATAGGTGCAAATTGCTCAACCAACAAACGTAAATGTTTATATTTACATATCTCCTATCTATTCATGTGCGAACACGGCAATGGCCAAGTGGTATTCAACAAAGCAGTGAACAAGTGATCATACTATTATATTCGCACTATGAAAATGCACGCGTATCCAACACGTGCCCTTTGCACAAATTTAAAACTTCACCAATGCCTCGTGGTCCCCATGGGTCACGCAGCGAGGTCTTAGCCATGTCACCCACGTGCTCGGCCTCACCCGACCCAAGAAGAGCACGTTGCCGGTGAAAGCGATCTCACATCACTACTATTTCCATCTCTAGGGTATCTCAGTATATGAGCTCTCTCATGATCGTGGGCCATTGCCCAAAGACTCCAACCGAGTCCCAAACCTAAACAGGTCAAACTGTGCAAATACCCAAATGGTGTTCTAGCTTTCAAGCGTATGTCGCGTCGAGTGTGAAGCACGCCTCTGGTGCGTAAAACAATCATCACATGTGAACATGAATCAACAAGTAACACTCGACTACCCGCATTCAGTGAACTACGATCAACATGTGCCAACGTGCACGTGCGAAACAGGAAAGGTCGTAAAGTCAAAATCAATCGCACAGGTATCAAGCCGAGGCAACGATACAAACAATTATATTTTTAAAATGACACAACTCGCTATTTTTGAGCGGCACAAGGCTCAAAATGCATATACGATAGCCATTGTATATGCGAGGAGTGTCCAGAGCCTGGACCACATATTTATCCAAATATGCGTAAATCAAACATCGTACTATGGCAAGTCTCACCCAGCTAGGCCTTCTGCGAAGGATCTTCGCGAAATTGACACTCACGAGTATCAGAAACGAGACCTAACTTAATCCCATTCTAATCAGGATTACATTAGCATATCAAAGCATGGTCGCACACTGCCCGCACACACGGGGCACGAGCGAAGCCAACTGCCAGGGGCACCCAAAGAAGGTGGGAAAACACGGGCAAGTGTGTAGCATGACACTCGATATAAGCTCAACACATCGCTGCCACGATGGGGCAGCGGGACACAAGCAACCGATGCCCAAGGTCGCAACGATCTCGTTGCTCACAAGCCAATTTCCTTGCTGTAACTAGCTATTCCTTCGCCTTGCAGGTTTGCTGTAATGAAGGGAAAACCGCAACCAAACTGTTGAGCTCCCAAGGGATGCCCAACTAGGTCTACTCCCCACGGGATCAGACCTGGCTATGCCCATGAACCCACATTGGTCTGAATCCAAGGTGTTTCAGGCCGAACTGGTGCCTCAAAAGGGGAAACCGGTTGGTGCTATTCCAATCGACCCAACGGCGAGACCGTGAGGTCTGCCCCTTTTGGGCCAGACCTTGCGAGGTCCCAAAGAACACTGGTCTGAACCCGAGAATGGCTCAAACCATGGCTGTTAACCCAACCCCACGGCTGTTAACGGGGCAACGGGGTTGCCTGGTGCCTTAGCACCCGGTACCACAAGTGGCGCTAAGGGCGAGGGAGCGAGGCCCATGTGGGCCTGCTGCGTGACTAGGCCACTGGGCCCAAGTCCACCTTGGTCTGCACCTTAACTGCAGACCAAGCGCTGCCGTGCTGCAGCACTGGTCTGAAGGCCAACACCACGCACACCCGGGTGCACCCGCACCTGGCTAAACGAAAGGAGAGCCCCACGATGGCTCGGCAAGGCTAGGCCCAATTGGGCCGGCCAAGACCACGCAGCGGGGTCTGGTCCAACCGTGACCAGACCCAACTGGGTCACAAGGAAGCCCCTGGTCTGACCCAACAAGTGCTCAGACCAGGTCCAGCCCACAGCCTGCCAAGAGTGCGCCCAACGAAGTAGGGCGCCTAGCGCCCGACAGCCATAAGCTGCGCAAAAAGGACCAGCTAGGTGCACTTGGTCGAGCTCGTGCTCGGACCAATATGCACCTAGTGAGGTCTGTCCCATACGGGTACAGAGCGGACAGGTAGTACTGTCCCAACATGCAAACGAAGGACAAAAAAATCACCAAAACCCCAAAACTACATACCTATGTATATATATATATATATTTTTCCCATATTGCAGTGGAAAGGCTGCCCTTTTCCGACGATCTACAGGCATTTACGGCGAAGGTAATAAACACGAGATTCGTAGATGGTTTCGTTAGCTTTCTAGAGAATCCAAGAAATCCACATTCCGATATACGGTCCAGAAATTATTGCAGGAAAACCAGGCGTCACTCGGAACGTTCCTGGGTTGCTGACGGAAAAACGTGTCAGCCAAAGACGAGGATTTTCGTCGACTCTGCAGGCCGAAACAGCCAATGTTGACAACTAAGTAGTTGTGTATCTCAGTCTAAGCTTTCCGACAGGTCCAAGAACGCTCCGATCTGATGCGTATCCAGGGAGATACGCTCATTTTTCCGGAGGGTTCCCTGACAACTCGAAAAAACGAGAAATATAACGTTTTTTTTTTTTTTAAAACTAAGCTTACAAGAAGCAACCCATGAAATTTCAAGGCATAACACATAGCTCAAATGCAACCTAAACGAAGTGGACTACGTTTCCACTCGGCACTTTCGTGGCTTGAGGCCATTACGAATCGGTTTGCACGTTATACGTGCACCGATTCCGTTCTTATAGCATACCTTCTTGCTCATGGCAAACCAAAAAAAGAAATGAAAACGAAAAATGGTTAACTCACCTTGCAAAAAGGGGATGGAGTCCTTCAGCTGGAGGTAGTGCTACCCTCACACACTTTCTCTACTTAGAAGAAGAAAGAGAGAAGGGAAAAACGTTGGAGGAGGGGAAGAGAGAAGAATTTTTCTCTCTCCTGTCCCCCTTTTATAAACCTCAAACCCAATGGAGGGCTGAGATTTGGGAGAGCAAGATGGGTGGCTCTCCCATCTCATGCCCCCCCCTCCCCTCTATCTATCCTCTAGGTCTTCAAGGGTTGACCCCTTGAGAGACCTAGCTCAAGGGTTCAACAACCCCTTTCACTAGCCTTCACCAACTCTCCTTAATTTAAGGAGAGCTTGTCCCCTTGTTTGACCTTTAGTCAAACCACCATCAATGCTATTTTTTTTCTCAAACTTCTCTTTTTTTTTTTGTTTTTAAAGAAAGTAGCATCACGTGGCTTCATGCTACCCACCTTCTTAAAATTCCAAAGACAAACCTATGTTTTAATTTTTCCCCAAATACACTTGCTTTTTGATTTTTTTCTGAAAACCCCCTATTAAATGCATTTCTTTGAAAAAAAAAATTTCAAAGGTAGCATGGGCTGAGCTCATGCTCACGTGGGCCCCATGCTAACCACTTTATTAAAACTTCCAAAATAACTTCCTTTTGAAGTTTTGTTTTTGAAAAAACCTCACTTAATTTCACAAAATTCCAATTTGATTGTTTTAAAAAACCATGGTTGTTTTTCATTTAAAAGCTAGGTTTCAAACATTTAAATGTTTTATTTCAAACTTACATTTCATAAAATCCAACCTAAGTATTGAAATCATTTACTTAGGTTTTCAAATCTGATGAATTTTATCCTCGTTATGACTCATATTTTACCAATATACCCTTTTTTCGCCAATTACTTAAAATAATGAGGTAATATCCTCGTTTAGGTTCCAAATTCAAGATAAGTCTAATCGGGTATAATATAAATCAACTCTAAAAATATCGAGATTTAATTCGTCATGGTTTGCCTTGAATCACCTCGTAAAGCAATAAATGCATAAATTACGAGCAATTCTCGCGTTAAAGAGAGAAATCACCAACACAGAAATATATTACACATAAAATTTCCTCAGAAATACAGTGGGTCTTACAGTCGCACATCCATTCGGTCATACCGAAGTAGTCATTTAAATGTTATTAACCTCTATGGGTACGTATATACATATATATATATATATACATATATTCACGTTACAAAGATACTCAAGGTTCCACATACCTATACTTATATACACGTATGTTTGTACACAATCACACTTATATATATATATCGACTCGATGCAACCCAAGGTATGTGCACTTATGCCAAAACCCTAACCGAGGTGTGAAGGAGGTGTAGGCTAACTAAACCCGAAATTGGGTCTACTATGGTTCAGTTAGTAATGGAGTCATGCTGGTTTTGAAGAAAAGTGTTTAATAGCCATGATAGTCGAATTCCGGAGCTGCAAGGGTGCCAACTTGAAGTTTACACACTTGCGGCCAAAAGGGGTTCCAATCTCAAACGATGGTCTGGTCTTCTGGACCCTACTATCATACATGCCCACCGGATCTGGTCTGACCCATAATTCGGGCCAAATCAATAAAGGGTTTTGGTTGGGGCTGATACAAGCCGCCGGCAAAGGTCAATGGCTATTCTAGTGAAAAGAGGCACTAAGGCTGATCAAGGGGAGGTCTGGTCCTTAGGACCAAACGACTGCTAAGACAGGGTAGGGTCTGAACTTCTCAGTTCAGACCTGAGCCCAAAGTGGCTCAGCCGGAAAGGATAGCCCGGGGTGTCCAGCACCAAGTGGCTGGCACTCGGCTCCAACATGGGTGAGTCGCGGCTAGCCCTAGGTGCCAAGAGGTTCAGGTCTGAAGTCTCGGTCCAGACCTGCACCCTCAAGGTGCTAACCGAATGCCAGGGGTGCACAACACCCTAGCGGTGCGCACCCAGCCACAGCCAAGGAGGTAAATCGGGCTGGGCCCAAACTTGCACCCAACCGGTCAAGACGGACTGTAGTGCTGGTCTGAACCCATGGTTCCGACTGGCAACAGTCCGAGACAAAGAAAACAAAAAGAAAATGAAACAACAAAACTTACCTCCGAAAGAAAGGAAAAGCTCATAGAGGGCTTATGCTGGGCGCGCGAGCTACCCGCAGGGCGTCCAGCTCCAGCTAAGGCGAAAACTGGTTGGCAAAAGGGTCTGGTCTGTTGGACCAAGTCTGATGCTCTTCCCAGTAGCATGAGCAAGAGCTCACAAGGGGCGGTTGAGCAGCCAACCCAAAGAGGGTTTGGCACCGAACAATAGGGTCCCCTGGTCGGTCAGACCACTTGGGTCCTGCTGCGCCAACCGAGTGAACCGACCCTTGAACCAAAAAGGTCGACAATAAGGTAAATAAAAAAAACAAAGCAAGCATTACCTTGCTGCTGAAAAGGCCAGGGTTCCACGCTCAAGCAAGGCTGGTCACGACGTGACCCAAGCCCAAATCGTTGTTGCAATACCAGTCCCAACGCGTGGGGACTGGATTGAGCCCAATCACCACAAGAAGAAACACCAGAAAAAAATAAAAGAATGCAGAGGGATGGAATGCACCAACCGGCGTCCCAACACTCCCAAGATCATGTCAAATGAAGTGGGTGTAGGCTGGACAAGCCCAGCTCGGACCAGCACACCCGAAGAAATTGCTATAGCTGTGAACACACCGTGAAATACAGTAGGAAGGAAAAATGTAACAGCATTTTTGTTGAGAAGGAAGACAACAACAAGCATAGAAGGTGATTAAAACCAAAATGAAATCGAGAGAAAAATCCAAAAAGCAAATATTGCAAATGCATGCTGCAAAATGATAATGCAAATCCATGGTGATTCAGGATTACAACTACAAATCTTAGAGCTAATCCACCGTTTAGTCTTGCATGCAAAGATGCAAAGTCCCACCGGCTTCCTTTTCATACCAAAATCGTAACAAGTGAGGTGAATCTTCACCTTAGCTACTTGAAGAAGAGGAAGGTGATGTTGCAGCTGCACGTTAAGAGGTTCCCACGGTTGGAGGGAGTAAGCAAGTGAGAGGGAAAGAGAGGAATTTTGGGAGAGAGAGAGAGTTCTTGAAAAAAAATCGCCCAACAAGAGAGAGAGAGGGGCCCATTTTTTTTCTAAGAGTTTTATAGGTTGTACATTTAGGTTGGATGGCTAGGATTTACCCCTCCAAGATGGAGGGCTGGGGTGCTCCACGCCCCCCCATAGCCAATGTATGTCAAGGTTTTAAACTTTTTAGAAAGACTTTCAAAAATACAATTTTGAAAAGCCATCAATGTTTTGAAAATTTTCAAGGGCTGCCCAAGGCTAGCCGCCCTTTAGGCCCAACCGGTTTTGAGTATTTAAAAACTTTTAAATTTGTTTCAAAATTGCCATGGGGTACCAGCCCCATGCTCTCCTTTTGGAAAAGACGCCCCTCATGATGGGCTTTGGGCTCCATCATGAGGTTTTTGAAAAGATAAATGGCCAATAGAGGCCCTCTTTTAAAAACCATGCAACTCTCTTGCAAAAATGCCACCCATCTGGTCCACCCTTGACCAGCTGGTCAACCATGGCTATGGATGTCCACTATAGGGGTCGTCCATGGGTCTTGGATCCACTAGGTGATATGGACCAAAAACCAAAACCCGTCAATAGTGTACATCATAAGAAAACGCTTATTTAATGAAACAAAATAATAATTTAATCACAACAAATTATTTCATTCTCTTTATAACCTTAATTAACGTAGAATGGTTGATGCCTCTCAAGGAAATCACCACTCGTTCGTTGAAATTAAGCATTCTAAGATTCGGGTCCAAAATTAAATCAATACTCGAAATTCACATGCACTGACGAGGTTTCCTCGTCGTTCGGGTCTAAATTTTAGGGTGTATCACTACCACTCTATTCCAATTTTAACCTAAAAGTTTCAGGTGTTAATTCGTTCTAGATTTCCCGAAATTGCTTTATTTACATAATATTATGCGATTTACCCGGTTCTCAAAATAAGCAATTCTTCAGAAATTGCCAAAACATAGAAATTCATCGATTTCCATATAATTACACTATAATCATCAAAATTAGAATCGTGGATCTTACATCCTCCCCTCCTTAAAAAGGATTTCGTCCGCGAAATCACCCTTAGGGGGTTACAAAAAGTTCTGGATAAGTCTCCCTCATGCTCGCTTCTGGTTCCCATGTGCATTCTTCGATGCCATGGTGCTGCCATCGTACCTTAACTAGCGGAATAGTCTTGGTACGCAAAACTTGATCTCGTCGATTAACAATCTCGATAGGCCTTTCTGACAAGGTCAAATCTTCCTGCACGTCCACATCTTCGTAACGTATGACATGTGATGGGTCAGGAATATACTTTCTGAGCATTGACACGTGGAAAACATTGTGAATGTGGGCATATTGTGGAGGCAACTTAACACGATATGCCACTTCACCAATCCTCGCCACGATCTCAAATGGTCCAACATACCTGTGATCATCGCAAAAATTTTCCTCTCTTTATGGTTTCTCTCTCTTCCTTCTCTTTTCCTTTTCTAACCTCTATTTTCCTCCTTTTTGAAGGGAGAAGAATAAAAGAAAGAAAAGAGAAAAGAAAGAAAGAGAGAAGAGGAACTATTTTGTGCGGTCTCACTTGACCTTAATTTGAAAATATTTAGCAAATAACTCGCCTCCGTTTTTGAAAATATTGCGGAAAAATGGAGAGACGGGATTCGCTCGTCGGTACGAGGTTCGACCGTTCCTGGCGCCTTTACCAGGGGTAATCGAACCAAGGATCGAATCTATGCCTTTTGCTTTGCCTAAATATAATCTAAGAATTTAATCTAACTCTAAATGCACAAAGAATCATGCTTGTGCAATGCAAGAATGTATGCTCTTTTGAAAATTGATTTAGAAATTTCCAAGTTATTCTGAGATGAACTTGGTAAAGGAGTGAAGAAATGATTTAATTTAACTTAGAACTTGAGATAGATCAGAGGAGTTCTAAGCTTTTGAAGTAAATCAGGATTTGGAAGGATAAATGAAAAAGAATGACTTGAAGCTTTGAAATGAAAGGAAATGAAGTTTCAAAGTCAAAAATGGACTTTGAATTTGAATTTGAATTTAGGAAAGGAAATGAATACTTGAGATGGAATTGAACTTGGATTTTTAAGTTTGGAATGGATCCAAGATAATCAAATGGTATTTAGGAATAGAAATGGATTTAAGAGATTCAGATTATATCCGAAAATGGAATTGAAATCTAAAATTGGAATTGGATTCCGGATACTAAACAGAATGGGATCCGAGATTTGGAATCCAAGATGGACTTGGGTTCTGGATCCTAAAATGGAGTGGATCTGAAGTCTGAGATCCAAATGTAGAATAGGATTCTGGATCCTATAACGGATTTGGATCTAAAAGTCTGAGATCCAAAAAGTGGAATTGGATCTAAAGTCTGAGATCCAGAGTAGAGTTGGACTCTGAACCCTAAGATAGATTGTGGATCTGAAGTCTGAGATCCGATGTAGACTTGGGTTCCGGATCCTAAGATGGAATTGAATCTGTAATTTTGAGATCCGAGGTGAAATTGGATTCTGGATCTTATAAGGAAATTGGATCTGAAGTTTAAGATCCAAAGTGAAATTGGAGTCTGGATCCTAAAGAGGAATTGGATCTGAAGTCTTAGATCCAAAGTGAATTTGGAGTATGGATCTTAAAGAGGAATTGGATCTGAAGTCTGAGATCCTAATATGAATCCTGGATCCTAAAGTGGATTTGGAGTTGTTAAATTTAGGAGATGAATTAAGAACTTCCAAGTTTGAATTGAACTTGGGAAATGAATTTTAGAATTTGAATCTTGAATATACAAATGAATTTCAAAGTCAAATTAGACCTTTGAATTTTGAAGGGAATCTCAAAGTTAAATTGAACTTTGGATTTGATTTGGAGTATTTGAACATAAATGAATTTGGAATTTCAAAGTCAAATTGAACTTTGAAATTTGAATTTGAATATAAAATGAATTTGAAAATCCCAAAGTTAGATTGAACTTTGAGATTTAAAATGAAATTGAATTTGAAAATGAAAGGATGAATTGGATTTTATAAGAATAGATTGAGGAAGATATTTACATTTACTTAGAGTTTTTGAAAAATGAATTTTTGAAAGTATGATGTAATTCTACTCTAAATGATGAATGAATTTGAAATTGGATTTTTGAAAAGCTATTCCATTCTTTAAATGAATTAAAACAAGATTGAAGATATAATACATCCTTGACTATGGTCATTGAATGTATTATATAATAATCTATATTTAAATTCAAGAGAAGAATAAAATACATTTGGTGCTTTTATAGAATTTAAAATGAAATTAACTCTCAATATACCCTGACTATGGCCATTGGTATATATTTTGAGTCAATTTTAAGTTAAATTCTAATAAAAGGAGAAAATATTTAAGGAAATATGATGAATTTTAAAAATGGATCCAGTGTTATTTCGTAAAAGATAAAAATCTTAAGCTTTGTCCACACCCTGACTATGGCCATTGATATGGATCATCAACTTAGGATTAATTTACCTCTTACGAAATAATGCCATTCGTGTTTCATCAATGTGAGATTTTGAGAAATAAAGGAAAAAATGCATGAAGAACAAGTAATTCATAATGCTCATTCATTCTAATCTAAAACCGGAAATGTAAATTCTCATTTAAGATCCAATTATTATATCCTTCAATGGAAATCAAAGTCCTACCCTAAGACCAACAAGTAGCATCTCTCTACATATCTTCTGCAAATTTGGGTCATCAAAGGACAACAGAAGGCAAAATATAAAGCATAATTGAAAATGCCATATTAGAGCCAAAGATATGCTCAAAATACCTATTCTAATGAAGAAAAGAATGTACCAGATGCAATGCTTAGCCAAAATAGAAAATGCACATATATTTTATGCTAACAAAGACATATATACAGATATATATATATAGGTGATATTTTAGTCCAATGAAACCTGTATGTGAGAAGGCATACACAATGCCCTAAATTAATGAAAATTTGTGCAATGAATGATAAGTTATGCAAGTGGTATGTTATGCATTTGCACAACAATATTCTAAAAAAAAAGGATGATATGCAGTACAGTGAGGGTGCAGCAAGCTACAATCATGCTTGGTACTGCTGTATCTACTAGGAGGAAGGCCACAACAGTGCCTGTCATGGTTGTAGGTATATAGGAAATCACAGCATGAACTGAGGATAAACAAGGCTTGACACATCAGTGGAGGTGTATGATGCTAACATGGGTAGTTAAGTGATGACAGGAGATGGATAGTGCCTTTTTGCAGAATATGCAGGTGGATGACATATATGGCAAGTGATTCAATGATGCACTTATGAATGAGAATGTATAAAGAGTAGATAAACTTATGAATACGTTGAGAGTGAAATGCAAAACAGGAAAACAAGAGATATAGGTGTAATGCAATATTTAAAGTCCAGCTGGACCTGGTTTATGTGTTTGAATGAATGCTATGCCTAGTTATAGAGCACTTCTGTATCTTAACAGAGACTTAAAATAACATACAGGTTCTATGTACAGAAATGACTGTATGATGGGGTGAATGAGGTTTAACAGCAAGTGTGGTGTGTACAGTGGGTGCTGTGAGTGGGTGATTTGCAATAGGGAACATGAGCAGGAAAGCTGAAAAGTATAATTCTTCTGGTATGATATTAACAACAAATGAACATGCAAAGAAACGTAATGCTGGCAAAAAATAAAAAAATAAAAAAATGATGTAACTAACACAATATAACAAGATTTATCACATTTAATCTGGATTATCTAACATTTATGAAATCGTCTCTATTCTTATTGCAGAAGGGATCAATACTTATCATAGATTCTTCTTCAAAAGTAAGTTGCTGCATAGAATCAGGGAAATTGTTTTTGCTAGTAATAGTCAAGCAATAAGTAATGCCTTGATGCATCAAGAATTAGATTAAACCTGATCACAAAAAAAAAAAAAAAAAAACCTGCACCAAATCAAGAATCAGAAATACCATCACGATCAACAAGATTTCTTGCAAGCTCAACTGCTCCTTCACTGTAGTTAATCCCAGTCAGGTCTGAGAACCCTTGCTTCATAAGCTCTTGGAGAAATGAGTCGTTCCCAGTCTCAATTTCAACTACACTCCAACTAGCTAAGAGCTTTGAACCTTCATCATCAGGATTAGATTTGGGGATGATCTCACCACTTGGATCCTTACAGTAGACTTGAGGAAAATTAACACGAAGATTCTTTGTCCAAACTGCCATGATTTTCATCACTTCAACGCCATACCAGACTTCTCCTGCGCGACCATGCTCGTGGAATTTCGCAAGCTTGTCTGTATACACAGAATTTCGATAACTCTGCAACCCCAGCATGGCGTTCTCCGTTTCTGGCTCCTGCTCATCTTGGTTTTAGCTGACTGGTTTTGCTGACAATAGCTCCAGAAGAATGACTCATTTCTAACAGCAAGGTATCTGTAACAATCAATCATGGAAGTTACTTTTAACGACAATATATCCGTAACATTGACATACCAGTAACACCAGTGAATCGAATTCTTCTGCTGAAGGTACCCCTGAAGTTAAATCTATGATCACGACTATTCTCTTGACATGGATTCAACTCGACAGCTCCACTCAGATGGTAAATTTTAACGTGTGCCTTCAATAGCCCCCGAATGATTAACACACCATGGAGAAAACCTTAGCTAAAATGTCAATTTCACACAGATGAGCGGGTACATTACTAGCCACAATTTCCTAAAATATATCATCAGAACATTCTCTTCTATACATCTTCAGACCTCTTTGAGGCCAGTGCATGAACACCAGCTCCAACACGTGAATTGGTAGGGCAGTGTCCCATGATATTTCCTTGCCTTAATGAATCAAAGGAAAGATTATGGCCTTGTTAACACAGAATTAAAGTTTCATACAGGAGCTCAAACCATTACCGATGTGGTAAATGGAATTATCAGTACATGTGGTTTATCCAGAACAGACGGTGCTCTTGAGAGGTCATGATTCTTCTTCATTTGTCATAAATCAGAACCCTTTGGATAGAAGTGGACATAAAGTTGTGACCTCAGGGGCGATCGGAGATGGCAAAGCAATACCGACAAAATGGAGATAAATAGAGAGAAACACATATAGGGAACAACAAAACCACATACCATGACAGATTACCAATACCAGTTAATAAGATATACAGGAAATCATAGTGATAAAAAGAATTACGACACACCAAAAGTAAAACAGCTCAGAAGACTAATGTTCTTGCTACAGCGAGACTTAGCCGTATGAAAATTTCAGGGGAATTACGATGTTAGCACGATCCAACTGCAGTGGCCAAAGAGAGACAGGAAATTGAATCCCCAAAAAAATATAACAACCCAAGCAGGAAAAAGTCACAAAGAAGGAAAACAAAAACAAGCAAAAAAAAAAAAAAATAAATCGATGATGATACTAAAACAAGGAATCAAAATATCCCTTATAAATAAAATGAGCATAAGAAATCAGAAGTACTAATAATCGATTAATAGAGAGGAAGAGAATGCTGAAGATTTAAGCAAATTGAAGAAACACGAAGATCACAATGAGGGGAAGAGGATGTTGGAATCCGAAGATTCCTATTGATGTTGCACAGGGGTGGGTTAACGTTGCACAGGCA
The DNA here is from genome assembly GCF_984573655.1 of Nuphar pumila. Taxonomy (NCBI): domain Eukaryota; kingdom Viridiplantae; phylum Streptophyta; class Magnoliopsida; order Nymphaeales; family Nymphaeaceae; genus Nuphar; species Nuphar pumila. The sequence continues at coordinate 131,658,521 of NC_143249.1, forward strand.
ACTTAACACCACCGATGGTGCGTTATCTGGATTCTAAACAGAGAAAGCAAGAATAAATTGGAAATAACCGAAGAGAGAGAGAACTACTTACTGGATTTTCTTTTTTTTTTTTTTCGCAGAGGGGATTGGAGGAAAGTAGTTTTATGGTTCGTTTATGTTGCTAGGGTTGAGGACCCTCTGCTTTGCAGGATTCTGAAGAAGGAAGGAGAGGGATTCCCTTCTCCCCTTTGCGTGGAGCTCCTTAAAAAAAAAACGAGCATAAGAGAAAAAGGGGGAAAAGAAGATGCGTGAAGCGATGAAAGAAGGAAAATGCTGGGGTGAGAACGGATGGCCAGGTTTTTCTTCTTTGCGGTTTTTAAAGAAGATGGAGAAGATTCGGGAATCGGGTTGGTTAGAGATGGGTGGTTCAGAAGGTGAAGATGTGCGAAGGGCCGTCGGCTGAGGGTTTCGGTGAGAAGAAGGAGACTGAGAGAGGGAGAGAGGCACCGCCTCCCCTCTTTTCTTACGAGGGTTTTCTAAAGAAACCCTAAAAAGAAATTTATGAAAGGGCCCCTTTGTTTTTTAGGATTTTTACAAAGAGGGGGCTCCCTCAAAAAGATATTTTCACAAAAGTTTTTTTTTTTTCAAAAAAAAAGAAAACGAGGTTTTTTAGTAAAAACTCATTTGTTTGTCTCGTGATTTTTCCAATTATTTTTCATTTTTTTTGTATTTTTGGAAGAGAAATTTAAGACTTTACGAGAGAACAAAGATTGGACACTAATTTTTTTGTATTTTTGCAAAGTATTTACAAGAGAGAATTTTTCTGAGAGTTCAAGGCTATTTTGAGAAAATTTCTTCAGAAAATGGGTTTGGACCCAGGTTTCGAGAAAATGTCCGAGTTTTTGACACTCGAATCGAGAAATACAATGTGATGGATCCAAACAGATGTCAGATGGACTGTCCGAGCTATTTGAAAACTATTTTTGGTATTTTCTTAAAAATCGAACAATGAGACTCAATTTTGGATCTGGACAATGGATCCGGATCCAAAATCAATTTAAAATGAATTTAATTTCAGTAAAGCTTGAGAAAAGAACTGGAATTTAGATTTTTTGCTCAAAAAATGAATTTAGGGGCAAGAAGGGAATATTTAAAAGATTTTGAAAAATTTGGGGTGTTCACAGATGCCCCTCTTTGCTACTAAGCCGGTTGAAAGCCGAGCTCAGTGGCAAAGAAAACACTCCAAATTTTGAAAAATGCCCCAATCAGCAGATCTGAACTGGGTGTGGAAGAATTGATTTAAAAGACATGGTTTTCAGGCTTAAAACCTTATCCTGAATGGATCTTGGGAAGGCGAAATCCTCGAAAATGATATGACTAGATAATAGAAAGGAGGAAATCGTGGTGGGACTTCGGGTGAAGGTCCCGAAATGATGAAATGGTTTCGATCAAGTCTCATGAATGAGGTGAGATCAACTTTTTGGAATGACTCAGGTTTTAGCCCTTGACCTGGATGGGACGAAGATATTATCAAGATACCCTGAATGGGGAAAGGAATATGCGAGGACCTTGATGGGACATTTTTGGCAAATGTCTCATGAGATGAAGCTCGAGTAGGATCAAAACATGGATTCCTCGATGTGAAGAACCATGATGGGACTTGGAAGGAAACACCTCGTCGAAACGAGACTCAGGTTTAAACCCAAACCTGAAAAAGGAAGATACCTTGAGGTACGAGGTTCAGGCTTAACCCTTAACCTGAAGGGGACGACCATACGGAATCTTCGAGTGAAGAGACCATGATGGGACCTTCGGAGTTTGGACGAACAAATCCGAAAGGGGTTTGCGAAAGGAGGAAGGAAATGGGGTTCTCTAAAGCTTGAGAAAGGGATGAACTTTGAGTGTCTCATTGCTAAGACTGAAACCAACTTTTGAATTTAATGACCTCTCGCAGGAAGTACAGGTTTTGACCCTTAACCTGAGTGGGAACAACCATACGGATTTCTTGAAACCGTGATGGGACAGGAGAGATACTTCAACTGAATGGGGTAACTCTTCTGAAAGATATATAAACAACGCTAGGTTGCATAAAAAATGGATACTGAATATTTATTTCATTCTTAGAATATCTAGAAAATTTTGCCAATAAGATGAATTTATAGTTGACTTCAACGCTTGAAAATGGGCATATGTGTGCAAAGATATTCCCTCTTTTACCTAAAGTATTTCCTCCTACGAGGTTAACTTCTCGGTCTTAAGAGTCAAATTCAAAATTTTAGCGCTGATGATTTTCTTCAAGGAAGCTATTCATTTCCCTGATATAAGAAGAGAAGAAATATTCTCAATTTCATAAAAGCAAGTAGTGAAAAAAACATTGATAAAAGATATTTTGCATAAGAAAAGATGATTTCTGGCAATTTAGGCAGTTTGATATCTGAGTGTTTTCTCATGATGATCTTCTTGCACTCTTTTTGAGTCATTGGGCCTTTTCAGGCTTTTTCATCATCCTTCATTTTGGATGTTCCTGATTTTTCTCTCTTTTTCAGGGAAGGGTACGTCACAAACTCCTTCATCTCGGAGATGTTCTGATCCTTCTTTTTCTCAGGTATTATATATGATGGTGGGGCTCGAAGGTCTTTAGATGATAGCTGAAATCAAATATCATTTAGGGTTTGTCGGTAGGTCCATCACATCCGCCTTCATCTCGACGGTGATCCAAACTTTCCCTGGAAGGATCCGTCACAAACTCCGTCATCTTGGAGATATTTCAAATCTTCTTTGGCCCCGGGGGTCTACTCGCTTAATTCGCCTTCATCTTGACGACAATTGAGAGATCCCTTTTGCCGATATTTGATTGCAGCTTTAAACTGAATAAGGTGATATGAATTAAGTGGATTTTTTTATGGCTCAGGATATTTTCACTGTCTAATTGCCAGGAAATCGTCTTTAAACATGCATCATAGCTATGATCAATATCAATTCGCTCCCGGCTTTTCAATGTCATCGAATATTTATTTCACTAATCATACCGAGGATATTTCTTTCATCCTTTTATTTGATCAACAGGAAAAAGATTTGAATTTTACCTCTTTTTCGCAAAGAGTTTCACCTTTTATGAAGAAAATACTAGAGGTAATCCGAGGAAATTCTTTTGTGCAGTAAGATTTATTTGGAATCAACAAATATTTTTAGCAAATTGGCAAAGTTTTCATGACTTCTATGTGAAATACTCACCCAATATAGATTTTGATGTGACCTTTAATTGCAATTTATGATTTTGGACATTCTGATCAGTAAAACTGGAACCTTTCATTTAACGACCAGTGAAAGAGCTGGAACCTTTCATTTAATGACCAGCGAAGTAGCTGGGACATTTAATTTAACGACCAGCAAAGTAGCTAGGACATTTCATTTAATGACCAGTAAAAACTGGGACCTTTCATTTAACGACCAGCGAAGTAGCTGGAACCTTTCATTTAGCGACCAGCGAAGTAGCTGGGACATTTCATTTAACGACCAACGAAGTAGTTGGGATATTTCATTTAACGACCAGCGAAGTAGCTGGGACATTTCATTTAATCATTTAACGACCAGCGAAGTAGCTGGGACATTTCATTTAATCATTTAACGACCAGCGAAGTAGCTGGGACATTTCATTTAATCATTTAACGACCAGCGAAGTAGCTGGGACATTTCATTTAATCATTTAACGACCAGCGAAGTAGCTGGGACATCTCATTTAATCATTTAACGACCAGCGAAGTAGCTGGGACATTTCATTTAATCATTTAACGACCAGCGAAGTAGCTGGGACATTTCATTTAATCATTTAACGACCAGCGAAGTAGCTGGGACATTTCATTTAATCATTTAACGACCAGCGAAGTAGCTGGGACATTTTATTTAATGGCTTGATTTAAGATTGAGACTTTCTGAGAGACAAACAACACGAGGACTGATGAACTTGATTTTTAGATTTGGAAACTTAGCAAAATACCCAATGCGAACACTAGGTTTTCCAACTGAGAGTCGGGAAGGAGATCGGCCTATTTTAAGATATTTAGAGATTGAAGCAAGAAGAATGGCCGGGGTTTCAGGATTATCCCTTATCCTGAAGGGGAAATAGAATAGACATTTTTGAAGAGAATTTAGAAAAAGAATGATTCAGGTTTATCCCTTAACCTGAAAGGAAAATAGAAGATTTTTATGAAGAGATAACCTGAGACTTGAATTTAGATATGACAAGATTTAGAATTTATGATCTATGATTTAGATGGACCAGGTATGTGATGAGGAAAGAAATAAACTTTGAGAAGACAAAAGGATATAGATCTTTGAAAAAAATGTAGAACATTTGAGGGAATTGATTTATTTTGTGAAAAGAATTCTCACAGGTAGCATGGTTGCCCCTATGAGTGATCTTCAAGATTATCCCTTATCCTGAATGGGAAAAAGAGTAGAATTTAGAAAGATTTAATGAAGGGAAATTGATATAAATCTAGAAAATCAACAAAGATTAACAAAACTTGTATTTTACAAAAGAATCCTCATAGGTAGCGTTATTGCTCCTACGAGGGGTTTTAGGATTATCCCTTATCCTGAATGGGAAAAGGAATAGAATTTAAGGCAAATTAATATAAATCTAGAAAATCAATAAAGATTGGAAAAACTTGCATTTACAAAAGAATCCTCATAGGTAGCGTTATTGCTCCTACGAGGGATCTCAGGATTATCCCTTATCCTGAATGGGCAAAAGAATAGAATTTAAGAAGGTGAAGGGAAATTGATATAAATTTAGAAAACCAATAAAGGTTGACAGAACTTGTATTTATAAAAGAATGCTCGTAAGTAGCGTTATTGCTCCTACGAGGGGTTTCAGGATTATGCCTTATCCTGAATGGGAAAAGGAATAGAATTTAAAGAGATTGAATGAAGGGAAATTGATATAAATCTAGAAAATCAACAAAGATTAATAAAACTTGTATTTGCAAAAGAATCCTCATAGGTTAGCGTTATTGCTCCTACGAGGGGTTTCAGGATTATCCCTTATCCTGAATGGGAAAATGAATAGAATTTAAGAAAATTTAGTGAAGGTAAATTGATATAAATCTAGAAAATCAATAAAGATTGGCAAAACTTGTATTTACAAAAGAATCCTCATAGGTAGCATTGTGGCTCCTACGAGGGGTTTCAGGATTATCCCTTATCCTGAATGGGAACACCTCGGACAACGAGGGTCAGGTTTATCCCTTAACCTGAGCGGGAACACCTCGGACAACGAGGGTCAAGTTTATCCCTTAACCTGAAAGGGTGGCTACCAAGAATATTTAGAAAATACCTCATGGGAAAGAGGCATCAGGTTTATCCCTTAACCTAAAAGGGAAATGGAATTGATAAAATTTAATGGAATTTTGCGAACATATTTGATAAACTTGATAAAAATTAATGTAAACTTGATAAAAATATGAATAAAATGAATGAAACTGATAAAGATATCAGAACTAACTGAAGATTTACAAGATTTGAGAAAAGGAGTTTTTTTTTTTTATCCTGCCTGCATATGGGATCTTTGGAAGGAAAACGTTTATTTAAAAGATAAATGAGAAATCATTTTGGGGGAAGAAAATCCACCACAAGAAGAATGATCAGCGCGAGATCTGATCCTTTAAATAGAACATGAGAGATCATCATGAGGGTTAATTTTCGAAGGCAATGGTTTTGAATACCTAATTTTGAAGAAGAAGATCAACAATAGATCTGATTTCTAAAAAAAAATAACAGTTCAAAATTGATAATAAGATCAACACAAGGGTTGATCTTTGAAGGTAATGCTTAAAAACCAATCTTGGAAGATAAGACCAACACAGGGTCGATCTTTGAATATAATGATTTAAAACCCATTTTTGGAAGATAAGACCAATGCAATGATTGATCTTTGAATATGATGATTTATAACCCATTTTAAAAGATAGGAACGACGCCAGGGTTGATCTTTGAAAAGTTTTGAGATCAATTTTGGAGGATAAGACCAACGCAAGGGTTGATCTTTTGAATAAAAAGATTTGAAATCCATTTTGGAAGATAAGATCAATACAAGGATTGATCTTTGAATATAAAGATTTTAAAATCCATTTTGAAAGATAAGATCAACACAAGGATTGATTTTTGAATATAAAAGTTTAAAATTCATTTTGGAAAATAAGACCAACACCAGGGTTGATCTTTCAATATAATGGTTTGAAAAACTTATTTTTGAAGACATGATCAACACGAGGGTTGATTTTTTTGTCAAAGGTTAGACCAAGGAATATGTGAACTCCTTGGTCCTGACGAAGATTTTTAAAATTTCATGATTTTTTGAAAAGGCCCTCATAGGTAATATCATTTCTCTCATGAATGACGTCAGAATTGTCCCGCATTCTGAAAAAAACAAGAATTTAAATGCCCCAGTATGGCAAAAGGGAACAGAAGCATTGGATATAAAAGATATAAAGGAAATCGACATTTCATTTGATAAGCAAAGGCTTGATAACAACTGAATATTTACAAGAACTTGAAAAGGAAAAAGACTCATAGAAGACTGGGCTGACTAGCCCCTACAGGACAACTGACAAAAAGAGACGAAAGCAAACAAAAACTTTGGCTTTATCAATTCTTTGAGTGGTCCGGGAATGGTTCTGTCAGGACTGCTGGCTGCTTTTCTTCCTCGTCCTCTATCAGCTCACTTCTGTCAATGCAGTCTTGTATCATGTGCTTGAGGATGAAGCAGTGCTCTGTATCATGCCCCGTTGCCCTGTGGTACTTGCAGAATTGGTCCTTGAATTTTCCCAACATTACGGGAGGATCTGCGATCTTAGGAAGTTTGATCATCCCGTGCTTCAAAAGGTAATTCATAATCACTTCTAAACTCTCAGATAACGGAGTGAAGACTCGATCTTTCTCCCACTTGATGTATTTGGGCTTCTCTTGAAGATCACCCTTTTGCTGAAGGCCAATCGGAAGCGGTTTATCATTGTTTTTAAAGGATCCCTCCTTTTGCCCCTTGTTCTGATCTACTCTCGGACCACTGCCACTGTTGTTCTTGTTTCCTTTGTTGCTGCTGCCAAGATTATTGCAGGAGGCATCAACTGAATGAGCGAATTGCGCCTTCTTCTTCTGGTCTTGGACATTCTTGACCAGAGGTGTGCCCTCGTAAAGCCCACTTTCTATCCCTGCTTCGAGCCATTCAGCTCGCTCGATCAACTTGATGAAGGATTTCGCCGGGGAAGTGGCGATGAGGCTCCTTATAGGCTGAGAGAAATTGTTGAGGATCACCTGCAATGCGTGTTCCTCAGGAATGGGTACCTTCATCTTATTACAGGTGCTTCTCCACCTGTGAATGAAATCACCTGCTCTTTCATTCTCTCCTTGCTTCAGGTTGTAAAGATGATTTAATGTAGATGAGGCTTCAGTGTTGAATAAGAAGCGTTCGATGAACAGATTTACTACCTTATCGAACTCTCGTAGTTCGATAGGATTCACGTGATCAGCATACCATCTGGCTGCTACACCCTCTAGACTGCGGGGAAAACAGATGAATAAAGCCCTGTTATCTTTCCTGAAACGGCTGCACTCTGCATAAAATGTGGCCAGGTGGGCTTTAGGGTTGCCAGTCCCGTCAAATTTGAGAAACTTACGAGGAAGATTCTCCAAGTTATCGTCCCCATCTAGACCATCATAGAAATCTTCGCCGGTGTAGGTCTGCTTGCCCTTACCCTTGGCTTGAATATCCTTAATAGCTCGATTCATTTCCTTCATCTGTTTACTCATCAGGTCCTTTGCTGGAGCCCCAGACTTGGGCTTGTTGACAGATTCGGGCTCTTCCGCAACTATCTTTACAGACTGTCTCGGAGGATTCTGCTTGTAGACAATCTGCTCTTCCTCTTCCGATTCTTCTTCGACTGACTCTGATTCCTCAGAAGTAGTATCTGGCTACACCTTCTTTCTGATGATTCTGACTTGCTTCTTTACAGGCTTCTTCTTCAGCTTGCTTTTAGGAGCTGCCTCTTTCAGCTTGGCCTCAGCTTGCTCCGACATCATCCTTGCCATCATCTTTTGGAACATGTCATACATAGCGGGGTCGATGTCATCTTTCTTGTTCTGACCCTGTCCCCTGACTGATTTAGGAGAGCTCATCTCTTCCGCCTCACTGTCGCTGAGTTGAGGATCTGTTTCTTTTCCCCCTCTTGTAGTGACCATTTTTGAAATATCAGAACTCTCTGTGGAGAAAAAGTGGAGATTTTTAGACCAAAGAAATTTTTGGAGATATTTTGACAAAGAGGAAGGATTTAGGTTAAAAATTTAATTGTATCCCATTACTAGGGATTGAGTCGCCACCAAATTTGTGACAATTGTGTTGTTTACTCCACAAGGGAGAGTAACCAACTGAAATATGAAAGAAAATACCATTTTGAAAAGGATATCTCTTAACGAAAAGAGATTTTTATGAAAATATAAACAAGAATATAAAAACAGAAGAAAATAGAAGGAAAAATGGAATTCGAGAATAAATGGTAAGGATTTAAAATTTGAAGAACTTGCAGGCAGGATCAAAAGAATTTTTGAAGAAATGTAAAAGAAGAAGAAAAATACACCTGGGTTTTAGAAACAAAAGAGAAAATTTTGAAGTATATACCTAGGGTTTTGAAAAATATAAGGAAGATATATATAAAATATCATACAATCACAGATATACAAGCAAGGATGCACAAATAGCACTCCCTAAAGCTGACTCTATATGCAATATTTGAAATGGCTGATAGGACCTTAATCCTAACTCTAAGATTTATATCATCTGATTCCAATCAAGGTATGCCGATATACTCAAGCCGAAGCTCGAAGTACGTGGCATATAAGATATCTCTTCGGTTCTAAGGTAATGGCTTCCCAACATCCTTGAGCACCTACCGATACGTGGTAGGGGGGCGCGAACCCAAATAAGTGGTCCAGTTGTGAGGCTCTCTCCCGAACTATGGTTCAGTGAGACAGCCCAGCAACGTGAAGACCGGGACAATATAGGTAAGGAGGTTTTTTGAAAACATGTTCAGCATGCAATAAAATCAGAAGGCTCTAATGCAAGTCCTGAAGAGATAGAATTTAAATGAATAGAAGCATACACTTGCATACATTGTTTGCATTCAATCCCTAGAATTGAGGAGAGTTGTATTTAAGTCCTAAGTCTAATGTGAACATGGAATAATCTCCTCAATATGGTCCTACCAAACCATACTTAGATCCTATATGCAATGATGTCAGCTTAGGACAGAGTCTAGGCTCCTAAGGTTTGCATGGAAAATATAGCTGACATATGTTAGAATAAAGACTTAGATTATATAAAGGCAAAGCAAAGGCATAAATTCGACCGGACTGAGACAAAGTCCCATCACGGTCGCCAAAACTGTGATCATCGCAAAATTTTTCCTCTCTTTATGGTTTCTCTCTCTTCCTTCTCTTTTCCTTTTCTAACCTCTATTTTCCTCCTTTTTGAAGGGAGAAGAATAAAAGAAAGAAAAGAGAAAAGAAAGAAAGAGAGAAGAGGAACTATTTTGTGCGGTCTCACTTGACCTTAATTTGAAAATATTTAGCAAATAACTCGCCTCCGTTTTTGAAAATATTGCGGGAAAATGGAGAGACGGGATTCGCTCGTCGGTACGAGGTTCGACCGTTCCTGGCGCCTTTACCAGGGGTAATCGAACCAAGGATCGAATCTATGCCTTTTGCTTTGCCTAAATATAATCTAAGAATTTAATCTAACTCTAAATGCACAAAGAATCATGCTTGTGCAATGCAAGAATGTATGCTCTTTTGAAAATTGATTTAGAAATTTCCAAGTTATTCTGAGATGAACTTGGTAAATGAGTGAAGAAATGATTTAATTTAACTTAGAACTTGAGATAGATCAGAGGAGTTCTAAGCTTTTGAAGTAAATCAGGATTTGGAAGGATAAATGAAAAAGAATGACTTGAAGCTTTGAAATGAAAGGAAATGAAGTTTCAAAGTCAAAAATGGACTTTGAATTTGAATTTGAATTTAGGAAAGGAAATGAATACTTGAGATGGAATTGAACTTGGATTTTTAAGTTTGGAATGGATCCAAGATAATCAAATGGTATTTAGGAATAGAAATGGATTTAAGAGATTCAGATTATATCCGAAAATGGAATTGAAATCTAAAATTGGAATTCGATTCCGGATACTAAACAGAATGGGATCCGAGATTTGGAATCCAAGATGGACTTGGGTTCTGGATCCTAAAATGGAGTGGATCTGAAGTCTGAGATCCAAATGTAGAATAGGATTCTGGATCCTATAACGGATTTGGATCTAAAAGTCTGAGATCCAAAAAGTGGAATTGGATCTGAAGTCTGAGATCCAGGGTAGAGTTGGACTCTGGACCCTAAGATAGATTGTGGATCTGAAGTCTGAGATCCGATGTAGACTTGGGTTCCGGATCCTAAGATGGAATTGAATCTGTAATTTTGAGATCCGAGGTGAAATTGGATTCTGGATCTTATAAGGAAATTGGATCTGAAGTTTAAGATCCAAAGTGAAATTGGAGTCTGGATCCTAAAGAGGAATTGGATCTGAAGTCTTAGATCCAAAGTGAATTTGGAGTATGGATCTTAAAGAGGAATTGGATCTGAAGTCTGAGATCCTAATATGAATCCTGGATCCTAAAGTGGATTTGGAGTTGTTAAATTCAGGAGATGAATTAAGAACTTCCAAGTTTGAATTGAACTTGGGAAATGAATTTTAGAATTTGAATCTTGAATATACAAATGAATTTCAAAGTCAAATTAGACCTTTGAATTTTGAAGGGAATCTCAAAGTTAAATTGAACTTTGGATTTGATTTGGAGTATTTGAACATAAATGAATTTGGAATTTCAAAGTCAAATTGAACTTTGAAATTTGAATTTGAATATAAAATGAATTTGAAAATCCCAAAGTTAGATTGAACTTTGAGATTTAAAATGAAATTGAATTTGAAAATGAAAGGATGAATTGGATTTTATAAGAATAGATTGAGGAAGATATTTACATTTACTTAGAGTTTTTGAAAAATGAATTTTTGAAAGTATGATGTAATTCTACTCTAAATGATGAATGAATTTGAAGAATTTGAAATTGGATTTTTGAAAAGCTATTCCATTCTTTAAATGAATTAAAACAAGATTGAAGATATAATACATCCTTGACTATGGTCATTGAATGTATTATATAATAATCTATATTTAAATTCAAGAGAAGAATAAAATACATTTGGTACTTTTATAGAATTTAAAATGAAATTAACTCTCAATATACCCTGACTATGGCCATTGGTATATATTTTGAGTCAATTTTAAGTTAAATTCTAATAAAAGGAGAAAATATTTAAGGAAATATGATGAATTTTAAAAATGGATCCAGTGTTATTTCGTAAAAGATAAAAATCTTAAGCTTTGTCCACACCCTGACTATGGCCATTGATATGGATCATCAACTTAGGATTAATTTACCTCTTACGAAATAATGCCATTCGTGTTTCATCAATGTGAGATTTTGAGAAATAAAGGAAAAAATGCATGAAGAACAAGTAATTCATAATGCTCATTCATTCTAATCTAAAACCGGAAATGTAAATTCTCATTTAAGATCCAATTATTATATCCTTCAATGGAAATCAAAGTCCTACCCTAAGACCAACAAGTAGCATCTCTCTACATATCTTCTGCAAATTTGGGTCATCAAAGGACAACAGAAGGCAAAATATAAAGCATAATTGAAAATGCCATATTAGAGCCAAAGATATGCTCAAAATACCTATTCTAATGAAGAAAAGAATGTACCAGATGCAATGCTTAGCCAAAATAGAAAATGCACATATATTTTATGCTAACAAAGACATATATACAGATATATATATATAGGTGATATTTTAGTCCAATGAAACCTGTATGTGAGAAGGCATACACAATGCCCTAAATTAATGAAAATTTGTGCAATGAATGATAAGTTATGCAAGTGGTATGTTATGCATTTGCACAACAATATTCTAAAAAAAAAGGATGATATGCAGTACAGTGAGGGTGCAGCAAGCTACAATCATGCTTGGTACTGCTGTATCTACTAGGAGGAAGGCCACAACAGTGCCTGTCATGGTTGTAGGTATATAGGAAATCACAGCATGAACTGAGGATAAACAAGGCTTGACACATCAGTGGAGGTGTATGATGCTAACATGGGTAGTTAAGTGATGACAGGAGATGGATAGTGCCTTTTTGCAGAATATGCAGGTGGATGACATATATGGCAAGTGATTCAATGATGCACTTATGAATGAGAATGTATAAAGAGTAGATAAACTTATGAATACGTTGAGAGTGAAATGCAAAACAGGAAAACAAGAGATATAGGTGTAATGCAATATTTGAAGTCCAGCTGGACCTGGTTTATGTGTTTGAATGAATGCTATGCCTAGTTATAGAGCACTTCTGTATCTTAACAGAGACTTAAAATAACATACAGGTTCTATGTACAGAAATGACTGTATGATGGGGTGAATGAGGTTTAACAGCAAGTGTGGTGTGTACAGTGGGTGCTGTGAGTGGGTGATTTGCAATAGGGAACATGAGCAGGAAAGCTGAAAAGTATAATTCTTCTGGTATGATATTAACAACAAATGAACATGCAAAGAAACGTAATGCTGGCAAAAAAAAAAATGATGTAACTAACACAATATAACAAGATTTATCACATTTAATCTGGATTATCTAACATTTATGAAATCGTCTCTATTCTTATTGCAGAAGGGATCAATACTTATCATAGATTCTTCTTCAAAAGTAAGTTGCTGCATAGAATCAGGGAAATTGTTTTTGCTAGTAATAGTCAAGCAATAAGTAATGCCTTGATGCATCAAGAATTAGATTAAACCTGATCACAAAAAAAAAAAAAAAAAAACCTGCACCAAATCAAGAATCAGAAATACCATCACGATCAACAAGATTTCTTGCAAGCTCAACTGCTCCTTCACTGTAGTTAATCCCAGTCAGGTCTGAGAACCCTTGCTTCATAAGCTCTTGGAGAAATGAGTCGTTCCCAGTCTCAATTTCAACTACACTCCAACTAGCTAAGAGCTTTGAACCTTCATCATCAGGATTAGATTTGGGGATGATCTCACCACTTGGATCCTTACAGTAGACTTGAGGAAAATTAACACGAAGATTCTTTGTCCAAACTGCCATGATTTTCATCACTTCAACGCCATACCAGACTTCTCCTGCGCGACCATGCTCGTGGAATTTCGCAAGCTTGTCTGTATACACAGAATTTCGATAACTCTGCAACCCCAGCATGGCGTTCTCCGTTTCTGGCTCCTGCTCATCTTGGTTTTAGGTGACTGGTTTTGCTGACAATAGCTCCAGAAGAATGACTCATTTCTAACAGCAAGGTATCTGTAACAATCAATCATGGAAGTTACTTTTAACGACAATATATCCGTAACATTGACATACCAGTAACACCAGTGAATCGAATTCTTCTGCTGAAGGTACCCCTGAAGTTAAATCTATGATCACGACTATTCTCTTGACATGGATTCAACTCGACAGCTCCACTCAGATGGTAAATTTTAACGTGTGCCTTCAATAGCCCCCGAATGATTAACACACCATGGAGAAAACCTTAGCTAAAATGTCAATTTCACACAGATGAGCGGGTACATTACTAGCCACAATTTCCTAAAATATATCATCAGAACATTCTCTTCTATACATCTTCAGACCTCTTTGAGGCCAGTGCATGAACACCAGCTCCAACACGTGAATTGGTAGGGCAGTGTCCCATGATATTTCCTTGCCTTAATGAATCAAAGGAAAGATTATGGCCTTGTTAACACAGAATTAAAGTTTCATACAGGAGCTCAAACCATTACCGATGTGGTAAATGGAATTATCAGTACATGTGGTTTATCCAGAACAGACGGTGCTCTTGAGAGGTCATGATTCTTCTTCATTTGTCATAAATCAGAACCCTTTGGATAGAAGTGGACATAAAGTTGTGACCTCAGGGGCGATCGGAGATGGCAAAGCAATACCGACAAAATGGAGATAAATAGAGAGAAACACATATAGGGAACAACAAAACCACATACCATGACAGATTACCAATACCAGTTAATAAGATATACAGGAAATCATAGTGATAAAAAGAATTACGACACACCAAAAGTAAAACAGCTCAGAAGACTAATGTTCTTGCTACAGCGAGACTTAGCCGTATGAAAATTTCAGGGGAATTACGATGTTAGCACGATCCAACTGCAGTGGCCAAAGAGAGACAGGAAATTGAATCCCCAAAAAAATATAACAACCCAAGCAGGAAAAAGTCACAAAGAAGGAAAACAAAAACAAGCAAAAAAAAAAAAAATATATCGATGATGATACTAAAACAAGGAATCAAAATATCCCTTATAAATAAAATGAGCATAAGAAATCAGAAGTACTAATAATCGATTAATAGAGAGGAAGAGAATGCTGAAGATTTAAGCAAATTGAAGAAACACGAAGATCACAATGAGGGGAAGAGGATGTTGGAATCCGAAGATTCCTATTGATGTTGCACAGGGGTTGGTTAACGTTGCACAGGCAACTTAACACCACCGATGGTGCGTTATCTGGATTCTAAACAGAGAAAGCAAGAATAAATTGGAAATAACCGAAGAGAGAGAGAACTACTTACTGGATTTTCTTTTTCTTTTTTTCGCAGAGGGGATTGGAGGAAAGTAGTTTTATGGTTCGTTTATGTTGCTAGGGTTGAGGACCCTCTGCTTTGCAGGATTCTGAAGAAGGAAGGAGAGGGATTCCCTTCTCCCCTTTGCGTGGAGCTCCTTAAAAAAAAAACGCGCATAAGAGAAAAAGGGGGAAAAGAAGATGCGTGAAGCGATGAAAGAAGGAAAATGCTGGGGTGAGAATGGATGGCCAGGTTTTTCTTCTTTGCGGTTTTTAAAGAAGATGGAGAAGATTCGGGAATCGGGTTGGTTAGAGATGGGTGGTTCAGAAGGTGAAGATGTGCGAAGGGCCGTCGGCTGAGGGTTTCGGTGAGAAGAAGGAGACTGAGAGAGGGAGAGAGGCACCGCCTCCCCTCTTTTCTTACGAGGGTTTTCTAAAGAAACCCTAAAAAGAAATTTATGAAAGGGCCCCTTTGTTTTTTAGGATTTTTACAAAAAGGGGGCTCCCTCAAAAAGATATTTTCACAAAAGTTTTTTTTTTTTTCAAAAAAAAAGAAAACGAGGTTTTTTAGTAAAAACTCATTTGTTTGTCTCGTGATTTTTCCAATTATTTTTCATTTTTTTTGTATTTTTGGAAGAGAAATTTAAGACTTTACGAGAGAACAAAGATTGGATACTAATTTTTTTGTATTTTTGCAAAGTATTTACAAGAGAGAATTTTTCTGAGAGTTCAAGGCTATTTTGAGAAAATTTCTTCAGAAAATGGGTTTGGACCCAGGTTTCGAGAAAATGTCCGAGTTTTTGACACTCGAATCGAGAAATACAATGTGATGGATCCAAACAGATGTCAGATGGACTGTCCGAGCTATTTGAAAACTATTTTTGGTATTTTCTTAAAAATCGAACAATGAGACTCAATTTTGGATCTGGACAATGGATCCGGATCCAAAATCAATTTAAAATGAATTTAATTTCAGTAAAGCTTGAGAAAAGAACTGGAATTTAGATTTTTTGCTCAAAAAATGAATTTAGGGGCAAGAAGGGAATATTTAAAAGATTTTGAAAAATTTGGGGTGTTCACAATACCTCAGACTCAACTTCCCTTTCTTTCCAAAACGAAACACGCTCTTTGTCGGTGAAACTCTAACAAAAACCATGTCTCTAACATCGAAAGACAATTCGCGATGTCTCTTATCGGCGTAACTCTTCTGCCTATCTTGCGCTGCCTTCAAACGTTCACGGATCTTCTGCACTTGCTGCGTGTAGTGCTGAAGAACAATCGGCGCTTCGCTTGCTCTATCGCTGATGTCGTCCCAAAAAGATGGCGACCGACAAGGTCTACCATACAACGCTTCGTACGGGGCTATCCTGATACTAGCGTGGTAACTGTTGTTATACGCGAACTCTACCAAACATAGGTGTGAATCCCATTCACCGTTCCAATCAAGCATACAAGCACGCAACATATCTTCCACCGTTTGAATCGTCCGCT
This sequence comes from Nuphar pumila, assembly GCF_984573655.1. Taxonomy (NCBI): domain Eukaryota; kingdom Viridiplantae; phylum Streptophyta; class Magnoliopsida; order Nymphaeales; family Nymphaeaceae; genus Nuphar; species Nuphar pumila. The sequence continues at coordinate 131,674,742 of NC_143249.1, forward strand.
CGGACTGCCCATCCGTCTGAGGATGAAAGGCTGTACTAAACTTCAATCTTGTCCCCAAAGCAGATTGCAATTGACCCCACAGTCGTGAAGTAAATCGGGGATCACGATCAGAAATGATAGATCTCGGCACACCATGCAATCAAACGATCTCTCTAATGTACAAATCGGCCAGGCTCTCAAGCGACTGGCTGATCCTGATCGGCAAGAAGTGGGCAGACTTGGTGAGTTTGTCCACAACTACCCAAATCGCATCGTGTTTATGCCTAGACAGTGGTAAACCTACCACTAAATCCATCGTAACATCCTCCCATTTCCACTGAGGAATCTCAATCTTCTGCAAGGTACCACCGGGATGCTGATGTTCCGCTTTGACTTGCTGACAAGTCAAACACTTTGCAACGTAAGCCGCTGTCTCACGTTTCATACCCTGCCACCAATACTTCCGCTGTAAGTCCTTGAACATCTTTGTTCCTCCCTGATGAATCGTGTACTTTGACATATGAGCTTCGTCAAGAATATCGTTCTTCAGCTCAGGGTCGCTAGGTACCCAAAGACGATCTTTCATACGAACGCTGCCATATTCAGACACTCTAAAAGAAGAGTCTGCTTGCTCTGACAAGGCTAGAAACTTGGCGTACTGACCGTCAAGCTTTTGAGCTTCTACTATCCTTGGCAGAAACTTAGATCGAATGGTCATACCAGACAATCTGATCAAACCATCACCAACAGAAAAAGGTTTCCAGGCTATGAAATCTTCAATGAGCTTCTGGATCCATACTAGACTAGCCAGAACACCACACGATTTGCGGCTAAGCGCATCTGCCACAACGTTTGCCTTCCCAGGATGGTAAGACAACGTGAAATCGTAGTCCTTGATAAACTCAAGCCATCGTCGCTGCCTCATATTCAACTCCTTCTAAGAGAACAAATACTTGAGGCTCTTGTGGTCTGAAAAGACCTTAAACGATTCCCCGTACAGGTAATGTCGCCATGATTTCAAAGCGAACACAACTGCTGCCAATTCTAGATCGTGCGTCGGATAATTCTGCTCATGAGTCTTCAGCTGTCTGGAGGCATATCGCAATCACTCGTCCATGCTGCATAAGCACACAACCTAAACCGGTACCGGAGGCGTCTGTGTACACCACAAAACCACCTCTACCCAAGGGCAAGGCTAACACCGGCGAGATCGTCAACTTCGTCTTTAGGATCTGGAAACTGTCCTCACAGGCGTTGTTCCATACGAACTTAACACCCTTACGTAACAACTTAGTTAAAGATAATGCGATCCTCGAAAAGTCTTGGATAAAACGTCGATAATAACCGGCCAATCCAAGAAAACTACGAATCTCAGACACATTCTGAGGATGCTTCCAGCCCAGAACTGCTTCAACTTTCGCTGGATCGATGAATACTCCATCCTTCGATATCACGTGGCCAAGAAACATGACACGCTCGAGCCAAAACTCACACTTAGGGAACTTGGCGAACAATTGATGCTCACGAAGTGTGCTTAAAACAATTCGTAAATGCTCTCGATGTTGCTATGGACTTTCCGAATAGACCAAGATGTCGTCGATAAATACTATTACGAACGAGTCCACAAATGGACAAAAGATCCGGTTCATCAAATCCATGAATGCTACGGGAGCATTTGTGAGACCAAAAGGCATCACCACGAACTCATACAACCCATATCGCGTCCTGAAAGCTGTCTTCGCAATGTCATCCTCTCGGATACGAAGCTGATGGTAGCCTGATCTGAGATCAATCTTCGAGAAAACCTTCGCTTTCTGCAACTGATCGAAGAGATCTTCGATCCTGGGCAATGGATACTTGTTCTTGATTGTCGCTTGGTTGAGCATCCGATAATCGATGCACAACCTCAGGGATCCATCCTTCTTTCGTACGAACAACACTGGTGCTCCCCATGGTGAAGCACTAGGTTGAATAAAACCCTGATCGAGAAGCTCTTCCAACTGACGCTTCAACTCTTCAAGTTCCGCTGGAGCCATCCGTTATGGTGCCTTGGAAATTGGTGTCGTTCCAGGCATCAACTCGATACCAAATTCGATCTCTCGCCTCGGAGGTAACTCAGGTAGTTCCTCCGGAAAAACATCAGCAAATTCTCGGACCACGTCCAAGTCATTGATCAGAACCATCTCGGGTTCAACTGGGGAAATACTGACTAAGAAAGCAGTACCCCTGTTCCGCAGATACTTCTGAGCCTTGAAAGAAGAAATCATGCGGCTCTCACGCATAGGTTGGGGAAGCTTGATTTCTAAAACAGGACGATCAGGCTGGGAAAGAACGATCATGCCTTCCCGACAAAAGACTTGAGCATGGTACTCAAAAAGCCAATCCATGCCCAAAATCACGTTGTACTCTGTCATGTCTAACAGGATAACGTCAGCTAATAGGTTTTTCCCCGCCACTGACACTGCAATGTTCGGAATATACGAGTCACAAAAAGACTGCTCTCCAGTCGGAGTGCGAACTTCCAACGGAAAAATCAAAGGCTCAACTGACAAAGGCAAGGTACGAGCAAATCTAGCTGCTATAAAAGAATGAGTAGCTCCACAATCAAATAAAGTAAATGCTTCATGTCCGGCTACCGAGATCGTACCTTGGACCAACTCTGCTTTGGTCACTTGGTCAACCGTTGCCGTGTATGCTCAACCGGCAATGACTCTCTGGTTTGCTGGCTTCAGTGGGTATGATTGCTGCTGCTGCTGCTGTGTAGCGGTCTGTCGCTGTTGCATCGGCTGTGAAGTACTCGGCGTATTCCTGCGCTGGTCATCTGCTTGTTTCTTTCTGCAATCCCGGATATAATGACCCATCTTTCCGCAATATAAACATCCGCCTGTGTCCCGTGGGCAAGGTCGTCCTGGATGATCTGTGGTACACTTCGGACAACTGGCCGCGGTAAGCTGCTTCTGCTGCGGCTGCTGGCGTTGCTGGTACTGGGGTCTACGAGTTTGATACTGAATCTGGCGGCTATCACTGTTGTTGTTGTCGTTGCGCTGCTTCTTTGGCTGAGGACGGAACTTCCTTCCACCCTGGTTCTTCTGAAAATGCCTCTTCCTTGGCCAACTCTTTTGGCCATGATTCTGCTGCTGCTGACGTGGTGCGGGAGTCTTCTGCGATTCTGCTCAGTCATGTTCAAGCAAGGAGGCCGTCTCTAAACCCTCATCGACTGTCGTAGGTGCACGCATATACACCTTCGTCCGCAAGACTGGTTTCAGATCTCGAGTGAATTTAAGAGCTCGCTCCTTTTTTGTCGTGTATAAATTCGGACAAAACCTCTCCAGGCTGCGAAAACGTGTGACGTATTCAGAGAGAGAAGAACTACCCTGTTGGAGGTCAAGAAACTCCTGCATTTTTTGGCTCCTCTTGTGAGCTGGAAAGTAAGCTGCGTAGAACGCTTCCATGAACTGGTCCAACTCTACCGGCTGGTTGTCGAATTTTATCTCCCAGGTGGTCGCCCACCACCTTTCCGCGTCCTTCTTGAGACGATATGTCCCAAAATCTACCTTCCGATCATCACCAACTTGTAACACACGAAAGATACACTCTATTTCTCTGATCTAATCTTCGGCTGCTTCTGGCGACGATTTCCCATCAAACGAGGGAGGGTTCAAGCTCATAAATTGCTTATATGGGACTGCTGTAACAGGAATCTGGGCAGGTGTTCCCTATCCCTGGGCGGCTTGCTGGAGGTGCTCGCCCATGTTCCTCATGGTCTCAGCCTGTCGACCCACAACCTCTGTAAGGTTGTTCAGAGTCTCCATAAGGTCATCACACCTGGTGCGCCACGCCATCTAAATATGCAAAAATCTAGGCGTAAGCAACCAACAAAAACACAAAGATGGGAAAATTTCCATTTTATTAATAAGAAGCTGCAACATTACGTAAGTACCTTTAATCAAGATAAGGTTGAACAGACACTACCAACAACTTGAGCACGACAAAACCAAAAAAAAATGAAACACTGACTCAGTGTTTCTAACATCGAAGCAACACATCACAAATTCATGACTTGCTAGTGTAGAAGTCTCTGTAGTCCTTCCGACTACCATAGCGCCTTGGCCTAACACGTGGAGGAGAAACAACATTCCTCAGCGGCGTGTCAGAGATCTCCTGGACTTCCTCCAGAATCGGTTGCACGTACTCCGAAGAAACAACATAGCGGTAGGACTCAGGAGAATATTGGGGAGAATCGATCGCTCCGCGCCTTTCTCCGTCCTGGCTATCCACTTCCACAACCAATGGTCCAGAGACCGAAGATACATCCTCAATGTCTTCCGCATTGCTCATCCAAAGTTCATCCCTCTGCTTCGTCTGGCATTCCTCTATGACATGCCCACGAAGACTACAGTAGGGGCACTCAGCCAATTCACGGGGACAGATCTGCCCCGCGTGATCTTCCGAACATCTAGCACATGGAGGTGCCAACATATGCACATTACGTGCCAAATATCGCACAGCTCCACTCAGGGCCTCTTCGCCTCGAGTCAGGTTTTGGAGAGCCTCCAAAATCTTGCCGTAAGTCGGGTTTGTCGACATCTATCACATAAGCAGAACCACAACACAAACTATCTAAAAAGTAGGAAATAAAGAAACGAAAAAAAGCTTAACTTATACTTACAGTGCGATGGATGATGCACGATGAAGCTCTGACCACACACTTAACTCTGCTCTGATACAAAACACTGTGGCGCCCCAAACCCCGACTTTGGAAAACTTAGAATTTTTCAGGATTTTTTTTTTTTGAAAGGTTTAAGTAGAAAACCAGCGGAAAACAAGCGTGGGAAAAACAACAAAGCCGCAAGTCTGGGCGGCTGCCACAGATAAGTGCAACAAGTGGAAACAGTGTAACTAACGATGTGTACAAGGGCGTAACTGTGAAATAAGGAGGGTAACCACCCCAACAGTTTAAAGGCTTTACAAAATGTAAGTACAAAAGTACAAAACAGGGATTATATCCCAATAAACAACCAAAACCCCAAAAAAGAGACCACCGGGTACAGGAACTGCAGGTCAAGTGTGTGGGTCCCCCGAGCCTCCACCGTGTGTCATCGCATCCGCACTATACCTGTTCGTCACCTACATCCCCATAAAACGGGGTCAGTCCTCTTGCGAGGTGGTGAAGAAACAACCACAAGCAGATATATAAATCAATTCATAGGGAAAACCGAAAGTAAGCTAACAAGTGGTAAGTGTACAGTGACAAGTACTAGTCAACTAACAAGTAACAACTGAAGGAACAGTAGAACAAGTACACAAAGCAGTAACTAACTGTAATAAGTGCCGTATAAGTAAAGTAACCAAGTAACAGCTGGAACAAGTAAAGTAACTGAAATAGAACCTACATAACAAGTAAAGTAGCAACTACAGTAAGTCAGCTATTTGGTTAGTCTTTAAGTTCTTTTGATTACTCCTTCGGGTATGCGAAGGAACCTCGCATTCTGTGAGACATGCAGCCGGCGTCTGTTATTCAAATTATAGTGTGGTAACCGGGGAAGCTACAGATCGAGTCAACCATATGCGAGCAACACATAGCTAGGAGAAAACACTCGCATAGGCAAGGATTGCAATCCATACTACTGCAGTAGTGAGGTCCTAGGAAGGTAACCTCGACCTCCCTGACTCTGAGTGACTGGAGGCCAAAGGAACGCTACAGCTCCTGTCAAAACACGTGTCGTAGTAATGACAAGTCACTCAGGGTTGTACCATCCACCCTCTCCCAAGGTGAACCATTTTGTGAATGGGGCGAAGCAGGTTTTATCTTTCTTAAGGCTCAAGTTCAAACATACCTCACAACGAGGAATCTGCCTTGTGGTTCCCGCAGGATACGCAAAACGAGGACTTGGCCTGCCCATCCATGTGCTCAGCCTCACACGGCCAATGGAGCACACTGCTTGTGAAAGCAGTCAAAACACCATATTATTTCATTTTCTGTTTAGGGTATATCACACAAGAGTCCACACAACACAAGGGCCACTACCCGAAGACTCCAACTGAGTCCATAACAAATCATATCAATATTCATACCCTATGGTGTTCAATTTTCTCTCTTTTTATAAGGTAAGTGCACGTAATGCGCTTACTGATGCCTCAACGATGTACCTCCTCCGGGTACGTACTACTCATAACTATGTCAAGACGTGCCAAGTGCAAGGTGTAAGAGTATCACAATTTCTATCCTCTACACAAATATAACAACAGAGGCATTACATGATATTAAACTGCACTGTATTACGTATTTCAGTGTTATGATTGCATTTGTCGACATTTTCATACTTCAAGGGTTTGAAATTGAATTTTAACCCATCATCCTATCTAATGGGAATAGCATTGGTTTCCCCCAAGGTGAATCGTTGCTCTTGCACGGAAGATGCAACTGCGATAGTGTTCAACTACACACCTTTCTGGTCTGTCGAATGTAAACTAAAGCATAAGGGTTTTCCTTTCGCAATACAACACACATACGTGTCGAAGGTGAATTCTGAAAATAACCCATCTAATGGGTATTACATAGGCTTTACCATGGTTCGGAGTGCCGCGCTCGCAGACCCGAGACAAACCGTTTGTCATAATGAACGCAGGATAACATTAATCGATTCGAAGTGTAACATCATCAAGAGAAATATTTGGACGGGACACAAGAGTGTCGCACGTCCATTCGGTCATACCGAAGTAGTCATTTAAATGTTATTAACCTCTATGGGTACGTATATACATATATATATATATATATACATATATTCACGTTACAAAGATACTCAAGGTTCCACATACCTATACTTATATACACGTATGTTTATACACAATCGCACTTATATATATATATATATATATATATATCGACTCGATGCAACCCAAGGTATGTGCACTTATGCCAAAACCCTAACCGAGGTGTGAAGGAGGTGTAGGCTAACTAAACCCGAAATTGGGTCTACTATGGTTCAGTTAGTAATGGAGTCATGCTGGTTTTGAAGAAAAGTGTTTAACAACCATGATAGTCGGATTCCGGAGCTGCAAGGGTGCCAACGGGAAGTTTACACACTTGCGGCCAAAAGGGGTTCCAATCTCAAACGATGGTCTGGTCTTCTGGACCCTACTGTCATACATGCCCACCGGATCTGGTCTGACCCATAATTTGGGACAAATCAATAAAGGGTTTCGGTTGGGGCTGATACAAGCCGCCGGCAAAGGTCAATGGCTATTCTAGTGAAAAGAGGCACTAAGGCTGATCAAGGGGAGGTCTGGTCCTTAGGACCAAACGACTGCTAAGACAGGGTAGGGTCTGAACTTCTCAGTTCAGACCTGAGCCCAAAGTGGCTCAGCCGGAAAGGATAGCCCGGGGTGTCCAGCACCAAGTGGCTGGCACCCGGCTCCAACATGGGTGAGCCGTGGCTAGCCCTAGGTGCCAAGAGGTTCAGGTCTGAAATCTCGGTCCAGACCTGCACCCTCAAGGTGCTAACCGAATGCCAGGGGTGCATAGCACCCTAGCGGTGCACACCCAGCCCCAGCCAAAGAGGTAAATCGGGTTGGGCCCAAACTTGCACCCAACCGGTCAAGATGGACTGTAGTGCTGGTCTGAACCCATGGTTCCGACCGGCAACAGTCCGAGACAAAGAAAACAAAAAGAAAATGAAACAACAAAACTTACCTCCGAAAGAAAGGAAAAGCTCATAGAGGGCTTATGCTGGGCGCGCGAGCTACCCGCAGGGCGTCTAGCTCCAGCTAAGGCGAAAACTTGTTGGCAAAAGGGTCTGATCTGTTGGACCAAGTCTGATGCTCTTCCCAGCAGCATGAGCAAGAGCTCACAAGGGGCGGTCGAGCAGCCAACCCAAAGGGGGTTTGGCACTGAACAACAGGGTTCCCCTGGTGGGTCAGACCACTTGGGCCCTGGTGCGCCAACCGAGTGAACCGACCCTTGAACCAAAAAGGTCAAAAATAAGGTAAATAAAAAAAAACAAAGCAAGCATTACCTTGCTCCTGAAAAGGCCAAGGTTTCACGCTCAAGCAGGGCTGGTCGCGACATGACCCAAGCCCAGATCGTTGCTGCAATACCAGTCCCAACGCGTGGGGACTTGATTGAGCCTTATCAACACAAGAAGAAACACCAGAAAAAAAATGAAAGAATGCAGAGGGCTGGAATGCACCAACCGGCATCCCAGCACTCCCAAGATCATGTCAAACGAAGTGGGTGTAGGCTGGACAAGCCCAGCTCGGACCAGCACACCCGAAGAAATTGCTATAGCTATGAACACACCGTGAAATACAGTAGGAAGGAAAAACGTAACAGCATTTTTGTTAAGAAGGAAGACAACAACAAGCATAGAAGGTGATTAAAACCGAAATGAAATCGAGAGGAAAATCCAAAAAGCAAATATTGCAAATGCATGTTGCAAAATGATAATGCAGATCCATGGTGATTCAAGATTACAACTACAAATCTTAGAGCTAATCCACCGTTTAGTCTTGCATGCAAAGATGCAAAGTCCCACCGGCTTCCTTTTCATACCAAAATCGTAACAAGTGAGGTGAATCTTCACCTTAGCTACTTGAAGAAGAGGAAAGTGATGTTGCAGCTGCACGTTAAGAGGTTCCCACGGTTGGAGGGAGTAAGCAAGTGAGAGGGAAAGAGAGGAATTTTGGGAGAGAGAGAGAGTTCTTGAAAAAAAATTGCCCAACAAGAGAGAGAGAGGGGCCCATTTTTTTTCTAAGAGTTTTATAGGTTGTACTTTTAGGTTGGATGGCTAGGATTTACCCCTCTAAGATTGAGGGCTTGGGTGCTCCACGCCCCCCCATAGTCAATGCATGTCAAGGTTTTAAACTTTTTAGAAAGACTTTCAAAAATACCATTTTGAAAAGCCATCAATGTTTTGAAAATTTTCAAAGGCTGCCCAAGGCTAGCCGCCCTTTAGGCCCAACCGGTTTTGAGTATTTAAAAACTTTTAAATTTGTTTCAAAATTGCCATGGGGTACCAGCCTCATGCTCTCCTTTTGGAAAAGACGCCCCTCATGATGGGCTTTGGGCTCCATCATGAGGTTTTTGAAAAGATAAATGGCCAATAGAGGCCCTCTTTTAAAAACCATGCAACTCTCTTGCAAAAATGCCACCCAGCTGGTCCACCCTTGACCAGCTGGTCAACCATGGCTATGGATGTCCACTGTAGGGGTCGTCCATGGGTCTTGGATCCATTAGGTGCTATGGACCAAAAACCAAAACCCGTCAATAGTGTACGTCATAAGAAAACGCTTATTTAATGAAACAAAATAATAATTTAATCCCAACAAATTATTTCATTCTCTTTATAACCTTAATTAACGTTGAATGGTTGATGCCTCTCAAGGAAATCACCACTCGTTCGTTGAAATTAAGCATTCTAAGATTCGGGTCCAAAATTAAATCAATACTTGAAATTCACATGCACTGATGAGGTTTCCTCATCGTTCGGGTCTAAATTTCGGGGTGTATCACTACCACTTTATTCCAATCTTACCCTAAAAGTTTCAGGTGTTAATTCATTCTAGATTTCCCGAAATTGCTTTATTTACATAATATTACGCGATTTACCCGGTTCTCAAAATAAGCAATTCTTCAGAAATTGCCAAAACATAGAAATTCATCGATTTCCATATAATTACACTATAATTGATGATGCATGAAATGCACATCATGTAAACAAGTTTTTCATGCGTTTTGTATCAAGTTTAAGGTTTTAAACCCATGTTTAGATGTGTTTTGATAGTAAGGGGCTATGGTTCGAATTTCAGAAAAATCGGAGTTAAAATGAGAGAGTTATGGCTATTTCAGTGTTTGGGCACGGATTTCGAGGTGGATCGGATCCATATCCGACCCAATTAGGTCAATTGGACCTTGGATCAACTCTTAGAAAGCCCAAAACCCAACCCACACACCTATCCATACTCATTTCAAAAAGTTTTTCTAAAAACCCCCCAGAAAGTGGCGCCTAGCAATATTTTATTTTTTAACACTCTTTCTGAAAAATGTCAAAACTATAAATAGTTTTTTTTCAAGAACCCTAGGCGTCTTTGGCTGTGTTTGGACGCCCCCTACAGTGACTCTACAGCAGCAGCTCCTTCCTCTCCATCTTCCCCAAGTGTTGGCCATTGAAGATCGACCTATGCTTGATTTTCAAGCATATTTTCAAGCTTTCTTTGGTTTCTTTTCCTTTCTTTCTTATTTCTTGCTGTCTTTTCACCATTTTTCTGTACTTTTGCAGGTGTAGCAGAGGTGGAGACCATTAACCTTGGGCGGGAGTGCGCAACACACCACCAAGGTGAGCCGGCCCTACCTCCATCCGGCTTTCTACACCCTCCGATCGCGAATCGGCTCACATGCCATCATCGGTGGATCTCCAACGTGTAGCAGCTGCAATAGGTGCCATTTTTGGTGAAGTACAGCATCCTTGAACTGTAGAAGACGTCTACATCCAGCCACGGTCCGCTCTTCTTCACCCCCCCGGTCGTCGGATCTTCCAAAAGGTAGGTCTTCTTCTTCCTTCTCTTCTAGATAAAACCGATTTGTCTGTGTGGTTTTTGTTTTGTTATTTTCTGTATGTTTCTTGTTTTTCTTTTTATTTCAACCTTAGAATAGCATGCGTGCACAGACCAGCACGTTAGATTAGGTTTTCTTTCATTGGTTGTGTATTCGATTTGTGTTTTTCCATCGTTTTTATCTAAAACGTGCAAATCGGCAAGAGGCTTTTCTAGTCGATTTGGGTTTTTGTTTCCAGCGTGTTATAGGTGTTTTCTTTTTAGAAAATCTCAGACACAAATTTCATTTTGATTCATCTTAGTCGTTAGGTTTGTTTGTGTGTTGTTTTTGCTTGAAAAGAAGAAAAATCGGCTAGACTTTTTCTAGCCGATTCTTGATTTCTACAAAAATATTTTTCTGTTTTGCTATTTTTGTTTTGTCCAGCTTGTGTCTTGTATTGTGTTGCTGAAAATCTCATTCGGAAATTTCATTTTAGTTTATTCTAAGTCGTGGGTTGTGCGTGTGGTTCGTTTTGATTTTATTTTTGAAAAAAGAAAAAAAAAAATCGGCTAGGGATATTCTAGCCGATCTTTATATTTTTGTTAAAAGGGGGTTTAGAGTGGTAAGTTGTGTTGCTTGCTGTGTGTTTAGTGTGTTAACAGTAGCATAAATTGGTGTTAGTCGTTCCATTGTTTTAGGATTGATTTACTTAATTGTTTTAATCATTTTTCGTTTTGGTGTTTGAGTGTATTATTGAAAATTATAAAAATCAAGTTTTCTTTAATTTTTTTATGATTTTAAGTCCAGCATAGTGATGTTATTGTTAGCCTTTGTGTAATTAGGAGTCATTTTTAATATTTTCTAACTTAGTTTTATCAAAATAGTAGTTACTTGGTTTTATTGCTTTTCGTTAGTTTATAATTTTATATATTTTTTTTATTTTTTTTTATTTTCGTGTAGTTCTTCTTCTTCCCCGAGGTGGGCGGCAGCCATTAGAGCTCTCCTTGAGCTCTTGGTCGATTTTTAGAAAGTCTTAATGGTCATTAGTTGAGTTAGGAAGGTGTCTAGGTTCAATGTATTAGGGTTTATTGTTTTGGTTGTTTTTAGGGTTGCATTTAGGTAAGTTTTGGAATTAGGTTAGCATTAACTCCTAGGAAATCGATTTTCCATTTAAGTTCTTTTGTTCCCTAGGTATAATTAAGTCTATTAGTTTAGAAAGTAGCATCCATTGAAGTTGGCGATTTTTGGAGAAGGGAGGTAATTAAAGTAATTGAAAATTGGAAAGCTTTTGGAAAAAGGATATTCTTCAAAAATCGTGTGAGGCATTTAAGGAAAATTTGAATTTTGAATGTGTATTAAAGAAGGAGTTACACCTTAACTTTGGAAAGTGTTTTGCAATTAAACCAAAATTCCAATCTAGGTTACACGATTTCCATAGAGCATTAAAAGCATTTTAATTCCATCTTGAAAAGCAAAAATCGTGGATTCTAGATTGCCCTTTTCAGATTTCCAAAAAGGCATTAAAGGCAATTAAGGAGTGTAACTCCCTCTTTAAATGGGGCGATTTTTGAGAATTCAAAGCATTTCAAAGTTTGAACATTGGTAATTATTACATTCCTTTTTCAACCTCCTCCATTAAAATCGTGAACTTTGGATTAATTGTAGCTTAATTAGGAGGTTACTACTTTAATCTAGACCTAACCTAGTCAAACCGAGCCTAGGTCGAGTCAACCCCTAGTCTACACCCCCTTTGAGCCTAGTCAAAACCTAGCCTAGCCCAAGTCAAAGCCTAAACCGCATTTAGGTCGAGTCTAAGACCAAAGCCCAACCTTAGTCAAGCTTAGTGGAGTCAACCCTAACCTAAGCTAGGTCAACCTAGTCTACCTAACCTATCTAAGTCAAACCTAGTTGATTCCACTTAGTTCAAGCCTACCTAAACCGAGTTCATCCTAGTCTTGCTAGACCTAAATCCAAAACCCAACCTTGGTCAAACCTAGTCAAAGACCTAACTCGGGTAAAAACTTAGTCTAAACCTAGTGAGTCAAACCGAGCTTACCTTAGCCCATTCGAGCCTCGTCGAACCTAAGTTGAGTCCAACTTAGTTGAGTCTAAGTCAACCCGAATCTAGTTGACTAAGTTTATCCTAAACCAAGTTCAAACCCTAGCCTAGCCTAAGTCCAAGTCAAGACCAATCCGAGATCGAGTCAACCTTAGCCAAACCCAACCCAACCTTAACTAAGGTCAAACCGAGTCCACCTAAGTCAACCGAACCTAGTTGATTAAGGTAACTCAAAACCGAATCCAATTAGTGAGTCAACCTTAGCTCGAACCTATCTCTTTCAACCTAGTCAAATCGAGCCTACCTAATCCCATCCGAGTGCATCCAAACCCAAACTGAACCTACTCAAGTCGAAACCGATCCTAGTCGAGTCAACCAAGTGAAACCTAACCTTAGCCTTCGTTCTTTAGTTAAGTAAGTCATTTCTTATTATTTCTTTTGATTTCTATATTAATTAGTTTATTTATCTAATTTAGTTTTAGTGTAGAAGTGTGTGTACGTATAGCGTATTTATTTAGTATGTATGAAATGTGTTTCATTGTGGTTTGAATGATAGTTAGATATTAGTTAACTTAGTAGTTAGATTGTATTTTATTATTGAGCATAGTTGCATTTCCATTGTTAGTTAACTTCGTTCTAGTCATAAACTGCTTGTAGTGTTTTGTTCGTCGTGCATTTAGTGTTTTCCTAATATTCATCTGCATATACACTGTTATACAGTGTCATTTAGATTGCATTAGGTGTAGATTACATTTGATAGGGGGTAAATAGGTTCATAAAGTGAATAGTGCACTCAAATAAAAACCAGATTTTTGCCCTGTCGCAACAGAATTATTTTCTGAGCAAAAATTCTGTGTTTTCCAAATTTTTTTTTTCTATTCACTTTATTAACGTGTTATTTAACTGCAGACCAAATTTCAGTTCATTCGGAGTTGATTTGGTCTGATTTTTAAGCGTTTTGTGAAAACCGCTTTTTCTGGATTTTAAATTACAGGACTGACGATATCCTGATTTTTCCCAGATTTGAAACGCTTATATCTGGAGTTCTAGATACTGTTTTTCAATTCTGTAAAAACTGTCAATTTGTTTAATCTGTCAGTTGCAGAACAGAACAAATTTTGGGAAAATCGGACCTCGTTTGCCCTGTCAAACAGTGGTTTTCCGATAACCTGTCAGATTGCTAGTTTACACTAGTTAGGGGCAGTTTCGTAATTTTATTAATTTCGGCATTTTAGGTTTGTTTTCAGTAGTTTCTGTATTTTAGAAGTTGCATAATCATCATACAGCATTAGTAGAAGTAATTTGGTTAATTTTAGAATTAATTTAGTATTTTATTTAATTTTTGTTTGATAAGTAGCATTTGTTTATTATTTTCGTAGAATTAGATATAGTTTTAGTTGTTGTTTGCATAATTAAAATAGAAAACTAACTTTGTACTTTTCTGCATTTTTAGGTTGAAAAGCATATTTAGTTTCCAGGGTTATTATACAAGTGAGAAGATTCTCTAAATGGCGAAAAGACAGAAATATCCTTGGTGTGGAGCAGAAGACTGAATGCTTGTTTAGTGTTCTTTTAGTGCTTAATTGTAGTTGTATTCACTTTATAATTGTAGATTGCCATTTGATATTAATAAATTAAATTTTCTAGAATTGTAGTTATTAATTCCTGTTCCCTGAGGATCGACCCGTACTTACCACTTTGTGGAAAGTCGGTTTTTATATTTTTGGTTGACGATTTTCCAAAGTTTTATTGAAAATAATTGTTTTAAAAAAGAGCATTCCAAAATATCAACCAAATTTTGGCGCCGTTGCCGGGGAACGGCGAATTAATTACTTTATTTCTTAGAGTTTAATTTATTATTATTTTGTTTTAGTTAGTTAATTAGTTGTTTTCTTTTTAGTTAGTAGGATTAGTAAGTGAATATAGGATTAACATAGTTAGTAAATATAGGATTCACATATTGTTCTTTTTAGGATTCACTTAATTATCATTCTGTAAGGAGCGATTAGACAGGTGGGTTTTAGAAAAACATAGTTTGTGATTTCCTGTATTTATTTGTTTTAGCATTTTAGAATAGTTTACTTTGTTATTTAATTATTTAGTATAGAATTCTGACATAGCTATATAGCATATTTGTTTGTTTTTAGTTACTGTTATTTGCTTATTTACATTTTAGTATCTGTGCTAGTTTAATTTTTTTTAGTTAGGTCGTTTGCTTACATCTGGTCTTAGTACCAGTGTATGCAGGGTCGACGAGGTCTAGGAACCCCATTACACCCATTTGTTGACAACCCAGAGAGAATTTTACATTCTCATCGAAGTTCGGCAACAATGGCTGACATGGATCCTCCACCTCCACCCCCAGTTCTTTCACGCCCTCTGCGGGAATACTTCATCCCCACAGACTATGTTCAGGCATCCTGCATTCGGAGACCCGATGTAGGAGCGCCACATTATGAGATTAAGGCCAGCATTATTCAAATGCTTCCATCCTTTTATGGCCTTAGTCATGAGGATCCCTACCGACACTTAGATGAATTCCTCGAAATCTGTTCTACTGTTAAGATACAGAATTTCGATGATGATGCGTTGAGGTTGACTCTATTCCCTTTTTCATTGAAGGACAAAGCCAAGTATTGGCTAAAGTCCTTAGATTCTGTAGAAATAGAGTCCTGGGATCAGTTGCAACAGGAGTTTCTTCGGAAATACTTTTCCATTGGTCGCACGAACCAATATCGTAGAGCCATCACTAGCTTTTCAGAGCTAGATGGTGAGCGCTTTCATGAGACCTGGGAGAGAATGAAGGATCTCCTCAGGAAATGCCCCCATCATCAGGTGCCGAAATGGCAACTGGTGCAGAGTTTCTATGATGGATTGTCTGACAAGAATCGTCAGATGATCGACTCTTCATGCGGTGGGACATTCATGCTGAAGAGCGAGGACGAAGCATGGAGGCTATTTGATACATTGGCCGAGAATTCACTCCACCATGCTACGAGCTCTCATTCTGATAGAGCCACACCCAGCATTCAGAAGAAAGCTGGCGTTCTTGAGATTGGTCCATCTACTGCACTACAGTGTAAAGTAGACATGATTGCTCAGAAGCTGGACCAGCTTCTCTCAGGACCATCCACTACACAGCAGGTCTGTACTCTTTGTGCCAGTCCGGCACACGAGATCACTGAGTGCCCTTCAGCAGCTCAGTACCCTGAATTTGTTCAAGAACAAGTTCAGGCAGCTCAGGGTTACGTCAGACCGCCAAATAACCCATTTTCATCGACATATAATCCGGGTTGGCGTAACCATCCCAATTTTTCATGGAAGAATCCACAGTCTTCTATACAGATGCCTTCTTCCTCTCAGCCAGTTCAGCAGCCATCTTTTACTCAGCCATTTCAAAGACCGAACTATGCTCAGTCTTCTTCTTCTTCAGTTCCTTCCCCGATTCAGCAGGAGTCTGCCCCGCAGACATCTTTTGAGGAGAGACTTCTCCAGGCATTCCAAGAGGTGAAAACCTCTAATCAGAACGCCTTCGAGAAGTGTAGCCAGATTTTGAGCTCACATACGCAGTCCATTGCGAAGTTAGAGTCGCAAATGGGACAGTTAGCTGAGGCTATTAGTAGGAGACCCGAGGGTACATTGCCGAGTCAGGCTGTCATGAACCCGAAGGGTAAGGACCAGATGACTGGAGGCCTATTTCATACTGAGACACAGCAGCAGGCTAAATCAGTTATGGCCTTGAGGAGTGGACGTGAGTATCACGTTGAGAGTAGAGAGAAGATAGAGGAGCCAGAGACCATTGTTTCACCTACGTCGGCTCAATCATCATCCCCATCCCCATCATCACCTTCATCATCTTTATCCTCAGAGAAGAAGAAGGATAGGAGTGAGCCTTCTCGCAAAGAGGAGGAGCCAACAGAGTATATTCCCCCACCACCCTATCCCAAAGCATTAGAGTCTCCTGGTTATAGAGGGAAGCAAGGTGCGAAGATCCAGGACATGCTTGATATCTTCAAGCATGTGCAGATCAACCTACCTTTGCTCGATGCTATTCAGCAGGTGCCGGCTTATGCCAAATTCCTGAAGGAGCTATGTACGCAAAAGAGGAAATCCAGAGAGCGAGTTCCTAACAGGGTCCATCTGACTGAGCAGGTGAGTTCAGTACTTCAGCATCAGACACCACCCAAGCTCAAGGACCCTGGAGCACCTATCATTGCTTGTACTATAGGGAACATCCGGATAGAACGCGCATTGCTCGATCTTGGAGCAAGCGTGAACATTCTGCCCGGATATTTCTTTGATTCTTTCGGGTTAGGGGAGATGAGATCGACTCCGATTACACTTCAACTGACAGATCGTTCCGTCAAGGTACCGAGAGGTGTCTTGGAGGACGTGCTAGTTAAAGTGGATGACTTTTATTTTCCAGTCGATTTCATTATCCTTGATATGGAAGGAGTAGACAGCCAGCACCAGACTCCGATTATTTTAGGCAGACCATTCTTGGCGACTGCCAATGCGTGCATCAATTGTAGAACTGGAGCCATGGATCTCTCATTTGGCAATAGGAAGGTAAAGCTGAATATTTTCAATGCCGCGATGGGACCAGCAGGAGACATGGACTGCTTTCATGTAGACATTGCACAGGAGTTAGTGGAGGAGCAGCCCGAGTTGTACATTACTGAGAATTCTTTAGATTTGTACCATATAGAGAAGAATAGCGGTTTAGATAGTGTAGATGTGTCTAGAGTGTCGTCGGAGAGACCACCTTGGGGAGCAGTCAGGGAACCTCTTCCACCACTTGCGGAGACCCCCGCCAAATCGTCGATCGAGTCGCCTCCGAAACTTGAGTTGAAACCCTTACCGGATTCACTCAAGTATGCATACCTCGGAGATGATGAGACTCTGCCTGTGATCATCTCGTCCTTGCTCACTGAGGAACAGGAACAGAGATTGCTGACTATTCTTCGAGAGCACAAGGCAGCGATTGGATGGGGAGTAGCGGATCTAAAGGGGATTGATCCTTCATTCTGCATGCATAGGATCCATTGTAATGAGGAAATCAAGCCATTTAGGGATATGCAGAGAAGGCTAAATCCCAACATGAAGGAAGTGGTGAAGAAAGAGGTGGTGAAGTGGTTGGATGCCGGAATCATTTACCCTATTTCTGATAGTCAGTGGGTCAGTCCGATTCAAGTTGTGCCGAAGAAGTCAGGACTCACTGTGGTTGAGAATGAGAAGGGTGAGAGAATTTCGATGAGGACCACTACAGGATGGCGAGTCTGCATCGATTATAGGAAGTTGAATGTGGCAACTAGGAAAGATCATTTCCCATTGCCATTCATTGATCAGATCTTAGAGCGACTCGCAGGACAGAGCTACTACTGCTTTCTAGACGGATATTCAGGATACAATCAGGTAGCTGTCCATCCTGACGACCAAGAGAAGACCACATTTACATGTCCTTATGGCACCTTCGCATTTAGACGTATGCCTTTTGGGCTTTGTAATGCCCCGGCTACATTTCAGAGGTGCATGCTTGCTATCTTCTCGGACATGATTGATGATGTGATGGAAGTTTTTATGGACGACTTTTCTGTGTATGGCTCTTCTTTTGAAGATTGCCTCCACAAACTTGCTCGAGTACTGAGTAGGTGTGTGGAGACCAATCTCGTCCTGAGTTGGGAAAAGAGCCATTTTATGGTCCAGGAGGGGATTGTACTTGGACACATTGTGTCCAAGCGTGGTATTGAGGTTGACAGAGCGAAGGTGGAATCCATTTCTCGTTTGACTCCACCCACCTCTGTGAGGCAGATTCGATCATTTTTAGGGCATGCGGGATTTTACAGGCGGTTCATAAAAGATTTCAGCAAAATCTCTCGACCGCTTTGCACGTTATTGGAGAAAGACCAGCCCTTTGTTTTCGGTGAGGATTGTATGAAGGCCTTTGAGATTCTCAAAGAGGCCTTGATTACTGCACCTATTTTGAGACCTCCAGATTGGACTCTCCCATTTGAGATTATGTGCGATGCTTCTGATTATGCTATGGGGGCCATTCTAGGACAACGCATTGATAGGAAGCCCTATGTGATCTACTATGCGAGTAGAACTCTGTCTGATGCACAGATGAATTATACTACGACAGAGAAGGAACTACTTGCGGTAGTTTTCGCATTGGATAAATTTAGGTCCTATTTACTCGGTTCGAAGGTGGTTGTCTATTCTGATCATTCTGCATTGAAATATTTGTTGAATAAGAAAGACACCAAACCGAGATTAATTCGTTGGGTCCTACTACTACAGGAGTTTGATCTCGAGATTCGAGATAAGAAGGGAAGCGAGAATGTAGTAGCAGACCATCTTTCCAGACTGATCGTGGAGACTACGCAGGATCAGAGACCGATCAGTGATTCTTTCCCCGATGAGCAGATCATGTCAGTCAGTACATCGCAGTTACCCTGGTTTGCAGATATTGTGAACTATCTGGTTTCGAGGCAGATACCTGAGCATTGGAACAAGAATGAGCGTGAGAGGTTCCTATCTCAGGTGAGGCACTATTATTGGGATGAACCGGAGTTGTTCAAATACTGTGCAGATCAGATCATTAGGAGATGCGTTCCGGAGGAGGAATACCAATCCATTTTGAATTTTTCCCATTCGTTAGCCTGTGGAGGGCATTTTAGTAGTAGGAAGACGGCTGCAAAGGTTTTGCAGTCAGGATTTTATTGGCCCACACTCCACAGGGACGCTCATGAGTTCTGTAGGCGATGCCTGCGATGTCAGCAGATTGGAAACATGTCCAAGAGGGACATGATGCCCTTGCTACCGATTTTGATAGTCGAAATTTTTGTTGTTTGGGGCATTGATTTCATGGGACCATTTCCGCCCTCATTCGGAAATTTATATATTCTGGTGGCGGTTGATTATGTGTCCAAGTGGGTCGAGGCTGTGGCCACCAAGACCAATGATCACAGAGTAGTGCTTAAGTTCATTAAGCACAACATTTTCAGTCGTTTTGGAGTGCCACGTGCGATGATTAGCGATGGTGGCAAGCATTTTAGGAATGTTCAGATAGCTTCTCTGCTGAGAAGATATTCTGTCAATCATAGATTCACCACTCCATATCATCCACAGACTAGTGGACAGGTTGAAGTGTCCAATAGGGAGATTAAGCGAATTTTAGAAAAGACAGTTCGTCCGGACTGCAAGGATTGGTCCCAGCGCTTAGATGATGCACTTTGGGCATATAGAACTGCAATTAAGACTCCCATTGGCATGTCCCCGTATCGCCTTGTATTCGGGAAAGCATGTCATCTTCCTGTCGAGTTAGAACATAGAGCGTACTGGGCTATCAAGAAATTAAATTTTGACCTCACCCAGGCTGGCAAAGAGAGAGCACTGCAGCTCTCAGAATTAGAGGAACTCAGGAATGATGCATATGAGAATGCCAAATTATACAAGGCTCGCACAAAAGCATTTCATGATAAGCATATTGTCAGAAAAGTGTTTGAGCCAGATCAGAAAGTGTGGCTATACAATTCTCGTTTACATTTATTCCCAGGGAAGTTAAGATCGAGATGGACAGGTCCATACATTGTAAAAGAAGTATTTCCCCATGGAGCAGTGACATTATTCGATCCTATGACCCAAGGTACATTCAAAGTAAATGGGCAAAGACTGAAGCCATTCATTTCAGATGCCTTACAGGATGGTGAGTGTGAGATAGTGCATCTCACGAAGGCATGAAGATTCGACCAGAGGGATGTATCATATGTACATTATTTATTTTTCATTTCAGAGTTTTTATTTATTTAGTATTTCATTTCACATGTGCTAATTTGTGTTTTGATGTATGCAGGATGAACTTAACAATTAGTGTATCAATTACCAGGTACAGAGAAGAGTTTTCAAAGAATTCAAGAATCAGAGGAAAATCAACTTCAAAAGCTCAGAGCAAATCAGGTTGTATCTATCCTTTCTCCTATATTTTTGTTAGTATCTTTTAATGTGCATTTGCATTACATTTTTATTCATTTTGTATGCCACTAGAGACAGTGTCATTCAAGCATGGGGGGGTGGTTTAGATGCATGCACACAAAAATACACAAATTTTTTTTTTGTTTGTATGACTGGTAATCAAAGTAGGCATTTAAGAACAAAGTGTAGCATATATGATTGTTTTTGGCATAATCTAACAGTTTAAAATTTTTTTAAGCCCCATAAAATTTTTTTTTTCTGAACTGAATCAAATATAGTAGTTGTTTATGAGATAATTCAAAGAAAAGATAGTATTTGATTGTTAGAAAATTTTGAATCACTTTTGTATAAGTATGCACAGTATGTTTTGTGAAAGAAATAAGCAATGAAAAGATGGGTTTGAAAAATGAGTTTAAAAGAATAGAGTTACGTTTAGTTGTTGATGTCTTTGTGAATCCTAGTAGTAGAACTCAGACACGAGATGAAGTGCTTGAGTATCTTAACGAAAAGGATAACGAAGGAGATCATCTCTTGTCTAAGTCGATATCTGTGGCCTTTGTAGTTCGAGTAAGTAGAATCTGAAGGGTGTTTTACATCTGGTGCCCCAAAGCCAGCTGGTTTGGGAGCCACCGGTTCGAAAGCTTGTTACATGGACTGCATAGAAAGCCTAAGAGATAGAGACATTGCACATGACAAGAGGAAGACTATACGTAAACTATTAGAATAGAAGGTCTAGTGACTCGAGCAATTAAGTCTGAGGGATACTCTGTATCTAGTGCCCTAAGGTCGGCCGACTTGGGCGTCACTGACCCAAAGCTCGCTACACGGGTCACGAAAACTGACTATTCGAAATAGTGCTCATATGAGAAGAATGCGCAAGAGATCAAAAGTTGAAAATGAAAGAAAAAGAATATGCTGAATGAGAAAATTTTCATTGCTTAAGTATATATGTGCATTACTGTGCAGAAAATATACAAGTGAGAATAAATGAGTAAAACATGAGAATACTTGACTTTCGGAGAAAAATCATGAACTAGCTACAATATTAGAAAAGTGAAGGAAAAGAATTTTTACTGTGGAGGCATGAGATATTTAAACTTGTTTTGAGAATGTCAATTACATGAAATATTTGTTACAACTGCATTCTTAAGAGCCTAATATTTTTGAAAGATCATCCTTGCATTTTATTGATGTTTGTGGGTAGCATCGCTGCAAACCCTCACGAGACCTTACTCGTCCACTAGTGTAAGCTAGGGGTTTAAAGGGCTTGTTGCATACGCTAAATGCAACCGTGATTCCTACGAAAGTGAGGTAGTATTATGCATTCATGCTTAGCATTTCTTGTCTTCAGTGCATATCATGATTAGGGTTTGTTAAGGGACTAACAAACATTCAAGCATGGGGGTATTTGATGATGCATGAAATGCACATCATGTAAACAAGTTTTTCATGCGTTTTGTATCAAGTTTAAGGTTTTAAACCCATGTTTAGATGTGTTTTGATAGTAAGGGGCTATGGTTCGAATTTCAGAAAAATCGGAGTTAAAATGAGAGAGTTATGGCTATTTCAGTGTTTGGGCACGGATTTCGAGGTGGATCGGATCCATATCCGACCCAATTAGGTCAATTGGACCTTGGATCAACTCTTAGAAAGCCCAAAACCCAACCCACACACCTATCCATACTCATTTCAAAAAGTTTTTCTAAAAACCCCCCAGAAAGTGGCGCCTAGCAATATTTTATTTTTAACACTCTTTCTGAAAAATGTCAAAACTATAAATAGTTTTTTTTCAAGAACCCTAGGCGTCTTTGGCTGTGTTTGGACGCCCCCTACAGTGACTCTACAGCAGCAGCTCCTTCCTCTCCATCTTCCCCAAGTGTTGGCCATTGAAGATCGACCTATGCTTGATTTTCAAGCATATTTTCAAGCTTTCTTTGGTTTCTTTTCCTTTCTTTCTTATTTCTTGCTGTCTTTTCACCATTTTTCTGTACTTTTGCAGGTGTAGCAGAGGTGGAGACCATTAACCTTGGGCGGGAGTGCGCAACACACCACCAAGGTGAGCCGGCCCTACCTCCATCCGGCTTTCTACACCCTCCGATCGCGAATCGGCTCACATGCCATCATCGGTGGATCTCCAACGTGTAGCAGCTGCAATAGGTGCCATTTTTGGTGAAGTACAGCATCCTTGAACTGTAGAAGACGTCTACATCCAGCCACGGTCCGCTCTTCTTCACCCCCCGGTCGTCGGATCTTCCAAAAGGTAGGTCTTCTTCTTCCTTCTCTTCTAGATAAAACCGATTTGTGTGTGTGGTTTTTGTTTTGTTATTTTCTGTATGTTTCTTGTTTTTCTTTTTATTTCAACCTTAGAATAGCATGCGTGCACAGACCAGCACGTTAGATTAGGTTTTCTTTCATTGGTTGTGTATTCGATTTGTGTTTTTCCATCGTTTTTATCTAAAACGTGCAAATCGGCAAGAGGCTTTTCTAGTCGATTTGGGTTTTTGTTTCCAGCGTGTTATAGGTGTTTTCTTTTTAGAAAATCTCAGACACAAATTTCATTTTGATTCATCTTAGTCGTTAGGTTTGTTTGTGTGTTGTTTTTGCTTGAAAAGAAGAAAAATCGGCTAGACTTTTTCTAGCCGATTCTTGATTTCTACAAAAATATTTTTCTGTTTTGCTATTTTTGTTTTGTCCAGCTTGTGTCTTGTATTGTGTTGCTGAAAATCTCATTCGGAAATTTCATTTTAGTTTATTCTAAGTCGTGGGTTGTGCGTGTGGTTCGTTTTGATTTTATTTTTGAAAAAAGAAAAAAAAAATCGGCTAGGGATATTCTAGCCGATCTTTATATTTTTGTTAAAAGGGGGTTTAGAGTGGTAAGTTGTGTTGCTTGCTGTGTGTTTAGTGTGTTAACAGTAGCATAAATTGGTGTTAGTCGTTCCATTGTTTTAGGATTGATTTACTTAATTGTTTTAATCATTTTTCGTTTTGGTGTTTGAGTGTATTATTGAAAATTATAAAAATCAAGTTTTCTTTAATTTTTTTATGATTTTAAGTCCAGCATAGTGATGTTATTGTTAGCCTTTGTGTAATTAGGAGTCATTTTTAATATTTTCTAACTTAGTTTTATCAAAATAGTAGTTACTTGGTTTTATTGCTTTTCGTTAGTTTATAATTTTATATATTTTTTTTTTTCGTGTAGTTCTTCTTCTTCCCCGAGGTGGGCGGCAGCCATTAGAGCTCTCCTTGAGCTCTTGGTCGATTTTTAGAAAGTCTTAATGGTCATTAGTTGAGTTAGGAAGGTGTCTAGGTTCAATGTATTAGGGTTTATTGTTTTGGCCGTTTTTAGGGTTGCATTTAGGTAAGTTTTGGAATTAGGTTAGCATTAACTCCTAGGAAATCGATTTTCCATTTAAGTTCTTTTGTTCCCTAGGTATAATTAAGTCTATTAGTTTAGAAAGTAGCATCCATTGAAGTTGGCGATTTTTGGAGAAGGGAGGTAATTAAAGTAATTGAAAATTGGAAAGCTTTTGGAAAAAGGATATTCTTCAAAAATCGTGTGAGGCATTTAAGAAAAATTTGAATTTTGAATGTGTATTAAAGAAGGAGTTACTCCTTAACTTTGGAAAGTGTTTTGCAATTAAACCAAAATTCCAATCTAGGTTACACGATTTCCATAGAGCATTAAAAGCATTTTAATTCCATCTTGAAAAGCAAAAATCGTGGATTCTAGATTGCCCTTTTCAGATTTCCAAAAAGGCATTAAAGGCAATTAAGGAGTGTAACTCCCTCTTTAAATGGGGCAATTTTTGAGAATCCAAAGCATTTCAAAGTTTGAACATTGGTAATTATTACATTCCTTTTTCAACCTCCTCCATTAAAATCGTGAACTTTGGATTAATTGTAGCTTAATTAGGAGGTTACTACTTTAATCTAGACCTAACCTAGTCAAACCGAGCCTAGGTCGAGTCAACCCCTAGTCTACACCCCCTTTGAGCCTAGTCAAAACCTAGCCTAGCCCAAGTCAAAGCCTAAACCGCATTTAGGTCGAGTCTAAGACCAAAGCCCAACCTTAGTCAAGCTTAGTGGAGTCAACCCTAACCTAAGTTAGGTCAACCTAGTCTACCTAACCTATCTAAGTCAAACCTAGTTGATTCCACTTAGTTCAAGCCTACCTAAACCGAGTTCATCCTAGTCTTGCTAGACCTAAATCCAAAACCCAACCTTGGTCAAACCTAGTCAAAGACCTAACTCGGGTAAAAACTTAGTCTAAACCTAGTGAGTCAAACCGAACTTACCTTAGCCCATTCGAGCCTCGTCGAACCTAAGTTGAGTCCAACTTAGTTGAGTCTAAGTCAACCCGAATCTAGTTGACTAAGTTTATCCTAAACCAAGTTCAAACCCTAGCCTAGCCTAAGTCCAAGTCAAGACCAATCCGAGATCGAGTCAACCTTA
Source organism: Nuphar pumila (assembly GCF_984573655.1). NCBI lineage: Eukaryota > Viridiplantae > Streptophyta > Magnoliopsida > Nymphaeales > Nymphaeaceae > Nuphar > Nuphar pumila. The sequence goes on from NC_143249.1 coordinate 131,699,740, forward strand.
GCCAAACCCAACCCAACCTTAACTAAGGTCAAACCGAGTCCACCTAAGTCAACCGAACCTAGTTGATTAAGGTAACTCAAAACCGAATCCAATTAGTGAGTCAACCTTAGCTCGAACCTATCTCTTTCAACCTAGTCAAATCGAGCCTACCTAATCCCATCCGAGTGCATCCAAACCCAAACTGAACCTACTCAAGTCGAAACCGATCCTAGTCGAGTCAACCAAGTGAAACCTAACCTTAGCCTTCGTTCTTTAGTTAAGTAAGTCATTTCTTATTATTTCTTTTGATTTCTATATTAATTAGTTTATTTATCTAATTTAGTTTTAGTGTAGAAGTGTGTGTACGTATAGCGTATTTATTTAGTATGTATGAAATGTGTTTCATTGTGGTTTGAATGATAGTTAGATATTAGTTAACTTAGTAGTTAGATTGTATTTTATTATTGAGCATAGTTGCATTTCCATTGTTAGTTAACTTCGTTCTAGTCATAAACTGCTTGTAGTGTTTTGTTCGTCGTGCATTTAGTGTTTTCCTAATATTCATCTGCATATACACTGTTATACAGTGTCATTTAGATTGCATTAGGTGTAGATTACATTTGATAGGGGGTAAATAGGTTCATAAAGTGAATAGTGCACTCAAATAAAAACCAGATTTTTGCCCTGTTGCAACAGAATTATTTTCTGAGCAAAAATTCTGTGTTTTCCAAAAATTTTTTTTTCTATTCACTTTATTAACGTGTTATTTAACTGCAGACCAAATTTCAGTTCATTCGGAGTTGATTTGGTCTGATTTTTAAGCGTTTTGTGAAAACCGCTTTTTCTGGATTTTAAATTACAGGACTGACGATATCCTGATTTTTCCCAGATTTGAAACGCTTATATCTGGAGTTCCAGATACTGTTTTTCAATTCTGTAAAAACTGTCAATTTGTTTAATCTGTCAGTTGCAGAACAGAACAAATTTCGGGAAAATCGGACCTCGTTTGCCCTATCAAACAGTGGTTTTCCGATAACCTGTCAGATTGCTAGTTTACACTAGTTAGGGGCAGTTTCGTAATTTTATTAATTTCGGCATTTTAGGTTTGTTTTCAGTAGTTTCTGTATTTTAGAAGTTGCATAATCATCATACAGCATTAGTAGAAGTAATTTGGTTAATTTTAGAATTAATTTAGTATTTTATTTAATTTTTGTTTGATAAGTAGCATTTGTTTATTATTTTCGTAGAATTAGATATAGTTTTAGTTGTTGTTTGCATAATTAAAATAGAAAACTAACTTTGTACTTTTCTGCATTTTTAGGTTGAAAAGCATATTTAGTTTCCAGGGTTATTATACAAGTGAGAAGATTCTCTAAATGGCGAAAAGACAGAAATATCCTTGGTGTGGAGCAGAAGACTGAATGCTTGTTTAGTGTTCTTTTAGTGCTTAATTGTAGTTGTATTCACTTTATAATTGTAGATTGCCATTTGATATTAATAAATTAAATTTTCTAGAATTGTAGTTATTAATTCCTGTTCCCTGAGGATCGACCCGTACTTACCACTTTGTGGAAAGTCGGTTTTTATATTTTTGGTTGACGATTTTCCAAAGTTTTATTGAAAATAATTGTTTTAAAAAAAAGCATTCCAAAATATCAACCAATAATCATCAAAATTAGAATCGTGGATCTTACACTACGAGTCCGGTACGAGGGCCTGGATCACCTGCCTTTGCAAATTCCACCTCGCCGCCGACTCAAAATACACAAAAGTAAGCGAATGAAAGCAAGAAGAAAGAAAGGAAAAAAAAATGGAGTTTCCTCAGGTTATGAGCATTGTCCCAACAGCCTCATTTAGTACCCTAGGCACTGACGGTGCAAGGTACGTAACCGCCTATAGGGCCTTGCAGGCCATGGTTAGCCTTTCTGGCTCTTTTGGCGCTTCGTCCACCGCTTGGTTTTGCCTAGCGTGAGGTCGGTCCAAAACGACCACCACAGCCTTCACTTTCCCCGTCTTAGCAATATGGCGATGTATAGTGTGGCGAGCAGTATGCTACCCATGTAGCTATACACGATTCCCATGTACTGGGTTTTTCAACGTTCTCCTTAGAAAACTATCATTTTGACCTTTTTGAGTTCCGCGAGTGCAACGACACATCGTGAATGTGCTAATGTATTTCCCATACACATAAGATTACGCTAAGACTCATTCTTAACACTCGTGGGAGTTGACCTCACGAATTCCCTAAGCGAGTGGCCTCGCTACACTTGATGAGCGGACGTATGACGTATGAAATACGCATACTTGGAAAATTTGGATTCAAAGCCTTGGACACTCGTTGCACATGTGATCATGATTGAATATACATTTTGAGCCTCGTATCGCTCAAAAATACTGAAATGTGCCTTTTCGTAAATACGTATTCATATTATTGCTTTCATTTTGGTATTTGTGCGAAAGGTGGGAAAATGTGTGGCTTATGCACGTTGGCACATCCTGACACATTGTATTGTTTAATGCGCACCTCATATGGTACACTTTTGTCTCATGCTTGAGACATCGGTAAATGCACCAAAGGCATGCTATAGACTTGATGTGACTCATGAACGAACTGAACACCATATGGGTATAGGCACAGAACCCTTGTTGAGGGTTGCGACTCGGCTAGAGTCTTTGAGCGATGGCCCCATGATCATGAGAAAGAGCTCACGTACTGTGATACCCTAGAAATGAAAATGAAGATGGTGTTAGATCACCTTTACCAGCAATGTGCTCTTCTGTGGCTGTGTGAGGCCGAGCATGTGGATTAAATGGCTAAGATCTCGTTGCGTACCTCATGGGGACCACGAGGCGTATATGTCTAAATACTTATGCAAAGTTAAATTCATGTAAAGAGGCATGTGTTTGATACGCTTGCATTGACATACTTGCAAATATCGTAATGCAAACATTTGTTTACAGATATGGTTGTCTGACCTGACTTGGCACTTGCACGTATCTACTCGTGACTAGAAATGAAACACGTAAATACTACCAGTTACGTTTGATGGTTGACTATGTACTCTTCGCATTTACGCATATTGACACGAACGGTCTATGGATCGTATGCGACACATATGTATATGTGGTAATTCACCTCTTGGCATTACGCTAATGCATGTCGCACACTATGTATCTGACTTGTCCCGACAAAGGTTTGGGATCAACCACCCTGTTAGGGTGTTGGCACATTTCCTAACTTATATGGTTGAACTCCGTTGAGAGTTAAGCATGGGTGAGGGACCCATCACGTGAGTGAAGATCACTTATTTAAATGCCACATCCCTGATTGTTAATGTATTCGCCTTCGTCGATAATGTACTTCTCTTGTTGTGTTTGAGTACGTAAATGTTGAGTGTGACCTTGACATTTCTGCTCGTGTTGCCCTGTGGGGAACACAAGGCCAGATGGGCCTAAGTACCTCGGAATGAGGGATTGTGACTGGAGACGCCTAATTGAGGCTAACTGTTGATTAATGAATGCGATGATTCCCATCATCATTATTGCTCCATTATTAAATTGCTTTACTGCTTAAATGCCTGAATATCTTCATGTACATTTGCATTGGGCACACAATTTACCCTTGACACTTGACCTGTCCCGTAAGTACAAAATGGACTTGAAGCGCATTATGCTTGTCTTTGAGACTGGATTGGATGCTAGAAACTCTGTGGCAAGTTTGTGTGGGTGATAGACCCATCTCGTGAGTTGAGCTCACTTATACTAAAAACATGTGGTTACACGTGTCTTCCTTCGTAGTATATCATGTGTGCTTTGGATATATATAATTGATGAAACACTCGTCGTTGCCCTCAAATGCAAATGCAAATTCCATAATCCTGCTAATCGTTTGATCACGATAGTACTGCTTATCTTGGAACATAATACTAGAATTATATCTTCCTTGCTCACTTACTTAGACGTTTGATATTATTGTCTAAGTGTAATAATGCTTGACATTATCGCTTATCACTTACCGTTATCTTTACTTCACTGCTGGTGTTAGTACTGTGCCTGTACTGGTCTTGCTCGTAATTCCTTAGCTACTTGTTGTTTAGTAGTGGCTTCGCTCAATTCCTTGCTTTTGCTAGTTCCTTATTGTACTTGCTACTTTTATTGTTGTTTAGACTTGTAGCACGTGCACTTACTTGACACCTGCACATATATCTGTCACTTTACCCGTTGCATGCTATATGCTTTTTCCTTGATAAAATGGATATATAATGTGGTTATTCTTCACCAGCTCGCAAGAGTACTGACCCCGTTTTATGGAGATACAGGTGAATGGCTTGTCGTGGTGTGATGGAGCTCGATGTGCGGCAGAGGACTGAACCCACACTCTAGAACTTGAGATCTTAGCAATGGTCTTTTGAAAAGGGAAATGATGTATATTGCTCATATATCAATTTGTAATAAATAAAATGTTTCTTCTTGTTGTTTCTTCCTGTGACCCGCTCAGAATTTCCAACTGTTCTCCCATGCCAGTTTTCCTTTTTGCGTAATGCTTTCAAAAAAAAATTTACTCTGAAAATTTAAGGATTTTCCAAGTTGGGATTTTGGGGCGTCACATTAGGTCCCCCGTTGGTGCCAAATCGGCACCGGGTGCTAAGGCACCCGACCACCTTGTCGCCAGTGGAGCAGCCCTTGGTGCGCTCCGACATGGGGTCCGGACCCCTTGCGAGCATCAACAAGGTTGGCACGACCCCATAGAGTTCCACGGGAACTCATCTGTGGCGACGTTTGCCCTTCCGTGCTGATAGGCGATGTTTTAGCCTTGTAGCGGAATTTGTCGCTTGCAAGCAACGTACATTGCTGCTTCAGGTTTCGGTTACTCGTACCTGCAGCCCGTAGGGGTGGCAGTGCGGTTGAGCTTGCAAGCGGTGCCGCAACACACGCTTGCGTGGGTTTGTCTGGTTCTATGGACTTTTCAGGTTTTCAGTCTTGTTCGTGCCCCAGTTGTGCGGGCAGAGTGCGGTCGCACATCTGGACTTGCTAATGTTGTTCCCATAAGCATGGGATTAAGTCGGATTCTAGCTCTTGACACTCGTGAGTGTGGGTTTTGCGAGGATCCCTTGCGGATGGTTTCGCTACGCGAGTTTTGCCGCGTTACGATAATTGTATGCGTATTTGGAAGAAATACGTAGTCCAGGCTCGGGACGCTCCTCGCACACCCCGTAACTACAGTACATGTATTTTGAGCCTTGTGCCGCTGAGAACTTGTAGTTAGCGGTACCTTACCTGCTTGTCGACGTATCATTGCTCACAACACGATATTTGGGCAAAATTCTACCTTTGTGGGTTTTTCCTTTTTCGCACATGCAAGTTGGCACGTTTTGACACGTATGTCACTAGCTCAGTTGTCGAGTGTCTTCTTGTTTGGCTCTCATTTATATATCGATGGATATACGCTGCACCAGAGGCGTGCTTTGCACTCGACATGACATACACTTGGATAGAACAGAACACTGTAGGGTTTGACACCTTTGACCTGTTGAGGTTTTGAGACTCGGTTGGAGTCTACGGGCAATGGCCCGGTGGTATCATCGCAAAATTTTTACTTTTGTGAGTCAAACTGACATTTGAAAAAGTTTTTGAAAATAACTTGCCTCCGTTTTAAAATGCGGGATAATTCCGAAGAATGGGACTCGCCTGTCAGTACGAGGTTCAACCGTTCCTGGCTCCTTTACCAGGGGTAATTGAACCAAGGATCAATTGTATGCTTAACTTTGCTCAACTTGTCTAAATCATGTTCTATTTCCTAAATGCACAAAGAATCAGGCATGTGCTATGGCTTTCTGAAAATGCAGGTTTGAAAACATGATGTTTGCTTTAAGATTTGAAATACTTGGAAATTTTTGGAAAAGATGTCACTTGGAAAATCGTGAATCATGGTGAAAGAATATTTCTGAGGAAAATGAAAATCGATTTCTGAAGAATATAGAGTGTTTTATGAAAATGGATTTCTGAGGAATTTCAAGTAACTTTGGAAAATTTGATTTTCCTGAATTCAAACTTTGAATTTGAAGATATTATGACTTGGAAAATCATGATTTGAAGTTGAGAAATACTTGAAATATCACTTTAAAGATCAATGTTTTGAGAAAATCAATTTCTGAATAAGACTTAGAAATTTTTGAGAAAATCGATTTCTATGAATTGAAATTGGAATTTGCAAATGAATGAAATGAATGAATATGGATTTGAAAGACTTGATTTTGAGGAATTGAGAAAATTCTTTTTGTATTTTTGAGAAATGCAGTGCATTTTTGAAGTTAGCCTAAGAGTGTAGGCTGAATGTGGCTAATACGAAGATTACAAATCTAGGTATCATTCGTATTCTGACTATGGACATAAATACAAATTCCACAAAGTTTGTCAACTCCATAAGAGCTAGTGCACGTGCCATTCATGTAGACAATAGTGGATTTGAAATATGTGCATGAATGACAAGCATAACAGTTATATATCAAAGTTCAAAACTATATGCAATGCAAATCCTAATCTAAGCAGAAATTGAAATTCTTATTCCAAATTTAATTACAATTTACATCACTAATTGAATTTAAATGACTAAAAATTAAAGTCTTCAATGTTCCTGCAAAACTAGAAAACTGGTTAGTGAAGAGATGTTGGCTTTTCTAGATTTATCCAGTAATATCTAGAAATTACTGGATTTTGCTAGATATAAGCCATTTTCCATATGATTCCCTTATATAAACTTAATAAAATATGAAAAGAGATAGAATAAATATGAAAATGGAATTTGAAATTTCAAAATTGGGGTCAAAATGACCAAAATACCAATGATAGCAAGACTATGACCTTGAAATCAGGGTTTTTAGAAAGATATTTTGTAAAATACAACTTTTGAAATACAAATAATGATAAATTAACTCAAATATGATATGACATGATTAAAAATGTGAAAATTAGGGTTTAGAATTTCGAAATTGAAGTCAAATGACCAAATTACCCCTGATAGCAACACTATGGCCTTGAAATCAGGGTTTTCTGAAATAGATTTTTGGTAAAAACTTGGGATTTATGGTTGAAATAAACATAACATAAAAAATGAAACATCTTAATATGATTATAAACATGAACAAACCCTAAAAACATGAACTTATACACGAAAATCAAGAAATATTACAAATATCATGATTTTGGCAGTGTTTTTGGATCTTTCAGGTACCCTGTTTTGCAATTTGATCTATTCAAGCATCAAATGAGTTCTAAATTTTATAAAAATCGACAGTTGTACTTATTATAACCCTAAAACCAGATTGGAATCATAAAAATATATTTTTGACATTATTCCAATTTGAAAATTGAATTAAAACCCTAAAATAAGCTATTTTCACCCATGTTCACAGACCAATTCTATTGTAGACCCGAATCAGGGGCCAAATTATCATAGAAATTTATGAAATTTTACAGAGATAAACTAGACATAAAAACAAAAAGTTTCCTTTTTACAGATCAGAAAAATCATCTTCGATGAGGAATAAACCCTTCTGGCAATCTGAACTAAAATTTAATGAATCTAACATTGGTTAAAACAGATACTTCAGGTTGAAAATACATAAATAAATAACAAACTTAATCAAAATTTTCTGAAATTTCAGTCGTAAACAGTAGAAAGAAAAATAATGAAATTCCTTTTTTACAGATCATGAATCAGATCTACGGTCTGAGATCTATGATCAACACAAGTCAGATTAGGGTTTTGGTAAACCCTAACGAGTTTTAAATCTCAAATCTGATTATCTGACTGAGGAAAAATACTAAACAGAAGCTAAAAATTATCAAAATTTCACAGTAAATAGTTCACATCAATAGAAATTCACTGCATCTTACGGATCTCGAATTGGATATCAGATGAGAGAAATATCACAACTGCAAGTTACCTATGAATTTCCATATCGATTCTAAATGACTGAAAATCACGGTTTAATCTTTTATTTTTTTGACAGGGTTCTCGAATTCCAAAACATCCTAAATTTTTACAGTAGTTTGCTGACATATCGATGCATCACATATTAAAAAATCAAAAATTCACAGTGAGTACTTCATTACGAAATAACATGTTCTTTGCTGATTCAAGCTTAAAACACACAGAAATTTGATAAAATCTAATAAAGCATGCATTAATCAATGAAAATAATAAAGAAAATACCAAAACAGTAAAATAAAATTGATTTCTATGCTAGAAAATGTGTAATAAATATAAATAAGCAAAGAAATAAATAAAATACAGGGAATCTATGGCTGGAATTGCTTTTATCCTTGAAACCATGGATTTAATCCATTTAATCGGATAAATCTCATGTTTTCTTGGTTAAGAATATAAAAAAACAATGCAATAAATGATTCTAATGGATTAGAATCATGGAAAATAGCATGTAATAGGGTTAGATCATCTTCTCGAATTGAACTTGAGGTTCTTGAGGTTGAATCCTTGGTTTAATCCATGAAAGGGGAGGTGCCAATGGTGAAATCTAATATAAAATCATAAAAAACTAATAAAAAATAATAAAATAATATTAAATAACTCACCTTGGGGCTGCAGCTGCAATGGAGGAAGGTGGAAGTGCTGGAGAGGAGAGAGAAACCACAAAAATTTGAGAGAGAAAAGAGCTCCCTTTGACCCCCTTTAGGTCCCCTATTTATAGATTTTTTTTTTGATTTGTTTAGGAAGAGTTTTGATTTTTTGGACTCTTTTTAATTGTTTTTGATAAACCACATGGGGAGGACGAATTTTTTGGAGAATTCTAACCTAAATGGACTCTAATTAATCCCTAATTAACACCTAATTAAACCCTAGAAAGTCCAAATGTGGCACCACCTAGTATGGACCCACACTTGGTTTTTAAAACTTTAATTTAAAACCTTTAAAAACCAATGGTTTAAAACTTAAATAAAATGGATTTTTAAAATTGATTTTTACTCCTCTAAACCCCTAGCCTAACTAGGACAATGACTAACCCTAGTCTAACCTTGACTTCTTCAAATGTGGTGCCACCGCGAGTGGGCCTCACTTGAATTTTCAAAACTGATTTTAAAACCTGAAATTGAGAGAATTTTCAAAAGATTTTCAAAAGTAAACTTGAAATCAAAAGTTTTGAAATGGCATAGAGTTTCAACTGGGTCAGAACACCTTTGGATATGGTGCCAACTGAGGTGGCCCCACATCTAAGTTTTGAAAAACTTGAAATAAATACAAAAAATGGCTTTAAAAAAGGGTTAAAATCAACAGTTGAAATTCAAAGTTTTGAAAATAGAGTTCTAAGCGAACTGGAACTCTGGGCTAGAGTCCTAAATTTTTAGGACTCTGAGATTTTGGATTTTAAAAGCCAAATGGAGGAGTTTTTGAAAAGATTTTATAAAAAATGGCGAAACATGTCAGAAAATACAGTCAGGGTTAGACTTCTAACTAAATCAGAACTCTGAAATAGAGTCCTCAATTAACTAGACTCTACAAAATGACCTAATTTTTGAAAAACAAATGAAAATAACAAAAATAAAAGTAAAAACAGACTCTAGAAAAGACTCCTGACTGGATTAGGACTCTGGGACAGAGTCCTGATCGGACTGAAACTCTAGATTCTTTTTTTTGGTATTTTCTGAAAAACAGATGAAAGAACTTATGAAAATAGTGAAAACAATAACAAATATTGAAATAAAACAAAGTTCTAATTCAACTGAGACTCTGGGGACAAAGTCCTAATTGAACTAGGACTCTTAGATTTTTGGATTTACTTGAGAAAACAAATGAGAGAATTTTGAAAAACAGTTAAAAATAGGATAAAATTGAAGTTTTGGTTCAGAGTCCTGATCTGATTAGGACTCTAAGAAAGAGTCCTGATTCGATCAGAACTCTAAGAATTTTGGTTTTCTGATAATCAAATGATGAAATTTAGGCAAAGCTTTTGAAAACCAGTGAAAATGAAGTATGAAAACCAATTTTGGATAGAGTCCTGATTCGATCAGGACTCTGGGGTAGAGTACTGATTTGATTAGGACTCTGGGATAAAACCTCAGAATTTTGAAATTCTTTGATAAAAGTGTAACAGTTTTTATAGATGAAAAGAATTTTGAAAGATTCTCTCAAAATTGAAATTAGGATCAGAGTCCTGATCCAACTAGGATTCTCTGAACAGACTCCTGTTTTGACTAAAACTCTGAGTTTCTGACTCATTTTGAAAGATTTTGAAAGATTTGATTGAAAATGGATAAAATAGCTGTAAAAGATTAGAGTCATAATCTGATTAAAACTCTAAAGAAGAGTCCTGATCCGACTGGACTCTTGAAGAAGAGTCCTGATCCAACTAAGACTCTAAAATTTTGGCCAAAACGGAGGAAATGGACAAGGGATATGACCATAACTGGTTTAAAATCAGAATGGTGTTTTAAAAAGATTCAAACAGATGAAAATACAGAGTCCTGATCCAACTAAGACTCTAAAATTTTTGAGATTTTTGATAAATAAAGAAGTTCAGAAGCGACACCACCTAAATGGGTCTCATCTGAGAATTAAAATCAGTTAAAAATTGAGTTTAAAACAAATCCAGATTGTTTTCTGAGAAAACATTTCAAAATATAAGATCCCGGGGGTTAGCAAATGACAGAATATTGTTTAAAAACCTAGGTTTTAAAATTGATTTTGAAAGAAAAGTTTTAAAACTTGAATTTGGATTAAATATTTTGAAAACAGGAGTGCTGGATCTCGAAAATGAGATGTAATGACATGCAATGCCATGCAATGCAATGAAATGGTATGCCGAATGCATGCAATGATATGCAATGACACATGAAATATATAAACACTAGATGAGGGTGTTTACAGATGCCCCTCTTTGCTACTAAGCCGGTTGTAAGCTGAGCTTAGTGGCAAAGAAAATACACCAAATTTGGACTATATATATAAAAAAATGCCCCAGTTAGGAGAATCTAACTGGGTGTGAAGGAATTAATTCAGATGATGATGGTAGATACAGAATGAAGAACAAATAAGAAGATTCACCTCATCGAAATGAGGCTCAGGCTTAGCCCTTAACCTGGATGGGGCGGGAAATGAAATACGTCATCAGAATGAGGGTCAAGTTTAACCCCTTGACCTGATCAGGAAATGAAATACCTCATCAAATGAGGCCCAGGTTTATACCCTTAACCTGATTGGGCGGAAAATGGAATACCTCATCAAATGAGGCCCAGGTTTATACCCTTAACCTGATTGGGCGGAAAATGAAATACCTCATCAAATGAGGCCCAGATTTATACCCTTAACCTGATCGGGAATAGAAATGGTAAGTTGGATGACAAATAAGACGACTTTCTTGAAGAGGTATAAGGCAACTCTTTTGACAGTGCGAAAGATGAATAAGGCGATCCAAAAGAGCAGAGCGATTCTTTCGACAACACGAAAGATGAATAAGGCGATGGAAGGCAATTCTTTTGACAATGCAAAAGATAAATAAGGCTATCCTTTCGGAGAAAAGGCTAATCTTTTAACAACGCGGAAGATGAATAAGGCGATCCAAAGGAATAAGGCGATTCTTTCGACAATGCGAAAGATGAATAAGGCGATCCAAAGGAACAGGGTGATTCTTTCGACAACACGAAAGATTAATAAGATGATCCAAAAGAACAAGGCGATTCTTTCGACAACGCGAAAGATGAATAAGGTGATCCATAGGAACAAGGTGATTCTTTCGACAACGCGAAAGATGAATAAGGTGATCCATAGGAACAAGGCGATTCTTTCGACAACGTGAAAGATGAATAAGGTGATACATAAGAACAAGGTGATTCTTTCGACAACGCGAAAGATGAATAAGGTGATCCATAGGACAAAGGCGATTCTTTCGACAACGCGAAAGATGAATAAGGTGATCCAAAAGAAGAAGGTGATTCTGTCGACAGCGCGAAAGATGAATAAGGTGATCCAAAGGAACAAGGTGATTCTTTCGACAACTCGAAAGATGAATAAGGTTATCCTTTTGGAGAGAAGGCTAATCTTTCAACAACGCGAAAGATGATAAAGGTTACTCTCTCAAGGAGGCAAAAGGTGATGCCAGAATGTGTCAAGATAGACATTGAGCTCTTCACTTCATGTCAAGATAGTAAGAAAATATTGCCAAAATGTTAAAAATTGTTTGTTGATTCAAAATGCTTGAAATTGATGTATATTAGTATGAAAATATTTCCTCTTTTCTACCTGAAGTATTACCTCCGACCGAGCTTAACTCCGTAGAATCAAGATTCAAATTCAAATTGCTTGCGATTGACTTTCTTTCAAGGAAGCTGTCAATTTCCTTGATATGAGCAGAAAAGAGAGTATTCTTGATATTGTGAAGGCAATTGGTGAAAGAATATTGATAGTAGAATTTCACAAAATTTAAAGAGGATTCTTCGCAGATTTGGCAGTCTGATATCCTGGGAGCTTCTCTCATGATAATCTTTCTGCACTCTTTCGGGCTCTCTTGGGTGTTTTACATCGTCCTTCATTTTGGAGATGTCCTGACTTTTCTTTCTCTCTATTTTTTTTTTTAGAAGGGTACGTCACAAACTCCTTCATCTTGGAGATGTTCTGATCCTTCTTTCTCTCAGGGATTATCTTGACGGTATTGGTTCATTGGTTGGAAATCTCTTGATGATAGCAGAAATTAAATATCCTTTAGGGTTTGTCAGGAGGCTCATCGCATCGGCCTTCATCTCGACAGTGCTTTGGACTTTCCCTGGAAGGATCCGTCACAAACTCCGTCATCTTGGAGATGATTCAAATCTTCTTTGGCCTCGGAGGTCTACTCGCTTAATTCGCCTTCATCTTGACGACAATTGAGAGATCCCTTTTGCAGATATTTAATTGCAGCTTAGGTGATTGAGGAGATATGGAAATTGAGTGGATTTTTCTGTATCACCCAGGATATTTCGACTGCTTTAATTTCCAAGAATGATCTTTAAAAATGTGTCATTGACTGTGATCAATACCGATCACTTATGGCTTTGCAACAATATTGAATTTCCTTTGCTGGCCATATTGAGGATTTATTCTTCATCCTTTTGGTTGGCCAATTGAAAGATCTTTAGTTTTGAATCCTTCTTTGCGAAAGCTTTGTCCTTTCGGAAGTAATACTGAAGGTATTTTGAGGTAATAATTTTTTTTTTGCAATAAAGATTTTGAGATCAACAACTATTTTTCATGACAAATTGGCAAAATATTCTTGGAATCTTTGGTGAAAGAAATTGCTTGATATCCAAGTTGACACATCAGTGGCATTCTGGATGAAGGTCCAACACGAACCTAAACTCTAAAGGTAAATCCAATACAAAATTGGAATTATGAAGGTAAGTCCTAGCACAATGCTGAATTTTGAAGGTAAGTCCAATTCAGAAGTTGGTTTTGAAAGAACATCCGAATCAGGACTCGGGTTCTACAAGGAAAACAGGAAAATTCCAGTCGAAACTCGAGCCTTTGAAGGAAAGCTAGGAAGTTTGGTTTTTAAGGAGAGAAGATTCGGGTCGAAACCCAATTCTTCAAAGGAAAACTCGAGTTTAAAACTCAAAATTTTCAAAGGAAAATTGGAAGGTTCGAGTCGAGGCTCGAATCTCAAAGGAAAACTTAAAAGTTCTGATCTTGAAGAAAAGAAAACTCGAGTTTAAAACTCAAATCTTCAAAGGAAAGCTGGAAGGTTCGAGTTGGGGCTCGAATCTCAAAGGAAACTGGAAAGTTTAGATTTTTGAAAGAAAAGAAGACTCGAGTTAAAACTCAAATTTTCAAAAGAAGGCTGGAAAATTCGAGTCGGGGCTCGAATCTCAAAGGGAAACTTGAAAGTTTATTTATTTTTGAAGGAAAAGAAGACTCGAGTTAAAACTCAAATTTTCAAAGGAAAGCTAAAAAGTTCGAGTCAGGGCTCGAATCTTAAAGGGAAATTGGAAAATTCGAGTCAAGACTCGCATCTCAAAGGAAATTTAGAAGTTCGAGTAGAAACTTGAAAAATTGGAAGTTCGAGTCGAGTTTGAATCTTAAAGGAAAATCTTTAATCAGAAGATTGAATTTTGAAAATCGACAGTGCGAGGACTGGGATTGAAAGTTTTGAGAATGGCTAGTTCGAGGACTGGATTATTGGACTTGCAATGAAAAAGACCATCATATTTAGATTTATGTGGTCTGATTTTCAGGATTAACCCCTTATCCTGAACGGGGATATGAATAGAAATTGGAGAATTTTGGGGAAATCATGGAAAATGATTCAGGTTTATCCCTTAACCTGAAGGGGAAAGAAAATGGATGCAGAATTAATGCAAAATGAAATGCAAATGCACATGAAATGTAAATGAATGCAAAATTAATGCAAGTGGGTGCATATAAATGAAAAAAGAGAGATTGGTTTATCTTGCTTGCATACAGGATGTTTTGAGGTAAAGATAGATTTTTCAAAAAAAATGCCCCAGTGTAACTAGGGAGGAAGATTTTGAATACAAAAAGGATAATCGAGGAATAAGGTGACATGCTTCTTGATTGAGAGACATCCTCAAGGTCATTCTTCACATAAGATATATTGTGAAAAGGAAAGAGACACAAATAAAATGGTGCCAAATTATTTGCAAATTTAATAATTTTATTGATGCTTAAAAATTGAGGAAAGGAAACAGAATTATATTATCCCTTTGAAATGATAAAAGCAAAATGAGAAGTGAGAAAGTGCTTGCACATGGGATCTTTAAAGTAAAAGGAGAATGCTATTTTGAAAGTGAGAAATCATTTTGGGAAGAAAATCAACTGCAAGGTTGATTTTGAAGAATGATCAGCGTGAGAGCTGATCTTTGAAAGGGGAATCAACACGGGGGTTGAGAGATCATCATGAGGGTTGATTTTGAAAACGAATTGGTTTAACAATAATTTTGGAAAAGAAAATCAACACAAGGGTTGATTTTTAAAGATAATGTTCAAAATTAAATTTAAGAAAAGAAGATCACCGCGATGGTTGATTTTTGAAAAAGATTGGACCGAAGTATTAAACTTTTGGGTGATCATAATGAAGATATTCGTAGATTTTTTTTTAAAATTTCATGATTTTTGAAAAACCCTCATAGGTAATTTCATTTCTCTCATGAATGATGTTGGGATTGCCCCTCATCTCGAAAAGAAAGGGAATTTAATGTGGCTTAATAGAAGCCGATGGAAAAGAGGATTCTTTAAAACGAAAATGTTACATTTATTTCTTTATTTATTTATTTTGAAAAGGTGCCCTAATGGGACAAAAGAAAGAAGTATTGGATAAAGAAAACAGACATTTTATTGATAAGCAAAATTGATAACAAAAAGACTGCATACTTATAAGTACTCGACCAAAAGGTTGCAAAAACTGGGCGGACTTGCCCCTACGAGGTGACTGGCAAAACGAAAGGAAGAAAGCAGGAAATTTTGGCATCATCAATTTTCTGAATGATCTGGGAAAGGCTTGGTCAGGATGGCCAGCTCGTCTTCTTCTTCATCTTCAGCAAGAAGGCTCTTGTCAATGCTGTCCTGAACAATATTTTTGAAGACAAAACAATGATCGATGTCATGCCCTACTGCCCGATGGAACTTGCAGAACTGATTCATGAACCCTCCCATGACGATGGGAGGAGTTGTGGCTTTTGGGAGCTTCACTAATCCCTTGGTCAGCATGAATTCAAGGGCTTCTTCGAGTGTTTGTTTGAGAGGAGTGAACACACGATCATTACTCCAACCTTCACGCTTTATCTTTTCCTTTTATGGAAAGTTGGACTGAGATAGCTTGCTATTCTACTTTTTCTCTTGATCCGCATGGTTACCTTTACTACTTTTGTTATCATTGTGGCTGATGTTGGAAGAGAAGGTGAAATTGATTTTCTTTTTCGATTCTTGTTGATTGTTATTCTTGGTGAAGATGAAACCCTCGTAAGATCCATTTTCCATACTCAACTTGAGCCACTCAACTCGTTCTGTCAATTCTATAAAGGTCTTGGATGGAGAGGTGGAAATCAGTCCCCTTAGGGGTTGCGAGAAGTTACTCAAGATCAAAGATAGTGCATGTCCCTCTGATATCGGATCACATATCTTGTTTCAAGCGGATCTCCACCTATGAATACAATCCCTGGCTTTCTCATTTTCCTTCTGCTTTAGACTGCAGAGATGACTGAGAGTCGGGGGTGCCTCAGCATTGAATAAAAAACACTCAATAAACAAATTGACCACTTTGTCAAACTCTTTTAGCTCTATAGGGTTAATATGTTCTGAATACCATTTTGCTGCGATACCCTCCAAACTGCGGGGAAAACAAAGAAATAAGGCTCGGTTGTTCCTCCTGAACCTGAAACATTATGCGAAGAATAAGGCGAGATGTGCCTTGGGATCACCAGAACCATCGAATTTAATGAATTTCTTAGGGAGATTATCCAGATTGTCGTCTCTCTCCAAAACGTTATAGAAGTCTTCGCTGGTTAAGACCTTCTTTCCCTTGTCGCGGGCCTGCAGATCTCGAACTATTCTGACCACATCTTTGAATTGTGGCTGGTCAAAGTCACTGATAGACTGATCTTTGAATTTATGGGCTGACCCTTGCCCTTGAGTTGACTTCCGAAATGCCTGATGAGTCTCGAACTCTTCATCTGAATCTTTCGCTGATTCTTCTTCATCGGTCAAATCAGCATACTGAATGGACTTCTTGGCTGCCTTCGAGACCTCCTTCATCGCTCAACCTTTTGCCTTTTGCTTAACTTGGGTTTGCTCTGCACTGGCTTCAGCTTGCTCTGCCAACATTTTAGTCATCATCTTTTTGAACATGGCATACATTTGAGGATCAATGTCATCCTCAACCTGCTGCCCTTGATTTCTGCCAGAATGCGGGGAACCCATCTCTTCTTCTAAGGCTGTTGAGTGAGCCATGCCTTCGACTGGTGCGGTTTTCTTTCCGGACATTGTTTGAACCATTAAGTGTCACGAAAGCTCTCTTGAATGTCACTAACGCTCTCTGCAGAGCAGAATTGATGGTTTGGCTTTTGAAAGAGCTTTTGATTGGAGGAAAATATTTACTGAGAATTTTGGTAGACAATTGAAAGAGTATCCCATTACTAGGGATTGAGTCGTCGCTGGGATTACGACAATTGCGTTGTCATTCCTTTGCAAAAATAAACAACTGAAAAATATGCCTTGTTACCTAGGCGAGGTCGTCAAACCAAGATAGGATGAAATTTAAAGGAATTTTATTAAAGAAAGGAAAAACATGATTTTATTAATAATAAACTTGACAAAGGGGAGGAGGACAGACAATTTTCCACCACTCCTGATAATCAGAGGACACTCGAGGACCAGGAAAAATAGTGAGAGTAACAAAAGAATCTCAGCCATGTCTGGCAGAATGGTATGCTCCGGACCACTGATCTGATGTGAGATCAAACTCTGGCAAGATCCCTGATAGTAGGCAAATTTCTATGCGCTTCTGTCTCTGAGAGAACTGTTTGACACACAACTCTGGATGATAGTATGCGCAGAAGAATGGTCCAAGTAGCCTGAATCGCTTGCCATATGCATAAGTATATCTGGGAGGTGATTCCTGACGATCAAAGTAGTCCCACACAACCTCTTCCTCATGAAGGTTATCGATCAAGAACCGGTATCGTGTAACTGGAAGGAGTTTTTCACCATTGTATTTGAATGAACTGGCTCGGTCTGGCACATGCTGGAGGAACCAAGATTGCAATGCATAGGTGCACCCTTCGACCAGAATTGATTCTCCGAGTGTGAAATGGGTCAACCCTCGGTATAGAAAAGCGAGTGCGGCCATGGCTATGGAGAGGCGGCTGGTCTGTTGACTTCCCCACCTTCGCAGAAGTTGAACTATCCTGATATCCATGTAATTTCGTCCATCTGGAAAGAGAGCTGATCCCACAGTACATAAGACCATCGCATGCTGGATTCTTTTTTGAGTCGTTCGAGATAAGAAACTGACTTCCACAAATGTCCCATACTGTTTGTAGATTTCAAGCAGGTTCACATATTCATTTCCATTCTTCTCGATGAATGGCCAAGACTTGCATCCTGTCATGCGAGCTAAAGCGTCTCGGGGATCCAGACCCTTGACATTGATCAAAAATTGTTTCTCCAATGGATCTCCAGACTGACCAACTGGTTCAGGTAATCCCATAATCTCCGAGAATCCATCCATCAATAAAGTCATTTCCCCCCATGGGAACCAGAAGGTACTAGTGCTCGGATTCCACCGTTCTGCCAGTGCGTGGATCAAATTGTCGTTGATTGTCTGCTTTCCCACTGCGGATGTCAGTTCCAATCCACAATCGCTCAAATGGTCCAGAAACATACGAGAGAAGTTCTTGAGCCATGAATAATACCATCGGGGAAGGAAGGATCCGGTGCTGAGGACTCGATGTTCAGGAAGACCTTGTCGCACCTCGTAGGAGATGTGACCTTCAGGAAAGACTGAATCGAGTTGACTGGATGCCATCGGACTGGAAAACATGGAGAATTGGAATAAGACTTAGGAAAATACAGGAATTTTGAAAAGAATGCAGGCAGGATAAAAATGAAGCAGAAAATTTGAGATCTAGAAGAACGAAAGGATGGAAAATCACCTGGAGTTTTGAGGAAAATAAAGAGGAATTTGAAAATTCGTCCAGGGTTTGAATAAAACAGGATTTTTAGATAGTATATGGAAACAGATGAAAAAACTAGAGATTTTTGAAAATCGTCTAGTATTTTAGAAAACTTATGGAAAAATGTGGTAAAAGAAACTGACATTCAATCATATCCTGTACAAACAAGTATGCACATACAACATTCCCTAAAAGCTGACTCTAGATACACAAGTTTTGAAATAGCTGTAGGAACTTAATCCTAACTCTAAGGTTCAGATCACCTGTGTGCAATCATGCTATGCCTATATACTCGAGCCGAGACTCGATGTACGTGGCCTAAAATCAATTTCTCCGGTTCTAGGTTCTTGTTTTCCAACATCCTTAAGCGCCTGCCGATATACGTTGGACTATGGCCCTTGGTACGTGGCAGGGGGGTTTTCACCCAAATAGGTGGCCCAGTTGTGAGGCTTTGTCTCGAACTATGGTTCTAGAAGAAAGCCTAGCAACGTGAAGACCAGGTAAAGATAGGTGGGGTGGTTTTTGAAAACATGAGCACATGCAAGCAAACAGAGGGCTCTAAGTCCTGAAGAGATAGAATTTTGAAATATTTGAAGAAGCAAACATTGTTTTCATACAATTCCTAAATTGAGGAGTGTTGTATTAGACCTAAGTCTATGTGAGCATGAATAATTCTCCTCAATATGGTCCTACCAAACCATGCCTAGTCTACATGCAATCCATGTCAGCTGGGTTCAAGTCTAGGCTCCTAGGTTCATATGATATCATAAAATAAAAGCTGACATTCCATGGAACACGATTTTGACAATTTGAACTAAGTTAAGCACACAATTGATCAGGCGAAGATAGGTCCCATCACGGTCGCCAAACCTGGTATCATCGCAAAATTTTTACTTTTGCGAGTCAAACTGACCTTTGAAAAAGTTTTTGAAAATAACTCGCCTCCGTTTTAAAATGCGGGATAATTCCGAAGAATGGGACTCGCCTGTCGGTACAAGGTTCAACCGTTTATGGCGCCTTTACCAGGGGTAATTAAACCAAGGATCAATTGTATGCTTAACTTTGCTCAACTTGTCTAAATCATGTTCTATTTCCTAAATGCACAAAGAATCAGGCATGTGCTATGGCTTTCTGAAAATGCAGGTTTGAAAACATGATGTTTGCTTTAAGATTTGAAATACTTGGAAATTTTTTGAAAAGATGTCACTTGGAAAATCGTGAATCATGGTGAAAGAATATTTCTGAGGAAAATGAAAATCGATTTCTGAAGAATATAGAGTGTTTTATGAAAATGGATTTCTGAGGAATTTCAAGTAACCTTGGAAAATTTGATTTCTCTGAATTCAAACTTTGAAATTGAAGATATTATCACTTGGAAAATCATGATTTGAAGTTGAGAAATACTTGAAATATCACTTGAAAGATCAATGTTTTGAGAAAATCAATTTCTGAATAAGACTTAGAAAATTTTGAGAAAATTGATTTCTATGAATTGAAATTGGAATTTGCAAATGAATGAAATGAATGAATATGGATTTGAAAGACTTGATTTTGAGGAATTGAGAAAATTCTTTTTGTATTTTTGAGAAATGCAGTGCATTTTTGAAGTTAGCCTAAGAGTGTAGGCTGAATGTGGCTAATACGAAGATTACAAATCTAGGTATCATTCGTATTCTGACTATGGACATAAATACAAATTCCACAAAGTTTGTCAACTCCATAAGAGCTAGTGCACGTGCCATTCGTGTAGACAATAGTGAATTTGAAATATGTGCATGAATGACAAGCATAACAGTTATATATCAAAGTTCAAAACTATATGCAATGCAAATCCTAATCTAAGCAGAAATTGAAATTCTTATTCCAAATTTAATTACAATTTACATCACTAATTGAATTTAAATGACTAAAAATTAAAGTCTTCAATGTTCCTGCAAAACTAGAAAACTGGTTAGTGAAGAGATGTTGGCTTTTCTAGATTTATCCAGTAATATCTAGAAATTACTGGATTTTGCTAGATATAAGCCATTTTCCATATGATTCCCTTATATAAACTTAATAAAATATGAAAAGAGATAGAATAAATATGAAAATGGAATTTGAAATTTCAAAATTGGGGTCAAAATGACCAAAATACCAATGATAGCAAGACTATGACCTTGAAATCAGGGTTTTTAGAAAGATATTTTGTAAAATACAACTTTTGAAATACAAATAATGATAAATTAACTCAAATATGATATGACATGATTAAAAATGTGAAAATTAGGGTTTAGAATTTCGAAATTGAAGTCAAATGACCAAATTACCCCTGATAGCAACACTATGGCCTTGAAATCAGGGTTTTCTGAAATAGATTTTTGGTAAAAACTTGGGATTTATGGTTGAAATAAACATAAAATCAAACATGAAACATCCTAATATGATTCTAAACATGAACAAACCCTAAAAATATGAACTTATACACGAAAGTCAAGAAATATTACAAATATCATGATTTTGGCAGTGTTTTTGGATCTTTCAGGTACCCTGTTTTGCAATTTGATCTATTCAAGCATCAAATGAGTTCTAAATTTGATACAAATCGACACCTGTACTTATTATAACCCTAAAACCAGATTGAAATCATAAAAATATATTTTTGACATTATTCCAATTTGAAAATTGAATTAAAACCCTAAAATAAGTTATTTCCACCCATGTTCACAGACCAGTTCCAATGTTAGACCCTAATAAGGAGTCAAATCATCATAGAAATTTATGAAATTTTACAAAGATAAACTAGACAGAAAAAAAGAAATTTCCCTTTTTACAGATTGGAAAAAGCATCTTCGATGAGGGAGAAACCCTTCAGGTAATCGGAACTAAAATTTAATGAATCTAACATTGGTTAAAACAGATACTTCAGGTTGACAATACGTAAATAAATAGCAAACTTAAACAAAATTTTTTGAAATTTCATCAGTGAACAGTAGACAGAAAAATAATGAAATTCCTTTTTTACAGATCATGAATTGGATCTACGGTCTGAGATCTATGATCAACACAAGTCAGATTAGGGTTTTGGTAAACCCTAACGAGTTTTAAATTTCAAATCTGATTTTCTGACAGAGGAAAAATACTAAACAGAGGCTAAAAATTATCAAAATTTCACAGTAAATAGTCCACATCAATAGAAATCCACTCCATTTTACAGATCTTGATTCGGATATCAGATAAGATAAATATCACAACCGCAAGTTACCTATGAATTTCCATATCGATTCTAAACGACTGAAAATCACGGTTTAATCTTTTATTTTTTTGACAGGGTTGCCAAATTACAAAACATCCGAAATTTGTACAGTAGTTCACTGACATATCTATGCATCACATATTAAAAAATCAGAAATTTACAGTGAGTACTTCAATACGAAATAACATGTTCTTTGCTGATTCAAGCTTAAAACACACATAAATTTGATAAAACCTAATAAAGCATGCATTAATCAATGAAAATAATAAAACAAATACCAAAACAGTAAAATAAAATTGATTTCTAAGCTGAAAAACGTGTAATAAACATAAAAAAGCAAAGAAATAAATAAAATATAGGGAATTCATGCCTGGAATTGCTTTTACCCTTGAAACCATGGATTTAATCCATTTAATCGGATAAATCTCATGTTTTCTTGGTTAAGAATATAAAAAAACAATGGAATAAATGATTCTAATGGATTAGAATCATGGAAAACAGCATGGAATAGGGTTAGATCATCTTCTTGAATTGAACTTGAGGTTCTTGAGGTTGAATCCATGAAAGGGGAGGTGCCAATGGTGAAATCTAATATAAAATCATAAAAAACTAATAAAAAATAATAAAATAATATTAAATAACTCATCTTGGGGCTGCAGCTGCAATGGAGGAAGGTGGACGTGCTGGAGAGGAGAGAGAAGCCACAAAAATTTGAGAGAGAAAATAGCTCCTTTTGACCCCCTTTAGGTCCCCTATTTATAGATTTTTTTTTTTTGATTTGTTTAGGAAGAGTTTTGATTTTTGGGACTCTTTTTAATTGTTTTTGATAAACCACATAGAGAGGATGATTTTTTTTGAGATATCTAACCTAAATGGACTCTAATTAATCCCTAATTAACACCTAATTAAACCCTAGAAAGTCCTAATGTGGCACCACCTAGTATGGACCCACATTTGGTTTTTAAAACTTGAATTTAAAACCTTTAAAAACCAATGGTTTAAAACTTAAATAAAATGGATTTTTAAAATTGATTTTGACTCCTCTAAACCCCTAGCCTAACTAGGACAATGACTAACCCTAGTCTAACCTTGACTTTTTCAAATGTGGCGCCACCCCGAGTGGGCCTCACTTGAATTTTCAAAACCGATTTTAAAACCTGAAATTGAGAGAATTTTCAAAAGATTTTCAAAAGTAAACTTGAAATCAAAAGTTTTGAAATGGCATAGAGTTCCAATTGGGTCAGAACTCCTTTGGATATGGCGCCAACTGAGGGGGCCCCACATCGAAGTTTTGAAAAACTTGAAATAAATACTAAAAATGGCTTTAAAAAAGGGTTAAAATAACCAGTTGAAATTCAAAGTTTTGAAAATAGAGTTCTAAGCGAACTGGAACTCTGGGCTAGAGTCCTAAATTTTTAGGACTCTGAGATTTTGGATTTTAAAAGCCAAATGGAGGAGTTTTTAAAAAGATTTTATCAAAAATGGTGAAACAGGTCAGAAAATACACTCAGGGTTAGACTCCTAACTCAATCAGAACTCTGAAATAGAGTCCTGAATTAACTGGACTCTACAAAATGACCTAATTTTTGAAAAACAAATAAAAATAAAAAAAATAGAAGTAAAAACAGACTCTAGAAAAGACTCCTGACTGGATTAGGACTCTGGGACAGAGTCCTGATCGGATTGAAACTCTAGATTCTTTTTTTTGGTATTTTCTGAAAAACAGATGAAAGAACTTGTGAAAATAGTGAAAACAATAACAAATATTGAAATAAAACAGAGTTCTGATTCATTTGAGACTCTGGGGACAAAGTCCTAATTGAACTAGGACTCTCAGATTTTTGGATTTTCTAAGAAAACAAATGAGAGAATTTTGAAAAACAATTAAAAATAGGATAAAATTGAAGTTTTGGTTCAGAGTCCTGATCTGTTTAGGACTCTAAGAAAGAGTCCTGATTCGATCAGAACTCTAAGAATTTTGGTTTTCTGATAAGCAAATGATGAAATTTAGGCAAAGCTTTTGAAAACCAGTGAAAATGGAGTATGAAAACCAATTTTGGATAGAGTCCTGATTCGATCAGGACTCTGGGGTAGAGTCCTGATTTGATCAGGACTCTGGGATAAAACCTCAGAATTTTGAAATTCTTTGATAAAAGTGTAACAATTTTGATAGATGGAAAGAATTTTGAAAGATTCTCTCAAAATTGAAATCAGGATCAGAGTCCTGATCCAACTAGGATTCTCTGAACAGACTCCTGTTTTGACTAAAACTTTGAGTTTCTGACTCATTTTGAAAGATTTGATTGAAATGGATAAAATAGCTATAAAAGATTAGAGTCCTAATCCGATTAAAACTCTGAAAAAGAGTCCTGATCTGACTGGACTCTTGAAGAAGAGTCCTGATCCAACTAAGACTCTAAAATTTTGGCCAAAACGGAGGAAATGGATAAGGGATATGACCATAACTGGTTTAAAATCAGAATGGTGTTTTAAAAAGATTAAAAAAGATTCAAACAGATGAAAATACAGAGTCCTGATCCAACTAGGACTCTAAAATTTTTGAGTTTTTTAATAAATGAAGAAGTCCAGAAGCGACACCACCTAAATGGGTCTCATCTGAGAATTAAAATCAGTTAAAAATTGAGTTTAAAATAAATCCAGATTATTTTTTGAGAAAACATTTCAAAATATAAGATCCTAGGGGTTAGCAAATGACATAATATTATTTAAAAACCCAGGTTTTAAAATTGATTTTAAAAGAAAAGTTTTAAAACTCGAATCTGGATTAAATATTTTGAAAACAGGAGTGCTGGATCTCGAAAATGAGATGTAATGACATGCAATGCCATGCAATGCAATGAAATGGTATGCCGAATGCATGCAATGATATGCAATGACACATGAAATATATAAACACTGGATGAGGGTGAAAATTTGGGGTGTTTACACACGGGTTCGTGAAAATGTGTTCACGTGTTCGTGTCACCCTAGGTATAAAATAAAATGGTATATTATCGTCTTCACAGGCGGTGTGCTCGTGGGGGCCGTGTGAGGCTGAGCACGTGAATGGGCAGGCCAAGTCCTCGTTTGCATACCCCACGGAGACCACTGTTATCGTCGCGAAATTTTTCCCCCGTCTTCCCTTCCTTGCGGAAGAGAGAAAGAGGAAACGCTTTCGCGATTCAAACTTTGACCAGATTTTGGAAAATGTTTTGAAATACTCGCCTCCGTTTTTGAAAATTGCGGGAAAATCCATGGGATGGGGCTCGACCTGTCGGTACGAGGTTCGACCGTTCCTGCCGCCTTTAACAGGGGTAATCGAACCAAGGACCAAAACTATGCTTGACTTAGCGAAATTATCAAAGTTATGTTCTATCCTAAATGCATAGAGAATTCAGGCATGTGCTATGAGATTTTGGAAAATGCCAGTTGGAAAACATGATGTATGCTTAGAAAACATTTGGAGTTGGAAAGAATCTCTCAGGAAAGAGGTCAATTTCTCAGGAAACTCAGATAAAAAGGGGTTTTTGAAAACATGAGAAAGCTTATAAAGATGTGGAAAATTCAAAAATAGTTGAAAATCTTGGGAAAATGGAAGTGATTCTTGAGAAAAGATGGATTTTTTGAAAAGGGAAGCACTTCTTAGGAAAACTTGGACTTTGAGAGTTTTCTTAGGAAAATGATGGAAAATTTATAGGAAAACTCATTGGAGAAGGAAATTCAAAACTTGGGGAATCGAAATCCTGGGAATTTTACCTTTTTAAATACTTGGAAATCGATTTTGGATCTTGAAGAAAGATTGGAAAACTCTTTTGAATATCTTAAGAAAATATCATTTTCCTGGGAAAACTGTGGAAAAACATGTCTTGGAAAAACCAATTTTGAAAAATCCTTAGAATTTCTTGAGAAATCGATTTCTTGAGAATGAAGTTTTCTTGAGAAAATCTTGAGAAAATCAATGATTTCATGATGTAAATGTCATGAGTGAATGAATGCACTTTGAAAAGATTTTCTAAGGGATTTGTTGGAAAATGTACATTAAGTCAAGATAAATCCTTCACATATCCTGACTGTGGCCATGAATATGTTCAGAATTTAGTTGATTTGATGCACATGATTTTGAAAACTTTGGAAATATGATGTGCATTTTAAGATAGCCTAAGAGTGTAGGCTCAATGTGACTAGTAGAAAGATGATGGATCTGGGTCTCGTCCATATTCCGACTAGGGCCGTAAATATGGATCCCACCGAGTCCATCAACTCCCTAAGAGTTGGTGCACGTGCCATTCGTGAACATCCATAGTGCTTTTGAAATAAAATGCATGAATCATATAATCAGGATATTGCATAAATTCAAACTATATGACATGCATCCTAGTCTAAGCAGGAAATTAAATCTCTTATTCCAAAATTTACATTATTACATCACTAAATAAAGGAAATAAAAGAAATTTGCAGACTTCAGCTCCTTCTTTTGATTGTTTTTGCCAAACTTGAAATTGGGTTAGCTCAAATATGTGGGTTTTTCCAAGATTTTCCAATAATATTATGAAATTATTGGATTTAATTGGATATAAACCCTATTCTCGTGCTTCCTTGATATTTTGAAATGATGAAAATGCTAGAAATTCAGTGAAAAACAATTTGAAATTCGGAATTGAGGTTAAAATGACCAAAATACCCCTAATTATAAAGTTATACCTTTAAAATCAGGGTTTTTTGAAGGAAAACTTGGTAAAATTGAGATTTTGAAGTTCCAAGTGAATCAAATGATGATGAAATGTAGTAAGAGACATGATGACATGCTGCTAAACACATTAGGACTGTAAAATCAGAATTTGGTATTTCGCAATTTATCAAAAATAACGATTTTTGCTTGTTTTTCGCTTGGATCTGGGTCCTGCGGGACCCTATTTTGGTATTATGGATGATCCGAACCTCAAATGGATTCCAAATTGCACCAAATTCGGTATGAAGCATCTAAACACTCTGATAAACAACCTAGAATGCTAAAAATCACGAAATGATATGATTTAAATGCTAAAATTCAAGGAAAGTCCTAAAATGATGGATTTTGCCTATGGATCCGAACCAAATGCAATTCCTAATATGATAATGCAAGATTTACACCATGGAAACTTCTGATATTTTGCAGACTGCTAAAAGACCCGAAATGGAACATTTTTGGTTTTTACAGCCTCGGGATTTGAGCCATGGTGAGTTCAATAACAGGGATTTAGTTCTGATAGAGGTAAAAATCACACTAATCTGATGTAAAATGCTAAAAAAATACAAAACGGCCATGAAAATTTATGAAATTAATCATAGTTATGCACGACACCTACATGAACAACTTTCATGTTTATGACTTCGGCATTTGATCAACGGAAACACAAATAAAAATATAACTATTTCTGCCTAAACTAACAGAACAGACAAATGTAGCAAAACAAGGGGCTGACAAAAAAAATCCGAAGCAGGGGTCAACGCTATTCTAAAAATTACAGGCTTTCAGATTCAAACAGAGGACATCTCGGACACCACTTTCACTTTTTACAGTTTCGGATTTAGAGCAACACACAAAGATAAACCATAGCCCTAATTCGATCCAAGATCTCAGAGGCTCAAATTAGGCTCTGACACGTGTCCCGAACTCTCGGATTTTTGTCAGAAATAAAGAAATCATAAAAATCTGATAAAATCATATTAAAAACTAGACATTCTCCCGAGTTCAAAACATGTTTCGGATCGAAAATCGGATCTTTCATGAGGGATATATCGATTTTACAAGTCGGAAAATGATTTTCAAAACGTATCCCAAGTAACAAAACCCGACTTGCCATTTTGAATGTTTACCGCAGTAAACAAATTTAAATGCCTCCGAATTTTTGGCAAAATTTCAAAGACACCTAAGGGCGCATTCCGTGATTTTTTTGGGATTTTTAATAAAAAACAAATGCATGAAATGACGTGTGGACTGACTGACAAAAACAGAGACCTACTGAAAATAAGCAGAATTGAAATAAATGCTAAATTAATCCTAATTAATTCATGAAATATGCTAAATGAATGAAATAAAATGCAAATTAAACCTAGCTAACTATATGAATGTTAAAAATCATCAAGGAAGCATAACAAAACATTTTTATATATGTCGTTTTATGAGAATAGCTCAATCCATCCCTCGGATGAGCTCTTTCTTCAAACGACTCCCTATTCGAATTATAGAATCACATCAAGGGGAAAAGAAGTGCACCTTGCTTCGTTACGCAGCGTAGGAGCTCTTGAAAGGAGCAGCTATCACGAGCTTCCTTCGTCCTTCGCTCCGAGCTTCGGATGGTCCACCAAAATCGACCTCTGTTGGAATTGAATTGGCCACAGCACGAGCTCTACTCCACCTTCTTCAATGCGCCAAAGGGGGCACGATTTCCAAGGTTCAAAATCTGATTCTAGGAAGGCTAGGTCGGATTTTCCAAGTTCACAAGAGCTAAAAAAAATGATCTCCCTTTAGGCTGGGCGTGAACCCTTGTTTTTATAACTTTTCTGAAAATTTTTGAAATTCAAACAGGTTCAATCTGAGCCCTCCATGTGGCGCCATCTCAGGGGGTGTCATCTGAGGGGTTTGAAATTCGAATTTGTCTTTTGCAGGGAGTCTTCAGGTGGCGCCACCTCATGGTGGGCTACCTTTATTAAAAATAAAATAAAAAATAAAAATGGAGCCAAGTGGAGTCCTGGAATGGTGCCACCTCAAAAGGTGTTTGACACATGTCAGAAGGTCAGAGCAATGGGCTCAGAAGGCGCCACCTCAGAGGAATTTGAATTCTACCTTTTCTGGAGAAAGGAGATCTGGACATGTGGCGGACAAGTGTCAGATGTCTGGAGAGGCTTTCTCAAATGGCGCCACCTCAGGGGGAAGTTTGAAATTCAAATGGAGGTTGGCCCTGGAGGAATGGAGGATGGACATGTGGCGCCACCTCAAGGTGGCTCCTACAATGCCATGTGGCAAGAGGGAGGAAAAAGAGGGAAGGGACATGTGGCGCTCTCATAGGCCATATGGGAAATCAGAGCTCTGGATTTTCGCCACCTAGTGCCCTGTTTGAATTTTAAATGGTTTGCTTTTTCTGAAGAAGGCCAGGAGTGACATGTGTCTCCTACTTTTCTGAAAGAGGTAGGGAGAAGACATGTGTCCTCTACTTTTTCTGAAAGAAGCAGAGAATGACACGTGGCAGAGGGGAGAGAAGGTGGGCCAAGCCATGTGGCGCCATCTCAGACAGGATGAAAAAGGTAGGAGTTCTTGATTTTCGCCACCTATGGGAATTTTTGAATATTTGAATTCTAGCTTTTCTGAAGAAAGCAGAAAATGACACATGGCACTTGCTTTTTCTGAGGAAATGAGAGCTTGCCATGTGTCCTCTGCAGGAGACACTCCAGATGGCGCCACCTCAGAGGAGACAAGCCTACCTTTTCTGTAGGAATTTAGGAGTGACACATGTTTCCTACTTTTCTGAAAAAAATAGGGAGAGACATGTGTCAGGCTACTTTTCTAGAAGGAAGGAGGGGTTGACACGTGTCCCCTGCAGGAGACACACTTCAAGTGGCACCACCTCAGAGGAGACAAACTCCACTTTTTTTAGACAGGACAACCTATGACACTTGGCATCTCCTGGTAATCTTGGGAATGACACATGGCGCAGGATGGATAGGGTGACACATGGCAGATAATTGGGATGACATGTGGCGGCTTCTGAAAGTAGCCCCACACTGACACTTGGTGTGGAAATGGGAGGAGAGAGAAAGGACAAGTGGCACCAATCCGGGGGACAAGGCTCCTATATTTTTGGGTTTTTCAAAATTCAAATTTTCAAAAGAAAAGCTTGTGTGACACCACCTCAGTGTGGGTCCCACATTGCTTCTTTATTGAAATAAGGATAAAACCACAACTTCTTTTTGGAATTTTCATAAAATCTTGACTGATGGGCAAAACAGGAATTTTGGAAAGAGTTGGCCCTTGTAGGGTGATTTTGTAAAAGAAAGATATTTGAAATTGTCAAAAAGGGCAAAATCTGAGGTGAAGTGACTGAAATTCATATTGAAAACTATCCAGATGGTTTTCCTGAGGAAATATTTTGAAATTCAGAGTCCTGGGGGTAAAATGGGAAAAATTGATAATTTTGAAGACCCAGGGTTTTGAAATCAATTTTGAAAAGAGTTAAAATTCTAATCTGGATTGAAGATTTTGAAATCAAGAGTTCTGGACCTCGAAATGACATGCTGTGCAGTGCAGTGATTTGAAATGCTCATGCAATGATATGCAATGTCATGTCTTATGAAATGGAATCTTGAACCAAGACTTGAGGATTTCTGTCTTCTGTCAGGAGTAAGATTTTGACTATCTGAGACAAAATAGAGAAATTTTGAGAGTTGCAGATGAAATTTGGACTTTTGCAAGGTCCGGCTCAGAAAATGACCATTTTGCCCTCCAGCGATTTCAGAGGCTGGATGTTGATGCTTGGTGGAAATGTTGGGGAGGTGAGTGAAAATTTGGGGTGTTTACAGATGCCCCTCTTTGCTACTAAGCCGGCTCATGGCCGAGCTTAGTGGCAAAGAAAAACACACCAAATTTGGGCTATACATAAAAATAATGCCCCAGTTAGAAGGATCTGACTGGGTGTGAAGAAATTAGCCCGAAGAAGATGGCAGATATGAAACGAAGAATGGAGAGAAAAGACTCACTCTGTGAGAGCGAAATTCAGGTTTTATGCCCTTAACCTGGATGGGACAGAAATACCTCGTATGGAACGAAGCTCGGGTTTGGCCCTTAACCTTATTGGGGATGGAATATCTCATAACATGAGACTCAGGTTTGTACCCTTAACCTGATCGGGCAGAAAATGAAATACCTCTTTTAATGAGGCTCAGGTTTGTACCCTTATCCTGATCGGGCGGAAGATGAAATACCTCTTTGATTGAGGCTCAGGTTTGTACCCTTATCCTGATCGGGCGGAAAATGAAATACCTCTTTGATTGAGGCTCAGGTTTGTACCCTTATCCTGATCGGGCGGAAAATGGAATACCTCTTTGATTGAGGCTCAGGTTTGTACCCTTATCCTGATCGGGCGGAAAATGAAATACCTCTTTGATTGAGGCTCAGGTTTGTACCCTTATCCTGATCGGGTGAAAAATGAATGGAATCCTCGAAGGAAGAGACCATGATGGAACCTTCGGATTTTGCACCGTAAATCCGACAGGGGTTTTGCAAAAGGAAGGAAAATGGGGTCCCTAAAGCTTGAAAAGGGATTGATCTTGGGCGTCTCATTGCTGAGACTAAAATCAGCTTTTGAAATTTCCTTTTGCGGGAAATGATTGGTGGTTCGACCTCGAACCGAAATGGGACTGTCTATGGTGGGACAGTGGGGACACACGGAAGTGTGCAAATTTGAGAGTTCATGCTCTCAAAGAAGGGAAGGAATCAAGTCCTTAGGAGGGATTTAAAATTGGTGTCAGGATGCATCGAAGACGGATATCGAGCTCTCACTTCATGTCAGGATAGCTAGAAAATATTGTCAAAATGTTGGAAATTTTGCTGTTGATTCAAAATATTTGAAAATGTTGCACATTGTTGCAAAGATATTCTTTCTTTTCTACCCAAAGCATTACCTCCAAACAAGGTTCACTTCGTGGAATCGAGATTGGAAATCCAAATTGCTTGCAATTGACCTTTTTCAAGGAAGTTATCAATTTCCTTGATATGAGCAGGAAAGAGAATTTGATATTATGAAAGCAATTGATGAAAGAATATTGATAATAGAATTTCACAAAGTTAAAGAGGATTCTTGATAAATTTGGCAGTTTGATATCCTGGGAGCTTCTCTCTTGACAATCTTTCTGCACTCTTTTGGCTCTCTGGGTTTTTGCTACATTCTCCTTTATTTTGGAGATGTTCTGACTTTTTCTCTCTTTCTTTTTCCTCTCTTTCTCTCTTTTGGGAAGGGTACGTCACAAACTCCTTCAACTTGGAGATGTTTCGATCCTTCTTGGGCGATGGGTTTGGAGATCTTTGGGTGATAGCTGAAATTAAATATCTTTTAGGGATTGTCGAGAGGTTCATCGCATCTGCCTTCATCTCGACAGTGCTTTGGACTTTCCCTGGAAGGATCCGTCACAAACTCCGTCATCTTGGAGATGTTTCGAATCTTCTTTGGCCCCGGGGGTCTACTCGCCTAATTCGCCTTCATCTTGACGACAGGTGAGAGATCCCTTTTGCGGATATTTAATTGCAGCTTAGGTGATTCTGAGGAAACGGGGCTTGGGTAAATGCTCTCTTTTCTAGCGCTCAGGATATTTCCACTGCCTTGTCTTTACAAGAATAATCCTTTAACGATGCGCCATTGACTGCGATCAATATCGATCATCTACGGCTTTTCGATAACCTTGAATCTTCTTTTCTGGCCATATCGAGGATTTATCCTTCATTCTTTTGGTTGGCCAATAGAAAGAATTTGAAGTTTGAATCCCTTTTCGCAAAAGCTTCACTCTTTTGGAAGTGATGCTGAAGGTAAATTGAGATAGAGATTAGTGCAATAAAAGATTCTGAAATCAACAATTGATTGACAAATTTGACAAAATTTTCTTGAAATCCTTGGTGAAAATGAGTATTTGAAATCCGGCTCAATACATCCGTGACGAAAATTCTCCTCTCTTTTTCCCCAAAAAGAGAGACTCAGGCTTAGCCCTTACCTGAATGGGAAATGGGAAATACTCTTCTCTTCCTTAAAGAGGAGGTGTTTGCAAAACGAACTTTCGAAGAGAAATTAAGCTTTCGTCAAAGCTCCCTAATATTAGGCTTCTCTTATGGAAAGGGGGCCGATAATAGTGAGGTCTGAAAATTTGGGTCATGAAAGGAACGAGTCCATCACACTCTCCCTGCAAAGAGGGTCTTTCATGACGAAAAATGGCCTAGTATGAAATTGGGGGGTCACAAGAAAAGCGAGTCTCCGTCGAGCCTCTCCCTTTAAAAAGGTTTCTTGTGTGAAATTGGAAATTGTTTTGCAAACGGTTCACAAAGACGCGAGTCCCTTCAAACTCTCCCTAAAAAGGGGCTAAGTGAACGAATTGGATAGCATGCGAAAAGAACGAGCTCCCTCGAACTCTCCCTAAAAGGGTCTCTCGCAAGAGAAAATGATTGAAATTGGATATTGAGATTGATTGACCCAAAGGTCGAAATGGAAAATTGGAAAATTGGTTGCTGGAAATTGAATGACCCGAAGGTCGAAATTGGATGACCTGATGGTCGGAATTGAGAATTGATTTGACCACAAAGGTTGAAATTGAGAATTGGTTGACCAAAAGGTCGAAATTGTGTGACCTGAAGGTCAAAATTGAGAATTGAGTGACCTAAAGGTCGAAATTGAGAAATGAAGGTCAAAGATTGGAAATTGATTTACCCGAAGGTCGAAATTTGGAAATTGATTGACCCGAAGGTCGGAAATTGAAGGTCGAGAATTGGAAATTGATAGACCCGAAGGTTGAAATTTGGAAATTGATTGACCCGAAGGTCGAAAATTGGAAATTGAAGGTCGAGAATTGGAAATTGATAGACCCGAAGGTCGAGAATTGGAAATTGATTGATCCGAAGGTCGAAAATTGGAAATTGAAGGTCGAGAATTGGAAATTGATAGACCCGAAGGTCGAGAATTGGAAATTGATTGACCCGAAGGTCGAGAATTGAGATTAGTAATTGAAATTGAGAATTGAAAATTGGGTGACCCAGAGGTCGAAATTGGAGAATTGCCTGATTTGAGGACTTAAATTGAAATTTGGAGGGCAAAATATCAAATTTGAGCAATTGACAGACCCTGAAATGACTTGGATCAATAAAAGAGAATGATGAGTTCGAGTCAGAGCTCGAATAAAATATAGAGATCACGAGTCAGAACTCGAATCAACAGAGGAAAATGGAAGGCTCGAATCAGAGCTCAAATAAGATAATGAGATCACGAGTCGGAACCCGGATCAACAAAGGAAAATGAAGGACTCGAATTAAAGCTTGGATAAGATAAAGAGATCTCGAGTCGGAACCCGGATCAACAAAAGAAATGAAGAACTCGATTCAGGGTTCGAGTAAGGTAATGAGATCACGAGTCGGAACCCGGATCAACAAAAGAGAATGACAAGCTCGAAAAGATCTCGAGTCGGAACCCGGATCAACAAAGGAAAATGATTTGTTCGAGTCAAGGCTCGAGTAAAGTAGAGAGATCACGAGTCGGAACCCGGATCAATAAAGGAAAATGAAGAGTTCGAGTCAAGGCTCGAGTAAAGTAGAGAGATCACAAGTCGGAACCCGAATCAACAAAGGAAAATGAAGAAATCGAGTCAAGGCTCGAATAAAGTAGAGAGATCACGAGTCGGAACCCGTATCAACAAAGGAAAATGGAGAGTTCGAGTCAAGGCTCGAATAAAGTAGAGAGATCACGAGTCGGAACCCGGATCAACAAAGGAAAATGAAGAAATCGAGTCAAGGCTCGAATAAAGTAGAGAGATCACGAGTCGGAACCCGGATCAACAAAGGAAAATGGAAAGTTCGAGTCAAGGCTCGAATAAAGTATAGAGATCACGAGTCGGAACCCGGATCAACAAAGGAAAATGAAGAAATCGAGTCAAGGCTCGAATAAAGTAGAGAGATCACGAGTCGGAACCCGGATCAACAAAGGAAAATGGAGAGTTCGAGTCAAGGCTCGAATAAAGTAGAGAGATCACGAGTCGGAACCCGGATCAACAAAGGAAAATGAAGAAATCGAGTCAAGGCTCGAATAAAGTAGAGAGATCACGAGTCGGAACCCGGATCAACAAAGGAAAATGGAGAGTTCGAGTCAAGGCTCGAATAAAGTAGAGAGATCACGAGTCGGAACCCGGATCAACAAAGGAAAATGGAGAGTTCGAGTCAAGGCTCGAATAAAGTAGAGAGATCACGAGTCGGAACCCGGATCAACAAAGGAAAATGATTTGAATAAAAACCCGAGTCGGAACTCGGTTTTCCAAAAAGTTGAAAATGTGCCAGCTTGAATACTGGATTTTGAAATAATGCCAGTTCGGGCGCTGGGTTTTGGTTCAGTATTGGCGATGATCTTTGAATCATTAGGAATTGTGATGGGACTGTTTGTTGAAATCCCAATACTGACCGGATTGTTATTAATGCAATTGAATGCAAATGAATATGAGTTGATGCGTATGAATGCACAAGTGCATGAAATGAGGAATTTGTTTATCTTGCCTGTATATAGAACAAAATTTTAAAATGCCCCAGTTAAAGTTGGATCATTATTTGAAGGAAACAGGAAGGATTACAAGAGGAGAATAAATGTTTCAAGTATAAAACTTTTTTAAGTGTCGAGCATTGATAGGATCTGGCAATTCTACCCCATCGGCATTGATGAGCCGATATGAGTTGCGGGGTAATGCTTCTTTGACAACATAGGGACCTTCCCAATTTGGCGACCATTTGCCGCCAGGACGATGCTTGAGATAAGCTGTGGATCGAAGTACTAAATCATTGACTTTGAATCTTCTTTCGATGATAGATTTCGCATATTGCCTGGCTACTCTCTGGCGATAGGATTGAGC
Organism: Nuphar pumila; assembly: GCF_984573655.1. Classification (NCBI taxonomy): domain Eukaryota; kingdom Viridiplantae; phylum Streptophyta; class Magnoliopsida; order Nymphaeales; family Nymphaeaceae; genus Nuphar; species Nuphar pumila. The sequence continues at coordinate 131,735,249 of NC_143249.1, forward strand.
ATGCTCTGCTGCTTTTAGCCTTCTCTCGTCGAGTAAGTCTAGCTGCACTAGTCGCTGCTGCTGGTATTGATCAAGAGGTAATTGCAGAAGTGAAGCAAATTTCAAAGCGGGCTTCTGAACATGTAGCGGCAATACTACTTCTGTTCCGTAGACCGATTCTGATGGAGTAGCATTCGTTGGAGTTCGAATGGTGGTCCGATAGGCCCATAGTGCATCGTGGATTTTCTCATGCCAGTCACGGCCTGTTTCCACAGTTCGCTCCAAAATACGAATTAAAATCTTGTTGGTGGCCTCTGCTTGACCATTCCCTTGAGGATAATATGGAGCGGAAAAATGGCGATAGATCTTGAATTTTGAGCAGAATGTCTTCATCTTTTCATTCTTGAAATGACTGCCATTGTCTGACACAATGTCATGTGGGATGCCGAAACGGCAAAGGATGTTTTTGTGAATAAAAGAGACCACATGTCGGCCTTCTACTGTGCGGAGACTGATGGCTTCTACCTACTTGGTGAAGTATTCTGTTGCGGCAAGGAAATATTTGTGGCCATTTGAAGCTGAAGGAGTGATGGGACCTACGACATCGAAGGCCCACATAGAAAATGGCCATGGAGAGACAACAGACTGTAAATAAGTTGCTGGAGCATGGATGGAAGGTGCATGTATCTGACATTGTACACATTTCTTCACATAATGATAACAGTCTTGTTGCATAGTCTTCCAATAGTACCCTGCTCTGATGATTTGCTTGACAAGGGTTTGGTAGCCGACGTGGCCACCACAAATGCCTTCGTGTGCTTCTCGCACGACTTCTTTGGCCTCGTCTTCATCTAAGCATCTGGAATACTCTGAACTAAATCCATGACGATAGAGGACATTGGCCAAAATGAAATATCGAGTAGACATACGCTGGATTGCTCGTTGCTCTTTCTTTGAGAGTTCTGGAGGAAATTCGCCAGTTTCTATGAAAGTTTTGATGTTGTAATACCAAGGCTTCTTCCTTTGCTCAGCCTGGTTTACTTGTTCCGCTGGAATGAAAGCAGGTTGGTCAAGTCTGCCAATTTCAAAAGAGCGACAAGATTCTCCATTCTTGAATGCCATAATGGAGCCTAAGCTGGCTAGGCTATCAGCCACTTGATTGAAATCTCTCTTGATATGGAAGAGCTGGAATTCTTCAAACTCGCTGATAAGAGCTGAAACAATTTTCTGATAGGGAAATAGCTTCTGATCTTTGACCTGCCATTCGGCTCGAACTTGATTAACCACGAGTAATGAGTCGCCATAGGCATGCACTCTCTTAACATTGAAGTCTAGTAGAATCTTTAGACCTTGAATCAGGGCTTCATATTCAGCCATATTGTGAGTGCATTGAAAGTCTAGCTTGAGAGAAAATGGAATCATCTCCTTTTCTGGAGTGATTAATAGGATCCCGATGCCTATTCCGGCCATGTTCTTAGAACCATCGAAAAATAAATTCCAGACTGGAGATTGCTGGATATTGCAAATTTGCTCATCAGGGAAGTCATCTTCGACTTTCTCTTCTTCGGCCAGAGGAAAATCCGCCAATTGATCTGCAATTGCTTGTCCTTTGATTGATTGCTGCGAGACATATTCTAGGTCATACTGCATCAGTAAGACTTGCCATTTTGCGACTCGTCCGCTGAGGAAAGGTTGCTCTAAGATATACTTGAGAGGATTGAGTTTAGACAGGATTTTGACCTCTGATGCCAACAGGTAGTGTCTTAGCTTCTGACACATCCATACCAGAGCTAGGCAGGTCTTCTCTATTTGAGAGTATCTCTTCTCATAATCTATGAAAGTCTTGCTCACATAATAGATAGCATGCTCTATCAGGCTGCCTTCTTTGTATTGTGCCAAGAATCCGCCACATGCGACTTGATTGACTGAGATGTATAATAAAAGAGGTTTTCCTAATTCTGGCGGCTTCAGGATGGGAGGATTAAGAAGATACTTCTTGATTCGATCGAACGATTGCTGGCACTCGGGTCCCCATTCGAACTTAACTCCTTTTCTGAGCAAGTGGTTGAAGGGCTCACATCTCATCGCCAAATTGGAAATGAATCGCCGGATTGACTGCATACGTCCTTGAAGGCTACGTAGCTCTTTGAGATTCTTCGGGGGTGGCATATCAATGATAGCCTTTGCTTTGGCTGGGTCAATTTCAATTCCCTTTTTACTGACCAGAAAACCCAACAGTTTGCCTGATTCGACTCCAAAGACACACTTTTGCGGGTTAAGCCTTAACTTGTAAAGAATAAGTCTTTTAAAGACTTGATCAAGTGCTTCGAGGTGATCTTCTTCCTCTTTAGATTTCACGAGAATATCATCAACATACGCATCCATGATTTTGCGCATCTGATCGTGGAAGATGACAGCCATTGCCCGTTGATATGTTGCTCCAGCATTCTTGAGCCCAAAAGGCATAACTGTGTAGCAGAAAGTGCCCCAAGGCGTAGTGAAGGAAGTTTTGGATTGGTCGCGGGCGGCCAACTTGATCTGATTGTAGCCGGAATATCCGTCCATGAAAGAGAACATGGCATGTCCTGCCGTGCTATCGACTAGAAGATCGATGCTTGGAAGTGGATAGTCATCCTTCGGAGTTGCCTTGTTGAGATCTCTGAAGTCTATGCAGATCCTTACTTTGCCACTTTTCTTTGGGACGACGACGATATTGGCTAACCAATCTGGGTAGTCAATAGCTCGAATAAATCCTGCTTTGAGCAAATCTTCAAGTCCTTCTTTGACTTGTTGTTCTATTCTGGGATCCATTTTTCTCAGCTTCTGCTTGACTGGCTTAGCATCCGGCTTTAAGACAAGACGGTGCTCGACCAATTTGGGGTCTAAGCCCGGCATGTCTTCATACGTCCATGCGGACACTTCTTCATGCCGCTTGAGAAAATCTATAAGCCTTTTCTTTTCTTTTGGACTTAGACTGGTTCCGATCTGGAGAATTTTTGGATCTTCCTCTGAACCGATATTGACACCTTCAGTTGGATCTTGTACTAGAGGAGATGGTTCGTCCTACTTCTGAACTGCGGCGAACTCCGGTAATTCCTGAAGAGACTGATCATATTCTGCACAATCATCAGACTGCTTTGCACTCTTGTCATTTCCGGTGCTTGCTTTGATTCTGTGAATTGCTGTTGACTTCTGAAAGGCCTTGGGATTGAGAACGAGCTTCTTGATTGTCCGAGAAGTCATTCTGAAATTTTGGAGAAGAAATTTTGGTTCAGACAAATTGTCCTATAGTAAGACAAGCAATCATTTGAAGAGAACCATACATAAAATGGCATTGAATTATAAAATGATGAGACAGACAAAAAGGGAGTAGATGGCATCCGGATAGACAAAGAAGCTTGGAATTTTATTGATTGAATGGATCAATGACATTGGTAAAATGAGACATTTATTTGGAAAAGAATAGAAAGGAAATAACAAATGGTCTTCATTGTGTCCCTTTGACAAAAACAGTCTTTCTTGATGAGCTTCCTCCGGAGAACCCCAATCCTGCCCTGTGGGGACGATGTTTCTGGATCATTGGCTCGATGTGGCCATCTTCATTCTTGCCGAGTCCCTTGAAGGGTTGATAGCCATGCTTCAGGAGTAAATCAAATCCCTTTCTTGATTTCATGAATTGAGAAAACAAGGGATGATCCTTAATGGTGTTGTAGTCGATTCGACCTCCAACCTTGAAGAATTGAGGACCTTTCCATCGTGTCGTGGCTACTGTGTGCAGAGATGGCTCTGATGGTGCCTGAATTATTTCTCGATTCTCCCCGAGATTGATCTCTTCACTTTCCCTGATGCTGGGAATATCTGCATTGAATGATGGCCGGGGAATCATGGGCTGCGGGAGCCTTTCTTCTGGGTCTTCTCCCAGTATTGTGGTAATCATTTCACCTTTTGACCACTTCATACATTGATGTAGGGTGGAAGGCACTGCATTAGCATTGTGAATCCACGTCCTACCGAGCAGCAAGTTGTAGGTTGGTGGTAGATTAACCACATGGAAAAGGACAGAGTGCACCGAATAGTTGATAAACACCTCCAAGAATATCTTGCCCTTGGCCGTTTGACCATGATTGTCAAACCCATAGATAGTGATGGGATCGGGAATATATTCTTCATCCTTGATCCCTAATGCCTTTGCGGTCATTTCAGGACATATGTTGAGGCTACTGCCTCCATCGACCAGCACATGGGGAACCGTCATTCCTCTAACTCGAACGACAATGTAAAGAGCATTATTGTGAAAGGAATGAGGCTTTGGAAGGTCCTCATCTGAAAAGGTGATTGGCGCATTGGTCATGGCAGAGTTCACAATCTGTGCCATGTCTTCAGGAGTGGTACTGGGCTTAACTTTGATTTTCCTGAGTAAATCATCCAGTACTTGCTGGTGCTTGCTAGAATTCTTGGCCAAGTCAAGGATGGAGACATTGGATAAAGCAGTCAGAGGTTTCTTACTTGAATTCTCTGGCCTTGGTCTAACGATTTGCTTGAAGAAGTCAGGAGTTCCTTTTGATTTGGGAACTGACTTCACAGGTGCTTCTGAAACTTTCATTTTATCGAATGCCGAAATTAAGTCCATCTTCTTAGAATCTGGAGCTGCTTGTCGTAGCACCGACACCTGATGCTGAACTTGGAGATCTTGCGCAGAACATGGCTTGATATGTTCATGCGGTAGAAAGGGTTGTGCAGACACTACTGCTGTGGTGTGCGAAGGGAAGGGGTGATTGAGAATGTCCATTTTCTCTTCTTCTCCTTCTACCAATAGATTCTTTTCAATGAGATCTTGCACGATGTTTTTGAGAACAAAGCAGTTCTCAGTGTTGTGTCCCACTGTCCTGTGGAACTTGCAGAACTGATCTTTCCATTTCCCCATGGGCACAGGGAGATCGGCCAATCTAGGCAACTTAACCATTTCCTTTGATAGCATGTACTCGAGCACATCTTCGAGTGATTGGTCAAGGGGAGTAAACTTTCTGTCGTAACTCCATCCTTCATGTTTGGTCTTCTCACGCAGTTTCGGCCCTTGATCCTGCTGAGGAGGCTTGCTGTATTGAGGAGCAGGCTTTGCTTTCTGATCATTGTTGTTCGAACTGCTTAAACTGTAGCAGTAATCTTTCTTCTGCCCTTTGTGCTGATTACGGCTTTTGCTGTTGTTGTTGGCAGAATAAGTGAAGTGAGCTTTCTTCTTCTGCTCACCATGGGAGTTGTTCTTGGAAAAGGTGAAGCCTTCATAGACTCCATTTTCCACACTCAGCTCGAGCCATTCGGCTCGTTCAGTCAGCTCAATGAAGGTCCTGGACGGCGCTGTGGAAATTAATCCTCTTAACGGCTGCGAGAAATTGTTGAGGATTAAGGACAATGCATGCCTTTCCGAGATAGGATCTCTCATCTTATTACAGGCTGATCTCCACCTGTGAATGAAGTCCCGTGCTTTTTCATTCTCGTTCTGTCTCAAATTGCAGAGATGACTTAATGTAGGCAGCGCTTCTGTGTTAAACAAGAAGCGTTCAATGAATAGATTTACAACTTTGTCGAACTCCTTGAGCTCGATGGGGTTGATATGCTCAGCATACCACTTGGCTGCAACTCCTTCCAAGCTGCGGGGGAAGCATAGAAATAATGCTCGGTTATCCTTTCTGAACCTCGAGCATTCTGCGAAGAAGGTGGCGAGATGAGCTTTTGGGTCGCCAGAACCATCAAATTTGATGAATTTACGGGGGAGATTCTCCAGATCATCATCCCCTTCTAAGCCGTCATAGAAGTCCTCACTGGTGAAGACTTTCTTGCCCTTGTCGCGGGCTTGCAGAACTTTGACAACTCGGGCCATTTCTTTGAACTGCGCTTGCAAAGGCTCTTCTTTATCTCTGCTCTTTGATCTGCGGCTTTTACTTTGGCCACGCTTCTCAAATGCCGGAGGCACCTCATATTCTTCATCTGTGTTTTCAGTGGAATCTGATTCATCTGAAATCTCTTCTGGCTGGATTTGCTTCTTGGGAGCCTTCTTACTCCTGCGACCATGGAACCTTTCTCTGAATGGGTTCCTTTCTGAGCTGGTCCCGGGCTGCTCATTCATCATCTTATTCATCATTTTTCTGAACATGGCATACATTTGAGGGTCTATGCCATCGTCTTCTTGCTGCTGCTCTCGACTCTTCTCAGATCGAGGGGAACTCATCTCTTCTTCCGAGGCTGACGAGTACTGGGATGCTGTGGTTCTTTTGCCTGATCTTGTCTCAACCATCAAATGATATGGATGCTCTCTGCAGGGCAAAAGACCTGATTAGATTTTGAGGGAATTAGCTTTTGGAAGAAATATTTGCTGAAAATATGGTAGACAATTTGGAAAAGATGTCCCATTACTAGGGACTGAGTCATCGTGGGAATCACGACAATTGTGTTGTCATTCCTTCTGCAAAAGAAATAAACAACGAAAATGTGCCTTGTTACCTAGGCGAGGTCGTCAAACCACAATGAAAGGAAATAGAATTTTATGAGAAGAATAAGATTTTATTGATCTTGACAAAGAGGTGGGGGACAAACAATTTGCCACCATTCACGATAGTCGGCAGACACTCTAGGACCTGGAAAGATTTTAAGAGAGACAAAGGAATCCCAGCCGTAGCGGGCAGAATGATATGCCCCGGACCATTGTGCGGAGGTGAGATCGAACTCTGCCATAGTTCCTGATAACAGTCGGGCTTCGACATACTGCTGCCTCTGGGAGAACTGCCGAACACATCTCTTTGGTTGATAATAAGTGCAGAAGAATGGTCCCAGCAACTTGAACCGCTTGCCATAAGCGTAGGTATATCTAGGAGGAGATATTTGCCGATCAAAATAGTCCCAAACAACATCATCCTCTTGAATGTTGTTGATCATAGACCGGTACTGCGCCACTGGAAGGAGTTCTTGACCATTGTATCTGAAAGAGCTTGCTCGGGCTGGAACGTGCTGGAAAAACCAGGACTGAAGTGCGTAGATGCATCCTTCAACTAAAATGGACTCTCCGAGTGAGAATCGAGTCAGACCTCGATAAAGGAAGGCGAGCGCTGCCATGGCTATGGAGAGGCGATTGGTTTGCCGACTTCCCCATCTTCTCATAAGCTGGATTATCCTGATGTCCATGTAGTTCTGTCCATCTGGGAAAAGGGACAGTCCTACAGTGCATAGAACCATTGCATTCTGAATCTTTTCTTTGGCTGTTCTTGAAAGCGAGCTGACTTCAATGAAGGTCCCGTACTGACGGTACAACTCAAGTAGGTCAACATATTCATCTCCTTCTAACTGGATCAGGGGCCAAGATCGGCGGCCTGTCATACGAGCTAAGGAGTCTCGGGGGTCCAAACCCTTGACATTGATAAGGAATTGATGCTTTAAGGGGTCGCTTGGTCGACCAGCTGGTTCTGGCAACCCCATGATTTCTGAAAATTCATCCATTAAAACAGTCATCTTTCCCCACGGGAACCAGAAGGTACACGTTCGAGGATTCCATCGCTCCGCCATTGCATGGATCAGGTTGCCATTGATGGTCTGCTTTCCGACTGCTGATGCCAGCTCTAATCCGCACTCGCTCAAATGGTCCGGGAACATTCGGGAAAAGCTCTTTAGCCAGGAATAATACCACCGGGGAATGAAAGTTCCGGTGCTAAGGGCTCGATGTTCAGGACGACCTTGTCGCACCTCGAAGGAGATGTGACCTTCAGGAAAGATAGGATCGACTTGACTGGATGCCATTGAACTGAAAACAGAGAAAGACTCAGAATGAGACTTAGGAAAATGTGAGAAATTTTGAAAAATTTTGCAGGCAGGATAAAATGCATCTAGAAATTCGAGATCCAGTAGAAAGGTAGAATGTAAAATCGCCTGGAGTTTTGAAAGAAATGGGATATTTAAAAAAATCATCCAGGGTTTGAGAAAAGATCTCGTGGAAAATAAGGATATTTGGAAAAAGACCTAATGAGTTGAAAAACATTGGGAAATATAAAGAATTGAGGAAATCATACATACAATCTCACGCTGCACAAACATTTATGCACATTCAGCACTCCCTAAAAGGCTGACTCTAGATGCATCCATTTGAAAACAGCTGTAGGACCTTAATCCTAACTCTAGGTTCAGATCATCTTTGTCCGATCCAGTTATGCCGATATACCCGAATCGAAATCCGAGGTACGTGGCATAGAATTTCAACTCCGGTTCTAAGGTAAGGTTTTCCAACATCCTTGAGCGCCTACCGATATACTTCGGACTGTGGCCCGCGGTACGTGGTAGGGGGGTGTTAACCCAAATAGTTGGCCCAGTTGTGGGGCTCTATCCCGAACTATGGTTCTGGAAGAGAGCCCAGCAACGTGAAGACCGGGACAATATAGGTAATGGGGGTTTTGAAAAAAATGATCACATGCAAGAAATAGAAGGCTCTAAGTCCTAGAGAGATAGATTTTGAAAATTTTGAAGAAGCATACATTGTTTGCATTCAGATCCTAAATTGAGGAGGATTGTATTTAGACCTAAGTCTATGTGAGCATGAAAATATCTCCTCAATATGGTTCTACCAAACCATGCCTAAGCTATATGCATTCAATGTCAGCTGGGTCAGAATCTAGGCTCCTAGGCTCACATGATATTGAAAGTAAAAGAGCTGACATTTTATGAACATAATTTTGATAATTGAACTAAGTCAAGCATAATTTAGGTCAGACAAGGACAGGTCCCATCACGGTCGCCAAACCTGTTATCGTCGCGAAATTTTTCCCCCGTCTTCCCTTCCTTGCGGAAGAGAGAAAGAGGAAACGCTTTCGCGATTCAAACTTTGACCGGATTTTGGAAAATGTTTTGAAATACTCGCCTCCGTTTTTGAAAATTGCGGGAAAATCCATGGGATGGGGCTCGACCTGTCGGTACGAGGTTCGATCGTTCCTGCCGCCTTTAACAGGGGTAATCGAACCAAGGACCAAAACTATGCTTGACTTAGCGAAATTATCAAAGTTATGTTCTATCCTAAATGCATAGAGAATTCAGGCATGTGCTATGAGATTTTGAAAAATGCCAGTTGGAAAACATGATGTATGCTTAGAAAACATTTGGAGTTGGAAAGAATCTCTCAGGAAAGAGGTCAATTTCTCAGGAAACTCAGATAAAAAGGGGTTTTTGAAAACATGAGAAAGCTTATAAAGATGTGGAAAATTCAGAAATAGTTGAAAATCTTGGGAAAATGGAAGGGATTCTTGAGAAAAGATGGACTTTTTGAAAAGGAAAGCACTTCTTAGGAAAACTTGGACTTTGAGAGTTTTCTTAGGAAAATGATGGAAAATTTATAGGAAAACTCATTGGAGAAGGAAATTCAAAACTTGGGGAATCGAAATCCTGGGAATTTTACCTTTTTAAATACTTGGAAATCGATTTTGGATCTTGAAAAAGATTGGAAAACTCTTTTGAATATCTTAAGAAAATATCATTTTCCTGGGAAAACTGTGGAAAAACTTGTCTTGGAAAAACCAATTTTGAAAAATCCTTAGAATTTCTTGAGAAATCGATTTCTTGAGAATGAAGTTTTCTTGAGAAAATCTTGAGAAAATCAATGATTTCATGATGTAAATGTCATGAGTGAATGAATGCACTTTGAAAAGATTTTCTAAGGGATTTGTTGGAAAATGTACATTAAGTCAAGATAAATCCTTCACATATCCTGACTGTGGCCATGAATATGTTCAGAATTTAGTTGATTTGATGCACATGATTTTGAAAACTTTGGAAATATGATGTGCATTTTAAGATAGCCTAAGAGTGTAGGCTCAATGTGACTAGTAGAAAGATGATGGATTTGGGTCTCGTCCATATTCCGACTAGGGCCATAAATATGGATCCCACCGAGTCCATCAACTCCCTAAGAGTTGGTGCACGTGCCATTCGTGAACATCCATAGTGCTTTTGAAATAAAATGCATGAATCATATAATCAGGATATTGCATAAATTCAAACTATATGACATGCATCCTAGTCTAAGCAGGAAATTAAATCTCTTATTCCAAAATTTACATTATTACATCACTAAATAAAGGAAATAAAAGAAATTTGCAGACTTCAGCTCCTTCTTTTGATTGTTCCTGCCAAACTTGAAATTGGGTTAGCTCAAATATGTGGGTTTTTCCAAGATTTTCCAATAATATTATGAAATTATTGGATTTAATTGGATATAAACCCTATTCTCGTGCTTCCTTGATATTTTGAAATGATGAAAATGCTAGAAATTCAGTGAAAAACAATTTGAAATTCGGAATTGAGGTTAAAATGACCAAAATACCCCTAATTATAAAGTTATACCTTTAAAATCAGGGTTTTTTGAAGGAAAACTTGGTAAAATTGAGATTTTGAAGTTCCAAGTGAATCAAATGATGATGAAATGTAGTAAGAGACATGATGACATGCTGCTAAACACATTAGGACTGTAAAATCAGAATTTGGTATTTCGCAATTTATCAAAAATAACGATTTTCGCTTGTTTTTCGCTTGGATCTGGGTCCTGCGGGACCCTATTTTGGTATTATGGATGATCCGAACCTCAAATGGATTCCAAATTGCACCAAATTCGGTATGAAGCATCTAAACACTTTTATAAACAACCTAGAATGCTAAAAATCACGAAATGATATGATTTAAATGCTAAAATTCAAGGAAAGTCCTAAAATGATGGATTTTGCCTATGGATCCGAACCAAATGCAATGCCTAATATGATAATGCAAGATTTACACCATGGAAACTTCTGATATTTTGCAGACTGCTAAAAGATCCGAAATGGAACATTTTTTGTTTTTACAGCCTCGGGATTTGAGCCATGGTGAGTTCAATAACAGGGATTTAGTTCTGACAAAGGTAAAAATCACACTAATCTGATGTAAAATGCTGCAAAAATACAAAACGGCCATGAAAATTTATGAAATTAATCAGAGTTATGAAAGACACCTACATGAACAACTTTCATGTTTATGACTTCGGCATTTGATCAAAGGAAACACAAATAAAAATATAACTATTTCTGCCTAAACTAACAGAACAGACAAATGTAGCAAAACAAGGGGCTGACAAAAAAAATCCGAAGAAGGGGTCAACGCTTTTCTAAAAATTACAGGCTTTCAGATTCAAATAGAGGACATCTCGGACACCACTTTCACTTTTTACAGTTTCGGATTTGGAGCAACACACAAAGAGAAACCATAGCCCTAAGTCGATCCAAGATCTCAGAGGCTCAAATTAGGCTCTGACACGTGTCCCGAACTCTCGGATTTTTGTCAGAAATACAAAAAATCAGAAAAATCGGATAAAATCATATTACAAACTAGACATTCTCCCGAGTGCAAAACATCTTTCGGATCGAAAATTGGATCTTCCATGAGGGATATCTCGATTTTACAATTCGGAACATGATTTTCAAAACGTATCCCAAGTAACAAAACCCGACTTGCCATTTTGAATGTTTACCGCAGTAAACAAATTCAAATGCCTCCGAATTTTTGGCAACATTTTAGGGACACCTAAGGGCGCATTCCATGATTTTTTTGGGATTTTTAATAAAAAACAAATGCATGAAATGACGTGTGGACTGACTGACAAAAACAGAGACCTACTGAAAATAAGCAGAATTGAAATAAATGCTAAATTAATCCTAATTAATTCATAAAATATGCTAAATGAATGAAATAAAATGCAAATTAAACCTAGCTAACTATATGAATGTTAAAAATCATCAAGGAAGCATAACAAAACATTTTATATATGTCGTTTTATGAGAATAGCTCAATCCATCCCTCGGATGAGCTCTTTCTTCAAACGACTCCCTATTCGAATTATAGAATCACATCAAGGGGAAAAGAAGTGCACCTTGCTTCGTTACGCAGCGTAGGAGCTCTTGAAAGGAGCAGCTATCACGAGCTTCCTTCGTCCTTCGCTCCGAGCTTCGGATGGTCCACCAAAATCGACCTCTGTTGGAATTGAATTGGCGACAGCACGAGCTCTACTCCACCGTCAATGCGCCAAAGGGGGCACGATTTCCAAGGTTCAAAATCTGATTCTAGGAAGGCTAGGTCGGATTTTCCAAGTTCACAAGAGCTAAAAAAAATGATCTCCCTTTAGGCTGGGCGTGAACCCTTGTTTTTATAACTTTTCTGAAAATTTTTGAAATTCAAACAGGTTCAATCTGAGCCCTCCATGTGGCGCCATCTCAGGGGGTGTCATCTGAGGGGTTTGAAATTCGAATTTGTCTTTTGCAGGGAGTCTTCAGGTGGCGCCACCTCATGGTGGGCTACCTTTATTAAAAATAAAATAAAAAATAAAAATGGAGCCAAGTGGAGTCCTGGAATGGTGCCACCTCAAAAGGTGTTTGACACATGTCAGAAGGTCAGAGCAGTGGGCTCAGAAGGCGCCACCTCAGAGGAATTTGAATTCTACCTTTTCTGGAGAAAGGAGATCTGGACATGTGGCGGACAAGTGTCAGATGTCTGGAGAGGCTTTCTCAAATGGAGCCACCTCAGGGGGAAGTTTGAAATTCAAATGGAGGTTGGCCCTGGAGGAATGGAGGATGGACATGTGGCGCCACCTCAGGGTGGCTCCTACAATGCCATGTGGCAAGAGGGAGGAAAAAGAGGGAAGGGACATGTGGCGCTCTCATAAGCCATATGGGAAATCAGAGCTCTGGATTTTCGCCACCTAGTGCCCTGTTTGAATTTTAAATGGTTTGCTTTTTCTGAAGAAGGCCAGGAGTGACATGTGTCTCCTACTTTTCTGAAAGAGGTAGGGAGAAGACATGTGTCCTCTACTTTTTCTGAAAGAAGCAAAGAATGACACGTGGCAGAGGGGAGAGAAGGTGGGCCAAGCCATGTGGCGCCATCTCAGACAGGATGAAAAAGGTAGGAGTTCTTGATTTTCGCCACCTATGGGAATTTTTGAATATTTGAATTCTAGCTTTTCTAAAGAAAGCAGAAAATGACACATGGCACTTGCTTTTTTTGAGGAAATGAGAGCTTGCCATGTGTCCTCTGCAGGAGACACTCCAGATGGCGCCACCTCAGAGGAGACAAGCCTACCTTTTCTGTAGGAATTTAGGAGTGACACATGTTTCCTACTTTTCTGAAAAAAATAGGGAGAGACATGTGTCAGGCTACTTTTCTAGAAGGAAGGAGGGGTTGACACGTGTCCCCTGCAGGAGACACACTTCAAGTGGCGCCACCTCAGAGGAGACAAACTCCACTTTTTCTAGACAGGACAACCTATGACACTTGGCATCTCCTGGTAATCTTGGGAATGACACATGGCGTAGGATGGATAGGGTGACACATGGCAGATAATTGGGATGACATGTGGCGGCTTCTGAAAGTAGCCCCACACTGACACTTGGCGTGGAAATGGGAGGAGAGAGAAAGGACAAGTGGCACCAATCCGGGGGACAAGGCTCCTATATTTTTGGGTTTTTCAAAATTCAAATTTTCAAAAGAAAAGCTTGTGTGACACCACCTCAGTGTGGGTCCCACATTGCTTCTTTATTGAAATAAGGATAAAACCACAACTTCTTTTTGGAATTTTCATAAAATCTTGACTGATGGGCAAAACAGGAATTTTGGAAAGAGTTGGCCCTTGTAGGGCGATTTTGTAAAAGAAAGATATTTGAAATTGTCAAAAAGGGCAAAATCTGAGGTGAAGTGACTGAAATCGATATTGAAAACTATCCAGATGGTTTTCCTGAGGAAATATTTTGAAATTCAGAGTCCTGGGGGTAAAATGGGAAAAATTGATAATTTTGAAGACCCAGGGTTTTGAAATCAATTTTGAAAAGAGTTAAAATTCTAATCTGGATTGAAGATTTTGAAATCAAGAGTTCTGGACCTCGAAATGACATGCTGTGCAGTGCAGTGATTTGAAATGCTCATGCAATGATATGCAATGTCATGTCTTATGAAATGGAATCTTGAACCAAGACTTGAGGATTCCTGTCTTCTGTCAGGAGTAAGATTTTGACTATCTGAGACAAAATAGAGAAATTTTGAGTTGCAGATGAAATTTGGACTTTTGCAAGGTCCGGCTCAGAAAATGACCATTTTGCCCTCCAGCGATTTCAGAGGCTGGATGTTGATGCTTGGTGGAAATGTTGGGGAGGTGAGTGAAAATTTGGGGTGTTTACAACCACGAGGCATGACTACCTCGAGAGGGGGTACGACTTGAAGTTTGAGCCTAAATAAGATAAACCTGTCGCGCCCCATTCACAATTTGGTCACCCAGGAAGAGGGTGAATGGTACAGCCCCGAGTGACGTGTCGTTACTACGACTTGTTCTTTTGAGGAGTCGATGTGCCCTCTGACCTCTAGTCACTCAGAGTTAGGGAGGTCGAGGTTGCCCTCTATAGGGACCTTTGCTACTGCAGTAGCACGGATCGCAATCCTTTACCCCTACGAAAGGTTTCTCCTGGCTGCGTGTCGCCCGCAGGTGGTTTTCTCGTTCTGTAGCATCCCCGGTTACCACATTAGAAATTGAATAATAGACGTCGGGTGCAGGTCTCACAGAACTCGAGGGTTTTCCTTCGCTACCCGAAGGAGGTAAGAAGGTGAACATAATGACTAACCAATTAGACTGACTTACTGTAGTTAACCTCTAGAGCCATATATACTTTTGTTTAGTTGCTACACTCTGTAGGTTGTTTCCTACTCTATTACTTTAGCTGCTACATTCTATTGTTCAGTTTCTGCTTTGTTGCTCTAGTTGTTGCACTGTTACTTGTAGTTTTATAGTCTTGTGGCACGTGCACCTACCTGACATGCACTCGTACTTTTATTCAAATGCTTCTAACTGTTCCATCATGCTAGTTATAGTCTAATACTTAGCATACTTGTATCATGATGCTTACCTTCTGCTTTTCCTTAAAAATGATAATGTATGGATGATTTGTCTCACCAACTCGCAAGAGTACTGACCCTGTTTTATGGGGATGCAGGTGACGAGTAGACGCAACGCAATGCGACGGCACATAGCAGGAGCCTTGAGACCCACACTTTGCAGCAGATTTTGGCTTCTTCTAGTTTTGGGGTTTGAGGGGTTGTACCTCTCCTTTTTGTGAGAGTGTCCCTTTTTTATACCCAGTCTCATTTTTGTATCATTGTAACTACTGTGGAAATGAAAAATACTTTACATGTCTGCTGCAGTTTGGTTTTCTCACTGTGGCTCGCTCAGACTTGAGGCCTTTGCTTTACCCCTGTTTCCCTCATTTACTTCCGCTAGTTGTTTTTCACTCTGTATATCCTTCAAAAAAAAAATTGCTCAAAAACCAAGGGTTTTTACAAGGTCAGGGTTTGGGGCGTCACAGAGATTGGTATCAGAGTTGCAGTTTATAAGTGTTGTCCAAGACTTCTGCATGCATCGTCCATCGCACTGTAAGTATGTTCTGAAATATTGCTTTCATTTGTTTCTTAATGATTTCTGTTGTATGTAGCTTTACATAATTGATTAGTTACATAATTTGTTAAATGCCTGCTGATTCGAGGAATGAGCGAATGCTCGGAGCTCTTATCGACTTGATTCGAGGCATAGAGGCCCTCGATCAAGCGGTTCAGCAGATTGTGCGGAGTGCCCGGATACTTGCACATTCGGCACCTCCTTGTGGGAGATGTGACCAGTATCACGCGGGACAGATTTGCGCTCGTGCTTTGAGCGTATGCCCCTACTGTGGCCTTAGGGGGCATATTGAGGTTGAGTGTCAGTGTAAGTTGGGCGATGAACTCGCAATGGGTAACGCTGAGACCGAGGAGAACGAGGCTCCTGAGGGCGGTCAGGCACAGTCAGCGGTTGACCCAGTGGGAGAAGCACGGGTTTCACCAGGTTCTCCCGAGTACATGCCAGCTTCCTACTCACGCTCTGTTTCTCACGAGTACACGCCAGCTTCACCTCCGTGGTCTCAGGCAGTGAGTCCTCTTGTGTAACGCCCCGGATTTCCAAAACAAAGCTAAGTTAAAATTTTCATGAATTTCTTTTTTTTTTTCTTTGCAGCGGAACTTACAAAAGCTTTTAGCAGCGGAATCAGACGATAATGAGTCGTCAGTTTTAGAAAACTCCGAGCACGTTGCAGGTATGTGGCCAAGCAACTCATTGACCACCAAAGTGTTCCATTTTATCGAAAACATATGTTTATTACAACACTACTGCTTAGGAAAGCAGTGTAGGTTCAATAAAAGGAAACAATACAACTCTGTCTAGAGAAACCCTGGAACTCGATGCCGCCTTGCTCCGCATATCGCCACGCAGGTTCAACACCTGAAATCCCCATAAAACGGGGTCAGAACCACTGATGGTCTGGTAAGCATGCAGTCATACATCCATTCAACTCAAGTACGATAATGACCACTCAGGGTCGCAATGCGCAATAACGACGCTCAAGCCTCCAAGACTTAGCGTATATCGCAAGAGCCTCCGTAGGGCTATGAGTTGAACATCCGCTCGAGTCCTCATGACTTAGAGCAAGCCTTTTCAGGGCTGTGATTTGAATAGCCGCTTAAGTCTCCACGACTTAGCCATGACCTCTTCCGGGTCTCAAAGTGATGTCTAGCTCAAGTCTTCATACTTGGCACATCCGTATCCCACGCATCTAAGGACAACTCCTCGAGCTTCGCTTAGTCGTGCGGATACAACACGGGTCTTTGCCCAGTCGGTCCAGTAGTATACCGAACATGACACCTTCACAAAGGTTATGCAGGACTGACTCAACACGTCATCCACTCATACATCCAAAGCATCGCTGAACCTAAGCTAATGCATTGTTTCGATAATTAACCGCTCCCGCCTTTGGTACGCAGGTAGAGCTATTGTCCGGGCATCAACGCGACGTTCTGGGGGTTGATTATTCTATGTATTTTAGATACCCCAGAGGCCTGTTGACCCTATCCATAGTAGGGCAGTGTGTTTCAACTGGGAGAATCCTACTAGGCCCATATTCGGATGCATCCTCTACTTGCAGTAGTTGGGTTCAATCCTTAGATCTTAAGGATAACCACGACCCCAAAACCCATGAGTGACTGAGGCCATCGTGGACTCTATCAGGTCCAAAGTAAAATACATGTCACTCAAGGCTGTACCATCACTGTCATTCCACAGTGAGCATAATTCCTGAAGGGGTCTGCCAGTCTTACAATTACTTGGACAGAATCTGCATGCCATTTAGGCAGCCCGTGCTTTCAGCACTACGGGAGTATGTACCCGACCCCATTCAGTCTTCCCCAACACAGTCATTACTGAGGGGGTACCCCTAACACGATCTTCAACCGCGGGGTATGTGCGACCTTAAGTCTTATTCATATGCATGCAGAACACCGCTCTTTGGCACTTCGGCCACCACGAGCATCACACCTCTTTGGGTGGAAACAACACACTCTGGCTCTTCGGCCCTTACGAGTCTGGTTGTAACGCCCCAGATTTTCAAAACAAAGCTAAGTTAAAATTTTCATGGATTTCTTTTTTTTTTTTTTTTCTTTGCAGCGGAACTTAGAAAAGCTTTTAGCAGCGGAATAAGACGATAATGAGTCGTCGGTTTTAGAAAACTCCGAGCACGTTGCAGGTATGTGGCCAAGCAACTCATTGACCACCAAAGTGTTCCATTTTATCGAAAGCACAAGTTTATTACAACACTACTGCTTAGAAAAGCAGTGAAGGTTCAATAAAAATGAAGCAGTACAACTCTGTCTAGAGAAACCCTGGAACTTGATGCGGCTTTGCTCCGCATATCGCCACGCAGGTTCAACACCTGAAATCCCCATTAAACGGGGTCAGAACCACTGATGGTCTGGTAAGTAGGCAAACACCTATCTATTCAACTCAAGTAAATGCATAGACCACTCAGGGTTGCAGTTCGTAATACGACGCTCAAGCCTCCATGACTTAGCGTATATCGCACAAGCCTCATCAGGGCTATGAGTTGAACATCCACGCAAGTCGTCATGACTTCGCATAAGCCTCTTCAGGGCTGTGAGTTAGAATAACCTCTCAAGTCTCTACGACTTAGCCTTGACTTCCTCAGAGTCACGAATGGATGTCTAGCTCAAGCCTTTATGCTTGGCACATCCGTATCCTACGAATCTAAGGACAGCTCTCCGAGCTTCACTTAGTCGTATGGATATCAATGGGGTTCTTTCCCAATCGGTCCAGTAGTATACCGACCATGACACCTTCACAAAGCTTATGCAGGACTGACTCAACAACGTCATCCACTCATACATTCAAAGTAGCGCTGTACCTAAGCTAATGCTTTGTTTCGATAATTGCACCTCCCCCTGGGCTTAGGGGACTCATATCTGGGCGACAACGCGACGATCTGGGGGTTGATTATTCTATGTATTTTAGATACCCCAGAAGCCTGTTGACCCCATCCCCCTAGTAGGACGGTACAGCATACCGGAAGAGATCCTTACTAGGTATCCGAATGCATTCTGCTACTGCAGTAGTTGGGTTCAATCCTTAGATATTTAAGGATAACCACGACCTCCATACCTCTGAGTGACGAAGGCCATCAATGAACTCTATCAGGTTCGGGTGAAATATATGTCACTCAAGGCTGCGCCATCACCGTCTTCCTCGGTGAGAAATTCTGAAAGGGGCCTGCCGGTCTTACAATTACTTGACGAACATTGCATGCCTATAGGGCAGCCTTTGAGAAGTATGTACCCGACCCCAATCAACCACACGGTTTTCACCGTGGAACAAAGGTTTTATTCATATGCATGCTTAACTCTGCTCTCGGCACTTCGGCCTTGACGAGCACTTCACCTCTTTCGGTGGAAACAACACACTCCGGCTCAGCGGCCCTTACGAGTCTGGTTGTCTGATAATTCTCAATGAGCATGCACATGACTCGATCTCTACGGATCGGCTACTCGGCGTATTTTTACGCAACGAGCTCAGGACCTCGTCAAGGCGCTACCACTACTTTGGCGCAACGACTCTTACAAGTATGATGCCCTTGCAGGTGTCAGGGAGACGAGTCATTCTGACATCGTTCCAACAAAGGACATCATTGCGCCACTTAACTGGTTTTGGCAGCTCTTCTGTCAACACCTTCTCTGCTCTACCGGCAGTGGTGCAACGAACCTTTCTACATTGTAGAAGGCGTTCCATAACTGGGTAGCACTTCTGCTACGTTCTTTCTGAGCCATTCTTAGCTCCTTCAGGAATTTCAGCAGCACTTCCTCTCTTTTACGGAGAAAGCGTGCATTTCTTTTATCCATTTCAGCGGCATCTCCCCTCTTTGGTGGGAAATCGCTACGCTTAACTCGGGAAATGGATGCGCACCGTTGTGCGTAATTTGCATCCATCAAGGTTGCAGGAACCTTGGGCCATAGCCAGGCCATACGTAATTGATTTAGTCTTTACGTAAAGAGCATTTTGCCAAAAGGCGAAGCCTTTCCAATAGGGGCTTCATTCGTCAAGCAGAATCTTGTACGAGGAGCGGTAAGGGAATCGCATGGGCGATTTTGGAGTTGATCTCCGTTTGAACGCTCACTTACGCGCCATATATGTAATATAAGCAGAAGCCTGTGCTTTATACAGCGGCGGCGTAAAGGAAATGCATATACTATTGTTCAGGGTGTGTAACTGAATGAAATATTCTACATATATAACAAAACAGGAGCCTTGGCATCGTTCGACGCGACAGCGTAAGTAAATACATTGCAGAAAGCAGGAGCCTTGGCATCGTTCGACGCGACGGCGTAAGTAAATGCATAATCGGAAGTGCAGTAATCGGAAGTACAGAAAGCAGGGAGCCTTGGCATCATACGACGCGACGGCAAAGGTAAATTACATGGCCTGTGCGATATAAGATGCGTCGGCAGTATCAGCAGATATACACCTAGATCTGTATCCAACGATAGTTACGAGGCGAGCGAGTGAACACCGAAGTGTCCTAGAGGGCTCAACCAAGAACTAGGGTGAGATACTATTTTGAAGAACGCATATACTGCGTATTCGAACATATATATCCGACGATAGTTACGAGGCGAGCGCGTGAACACCGAAGTGTCCTAGAGGGCTCAACCAAGAACTAAAGCAAGATACTACTTCAGAAAGTATATGCTATATACAAACAATCAAATACTTGAGAGAGATGGTTTAATGAAGCGAACTTACTTCAATTTGAGGAAGAAACGACTCCGATTGCTTCAAACGCTTCGAACGAGGCTCGACTTCGAAAAAGGATCAACTTCGAACTTCGGATGAAAAAGGACTTGGACTTTGACTTTGAACCAAACCAGGTTCAAGTCAAGTCAACTGGGTTCAGACTTAGGTCAAGTAGGTTCAGACCTAGGTCAGGTGGGTTAGGACCAGGTCAGGCAGGCTCAGACCAGGTCAGGTGGGCTCAGGTGGGCTAGGCTAGGTAGGGGAGGTTTGGAAAAGGAGGAGAGAGAGAGGGGTTGGCGATTTTCTAAAGGAGGGGGGGTCCTCTATTTATAGGTTCTGAAACTTGGGCCCCAAGTTTCAGAATCCCCTCTTTACCCTTGGGCTTTTCTGAGAATCCCTTCCATGGAAGGTGCTGGAAGGAGCTGAAAGGCTCTGGAAGGTGCTGGAATATTCTAGAATCTTCTAGAATATTTTCTGAGAAATATTTCTGTGGGTCCCACCCATATTTCTGTGGGTCCCGCAAGAATTTTGGGTTTTCGGCGATTTTTTTCCGAAAAATTCTGAGTACGCCATTATCTTCGTATTGATGCCACTAAGAAAGTTGGCTCGCAGGAATCCTTTGATTTTGTTCAGATAGGAAGTTATGGCTTCCAGAGTGTTTGAGCATATATTCGCGATTCGACGAATATCCTAAGTGTAACTGGCTCGCAGGAATTGATTCGTTTCGCATTCTGAGAAAAATGCCATTTTTACCGGTAAATGCCTCATGAATTTTATTCAGATATTTTCTGAAAAATTGCGGGTCTTACATCATTACCCCCTTAAAGGAATTTCGTCCGCGAAATTCAGCTAAGAGTACAAGGTGAAGAGTTCAGGATATTTATCCCGCATATCCGATTCGGGCTCCCAAGTGCAATCATCGACTCCGTGATGTTGCCATCTTACTTTGACAAGTGGAATGACCTTTGTCTTTAGCACTTGCTCCCGTCGGTCCATGATCTCTACTGGCCTTTCTTCCACCGTCATATCCTCCTGGATGTCAATATCTTCATGTTGGATGACGTGGGAAGGGTCGTGAACGTATTTTCTAAGCATTGACACATGAAATACATTGTGTATCTGTGTATACTGCGGTGGCAATGCTACTCTGTAGGCGGTCTCTCCTATACGGCTCAAAACCTCGAAGGGACCAACGAATCTGGGGCTGAGCTTCCCCTTCTTTCCGAAACGAAACACACTCTTGGTTGGGGAGACCTTGATAAAAACCTTATCTCCAACCGCAAAAGTGAGTTCCCTACGCCGCTGATCAGCGTAGCTCTTCTGTCGACTCTGAGCAGTCAGTAGCTTCTTCCTGATCATGTGGACCTGCTCAGTATAATGCTGCAACACTATGGGCGAGTCCAAGGTTCGCTCACCCACTTCACCCCAATGGATTGGTGATCTACAGGGTCGCCCGTACAAGGCTTCATACGGTGCCATCCCAATGCTAGCGTGGTGGCTATTATTATAAGCAAATTCAGCCAACGCTAGGTGGGAATCCCAATCACCTTTCCATTCTAGCATACAGGCTCTTAGCATATCTTCGAGAGTCTGTATGGTTCGTTCTGATTGCCCATCTGTTTGGGGATGGAATGCTGTACTGAACTTGAGTTTCGTCCCCAGGGCTCTTTGAAGCTGCTCCCAAAAGTGGGAGGTAAATTTCGGGTCACGATCGGATATGATCGAAATCGACACTCCATGGAGTCTAACGATTTCCCGAATGTAGATCTCCGCCAATCGTTCAGTTGAGTATCGAGTGTTGATTGGCAGGAAGTGAGCAGACTTGGTGAGTCTGTCTACGATCACCCATATTGAGTCATGTTGTCTCTTGGACCGAGGCAATCCAACGATGAAATCCATCATAATGCCCTCCCATTTCCATTCTGGAATCTCGATCCGTTGCATTTTTCCACCAGGTCGTTGATGCTCAATTTTTACTTGCTGGCAGATTAAACACCTTGAGACAAATGTAGCCACATCCCGTTTCATACCCCTCCACCAGTACTTTCTCTGTAAGTCCCGAAACATTTTCGTACCTCCAGGGTGAATGGTGTATTTGCTGTTATGAGCCTCCTGGAGTACTTCCTGTCTTAGCTCAGGGTTATTTGGGACCCAAATCCTTTCTTCCATCCATATTCCTCCATCTTCTTTTAAATGGAAGAAAGTGTCATCTCTTTTGGCACGAGCTTTTAATTCCAAGTACTGGGGGTCCTTGAACTATTCGACTACAATGCGATCGAGGATCTCGATATGGATTGTCAGGCATGACAATCGAATCTTTCCTGGGTCAGCCAGGAATGGCTTCCAACTGACAAAATCCTCCATCAGCTTCCATTGTCCGGTGAGGCTGGCCAGAGTGCCAACAGTTTTGCGACTAAGGGCATCTGCTACAACATTCGCCTTTCCAGGGTGATAGGAAAGCGTGAATTCATAGTCTTTGAGGAATTCCAGCCATCGCCGTTGCCGCATATTGAGTTCTTTTTGAGAAAAAAGGTATTTTAGACTTTTATGGTCCGACATGACCTCAAATTTCTCTCCATACAGGTAGTGTCGCCAGATTTTAAGCGCGAACACTACCGCGGCAAGCTCCAGATCGTGGGTTGGACAGTTTTTCTCATGAATTCTTAACTGACGGGATGCATAGGCGATTACTTTGCCATGCTGCATCAATACACAACCCAGACCCGTTCCCGAGGCATCGGTATAAGCAATGAAGCCTCCCTGACCAGAAGGTAAGGTAAGGACAGGGGCAGTGGTAAGCCTCTGTTTGAGAACCTCAAAGCATTCCTTACACTGGTCAGTCCATTCAAACTTGACTCCCTTTTTCAGTAATTTTGTCATTGGTACGGCGATTCGGGAGAAGTCCTGTATGAACTTCCGATAATATCCGGCAAGTCCAAGGAAGCTGCGGACCTCAGTGATATTTTCTGGCTGCTTCCAGTCTATCACAGCTTCGACCTTCGCAGGATCTACTGCGATTCCATCTTTTGAGATCACATGGCCAAGGAACATTACTTTGTCTAGCCAGAATTCACATTTTGAAAACTTGGCATATAACTGATTATCTTGAAGGGTTTTCAAGACGATTCTCAAGTGATCCTTGTGTTGTTCCTCATTCCTTGAATACACGAGAATGTCATCAATGAAGACGATGACAAAAGTGTCTAAGTATGGTTTGAACACTCGGTTCATCAGGTCCATAAAGACAGCAGGCGCATTTGTAAGTCCGAAGGGCATTACTACGAACTCATAATGGCCATATCTCGTTCTGAAGGCAGTCTTAAATATATCCTCCTCCTTAACTCTGAGCTGATGGTATCCAGACCTGAGGTCGATCTTGGAGAACACTCTCGCTGTTCTGAGCTGATCGAATAAGTCCTCAATCCGAGGCAACGGGTACTTATTTTTAATGGTTGCCTGGTTAAGCATCCGATAATCGATGCATAACCGAAGGGATCCATCCTTCTTCTTTACAAATAGTACCGGGGCTCCCCATGGTGACATACTTGGTCGGATGAACCCTTGTTCCATCAGTTCTTCCAACTGACACTTCAACTCACTGAGTTCAGCTGGTGCCATACGATAAGGGGCTTTGGATATTGGCGCTGTTCCAGGTAAGGATTGAATTCCAAATTCAACCTCACGAAGTGGCGGAAGTCCTGGCAATTCCTCAGGAAACAGATCAGGAAACTCCCGCACTACTTCCAAACTCTCAAGGGGTTGGTCGTTGGATTTTTCCGCCGAGAGACTCAACAGGAAGGCCACACAACCCTTCCTAAGGTATTTTTGTACCTTAAGTGATGATATGAGCCTTTTTTGTGGAACTGGTTTGGATAACCGGTATTCCATCTTAGGTAATCCGGGTCGAGATAGAATCACTCTGCCCTCGCGGCACAGAATCTTGGCATTATTCTGAGCCAACCAATTCATTCCCAAAATGACATCGTACTGTATCATATCGATCAGGATGGCGTCAGTAGGCAAGTGTTGCCCTGCTATCTCAATATCCAAATTTTTCACACACCGGATACATTTGGTGCGTGAACCCAACGGGTTATATACTTCGATCATTTTATCAATCGGTTGCACCGAGGCGTGGAGTTGTTCGGTGAAATCGTCGGAGATAAACGTATGAGTAGCACCACAATCAAACAAGACGTAAGCTGCATGTCCATTAACAGGTACGGTGCCTTCAATGAGGTCACCGGTTTCGACTTGTTCAGTCGTTACAGCGTATACACGACCTGCAGCAGGCCTTTGTTCTACTCTAGGTGGGGGTCGTTGGACTTGTGTTCGTTGTGGTACTTGTTGAGAGGGTCCGGCAGATCCGGCATTCCTCCTCTGCTCATCAATAAGCTTCTTCCTGCATTGTCTTGCAATGTGGCCCACTTTGCCACAGTAGAAGCATCCACCTGTGTCACGTGGACATGGTCCTCTTGCGTGATTAACATGGCATTTTGGGCAGTTTGGGTTGGACTGCAGGTTGTTTGGAGCCATGTTCTGCCTTGGCCTTACAACTTGTTGAGTGTTGTTCCCACCTTGGAACCTTTTCTTCTTAAAGGGTTGTCGTGAACCCTGGCCACTTGAAACATTCTCTTCTTGTTCCCACCATCAACTATGGGCCTTTTTGCTATGATCACTTTTGATCGCTCCCAATCCACTTGTATTTTTGAAGCTGCTGCCACAACCGTTTGAAATGTTTGGGGCATGCTGGTGATAACCCGTGACCTTAGCCCTTCTCGCAGTCCATTGATGTACTTGTCGGCCCTTTCTTGGTCGGTCTCAAATAACCGGGAGCAGTACCGTTCAAGATTTTGAAATTTGGTGGTATAGTCAATCAGATTCATGCCACCCTGCTCCAATTCCAGAAACTCCATCTTCTTCTTGTTTCTGGAGTGTAATGGAAAGTAATTATCCATGAAAGCTCTCCGGAAGTCAGTCCAAGGAATGACTTCAACTTCTGAGAACTGGATAATCTTAGTGGTATCCCACCACTTTCGTGCGTTGTCTTTCAGCCTGTACGTGCCAAAGTTGGTCTTCTTTTCTTCTGGTACTCCCAGCACCAGGAAGGCACGTTCGGTCTCTTCGACCCAACTTTCTGCCAGTTCAGGATCGGCTCTACCAGCGAAGACTGGTGGATCGAGCTTGAGGAATTTTTCATAGGTTATTCCACCAAGGTTTTCGCTTCGAGGTGCGACTGGTTCTGGCCTTGTTTCTCGAATGGCAGTAACCAAATTGTTGAGTGTTTCCAGCAGAAATCCTTGAGTATGGGACTCCTCGCTTGGTATGGTTCTCCTCGTCGTAGAAGCCATTTATCTACCACATACAAACAACGTGTTTTAGTTTCACAATGTATATATCGAAGCAAAGTTTTATTTACTTAATATACATCACATTTACACAAGCATCGCCTTAAACAAAATGTCATGCCGCACTGGCAGACTTTTAGGCGTTGAGAAACTAGGTACATGAGTCTATTGACTCCAAAACACTACCAGTCTCTTCTAGGAACTGGATTTCTTTCTTGACCCAAAGAACCCGAAGTATCGTTTACTTCCACATTGCCTTGGTGCAGGCAGAACTAGCTTTGGCTTGGGCGGCACTTCCGCACTCTCAAGCGACTCTTGTGGATAGATCAGTGATGCCGGTCCACTTGCCCATTCAGTGGCATCATGGCTCGGAGAATCCGAGACCATAACGGGATGATATAGGTTGTATCCCTCTTCCTGGCCATTCAGACTCGGCGTTGGTGTAGCGGCTCTGTTCCCCCATATAATAGTACTTTGATTCGAGGAATCTGAAATCATAATGGGATTATAGAAGGAGTTGTTGCATCCCTCCTCCCAACTGTGCAAGCTAGGCGTACATGATGCCTGTTGATAGCCTTGCGATTGACCAAATCTCTCAAGGAAGTTCAAGTCAAATCCTACCAGAGATGGTAGTTCATCAGAAGTTGCTGGAGTACGGCTACTCTATCTACTGGAGTAATGTGGCCCACTAACATGCGAGGTCTCATCCCTAAGACCAAGCGATCCCCGCCGACCCATATCGGCGGTATGCTTCATTTGGCATTCGTTGACGGAATGCCCTTCTTCGCCACAATATTGACAGTCTTGGACTTCATATGGGCATACCCACTCATCGTGCATGATCCCGCAACGATAGCAGTATCCTCGGGAGTCGTGAGTTGCCATCTATACAAAGATGCACCCAGATCAGAACAAGAAGTATAAAATATACTTACAGTGCGATATAGTGGACAAGTCGGATCTCGAACCAGGTTTCTCAGACTCTTGCTCTGATACCAATTCTGTAACGCCCCGGATTTTCAAAACAAAGCTAAGTTAAAATTTTCATGGATTTCTGTTTTTTTTTTTTTTTCTTTGCAGCGGAACTTAGAAAAGCTTTTAGCAGCGGAATAAGACGATAATGAGTCGTCGGTTTTAGAAAACTCCGAGCACGTTGCAGGTATGTGGCCAAGCAACTCATTGACCACCAAAGTGTTCCATTTTATCGAAAGCACATGTTTATTACAACACTACTGCTTAGAAAAGCAGTGAAGGTTCAATAAAAAGGAAGCAGTACAACTCTGTCTAGAGAAACCCTGGAACTTGATGCTGCCTTGCTCCGCATATCGCCACGCAGGTTCAACACCTGAAATCCCCATTAAACGGGGTCAGAACCACTGATGGTCTGGTAAGTAGGCAAACACCTATCTATTCAACTCAAGTAAATGCATAGACCACTCAGGGTCGCAGTTCGTAATACGACGCTCAAGCCTCCATGACTTAGCGTATATCGCACAAGCCTCATCAGGGCTATGAGTTGAACATCCACGCAAGTCGTCATGACTTCGCATAAGCCTCTTCAGGGCTGTGAGTTAGAATAACCTCTCAAGTCTCTACGACTTAGCCTTGACTTCCTCAGAGTCACGAATGGATGTCTAGCTCAAGCCTTTATGCTTGGCACATCCGTATCCTACGAATCTAAGGACAGCTCTCTGAGCTTCACTTAGTCGTACGGATATCAATGGGGTTCTTTCCCAATCGGTCCAGTAGTATACCGACCATGACACCTTCACAAAGGTTATGCAGGACTGACTCAACAACGTCATCCACTCATACATTCAAAGTAGCGCTGTACCTAAGCTAATGCTTTGTTTCGATAATTGCACCTCCCCCTGGGCTTAGGGGACTCATATCTGGGCAACAACGCGACGATCTGGGGGTTGATTATTCTATGTATTTTAGATACCCTAGAGGCCTGTTGACCCCATCCCCCTAGTAGGACGGTACAGCATACCGGAAGATATCCTTACTAGGTATCCGAATGCATTCTGCTATTGCAGTAGTTGGGTTCAATCCTTAGATATTTAAGGATAACCACGACCTCCATACCTCTGAGTGACGAAGGCCATCAATGAACTCTATCAGGTTCGGGTGAAATATATGTCACTCAAGGCTGCGCCATCACCGTCTTCCTCGGTGAGAAATTCTGAAAGGGGCCTGCCGGTCTTACAATTACTTGACGAACATTGCATGCCTATAGGGCAGCCTTTGAGAAGTATGTACCCGACCCCAATCAACCACACAGTTTTCACCGTGGAACAAAGGTTTTAGTCATATGCATGCTTAACTCTGCTCTCGGCACTTCGGCCTTGACGAGCACTTCACCTCTTTCGGTGGAAACAACACACTCCGGCTCAGCAGCCCTTACGAGTCTGGTTGTCTGATAATTCTCAATGAGCATGCACATGACTCGATCTCTACGGATCGGCTACTCGGCGTATTTTTACGCAACGAGCTCAGGACCTCGTCAAGGCGCTACCACTACTTTGGCGCAACGGCTCTTACAAGTATGATGCCCTTGCAGGTGTCAGGGAGACGAGTCATTCTGACATCGTTCCAACAAAGGACATCATTGTGCCACTTAACTGGTTTTGGCAGCTCTTCTGCCAACCATTCTGTCAACACCTTCTCTGCTCTACCGGCAGTGGTGCGACGAACCTTTCTACATTGTAGAAGGCGTTCCATAACTGGGTAGCACTTCTGCTACGTTCTTTCTGAGTCATTCTTAGCTCCTTCAGGAATTTCAGCAGCACTTCCTCTCTTTTACGGAGAAAGCGTGCGTTTCTTTTATCCATTTCAGCGGCATTTCCCCTCTTTGGTGGGAAATCGCTACGCTTAACTCGGGAAATGGATGCGCACCGTTGTGCGTACTTTGCATCCATCAAGGTTGCAAGAACCTTGGGCCATAGCCAGGCCATACGTAATTGATTTAGTCTTTACGTAAAGAGCATTTTGCCAAAAGGCGAAGCCTTTCCAATAGGGGCTTCATTCGTCAAGCAGAATATTGTACGAGGAGCGGTAAGGGAATCGCATGGGCGATTTTGGAGTTGATCTCCGTTTGAACGCTCACTTACGCGCCATATATGTAATATAAGCAGAAGCGTGTGCTTTATACAGCGGCGGCGTAAAGGAAATGCATATACTATTGTTCAGGGTGTGTAACTGAACGAAATATTCTACATATATAACAAAACAGGAGCCTTGGCATCGTTCGACGCAATGGCGTAAGTAAATACATTGCAAAAAGCAGGAGCCTTGGCATTGTTCGACGCGACGGCGTAAGTAAATGCATAATCGGAAGTGCAGTAATCGGAAGTACAGAAAGCAGGGAGCCTTGGCATCATACGACGCGACGGCAAAGGTAAATTACATGGCCTGTGCGATATAAGATGCGTCGGCAGTATCAGCAGATATACACCTAGATCTGTATTCAACGATAGTTACGAGGCGAGCGAGTGAACACCGAAGTGTCCTAGAGGGCTCAACCAAGAACTAGGGTGAGATACTATTTTGAAGAACGCATATACTGCGTATTCGAACATATATATCCGACGATAGTTACGAGGCGAGCGCGTGAACATCGAAGTGTCCTAGAGGGCTCAACCAAGAACTAAAGCAAGATACTACTTCAGAAAGTATATGCTATATACAAACAATCAAATACTTGAGAGAGATGGTTTAATGAAGCGAACTTACTTCAATTTGAGGAAGAAATGACTCCGATTGCTTCAAACGCTTCGAACGAGGCTTGACTTCGAAAAAGGATCAACTTCGAACTTCGGATGAAAAAGGACTTGGACTTGGACTTTGACTTTGAACCAAACCAGGTTCAAGTCAAGTCAACTGGGTTCAGACTTAGGTCAAGTAGGTTCAGACCTAGGTCAGGTGGGTTAGGACCAGGTCAGGCAGGCTCAGACCAGGTCAAGCAGGCTCAGGCTAAGTCAGACAGGCTCAGACCAGGTCAGGTGGGCTCAGGTGGGCTAGGCTAGGTAGGGGAGGTTTGGAAAAGGAGGAGAGAGAGAGGGGTTGGCGATTTTCTAAAGGAGGGGGGGTCCTCTATTTATAGGTTCTGAAACTTGGGCCCCAAGTTTCAGAATCCCCTCTTTACCCTTGGGCTTTTCTGAGAATCCCTTCCATGGAAGGTGCTGGAAGGAGCTGGAAGGCTCTGGAAGGTGCTGGAATATTCTAGAATCTTCTAGAATATTTTCTGAGAAATATTTCTGTGGGTCCCACCCATATTTCTGTGGGTCCCGCAAGAATTTCGGGTTTTCGGCGATTTTTTTCCGAAAAATTCTGAGTACGCCATTATCTTCGTATTGATGCCACTAAGAAAGTTGACTCGCAGGAATCCTTTGATTTTGTTCAGATAGGAAGTTATGGCTTCCAGAGTGTTTTAGCATATATTCGCGATTCGACGAATATCCTATGTGTAACTGGCTCGCAGGAATTGATTCGTTTCGCATTCTGAGAAAAATGCCATTTTTACCGGTAAATGCCTCATGAATTTTATTTAGATATTTTCTGAAAAATTACGGGTCTTACACTGGTTGTGTAACCGTTCTCAATGAGCATGCATATGACTCGATCTAAATAGATCGGCTACTCGGCGTATTTTTACGCAACGAGTCCAAACCTAGCCAAGGCGCAACCTCTACTCCGGCTCAGCGGCCCTTACGAGCAAGGTGACCTTGCAGGCACAAGGATACGAGCCGATCTGGCATCGTTCCATCAACGGACATCATTATGCCGTTCCATTGGTTCCGGCAGCTCTTCTGCCGACCATTTCGTCAGCACCTCCCCTGCTCTACCGGCAGTGGTGCGACGAACCCTTCTACGTTGTAGAGGGCAAACCATGAACTGGGTAGCACTCTGCTATATGTCAGAGTATCCTGCTACGTTCTTTCTGAGCTATTCTTAGCTTCTTCAGAAATTTCAGCAGCACTTCCTCTCTTTTACGGAGAAAGCGTGCGTTTCTTTTATCCATTTCAGCGGCATCTCCCCTCTTTGGTAGGAAATCGCCACGCTTAATTCGGGGAAATGGATGCGCACCGTTGTGCATACTTTGCATCCATCAAGGTTGCAGGAACCCTTGGCCATAGCCAGGCCATACGTAATTAACTTAGTCTTTACGTAAAGAGCATTTTGCCAAAAAGCGAAGCCTTTCCAATAGGGGCTTCATTCGTCAAGCAGAATCTTGAACGAGGAGCGGTCAAGGAATCGCATGGGCGATTTGGAGTTGATCTCCATTTGAACACTCATTTATGCGCTATATATGTAGTATAAGCAGAAGCCTGTGCTTTATACAGCGGCGGCGTAAAGAAATGCATATACTATTGTTCAGGGTGTGTAACTGAACGAAATATTCTACATATATAACAAAGCAGAAACCTTGGCATCGTTCGACGCGACGGCGTAAGTAAATACATTGCAGAAAGTAGGAGCCTTGGCATCGTTCGACGCGACGGCGTAAGTAAATGCATAATCGGAAGTGCAGTAATCGGAAGTGCAGAAAACAGGGAGCCTTGGCATCATACGACGCGACGGCAAAAATAAATTACATAGCCTGTGTGATATAAGACGCGTCGGCAGAATCTGCAGATATACACCTAGATCTGTATCCAACGATAGTTACGAGGCGAGCGAGTGAACACCGAAGTGTCCTAGAGGGCTCAACCAAGAACTAGGGTGAGATACTATTTTTGAAGAACGCATATATTGCGCATTCGAACATATATATCCGACGATAGTTATGAGGCGAGCGCGTGAACACCGAAGCGTCCTAGAGGGCTCAACCAAGAACTAAAGCAAGATACTACTTCAGAAAGTATATTTTATATACAAACAATCAAATACTTGAGAGAGATGGATCAACGAAGCGAACTTACTTCAAATCGTGGAAGAAACGGCTCCGGGTTGCTTCTTTAGCTTCTAGCCTTCCTTCGAGAGGTCAGACTAAGTCAGATGAAGCTGACTTAGTTGAGAAAGAGGTAGAGTAGGTCAAGCTACTCAACCTAAGTGGTTTGAACCAAACAGGGTTCGATCCAAGTCAACTGGGTTCAGCAGGTTCGAACTCAGCTCAAGTAGGCTAGGTTTGGGTTCAGAAATCCAAACCGGAATCTGGACCAAAAAGGACTTTGACTTTGACTTTAAACCCAACTAGGTTCAAGTCAAGTCAACTGGGTTTGGACCAGGTCAAGTGGGTTCAGACCCAGGTCAGGTGGGTTAGGATCAGGTCAGGCAGGCTCAGGCTAAGTCAGGCAGGCTCAGACCAGGTCAGGTGGGCTCAGGTGGGCTAGGCTAGGTAGGGGAGGTTTACGAGAGAGAAAAGGCAAGAGAGAGAGGGGGGGTCGAAATTATGAGAAGAGAGAGAGTGGGTAGGGCTATTTATAGCCCAAGCCCACCTCCTCTTGGGTTTTTCCATGCCCCTTTTACCCCTTGGCTTCTTTTAAATTCCTGGAGGTTCCTTTTGAGGTGGGGCCCACAAGATATTTCCATAGGATATTTTGTGGGTCCCACAAGATATTTTCTGAGGAATATTTCTGTGGGTCCCACCAATATTTCTGTGGGTCCCGCAAGAATTTCGGGTTTCCGGCAATTTTTTCTGAAAAATTCTGAGTACGCCATTTTCTTCGTATTGACGTAACTAAGAAAGTTGGCTCGTACGAATCTATTGATTTCGTTTAGTTAGGAAGTTATGGCTTCCAGAGTGTTTGAGCATATATTCGCAATTCGACGAATATCCTAAGTATAACTGGCTCGCAGGAATTGATTCGTTTCGCATTCTGAGAAGAAATGCTATTTTTACCGGTAAATGCCTCATGAATTTTATTCAGATTTTTCTGAAAAATTGCGGGTCTTACATCATTACCCCTTTAAAGGAATTTCGTCCGCGAAATTCAGCTAAGAGTACAAGGTGAAGAGTTCAGGATATTTATCCTGCATATCCGATTCGGGCTCCCAAGTGCAATCATCGATTCCATGATGCTGCCACCTCACTTTAACAAGTGGAATGACCTTCGTTCTTAGGACTTGCTCCCGTCGGTCCATGATCTCCACTGGCCTTTCTTCTACCGTCATATCTTCTCGGATGTCAATGTCTTCATGTTGAATGACGTGAGAAGGATCATGAACGTACTTTCTAAGCATTGATACGTGAAATACATCATGTATTTGCGCGTATTGTGGTGGCAATGCTACTTGGTAGGCAGTCTCTTCAATCCGGCTCAAAACTTCGAAGGGACCAACGAATCTGGGGCTGAGCTTCCCCTTCTTTCCAAAACGAAACACACTCTTGGTTGGAGAGACCTTGATAAAAACCTTATCTCCAACCACAAAAATGAGTTCCCTACGCCGCTGATCGGCGTAGCTCTTTTGTCGACTCTGAGCAGTCAGTAGCTTCTTTCTGACCATGTGGACTTGCTCAGTATAATGCTGCAACACAATGGGCGAGTCCAAGGTTCGCTCACCCACTTCACCCCAATGGATTGGTGATCTACAGGGTCGTCCATACAAGGCTTCATACGGCGCCATCCCAATGCTAGCGTGGTGGCTATTATTATAAGCAAATTCAGCCAACGCTAGGTGGGAATCCCAATCACCTTTCCATTCCAGCATACAGGCTCTTAGCATATCTTCAAGAGTCTGTATGGTTCGTTCTGATTGCCCATCTGTTTGGGGATGGAATGTTGTACTGAACTTGAGTTTCGTCTCCAGGGCTTTCTGAAGCTGCTCCCAAAAGTGAGAGGTGAACTTCGGGTCACGATCAGATATGATCGAAATCGGCACTCCATGGAGTCTAACGATTTCCCGAATGTAGATCCCTGCCAATCGTTCAGTTGAGTATCGAGTGTTGATTGGCAGAAAATGAGCAGACTTGGTGAGTCTGTCCACGATCACCCATATTGAGTCATGTTGTCTCTTGGATCGAGGCAATCTAACGATGAAATCCATCGTAATGCCTTCCCATTTCCATTCTGGAATCTCGATCCGTTGCATCTTTCCACCAGGTCGCTGATGTTCCATCTTAACTTGCTGGCAGATCAAACACTTCGAGACAAACGTAGCCACATCACGTTTCATACCCCTCCACCAGTACTTTCTCTGTAAATCTCGGAACATCTTCGTACCTCCAGGGTGAATGGTGTACTTGCTATTATGAGCCTCCTGGAGTACTTCCTGTCTTAGCTCAGGGTTATTTGGAACCCAAATCCTTTCTTTCATCCATATTCCTCCATCTCCTTTCAAATGGAAGAAAATATCATCTTTTTCAGCACGAGCTTTCAATTCCAAGTACTGGGGATCCTTGAACTGTTCGGCTACGATGCGATCGAGGAACTCAATGTGGATCGTCAAACATGACATTTGGATTCTGCCAGAATCAGCCAAAAATGGCTTCCACTTGACGAAATCCTCCATCAACTTCCATTATCCGATTAGGCTGGCCAGAGTGCCAACAGTCTTGCGACTAAGGGCATCTGCTACAACATTCGCCTTTCCAGGGTGATAGGAAAGCGTGAATTCATAGTCTTTGAGGAATTCCAGCCATCGCCGTTGCCGCATATTGAGTTCTTTTTGAGAAAAGAGGTATTTTAGGCTTTTATGGTCCGACATGACCTCAAATTTCTCTCCATAAAGGTAGTGTCGCCAAATTTTAAGTGCGAAGACTACCGCGGCAAGCTCAAGATTGTGGGTTGGATAATTTTTCTCATGGACTCTCAACTGTCGTGACGCATAGGCAATTACTTTGCCATGTTGCATCAACACACAACCCAGACCTGTTCCCGAGGCATCGGTATATGCCACGAAGCCTCCCTGACCAGAAGGTAAGGTAAGGACAGGGGCAGTGGTAAGCCTCTGTTTGAGAACCTCAAAACACTCCTTACACTGGTCAGTCCATTCAAACTTGACTCCCTTTTTCAGCAATTTCGTCATCGGTACGGCGATTCGGGAGAAGTATTGTATGAACTTCCGATAATATCCGGCAAGTCCAAGGAAGCTGCGGACCTCAGTGATATTTTCTGGCTGCTTCCAGTCCATCACAGCTTCCACCTTCGCAGGATCTACTGCGATTCCATCTTTCGAGATCACATGACCAAGGAACATCACTTTGTCTAGCCAGAATTCACATTTTGAAAACTTAGCATAGAGTTGGTTATCTTGAAGGGTTTTCAAGACGATTTTTAAGTGCTCCATGTGTTGTTCCTTGTTCTCAGAATATACGAGAATGTCATCAATAAAGACGATGACAAAGCTATCCAAATATGGTCTGAATATCCGGTTCATTAGATCCATG
Organism: Nuphar pumila; assembly: GCF_984573655.1. NCBI lineage: Eukaryota > Viridiplantae > Streptophyta > Magnoliopsida > Nymphaeales > Nymphaeaceae > Nuphar > Nuphar pumila. The sequence continues at coordinate 131,770,098 of NC_143249.1, forward strand.
AAGGCAGCAGGCGCATTAGTGAGTCCGAAGGGCATTACTACGAACTCATAATGGCCATATCTCGTTCTGAAGGCGGTCTTAGGTATATCCCCTTCCTTTACTCTGAGTTGATGGTATCCTGACCTGAGGTCGATCTTGGAGAACACCCTCGCTGTTCTGAGCTGATCGAATAAGTCCTCAATCCGAGGCAACGGGTACTTATTCTTAACAGTTGCCTGGTTAAGCATCCGATAATCGATGCATAACCGAAGGGATCCATCCTTCTTCTTTACAAACAGCACTGGGGCTCCCCACGGTGACACACTAGGACGGATTAACCCTTGTTCCATCAGTTCTTCCAACTGACACTTCAACTCACTGAGTTCAGCTGGCGCCATTCGATACGGGGCTTTGGATATCGGTGCTGTTCCAGGTAAGGATTGAATTCCAAATTCAACCTCACGAAGTGGCGGAAGTCCTGGCAATTCCTCAGGAAATACATTGGGAAACTCCCGTACCACTTCCAAACTCTCAAGGGGTTGGTCGTTGGATTTTTCCACCGAGAGACTCAACAGGAAGGCCACACAACCCTTCCTAAGGTATTTTTGTACCTTAAGTGCTGATATGAGCCTTTTCTGTGGAACAGGTTTGGATAACCGGTATTCCATCTTAGGCAATCCAGGTCGAGATAGAATTACTCTGCCCTCGCGGCACAGAATCTTGGCATTATTCTGAGCCAACCAATTCATTCCCAGAATGACATCGTACTGTATCATATCGATCAGGATGGCGTCAGTAGGCAAGTGTTGCCCTGCTATCTCAATATCCAAATTTTTCACACACCGGATACATTTGGTGCGTGAACCCAATGGGTTATATACTTCAATCATTTTATCAATCGGTTGCACCGAGGCGTGGAGTTGTTCGGTGAAATCGTCAGAGATAAACGTATGAGTAGCACCACAATCAAACAAAACGTAAGCTGCATGTCCATTAACAGGTACGGTGCCTTCAATCAGGTCACCATTTTTGACTTGTTCAGTCGTTACAGCATATACACGACCTGCAGCAGGCCTTTGTTCTATTCTAGGTGGAGGTCGTTGAAACTGAGAACGTTGTGGTGCTGGTTGAGAGGGTCCGGCAGATCCGGCATTACTCCTCTGTTTATCTGCAGCCTTCTTGGCGCAATCCCTTATAAAGTAGCCCATCTTGCCACAATACAAGCACCCACCAATGTCACGAGGACATGGCTTTCCAGGGTGGTTCATACGACACCTTGGGCAGCTGAAGTTGGACTGCTGACCATTCGGAGTTGGGTTCTGTCTTGGCCTCACGACTTGCTGAGTGTTGTTCCCTCCTTGGAACTTCTTCTTTTGAAAGGGTTGTCGTGAACCCTGGCCACTTGGGAACGTCCTTTTACGATTCCCACCATTCACTATGGGCTTTTTTGCTACGATCACTTTAGATCGTGCCCAGTCCTCTTGGATTTTTGAAGCTGCTGCTACCGCAGCCTGAAAAGTCGAAGGCATGCTTGTTATCACTCGAGATCGCAGCCCTTCTCGCAGACCATTCACATATTTGTCGGCCCTTTCTTGGTCTGTTTCGAACAATCGAGAGCAGTAGCGCTCTAGATTTTGAAATTTGGTGGTATAGTCCATTAGACTCATACCGCCCTGTTCCAACTCCAGAAACTCCATCTTTTTCTTGTTTCTGGAATGCAACGGGAAGTAGTTATCCATAAAAGTCCTCCGAAAGTCAGTCCAAGGAATGACTTCGACTTGTGAGAACTGGATAAGTTTAGTGGTATCCCACCACTTCCGTGCATTGTCTTTCAACCGATACGTGCCAAAATTGGTCTTCTTTTCCTCTGGTACTCCCAGTACTAAGAAGGCACGTTCTGTCTCTTCGATCCAACTCTCCGCGAGCTCAGGATCGGCTCTGCCAATGAAAACTGGCGGGTCAAGCTTGAGGAACTTCTCATAAGTCACTCCTCCCAGGTGCTCGTTTCGTGGTGCGACTGGTTCTAGCCTCGTTTCACGGATGGCTGTAACCAGGTTGTTGAGTGTCTCCAACAGGAATCCCTGCGTATAGGACTCCTCGCTTGTTATGGTTCTCCTCGTCGTAGGAGCCATTTATCTATGCACACACAAGCACTTGTTTTTAGTTTCTCGATGTATATGAGGAAGTAAAAGCTTTATTTACTTAATATACATCACATTTACACAAACATCGCCTTAAACAAAACGTCATGCCGCACTGGCAGACTTTAGGTGTTGAGAAACTATATACATGAGTCTACTGACTCCAAAGCATCACCAGTCTCTTTAAGACTTGGATTTCTTTGATGATGACGAACTCCAAAAGGTCCATCTATTGCCACATGACCTTGGAGCAGGCACTACTAGCTTTGGCTTGGGCGGCACTTCCGCACTAGCAAGCGAATATTGGGGATATATGAGGGACTCCAGTCCACTTTCCCAGTCAGCAAGATCAAGACTCTGGGAGTCTGGAATAATGATTGGCGAACAGAAAGAATCCTCTCTTTTGTTCCTGCCATTTAAGCTCGGCATATGTGATGCCGGATGGTAGCTTGGCGAGTGATAGACCTCCGCAGGGAAGTTCAAATCAAAATCCCTCAGCCTTGGTAATTCATCAAAAGATGTTGGGGTATGGTTGCTCCCAACACTAGAGTGATGCGGTCCACTGACACGCGAAGTCTCATCCCTGAGACCCTTTGAAGCCCGCCGACCCATATCGGCGGTATATTTCCTTTGGCATTCGTTGGCGGAATGCCCATCTTCGCCACAGTATTGACAGTCTTGGACTTCATACGGGCATATCCACTCATCGTGCATGACCTTGCAGCGATAGCAGTATCCACGCGAGTCATGAGTTGCCATCTATACAAAGATGCACCCAGATCAGAACAAAAGTATAAAAACATATACTTACAGTGCGATATCGTGACATGACGGATCTTGAACCAGGTTTCTCAGACACATGCTCTGATACCAATTCTGTAACGCCCCGGATTTCCAAAACAAAGCTAAGTTAAAATTTTCATGAATTTCTTTTTTTTTTTCTTTGCAGCGGAACTTACAAAAGCTTTTAGCAGCGGAATCAGACGATAATGAGTCGTCTGTTTTAGAAAACTCCGAGCACGTTGTAGGTATGTGGCCAAGCAACTCATTGACCACCAAAGTGTTCCATTTTATCGAAAACATATGTTTATTACAACACTACTGCTTAGGAAAGCAGTGTAGGTTCAATAAAAGGAAGCAGTACAACTCTGTCTAGAGAAACCCTGGAACTCGATGCCGCCTTGCTCCGCATATCGCCACGCAGGTTCAACACCTGAAATCCCCATAAAACGGGGTCAGAACCACTGATGGTCTGGTAAGCATGCAGTCATACATTCATTCAACTCAAGTACGATAATGACCACTCAGGGTCGCAATGCGCAATAACGACGCTCAAGCCTCCAAGACTTAGCGTATATCGCAAGAGCCTCCGTAGGGCTATGAGTTGAACATCCGCTCGAGTCCTCATGACTTAGAGCAAGCCTTTTCAGGGCTGTGATTTGAATAGCCGCTTAAGTCTCCACGACTTAGCCATGACCTCTTCCGGGTCTCAAAGTGATGTCTAGCTCAAGTCTTCATACTTGGCACATCCGTATCCCACGCATCTAAGGACAACTCCTCGAGCTTCGCTTAGTCGTGCGGATACAACACGGGTCTTTGCCCAGTCGGTCCAGTAGTATACCGAACATGACACCTTCACAAAGGTTATGCAGGACTGACTCAACACGTCATCCACTCATACATCCAAAGCATCGCTGAACCTAAGCTAATGCATTGTTTCGATAATTAACCGCTCCCGCCTTTGGTACGCAGGTAGAGCTATTGTCCGGGCATCAACGCGACGTTCTGGGGGTTGATTATTCTATGTATTTTAGATACCCCAGAGGCCTGTTGACCGTATCCATAGTAGGGCAGTGTGTTTCAACTGGGAGAATCCTACTAGGCCCATATTCGGATGCATCCTCTACTTGCAGTAGTTGGGTTCAATCCTTAGATCTTAAGGATAACCACGACCCCAAAACCCATGAGTGACTGAGGCCATCGTGGACTCTATCAGGTCCAAAGTAAAATACATGTCACTCAAGGCTGTACCATCACTGTCATTCCACAGTGAGCATAATTCCTGAAGGGGTCTGTCAGTCTTACAATTACTTGGACAGAATCTGCATGCCATTTAGGCAGCCCGTGCTTTCAGCACTACGGGAGTATGTACCCGACCCCATTCAGTCTTCCCCAACACAGTCATTACTGAGGGGGTACCCCTAACACGATCTTCAACCGCGGGGTATGTGCGACCTTAAGTCTTATTCATATGCATGCAGAACACCGCTCTTTGGCACTTCGGCCACCACGAGCATCACACCTCTTTGGGTGGAAACAACACACTCTGGCTCTTCGGCCCTTACGAGTCTGGTTGTGTAACCGTTCTCAATGAGCATGCATATGACTCGATCTAAATAGATCGGCTACTCGGCGTATTTTTACGCAACGAGTCCAAACCTAGCCAAGGCGCAACCTCTACTCCGGCTCAGCGGCCCTTACGAGCAAGGTGCCCTTGCAGGCACAAGGATACGAGCCGATCTGGCATCGTTCCATCAACGGACATCATTATGCCATTCCATTGGTTCCGGCAGCTCTTCTGCTGACCATTTCGTCAGCACCTCCCCTGCTCTACCGGCAGTGGTGCGACGAACCCTTCTACGTTGTAGAGGGCAAACCATGAACTGGGTAGCACTCTGCTATATGTAAGAGTATCCTGCTACGTTCTTTCTGAGCTATTCTTAGCTTCTTCAGAAATTTCAGCAGCACTTCCTCTCTTTTACGGAGAAAGCGTGCGTTTCTTTTATCCATTTCAGCGGCATCTCCCCTCTTTGGTAGGAAATCGCCACGCTTAATTCGGGGAAATGGATGCGCACCGTTGTGCGTACTTTGCATCCATCAAGGTTGCAGGAACCCTTGGCCATAGCCAGGCCATACGTAATTAACTTAGTCTTTACGTAAAGAGCATTTTGCCAAAAAGCGAAGCCTTTCCAATAGGGGCTTCATTCGTCAAGCAGAATCTTGAACGAGGAGCGGTCAATGAATCACATGGGCGATTTGGAGTTGATCTCCATTTGAACGCTCATTTATGCGCTATATATGTAGTATAAGCAGAAGCCTGTGCCTTATACAGCGGCGGCGTAAAGAAATGCATATACTATTGTTCAAGGTGTGTAACTGAACGAAATATTCTACATATATAACAAAGCAGAAGCCTTGGCATCGTTCGACGCGATGGCGTAAGTAAATACATTGCAGAAAGCAGGAGCCTTGGCATCGTTTGACGCGACGGCGTAAGTAAATGCATAATCAGAAGTGCAGTAATCGGAAGTGCAGAAAACAGGGAGCCTTGGCATCATACGACGCGACGGCAAAGGTAAATTACATAGCCTGTGCGATATAAGACGCGTCGGCAGAATCTGCAGATATACACCTAGATCTGTATCCAACGATAGTTACGAGGCAAGCGAGTGAACACCGAAGTGTCCTAGAGGGCTCAACCAAGAACTAGGGTGAGATACTATTTTTGAAGAACGCATATACTGCGCATTCGAACATATATATCCGATGATAGTTACGAGGCGAGCGCGTGAACACCGAAGCGTCCTAGAGGGCTCAACCAAGAACTAAAGCAAGATACTACTTCAGAAAGTATATTCTATATACAAACAATCAAATACTTGAGAGAGATGGATCAACGAAGCGAACTTACTTCAAATCATGGAAGAAACGGCTCCGGGTTGCTTCTTTAGCTTCTAGCCTTCCTTCGAGAGGTCATACTAAGTCAGATGAAGCTGACTTAGTTGAGAAAGAGGTAGAGTAGGTCAAGCTAATCAACCTAAGTGGTTTGAACCAAACAGGGTTCGATCCAAGTCAACTGGGTTCAGCAGGTTCGAACTCAGCTCAAGTAGGCTAGGTTTGGGTTCAGAAATCCAAACCGGAATCTGGACCAAAAAAGACTTTGACTTTGACTTTAAACCCAACTAGGTTCAAGTCAAGTCAACTGGGTTTGGACCAGGTCAAGTGGGTTCAGACCCAGGTCAGGTGGGTTAGGACCAGGTCAGGCAGGCTCAGGCTAAGTCAGGCAGGCTCAGACCAGGTCAGGTGGGCTCAGGTGGGCTAGGCTAGGTAGGGGAGGTTTAGGAGAGAGAGAGAAGGCAAGAGAGAGAGGGGGGGTCGAAATTATGAGAAGAGAGAGAGTGGGGAGGGCTATTTATAGCCCAAGCCCACCTCCTCTTGGGTTTTTGCATGACCCTTTTACCCCTTGGCTTCTTTTAAATTCCTGGAGGTTCCTTTTGAGGTGGGGCCCACAAGATATTTCCATAGGATATTTTGTGGGTCCCACAAGATATTTTCTGAGGAATATTTCTGTGGGTCCCACCAATATTTCTGTGGGTCCCGCAAGAATTTCGGGTTTCCGGCAATTTTTTCCGAAAAATTCTGAGTACGCCATTTTCTTCGTATTGACGTAACTAAGAAAGTTGGCTCGTACGAATCTATTGATTTCGTTTAGTTAGGAAGTTATGGCTTCCAGAGTGTTTGAGCATATATTCGCAATTCGACGAATATCCTAAGTATAACTGGCTCGCAGGAATTGATTCGTTTCGCATTCTGAGAAGAAATGCTATTTTTACCGGTAAATGCCTCATGAATTTTATTCAGATTTTTCTGAAAAATTGCGGGTCTTATATCTTGAGTACACACCTTCTTCCCCTCCCCGTCCGATGTAGAGACGATGCGGGAATCAGAACACCTACCGTAACTGCTACACTCGTAGGCAACGGTGATTGTGTTGTTTAGATGGGAACATATGTGGTTGGAACACTGAGTTAGTGTTCATTTTGTAGATTTGCCTTGTTTTTGCATTATTGCGGAGGTTTATGCATTATAACCTTGTTGTAGAAGGGTAATTTTGGCTTGTACTTAATATATGTACGCATCTGTTTTTTTTCTTTAAGTAATGAAATTATGCTTTGACTTGTCTCATTGCTTATACGTGTCTTCTTTTGTTAAGATGGCTTGGCGCGAGCATTGCGATCGTATCATGGACACCGTGAGCAACCTGACCGAGGTTGTGGGCAGGCAGGCCGAGGCCATGTGTGCTATGGGAAAGAACATGCGGACCTCTCAGGAGCGAGAGACTCTGGTTCCTACTCCCTCTCCAGTTCCAGCGACAGCCCTGCCCTACAAGCAGTTCATGGCTATGAACCCTCCCTCGTTCGATGGAAAGTCTTCACCCGAGGCAGCCGAGGACTGGATACGAGAGATCGAGCGGATCTTTCGGGTGTTGCAGGTCAGTGAAGACATAAAGGTAGACTTCGACACGTATCGGCTCCGGAAGGATGCCGAGAGGTGGTGGGCAACCACCTTGGATGTTAAGTTCGCAGGCGGTGCATTCACGTGGGAGCAGTTCGTAGAAGTTTTCTACGCAGCCTACTTTCCTACCCACGAGCGCGGTCGGAAGATGTAGGAGTTTCTTGACCTTCAGCAGGGGAACTCTACTTTGGCGGACTACATCACAAAGTTCAGAAGCCTGGAGCGCTTCTGCCCACACGTATACGTGACCGAGAAGGAACGAGCGATGAAGTTCGCTCGTGGTTTAAAGTTAGCCTTACGCCTGAGAGTTTTTACGTGTGCTCCCTCGACTCTTGAGGAAGCCCTGGAGACGGCTACACTTCTAGAGAAGGAGTGGACAGAATCCCAAAAGATTACGCAGTCCAAAGGTAACCAGCAGCAGCAAGGCCAAAAGAGTTGGCCTAAGAAGCGTTCGTTTCAGCAGAATTCGGGTGGAAATAAGTCCACCCCGTCAGCAAAGAGGAACCGCAACAACAACAACCGGCAATGATAGAATCGCCAGCCCCAGCAGCAGCAGAGACAGGTGGTGGCAGCATCGGGTTGCCCGAAATGTCGGATGGATCATCCTGGCCGACCGTGTCCACGGGACCTCGGAGGATGTATCTATTATGGCAAGATGGGCCACTATATCAAAGATTGCCGGAAGAAGCAGTCCGATGATCTAAGGAGAAACACGCCAGGAACGTCGCAGCCAGCACCTCAGCAACTTCCTCAGCAGCAGCAGCAGCAGCAGCAACAACAACAACAACAGTCATACCCGCCGCAGCAATCTTCCCAGCAGAAGACGGGTAACCAAAGGACGGTGGCAGGTCGTGCCTACGCTGCCACTATCGAGTAAGTGACCAAGGGAGAGTTGGTTCAAGGTACTATTCTAGTCGCTGGTCATGCAACTTTTACCTTGTTTGACTGTGGTGCTTCACATTATTTTATAGCTTCGAGATTTGCTAGTTCTTTGCCTATGTCTGCTGTGTTATTGAATTATCCGTCGAAAGTTCATACACCGACTGGTGACCAGTCCTTGTGTACTTTGTACATCCCGAGCGTAGAGGTGTCAGTGGCAAGTCAGAACTTGCCAGCTGACTTGATCCTGCTAGACATGACAGAGTTCGACGTCATTCTAGGCATGGATTGGTTGTTTGAGTATCATGCTCAAGTTTTGTGCAAAGAAGGCAAGGTGGTTTTGTACCCTCCTGATTGTCCGGTTTTTTAGATCAGCCTTGCTCGACCTATTTGAGACAGTCGTATGATTTCATCGTTTAAAGTTCAGAAATATCTGCGGAATGGGGGTACTGCTTTCTTGGTCAGTATCGCCCCTGTTGACTTGGTATTAACCCCTATCGAGGATCTTGAAGTAGTTCGGGAGTTCCCCGATGTGTTTCCTATGGAACTGCCTGGATTACCTTCTGTAAACACCCCAAATTTTCACTCTTATCCAGTACCTATATTTCATGTGTCATTGCATATCATTGCATGCATTTGGCATACCATTTCATTGCATTGCATGGCATTGCATGACATTACATCTCATTTTTGAGATCCAGTACTCTTGTTTTTAAAATATCTAATCCAGATTCGAGTTTTAAAACTTTTCTTTCAAAATCAATTGTTAAAACCTGGGTTTTTAATCAGCATTCTGTCATTTGTCAACCCCCAGGACCATATATTTTGAAGTATTTTCTCAGAAAACAATCTGGATTCATTTCAAACTCAATTTCAATTGATTTCAGTTCTCAGATGAGGCCCATTTAGGTGGTGTCGCTTCTGGATTCTTTCATTTATCAAAAATCTCAAAAATTTTAGAGTCCTAGTTGGATCAGGACTCTGTATTTTCATCAGTTTGAATCTTTTTGAACCCTTTTAAAATATCATTCTGATTTTGAACCAGTTATGGTCCTATCCCTTGTCCATTTCCTCCATTTTTGGCCAAAATTTTAGAGTCCTAGTTGGATCAGGACTCTTTTTTCAGAGTCCTAGTCAGATCAAAACTCTACTTTTCACCACCTTTTTACTTGTTTTTGAAGAAAACCTTTCAAAATCTTCTGTTTTGGCCAAAATTTCAGAGTCCTAGTTGGATCAGGACTCTTCTTCAAGAGTCCAGTCGGATCAGGACTCTTCTTCAAGAGTCCAGTCAGATCAGGACTCTTCTTCAGAGTTTCAATTGGATTGGGACTCTAATCTTTTACAGCCATTTTTATCGATTTTCAATCAAATCTTTCAAAATCTTTCAAAATGAGTCAGAAACTCAGAGTTTCAGTCAAAACAGGACTCTATTCAGAGAGTCCTAGTTGGATCAGGACTCTGATCCTGATTTAAATTTTGAGAGAATCTTTCAGAAATCTTTCAATCTACCAAAACTATTACACTTTTATCAAAGAATTTCAAAATTCTGAGATTTTATCTCAGAGTCCTGATCAAATCAGGTCTCTACCCCAGAGTCCTGATCGAAGTAGGACTCTATCCAAAATTGATTTTTATACTTCATTTTCACTAGTTTTCAAAAGCTTTGCCCAAATTTCATCATTTTCTTATCAGAAAGCCAAAATTCTTAGAGTTCTGATCGAATCAGGACTCTTTCTCAGAGTCCTAATCAGAACAGGACTCTGAACCAAAACTTCGATTTCATCCTGTTTTTAACTATTTTTCAAAATTCTCTCATTTGTTTTCTCAGAAAATCCAAAAAACTTGAGAGTCCTAGTTCAATCAGGACTCTGTCCTCAGAGTCTCAGTTGAATCGAAACTCTGTCTTATTTCAATATTTATTATTGTTTTCACTGCTTTCACAAGTTCTTTCATCCATTTTTCAAAAAAATACCAAAAAAATCTAGAGTTTTAGTCTGATCAGGACTCTGTCCCGGAGTCCTAGTCCAGTTAGGAGTCTGTTTTGAAGTCTATTTTTATTCCATTTTCATTTATTTCCATTTGTTTTTAAAAATTAGGTCATTTTGTAGAGTCCAGTTAATCCAGGACTCTATTTCAGAGTTCTGATTGAGTTAGGAGTCCGACCCTGACTAGTTTTCACCATTTCCTGATAAATTCTTTTAAAAATTCTTTCACTTGGTTTTTAAAATCCAAAATCACAGAGTCCTAAGAGTTCAGGACTCTAATTCGGAGTTCCAGTTCGCTTGAGGCCCTATTTTCAAAGATCTTGAATTTCAAATACTGATTTTAACCCCTTTTCAAAGGCATTTTCAGTGTTTATTTCAAAATTCTTCAAAACTCGATGTGGGCCCACTCAGTTGGCACCATATCCAGAGGAGTTCTGACTCGGTTAGAACCCTATGCCATTTCAAAAATTCTAATTTTAAGTTTACTTTTGAAAATCTTTTGAAAACTCCTTCAATTTCAAGTTTTAAAATCGCTTTTTGAAAAACTCAAGTAGGGCCCACTCGTAGTGGCGCCATATTCGAGTAAGTCAGGGCTAGACTAGGGTTAGTTAGTGTCTTGGTTAGTGTTAGAAGTTTAGAAGAGTCAAAACCATTTTGAAAACTCATTTTGAAAATTAGTTTTTAAAACTAGTGTTTTTAAAGGTGTTTTAAAAACCCAAATGTGAAAGATGCCAAGTGGCATCACATTTGGGGGATTTCTAGGTTTAGTTAGGGGCTAATTGGGGATTAATTAGAGTCCCACCTAGGCTAGAAAACCATAAAAAATCGTTGCCTTTAGTGGATTTATTAGAAAGAGTCCTGAAAAAATGAAAAACCTCTTAATTAACCCTAATTAAGTGACTTTTTGAAAAACTATAAAAGGGGACCTAAAGGGGGCCAAAAGGGGGGCTCTTTTCTCTCAAATTTTCGTGGCCTCTCTCTCCTCTCCAGCACCTCCACCTTCCTCCATTGCAGCTGCAAGCACCAAGGTAATATTTTTAATATTTTTTAGTTTTATTTAATACTTTTTCATGTTTTAAATCAATTTTAGCCATTGGTGTCATCCCCTTCATGGATTAAACCATGGATTCAACCTCAAGAACCATCAAGAATCAGCAAGAACGATCCAAGAAGGTGATCTAACCCTGTTTTGGATGATTTACAAAGATTTTAATCCATTAGAATTAATTTTAATATGATTCTTTACATTATTAACCAATAAAATATATGATTTACCCTTTTTAATGGGTTAAATCTATGTTTTAAAGGTGATATCAAATTCCAGCCATTGATTCCCTGTTTTTATTTTATTTTCATGGTTTATTTATGTTTGTTTTACGTTATATAGCATAGAAATAATTTTTATTTACTGTTTTATGGTTTATTTTATTTATTTACATTAGTTAATGCATGGTTCTTCAAGTTTCTTAAATTTCTGTGTGTTTTAGGTTTAGAACAGTAAAGATAATGTTATTTCGGATTGAAGTTATCATTGTTTATTTCTGATTTTTTTATATGTGGTGAATGAATGAGTTATTGAGTTACTGTAGAAAAATCAGAGGTTTTGGATCTCGGGAACCCTGTCAAAAAAATCAGACATCAAATCGGGTTTTTAAAGCTTTAAAATCGTGGTTAAAATCAAGAAGGTAACTTGCTGTGATGATATTTCTCTCATCCTATATCCGATTTTAGATCTGTAAAGTGCTATGGATTCACATTGAATAGATATATCTTCTGTAAAATTTTCGGATTTTTTGATCACTGTTTAGTATTTTTCCCCTTTTAGAGAATCTGTTTTTAAATTTAAAGCTCGTTAGGGTTTACCAAAACCCTAATTAGACTTGTGTTAGTCATAAATCCCAAACCACAGATCCGATTTTAGATCTGTAAAAAGTGAGTATTGTTATTTTTCTGTCTACTGTCTACCACTAAAATTTCAGAGATTTGTGTTTAGGTTTTTTATTTATGTTTGTATTTTCAATCTGGAATAGCCATTTTAATCCCTGTTAAGAGTGATATATTTTAGCTCAGATTGCCGGAAGGGTTTCTCCCTAACCGGAGATGATTTTTCCTATCTGTAAATTGGGAAATCTCTGTTTTTCTTCTTAGTTAGTCTCTGTCAAATTTCATAAATTTCCATGGAGATTTGACCCCTAGTTCAGGTCTTGGACTGAGACTGGTTGGTGAATTAGGTCAAAAATAGCATATTTTAGGGTTTAATGCAATTTTCGGATTAATTTAATGTCAAAAAATTATTTTTATAATTCCAATTCGACATTAGGGTTATAACAAGTGCAGGTACCAATTTTTATGGATTTTGGAATCCATTTGATGGCTGAATTAATAAAATTGCAAAACCGGGTTCCTGAAAGATCCAAAAACACTGCCAAAATCACAGTTTTTGTGATATTGTTGGATTTTCGTGCATAAGCATATATTTTTAGGGTTTAATCATGTTTATAATCATATTAGGATGCTTTAGGTTTAATTTTGTGCTCATTTGATTTCATTTAGTGTATAAAACCTAAATTTTTACCAAAATCTATTTCTAAAAACCCTGATTTCAAGGCCATAGTCTTGCTATCGGGGGCAATTTGGTCATTTGACCTAAATTTCGAAATCCCTAACCCTAATTTCATATTTTTAATCATGTCATAGCATATTTGGTTTGAGTTTATTCCATTCAAATTTCAAAACTTGCATTTTATCAAAATATCTTTCTAAAAACCCTAATTTCAAGGCCATAGTCTTGTTATTAGGGGTATTTTGGTCATTTTGACCCCAATTTCGAAATTTCATATTTTACCTTTATTATTTCTTCATATTTTATCATTTTGATTTAAGGAAATCATGGTAAAAAGGCTTATATCTAGCAAAATCCAACAATTTCCTGATATTGTTGGATAAATCTAGAGAAGCCAACATATATTCATTAACAAGTTTTCTAGTTTTGCAGGTACATTGAAGACTTTATTTTTCATGTATTTAAATTTCAATAGTGATGTAATTTGTAATTAAACTTTGGAATAAGAATTTACATTTCCTGCTTAGCTTAGGCTGCATTGCATATAGTTAATTTTCTTTTTAATAATGTTAATGTGTGATGGATGATGATTCATGCATATTCAAACTCACCATGGTCTACACGAATGGCACATGCACTAGCTCTTATGAAGTTTATAAACTTGATGGAATTCATATTTATGGCCATAGTCAGAATATGAAGGATATCTAGATTTATGATCTTCACATTAGCCACATTCAGCCTACACTCTTAGGCTAACTTCAAAAATGCACTGCATTTCTCAAAAATACAAAAAGTATTTCTCAATTCCTCAAATCCATATTCATTCATTTCATGCATTTGCCAGTTCCAATTCAAATCTCAATTCAAAGAAGTTCATTTTCTCAAAATTTTCTAAGTCATATGGAGAAATCGATTTTCTCAGAATATGAAAATCTCAAAGTATGTTTTAAGTGTTTCTCAAGTTCAAAATTCAAAATTTCAAGTTGTACATTCAATTCCAAGTTTGAATTCAAAGAAACCAAGTTTTCTCAGAATCAATTTTCATAAAATTCCAAGATTTCCCCAGAAATCGATTTTTACTTTTCTCAGAAATATTTTCCAAGTCCTGATTCACGATTTTCCATGTGATATCTTTTCCAAGTATTTCAGTCATTCAAAGCAAACATCATGTTTTCAAATGTGCATTTTTAGAAATTCATAGCACATGCCTGATTTTTTGTGCATTTAGGAAATAGAATATGATTTAGACAAGTTGAGCAAAGCTAAGCATACAATTGATCCTTGGTTTGATTACCCCTGGTAAAGGCGCCAGGAACGGTTGAACCTCGTACCGACAGGCGAGTCCCATTCTTCGGAATTATCCTGCATTTTAAAACGGAGGCGAGTTATTTTCAAAAACTTTTTCAAAGGTCAGTTTGACTCGCAAAAAGTAAAAAATTTGCGATGATAACACTTTCAAAGCGTGAGATTGAGTTGTTACCTGGAACGACTTCGATCTCAAAGGCACCGTATCGTATGGCTCCGGCAGAACTCGAAGAACTGAAGCGTCAGTTGGAAGAGTTGATGGAGCAAGGTTTTATCAGAAAAAATGTGTCGCCATGGGGTGCATCTGTTTTGTTTGTGAAGAAGAAAGACAGATCCCTGAGGTTGTGCATTGACTACAGAATGCTCAACCAAGCGACAATTAAGAATAAGTAGCAGAGAGCGAAGATATTCTCGAAGATCGACCTCAGATCGGGTTATCATCAACTTCGGATCAGAAAGGAAGATGTCTCGAAGATGGCTTTTTGAACTAGGTACGGATTGTACGAGTTTGTTGTGATGCCTTTTGGGCTCACGAATGCACCAGCATTCATGGATTTGATGAATTGCATTTTCCGTCCGTTCGTGGATACGTTTGTGATCGTATTTATCGATGATATCTTGATCTACTCAGAGACCCCTGGGCAGCACCGAGAGCATCTGCGTATTGTGTTGGGAATACTTAGGGAGCACAGATTGTTCGCCAAGTTCTCTAAGTGCGAGTTTTGGCTTCGACGAGTCATGTTTTTGGGTCATGTGATATCCAGTGATGGTGTGTCAGTTGATCTAGCGAAAGTCGAAGCAGTGTTGGACTAGAAGCAACCTCAGTCTGTTACCGATATTCGTAATTTTCTCGGGTTAGCTGGTTACTATCGGCGTTTTATTCCGGACTTCTCCAGGATTGCGCTTCCTTTAACGAAGCTTCTGCGTAAGGGAGTCAAGTTCGAGTGGACTGACTCTTGCGAAGAGAGTTTCCAGATCCTGAAGGTGAAGCTGACGACCTCTCTGATGTTAGCTTTACCTTTGGGTAGATGCGGTTTTATGGTGTACACAGACGCCTCGGGTACAGGATTGGGATGCGTGCTCATGCAGCACGGTCGTGTTATTGTGTATGCTTCGCGACAGCTGAAGATTCATGAGAGGAATTATCCAACGCATGACTTGGAGTTAGCAGTTGTGTTGTTCGCCTTGAAGTCTTGGCGACATTACCTGTAAAGAGATACATTTGAGGTCTTTTCTGACCACAAGAGTCTCAAGTATTTATTTTCCCAGAAGGAATTGATTATGAGACAGCGTCGTTGGCTCGAGTTTATCAAAGATTATGAGTTTACGTTGTCTTACCACCCTGGTAAGGAGAACGTCGTTACAGATGCGCTTAGTCACAAATCGAGCAGTGTTCTGGCTAGTCTTGTGTGGAGCCAAAAATTGATCGAAGATTTCGTGGCTTGGAAACCATTTGCGATCGGAGGCGGAACCATCAGATTGTCTGGGTTGGCCATTCGATCAGAATTCTTACCTAAGGTTATTGAGGCGCAGAAGCGGAACGCTCAATATCAGAAGTTTGTTGATCGAGCTCTTAAAGAGGGCTCAGTCTTTCGCATTGATGACAGCGGTTGTATTGCATGAAGGATCGACTTTGGGTTCCAAATGACCCTCAGTTGAGGAAAGAGATTCTTGATGAGGCACATCTGTCGAAGTACATCGTCCATCCTGGTGGTACTAAGATGTTTAAGGATCTTCAACGAAGGTATTGGTGGAACGGGATGAAGCGTGAAGTAGCAACATATGTTTCGAGGTGTTTGACTTGTCAGCAAATCAAGATCGAGCACCAACGTCCCGGTGGTTCCATGCAGAGGATTGAGATTCCTCAGTAGAAATGGGAGGATATCATGATGGATTTCATGTTAGGTTTACCGCGAACCAGGCGAAAGCATGATGCGATATGGGTGATTGTGGACAGACTCACCAAGTCTGCTCACTTCTTACCTATCCGGATCAGTCAGCCGTTTGAGAGCCTAGCAGACTTGTATATCCGAGAGATTGTACGGTTACATGGTGTACCTACATCTATCATTTCAGATCGTGATCCCATATTCACGTTGCGACTCTGGGGATAGTTGCAATCAGCTTTGGGAACGAAGCTGAAGTTTAGTACAACCTTTCACCCTCAGACTGATGGCCAGTCAGAGAGGACGATTCAGACGCTAGAAGATATGTTGCGAGCTTGTATGCTCGACTGGAAAGGTGATTGGGATTCGCACTTGTGTTTGGTCGAGTTTGCCTACAACAACAGTTATCACGCTAGTATCGGTATGGCCCATACGAGGCTTTGTACGGAAGGCCTTGCCGATCACCGCCATATTAGGACGATATCAGCGATCGATCCAGTGAATCGCCGATTGTTCTTCAGCACTACACTCAGCAGGTGCAGAAAATCCGAGAACGCCTGAAGGCAGCTCAGGACAAACTGAGGAGTTACGCCGATAAGAGGTGGCGAGAGCTTCAGTTTGATGTGGACGACATGGTTTTCGTGAAAGTATCACCGACGAAGAGCGTCTTTCGTTTCGGAAAGAAAGGAAAGTTGAGTCCTAGATACGTTGGGCCGTTCAGGATCCTTGAGAGGATCGGTGGAGCAGCCTATCGGATTGAGCTACCGCAGCAGTATGCTCAAATTCATAATGTTTTTCACGTGTCAATGCTAGGGAAGTACATTCCGGACCCATCGCACGTCATCCGATACGAAGATGTCGAAGTACAAGAGGACTTAACGGTGGCCGAGAGACCTGTTGAGATCATCGATCATCGCGATCAAGTTCTGTGTACCAAGACCATTCTGTTGGTTAAGGTACGGTGGCAACACCATGGCATTGAAGAATGCACATGGGAGCCAGAGGCCAGCATGAGGAAGAAATACCCTGATCTTTTTGCAGCTTAGCGTTCATGATTTCGCGGACGAAATCGCTTTTTAGGAGGGAAGGATATAAGCCCCAGTGTTTTTCTGAAGGATTTTAAATGATATATATATTTCACGATTGGGAAATTCTTATTTCGGCATGAGCATTGCTCGTAAAATTGGCAATTATCGTTTTCTGAGGTTTTGAATCACGTAGATTCGCTCTACGAGGTGATTCAAGGCAAACCACGATGAATCGAACCTCAATACTTGTGGATTATATTTATATTGTATTCACATGGGTTCGCTCCGATTTTGGAGCCTAAACGAGAAAAATATCTCATTATTCCAAGTATTTGGCGAAAAAGGGGTATATCAGTAATTATGGGTCATACCGAGGCCCAATTTCACCGTAATTGGAAAATTAAATATACCTTATGAAAATTTAAATCTTAATTCACAAAATGTAATTTAAAAATTTAATTTTTAAATTAGTTTAGATGAGTCTATTTTAATAATCATTGAATTGAGTATTAAAAAAAAAAAAGAGAGTAAATTGCAAATTCGTAAAAACCTTGAAGTGGCTTTTTGAAAACATTTTTACATGGGGTGGGTTTTGGCATTTAGAAAAGGTTTGGCATGGGCTCCACCTTAGCCCATGTCATTTTAAGGGTTTATGAAAAACATATTTACAAAAAACTCACCTTTTATAGGCATTTTTGAAAAGTTTCAAAAATAGCTAACTTGGGGCCTTAAAAAGGAATTTTGAGAAGTGGGTGGGTACAGCCCACGATTTGGGGGAGTAGGCTGGGTGCCCCTTAGGGGGTTAGCCCCTACTCATTTCAAAAAAAATAACTAATTTAGAAAAAAAGGGGGGGATTTTGAAAATGGCGATTTTCTTTTTGGCTTGACCTTGACCTTGACCTTGAAAAGTCAAGACCAACCACTCCCCTTAAATTAAGGGGAGTGGTTGGGGATACCCTTGACCCCCCCCCCCCTAGGCTCTAGGAGAGGGTGGGGCGTGGGAGGGGGAGACCTCTCATCTCCCCTCCTTCCCTCCCCACTGTCCATCCCTCCATCTCCCTTTTTAAACAAGGGAAGGGAAGAGAGAGAGGGTCGACACCCTCTCTCTTCTTCCTCTCTTCTCCAACTCTCTACTCCCTCCTCCCCTCACGTTGTGGTTGCTTCAGCTGGGCCAACCCAGCACCAAGGTGAGCTCCCTCTCCATGCCTCTTCATTTAGTTTGAATTTTTTTTTTGTTCGGTTGTGGTTCTTTAAGGGTAGAGCGCCCCTTTGGGGCTGATGCTTTGGTAGGGCGCTAGGCTGGGCCTTTCCATGGCCAGCCTAGGTCCTTGGTGGCCTTGCTGGGCCCACAACATGTGGACTGGGTCCGTTGCAGACCCTGCAATGAGCCCCGGACTGACCAAAGTCGGTCAGTCCGGGCTTCTCCCTTGTTCTTGTTGGGCCGGCTGCAGCTTGGGCGCACAGCAGTCCTAGTTGGACTGCTGTAGCCCACGGTTGGGCAGGTGGTCTAGGCCACCCTGGGCCCAGACCCACCCAGGGTGGACTCACCTATGAGGTGAGCCCACCGTTGGAGAGCCCCCTCCCTTTTGTTGACCCAAACGCACCACCTGGGTGCCTTAGCACCCGGGAGTTTTGGAATGGGTCTGACCTGCGTGGTCAAGGGCCACAGCCCTGGTCCGAGCCACCATTTGGCTCGAACCAGGGCCCTGTGTAGGCCCCTTTTTGCCCCCTTGCTCACTGCCTAGGAGCAGCTGAGGGCCGGGTGCTCGTGGCACCCGGGCCACCTTCTTGGCGCACCCACATGGTAGGCGCACCAGGTTGGTGCGACCTGGCTCAGCCCATGGCCGGGCTAAGCCAGTGCTACAGACCTAAGGTCTGTAGCATATGGCTGACCCCCCCCCTCTTACCTGTGTGGCTGCTGTACAGCTTGAGGCCGGGTGCTTAGAGCACCCAGGCTTGTGGTGGGTGCGCCCCTCGGTGACGCGCTGGCCCCTTTGTGGGCCTGGTCTGGACCCATGGCTGGGTCAGACCAGGCGTGGCCTGCCCCCAGCAACCTCAGCTGCTGGGGTAGTCAGGCTGGGTCTGGACCCCTAGTGGTCCAGACCTCCTCCTAGGGGTGGCGCCACCTAACTTGGGTGGGTGCCCCACTATTTTCCCCTTGGCGCCCCTTGTGGGCTGTTGCTTACCTAGCAGGTGCCCTGGGTCTGGACCCACTTTTGGGCCAGTCCAGGGGTTCCTATGAGGTACATCCCCATGTGCCCTAGCCCCCTTGTAGTCGGCTGGGCTTGGACCAATAGGGTCCAGGCCAGACCCGTAGGTTTGACACACCTATGTGAGCCCTTTGGCTTAGCCGCACCTCAGCTAAGGGGGTGGGCTTAGCCCAGCACCCTGGTCTGAACCAAAGGTTTCTCGTGACCTGGCTGGGTCTGGTCACCATTAGACCAGACCTCGCTAGGGGTCTTGTTTTGGTCGTTCGGGCCCTTGGCTAGCCTAGCACATTTTTTGGGTGCTCTAGGCTTAGCCGGGTGTTGGCACACCCGGGGCAGCACTTGCTGGCTATGGCCGTATGGCTGTTAGCCCCTCTTGGGCTGCTAGATGGGCGTGGATAAGGGTGGCAGGGCCCCCGTGGCCTAGCCACTTGTTCAGCCCCTCCGGGCTTTAGGTCCCCCGTTGGCGCCAAATCGGCACCGGGTGCTAAGGCACCCGGCCACCTTGTCGCCAGTGGAGCAGCCCTTGGTGGGCTCCGACATGGGGTCCAGACCCCTTGCGGGCATCAACAAGGTTGGCACGACCCCATGGAGTTCCACGGGAACTCATCTGTGGCGACGTTTGCCCTTTCGTGCCGATAGGCGATGTTTTAGCCTTGTAGCGGAATTCGTCGCTTGCAAGCAACGTACGTTGCTGCTTCAGGTTTCGGTTACTCGTACCCACAGCCCGTAGGGGTGGCAGTGCGGTTGAGCTTGCAAGCGGTGCCGCGATACACGCTTGCATGGGTTTGTCTGGTTCTATGGACTTTTCAGGTTTCAGTCTTGTTCATGCCCCAGTTGTGCAGGCAGAGTGCGGTCGCACATCTGGACTTGCTAATGTTGTTCCCATAAGCATGGGATTAAGTCGGATTCTAGCTCTTGACACTCGTGAGTGTGGGTTTTGTGAGGATCCCTTGCGGATGGTTTCGCTACACGAGTTTTGCCGCGTTACGATAATTGTATGTGTATTTGGAAGAAATACGTAGTCCAGGCTCGGGACGCTCCTCGCACACCCTGTAACTACAATATATGTATTTTGAGCCTTGTGCCGCTCAGAACTTGTAGTTAGTGGTACCTTACCTGCTTGTCGACGTATCATTGCTCACAACACGATATTTGGGCAAATTTCTACCTTTGTGGGTTTTTCCTTTTTTGCACATGCAAGTTGGCACGTCCTGACACGTATGTCACTAGCTTAGTTGTCGAGTGTCTTCTTGTTTGGCTCTCATTTGTATATCGATGGATATACGCTGCACCAGAGGCGTGCTTTGCACTCGACATGACATACACTTGGATAGAACAGAACACTGTAGGGTTTGACACCTTTGACCTATTGAGGTTTTGTCTAACGTTTGTCGTCTAGAATAGTGATTTTCTAGCGATAGCAACCTTGTTCGGTGTTGTTTGAATTCATTCATAGAACGTGCTTTCGTCGTGTTGTGTGCACGATTGAGCTGTGATGTGGCTTTTGTCTGAATTATGTGTGTGTTTTAGGCTCATGATTGTTGTTTGATTGCTGCGATCGTCGATTCGCGAGCTAGGTTTTTCAGACCTACCTTTATACTCACTTTGTTTTTCTGACATGATAGATGACTTGGAAGACTAGATGCGACAATATTATGGAGGTTGTGCATCAACTAGCGGCTGCAATGCATCAGATGGGCGAGAATCTTCAGCATGTAGCCCAGAGTGTGCAAAACAGCAGTGCGGTTACGTATAAGTGATTCATGGAGTTAGATCCTCCTATTTTTATGGGTAAGACAGACCCTAAAGCTGCTGAGTCGTGGTTACGTGAGATGAAACGTATTTTCCGTGTTCTGGATGTCCCAGAAGAGAAGAAAGTGGATTTTGGCACTTATCGTTTGAAGGACCATGCAGAGAAGTGGTGGGACACTGTCTCTTCGGTCATATTCAAAGATGCGACTGTTACGTGGGACGAATTTGTGGAAGTTTTTAACTCTGCTTACTTCCCAAAGCACGAACGCAGCAGGAAGATGCAAGAATTTCTGGACTTGCAGCAAGGAGCGATGACCTTGTCCGATTATACTACGAGATTTCGTTGTTTGGAACGATATTGTCCGAACGTTTACGTTTTGGAGAATGATCGAGCAATGAAGTTTGCTCGTGGTTTGAGGCCTACTTTGAGAACTAAGGTGTTCACTAACGGGCCTAAATCGCTCGAAGAAGCTATCGAGGTAGCTACTCTGTTGGATGAAGATCAACCCGAGCATCAGGCTCAAGTTTTCACGATTGTAGTGGAGAAGAAACCTAGTGTGGTGGAGTCCTCGCCACCTACTAGAGGGCGGAAGCGTCAGAAAGTGCAGCAGAATATCCAGCGGAGACGACCTCAGCGATCGAATCGCCAGCGAAAGCAACCTCAGCGACCGGAAGTTCAGCGAAAGTGTCAGCAATGCAATGTAGACCATGCTTTTGGAGCTTGTCCTCGTTTCGATGGCAAGTGTTTCAAGTGTGGACAACCTGGGCATATTGCCAAGTTTTGTTTAGGGAAGCCTCCGATAGACTTAGTTGTTGCCGAGTAGGCACTGTCAGACGAGATCTGACCCTTTTATTGTTGCTTGTTGTTTCGTGATTTCGCGGACGAAATCCCTTTTAAGGAGGGTAGAATGTAGGAACCGCGAATTTCTGAGTGCTTTATTGTTTGAATTGAGTTGTAATGCATGCTTGTGTGTACTTGTGAGGTGTAGCACATGATTTAATGAGATTTGCCTATGCTTTGTATTTCTGCCTTGTATGCGCGACCTGAAAATCACATAAATATATTGTGCAAGTAAGAAATGTCTAATTCTGGATGAATTAGCCTCTAAGAATTTAAGGGTTAAATTATATTATATTTTTATGGGTTGTCCCCGAATTTGGGACTTATACGACGTAAAAACCTCGTCAGTGCATGCGAATTACGAGGCTTGACCCAAGTTTGAACCCGAATCGTGATACGCTTAATTCTCACAATTGGATAAAAATTTCCTTATAAGGCTTCATGCATTTCATAGTAATTGAGGTTATATACAGCACTAAAAGATTTAATGGGATTTATTTAACATTTTAATGCATTAATTAAGTGTTGTTTTGAAGTGTATTGAATTGGCGATTTTGGATCTTGGATCCAGGTCAACTAGAGGACCCAAACCCTATGTGCGCCCCTCTAGGGGGACGATTTTGTCTTTGGTTGACCAGATGGTCAAGGTAGGACCAGCTGGGTGGCACTTTTGAAAAAGAGTTGCATGAATTTTGAAAAAAATAGGCCACGATTGGCCATTTCCTTCTTTTGTAACTCATGATGAGCCTTGGAACTCATCATGAAGGGCGTTTTTCAATAAAGGGGACCATGGGGTTGGCACCCCATGGTGTTTTTGTAATTGTTTCAAAGTATTTCAAATAGCTAAATCTGATTGATTGGGTTGAGTGGCAGTCCAAGTAAATCTTACAAGTTTTTAAAGTCTTTTTGAAACCCTTTACAATGGCATTGTTGAAACTCTTTTGAAATGATTTTGAATGCTCAACATGCATTGGGTGTGGGTTTCTAGGGAAGGGGCGTGGAGCACTCCAGCCCTCCATCTTGTTTCAATCAATCCTAACCGTCCAATGTATAAATCCTACATATTTAAGGTTTCAAACAAGAGAGAGAAAGAAACCCTTGGGCGATTTCCTTGGAGGAGCCTCTCTCTCCTCCCTTGCTCTTCCTCTCCTTCTTCTCAAAACTGAGTTTGTGAGTGTGGTGTGGAGCAGCTCTAGCCGTGAACCCCATTGCCTTCATCTTCTTTATCTCCTCCCTCTTCTAAAGCAGCGAAGGTGAGACACCTCCCTCCCTATGCCTATTGTGGAATTCGTTGAAGCAAGGTTCTACCTTGGCTTGCAATTTGAAGCATTTCCATTCCTTTTTCATTTCTCGTTTATATGTTTTATGAAATGGGTGGCATGCATTATGAATGGTCGGTTGAGTACGTTTTTAAGCTTCTTCCTCATGCAATATTGGCACTTTGGCTTAAGGCCATACGATTCTTCGTGTTTGCACGATTATTGGTACTTTTAAACCTCGTTTTAGCATTGGTAAAATGTGTTAACAAGCACACGTTTTAGCCTTGCCTTTTTCCTCAAAATCTTCAAGTTGTTCTTGCATGGTTTAGTTTATAGTAGCAAGGTCTTCTTCTAATGCCTTGTTTCGGGTGGCAAGGAGGCCACGGTTGGCACATGGCCAGCAAACCCTGCTCATGCGGGTTAGCCCCTTCGTGGGTGCTGCTGGTTTTGGCCAAACAGGTTGAGCCGTGACTCAATGCACAACAGGCCTTTCCATTTCCCTTTTCAGCTATTGTGTTTTGTTAATCGCTGGGCCACTGTTCTTACTTTTTCTCTTGGCTGGAACAAACCAGACATGATGGACGTGTCCAGCAGAGTTTAGCTCAGACCTAACCTAGCGTGGATGCCCCTATTTCTCTCTATTTTTTTTTGTTGTTGGGTTCCATTTGAGACATAGCCAAACGTACCAACTCGGGTTGGTGTGGGTTCGGTTCCCAGCCATGGCCTGACATGGTCAAAGGTCTACCCTTGATTCGTTCAGCTGAGCATCATGCCCAGCACACCACTCATTTCTGTTCGGTTTGGGGCATAAGCCTTTTTGCGCCTTCCAGCTTGGGTTTCGGACTTGCTGCGGTGGTGGCAGCATTTGTGCTGCAACCGGGTGCGGGCTGCATGGACTGCACCCCCCTTTTTGTCTGTTGGCTAAGGCCAACTTGGGTCTGGACCAGTCGGTCCAGACCTGGTCCATGTTGACGCGCCTGCTGCAACCAAACTGCAGCAGGTGGGTCGCCTTCGGGTACTAGCGGCAACGCCAGCACCCTTCTCGTTTTGGTGGTAGCCGGACTCGAGTGAGATCTGGACCAGTCGGTCCAGACCTGGGTGCCTCTCTTGGCTGCACCCGGGTCGGCTGCATTATTTCATGGTGCCCCTAGGTAGCTGTTTTGTTGTGGGCCATTTTTGGGCAGAACCAGCTTAACAACTGGTTTACCCTCCTTTTTGCCACATTGTGTGGGCTGCTTAGCTAGTCTCCGCACTTCAGCCCTTAAGGCTGCACGCACATTTGCATAGCGGGGTCCAATACCCCAACAACGTGATGGATTTGACTCATCGTATCGCAAATGGATGGTGCTCGTCAACCAAAGCAAACTTTATATGTAATTTTCCATTCTTGTCATTGTACTTTTAGCCTTGTTAGCAGACCTCCGAGCTGCAGCCAAATAGGACTGCAATTGTGTTTGGAGTGGGATCCAATATCCCAACGAGTGCATTAAGTGTTTTGACTTGTGCGATGTATGTGTGTGGACCAATGCAATGTATCATGATGATGCTACTTAACGTAGTTGGTGCACACTTTAGTACATAGCTGGCACGTGTAATGAATGCAATCGCTAACTCATGTTAGTGAATCTTGGATGTTTGTCACCTAAGGCGCGTGGGCATAATCGTGCTTGCTATGCCGTGGGGTGCACTATGGATATTGCAGTCGTGCATGACTTATGCAATTTAGCCTATGGATATTGCAGTTGTGCGAGACTTATGCAATTTAGCCTATGGATATTGCAGTCGTGCGAGACTTATGCAATTTAGCCTATGGATATTGTAGTCGTGCGAGACTTATGCGATTTAGCCTATGGATATTACAGTGGTGCATGACTTACGTGACCTTGGAACTCCTCGGCGAATGGTTAGCGAAATGAGCTCGCTTATGGTTGCAATATATGAGTTGTGAACCTTGGCACTACTTGTGTGTCACGCTGTACGTGACAAATGCTTCTAATTGTCTCATCTTGATGAGTAACGTTTGTTATCATCATTTAGCTAGTCCTCGTACTTATGATACGTTACACATACATGCCACTGATACTTGCGCACCGTTCACAATGTCACATTTACGGGTATAAGCATAGCCTATTGTTAAGACTTTATGTTCTGTGATGCATACCATGTTACAAACTGAATTAGATTTTATGTTCCTTGATGTATGATATGATAGATGATATGAATTGTGAAATGAACTGTCGTGGTTGATTTCTCCTGCTTGCCTATTTGCAATAACTCCTGTTAGTTATTCACCTTTATTGTTTCCTGTGTAGTTTTAGTGCTGCTTATAATACCTGCTCCTGCTTTGGATATACCGTTGTTGCATTCAAGCATGCTATGTATGTTTTTAACTAGCTTGCTTTCGATTTCCATATATGGTATATTATGGTTTGGTTTGTCTCACCAGCTCGAAAGAGTACTGACCCCGTTTTATGGGGATGCAGGTTTACTTGGGCGTGCGATGGAGCTCGGTGTGCTGCAGCGGACTCTGAACCCACACTTCTGAACCTCGCCTGATGGATCCAGGCAGTTTGGTTTTATATAAGGGATTGATATGTACAATTTGTAAAGATATAAATAAAATTAATAAAAGTTGTTTCATAAACTGTTGTTTCACTTACGTAGCGGCCGCCCAGAGTTTTCTGCTTGTTTCTTTCCCCTTTCGGGTCCTCCCGCGCTTGCGCCTTGGTTTTCAAAAAAAAAAAACAAGGGTTTACAAAAAAAAAAAATCCAAAGGGTTTTCAAGTCGGGAAAATCTGGGGCGCTACATTTTGAGACTCAGTTGGAGTCTACGGGCAATGGCCTGGGTTCGTGAGAATGTGTTCACGTGTTCGTGTCACCCTAGGTATAAAATAAAATGGTATATTATCATCTTCACAGGCGGTGTGCTCGTGGGGGGCCGTGTGAGGCTGAGCACGTGAATGGGCAGGCCATGTCCTCGTTTGCGTACCCCTCGGGGACCACGAGGCACGACTACCTCGAGAGGGGGTACAACTTGAAGTTTGAGCCTAAATAAGATAAACCTGTCGCGCCCCATTCACAATTTGGTCACCCAAGGAGAGGGTGAATGGTACAACCCTGAGTGACGTGTCGTTACTACGACTTGTTCTTTTGAGGAGCCGATGTGCCCTCTAACCTCTAGTCACTCGGAGTTAGGGAGGTCGAGGTTGCCCTCTATAAGGACCTTTGCTACTGCAGTAGCACGGATTGCAATCCTTTACCCCTGCGAAAGGTTTCTCCTGTCTGCATGTCGCCCGCAGGTGGTTTTCTCGTTCTGTAGCATCCCCGGTTACCACATTAGAAATTAAATAACAGACGTCGGGTGCATGTCTCAGAGAAATCGAGGGTTTTCCTTCGCTACCCGAAGGAGGTAAGAAGATGAACATAAGGACTAACGAATCAGACTGACTTACTGTAGTTGTTACTCTAGAGCCGTATATACTTTTGTTCAGTTGCTACACTCTGTAGGTTGTTTCCTACTCTATTACTTTAGCTGCTACATTCTATTGTTCAGTTTCTACTTTGTTGCTCTACTTGTTGCACTATTACTTACTTGTAGTTTTACAGTCTTGTGGCACGTGCACCTACCTGACACGCACTCATACTTTTCTTCAAATGCTTCTAACTGTTCCATCATGCTAGTTATAGTCTGATACTTAGCATACTTGTATCATGTTGCTTACCTTCTGCTTTTCCTTAAAAATGATAATGTATGGATGGTTTGTCTCACCAACTCGCAAGAGTACTGACCCTGTTTTATGGGGATGCAGGTGACGAGTAGACGCAGCGCGATGCAACGGCGCACAACAGGAGCCTTGAGACCCACACTTTGCAGCAGATTCTGGCTTCTTCTGGTTTTGGGGTTTGAGGGGTTGTACCTCTCCTTTTTATGAGACTGTCCCTTTTTGTACCCAGTCTCATTTTTGTATCATTGTAACTACTGTGGAAATGAAAAATACTTTACTTGTCTACTACGGTTTGGTTTTCTCACCGTGGCTCGCTCAAACTTGCGGCCTTTGCTTTACCCCTGTTTCCCTCCTTTACTTCCGCTAGTTGTTTTTCACTCTGTATATCGTTCAAAAAAAAAATTTTTGCTCAAAAACCAAGGGTTTTTACAAGGTCGGGGTTTGGGGCGTCACACCATGCACACATAGCAGGCCCGATTTGGGCAATGCTGCTGAACCGAAGAGGCAGCACCCAACTGCGAGGTGATAGCAAGTTGCTTGCTGCTGGTGTTGAACCACCAGGACCAAAAGAGTTGGTCAAGGGAAGATTACCGTACTGGTTGTGGCCATCGTGAAGACCCAGGTTTGAACCGATTGGTCCAGACCCACAAATGATTGTACTCAGACCTGAACAAGGTCTAGACCGTGTGTCCAGGCCCCACGTGTGGCTCGGCTACCATTAAACGAAGGGGCGCAGGCCTACCAGTGTAAGACCCGCAATTTTTCAGTTTAAATTCTGAATAAATTCGTGAGGCATTTTCCAGTGAAAAATAGCATTTTTTTTTCCATAAAGCGAATCGAACTGATTCCTGCGACCCAGATATACTTAGGATATTCGTATCTTCACAAATATATGCTCAAACGCTCTGCAGGTCATAACTTCCTATCTGAACGAAATCAAAGGATTCCTGCGAGCCAACTTTCTTAGTTACGTCAATACGAAGAAAATGGCCTACTCAGATTTTTCGGAAAAAAATGCCGAAAACTCAACTTTTTGCGGGACCCGCGAAAATATTGGTGGGACCCACAGAAATATTTCTCAGAAAATATTTTAGAATATTCTAGAATATTCCAGGACCTTCTAGCACCTTCCAGGGAATATTCCATGGAATATTCCTTCTGGATAAGATCAAACAGTCAGATGGATAAGATCAGGCTGGATTTCTGAAAAAGCCCAAGGGCAAAAGGGTAAATGAGGTTGCTTAGCCCCTAAGCAACCTCCCCTATAAATAGAGGACCCCCCCTCTCTTTAAAAATTGCCAACCCCTCTCTCTCTCCTCCTTTTCCAAACCTCCCCTACCTAGCCTAGCCCACCTGACCTGGTCTGAGCCTGCCTGACTTAGCCTGAGCCTGCTTGACCTGGTCTGAGCCTGCCTGACCTGGTCCTAACCCACCTGACCTACGTCTGAACCTACTTTACCTAAGTCCAAACCCAGTTGACTTGACTTGAACCTGGTTTGGTCCAAAGTCAAAGTCCAAGTCCCTTTTCGTCCGAAGTTCGAAGTTGATCCTTTTCGGAGTCGAGCCTCGTTCGAAGCATCAAAGCATTTCGAAGTTGTTTCTTCCGCAAATTGAAGTGTTGTACCTACGTGGCGATATGCGGAGCAAGGCGGCATCGAGTTCCAGGGTTTCTCTAGACAGAGTTGTACTGCTTCCTTTTTATTGAACCTACACTACTTTTCTAAGCAGTAGTGTTGTAATAAACATGTGGTTTTCGATAAAATGGAACACTTTGGTGGTCAATGAGTTGCTTGGCCACATACCTGCAACGTGCCCAGAGTTTTCTAAAACCGACGACTCATTATCGTCTTATTCCGCTGCTAAAAGCTTTTGTAAGTTCCGCTGCAAAGAAAAAAAAAAAAAGAAATTCATGAAAATTTTAACTTAGCTTTGTTTTGGAAATCCGGGGCGTTACAGAAATGGTATCAGAGCATGAGTCTGAGAAACCTGGTTCAAGATCCGTCATGTTTGCGATATCGCACTGTAAGTATAAATCTTATACTTTCTCTGATTTTGGTATATTTGCGTGAATAGATAAAATGACTCCTAGGACGAGGAGAACCATGCCGAGTGAGGAGTCCCAGGGCTTCCTGTTGGAGACCCTCAACAGGCTTGTGTCTGCCATTCATGAATCAAGGCAAGCACCAGCCCCGCCTCGCAATGAGAATCTGGGAGGAGTGACTTATGAAAAGTTCCTCAAACTCGACCCACCTGTTTTCATTGGTAGTGTCGATCCAGAGCTTGCAGAAAGCTGGATCGAGGAGACAGAGCGCGCTTTCCTTGTACTGGGAGTACCGGAAGGGAAAAAGACAAACTTCGACACGTACAGGCTGAAAGACAACGCACGAAAGTGGTGGGATACCACTAAGATCATTCAATTCTCTCAGCTTGAAGTCATCCATTGGGATGATTTTCGGAGAACTTTCTTGGATAACTACTTCCCGTTGCACTCCAGAAATAAGAAAAAGATGGAGTTTCTGGAACTAGAGCAGGGTGGTATGAGTCTAATCGACTATACTACCAAGTTTCAGAACCTTGAGCGGTACTGTTCTCGGTTATTCGATACTGACCAGGAGAGGGCCGATAAATATATCAATGGATTGCAAGGAGGGTTGCGATCTCGTGTGATAACAAGCATGCCCTCGACTTTTCAAGCTGCTGTGGCAGCATCTTCAAAGATTAGCGCAGACTGTGAGCGATGCAAAGGGGTCGTAGTAAAGAGACCGGTAACAAGTAATGAGAACAACAAGAGAACGTTCCCCGGTGGCCAGGAATCACGACCACCTTTTTATAAGAGGGATTTTCAAGAGAATA
This sequence comes from Nuphar pumila, assembly GCF_984573655.1. Lineage (NCBI taxonomy): Eukaryota > Viridiplantae > Streptophyta > Magnoliopsida > Nymphaeales > Nymphaeaceae > Nuphar > Nuphar pumila. The sequence goes on from NC_143249.1 coordinate 131,799,802, forward strand.
ACTTTACTCCCCTGGCCGAGTGGCCATTACAGATGGTAGAAGCTAATCAGCCCTACCAACAGCCTAATTTTCGATGCCCGAGGTGTAGCTGAGATCATCCCGGAGGGGTTTGTCCTCGCGATACGGGAGGTTGCCTGTATTGCGGCAAACCAGGGCATCGTGTGAGAGAATGTCGCAAGAAGGCCTCAGATCTTCAACAGAGAAATATGGAATCTGGAGGACCCTCTCAACAAGTACAACAACAACGACTGCCACTACCCAGGATAGAGCAGAAACCTGTGGCAGGTCGTGTCTATACGGTGACAGCCGAACAACTCACGGATAATGATCGTATCAAGGAATCTGAATGCCTTGATAGATAGAGTTGTAATGGGTAAAAAGCTATCAAAAGACAAGATCCAATAAATGCTCGAGACAAGAGGCTTATGACCTTGTGTACGGTCATCTGGATCGATATGTATCCTTGCTCTCTAAAGTAATTTTGGATTTGTCAAATTAAAATCTTAAGTGCTTATGCCCAAAAGTTGATGGCTATAGACCCCATGATCGAGAAATTAAGTTTGCGTAATTAGAACGTTAAAAGTTACTTAATAAAATAAACCATCGACGAATTGTTCCCAAGAAGAGAGTCCTGTGAGGTTTTACATATTCAAGATCAGATCGTCTAGCCAGAGCGAGCCTGTGAGGGTATACAGCTCCGTGCGAGTGTATATGTTCCAAAACCAGTAGCTTGGCTAGTATGATTCTGTGAGGGTGTACTGATCCAATATCAGGTAAGTCTGACGAAGGCGAACCTGTGAGGAGGTACGTTTCCAATACCAGGTAGTCTGACAGGGGACTTGTTCCAAAATGGTTAAATCCTAGTAAAAAGGATCTGTGTATGAAAGAGTTACACGAGATGGCTATGTTGATAGCCGGTTGGAAGAACATTGATTCAACAAACTATCGTGGTTGTAGCATAATTTGAACTCAGATATGAGAAACATACCTCATTGATCAAGAATCATGATATGAGGTAATGATTGGAATAAATACGATGTTGAACTAAGTGAACAACATTATGAATCTAACATATGGGAGAAATATCCCGAGTTACGCACTTAGTACTCTTAATTGAATTTCGCGGACGAAATTCCTTTAAGGGGGTAATGATGTAAGACCCGCAATTTTTCAGTTTAAATTCTGAATAAATTCGTGAGGCATTTTCCAGTGAAAAATAATGTTTTTTTTTCGTAAAGCGAATCGAACTGATTCCTGCGACCCAGATATACTTAGGATATTCGTATCTTCACAAATATATGCTCAAACGCTCTGGAGGTCATAACTTCCTATCTGAACGAAATCAAAGGATTTCTGCGAGCCAACTTTCTTAGTTACGTCAATACGAAGAAAATGGCCTACTCAGATTTTTCGGAAAAAAATGCCGAAAACTCAACTTTTTGCGGGACCCGCGAAAATATTGGTGGGACCCACAAAAATATTTCTCAGAAAATATTCTAGAATATTCTAGAATATTCCAAGACCTTCTAGCACCTTCTAGGGAATATTCCATGGAATATTCCTTCTGGATAAGATCAAACAGTCAGATGGATAAGATCAGGCTGGATTTCTGAAAAAGCCCAAGGGCAAAAGGGTAAATAAGGTTGCTTAGCCCATAAGCAACCTCCCCTATAAATAGAGGACCCCCCCTCTCTTTAAAAATTGCCAACCCCTCTCTCTCTCCTCCTTTTCCAAACCTCCCCTACCTAGCCTAGCCCACCTGACCTGGTCTGAGCCTGCCTGACTTAGCCTGAGCCTGCTTGACCTGGTCTGAGCCTGCCTGACCTGGTCCTAACCCACCTGACCTAGGTCTGAACCTACTTGACCTAAGTCCAAACCCAGTTGACTTGACTTGAACCTGGTTTGGTCCAAAGTCAAAGTCCAAGTCTCTTTTCGTCCGAAGTTCGAAGTTGATCCTTTTCGGAGTCGAGCCTCGTTCGAAGCATCAAAGCATTTCGGAGTCGTTTCTTCCGCAAATTGAAGTGTTGTACCTGCGTGGCGATATGCGGAGCAAGGCGGCATCGAGTTCCAGGGTTTCTCTAGACAGAGTTGTACTGCTTCCTTTTTATTGAACCTACACTACTTTTCTAAGCAGTAGTGTTGTAATAAACATGTGGTTTTCGATAAAATGGAACACTTTCGTGGTCAATGAGTTGCTTGACCACATACCTGCAACGTGCCCAGAGTTTTCTAAAACCGACGACTCATTATCGTCTTATTCCGCTGCTAAAAGCTTTTGTAAGTTCCACTGCAAAGAAAAAAAAAAAAGAAATTCATGAAAATTTTAACTTAGCTTTGTTTTGGAAATCCGGGGCGTTACAACCAGCCTGCACCCTATTGCAGCCCATCTGCTACAACGGTTGCAGCAGGTTTGAGAGGCACCAGCTAGCACCGAAGGGAGGGGTGCAGGCCCACCTGCCTGAACCCAGCTGCAGCCTAACCGCCACGCAAGGCTGCAGCAAGGCAGAAAACTCAAACAGAAAAGCGTGAAGGGTTCAACGCCCCCTACCAAACTGGGTTCGACCAAGGCCTTTGACAGGTCTAGACCAGATTCAGTCCAGACCATGTCAGGCCCACAGAGAACACCAAATGGGTTGCGCAAAAGCCGAAATGGGAAGAGAGGGAGATGCCTCAAACGAACCTAGTTCGAAACATGCCTTTGACAGGTCTAGACCATATTCGGTCCAGACCATGTGAGGCCTAAAGTGGGAAGCCGAACCCATAGCCACCAGAAATATGCGCGCTACCGTGGGTTTGCACAAAGCTGAAAGGCACCAAAAAGAGGGAGGCACCCCGGGCTAACCCAGTTGGGGTCGGCCTGGGTCACACTTGCTGGAACGTCCAGCCAACAAAAATAAAACAAAAGAAATGTGGTGTTCTTGGTCAAACAAAAAGAAAACGAAATGGAAATAAAAAGAAAAGCAATGGTGCGATTCCCCCGCCCCCATGGCTCAGACTGTTTTAGCCTAAGTCAGCATCACCCAAAAAGGGGCTAACCCTAATAGGTGGGTTTGCTCGGCTTATGCCAAAACGATGCCTCCTTGCCAACCGAACAAGGCTTTGATTGAAGAAAACCATGGCTGTCACGATTTCAGCAACACATGAAGAAGATGCAACAAGTCATAAGGAAACTCATGAGATAAGAAAATGGCCTCAAACGTTGCAGCTACTTGCTTAACAAAGGAAAACAACTTCATAAGAGCATGCTCAACCAAACTCGCAAATCTGAAATAAAAGCATGTAGTGTAGCTCACGACAATTGCATGAACATGTAGAACTTGTTCAATCGAAAACCACAAATGGTATACTGAAAGGAGACTTACCTTGAGGCTTTCAACAAAAATATGGAAATGGTGTCACAGTTTAGGAGCTACAACTAGGCACCCACACTAAGTCACTAACACGGTTTGGAGATAGAGGAGAGAGGGGAGAGCAAGAAAGACTCAAAAAATCACCCAAGAGATATGCTCTCTTTCTCTCTCATAATGCCTTAAATACGTAGGGTTTTCAAAATGTGTGGCTGGGATCTAAAGAGGGAAGATGGAGGGCTGGGGTGCTCCACGCCCCCCCATAGCCGCCCATACGCCCAATGCATGTCTTGTTTTCAAAACTTTCAAAAAGGTTTACAAAAATGCCATTGGATATGCTTTATAAAAGCCCTTAAAGTTTTTAAGAATTACAAGGGGTGTCCAAGGCTTGCCGCCCCATCAAGCCACTCAAGTTTCGTTATTTAAAATAGTTCAAAGTATTTACAAAAGGTCCATGGGGCGCCAGCCCCATGCCTCCCTCTTTGGAAAAACGCCCCCCTCATGATGATCTCCAAGCCTCATCATGAGGCCTTGAGACAAAGAGCATGGCCAATCGTGGCCCTCTTTTCTCAAGCCAAGCAATTCTTTTGCAAGAATGCCACCCAACTGGTCAACCGTGGACCAGCTGGTCCACCATAGTAAAAAACGTCCACATGAGAGGTCGCCCAATGGGTTTGGGGCATCCCATGGGTCTCGGCTATTCAGATCCAAAATCGCCAAATGCACTAAATTCCAAAACAATGCTTATTTAATGCTTTTAAATATTAAATTGACTTCAATAAATCATTTATTTATTTTCAACACCTTAATTGACATGGAATGTTCATTATTTCTTTGAGAAATTTTCCTTCGTTTGCAAGAAATACGCTCGTTACGACTCACGTACTATCGTTAAGCAAATCTCGTAATTCACATGCACTGACGAGATTTTTTCGTCGTATAGATCCCAAATTTGGGGACAAACTATAAAAATACATTACAAACTTACCCTTAAATTTTCAGAGGTTAATTTGTCCAAAATTAGGCTCTTCTTACTCATACACTGTTCTTACACGATTTTCGGGTCGCGCGCACAAAGCTGAAATACAAAGTATAATCAAATTATAGCTAATTACGCGCTATAGCCTTATAAACACACGAAAGCATACATATATCAACTCTATGCAATAGTGAATTCCTCAAAAATTTTCGTGGGTCTTACATCCTACCCTCCTTAAAAAGGATTTTGTCTGCGAAATCACAAAACATCAAACAACTACAAAATTGTCAGATCTTGTCTGACAGCGCCTAATCGGCCACAACTAAGTCTGTTGTAGACTTTCAAGTCGTCTATCATGACACAAGACAAAATAAATCAATCGGTAGGTCTAAAAACCATGCTCGCTAAACAATAATCGCAGAAATCATACAAAGATCATGAGCACACTACACATAATTCAGACAAAAGCCACAACACAATTCCATCGTGCAACACAACACGACATATAAACATGTTTCACGAACAATCTCAAGCGACACCATACAAGGCCACTATCGCTAGAAAATCACCAGTCTAAACGACAAACGTTAGAGAATCACCACTCTAACATAGCAAAACAAAGAGAATCATTATTTGCATGGCATCGTCAATCATAACATCGTTAATCACATCATCGTTATGGAATCACCATCCTAGCGGCATCGTTAGAGAATCACCACTCTAACGGCATCATCAAAGAATCACCACCCTGATGGCATTACTGAAGAATCACCACTCCAGTAGCATTATTAGGAAATCACCATCCTAATGGCATCATTAGAGAATCACCACCCTGATGGCATTGTCAGAGAATCACCACCCTGACGGCATTGCTGGAGAATCACCACCCCAGCAGCATCATTAGAAAATCACCATCCTAATAGCATCATCAAAGAATCACCACCCTGATGGCATTGCTAGAGAATCACCACCCCAGCAGCATCATTAGGAAATCACCATCCTAATGGCATCGCTAGAGAATCACCACCCTAGCAGCGTCGCTGGAGAATCACCACTCCAACGGCATCATTAGAGAATCACCACCCTAATGGCATCATCAGAGAATCACCACCTTGATGGCATCGTTAGAGAATCACCACCCTGACGGCATCGCTGAAGCGTCACCACTCCAACGGTATCACTGGAGAATCACCACCCCAATTACCTTCATTAGAGAATAACCACTCTAATGGCATCGCTAGAGAATCACCACCCTAGTGGCATTACTGGAGAATCACCACCCCAGTAGCGTCATTAGGAAATCACCATCCTAATGGCATCATCAGAGAATCACCACCCTGATGGCATCGTTAGCGAATCACCACGTTAACGACATTGCTGAAGAATCACCACTTCAGCAGCATCATTAGGAAATCACCATCCTAATGGCATCGTCAGAGAATCACCACCCTGACGGCATCGTTAGCGAATCACCACGCTAACAGCATTGCTGAAGAATCACCACTTCAGCAGCATCATTAGGAAATCACCATCCTAATGGCATCGTCAGAGAATCACCACCCAGATGGCATCGTTAGAGAATCACCACTCTAACGGCATCGCTGAAGAGTTTCCCCTCAACGGTATAGTTGGCACTACCAGGAATCACGACCTGAGCCAACTCACCACAATCCGTCCGACAGTGGTGGGGAAAACAAAAATCCCTACAAAGCTCTCTCAAGAGCAGCAACACCCAGAAGATCAGTGTTAAGCTATCCCCAGATACGACCCTCTCAGGAGTCAAATGCCATCACCGGCAACACAAACGCAACATGCTAAGTGCGTAACATCAGATACGTTCTCATCACCAAGAACAACTGGGGATCAATGGTATCTGCCAACGGGATACATCAAGGCTCAACTGGCACAGACAAGGCTTCAGCCTTCTGTCTAAAAAGGTCATATCGAGTAAGATACCCTTCGTCAAAGATAGGGTTACGAACAATTCCAACGAAGTTGGAAAAGAGGGAAAACACCCGCTTAGAGCCTTACATGACAATTCTCATCAAACTACATCATCTTCAACACGATGAGGGTAAAAATTTGATCGTCACTACGATTCTTCAATCGTCTCCACCGACACGATGTGGAACGAGAAGGGCGAACTATGCAGGTAGTTCCCTAGGTCTCAGTCATGAATTTCAACTCTCGCAGGAGTCGACTCGAAATAGCTTGGGAAACTATATCCACAAGCGCAAACGAACTCTTAGGTTCCGACAATCGATGTCTTAAGCCAAATAATGAGGCTTAAACATGAAACTGGGTCTCACACCAGACGACACCCAAAAAAATCATAGAATTTGATCTTAAACATGCAGAATATGCAATTCTACTGAATTAGGCATACTTACAGTGCGATAGTCGATGCGTGCAGAGACTTGAACCACACTTCTGTAATACTTTTTAAAACACGACTCTGATACCAGATCTGCGACGCCCCAGAATTCCAGACTTTGAAAATCCTTTGGATTTTTGGATAAACTTTTTTTTTTTTAAAACATTGCGCAAATGCAAAAGTACCAAAAGGGGAAAACATGAGTGGAACAACACTGATTTGAAACAACTTTATTTAATACATTTACAAATAGTACAATCATTCTCTTTTTACAAAAACAACAACTGCCAAGATCTCGAAGTGCTAAAAGTGTAGGTTCATGTCCTCCGCCGCACATCAAGCTCCATCGCACACCTGTATCCCCATAAAACGGGGTCAGTACTCTTTCGAGCTGGTGAGACAAACCAATCATAATATACCAATATGTGGAAAACGAAGCACAGCTATTCAGGGAACACATAGCATTCTCATTCATTTGCAATAATTGAACAAGTGTAGTATGAGCATGTACAAGAAAGTGACAAATCTACACATGAAGCAATAAATGATAATTACTGGCATAAGTCAATGCAATCAGGCAAGATATGAGAAAATGACTACGACTATCCATTACACAATTTATAGCATTTGTAACAAGGTATGCATCACAGAACATAATCATCCATTGTAATAACACAAGAGAAGATATGTCATACAGAACAAATAATTTACCTTGATTTGCACGTAGGTACAAGTGTGCATATGTGTGCATCGTGCCTCAAACATGTGAACTAGCAATGTAACGATGCAAATCATTGATCATTACGATAAGACAGTTAGAAACATTTTGCCACGGTAAAGCGTGACTCACGAGTTGTGTAAAAGCATATAAACCATGTATCTCGCCCATAAGCGAGCTCGTCTTGCGAGGTGGGGCCATCACCCGCACCAGAACTCGCCAAGGAGTTCCAAAAACACACAAGTCTCAAAAGACTACATTCCCATATAGATATGCCTCACGATCCCTTCGGACTTAGGAAAAAAAAACATTCAATTGACAGGCGATTCATACATTCACATAACAAATACGAATATGTGACTGCATTCATTCATACGCTTGCTTTTGTGCTAGAATGTGCAACAGTGCACGTGCTTTGAGATGCTTTATCGTACAGTATGATACTTAGCACAACGATGATACGCTTACATAATTTGTGTCGTGCCGTGTATGACAAGAAAAGTGCCGTAGTTGCATTCATTTGTTTGACATACGACATAGGTTTCTTAATTATGTAAAAACCTTATTTTTACTTGAAGGCTTTAAACAAGGTATCATTTGCGAACATTTTGCGTTCCATGCCACGACAGTCATACCCACAACGAGGGTGAATCTATACTACACAAATTGACAGTTTTTACTATTTCTTTGTGCATGCATAACTACGCATGCATATATATATACTTACTTTGGAGCGATCGCAGACTCATCATCTTCATCATGGCAAGTCAACTATTATGGAATTGTCGGGCCATTTGGAACCCGTGTCGTATGCTTACATGCAGCCCCATAAGGCTGCAGTCCGAGGTTTGCTAACGAAGCAAAAAACATGGCGAAATGGGGGAATTTCCAACAGCTGGGCTGGAGCTGTCCCAAATAGACCGACAACCCTACTAGCCCCATCGGTGCCATGGGGCACCATGCGCACACAGCAGGCCCAATTTGGGCAATGCTACTGAACCGAAGAGGCAGCACCCAACTCCGAGGTGACAGCAAGTTGCTTGTTGCTGGTGTTGAACCACCGGGACCAAAAGAGTTGGTCAAGGGAAGACTACCCGTACGAGTTGCGGCCATCGTGAAGACCCAGGTCTTGACCGATTGGTCCAGACCCACAAATGATTATACTCAGACCTGGACAAGGTCTAGACCGTGTGTCCAGACCCCATGTGTGGCTCGGCTACCATCAAACAAAGGGGCGCAGGCCTACCAGCCTGTACCCAGTTGCAGCCCATCTGCTGCAACGATTGCAGCAGGTCCGAGAGGCACCAGCTAGCACCGAAGGGAGGGGTGCAGGCCCACCTGCCTGCACCCAGCTGCAGCCTAACCACCACGCAAGGCTGCAGCAAGGCCGAAAACCCAAACAGAAAAGTGTGAAGGGTTCAACGCCCCCTACCAAACTGGGTTCGACCAAGGCCTTTGACAGGTCTGGACCAGATTCGGTCCAGACCATGTCAGGCCCACAGAGAACACCAAATGGGTTGTGCAAAAGCCGAAATGGGAAGAGTGGGAGATGCCCCAACCGAACCTAGTTTGGAACATGCCTTTGACAGGTCTGGACCATATTCGGTCCAGACCATGTCAGGCCTAAAGTGGGAAGCCGAACCCACAACCACCCGAAATGGGCGCGCTGCCGTGGGTTTGCTCAAAGCTGAAAGGCACCAAAAATAGGGAGGCACCCCGGGCTGACCCAGTTGTGGTCGGCCTGGGTCACACTTGCTGGAACGTCCAGCCAACATAAATAAAACAAAAGAAACGTGGCGTTCTTGGTCAAACGAACAGAAAATGAAATGGAAATAAAAAGAAAAGCAATGGTGTGATTCCCCCACCCCCATGGCTCAGACTGTTTTAGCCTAAGCCAGCATCACCCAAAAAGAGGCTAACCCAAATAGGTGGGTTTGCTGATCTTATGCCAAAATGGTGCCTCCTTGCCAACCAAAAAAGGCTTTGAAAGAAGAAAACCATGGCTGTCACGATTTCATCAACACATGAAGAAGATGCAACCAGTCATAAGGAAACTCATGAGATAAGAAAATGGCCTCAAACGTTGCAGCTACTTGCTTAACGAAGAAAAACAACTTCATAAGAGCATGCTCAACCAAACTCACAAATCTTAAATAAATGCATGTAGTGTAGCTCACGACAATTGCATGAACATGTAGAACTTGTTCAATCGAAACCCACAAATGGTATATGGAAAGGAGACTCACCTCGAGGCTTTCAACGAAAATTATGGAGATGGTGTCACGGTTTAGGAGCTGCAACTAGGCACCCACACTAAGTCACTAACACGGTTTGGAGATAGAGGAGAGAGGGGTGAGCAAGAGAGACTCCAAAAATCGCCCAAGAGAAATGCTCTCTTTCTCTCTCTTAATGCCTTAAATACGTAGGGTTTTCAAAACGTGTGGCTGGGATCTAAAGAGGGAAGATGGAGGACTGGGGTGATCCACGCCCCCCCATAGCCGCCCATACGCCCAATGCATGTCTTGTTTTCAAAACTTTCAAAAAGGTTTACAAAAATGCCATTCGGTATGCTTTATAAAAGCCCTTAAAGTTTTTAAGAATTACAAGGGGTGTCCAAGGCTTGCCGCCCCATCCAGCCACTCAAGTTTCGTTATTTAAAATAGTTCAAAGTATTTACAAAAGGGCCATGGGGCGCCAGCCCCATGCCTTCCTCCTTGGAAAAATGCCCCCCTCATGATGAGCTCCAAGTCTCATCATGAGGCCTTGAGACAAGAGCATGGCCAATCGTGGCCCTCTTTTCTCAAGCCAAGCAATTCTTTTGCAAGAATGCCACCCAGCTGGTCAACCGTGGACCAGCTGATCCACCATAGTAAAAAAACGTCCACATGGGAGGTCGCCCAATGGGTTTGGGGCGTCCCATGGGTCTCGGCTATCCAGATCCAAAATCGCCAAATGCACTAAATTCCAAAACAATGCTTATTTAATGCTTTTAAATATTAAATTGACTTCAATAAATCATTTATTTATTTTCAACACCTTAATTGACATGGAATGTTCATTACTTCTTTGAGAAATTTTCCTTCGTTTGCAAGAAATATGCTTGTTACGACTCACGTACTATCGTTAAGCAAATCTCGTAATTTACATGCACTGACGGGGTTTTTTCGTCGTATATGTCCTAAATTTGGGGACAAACTATAAAAATACATTACAAACTTACCCTTAAATTTTCAGAGGTTAATTCATCCGAAATTAGGCTCTTCTTACTCATACACTGTTCTTACGCGATTTTTGGGTCGCGCGCACAAAGCTGAAATACAAAGTATAATCAAATTATAGGTAATTACGCGCTATAGCATTATAAACACATGAAAGCATACATATATCAACTCTATGCAATAGTGAATTCCTCAGAAATTTTCGCGGGTCTTACACGTCGCGCTATCTTGCCTTGTTAGCGAGCCTCAAAGCTGCAACTTTTGGGGCTGCATATGAGTATCACGCGGTTCCAATCGACTAATAAGTCCATATTTTTGACTCATCACATCGTGGACGAAGAGTGCGCGATTGTCCAAAGCAAACTTATATATGCATAGTTATGTATGCATAAAGAAATGGTAAACCCGTCGATATGCGTAGTGTGGATTCACACTTTTGTGCGTATGTCCGCTTTTGCATAGAACGCAAAGTGCTTGCAAATGATACCTTATTGAATGCCTTCAAATAATATAAGGTTTTTGCGTAATTAAGAAACTTATGGCGTATGTCAAACCAAATAATGCAATTGTGGCGCTTCTCTTGTCATACATTACTGGCACCATGTGTAAGATCCACAATTTTAATTTTGATGTATATTGCGTAACTATGTTGAAATCGATGAATTTTGATGTTTTGGCAATTTCTAAAAATTTGCTTACTTTGAGAATCGGGTAAATCCCATAATTTTTGTGTAAAAAGAGCAATTTCGGGAAATATAGAGCGAATTAACTTCCGAAACTTTTAGGGTAAGTTTGGATTAGGGTTGTAGTGATACACCCCGAATTTGAGATCCGAACGACGAAAAAACCTCATCAGTGCATGTGAATTACGAGTTTTGCTTCAAGTTTGGGCCCAAATCTTAAAACGCTTAATTCTTGCAAACGAGAGGTAATTTTCTTAAGAGGCATTGATCATTTTATGTTAATTAAGGTTATGAAGAAAACTAAATAATTTATTAGAATTAAATTAATATTTTAATGTATTAAATAAGCATTATTTAATTTGTATACTATATGCGATTTTGGATTTGGATCCGGGTCGACTAGAAGACCAAAACCCATTGGACGACCCCTATAGTGGACGTCCATGGCCATGGTTGACCAGCTGGATGGTATTTTTGAAATAAAATTTCATGGTTTTGAAAAGAAGGCCTCTATTGGCCATGTATCATTTCCAAAACCTCATGATGGAGCTTGAAGGCCATCATGAGGGGCGTCATTTCCAAAAGGAGAGCATGGAGCTGGCGCCCCATGGGAGTTTTGAAACATTTTTAAAAGTTTTCAAATGCTCAAAACGTATTGGGTGAGTTGGGTGGCAGCCAAGGGCGCCCCCTTGTAATTTGTTTAAAGTTTCAAGGGCTTTACAAAATGGCGTTCTTGAAAAGTTTCTAAAACCTTTTAAAAGCACAACATGCATAGGCTATGGGGGGGCGTGGAGCTCCCCAGCTTTCGATCTTGGAGGGAATAATCCTAGCCATCCAACCCTAAGCAAACCTCTATAAAACTCTTAGAAAAAAAAAAACGGGCCCCTCTCTTGTTGGGCGATTTTTTCATAGGACCTTCTCTCTCTTCTCTCTCCTAAAACTCCCTCTCTTTCCCTCTCACTTGCTTCCTCCCTCTAGCCGTGGGAGCCCCTTCACGTGAGTAGCTGCAGCACATCAACATCTTCCATCTTCTTCAAGTAACTAAGGTGAAGTTTCAACGTTTTCCCTTTTGATTCAAAGTTTTTGGAGCATATGAAACCCACGAAGCAATGCACCCATGCGTGCATGCTCCAAGGGGGTGGATTAGTTATTAAAATGATTTCTCTATATGGGTTCAGCTTGGTTTTTCATTTTTCCTAATGGCTTCATGTTTAGCAATCAATTCTTTCTATTTCCTTGTCTAAATGTATCTTCGGTTTTCATTTCTTGTATATGTTGTTTCTGACAATTGTTTTTTAGCAATGTGGGTGCCTTTGTGTCCTTATTTCATGTTTGGTTTGTCCTTGGGCATAGCAGCCATGCTAGGGTGCGCTGGACCGAGCTGGGCTCGTCCAGCATGCACCCAACCCTTTTTTGGATTGTTTGGAAATGCATGCTTGGAGTTGTGTCTACGCCGCCGCCATGAGACCCTTCTTGGGTTTTGTTTAGGCGTTGGGTTCAACTTAGCCCCCAAAACTTTGGATTGGGGCTGCAGCTACTGCCTTTTTTTTTTTGGCATGGGTCACGGTGTGACCCAGCCCCCTTTTTGCTGTGGAAGGTCTTAGCTCCCAGCAACAACTTTCCGCCTTTTCCTTTTTGTTTGTTCTCTTGAGTTGCGCATTTGGCGCATGCACTATCGGATCATGTTATGGGTTGGGGCCGGCCTTGTGCAGGCACCCAATGTCTTGTTGTACTTGTGAACCGAGCTTTGGGGCTCAGGTTCACGTAGCAGAGGGTCGCACGGTCTGGTCCAGTGGACCAGACCCTCTGCCCAACCCCGGTTGCGCCATGGCTGAGCTAGGCGCCATGCGGGTGGTCCGCGCGCCCAGCGCATGCCTTCAAAAAAAAAATTTGTTAATACAAAGTGTGTTTCGGTGTTATGTTAATATTTCTCTTTTTTTTTATATTTTGCTTATTTCGGTTTGGACCGAATTGTCGGTCTGAACCGAGGGGTTCAGACCAGCACCTTAGCTCGGTCTTGACTAGTGTTGTGCGCATGAGTCCAGCCCAGCCGTTTCTTGGCTGGAGCTGGGTGCGCACCGCTTGGGTGTTGTGCACCCTTAGCCTCCTATTAGCACTTAGTGGGTGCAGGTCTGAACCGAGGTTCAGACCTGAACCCGTTGGCAGCCCAGCTATCACCTAGTGCTAGCCGCGGCTCCACTTGTTGGAGCCGGGTGCCAACCACTTGATGCTGGACACCCCTGGGGTCTCTCTCTTGGCTGAGCCACCTTAAGTTCGGGACTGAACTGGGAAGGTTCAAACCCTCATCCGTTTGGCTGGTGTCGGGTCCTAGGGACAAGTCACCCTGAACCACCTTGGCACTCTCTTTTACTAGACACCCGATTGGCCCTTGACGGGGGCTGGATTTAGCCCCAACCGAACCCATTGTCAATCTTATCTGAATCATGAGTCGGACCAGATCCGGTTGGTATGCATGACAGTCTCGTCTGGAGGACCAGACCATCGTTAGAGTTGGAACCCGTTTTGGCTGCAAGTGTGCAAACTTCCCATTGGCACCTATGCAGTCCCGGAATCCCACTATCTTGGCTGTCAACCGAGGTTTATACATGTAAATATGAACGTATATACATATATGTATATACATGTACAAACATGTATGTGCCTCTTCGAGCATGTCTGAAAGTGTGGATAATTATATATATATGTATATATATGAATATTTGTATATACACACTTAATGATCATTTCGGTATAACCGAATGGACTTGCGACACTCTGGTGTCCTGTTCAAGTAATTTCTTTAGATAATTCCACACTCCGAACTAAGTTTGAGTTACCCAGTGTTGTCCTACATTCATTTTGGCAAACGGTTGGTTTAGGGTCCGCGGGCACGACACTCCGAACCGTGGTAATGCCAATGTAATCCCCATCAGATGGGCTATTTCAGAATTACCTTCGACACGTATGTGTGTCGTGTTGAGTAAGGAAAACCCTTATGCTTTAGTTATATTCGACAGATCAGAAAGGTATGCAGTTGACCATTAATGTAAATTCATGAACTTAGAGACTTCGTTGATGTATATTACAAGTGTTGTTTCAGGTCCGCAGGCGCGACACCCATATCGTAGAATAGCTAATGTTATTCTGATAAGACGGAATGTCCCAGACTTCGCTATAAACACATAAGTGTGTTGAACCACGTGTAATGATCTTTCGAGTCACAATTGCATATTCCCTGCAAGAGCGACGATCCACCTTGGGAAATCCAATGTTATTCCCATTAGACGGGATGTTGGTTAAGTTCAATTTCAAATTCTTGAAAATGCGAATGTAATTTCCATACATGTGGGAATGTTGTTAACTTCAATCTTAACACTGAAGTATGCAAGTTAGTGCTTTTTAATTATTGCATATTATGCAAATGCCTCTGTTGTTTATACGTGTGCAAAAGTTAGTAAACATGTTGTACTTTGACACTTTGCACTTGGCACATCCTGACACTGTTACTGAGTAGTGCGTACTTGGAGGAGGTACATTGCTTGAGGCATTGGTAAGCGCACTAGGTGCACTTACCTTATGAAATGAGAAGATAGAAAATTGAACACCATAGGGTATGAATTTTGGCTGCTGTCGGGTTCTAGGGACCAGTCACCCTGAACCACCTTGGCGCTCCCTTTCACTAGACACCCGATTGGCCCTTGACGGGGCTGGATTTAGCCCCAACCGAACCCATTGTCAATCTGGTCCGAATCATGAGTCGGACCAGATCTGGTTGGTATGCATGACAGTCTCGTCTGGAGGACCAGACCATCGTTAGAGTTGGAACCCGTTTTGGCTGCAAGTGTGCAAACTTCCCATTGGCACCTATGCAGTCCCGGAATCCCACTATCTTGGCTGTCAACTCTTCCCTTTCAAAACCAGCATGAATCCACTACTAGCTGAACCGTAGTAGACCCAATTTCGGGTGTAGTTAAGCCCACACCTCCTTCACACCTTGGTTAGGTTTTTGGTACAAGTGCATGCCTTGGGATGCACCGGGTTCGAGTGGATTTTTATGTATATATATATGTAGATGTACATATTTATACATGTAAATATGAACGTATATATATATATATAGGTGTACAAACATGTATGTGCCACTTCGAGCATGTCTGAAAGTGTGGATAATTATATATATATATATGTATATATATGAATATTTGTATATACACACTTAATGATCATTTCGGTATAACCGAATGGACTTGCGACACTCCGGTGTCCTGTTCAAGTAATTTCTTTAGATAATTCCACACTCCGAACTAAGTTTGAGTTACCCAGTGTTATTTTACATTTGTTTTGGCAAACCGTTGGTTTAGGGTCCGCTGGCGCGGCACCTCGAACCGTGGTAATGCCAATGTAATCCCCATCAGATGGGTTATTTCAGAATCACCTTCGACACGTACGTGTGTCGTGTTGAGTAAGGAAAACCCTTATGCTTTAGTTACATTCGACAGATCAGAAAGGTATGCAGTTGACCATTATTGTAAATTCATGAACCCATACCGTGGAATAGCTAATGTTATTCCGATGTATATTACAAGTGTTATTTCAGGTCCGCAGGCGCGACACCCATACCGTGGAATAACTAATGTTATTCTGATAAGACGGAATGTCCCAGACTTCGCTATAAACACATAAGTTTGTTGAACCACGTGTAATGATCTTTCGAGTCGCAATTGCATCTTCCCTGCAAGAGTGACGATCCACCTTGGGAAAGCCAATGTTATTCCCATTAGACGGGATGTTGGTTAAGTTCAATTTCAAATTCTTGAAAATGCGAATGTAATTTCCATACATGTGAGAATGTTGTTAACTTCAATCTTAACACTGAAGTATGCAAGTTAGTGCTTTTTAATTATTGCATATTATGCAAATGCCTCTGTTGTTTATACGTGTGCAAAAGTTAGTAAACATTTTGTACTTTGACACTTTGCACTTGGCACATCCTGACATTGTTACTGAGTAGTGCATACCCGGAGGAGGTACATTGCTTGAGGCATTGGTAAGCGCACTAGGTGCACTTACCTTATGAAATGAGAAGATAGAAAATTGAACACCATAGGGTATGAATAAATATATCTTGTTGTGGGCTCAGTTGGAGTCCTCTGGCAGTGGCCCTTGTGATGTAAATGGACTCTTGTGTGATATACCCTAAATATGAAATAAATAATATGGTGTTATGGCTGCTTTCACGAGCAGTGTGCTCCGTTGGCCGCGTGAGGCTGAGCACATGAATGGGCAGGCCAAGTCCTCATTTTGCGTACCCCACAGGGACCATGAGGCAAATTCCTCGTTGAGAGGTATGAATGAATATGAGCCTAAGAAAGATAAACCTGCTTCGCCCCATTCACAAAACGGTTCACCTTGGGAGAGGGTGGATGGTACAACCCTGAGTGACTTGTCGTTACTACGACACGTGTTTTGACAGGAGCTGTAGCATCCTTTGGCCTCCAGTCACTCAGAGTCAGGGAGGTCGAGGTTGCCTTTTTAGGACCTCACTACTGTAGTAGTATGGATTGCAATCCTTGCCTATGCGAGTGTTTTCTCCTAGCTGTGTGCTGCTCGCATATGGTTGACTCGGTCTGTAGCTTTCCCAGTTACCACACTACAATTGAATAACAGATGTCGGGTGCAAGTCTCACAGAATGCGAGGTTCCTTCGCGTACCCGAAGGAGTAATCAGAAGAACTTAAAGACTAACCAAACAACTGACTTACAGTAGTTGTTACTTTACTTGTGCTGTAGACTTTACTTCAGTTACCTTACTTGTTTCAGTTGTTACTTAGTTACTCTACTTGCTGTCAGCACTTGTTACTGCTTTAGTATCTGTTATAGTTACTTCAGTTGTTACTTTAGTTACTTGCTGCTCAGTACTTGTTATAGTTCAGTTTGCTGCTTTAGCTACTTGTCTCTTTGTTACTTTTCAATCGACTAGTACTTGCCACTTTCGCACTTACCTGACACAGGGGCACTTGTTAGTTTGGTTCCTGTTTTACTTGGCAGAATTGTTATATATATCTGCTTGTGGTTGTTTCTTCACCACCTCGCAAGAGGCCTGACCCCATTTTATGGGAATGTAGGTGACGAACAGGTATATTGCGGATGTGATGATACACGGTGGAGGCTCGAAGGACCCACACTTATTCTGCAGATCTTGTGTCTTTTGGGTTTTGGGTGTTGTTGGGATGTATTCCCTATTTTGGACTTTTTGTACTCTTATTTTTGTAAACATTTAAATTGTTGGGTCGTATGCCCTTTTTACATTGTGGTTACACTTTGGTTACACTGTTTTTACTTGTTGCACTCACCTGTTATGGCTGCCCAGACACACGACTTTGTTGTTTTTCTAGCACCTTGCTTTCCGCTGTTTTTTAGTTAAACCCTTTCAAAAAAAAAAATTCATAGAAAAACCTAAGTTTTTCCAAAGTCGAGGTTTGGGGCGCCACACCATGGCATGTCACAATTTATTTATTTAAGTGTATCATCATGTGTTATGTGACGTAATGTTATGAAGAAGTTCATTGTTATCATCGCAAAATTTTTTTCTCTTCCCTTCCCTGCGGGAGAGAGAGGAAAATGCTTTCGCGAGTCAAACTTGACTAGAGTTTTGAAATACTCGCCTCCGTTTTAAAAATAGCGGGAAAATCTACGGGATGGGGCTCGACCTGTCGGTACGAGGTTCGACCGTTTCTGCTGCCTTTAACAGGGATAATCGAACCAAGGACCAAAAATGTGCGTGACTTAGCTAAATTATCAAAATCGTGTTCTACCCTAAATGCACAGAGAATTCAGGCATGTGCTATGAAATTTTGTACAAATGCAAGTTGGAAAACATGATGCATGCTCAAAATTTGCTTTTGGAGTTGAAAAGTATTTCTCAAAAGAAAAAGAAGAAGATGGAAATCAATCTCTCAGGAAACTCAGATGAAAGGATTTGGAAATCACCTGAAAGTTTAGAGGATGTGAGAAAATCCTGAGAAAATGGAGAGAATTCTTGAGAAACGACTTGAAGAGGAACTATTCGTCAAGGAAAATTCGAACTTTAAAAACTTTCTTTGGAAAATGACTAAAATTCATTGGAAAAGTCTTTGGAAAACGAAAATCAAAACTCGGGAAATTGAAATCCTGAGAATATTGTCCTTAAAATATTTAAAAATCGATTTTGATTCTTGAGAAAGATGAGAAATTCCTTTTGAAAATGAATCTTAAAAAAATTACATTTTCCAGGGAAAATCACGGGAAAACTTCACTTGGGAAATCCAACTTCGAAAATTTTCAGAGTTTCTTGAGGAATCGATTTCCATGGAGTGAAATTTTCTTGAGAAAATCCTAAGAAAAGTAGATGATGCCATGATGCAGATGATCTGAATGTATGGATGCACTTTAGAAAAGATATCCGGAAAGATTTTCTAAGAAATTTGTTGAAAAAATGTGTATTAAGCCGAAGTAAATTCTTCACATATTCTGACTGTGGCCATGAACATGTTCAGAGTTAAATTGATTTAATTCACAATATTTTGCAAAATTGGAAATATGAGGTGCAATTTTGAAAATAGCCTAAGAGTGTAGGCTCTGTGTGACTAGTAGAAAGATGTTGAATCTGGGTCTCGTCCATCTTCCGACTAGGGCCATAAATATGGACTCCAGCGAGTTCATCAACTCTCTAAGAGTTGGTGCACGTCCCATTCGTGTTCATCCACAATGATTTTGAAATAAAATGCATGAACCACGTAATCAGGATATTGCAGGAATTCAAACTATATGAAATGCATCTTAATCTAAGCAGAAAAATAAATATTATTCCAAAGTTTACATTTGATTGTTACATTGTTGATAAAAATATAACTAAATATTTGATAGCTCCAAAAGAATCCATATCTTCTAGATTTTCCTGCAAAATGAGCATTAGTACGAGAAATATGGCATACAAAAGAGAGATGTGCAAATTTCACATTAATGACAATACCTAAGTAATTACACTTGGATTACACTGGAATATACAATACAATGGCTAAAACATGACCAAAATGCCTATGATAATATCTAGGTACCATGCTTAAACTTAAATGAGAAATATATATATATATATATATATATATATATATATATATATATATATATATATATATATATAAAATGCTTAAATTGATGCTAAATGAAATGTGTTAATGGAGATGTATTCACAGGAGAAAATATCTACATAAATGCTCATATATGAAAACAACTGTACATGAAGAGATCCCTATACATATATATATATATCTTCATAATTGAAAAACGTGAATAATAATCGCATTCATACATGTAATGTACAAGAACACCATACAGGTAATGAGGGTAATACACCATGACCAACAAAAAATCTATGCTGAAACTACATAGCTATGTCAATGAATAAGTTAAAGCTTAAATGTACAGGGGAAGGGTGGCTGCAAAGGAGCATTAGTGCAAGATGACAAGGTGTGAGTGTAGTGGAATGAGGATGTACAGTTCTAAAATTGAATGTGTAAGTTAAAATGAAAGGTAATGTGAATTTACAGGAACCATTATACTGATAAAGAAATTATTTGTGCAGAGTTGTATGTGATAACAAAGTGTATCCTATATAATGAGTGAAATTACAATATATATGCTGGGGTATTCAATATGCAGAAGTCTGGACAGCAAGGTAGATGGCTTACAGGGGAAAAGATATGTAGACATTGAAATGACTACAGAAAATGAATGATGATATATAAATGAGAAAGCCATTGGTGGCCATGGAAGGTACAGGTGACTGCAGAATATGCTCAAATGAATTGCCAACTATAAATGTAACGCCCCGGATTTTCAAAACAAAGCTAAGTTAAAATTTTCATGAATTTCTTTTTTTTTTCTTTGCAGCGGAATTTAGAAAAGCTTTTAGCAGCGGAATCAGACGATAATGAGTCGTCAGTTTTAGAAAACTCCGAGCACGTTGCAGGTATGTGGCCAAACAACTCATTGACCACCAAAGTGTTCCATTTATCGAAAACCACTTGTTTATTACAACACCACTGCTTAGAAAAGCAGTGTAGGTTCAATAAAAAGGAAGCAGTACAACTCTGTCTAGAGAAACCCTGGAACTCGATGCCGCCTTGCTCCGCATATCGCCACACAGGTACAACACCTGAAATCCCCATGAAACGGGGTCAGAACCACTGATGGTCTGGTAAGCATGCAGTCATACATCCATTCAACTCAAATACAATAATGACCACTCAGGGTCGCAATGCACAATAACGACGCTCAAGCCTCCAAGACTTAGCGTATATCGCAGGAGCCTCCTCAGGGCTATGAGTTGAACATCCGCTCAAGTCTTCATGACTTAGAGCAAGCCTTTTCAGGGCTGTGATTTGAATAGCCGCTTAAGTCTCCACGACTTAGCCATGACCTCTTCCGGGTCTCAAAGTGATGTCTAGCTCAAGTCTTCATACTTGGCACATCCGTATCCCATGCATCTAAGGACAACTCCTCGAGCTTCGCTTAGTCGTGCGGATACAACACGGGTCTTTGCCCAGTCGGTTCAGTAGTATACCGAACATGACACCTTCACAAAGGTTATGCAGGACTGACTCAACACGTCATCCACTCATACATTCAAAACATCGCTGTACCTAGAACTAATGCATTGTTTGATAATTAACCGCTCCCGCCTTTGGTACGCAGGTAGAGCTATTGTCCGGGCATCAACGCGACGTTCTGGGGGTTGATTATTCTATGTATTTTAGATACCCCAGAGGCCTGTTGACCCTATCCATAGTAGGGCAGTGTGTTTCAACTGGGAGAATCCTACTAGGTCCATATTCGGATGCATCCTCTAATTGCAGTAGTTGGGTTCAATCCTTAGATCTTAAGGATAACCACGACCCCAAAACCCATGAGTGACTGAGGCCATCGTGGACTCTATCAGGTCCAAAGTAAAATACATGTCACTCAAGGCTGTACCATCACTGTCATTACACAGTGAGCATAATTCCTGAAGGGGTCTGCCAGTCTTATAATTACTTGGACAGAATCTGCATGCCATTTAGGCAGCCCGTGTTTTCAGCACTACGGGAGTATGTACCCGACCCCATTCAGTCTGCCCCAACACAGTCATTACTGAGGGGGTACCCCTAACACGATTTTCAACCGCGGGGTATGTGAGACCTTAAGTCTTATTCATATGCATGCAGAACACCGCTCTTGGCACTTCGGCCACCACGAGCATCACACCTCTTTGGGTGGAAACAACACACTCTGGCTCTTCGGCCCTTACGAGTCTGGTTGCGTAACCGTTCTCAATGAGCATGCATATGACTCGATCTAAATAGATCGGCTACTCAGCGTATTTTTACGCAACGAGTCCAAACCTAGACAAGGCGCAACCTCTACTCCGGCTCAGCGGCCCTTACGAGCAAGGTGCCCTTGCAGGCACAAGGATACGAGCCGATCTGGCATCGTTCCATCAACGGACATCATTATGCCGTTCCATTGGTTCAGGCAGCTCTTCTGCCAACCATTTCGTCAGCACCTCCCCTGCTCTACCGGCAGTGGTGCGACGAACCCTTCTACGTTGTAGAGGGCAAACCATGAACTGGGTAGCACTCTGCTATATGTCAGAGTATCCTGCTACGTTCTTTCTGAGCTATTCTTAGCTTCTTCAGAAATTTTAGCAGCACTTCCTCTCTTTTACGGAGAAAGCGTGCGTTTCTTTTATCCATTTCAGCGTCATCTCCCCTCTTTGGTAGGAAATCGCCACGCTTAATTCGGGAAATGGATGCGCACCGTTGTGCGTACTTTGCATCCATCAAGGTTGCAGGAACCCTAGGCCATAGCCAGGCCATACGTAATTAACTTAGTCTTTACGTAAAGAGCATTTTGCCAAAAAGCGAAGCCTTTCCAATAGGGGCTTCATTCGTCAAGCAGAATCTTGAACGAGGAGCGGTCAAGGAATCGCATGGGCGATTTGGAGTTGATCTCCATTTGAACGCTCATTTATGCGCTATATATGTAGTATAAGCAGAAGCCTGTGTTTTATACAGCGGCGGCGTAAAGAAATGCATATACTATTGTTCAGGGTGTGTAACTGAACGAAATATTCTACATATATAACAAAGCAGAAGCCTTGGCATCGTTCGACGCGACGACGTAAGTAAATACATTGCAGAAAGCAGGAGCCTTGGCATTGTTCGACGCGACGGCGTAAGTAAATGCATAATCGGAAGTGCAGTAATCGGAAGTACAGAAAACACGGAGCCTTGGCATCATACGACGCGACGGCAAAGGTAAATTACATAGCCTGTGCGATATAAGACGCGTCGGCAGAATCAGCAGATATACACCTAAATCCGCATCCAACGATAGTTACGAGGCGAGCGGGTGAACACCGAAGTGTCCTAAAGGGCTCAACCAAGAACTAAAGCGAGATACCATTTTGAAGAACGCATATACTGCGTGTTTGAACATAGATATATCCGACGATAGTTACGAGACGAGCGGGTGAACACCGAAGTGTCCAAAAAGGGCTCAATCAAGAACTAAAGCAAGATACTACTTCAGAAAGTATATTCTATATACAAACAGTCAAATACTTGAGAGAGATGAATCAACGAAGCGAACTTACTTCAAATCGTGGAAGAAACGGCTCCGGGTTGCTTCTTTGGCTTCGAGCCTTCCTTCGAGAGGTCAGACTAAGTCAGATGAAGCTGACTTAGTTGAGAAAGAGGTAGAGTAGGTCAAGCTACTCAACCTAAGTGGTTTGAATCAAACAGGGTTCGATCCAAGTCAACTGGGTTCAGCAGGTTCGAACTCAGCTCAAGTAGGCTAAGTCTGGGTTCAGAAATCCAAACCAGAATCTGGACCAAAAAGGACTTTGACTTTGACTTTAAACCCAACTAGGTTCAAGTCAAGTCAACTGGGTTTGGACCAGGTCAAGTGGGTTCAGACCCAGGTCAGGTGGGTTAGGACCAGGTCAGGCAGGCTCAGGCTAAGTCAGGCAGGCTCAGACCAGGTCAGGTGGGCTAGGCTAGGTAGGGGAGGTTTAGGAGAGAGAGAGAAGGCAAGAGAGAGAGGGGGTCGATTTTTATGAGAAGAGAGAGAGTGGGGAGGGCTATTTATAGCCCAAGCCCACCTCCTCTTGGGTTTTTCCATGCCCATTCTACCCCTTTGGCTTCTTTTTAATTCCAAGAGGTTCCTTGATGTGGGGCCCACTTGGATATTCCATGGGATATTTTTGTGGGTCCCACCAGATATTTTCTAAGGAATATTTCTGTGGGTCCCACCAATATTTCCGTGGGTCCCACAAGAATTTCGGGTTTCCGGCGATTTTTTTCCAAAAAATTCTGAGTACGCCATTCCCTTCGTATTGACGTAACTAAGAAAGTTGGCTCGCATGAATCCTTTGATTTCATTCAGGTAGGAAGTTATGGCTTCCAGAGTGTTTGAGGATATATTCGTGATTCGACGAATATCCTAAGTATAACTGGCTCGCAGGAATTGATTCGTTTCGCATTCTGAGAAGAAATGCTATTTTTACTGGTAAATGCCTCATGAATTTTATTCAGATATTTTCTGAAAAATTGCGGGTCTTACATCATTACCCCCTTAAAGGAATTTCGTCCGCGAAATTCAGCTAAGAGTACAAGGTGAAGAGTTCAGGATATTTATCCCGCATATCTGATTCAGGCTCCCAAGTGCAATCATCGATTCCATGATGCTGCCACCTCACTTTAACAAGTGGAATGACCTTCGTTCTTAGCACTTGCTCCCGTCGGTCCATGATCTCCACTGGCCTTTCTTCTACCGTCATATCTTCTCGGATGTCAATGTCTTCATGTTGAATGACGTGAGAAGGATCATGAACGTACTTACGAAGCATTGATACGTGAAATACATCATGTATTTGCGCGTATTGTGGTGGCAATGCTACTCGGTAGGCAGTCTCTCCGAGTCGGCTCAAAACTTCGAAGGGACCAACGAATCTGGGGCTGCGCTTCCCCTTCTTTCCAAAACGAAACACACTCTTGGTTGAAGAGACCTTGATAAAAACCTTATCTCCAACCGCAAAAGTGAGTTCCCTACGCCGCTGATCGGCGTAGCTCTTCTGTCGACTCTGAGCAGTCAGTAGCTTCTTTCTGATCATGTGGACCTGCTCAGTATAATGCTGCAACACAATGGGCGAGTCCAAGGTTCGCTCACCCACTTCACCCCAATGGATTGGTGATCTACAGGGTCGTCCATACAAGGCTTCATACGGTGCCATCCCAATGCTAGCGTGGTGGCTATTATTATAAGCAAATTCAGCCAACGCTAGGTGGGAATCCCAATCACCTTTCCATTCCAGCATACAGGCTCTTAGCATATCTTCAAGAGTCTGTATGGTTCGTTCTGATTGCCCATCTGTTTGGGGATGGAATGCTGTACTGAACTTGAGTTTCGTCCCCAGGGCTCTCTGAAGCTGCTCCCAAAAGTGAGAGGTGAACTTCGGGTCACGATCGGATATGATCGAAATCGGCACTCCATGGAGTCTAACGATTTCCCGAATGTAGATCTCTGCCAATCGTTCAGTTGAGTATCGAGTGTTGATTGGCAGGAAGTGAGCAGACTTGGTGAGTCTGTCCACGATCACCCATATCGAATCGTGTTGTCTCTTGGATCGAGGCAATCCAACGATGAAATCCATCGTAATGCCTTCCCATTTCCATTCTGGAATCTCGATCCGCTGCATCTTTCCACCAGGTCGCTGATGTTCGATCTTAACTTGCTGGCAGATCAAACACTTCGAGACAAACGTAGCCACATCACGCTTCATACCCTTCCACCAGTACTTCCTCTGCAAATCTTGGAACATCTTCATACCTCCAGGGTGAATGGTGTACTTGCTATTATGAGCCTCCTGGAGTACTTCCTGTCTTAGCTCAGGGTTATTTGGAACCCAAATCCTTTCTTCCATCCATATTCCTCCATCTTCTTTCAAATGGAAGAAAGTGTCATCTTTTTCAACACGAGCTTTCAATTCCAAGTACTGGGGATCCTTGAATTGTTCGGCTACGATGCGATAGAGGAACTCAATGTGGATCGTCAAACATGACATTTGGATTCGGCCAGAATCAGCCAAAAATGGCCTCCAGTTGACGAAATCCTCCATCAACTTCCATTGTCCGGTTAGGCTGGCCAGAGTGCCAACAGTCTTGCGACTAAGGGCATCTGCTACAACATTCGCCTTTCCAGGGTGATAGGAAAGCGTGAATTCATAGTCTTTGAGGAATTCCAGCCATCGCCGTTGCCGCATATTGAGTTCTTTTTGAGAAAAGAGGTATTTTAGGCTTTTATGGTCCGACATGACCTCAAATTTCTCTCCATAAAGGTAGTGTCGCCAAATTTTAAGTGCGAACACTACCGCGGCAAGCTCAAGATCGTGGGTTGGATAATTTTTCTCATGGACTTTCAACTGTCGTGACGCATAGGCGATTACTTTGCCATGCTGCATCAACACACAACCCAGACCTGTTCCCGAGGCATCAGTATAAGCCACGAAGCCTCCCTGACCAGAAGGTAAGGTAAGGACAGGGGCAGTGGTAAGCCTCTGTTTGAGAACCTCAAAGCACTCCTTACACTGGTCAGTCCATTCAAACTTGACTCCCTTTTTAAGTAATTTCGTCATCGGTACGGCGATTCGGGAGAAGTCTTGTATGAACTTCCGATAATATCCGGCAAGTCCAAGGAAGCTACGGACCTCAGTGATATTTTCTGGCTACTTCCAGTCCATCACAGCTTCCACCTTCGCAGGATCTACTGCGATTCCATCTTTCGAGATCACATGACCAAGGAACATCACTTTATCTAGCCAGAATTCACATTTTGAAAACTTAGCATAGAGTTGGTTATCTTGAAGGGTTTTTAAGACGATTTTCAAGTGCTCCACGTGTTGTTCCTTGTTCTCAGAATATACGAGAATGTCATCAATAAAGACGATGACAAAGCTATCCAAATATGGTCTGAATATCCGGTTCATTAGATCCATAAAGGCAGCAGGCGCATTAGTGAGTCCGAAGGGCATTACTACGAACTCATAATGGCCGTATCTCGTTCTGAAGGCTGTCTTGGGTATATCCTCTTCCTTTACTCTGAGCTGATGGTACCCAGACCTGAGGTCGATCTTGGAGAACACCCTCGCTGTTCTGAGCTGATCGAATAAGTCCTCAATCCGAGGCAACGGGTACTTATTTTTAACAGTTGCCTGGTTAAGCATCCGATAATCGATGCATAACCGAAGGGATCCATCCTTCTTCTTTACAAATAGTACCGGGGCTCCCCACGGTGACACACTCGGTCGGATGAACCCTTGTTTCATCAGTTCTTCCAACTGACACTTCAACTCACTGAGTTCAGCTGGCGCCATTCGATACGGGGCTTTGGATATCGGCGCTGTTCCAGGTAAGGATTGAATTCCAAATTCAACCTCACGAAGTGGCGGAAGTCCTGGCAATTCCTCAGGAAATACATTGGGAAACTCCTGTACCACTTCCAAACTCTCAAGGGGTTGGCCGTTGGATTTTTCCACCGAGAGACTCAACAGGAAGGCCACACAACCCTTCCTAAGGTATTTTTGTACCTTAAGTGCTGATATGAGCCTTTTCTGTGGAACAGGCTTGGATAACCGGTATTCCATTTTAGGCAATCCGGGTCGAGATAGAATCACTCTGCCCTCGCGGCACAGAATCTTGGCATTATTCTGAGCCAACCAATTCATTCCCAGAATGACATCGTACTGTACCATATCGATCAGGATGGCGTCAGTAGGCAAGTGTTGCCCTGCTATCTCAATATCCAAATTTTTCACACACCGGATACATTTGGTGCGTGAACCCAACGGGTTATATACTTCGATCATTTTATCAATCGGTTGCACCAAAGCGTGGAGTTGTTCGGTGAAATCGTCAGAGATAAACGTATGAGTAGCACCACAATCAAACAAGACGTAAGCTGCATGTCCATTAACAGGTATGGTGCCTTCAATCAGGTCACCATTTTCGACTTGTTCAGTCGTTACAGCATATACACGACCTGCAGCAGGCCTTTGTTCTACTCTAGGTGGAGGTCGTTGAAACTGAGAATGTTGTGGGGCTGGTCGAGAGGGTCCGGCAGATCCGACATTACTCCTTTGTTCATCTGCAGCCTTCTTGGCGCAATCCCTTATAAAGTGGCCCATCTTGCCACAATACAAGCACCCACCAATGTCACGAGGACATGGCTTTCCAGGGTGGTTCATACGACACCTTGGGCAGCTGAAGTTGGACTGCTGACCATTCGGAGTTGGGTTCTGTCTTGGCCTCACGACTTGCTGAGTGTTGTTCCCTCCTTGGAACTTCTTCTTTTGAAAGGGTTGTCGTGAACCCTGGCCACTTGGGAACGTCCTTTTACGATTCCCACCACTCACTATGGGCTTCTTTGCTACGATCACTTTAGATCGTGCCCAGTCCTCTTGGATTTTTGAAGCTGCTGCTACCGCAGCCTGAAAAGTCGAAGGCATGCTTGTTATCACTCGAGATCGCAGCCCTTCGCGCAGACCATTCACATATTTGTCGGCCCTTTCTTGGTCTGTTTCGAACAATCGAGAGCAGTAGCGCTCTAGATTCTGAAATTTGGTGGTATAGTCCATTAGACTCATACCGCCCTGTTCCAACTCCAGAAACTCCATCTTTTTCTTGTTTCTGGAATGCAACGGGAAGTAGTTATCCATAAAAGTCCTCCGAAAGTCAGTCCAAGGAATGACTTCGACTTGTGAGAACTGGATAAGTTTAGTGGTATCCCACCACTTCCGTGCATTATCTTTTAATCGATACGTGCCAAAGTTGGTCTTTTTCTCTTCTGGTACTCCCAGTACTGAGAAGGCACGTTCTGTCTCTTCGATCCAACTCTCCGCGAGCTCAGGATCGGCTCTGCCAATGAAAACTTGTGGGTCAAGCTTGAGGAACTTCTCATAAGTCACTCCTCCCAGGTGCTCGTTTCGTGGTGCGACTGGTTCTGGCCCCGTTTCACGGATGGCGGTAACCAGGTTGTTGAGTGTCTCCAACAGGAATCCTTGCGTATGAGACTCCTCGCTTGGTATGGTTCTCCTCGTCGTAGGAGTCATTTATCTATGCACACACAAGCACTTGTTCTTAGTTTCTCGATGTATATGAGGAAGTAAAAGCTTTATTTACTTAATATACATCACATTTACACAAGCATCGCCTTAAACAAAACGTCATGCCGCACTGGCAGACTTTAGGCGTTGAGAAACTATATACATGAGTCTACTGACTCCAAAACATTACCAGTCTCTTTAAGACTTGGATTTCTTTGATGAAGACGAACTCCAAAAGGTCCATCTATTGCCACATGGCCTTGGTGCAGGCACTACTAGCTTTGGCTTGGGCGGCACTTCCGCACTAGCAAGCGAATATTGGGGATATATGAGGGACTCCAGTCCACTTTCCCAGTCAGCAAGATCAAGACTCTGGGAGTCTGGAATAATAATCGGCGAACAGAAAGAATCCCCTCTTTTGTTCCTGCCGTTTAAGCTCGGCGTATGTGATACCGGATGGTAGCTTGGCGAGTGATAGACCTCCGCAGGGAAGTTCAAGTCAAAATCCCTCAGCCTTGGTAATTCATCAAGAGATGTTGGGGTATGGTTGCTCCCAACACTAGAGTGATGCGGTCCACTGACACGCGAAGTCTCATCCTTGAGACCCTTTGATGCCCGCCGACCCATATCGGCGGTATATTTCCTTTGGCATTCGTTGGAGGAATGCCGATCTTCGCCACAGTATTGGCAGTCTTGGACTTCATACGGGCATATCCACTCATCGTGCATGACCTTGCAGCGATAGCAGTATCCACGCGAGTCATGAGTTGCCATCTATACAAAGATGCACCCAGATCAGAACAAAAGTATAAAAACATATACTTACAGTGCGATATCGGGACCATGACGGATCTTGAACCAGGTTTCTCAGACTCATGCTCTGATACCAATTCTATAACGCCCCGGATTTCCAAAACAAAGCTAAGTTAAAATTTTCATGAATTTCTTTTTTTTTTCTTTGCAGCGGAATTTAGAAAAGCTTTTAGCAGCGGAATCAGACGATAATGAGTCGTCAGTTTTAGAAAACTCCGAGCACGTTGCAGGTATGTGGCCAAACAACTCATTGACCACCAAAGTGTTCCATTTGTCGAAAACCACTTGTTTATTACAACACCACTGCTTAGAAAAGCAGTGTAGGTTCAATAAAAAGGAAGCAGTACAACTCTGTCTAGAGAAACCCTGGAACTCGATGCCGCCTTGCTCCGCATATCGCCACGCAGGTACAACACCTGAAATCCCCATGAAACGGGGTCAGAACCACTGATGGTCTGGTAAGCATGCAGTCATACATCCATTCAACTCAAATACAATAATGACCACTCAGGGTCGCAATGCGCAATAACGACGCTCAAGCCTCCAAGACTTAGCGTATATCGCAGGAGCCTCCTCAGGGCTATGAGTTGAACATCCGCTCAAGTCTTCATGACTTAGAGCAAGCCTTTTCAGGGCTGTGATTTGAATAGCCGCTTAAGTCTCCACGACTTAGCCATGACCTCTTCCGGGTCTCAAAGTGATGTCTAGCTCAAGTCTTCATACTTGGCACATCCGTATCCCATGCATCTAAGGACAACTCCTCGAGTTTCGCTTAGTCGTGCGGATACAACACGGGTCTTTGCCCAGTCGGTCCAGTAGTATACCGAACATGACACCTTCACAAAGGTTATGCAGGACTGATTCAACACGTCATCCACTCATACATTCAAAACATCGCTGTACCTAGAACTAATGCATTGTTTGATAATTAACCGCTCCCGCCTTTGGTACGCAGGTAGAGCTATTGTCCGGGCATCAACGCGACGTTCTGGGGGTTGATTATTCTATGTATTTTAGATACCCCAGAGGCCTGTTGACCCTATCCATAGTAGGGCAGTGTGTTTCAACTAGGAGAATCCTACTAGGCCCATATTCGGATGCATCCTCTACTTGCAGTAGTTGGGTTCAATCCTTAGATCTTAAGGATAACCACGACCCCAAAACCCATGAGTGACTGAGGCCATCGTGGACTCTATCAGGTCAAAAGTAAAATACATGTCACTCAAGGCTGTACCATCACTGTCATTCCACAGTGAGCATAATTCCTGAAGGGGTCTGCCAGTCTTATAATTACTTGGACAGAATCTGCATGCCATTTAGGCAGCCCGTGCTTTCAGCACTACGGGAGTATGTACCCGACCCCATTCAGTCTGCCCCAACACAGTCATTACTGAGGGGGTACCCCTAACACGATTTTCAACCGCGGGGTATGTGAGACCTTAAGTCTTATTCATATGCATGCAGAACACCGCTCTTGGCACTTCGGCCACCACGAGCATCACACCTCTTTGGGTGGAAACAACACACTCTGGCTCTTCGGCCCTTACGAGTCTGGTTGCGTAACCGTTCTCAATGAGCATGCATATGACTCGATCTAAATAGATTGGCTACTCAGCGTATTTTTACGCAACGAGTCCAAACCTAGACAAGGCGCAACCTCTACTCCGGCTCAGCGGCCCTTACGAGCAAGGTGCCCTTGCAGGCACAAGGATACGAGCCGATCTGGCATCGTTCCATCAACGGACATCATTATGCCGTTCCATTGGTTCAGGCAGCTCTTCTGCCAACCATTTCGTCAGCACCTCCCCTGCTCTACCGGCAGTGGTGCGACGAACCCTTCTACGTTGTAGAGGGCAAACCATGAACTGGGTAGCACTCTGCTATATGTCAGAGTATCCTGCTACGTTCTTTCTGAGCTATTCTTAGCTTCTTCAGAAATTTTAGCAGCACTTCCTCTCTTTTACGGAGAAAGCGTGCGTTTCTTTTATCCATTTCAGCGTCATCTCCCCTCTTTGGTAGGAAATCGCCACGCTTAATTCGGGAAATGGATGCGCACCGTTGTGCGTACTTTGCATCCATCAAGGTTGCAGGAACCCTAGGCCATAGCCAGGCCATACGTAAATTAACTTAGTCTTTACGTAAAGAGCATTTTGCCAAAAAGCGAAGCCTTTCCAATAGGGGCTTCATTCGTCAAGCAGAATCTTGAACGAGGAGCGGTCAAGGAATCGCATGGGCGATTTGGAGTTGATCTCCATTTGAACGCTCATTTATGCGCTATATATGTAGTATAAGCAGAAGCCTGTGCTTTATACAGCGGCGGCGTAAAGAAATGCATATACTATTGTTCAGGGTGTGTAACTGAACGAAATATTCTACATATATAACAAAGCAGAAGCCTTGGCATCGTTCGACGCGACGGCATAAGTAAATACATTGCAGAAAGCAGGAGCCTTGGCATCGTTCGACGCGACGGCGTAAGTAAATGCATAATCGGAAGTGCAGTAATCGGAAGTACAGAAAACACGGAGCCTTGGCATCATACGACGCGACGGCAAAGGTAAATTACATAGCCTGTGCGATATAAGACGCGTCGGCAGAATCAGCAGATATACACCTAAATCCGCATCCAACGATAGTTACGAGGCGAGCGGGTGAACACCGA
This sequence comes from Nuphar pumila, assembly GCF_984573655.1. NCBI lineage: Eukaryota > Viridiplantae > Streptophyta > Magnoliopsida > Nymphaeales > Nymphaeaceae > Nuphar > Nuphar pumila. Next base: position 131,831,771 of record NC_143249.1, read on the forward strand.
AGTGTCCTAAAGGGCTCAACCAAGAACTAAAGCGAGATACCATTTTGAAGAACGCATATACTGCGTGTTTGAACATAGATATATCCGACGATAGTTACGAGACGAGCGGGTGAACACCGAAGTGTCCAAAAAGGGCTCAATCAAGAACTAAAGCAAGATACTACTTCAGAAAGTATATTCTATATACAAACAGTCAAATACTTGAGAGAGATGGATCAACGAAGCGAACTTACTTCAAATCGTGGAAGAAACAGCTCCGGGTTGCTTCTTTGGCTTCGAGCCTTCCTTCGAGAGGTCAGACTAAGTCAGATGAAGCTGACTTAGTTGAGAAAGAGGTAGAGTAGGTCAAGCTACTCAACCTAAGTGGTTTGAATCAAACAGGGTTCGATCCAAGTCAACTGGGTTCAGCAGGTTCGAACTCAGCTCAAGTAGGCTAAGTCTGGGTTCAGAAATCCAAACCGGAATCTGGACCAAAAAGGACTTTGACTTTGACTTTAAACCCAACTAGGTTCAAGTCAAGTCAACTGGGTTTGGACCAGGTCAAGTGGGTTCAGACCCAGGTCAGGTGGGTTAGGACCAGGTCAGGCAGGCTCAGGCTAAGTCAGGCAGGCTCAGACCAGGTCAGGTGGGCTAGGCTAGGTAGGGGAGGTTTAGGAGAGAGAGAGAAGGCAAGAGAGAGAGGGGGTCGATTTTTATGAGAAGAGAGAGAGTGGGGAGGGCTATTTATAGCCCAAGCCCACCTCCTCTTGGGTTTTTCCATGCCCATTCTACCCCTTTGGCTTCTTTTTAATTCCAAGAGGTTCCTTGGTGTGGGGCCCACTTGGATATTCCATGGGATATTTTTGTGGGTCCCACCAGATATTTTTTGAGGAATATTTCTGTGGGTCCCACCAATATTTCCGTGGGTCCCGCAAGAATTTCGGGTTTCCGGCGATTTTTTTCCGAAAAATTCTGAGTACGCCATTCCCTTCGTATTGACGTAACTAATAAAGTTGGCTCGCAGGAATCCTTTGATTTCATTCAGGTAGGAAGTTATGGCTTCCAGAGTGTTTGAGGATATATTCGTGATTCGACGAATATCCTAAGTATAACTGGCTCGCAGGAATTGATTCGTTTCGCATTCTGAGAAGAAATGCTATTTTTACCGGTAAATGCCTCATGAATTTTATTCAGATATTTTCTGAAAAATTGTGGGTCTTACAATAAAATAGATCCCCATAAACTGTTTTGATATGGTTAACAAACTAGAAACATTTTACCCTATTGAGAGCTCCAGCACTTATAGCTGTAAAAAAAAAAAAGTAACAGGTTTACCTTATAAAACAGGCCTTTCCTTCTACATACTGTTTCCTGACTACTGTAATTAAAATGGGAGTGATGACAGGGGATATTGAGTAAAGGATGTTATATATAAAAAAAACAAAACAAAACAGCTAATTGAACATGCCAGGGAATGAAATATGCACAACAAGAATCACATATGATATAGCTATAAAAATGTGAATACAAAAATCAATATTATTGTTTGTATACACATATATCAACGATAAAATCCTGCTATGCTGTCATCTACCAATCATATAGAACCCTTATTCCAAACCATGACTGCTATCATCAGACATATATTTTCATAAGAAAGACTATCTCAACCAGACTAATGAAAGCCATGATAAAATTTATATCCTATAAATATGTATAACAGAATTATATAAGTAAATGAAGCATGACAGGCTCATAAGGAGAAGCATCAGTGATGAAGCCAAAACACATAAACTCTTGAGCTTGACAGCAAATGATTCAGAAGTTGTATTGAGTGACTTGATAAAGCTTATTGGTTGAATCACCCTATATCGAATTAGATGCAAGATATACCTCATTCATCTGGCTATTTGGGTGAGCTATCCCAAAAACACACAGGAAATTAAATAAGATAAGCCCATGTACAAGAATGGAACACACTATTTATTACAGATATTCATGAATCTCTGTTAATACACAAGTAATCTGCTAACTACACTAATCAAATTAAGTCAGACAAAAGAAAAATCCAAGGCGCAGAGGTGAACCGTATGCCAATATGGGAGGAAATGCTATAACTAAAAAAAAATGAATATTATCTTGTCAGGCGAACTTAACAAAAATACTAGGTGCAGAAATTAAGGGGACCTAAGATGGATGCTTGGAGAGGGCCAAACGAATGATGGGGACGACCAAAGGGACCAAATTTCTGTACCCTTCCAACCAGAATAAAATGAATTTTGTACATTGATTATTACAAAACAGAATGGATTTTTATGAAAATGACATTCAAGGATGCAGAACGTGATGAGATGATATGCAAGGTATTGGCAGAACACAGAAGAAAGAAAAAAAAAATTATTTTCTTTTTGTGATTAGGTACAGGATGCTATGTAAAATTCACCAACAAACTGCAAAGAAAAAAAAAATCGTTAAAACTAAGATATCCTAGCAATGTTGTCATCGTTAAACTAAGAAACAGAGAGAATGCAAACGATTACATTAAAGCAGAGATTAAACTACATGGTGCTTTGTAGCCTTAGACACACTAGGCCGTTGACATTGTTGCAGGACATGTAGCATTGATGCTACTATTGGTAGCTCAATGATACACAGTGCTGCGTTTTGGGTGAACAGGGAAATAGGAAATGGGAAAACGTGAAAAACAGAAAAAAAAATGAAATGGGGAAAGAGGAAAATGGCATCGATCATAGAGGGAACGGCTCACCGTGAACCAAAGGAGTCTATGCTTCTTTGAGTTTGCAAACTAGATGCCTTTCAGATGTCACCTCTTGAAGACTTAGAGGTTTGTTGGAGTCGTGAGTTCGTCTCCTGCTGTAGACAACAAGAAAGAGGGTGGATCCTCTGTTGCTGGGCTGAAGGAAATGAGAAGTTGCCTTGGGGAGCTTTGTAATCTGGATAGAAGAGACGAAATCCCAAAGGGAAAAGGCTTCACGGTCGAGAAAACGGGCACCTGCGATAAGCACAAAAGGATGAAAATCAATCGGCCTCCTCTTTCCTTCCAAGTGCCCCTTTTTAAAGATTTTGAGCCCCTTTTCAAAAAAATCGCAGCTTTCCTTCGGCGGTTCCGTTACAGCCTTTGAAAAATCTTGAAACTGAAATTTAATTGATTTTGAAAATCTGCTGTTTTCAAAAGGGGATGAATCTTATGACTTTTTAAAATTTTGGTTCATTTACCTAAAGTTTAGGTAAAATGGACCTTTTAGGAAAGTTTGGCTGTGGCGCCATCTAGGGCTGTTCTTAAAAAAAAACGAATAGTGAAACAAAATAAATGGGAGGTTTTTAGGGAAATGCCCCTCAACCAACTTTAAAAAAAAAATCCTTTTGAAATAAGGTTTATTTTTGTTTGGCAAAATTTCTTATTTTCAAGTGGGGTGCCACCCATGTGTGGGCCCACTGACTATTTTATAAGATAAATAATATTGAAAGAAAATTAAAAAGAGGAATTTGCAAATTGATGTCATCTCCGGGTGGACCCCCCTTGAAAATAAGAAACATACCTGAGAATATGAGTGTGATGCTAGTTCAAGGCAGGTCCCACACCATTTATTTAAAAATACAAAGTAAAAGAAATAACTTCTTTTTGGAATTTTTATAATACGAGATAAAACTTTGTCTTTTTTCAAGAATTTGGAAGAAAATGGGTTTTCAGGGCAAAAATATGTATAAAGAGAATGCAGAAATTTTATAAAGAGATTTAAAGTCTTTTTGCAAAAAAATTTGAGATAAAATCTTCTAAATTTAAAAATGTGTCCCAAAATTTTAAAATCAATATCAAAATATCGAGCTTGTTTTCCTGAGAAAAACTTTTGTAATTCAGAGTCTTGGGGGTAGAATGGGAAGGATTTGCAATTTTGAAGACCTAGGGTTTTGAAATCAATTTTGAAAAGAGTTAAAACTCGAACCTGGATTGAGGATTTTGAAATCGAGAGTTCTGGACCTCGAAATGACATGTTGTGCAGTGAAATGATATGAAATGTTCATGCAATGCTATGCAAAAACATGTTTCGAGAAATACTACTCTGAATCAGGAATTGGAAATTCTAACTTCTTGTCAAGAATAGGATTTTAAAAATTTGCAGTTTGAAGATGTTTCTGAGCCCAGGTAGAGAAATTTTGAGACTCGGGAATAAAATTTAGGACTTTCTGCAAGGTTCGATCTCTGAAAACGACCATTTTGCCCTCTGGTGATTTCGGGGAACTGAAATGTGATGATTGATGGGGATGTCAGGGAGGTGAGTGAAAATTTGGGGTGTTTACAGATGCCTCTCTTTGCTACTAAGCCGGCTAGTGGCCGAGCTTAGTGGCAAAGAAAAACACACCAAATTTGGGCTATATAAAATGCCCCAGTTGGAAGGATCTGACTGGGTATGAGGAAATTAGCCCGACTAAGATGATAGATATGAAATGGAGAATGAAGAGAAATAGATTCACTCTGCGATAGTGAAGTTCATGTTTTTGCCCTTAACTTAGATGGGACAGAAAATGCTTCGCTTGGGAAGAGGCTTAGGTTTAACCTTCGGCCTGATTGGAGAATGGAATATCTCATCGAAATGAGACTCAGGTTTGTACCCTTATCCTGATTGGGTGGAAAATGAAATACCTCATCAAAGGAGGCTGAGGTTTATACCCTTAACCTGATTGGGCGGAAAATGAAATACCTCATCAAAAGAGGCTCAGGTTTGTACCCTTGAATCCTCGAAGGAAGAGACCATGATGGAACCTTCGGATTTTGCACAATAAATCCGATAGAGGTTTTGCAAAAGGAAGGAAAATGGGGTGCCTAAAGCTTGAAAAGGGGTTGATTTTGGGCGTCTCATTGCTGAGACTAAATAGCTTTTGAAATTGCCTTTTGCGATAAAATGATTGGTGGTTCGACCTCAAACCGAAATGGGACTGCCTATGGTGGGACAGTGGGGACACAGGGAAGTATGCGAATCTGAGAGCTCATACTCTCAAATTATAAAAAGAAGGGAAGGAATCAAGTCCTAAAGAGGGATTGAAAATGGTGTCAGGATGTATCAAACTGGACATCAAGCTCTCACTCCACGTCAGGATAGCTAGAAAATATTGTCAAAATGCTGAGAATTTTGTTGTTGATTCAAAGTATTTGAAAATGGTGCACATTATTGGAAAGATATTCCTTCTTTTCTACCTGGAGTATTACCTCCAAACGAGATTCACTTCGTAGAATCAAGATTTGGCATCCAAATTGCTTGTGATTGACCTTATTTAAGGAAGCTACTAATTTCCTTGATATGAACAGGAAAGAGAATTTGATATTATGAAAGCAATTGATGAAAGAATATTGATAATAGGATTTCACAACTTTAAAGAAGATTCGTGATAGATTTGGCAGTTTGATATCCTGGGAGCTTCTCTCCTGATAATCTTTCTGCACTCTTTTGGCTCTTTTGGGTTTCGGTTACATTCTCCTTCATTTTGGAGATGTCTTGACTTTTCTTTCTTGCTTTTTCCTCTCTTTCTCTCTTTTGGAAGGATACGTCACAAACTCCTTCAACTTGGAGATGTTTCGATCCTTCTTTGCCTCAAGGGTCATGTTAATGATATTGGCTCATTGACTAGAGATCTTTGGATGATAGCGGAAATTAAATATCTTTTAGGGATTGTCGGGAGGTACATCGCATCTGCCTTCATCCCGACAATGCTTTGGACTTTCCCTAGAAGGATTTGTCACAAACTCCGTCATCTTGGAGATGTTTCAAATCTTCTTTGGCCCCGGGGGTCTACTCGCTTAATTCACATTCATCTTGACGACAATTGAGAGATCCCTTTTGCGGATATTTAATTGTAGCTTAGGTGATTTTGAGGAGACAGGGTTTAGGTAAATGCTCTCTTTTTCTAGTGCTCAGGATATTTCCACTGCCTCATTTTTACAAGAATGGTCTTTAAAGATGTGCCATAACTGTGATCAATATCAATCATTTATGGCTTTGCAATAACATTGATGTAAGACCCACAATTTTTCAGATAACTCTGAATAAATTCCTGAGGCATTCACCGGTAAAAGTAGCATTTTTTCTCAGAATGCGAAACGAATCAATTCCTGCGAGCCAGTTATACTTAGGATATTCGTCAAATCACGAATATATGCTCAAACACTCTGGAAGCCATAACTTCCTAACTAAACGAAATCAAGAGATTCGTACGAGCCAACTTTCTTAGTTACGTCAATACGAAGAAAATGGCGTACTCAGAATTTTTCAGAAAAAATCGCCAGAAACCCGAAATTCTTGCGGGACCCACAGAAATATTGGTGGGACCCACAGGAATATTCCTCAGAAAATATCTGGTGGGACCCACCAAAATATCCCATGGAATATCCAAGTGGGCCCCACACCAAGGAACCTCTTGGCATTAAAAAGAAGCCAAGGGCAAATGGGTAAAAGGGAAACTTTGGGCCCAAGTTTTATTTTCTATAAATAAAGGCCCTCCCCTTTAGAAAAAATCGTCCCCCCCCCCCTTTCTAGCCTCCTCTTTCTCTCTCCTACTTCCTAAAACCTCCCCTACCTAGCCTAGCCCACCTGAGCCCACCTGACCTGGTCTGAGCCTGCCTGACTTAGCCTGAGCCTGCCTGACCTAGTCCTAACCCTCTTGACCTGGTCCAAACCCAGTTGACTTGACTTGAACCTAGTTGGGTTTAAAGTCAAAGTCAAAGTCCTTTTTAGTCCTAATTCCGGTTTGGGTTTCTGAACCCAGACTTAGCCTACTTGAGCTGAGTTCGAACCTGCTGAACCCAGTTGACTTGGATTGAACCCTGTTTGGTTCAAACCACTTAGGTTGAGTAGCTTGACCTGCTCTACCTCTTTCTCAACTAAGTCAGCTTCATCTGACTTAGTCTGACCTCTCGAAGGAAGGCTCGAAGCCAAAGAAGCAACCCGGAGCCGTTTCTTCCACGATTTGAAGTAAGTTCGCTTCGTTGATCCATCTCTCTCAAGTATTTGATTGTTTGTATATAGAATATACTTTCTGAAGTAGTATCTTGCTTTAGTTCTTGGTTGAGCCCTCTAGGACGCTTCGGTGTTCACGCGCTCGCCTCGTAACTATCGTCGGATATATATGTTCGAATACGCAGTATATGCGTTCTTCAAAAATAGTATCTCACCCTAGTTCTTGGTTGAGCCCTCTAGGACACTTCGGTGTTCACTCGCTCGCCTCGTAACTATCGTTGGATACAGATCTAGGTGTATATCTGCTGATCCTGCCGACGCGTCTTATATCGCACAGGCTATGTAATTTACCTTTGCCGTCGCGTCGTATGATGCCAAGGCTCCCTGTTTTCTGCACTTCCGATTATGCATTTACTTACGCCGTCGCGTCGAACGATGCCAAGGCTCTTCCTTTCTGCAATGTCTTTACTTACGCCGTCGCGTCGAACGATGCCAAGGCTTCTGCTTTGTTATATATGTAGAATATTTCGTTCAGTTACACACCCTGAACAATAGTATATGCATTTCTTTACGCCGCCGCTGTATAAAGCACAGGCTTCTGCTTATACTACATATATAGCGCATAAATGAGCGTTCAAATGGAGATCAACTCCAAATCGCCCATGCGATTCCTTGACCGCTCCTCGTTCAAGATTCTGCTTGACGAATGAAGCCCCTATTGAAAAGGCTTCGGTTTTTGGCAAAATGCTCTTTACGTAATGACTAAGTCAATTTCGTATGGCCTGGCTATGGCCAAGGGTTCCTGCAACCTTGATGGATGCAAAGTACGCACAACGGTGCGCATCCATTTCCTGAATTAAGCGTGGCGATTTCCTACCAATAGGGGGAGATGCTGCTGAAATGGATAAAAGAAACGCACGCTTTCTCCGTAAAAGAGAGGAAGTGCTGCTGAAATTTCTGAAGAAGCTAAGAATAGCTCAGAAAGAACGTAGCAGGATACTCTGACATATAGCAGAGTGCTACCCAGTTCATGGTTTGCCCTCTACAACGTAGAAGGGTTCGTCGCACCACTGCCGGTAGAGCAGGGGAGGTGCTGACGAAATGGTTGGCAGAAGAGCTGCCGGAACCAATGGAACGGCATAATGATGTCCGTTGATGGAACGATGCCAGATCGGCTCGTATCCTTGTGCCTGCAAGGGCACCTTGCTCGTAAGGGCCGCTGAGCCGGAGTAGAGGTTGCGCCTTGGCTAGGTTTGGACTCATTGCGTAAAAATACGCTGAGTAGCCGATCTATTTAGATCGAGTCATATGCATGCTCATTGAGAACGGTTACACAACCAGACTCGTAAGGGCCGAAGAGCCAGAGTGTGTTGTTTCCACCCAAAGAGGTGTGATGCTCGTGGTGGCCGAAGTGCCAAAGAGCGGTGTTCTGCATGCATATGAATAAGACTTAAGGTCGCACATACCCCGCGGTTGAAGATCGTGTTAGGGGTACCCCCTCAGTAATGACTGTGTTGGGGAAGACTGAATGGGGTCGGGTACATACTCCCGTAGTGCTGAAAGCACGGGCTGCCTAAATGGCATGCAGATTCTGTCCAAGTAATTGTAAGACTGGCAGACCCCTTCAGGAATTATGCTCACTGTGGAATGACAGTGATGGTACAGCATTGAGTGACATGTATTTTACTTTGGACCTGATAGAGTCCACGATGGCCTCAGTCACTCATGGGTTTTGGGGTCGTGGTTATCCTTAAGATCTAAGCATTGAACCCAACTACTGCAAGTAGAGGATGCATCCGAATATAGGCCTAGTAGGATTCTCACAGTTGAAACACACTGCCCTACTATGGATAGGGTCAACAGGCCTCTGGGGTATCTAAAATACATAGAATAATCAACCCCCAGAACGTCGCGTTGATGCCCGGACAATAGCTCTACCTGCGTACCAAAGGCGGGAGCGGTTAATTATCGAAACAATGCATTAGCTTAGGTTCAGCGATGCTTTGAATGTATGAGTGGATGACGTGTTGAGTCAGTCCTGCATAACCTTTGTGAAGGTGTCATGTTCGGTATACTACTGGACCGACTGGGCAAAGACCCGTGTTGTATCCGCACGACTAAGCGAAGCTCGAGGAGTTGTCCTTGGATGCGTGGGATACGGATGTGCCAAGTATGAAGACTTGAGCTAGACATCACTTTGAGACCCGGAAGAGGTCATGGCTAAGTCGTGGAGACTTATGCGGCTATTCAAATTACAGCCCTGAAAAGGCTTGCTCTAAGTCATGAAGACTCGAGCGGATGTTCAACTCATAGCCCTGAGGAGGCTCCTACGATATACGCTAAGTCTTGGAGGCTCGAGCGTCGTTATTGCGCATTGCGACCCTGAGTGGTCATTATCGTGCTTGAGTTAAATGGTTACATGATTGCATGCTTACCAGACCATCAGTGGTTCTGACCCCGTTTTATGGGGATTTCAGGTGTTGGACCTGCGTGGCGATATGCGGAGCAAGGCGGCATCGAGTTCCAGGGTTTCTCTTGACAGAGTTGTACTGCTTCCTTTTTATTGAACCTACACTGCTTTCCTAAGCAGTAGTGTTGTAATAAACATATGTTTTCGATAAAATGGAACACTTTGGTGGTCAATGAGTTGCTTGGCCACATACCTGCAACGTGCTCGGAGTTTTCTAAAACTGACGACTCATTATCGTCTGATTTCGCTGCTAAAAGCTTTTGTAAGTTCCGCTGCAAAGAAAAAAAAAAGAAATTCATGAAAATTTTAACTTAGCTTTGTTTTGGAAATCCGGGGCGTTACAGAATTGGTATCAGAGCATGAGTCTGAGAAACCTGGTTCAAGATCCGTCGTGTTTGCGGTATCGCACTGTAAGTATAAATCTTATACTTTCTCTAATTTGGGTGTATTTGTGTGAATAGATAAAATAGCTCCTAGGACGAGGAGAACCATGCCGAGCGAGGAGTCCCATACGCAGGGCTTTCTGCTGGAGACACTCAACAGACTTGTGTCTGCCATTCGTGAATCAAGGCAAGCACCAGCCCCACCTCGCAATGAGAACCTTGGAGGAATAACATATGAAAGGTTCCTCAAACTCGACCCACCTGTTTTCGTTGGCAGTGCCGATCCAGAGCTTGCAGAAAGCTGGATCGAGGAAACAGAGCGGGCATTCTTGGTATTGGGAGTACCAGAGGATAGAAAGACTAACTTCGGCACATATAGGCTGAAGAATAATGCACGAAAGTGGTGGGATACCACTAAGCTTATCCAGTTCTCACAAGTCGAAGTCATTCCTTGGACTGACTTTCGGAGAACTTTCTTGGATAACTACTTCCCGTTGCACTCCAGAAATAAGAAAAAGATGGAGTTTCTGGAACTAGAGCAGGGTGGTATGAGTCTTATCGACTATACTACCAAGTTTCAGAACCTTGAGCGGTACTGCTCTCGGTTATTCGATACTGACCAAGAGAGGGCCGATAAATATATCAATGGATTTCGGGAAGGGCTACGATCTCGAGTCATAACTAGCATGCCCCAAACATTTCAAGCCGCTGTGGCAGCAGCTTCAAAGATTAGTGCAGATTGAGAGCGATGCAAAGGGGTCGTAGTAAAGCGACCGGTAGCAAGTAATGGGAACAACAAGAGGACGTTCCCCGGTGGCCAAGAATCACGACCAACTTTTTATAAGAGGGATTTTCAGGAGAACAACTTTACTCCACCGGCCGAGCGGCCATTACAGATGGTAGAAGCCAATCAGCCCTACCGACAGTCTAATTTTCGATGCCCGAGGTGTAGCTCAGATCACCCCGGAGGGGTTTGTCCTCGCGATACAGGGGGTTGCCTGTATTGCGGCAAACCAGGGCATCGTGTAACGGAATGCCGCAAGAAGGCCTCAGATCTTCAACGAAGAAATATGGGATCTGGAGGACCCTCTCAACAAATACAACAACAACGACTGCCACTATCCAGAATAGAGCAGAAACCTGTGGCAGGTCGTGTCTATGCAGTGACAACCGAACAACTCACGAATGATGACCATATCAAGGAATCTGGATACCTTGATAGATAGAGTTGTAATGGGTAAAAAGCTATCAAAGGACAAGATCCAATAATCGCTCGAGACAAGAGGCTTATGACCTTGTGTACGGTCATCTGGATCGATATGTATCCTTGCTCTCTAAAGTAATGTTGGATTTGTTAAAATTAAATCTTTAGTGCTTATGCCCAAAGGTTGATGGCTATAGACCCCATGATTGAGAAATTAAGTTTGCGTAATTAGAACGATAAAAGTCACTTAATAAAATAAACCATCGAGGAATTGTTCCCAAGAAGAGAGTCCTGTGAGGTTTTACATATTCAAGATCAGATCGTCTAGCCAGAGCGAGCCTGTGAGGGTATACAGCTCCGTGCGAGTGTATATGTTCCAAAACCAGTAGCTTGACTAGTATGATTCTGTGAGGGTGTACTGATCCAATATCAGGTAAGTCTGACGAAGGCGAACCTGTGAGGAGGTACGTTTCCAATACCAGGTAGTCTGATAGGGGACTTATTCCAATATGGTTAATCTCTAGAAAAATGATCTGTGTGTACAAAATAGTTACACAGGATGGCTATGATAATAGCCGGTTGGAAGAACATTGATTCAACAAACTATCGTGGTTGTAGCATAATTTGAACTCAGATATGAGAAACATACCTCATTGATCAGGAATCATGATATGAGGTAATGATTGGAATAAATACGATGTTGAACTAAGTGAACAACATTATGAATCTAACATATGGGAGAAATATCCCGAGTTACGCACTTAGTACTCTTAAATGAATTTCGCGGACGAAATTCCTTTAAGGGGGTAATGATGTAAGACCCACAATTTTTCAGATAACTCTGAATAAATTCCTGAGGCATTCACCGGTAAAAGTAGCATTTTTTCTCAGAATGCGAAACGAATCAATTCATGCGAGCCAGTTATACTTAGGATATTCGTCAAATCACGAATATATGCTCAAACACTCTGGAAGCCATAACTTCCTAACTAAACGAAATCAAGAGATTCGTACGAGCCAACTTTCTTAGTTACGTCAATACGAAGAAAATGGCGTACTCAGAATTTTTCGGAAAAAATCGCCGGAAACCCGAAATTCTTGCGGGACCCACAGAAATATTGGTGGGACCCACAGGAATATTCCTCAGAAAATATCTGGTGGGACCTACCAAAATATCCCATGGAATATCCAAGTGGGCCCCACACCAAGGAACCTCTTGGCATTAAAAAGAAGCCAAGGGCAAATGGGTAAAAGGGAAACTTGGGGCCCAAGTTTTATTTTCTATAAATAAAGGCCCTCCCCTTTAGAAAAAATCGTCCCCCCCCCCTTTCTAGCCTCCTCTTTCTCTCTCCTACTTCCTAAAACCTCCCCTACCTAGCCTAGCCCACCTGAGCCCACCTGACCTGGTCTGAGCCTGCCTGACTTAGCCTGAGCCCACCTGACCTGGGTCTGAACCCACTTGACCTGGTCCAAACCCAGTTGACTTGACTTGAACCTAGTTGGGTTTAAAGTCAAAGTCAAAGTCCTTTTTGGTCCTAATTCCGGTTTGGGTTTCTGAACCCAGACTTAGCCTACTTGAGCTGAGTTCGAACCTGCTGAACCCAGTTGACTTGGATTGAACCCTGTTTGGTTCAAACCACTTAGGTTGAGTAGCTTGACCTGCTCTACCTCTTTCTCAACTAAGTCAGCTTCATCTGACTTAGTCTGACCTCTCGAAGGAAGGCTCGAAGCCAAAGAAGCAACCCGGAGCCGTTTCTTCCACGATTTGAAGTAAGTTCGCTTCGTTGATCCATCTCTCTCAAGTATTTGATTGTTTGTATATAGAATATACTTTCTGAAGTAGTATCTTGCTTTAGTTCTTGGTTGAGCCCTCTAGGACGCTTCGGTGTTCACGCGCTCGCCTCGTAACTATCGTCGGATATATATGTTCGAATACGCAGTATATGCGTTCTTCAAAAATAGTATCTCACCCTAGTTCTTGGTTGAGCCCTCTAGGACACTTCGGTGTTCACTCGCTCGCCTCGTAACTATCGTTGGATACAGATCTAGGTGTATATCTGCTGATCCTGCCGACGCGTCTTATATCGCACAGGCTATGTAATTTACCTTTGCCGTCGCGTCGTATGATGCCAAGGATCCCTGTTTTCTGCACTTCCGATTATGCATTTACTTACGCCGTCGCGTCGAACGATGCCAAGGCTTCTGCTTTGTTATATATGTAGAATATTTCGTTCAGTTACACACCCTGAACAATAGTATATGCATTTCTTTACGCCGCCGCTGTATAAAGCACAGGCTTCTGCTTATACTACATATATAGCGCATAAATGAGCGTTCAAATGAAGATCAACTCCAAATCGCCCATGCGATTCCTTGACCGCTCCTCGTTCAAGATTCTGCTTGACGAATGAAGCCCCTATTGGAAAGGCTTCGGTTTTTGGCAAAATGCTCTTTACGTAATGACTAAGTCAATTTCGTATGGCCTGGCTATGGCCAAGGGTTCCTGCAACCTTGATGGATGCAAAGTACGCACAACGGTGCGCATCCATTTCCCGAATTAAGCGTGGCGATTTCCTACCAAAGAGGGGAGATGCTGCTGAAATGGATAAAAGAAACGCACGCTTTCTCCGTAAAAGAGAGGAAGTGCTGCTGAAATTTCTGAAGAAGCTAAGAATAGCTCAGAAAGAACGTAGCAGGATACTCTGACATATAGCAGAGTGCTACCCAGTTCATGGTTTGCCCTCTACAACGTAGAAGGGTTCGTCGCACCACTGCCGGTAGAGCAGGGGAGGTGCTGACGAAATGGTTGGCAGAAGAGCTGCCGGAACCAATGGAACGGCATAATGATGTCCGTTGATGGAACGATGCCAGATCGGCTCGTATCCTTGTGCCTGCAAGGGCACCTTGCTCGTAAGGGCCGCTGAGCCGGAGTAGAGGTTGCGCCTTGGCTAGGTTTGGACTCGTTGCGTAAAAATACGCTGAGTAGCCGATCTATTTAGATCGAGTCATATGCATGCTCATTGAGAACGGTTACACAACCAGACTCGTAAGGGCCGAAGAGCCAGAGTGTGTTGTTTCCACCCAAAGAGGTGTGATGCTCGTGGTGGCCGAAGTGCCAAAGAGCGGTGTTCTGCATGCATATGAATAAGACTTAAGGTCGCACATACCCCGCGGTTGAAGATCGTGTTAGGGGTACCCCCTCAGTAATGACTGTGTTGGGGAAGACTGAATGGGGTCGGGTACATACTCCCGTAGTGCTGAAAGCACGGGCTGCCTAAATGGCATGCAGATTCTGTCCAAGTAATTGTAAGACTGGCAGACCCCTTCAGGAATTATGCTCACTGTGGAATGACAGTGATGGTACAGCATTGAGTGACATGTATTTTACTTTGGACCTGATAGAGTCCACGATGGCCTCAGTCACTCATGGGTTTTGGGGTCGTGGTTATCCTTAAGATCTAAGCATTGAACCCAACTACTGCAAGTAGAGGATGCATCCGAATATAGGCCTAGTAGGATTCTCACAGTTGAAACACACTGCCCTACTATGGATAGGGTCAACAGGCCTCTGGGGTATCTAAAATACATAGAATAATCAACCCCCAGAACGTCGCGTTGATGCCCGGACAATAGCTCTACCTGCGTACCAAAGGCGGGAGCGGTTAATTATCGAAACAATGCATTAGCTTAGGTTCAGCGATGCTTTGAATGTATGAGTGGATGACGTGTTGAGTCAGTCCTGCATAACCTTTGTGAAGGTGTCATGTTCGGTATACTACTGGACCGACTGGGCAAAGACCCGTGTTGTATCCGCACGACTAAGCGAAGCTCGAGGAGTTGTCCTTGGATGCGTGGGATACGGATGTGCCAAGTATGAAGACTTGAGCTAGACATCACTTTGAGACCCGGAAGAGGTCATGGCTAAGTCGTGGAGACTTATGCGGCTATTCAAATTACAGCCCTGAAAAGGCTTGCTCTAAGTCATGAAGACTCGAGCGGATGTTCAACTCATAGCCTTGAGGAGGCTCCTGCGATATACGCTAAGTCTTGGAGGCTCGAGCGTCGTTATTGCGCATTGCGACCCTGAGTGGTCATTATCGTGCTTGAGTTAAATGGTTACATGATTGCATGCTTACCAGACCATCAGTGGTTCTGACCCCGTTTTATGGGGATTTCAGGTGTTGGACCTGCGTGGCGATATGCGGAGCAAGGCGGCATCGAGTTCCAGGGTTTCTCTTGACAGAGTTGTACTGCTTCCTTTTTATTGAACCTACACTGCTTTCCTAAGCAGTAGTGTTGTAATAAACATATGTTTTCGATAAAATGGAACACTTTGGTGGTCAATGAGTTGCTTGGCCACATACCTGCAACGTGCTCGGAGTTTTCTAAAACTGACGACTCATTATCGTCTGATTCCGCTGCTAAAAGCTTTTGTAAGTTCCGCTGCAAAGAAAAAAAAAAGAAATTCATGAAAATTTTAACTTAGCTTTGTTTTGGAAATCCGGGGCGTTACAATTGAATTTTCTTTGTTGGCCATATCAAGGAT
Source organism: Nuphar pumila (assembly GCF_984573655.1). Taxonomy (NCBI): domain Eukaryota; kingdom Viridiplantae; phylum Streptophyta; class Magnoliopsida; order Nymphaeales; family Nymphaeaceae; genus Nuphar; species Nuphar pumila. The sequence continues at coordinate 131,847,324 of NC_143249.1, forward strand.
TTATCCTTCATCCTTTTGGTCGGCCAATTGAAAGAATTTGAATTTTGAATCCTTCTTCTCAAAAGTTTTGCCTCTTTGGAAGTAATGCTGAAGGTATTTTGAGGCGACGATTTGTGCAAAAAAGATTTCGAAATCAACGAGTAATTGATTGACAAGTTGACAAAATGTTTTTGAAATCCTTGGTGAGAGAGAGCATTTGAGGTCCGGCTTATCACATCCGTGACGAAAATTCTCCTCTCTTTTTCCCCAAAAAGAGAGACTCAGGCTTAGCCCTTACCTGAATGGGCTAAGCCTGAATGGAAAATTACTCCTCTCTTCCCTGAAGAGGAGGTGTTTGCAAAATGAACTTTCGAAAAGAAATTAAGCTTTCGTCCAAAGCTCCCTAATATTAGGCTTCTCTTATGGAAAGGGGGCCGATAGTAGTGAGGTCGGTAAAGTGGGTCATGAAGGAACGAGTCCATCACACTCTCCCTGAAAAGAGGGTTCTTCATGACGAAAATGGCCTAGTAGGAAAACTGGGGGGCCACAAGAAAAGCGAGTTTCCGTCGAGCCTCTCCCTTTAAAAGGGTTCTTTGTGTGAAATTGGAAATTGTTTTGCAAACGGTTTACAAAGACACGAGTCCTTTCAAACTCTCCCTGAAACGGGGCATGCGAAAAGAACGAGCTCCCTCGAACTCTCCCTATAAAAAGGGTCTCTCGCAAGAAAAAATGATTGAAATTGGATATTGGGATTGATTGACCCAAAGGTCAAAATTCGAAATTGGGAAATTGATTGTTGGAAATTGGGTGACCCGAAGGTCGAAATTGAGAATTGAGTGACCCGAAGGTCGAAATTGGCAATTGAATTTGAAAAATTGGAAATTGGGTGACCCGGAGGTCAAAATTGAGAATTGAATGACCCGAGGGTCGAAATTGGAGAATTGGTAATTGGAATTGAGAATTGGGTGACCCAGAGGTCAAGATTGAGAAATGACCCGAAGGTCGAAATTGAAAATTGAGTGACGTGGAGGTCAAAATTGAGTGATTTGCAGGTCAAAATTGGAAATTGAGTGACCCGCAGGTCAAAATTGAAGAATTGACTGACTTGGAGGATCGAAATGACTTGGATCAACATAGGAGAATAAATGGCTCGAGTCAAAGCTTGAATAAGGTAAAGAGATCACGAGTCGAAACCCTGATCAACAAAGTAGAATGAAGAGCTCAAGTCAGAGCTCGAATAAAGTAAAGAAAGCATAAGTCGGAACTCAGATCAACAAAGGAAAATGAAGAGTTTGAATCAGAGCTCGAATAAGGTAAAGAGATCACGAGTCGAAACTCGGATCATCAAAGGAAAATGAAGAGCTCGAATCAGGTAAAGAGATCACGAGTCGGAACTCGAATCATCAAAGGAAAATGAAGAGCTTGAATCAGAGCTTGAATAAGGTAGAGAGATCATGAGTTGGAACTCAGATCAACAAAGGAAAATGATTTGAAGGAAAATTCGAGTCGAAACTCGGATCTTCAAAGGAAAAATAATTTAAAGGAAAACCCGAGTCGGAACTCGGATCTTCAAAGAAAAATAATTTAAAGGAAAACCTGAGTCGGAACTCGGATCTTTGGAAAAATAATTTAAAGGAAAACCCGAATCGGAACTCGATTTTTCAAAGGAAAACTAATTTAAAGGAAAACCCGAGTCGGAACTCGGTTTTTCAAAGGAAAAATAATTTGAAGGAAAACCCGAGTCGGAACTCAGTTTTCATAGGAAAAATACATTTGACGAAGAACCCGAGTCGGAACTCGGATCTTCAAAGGAAAAATATAAATCCACTTGAAAGTGGGATTTTGAAAATGTACCAGTTCGAGCACTGGATTTTGAGAATGTACAAGTTCGAGCACTAATTTTTTTTGAAAATACACCAGTTCGAGCACTGAATTTTGAAATAATACCAGTTCGAACACTGGATTTTGGTTCAGTGCTAATGATTTCTTTCAATTTTGAATAAAATTTAGGAGTTGTGATGGGACTGTTTGTTGAAATCCCAATACTGACCAAATTGATGTTAATGCAGTTGGATGCAAATGAATGCAAATTGATGCACCTGAATGCACAAGTGTGTAAAATGAGGTATTTGTTTATCCTGCCTGCATATAGATTTTTTTTTTTTTTAAAATGCCCCAGTGTAACTGGAAAAAGAAAGTTTGATCCTTATTGAAGAAAATAGGAGGATTACAAGGGAAGAATAGATCTTTCAAGTATAGAACTTTTTCAAGTGTCGAGCATTAATGGGATCTGGTAATTCTACCCCATCGGCATTGATGAGCCGATATGAGTTGCGGGGTAATACTTCTTTGACGACATAGGGACCTTCCCAATTTGGCGACCATTTCCCGCCGGGATGATGCTTGAGATAGGTTGTATATCGAAGTACTAAATCATTGACTTTGAATCTCCTTTCGATTACAGACTTCACGTACTGCCTGGCTATTCTCTGGCGCTAGGATTGAGCATGCTCTGCTGCTTTTAGCCTTCTCTCGTCGAGCAAGTCTAGTTGTACCAGTCGCTGCTGCTGGTATTGATCAAGAGGTAATTCTAGAAGTGATGTAAATTTCAAAGCGGGCTTCTAAACATGTAGCGGCAATACTACTTTTGTTCCATAGACCAGTTCTGATGGAGTAGCATTTGTTGGAGTGCGAATGGTGGTCCAGTAGGCACATAGTGCATCGTGGATCTTCTCATGCCAGTCGCGGCCAGTTTCTACAGTTCGTTCCAAGATACGAATTAAAATCTTGTTGGTGGCTTCTGCCTGACCATTCCCTTGAGGATAATAGGGAGCAGAAAAATGATGGTGGATTTTGAACTTTAAGCAGAATGTCTTCATTCTTTCGTTCTTGAAATGACTGCCATTATCTGACACGATGTCATTCGGGATGCCGAAACGACAAAGGATGCCCTTGTGAATAAAAGAGACCATGTGTCGTCCTTCTACTGTGCGCAGAGTGATAGCTTCTACCCATTTGGTGAAATATTCTGTTGCGGCAAGGAAGTATTTGTGGCCATTTGAAGCAGAGGGAGTGATGGGACCTACGACATCAAAGACCCACATAGAGAACGACCATGGAGAAACGACAGATTGCAAATAAGTTGCTGGAGTATGAATAGAAGGTGCATGTATCTGACATTGGACACACTTCTTCACAAAATGATAACAGTCTTGTAGCATGGTCTTCCAATAATAACCTGCTCTGACGATCTGCTTGACAAGGGTTTGGTAGCTAACGTGGCCACCACAAATGCCTTCGTGTGCTTCTCGCACAACTTCTTTGGCTTCATCTTCGTCTAAGCATCTAGAATACTCTGAACTGAATCCACGACGATAGAGGACATTGGCCAGAATGAAATATCGGGTAGACATACGCTGGATTGCTCGCTGCTCTTTCTTTGAGAGTTCCGGAGGAAATTCACCGGTTTCTATGAAATTTTTGATATTGTAATACCAAGGTTTCTTCTTTTGCTTAGCTTGGTTTACTTGTTCTGTTGGAAGGAAGGCAGATTGGTCAAGTCTGTCGATTTCAAAAGAGCGACAAGATTCTTTATTCTTGAATGTCATAATGGAGCCTAAACTGGCTAGGCTATCTGTAACGCCCCGGGGTTTTAAAACTTTTAAAAATTTCAGATTTTTTTTTTTTCTTTTTAAACAGCGGAAATAATTTTTGATTTTCGGTTTCCTAAACCTCAGGCACGCCACATTCCAATTTACAACAAAAACAACAATAATTTATATCAACATTATATACATAATCTTTTCACAAGGTTCAAAAATGAAAAACATTTAGGATTAAATTTAAAAAAAATCCTAAATTAATCTCAGGATCTTGGGAATCTGGATTCTTCGATGCCACACTTGTCCAACATCCATTGTAAGATTTCCTATTCCATATTTGAACCTGAAATCCCCATAAAACAGGGTTAGACTTATGATAGCCAAGTAAGTCATTAATCAAAACCATACAATTCAAATATTAAGCATGATTTCAATAATTTACAAATCAAAATGCATTTATTCAAGAACAATTATGCAAAATAAGGCAATTAAAAACAATTTAAAATAATGCATAATCTCAGATCAAATTCTGTGAAAGAAAGAGGTCATTGTTTCGATATTAACGCCCTCCTGGTACGGTGGAGAGTACTCCGATCTCAAACTAAGTATTCCGAGGGTATATTATTCTATTGTGGATTACCCGGATACCTGAGTGAAACGGGCTCCCATGCGAGCGGTCAACGACCGGGAAGATTCTCAGCAATGGCGAGCAAACAAGGAGAGTTGGATGCATCCACTGGCATGCGGCAGCCTTGAGACCCGTTGTCTCGACCTCCTCAACCCGAGTGACAGGAGGTCCAGGGAATCTATCGCTCCCAACAATTATCATCTTCACAATGTCACTACTGGTTGTACCACTACCCCTTCCAGGGTAGGCTAAACCTAGATGGGCTTGAAGGATTCTTTTATAGGACTTTTCATCTTTTCAAAAACTAGGCTCAATAGCCAAATCATTCCTTTCAAATAAACACGGTTCATATGTATCCAGCCCATCCAGAATTTTGCTCTATCATAACGAGCATTCGCCTGTGAAGGCGAGAATTAAGTTTGTGTAGACATGACTCATGCAGCAATAAAATCTTTCAAAAATCAACATGCTATACAAAATTCTTCTATTTATCAATATCATCAATGTCTTAACCATAGTATTCGATTTAAAATCATAAGATTTGAAATTGAAATATGCAGATATTGAAATATGCATTTGATCATAAATCAAATTTAGATAATCATGCATGAATCAAAAACATGAATCAAAAGCATGTCTAATATAAAATTATAAGATTTTGATAGAATAACTTACTTGGATTTCGATAGGATAAAGCACCCGTGCTTTGATTTAATCTGATAGAATTCATTATATTAGTTAATATTTTTATATCAAATTTTGAGTAGTATTTGCCCTATGATTTAAAGAAGTATCTTTTGAAGAAATTATTAAAAATCTAAAAAAAATTTTTTGTAATTGACTTTAAAACTTTTATAAGAATTTTCACAGAGTTTCCTCTGTAATAACTCAAATGTTCGAAAAAAGGTTTGAACTTGAATTCGAGTTGTAAGAATTCGAACATGACTTTGCGTCACAAATATTTTTATAAAGGTTTTTCAAAAATTTTGATTTAAATATTTAAAAGGATTTTTGAAAAATTTTAACAAAATTTCTTTTATAAAAATCAATTTTTTTCTGAAATAATTATAAAAATTTTGATATATCTTCTACTAAAAATTTCTAAACTATCTGAAAAGCTTTTGCCAAAATTCTGATTAAAATAATTAATCTTTAGAAATTATTTAAAAATTTGGTCAGAATTACTGCTATACTAATTCTATTTTTTTCAAAAATCTTTAAATCATTTTGACAGAACTCCTGCTATAAAAACTTAATTTTTCAAAAGTCTTTTATAAAATTTTGCCAGAACTACTGCTAAAGTAGTTTGGAATACTTAAAAATATTTAGAAAAATTTGAACAGAACTTCCCTTGCGTAGAGGCTGGGTTGGATTAAATTTTGACAAAATTGTCAAAATTTAAATCCACACAAAGTAGAATTGGGGTTTAGAAGGAGAATTTGAATTCAGAAGATGGTTCTTGAATACTAACCTTGTTTAGTTGATTTGAGCAGCGCTTCCGCTATCCAAATCTGACTTTTCTGCTAAGTTTAGCAGAACTCCTGCAGGTAGTTTTTCTGAGGCTGTTTCTGATCTGACGGAGCTTCTTGCAGAAGAACGGACTTTGCTAAAAGAAAGAGGAAAAGGGCTAGAAGAGGTTTTTCAGAAAAAATCTGAGATTCTACGGAGGTTTTGGTTTAAAAGTTAGAGAGAGAAAATCAAAGGTAGAGAGAGAAAGTAGGAGAGAGAGAGCTTAGAGAGAGAAGGGAGGGTTTTGAACTTGAGTAGAGAGAGAGGGGGTGAGGGGTATTTATAGGAGAGAGAAGGGAGGTCGCCCCCCCCTTGTGGGGCCCACTTTGGTGACATTTGTCACCAAAGTAAATAAAAAATTAATTTTTGAATGACACTTGTCATTCTTCTGACAAGTGTCAAAGAGAGAGAGAGGCTTAGTGTCACCTCCTCACTTAGGAGTGACACTTGTCCTCCCATGGTTTTGGAAAACCATGGCCTGTCCATGGTTTTGGGCCAGTGGTTTTTCTAAAACCATAGTCTGAGATTAAAATATTATAAATTAATATATTTTATTCAATTTGCTACTTTTTAATACCCAAGTTAACCTTGGCTCAATTCCATCTTTCAGAAATGCCATAGGAGATTTAGAATTACTTGAGTGTCCTTCTGTAGTTCAATAAATTACATAGCCTGCCATTGAAAATGGTAAATTACCATTTTCGTCCCTGACAATTTTATTAATTCCCTGAAAATATCCTAAAAGAAAGATTACTATTTTGACCTTATATAGTTGGGTATTTTACCGAAAAATGCCACTGAATTGGCAAATTACTAAGCTACCCTTTGACAATTTGATTAATGACTAGAATGTCCCTGAATTCTGATTTTTGAACAAGCCTCAACAAAATTTTATCAGGATTTTAAATATATATTCAGATCTTTACTTTGAACAATACTAACCATAAAAATAAGGGTTTTAACACTATAATTCACATTCAGAATAAATAAAAATTAAAACTTGAGTTTTCTTCAGAATTTATAAATCATTAAAAATTTTGGGTATTACATTCTACCCCCCTAAAAGAAAAAATTTCGTCCTCGAAATTTATGTACAATTTAAACAAACAATTTTGGATACTTCTCTCTGATGCTGTTTTCAGGTTCCCAAGTACATTCTTCAATTCTGTGATGCTGCCATCTGACTTTAACCAGAGGAATAATCTTTGTTCTCAAAATTTGATCTCTTCTATCCATAATTTCTATAGGCTTTTCCTCAACAGTCATGTCTTCTCGAATTGCTATATCTTGATGCTGGATAATATGAGATGGATCATAAACATATTTTCGCAGCATTGAAACATGAAATACATTATGAATCTGTGCATACTGAGGAGGCAATTCGATTCTATAAGCAGTTTCACCGATTCGTTCTAGAATCTTAAAAGGTCCTACAAATCTAGGACTTAACTTTCCCTTCTTTCCAAATCTGAACACACTTTTGGTTGGAGATACTTTGACGAAGACCATATCATCAACTTCAAAAGCGAGTTCTTTCCGTCTTTGATCAGCATATCCTTTTTGTCGGCTCTGGGCAGCGCGTAGTCTGTCTCGGATCAAATTTACTTGCTGAGTATAATGTTGTAGTATCATTGGTGATTCTAACTTTCGTTCACCAATTTCATTCCAATAGAGTGGCGATCGACAAGGTCTTCCATATAAAGCTTCGTATGGCGCCATTCCAATACTGGTATGATAACTATTATTATAAGCGAATTCAGCTAGCATAATATGAATATCCCAATCTCCTTTCCATTCTAGCATACAGGCGCGTAACATATCTTCCAGAGTTTGAATAGTACACTCTGATTGTCCATCAGTTTGGGGATGAAATGCAGAACTGAACTTTAACTTTGTTCCCAAAGCCTGCTGAAGTTGGTTCCAGAATCGAGAAGTAAACCTGGGATCACGATCAGAGATAATTGAAAATGGTATTCCATGTAGTCTTACAATCTCTTGAATGTATAAATCTGCCAAACTTTCCAAAGATTGACTTATACGAATAGGTAGAAAGTGAGCTGATTTAGTTAATCGGTCAATAATAACCCAAATTGCATCGTGCTGTTTTCGAGTTTTTGGTAAACCCACTATGAAATCCATAGTAATTTCTTCCCATTTCCATTGTGGAATTTCAATTTGTTGCATCATTCCACCTGGCTTCTGATGTTCTGCCTTAACTTGTTGGCAAATCAAACACTTTGAAACATAATTTGCCACATCTCTCTTCATACCAGCCCACCAGTACTTTCTTTGCAAATCTTTGAACATCTTTGTACTTCCTGGGTGGATAGTATACTTGCTTTTATGGGCTTCTTCAAGGATTTCATTTCTCAATTCAGGGTTATTTGGTACCCATATTCGATCATTCATCAAAATACTCCCATCTTCTTTAAGTCGAAAAGAAACATCATCTTCCTGTTGGGCTCAAACTAAAAATTCTTCATGTTGAGAATCCTTACTTTGTTCAGAAATAATTCGGATGAGGATTTCTGGTCGAACAATTAAGTTTGATAATAAAATCCTTCCTGTATTAGTTGCAAAGGGTTTCCAATTAATGAAATCTTCAATAAGTTTCCATTCTTTGTCTATGAGACTTGCCAAAGTGTCTCTAGTTTTGCGACTAAGAGCATCAGCTACAATATTCGCCTTTCCAGGATGATAAGAAAGTGTGAACTCATAGTCTTTAATAAATTCTAGCCAACGTCGTTGTCTCATATTCAATTCTTTCTGCGAGAACAAATATTTGAGGCTCTTGTGATCACTGAATACTTCAAATTGTTCTCCATATAAATAATGTCTCCAGATCTTTAGTGCAAAAACAACTGCCGCAAGTTCTAAGTCATGGGTTGGATAATTCTTCTCATGATTTTTCAACTGTCTTGATGCATAAGCAATAACTTTTCCGTGTTGCATCAATACACAACCTAGACCAGTACCAGAAGCATCTGCATATACCTCAAATCCACCATGTCCCGAGGGTAAAGTAAGCACTGGAGATGTAGTGAGCTTTTCTTTCAAAATTTGGAAACTTTCTTCACATTTAATGTCCCAATCAAATTTAACACCCTTCTTCAGAAGTCTAGTCAGTGGTGATGCTATACGGGAAAAATCTTGAATAAATCTTCGGTAGTATCCAGCAAGTCCAAGAAAACTTCGAATATCTGTAATATTCTTAGGTTGTTTCCATTCTAATACTGCTTCCACTTTAGCAGGATCTACTGAGATTCCATCTTTTGAAATTACATGACCCAAAAACATAACTTTTTCCAGCCAAAATTCGCACTTAGAAAATTTGGCATATAACTGATTTTTCCTCAAAGTATCCAAAATAATTCTTAAATGTTCCTGGTGTTGTTCCTTATTTTCAGAATAAATTAAAATATCATCAATAAAAATAATCACAAATGTATCTACAAACGGTCTGAACACACGGTTCATAAGATCCATAAAGGCTGCTGGTGCATTTGTAAGTCCAAAAGGCATGACAGTGAATTCATAATGTCCATACCTTGTCCGAAAGGCTGTCTTAGAAATGTCTTCTTCCTTGATTCTAAGTTGATGATATCCAGATCTAAGATCAATCTTTGAAAATACCTTAGCCTTCTGTAATTGATCAAATAAATCTTCAATTCGTGGCAACGGATATTTATTCTTTATGGTAACTTGATTAAGAAGTCTGTAATCTATACATAATCTTAATGACCCATCTTTCTTCTTTACAAATAATACTGGTGCACCCCAGGGAGACATACTTGGTCTAATAAATCCCAGCTCCATTAATTCCAATAATTGTTTTTTTAATTCTGTGAGTTCTGCTGGAGCCATCCTATAGGGAGCTTTAGAAATTGGTGCAGTTCCTGGCATTAACTCAATACCGAATTCTATCTCTCTATGTGGAGGAAGTCCTGGTAATTCATCAGGAAAAACATCTGAAAATTCATGAACAATATCCAGACTTTCAAGAGAAATTTCTGCTGGTCTGGCAAGAGTAATGCTGACTAGAAAGGCTGTACATCCATTCCTCAAATATTTCTGGGCCTTTAAAGAAGAAATAACTCGATTTTTAGGAGTAGAATTGGATAATCTAAATTCTACCTTAGGAATACCTGGTTGAGAAAAAGTAACTTTTCCTTCCTGACAAAATATTCTTGCATGATGTTGATGTAGCCAATCCATACCCAATATAATATCAAAATCTGACATGTCTAATAGAATTGGGTCAGCAGGTAAATTCTGTCCTTCAATATATACTTCTAGATTCGGCAAGTATAACCCACAAAAAGATTTACATCCTACTGGGTTGACCACTTCCAGAGCACAGTTCAAAGACTTGATAGGCATATTAAGTAAAGTAGTAAACTTCTTGGAAATAAAAGAATGAGTTGAACCGCAATCAAATAGAGTAAAAGCAGCATGTCCAGCTATAGATAAAGTACCTTGAATCAGGTCACCCTTAGGTAGTTGATCAACATTGGCGGTACAAACGCGACCTGGTACTTTTTTATTCTGCGGTCGTTGTTGTTGTTGTTGTTGCTGCTGTTGTTGTTGTTGCTGGTACGGATACTGGGGTTGTTGCTGAGGGCGAGGTCTAATAAGGCCTCGAGCATGTTCATCCATTTCCTTTTTATAGCAGTCTTTAATGAAATGGCCAGACTTACCACAATATAAACAACCACCAGTTGTTCGGGGGCAGGGTTGTCCTGGATGGGATCGATAGCAATTCTGACACGATCTAGCTGGTAGTTGTGTAGCTGGTAATTGTGGTTGATTGACTTGAAACTGCTGTCGTGGCCTCTTTGCTGGAGGGATGAACCTTCTTCCTTCAAAATTTCTTTTAGGCCAACTCCTTTGGCCTCTGAATTGAGAAACCGTTCTGCCAGATTGATTCTTCTGTATTTCGTCCCAATCTTCTTGTATCAATGTAGCTATTTCCACCGCCTTGTCTAAAGTTTCTGGCCTACTAGTGAGGACTTTGGTTCGTAGAACTGGTTTCAATCCTCTAGTAAATTTCATTGCCCTCTCGTCTTCCGTATTATAGACATTTGGGCAATACTTCTCTAAATTTCTGAATTTAGTAATGTATTCAGATAAAGAGAGTCCTCCTTATAGTAATTCAAGGAATTCCCTCATTTTACGGCTTCTTTCATGCTTGGGGAAATATGCAGCATAGAAAACTTCAACAAATTGCTCCCAAGTAACGGATCCATTGCTAAATTTAATTTCTAAGGTGGATGCCCACCATCTTTCTGCATCTCCTTTTAATTTGTATGCTGCATAGTTCACCTTACGATCTTCAGGTACGGTCAGAACACGAAAAATCTTTTCTATTTCTCGGATCCAAACCTCAGCAGCTTCTGGATCCATCTTTCCTGAAAATGTAGGTGGATCTAATTTGAGAAACTTCTCATAAGATACTTCATTATGGTTTTGATAGGATTTTGAAGATGTAGCTAAGTCTTGCCTATTCTGATTCTAATCTCTTATAACAGCTGCCAAATTATTTAATGTTTCCATAATGAATTCTTGTTGACCATTCTGCTCCTTGGGTTGCTTCTTTGATGTTTGACGAGGCATCCTTGATAAATAATGATCAGACTTAGATTAAAGTAGAAAGAACATTTATTCATATGAACATATATATACATCAAAACCCATATTTACAAGAATTTACATATTTAACAAAAGTAAACAAAAGATATCCTATGGAAGCTTGAGGAATTTTCCCAAATAATTCCTCTTGTTTCAAATCCGCTCTGGTGGATGAGAAGGCCCTGCAATATTTGGATCTATATTATAAACTTGTTTATCTGGATTTCCTAAATATAAGCTAAGGTCATCCGTAGGTTCCCTTGGGGTATATATAGGATCAGGAGGTTGGAGTGAAAATACAAAGTCCAAAGGAGTTAAAGTGGGTGCAGGAGCAGGTATTATGGTTGAGTCGGATGAAATGACAATAGGTTCCATTGGAGGAGGAGGAGCAAGAATATCCACATGGGATTGTTGATCTGGTAGGTTTTCAGCGGCTTGCTGTCTTTTAATGCAACCCGTCTTCACTTGGCATTCTTTTTCTATATGCCCAACTTCTCCACAAAATAAACATTCTTCCAATTCCAGTGGGCAAGGTTGTGATAAATGGGTCTGTAAACACCTATGACATTTTTCTAAGTTTTCTTTTTCTTTTGTAAGACTTAGAACTTGATTTTCTAAATTATCCACCAGCCGTTTTTGTACTGTCTGTGATTCTTCTAGCTTTTGAACATCCTTGACAAGTTCTTTAATGATATTGACCAGATCTTGAGGAGTCATCTATAAGAAGAATAATGATTTAACAATAATAATAAAATAAAAATCTAAAGTACATACTTACAGTGTAATGTATGAACAAGGTGGATCTCGAACCAGATTTCCCAGAACTCTGCTCTGATACCAACTGTAACGCCCCGGGGTTTTAAAACCTTTAAAAATTTCAGATTTTTTTTTTTTTTTAAACAGCGGAAATAATTTTTGATTTTCGGTTTCCTAAACCTCAGGCACGCCACATTCCAATTTACAACAAAAACAACAATAATTTATATCAACATTATATACATAATCTTTTCACAAGGTTCAAAAATGAAAAACATTTAGGATTAAATTTAAAAAAAATCCTAAATTAATCTCAGGATCTTGGGAATCTGGATTCTTCGATGCCACACTTGTCCAACATCCATTGTAAGATTTCCTATTCCATATTTGAACCTGAAATCCCCACAAAACAGGGTTAGACTTATGATAGCCAAGTAAGTCATTAATCAAAACCATACAATTCAAATATTAAGCATGATTTCAATAATTTACAAATCAAAATGCATTTATTCAAGAACAATTATGCAAAATAAGGCAATTAAAAACAATTTAAAATAATGCATAATCTCAGATCAAATTCTGTGAAAGAAAGAGGTCATTGTTTCGATATTAACGCCCTCCTGGTACGGTGGAGAGTACTCCGATCTCAAACTAAGTATTCCGAGGGTATATTATTCTATTGTGGATTACCCGGATACCTGAGTGAAACGGGCTCCCATGCGAGCGGTCAACGACCGGGAAGATTCTCAGCAATGGCGAGCAAACAAGGAGAGTTGGATGCATCCACTGGCATGCGGCAGCCTTGAGACCCGTTGTCTCGACCTCCTCAACCCGAGTGACAGGAGGTCCAGGGAATCTATCGCTCCCAACAATTATCATCTTCACAATGTCACTACTGGTTGTACCACTACCCCTTCCAGGGTAGGCTAAACCTAGATGGGCTTGAAGGATTCTTTTATAGGACTTTTCATCTTTTCAAAAACTAGGCTCAATAGCCAAATCATTCCTTTCAAATAAACACGGTTCATATGTATCCAGCCCATCCAGAATTTTGCTCTATCATAACGAGCATTCGCCTGTGAAGGCGAGAATTAAGTTTGTGTAGACATGACTCATGCAGCAATAAAATCTTTCAAAAATCAACATGCTATACAAAATTCTTCTATTTATCAATATCATCAATGTCTTAACCATAGTATTCGATTTAAAATCATAAGATTTGAAATTGAAATATGCAGATATTGAAATATGCATTTGATCATAAATCAAATTTAGATAATCATGCATGAATCAAAAACATGAATCAAAAGCATGTCTAATATAAAATTATAAGATTTTGATAGAATAACTTACTTGGATTTCGATAGGATAAAGCACCCGTGCTTTGATTTAATCTGATAGAATTCATTATATTAGTTAATATTTTTATATCAAATTTTGAGTAGTATTTGCCCTATGATTTAAAGAAGTATCTTTTGAAGAAATTATTAAAAATCTAAAAAAATTTATTTGTAATTGACTTTAAAACTTTTATAAGAATTTTCACAGAGTTTCCTCTGTAATAACTCAAATGTTCGAAAAAAGGTTTGAACTTGAATTCGAGTTGTAAGAATTCGAACATGACTTTGCGTCACAAATATTTTGATAAAGGTTTTTCAAAAATTTTGATTTAAATATTTAAAAGGATTTTTGAAAAATTTTAACAAAATTTCTTTTATAAAAATCAATTTTTTTCTGAAATAATTATAAAAATTTTGATATATCTTCTACTAAAAATTTCTAAACTATCTGAAAAGCTTTTGCCAAAATTCTGATTAAAATAATTAATCTTTAGAAATTATTTAAAAATTTGGTCAGAATTACTGCTATACTAATTCTATTTTTTTCAAAAATCTTTAAATCATTTTGACAGAACTCCTGCTATAAAAACTTAATTTTTCAAAAGTCTTTTATAAAATTTTGCCAGAACTACTGCTAAAGTAGTTTGGAATACTTAAAAATATTTAGAAAAATTTGAACAGAACTTCCCTTGCGTAGAGGCTGGGTTGGATTAAATTTTGACAAAATTGTCAAAATTTAAATCCACACAAAGTAGAATTGGGGTTTAGAAGGAGAATTTGAATTCAGAAGATGGTTCTTGAATACTAACCTTGTTTAGTTGATTTGAGCAGCGCTTCCGCTATCCAAATCTGACTTTTCTGCTAAGTTTAGCAGAACTCCTGCAGGTAGTGCTTCTGAGGCTGTTTCTGATCTGACGGAGCTTCTTGCAGAAGAACGGACTTTGCTAAAAGAAAGAGGAAAAGGGCTAGAAGAGGTTTCTCAGAAAAAATCTGAGATTCTACGGAGGTTTTGGTTTAAAAGTTAGAGAGAGAAAATCAAAGGTAGAGAGAGAAAGTAGGAGAGAGAGAGCTTAGAGAGAGAAGGGAGGGTTTTGAACTTGAGTAGAGAGAGAGGGGGTGAGGGGTATTTATAGGAGAGAGAAGGGAGGTCGCCCCCCCTTGTGGGGCCCACTTTGGTGACATTTGTCACCAAAGTAAATAAAAAATTAATTTTTGAATGACACTTGTCATTCTTCTGACAAGTGTCAAAGAGAGAGAGAGGCTTAGTGTCACCTCCTCACTGAGGAGTGACACTTGTCCTCCCATGGTTTTGGAAAACCATGGCCTGTCCATGGTTTTGGGCCAGTGGTTTTTCTAAAACCATGGTCTGAGATTAAAATATTATAAATTAATATATTTTATTCAATTTGCTACTTTTTAATACCCAAGTTAACCTTGGCTCAATTCCATCTTTCAGAAATGCCATAGGAGATTTAGAATTACTTGAGTGTCCTTCTGTAGTTCAATAAATTACATAGCCTGCCATTGAAAATGGTAAATTACCATTTTCGTCCCTGACAATTTTATTAATTCCCTGAAAATATCCTAAAAGAAAGATTACTATTTTGACCTTATATAGTTGGGTATTTTACCGAAAAATGCCACTGAATTGGCAAATTACTAAGCTACCCTTTGACAATTTGATTAATGACTAGAATGTCCCTGAATTCTGATTTTTGAACAAGCCTCAACAAAATTTTATCAGGATTTTAAATATATATTCAGATCTTTACTTTGAACAATACTAACCATAAAAATAAGGGTTTTAACACTATAATTCACATTCAGAATAAATAAAAATTAAAACTTGAATTTTCTTCAGAATTTATAAATCATTAAAAATTTTGGGTATTACACTATCGGCCACTTGATTAAAATCTCTCTTGATATGAAAGAGCTGAAATTCTTCAAACTTGCTGACAAGAGCTGAAACAATTTTCTGATAAGGAAATAGCTTCTGATCTTTCACTTGCCATTCGGCTCGGACTTGATTGACAACGAGTAATGAGTCGCCGTAAGCATACACTCTCTTGACATTGAGGTCTAGTAGAATCTTTAGTCCTTGAATCAGGGCTTCATACTCGGCCATGTTGTGGGTGCATTGAAAATCTAACTTGAGAGAAAATAGAATCATCACCTTCTCAAGAGTGATTAATAAGATCCCAATTCCTATTCCAGCTATATTCTTGGAACCGTCGAAAAATAAATTCTAAATTGCTGATTGCTGAATATTGCATATTTGCTCATCAGGGAAGTCATCTTAGGCTTTCACTTCTTCTGCTAAAGGAAAGTTGGCCAATTGATCTGCAATTGCTTGGCCTTTAATTGATTGTTGTGAGACATATTCTAAGTCATATTGCATCAGTAAGACTTGCCATTTGGCGACTCGTTCACTGAGAAAAGGTTGCTCCAAAATGTACTTGAGAGGATTGAGTTTGGACAAGATTTTGACTTCAGATGCCAGCAGGTAGTGTCTTAGCTTCTGACACATCCACACCAGAGCTAGACAGGTCTTCTCTATTTGAGAGTATTTTTTTTCATAGTCTATGAAAGTCTTACTCATATAATAAATGGCGTGCTCTATCAAGCTGCCTTCTTTGTATTGCGTCAGAAATCCGCCGCATGCGACTTGATTAACTGAAATGTATAACAGAAGAGGTTTCCCTAATTATGGCGGCTTCAAGATAGGAGGATTAAGAAGATACTTCTTGATCCAATCGAACGATTGCTGACATTCTGGTCCCCATTCGAACTTCACTCCTTTTCTGAGTAAGTGATTGAAAGGTTCGCATCTCATTGCCAAGTTGGAAATAAATCGCCGAATTGATTACATGCGTCCCTGAAGGCTACGCAATTCTTTGAGATTTGTCGGGGTGGCATATCAATGATAGCCTTTGCTTTGGCTGGGTCAACTTCAATTCCCTTTTTGCTGACCAGAAAACCCAACAGTGTGCCTGATTTGACTCTAAAAACACACTTTTGAGGGTTAAGTCTTAACTTATAAAGAATGAGTCGCTTAAAAACTTGATCAAGGGCTTCGAGATGATCTTCTTCCTTTTTGAATTTCACGAGGATATTGTCAACATACGCATCCATGATTTTGCACATTTAATCATGAAAGATGACGGCCATCGCACGTTGATATGTTGCTCCCGCATTCTTGAGCCCAAAAGGCATAACTGTATAGCAGAAAGTACCCCAAGGCGTAGTAAAGGAAGTTTTTTATTGATCGCGGGCTGCCAACTTAATCTGATTATAGCCAGAATATCCATTCATAAAAGAGAACATGGCATGTCCTGCTGTGCTATCGATTAGAAGATCAACGCTTGGAAGTGGATAATCATCTTTTGGAGTTGCTTTGTTGAGGTCTCTGAAGTCTATGCAAATCCTCACTTTTCCATTTTTCTTTGGTACAACGACAATATTGGCTCACCAATTTGGGTAGTCAATAGTTTGAATGAATCCTGCTTTGAGCAGATCTTCGAGTCCTTCAAAATGAGGCGGTGTTCAACTAATTTGGGGTCTAAGCGCGTCATATCTTCATATGTTCATGCAAACACTTCTTCATGTTGCTTGAGAAAATTGGTGAGCCTTTCTTTATCTTCTGGGCTCAGACTGGTTCCAATCTTGAGAATTTTGGGATTGTCCTCTAAACCGATATTGACATCTTCAGTCGGATCTTATACTAGAGTAGATGGTTCGTCTTGATTCTGAACTGAGGAAAATTCTGGTAATTCTTGAAGAGACTGATCATAATCATCTGACTGCTTTGCAACCTTGCCATCTTCGGTGCTCACTTTGACTCGATGAATTACTGTCAATTTCTAGAAAGCCTCTGGATTGAGAACGAGCTTCTTGATTGCTCGGGAAGACATTCTGAAATTTTGGATAAGAAATTTGATTCAGGTAAAATCGCTCATCATAAGACAAACAATCATTTGAAAAGAACCATGCATGAAATTAGGAGATAGATAGAAAGGAAATGGATGGCATCCAGATAGACAAAGAAACTTGACATTTTATTGATTTGACTTGATCAAAGACATTGAGACATTTATTTTGAAAGGAATAAAAAGGAAGTGCAACAATGATTTCTTAATGTGCCCCCTTAACAAAAACAGTCTTCTTTTGCTGGCTTTCACCGGAGAATCCTAATCCTGCTCTGTGGGGACGATGCTTCTGCATCATTGGCTCGATGCGACCATCTTCATTTTTGCCCAATCCTTTGAAGGGTTAATAACCATGCTTCAGAAGTAAATCAAATCCCTTTCTTGCTCTCATGACCTGCGGAAACAACAGATGATCTTTGAGAGTGTTGTAGTTGATCCGACCTCCAATCTTAAAGAATTCAGGACCTCTCCATCGGGTCATGGCTACAATGTGCAGAGATAATTCTGAGGTTGTCTAGAGTATTTACAGACTTTCTTCGAGATTGATTTCTTCACTTTCTCGGATGCTAGGGATATTTGTTGTGAATGACGGTCGAGGGATCATGGGCTGCGAGAGCCTTTCTTCTGGGTCTTCTCCCAGCACTGTTGTAATCATTCCACCTTTGGACCATTTTACGCATTGATGAAGGGTGGAAGGTACCGCATTTGCATTATGAATCCACGTCCTTCCGAGCAGCAAATTATAGGTGTGTGGCACATTGACCACATGAAAGAGCACTGAATGCACTAAGTAATTGATGAACACTTCCAGAAATATCTTGCCTTTAGCTGTTTGACCATGATTGTCAAATCCATATATAGTGATAGGATCTGGAATGTACTCTTCTTCCTTGATGCCTAGTGCCTTTGTTGTCATTTCAGGACATATGTTGAGGCTTCTGCCTCCATCAACCAACACATAGGGTATTATCATTCCTCTTACTCGAACGACAATGTACAAGGCATTGTTATGAAAGGAGTGAGGCTTTGGAAGATCCTCATCCGAGAAGGTGATTGGCGCATTTGTCATGGCTGAATTCATAATCTGAGCTATGTCTTTGGGCGTGGTACTGGGTTTGACTTTAATTTTTCTGAGCAAATCATCCAGTACTTGTTGATGATTGCAAGAACTCTTGGCTAAGTCCAAAATTGAAACATTGGACAAAGCAGTCAAAGGCTTTTGACTTTCTTTTTCCGGCATGGGCTTGATGAACTGATTAAAGAATTCTGGGATTCCTTTTAATTTGGGGGACGATCTTGCGGGTTCTTCAGACACTTTCAGCTTGCCAAATGCTGAGATTAGGTCCATCTTCTTGGTGGCTATTGCTGCTTGTCGCAACACTAATACCTGATGCTGAACTTGGAGATCTTGAATGGAACATGGCTTGATGTGTTCTTGAGGCTGAAAAGGCTGTTCAGATATTATGGCTGTGGTGTGCGGAGGAAACGGCTGATTGAGAATATCCATTTTTTCTTCTACGTCTCCTTCCACCAAAAGATTCTTGTCAATAAGATCCTGCACAATGTTTTTGAGAACGAAACAGTTCTTAGTGTTGTGTCCCACTGTCCTGTGGAACTTGCAAAATTGGTCTTTCCATTTCCCCATAGGCACAAAGGGATCGGCCAGTCTTGGCAACTTGATCATTTCCTTCGACAACATGTACTCGAGCACATCTTCAAGTGAATGGTCGAGAGGAGGGAATTTTCGGTCGTAGCTCCATCCTTCATGTTTAACCTTTTCACGCAGTTTTGGTCCTTGATCTTGCTGAGAAGGCTTGTTGTATTGAGGAGCAGGCTTTACTTTCTGATCCTCTTTGTTATTTGAATTGCCTGCACCGTAGCAGTAATCTTTCTTCTGCCCTTTATGACGAATGTTGTTGCTGTTGTTGTTGGCAGAGTAGGTGAAGTGAGTTCTCTTCTTTTGTTCACCTTGAGGGTTATTTTTGGTAAATGTGAAGCCTTCGTAGACTCCATTCTCCACACTCAGCTCGAGCCATTCGGCTCGTTCAGTCAGCTCAATGAAAGTACAGGATGGTGCGGTGGAGATTAATCCTCTCAGCGATTGTGAAAAATTGTTGAGGATTAGTGATAGAGCATGCCTTTCTGATATAGGATCCCTCATTTTATTGCAGGCTG
Organism: Nuphar pumila; assembly: GCF_984573655.1. Taxonomy (NCBI): domain Eukaryota; kingdom Viridiplantae; phylum Streptophyta; class Magnoliopsida; order Nymphaeales; family Nymphaeaceae; genus Nuphar; species Nuphar pumila. The sequence goes on from NC_143249.1 coordinate 131,866,870, forward strand.
ATCTCCATCTATGAATGAAATCCCGTGCTTTTTCGTTTTCATTCTGCCTTAGATTGCAGAGATAGCTTAATGTCGGGAGCGCCTTTGTGTTAAACAGGAAGCGTTCAATAAACAAGTTTACAACTTTATCGAACTCTTTGAGCTCGATGAGATTGATATGCTCAGCATACCATTTGGCTGCAACTCCTTCCAAATTGCGAGGGAAACATAGAAACAGTGCTATGTTATCTCTCTTGAATCTTGAGCACTCTGCAAAGAATGTGGCGAGATGAGCTTTGGGGTCGCCAGAACCATCGAACTTGATGAATTTTCGTGGAAGGTTCTCCAGATCTTCATCTCCCTCTAGGCCATCATAGAAGTCTTCGCTAGTGACGACTTTCTTTCCCTTGTCGCAGGCTTGCAGATTTTTAACAACTCTGGCCATTTCCCTGAACTGTGCTTGCAGGGGGGTCTTCTGCGATCTGACTCTTTGGTTTGCGGATCTTCCTTTGTTCTCGGCTATGTTTCTGAAATGTCAGAGGCACCTCATATTCTTCATCGGTGTCTTCCTCTGATTCTGTTCCATCTGAGATTTCTTCTGGTTGAATCTGCTTCTTGGAAGTCTTCTTATCCTTGTGACCATGGAACTTCTGTCTAAATGGATTCTTTGCTAAACTGGTCCCGGCCTGTTCACTCATCATTTTGTTCATCATTTTCTGGAACATGGCATACATTTGCGGGTCTATGTTATCATCCTCTTGCTGCTGATATTGACTTCTGACGGATCGCGGGAAGCCCATCTCTTCTTCTGAAGCTAATGAGTACTGAGAGGACCAAATTTCTGTACCCTTCCAACCAGAATAAAATGAATTTTGTACATTGATTATTACAAAACAGAATGGATTTTTATGAAAATGACATTCAAGGATGCAGAACGTGATGAGATGATATGCAAGGTATTGGCAGAACACAGAAGAAAGAAAGAAAAAATTATTTTCTTTTTGTGATTAGGTACAGGATGCTATGTAAAATTCACCAACAAACTGAAAAGAAAAAAAAATCATTAAAACTAAGATATCCCAGCAACGTTGTCATCGTTAAACTAAGAAACAGAGAGAATGCAAATGATTACATTGAAGCAGAGATTAAACTACATGGTGCTTTGTAGCCTTAGACACACTAGGCCGTTGACATTGTTGCAGGACATGTAGTATTGATGCTACTATTGGTAGCTCAATGATACACAGTGCTGCGTTTTGGGTGAACAGGGAAATAGGAAATGGGAAAACGTGAAAAACAGAAAAAAAATGAAATGGGGAAAGAGGAAAATGGCATCGATCATAAAGGGAACGGCTCATCGTGAACCAAAGGAGTCTATGCTTTTTTGAGTTTGCAAACTGGATGCCTTTCAGATGTCACCTCTTGAAGACTTAGAGGTTTGCTGGAGTTGTGAGTTCCTCTCCTGCTGTAGACAACAAGAAAGAGGGTGGATCCTCTGTTGCTGGGCTGAAGGAAATGAGAAGGAGCCTTGGGGAGCTTTGTAATCTAGATAGGAGAGACGAAATCCCAAAGGGAAAAGGCTTCACGGTCGAAAAAAAGGGCACCTGCGATAAGAACAAAAGGATGAAAATCAATCGGCCTCCTCTTTCCTTCCAAGTGCCCCTTTTTAAAGGTTTTGAGCCCCTTTTCAAAAAAATCGCAGCTTTCCTTCTGCGGTTCCATTACAGCCTTTGAAAAATCTTCAAACTAAAATTTAATTGATTTTGAAAATCTGTCGTTTTCAAAAGGGGACGAATCTTATGACTTTTTAAAATTTTGGTTCATTTACCTAAAGTTTAGGTAAAATGAACCTTTTAGGAAAGTTTGGCTGTGTCGCCATCTAGGGTTGTTCTTAAAAAAAAATGAATAGTGAAACGAAATAAATGGGAGTTTTTTACGGAAATGCCACCTCAGCCAGCTTTAAAAAAAAATAAAAATCCTTTTGAAATAAGGTTTAATTTTTTTTTGCAAAATTTCCTATTTTCAAGTGGGGCGCCACCCATATGTGGGCCCACTGACTATTTTATAAGATAAATAATATTAAAAGAAAATTAAAAAGAGGAATTTGCAAATTGATGTCATCTCCGGGTGGACCCCGCTTGAAAATAAGAAACATACCTAAGAATCTGAGTGTGATGCTAGTTCAAGGCGGGTCCCACACCATTTATTTAAAAATAAAAAGCAAAAGAAATAACTTCTTTTTGGATTTTTTATAATACAAGATAAAACTTTGTCTTTTTTCAAGAATTTGGAAGAAAATGGTTTTTCAGGGCAAAATTATGTATAAAGAGAATGCAGAAATTTTGTAAAGAGATTTAAAGTCTTTTTGCAAAAAGTTTTGAGATAAAATCTTCTAAATTTAAAATTGTGTCCCAAAATTTTAAAATCAATATCAAAATATCCAGATTGTTTTCCTGAGAAAAACTTTTCTAATTCAGAGTCCTGGTGGTAGAATGGGAAGAATTTGTATTTTTGAAGACCCAGGGTTTTGAAATCAATTTTGAAAAGAGTTAAAACTCAAACCTGGATTGAGGATTTTGAAATCGAGAGTTCTGGACCTCGAAATGACATGTTGTGCAGTGAAATGATATGAAATGTTCATGCAATGCTATGCAAAGACATGTTTCGAGAAATACTACTCTGAATCAGGAATTAGAAATTCTAGCTTCTTGTCAAGAATAGGATTTTAAAAATTTGCAGTTTGAAGATGTTTCTGAGCCCAGGTAGAGAAATTTTGAGACTCAAGAATAAAATTTAGGACTTTTTGCAAGGTTCAATCGCAGAAAATGACCATTTTGCCCTATGGTGATTTCGGTGAACAGAAATGTGATGGTTGATGGGGATGTCAGGGAGGTGAGTGAAAATTTGGGGTGTTTACATTCGTATAGCATATACACTATCACACACTCTAGCACAAAAGCTAGCACACAAATGAATGTAATCACATGCTCGTATTTGTTATGTTTGGATGTACGAATCACCTTGGCAATTAAATGTGTTCCCTAAGTACGAAGGGATCTTGAGGCACATATATGGAGATTTTAGTCTTTTAAGACTTATGTGATATTTGGAATGCCTTGGCGAGTTTTGGTAAGGGTGATGGCCCCACCTCGTGAGACGATCTCACTTATGTTAGAGATACATTGTTTTTATATGCTTTTACACGTCTCGTGATTCGTTTCTAGAGACGCCTTACTGTGGCTAAATGATTCTAACTGTCTCATCATGATGCACATTGCTTTGTATTGTTGCATTGCTTGTTCTCGTACTTGTCGCAGGATGCACATGTATGTTCACACACACCTATGCTTTGCTTGCATAATTTGCTTAATTGCATTGACTTATGTTCTAAAAGCATGTTATTGCTAGTAGTTGTCACTTATTGCTCCATGTGTAGTTTTGCCACTCTCTTTATACTTGCTTATGCTATACCTGTTCAATTATTGCGAATGAATGAATGAATGATAATGTTAAGTGTATCATGATAGACTTGCTTTCATTTTTCCACATATTGGTATATTGTGTTTTGGTTCGCCTCACCACCTCGCAAGGTGTCTGACCCCATTTTATGGGGGTGCAGGTGTTTGCTTATAGGTGTGAGATGGAGCTCGATGTGCGGCGGAAGACATGAACCCACACTTCTAGAACGTCAAAGATCTTGACAGTTGGTTTTTGTAAAAAGGGAAATGTTGTAGCATCTTATAAAATGTGGTTAATAAAATGTTTCATCTTGTTGTTCTTTGTAACTTGCCCAGAATTTCTACTTGTTTTTCCCTTTTGGTTTTCCGCTTCGCACAATGTATTTAAAAAAAAATCTAATGTATCCTGAAAATCTAAAGGATTTTCCAAGCTAGGATTCTGGGGTGTTACAACATTTGGTATCAGTGTTTTAGAAGTGTGGTTCAAGTCTCTGTACGCATCGACCATCGCACTGTAAGTATGCCTAACTTCGTAGAATTGAGTTTTTGTTGCTTTATTGCTTTTCATACATGTTTAGATAAATTTGTATGATATTTTGGTTGTCGTCCGATGCGAGACACAATTTTATGTTTAAAGCCTTATATGTTTTGGCTCAAGGTATCGAGTGTCGGAACCAAGAGGTTCAGACTATTATGTAAGATAGATTTGTGAGGTGAATCTATCTTGGTGAACTGAGTATACGTGCCTATTGTGGCTTGAGGGGACACTTAGAGATTAAGTGTCAGTTGAAGTTGGTATAAAAATTCATGAATGATAGTGCTTTTACTCTTGCGGATATAGTTGCCCAAGCTAGTTCATGTCAACTCAGTGAGAGTTGAAGTCATTGATCTAACCTAGAGACCTCTTGCGTATTTCGCTTTCTCGTTCCACCTTACTTGAGTGGAGACGGTGGATGAATCATAATGAATATCAAATTGTTGCACTAATCGTGTTAAAGACGATGTGGTTTTGATGAGAATCGTCGTGTGAGGCTCTAAGTGATTGTTTTCCCTCTTTTCCAACTTGTTGGAATTGTTCGTGACCATGTTTTTGACGAAAGGTATCTTTTCGGATATGACCTTTTTAGACAGAAGGCTAAAGCCTTGTCTATGCCAGTTGAGCCTCTTTGTATCCCGTTGGAGGATGCTGTAGATCCCCGTTGTTCTTAGTGATGAGAACACATACAATGTTTTGCCCTTAGCATGTTGCTTTTGTGTTGCCGGTGATGGCATTTGACTCCTGAGAGGGTCGTATTTGGGGATAGCATAACACCGATCTTCAGGGTGTTGTTGCTCTTGAGAGAGCGTTGTGGGAATTCTTGTTTTCCAACCACAGTCGGGAGGATTGTGGTGAGTTCGATCAGGTGGTGATTCTTGGTAGTGCCAATTATGCCGTTGGAGTGATGACTCTCCAGCGATGTCGTTAGAGTGGTGATTCTCTAACGATGCCGCTAGGGTGGTGATTCTCTAATGATGTCATTAGGGTGGTGATGCTCTAATGATGCTACTGGAGTGGTGATTCTTCAATAATGCCATTGCAGTGGTGACTCTTCGATGATGCCATTAGAGTGGTGATTCTCTAATGAAGGTCATTGGAGTGGTGATTCTCCAGTGACATCGTTAGAGTGGTGACTCTTCAGCGATGCCGTTAGAGTGGTGATTCTCTGATGATGCCATTAGGGTGGTGATGCTCTAATGATGTTGCTGGAGTGGTGATTCTCCAGTAATGCCGTCAGGATGGTGATTCGATGATGATGCCATTAGGGTGGTGATGCTCTAATGATGCTGCTAGAGTGGTGATTCTCCAGTAATGCCGTCAGGGTGGTGATTCTCTGATGATGCCATTAGGGTGGTGATGCTCTAATGATGCTACTGGAGTGGTGATTCTTCAGTAATGTGTTATCGTCGCAAAATTTTTCCCGTCTTCCCTTCCCTGCGGAAGAGAGAGGAAAATGCTTTCGCGATTCAAACTTGACCGGATTTTGGAAATTGTTTTGAAATACTCGCTGCCGTTTTGAAAATTGCGGGAAAATCCATGGGATGGGGCTCGACCTGTCGGTACGAGGTTCGACCGTTCCTGCTGCCTTTAACAGGGGTAATCGAACCAAGGACCAAAATTGTGCTTGACTTAGTAAAATTATCGAAATTGTGTTCTATCCTAAATGCATAGAGAATTCAGGCATGTGCTATGAGATTTTGTAAAATACAAGTTGGAAAAACATGATGTATGCTTGGAAAACATTTGGAGTTGAAAGATATTTCTCAGGGAAAGTCAATTTCTCAAAAAACTCTGATGAAAGGGGTTTTGAAATCACGAGAAAGTTCATAAAGATGTGGGAAAATCATGAATGGATGAAAATCCTGAGAAAATTGAAAAAATTCTTGAGAAAAGGGTAAACATTTGAAGGGAAAATGCTTGTCAGAAAAAGCTTCAAGTTTTGAAAGCTTTCTTTGGAAAATGATTAAAATTCATTGGAAAACCTGTTTGGGCAAGGAAAATTGAAACTCGGGAAACTGAAATCCTGAGAATCTTAGCCTTGAAACACTTGGAAATTGATTTTGATCTTTGAGAAAGATGAGAGACTCCTTTTGAAAATCTTCAGAAAATAACATTTTCCATGGAAAACTCTGGAAAAACTTGATTTGGGAAAACCGATTTTGAAAAATTCTCAGAGTTTCTTGAGAAATCAATTTCTTGAGAATGAATTTTTCTTAAGAAAATCATGAGAAAACCAATGATTTCATGATGCAAATGATATGAGTGAATGAATGCACTTTGAAAAGATTTTCTGAGAAATTTGTTGGAAAAATGTGTATTAAGTCAAAATAAATCCTTCACATATTCTGACTGTGGCCATGAACATGTTCAGAGCTTAATTGATTTAATGCACAATACTTTGCAAAATTGGAAATATGATGTGCAATTTGGAAGGTAGCCTAAGAGTGTAGGCTCAGTGTGACTGGTAGAAAGATGATGGATCTGGGTCTCGTCCATATTCCGACTAAGGCCGTAAATATGGACTCCACCGAGTTCATCAACTCCCTAAGAGTTGGTGCACGTGCCATTCGTGTACATCCATAGTGCTTTTGAAATAAAATGCATGAATCACATAAACAGGATATTGCAGGAATTTAAACTATATGATATGCATCCTAGTCTAAGCAGAAAATTAAATCTCTTATTCCAAAATTTACATTATTACATCACTAAATAAATGAAATAAAGGGAAATTGCAGACTTCAGTTCCTTCTTTTGAATGTCCCTGCCAAACTTGAAATGGGGTTAGCTCAAATATGTGGATTTTTCCAACATTTTCCAATAATATTCTGAAATTATTGGACTTAATTGGATATAAACCCTATTTTCATGCTTTCTTGATATTTTAAATGATGTAAATGCAAGAAATGCAGTAGAAAATAGCTTGAAATTCGAAATTGTGATCAAAATGACCAAAATACCCCTAATATTAAGGTTACACCTTTAAAATCAGGGTTTTTTGAAGGAAATTTTGGTAAAATTGAGATTTTGAAATTCGAATTGAAACAAATGATGATAAAATGCATGATGAGACATGATGACATGCTGCTAAACACCTTAGGACTGTAAAATCAGAATTTTGACATGCTATCATTCATAAAAAATAACGAATTTCGCTTGATTTTCGCTTGGGTCAGGGTCCCGCGGGGCTCTGTTTTGATGATACGGCTAGACTGAGCATCAAACGAATTCCAAATGCTGTCAAATTCGGTATGGAGCATCTACCTATTCTGATAAACATCTTAGAATGTTAAAACTCACAAAATGACATGGTTTAGATACTAAAAGTTAAAGAAAATCCTAAAAAGGGCGAATTTCGCCTACGGACCCGAACCAAATGCAAAACTTAATGAAGTAATACGAAAATTCCACCATAGAAACATCTGAGATTTTGCAGACTGCTAAATGACATGCAAATAAGCAATTTTGTCTTTAACAGCCCCAGGATTCGAACTACGGTGAGTTCGGTAACGGGAATTTGGTTCTGACGGAGGCAAAATCAACCTGATTCGATGTAAAATTGCATACAAAATAGCATCCGACCATAGAAATTTCTGATATTTAACTGAGAAACTAATGCCACACACAGGAACAACTTTTATTTTTATGATTTTGGCATTTGATCAACAGGAACAGAGATACAAATACAACTTTTCATGCCTAAATCAACAGAGCTGATAAATATCAAAAAACAGAGGACTGACAAGAAAAATCTGAAACAGATAATAAGACTATTCTAAAAATCATAAAATTTCCGATGCAAACAGAGGACATCTCGAACATGACATTCACTTTTTACAGATTCAGATTTGGAGTAACACCCAAAGAGAACCCATCGACTTAAGTCAATCCAAAGTCTCAGAGGCCCAAATCAGGCTCTGACACGTGTCCCGAACTTTCGGATTTTTTTCAGATGTCAAAAAAATTCAGAAAACTCTGAGAAAATCAGATTAAATACTAGACATCATCCCGAGTTCAGAAAAGTTTTTGGATCAAAACTCGGATCTCATATGAAAGAGAACTCGTTTTTACAAATCGGAAGTAAATTTTCAAAATGTATCCCGGGTAACAAAACCCGACCTACTATTTTGAACTTTTACCATAGTAAACAGATTCAAATCATTCCGAATTTTTTGCAGCTTGTTAGGGACACCTAAGGGCGCATACTATGATTTTCGCATAACTTTTAACGAAAAATAAATGCATGAAATGATGTGTGGACTGACTGACAAAAACAGGAAATTACAGAAATGAAGCAGAATTGAAACAAAGGCTAAAAAAATCTAATTAATTCCTAAAATATACTAAATCAACGAAATGACATATGAACTAAATCTAATTAATGCATGAATTTTAAAATCATCAAGAAAGCATAATTTTACTTTTAATATATGTCGCTTTATGAGAATAGCTCGATCCATCATTCGGATGAGCTCTTTCTTCAAAACGAAGGTGCAAATCAAGACAAAGACATTATTTTGATATAACCAATTAGAATAGAGGTGCACCTTGTGTTCTTTTGCTGTTTTGGAACTCCTGAAATGAATGGCTATGGATGGCTCCTCTCGCTCTTCAAATCGAGTGTCAGAAAAATCGTCCTCTGCTCCTAGGTCGAGCTTGGAGTGGTATAAACAAGGTAAGCACTCTGATACACTCTCTCAGATGGGTCCAAGGGGGGCGTGAATTCAGAGAAGCAAATGCGAAGTTCAAAAGGAAAATTTTGACTGAAGTTCAGATCCAAAAGAAGCTCTCCCTAAGCTGGGCGTGGGACCTTGTATTTGTAGCAATTCTGGAGAATTTTGAATTTCAAACAGGCTTAATCTGAGCCCTCCATGTGGCGCCATCTCAAGGCATGCCACTTGGATTTTTTGAGAATAAAAAAATGAGAATTTTGTGAGTGAGACACCTCAGCAGGGGATTTTTGGAAATTTTCAAAATGTAGCTTGATTTTCTCTGCAGGAGTCTCCCAAATGGCGCCACCTCAGAGGGTGCTACCTGGGGTTTGAAATTCAAAGTTTGCTTTTTGCAGGGAGCCCTCATGTGGCGCCACCTCATGGTGGGCTACTTTTATTTTGAATAAAATAAAAAATGAAAATTGAAGCCAAGTGGGGTTTTGAAATGGCGCCACCTTAAAAGGGAGTTTGAGGTTTAAAGCTGGAAGCAGTAGGAGCATGCCATGTGGCGCCACCTCTGAGGAGTTTGAACTCTACTTTTTCTGATGAAAGGAGATTTGGACATGTGGCAGTCCAGGATGGTTCCATACCTGACAAGTGTCAGCTTGCTGGAGGAGGTTCTTCAGATGGTGCCACCTCAGAGAAGAAATTTGAAATTCAAATGAGGTTGGCTCTGGAAGAAGGGAGGGTGGCCATGTGGCGTCATCTCATGGAGATCCTACAGTGACATGTGGCAAGAGGGAGGAAAAGGAGAGAAAGGGACACGTGGCACCATCTCAAAAAATGAATTTAGGGAGGAGACTTCAGGATTTGCGCCACCTCAGCCTGGAGTTTGAATATTTGAATTGTTGCTTTTTCTGAAGGAGGCAGAAAGTGACATGTGTCACTTGCTTTTTCTGAGGAAAGCAGAGAGAGACACATATCCCTTGCTTTTTCTGAGAAGAGTAGAGGGTGACATGTGTCACTTTCTTTTTCTAAGAAAAGTAGGGAGAGACATGTGTCATTTTGCTTTTTCTGAAGAGAGCAGAAAATGACATGTGTCCTCTACTTTTTCTGAAGGAAGCTAGAAATGACATGTGTCACTTGCTTTTCTGAGAAAAGCAGAAGGTGACATGTGTCAGTCTGCTTTTCCTGAGTAAAGGAGAGAGTGACATATGTCACTTGCAGGAGACATAATTCAAATGGTGCCACCTCAGGAGAGACAAGCTCTACTTTTTCTGGACAGGGCAACACATGACACGTGGCATCTCAGGGTGACCTTGGAATGACACATGGCACAGGGTGAAGATGTTGGACACTGACACGTGGCATGGAATGAAGATGATGTCTAATGACATGTGGCGGCATCTTAAGGTGTCTCCACACTGACACATGTCGGAGGATGGAAGAAGAGAGAAAATGACTTGTGGTGCCACCTCTAGGTGAACCCCACGCTGACACATGGCAGGAAAATGGAAGGAGAGAGAAAATGGTCCAGTGGCGCCAATCCAGTGACAAGGCTCCTATATTTTTGGGTTTTTCAAAACTCAGGATTTAAAAAAAAAAAAGCCTATGTGACACCACCTCAATGTGGGCCTCACATTGCTTCTTTATTGAAAGACAGTAAAACCTCTTTTTGGAATTTTCATAAAATCTGGACTAATTGGAAAAACAGAAATTTTGAAAAGAGTTGGCCCTTGTGGGGTGATGATAGTTGAAATAGCTGACAAAAGGGCAAAATCTGAGATAAGGTGGCTGAAATCCATATTGAAAACTATCTAGATCATTTTCCTGAGAAAATATTTTGAAATTTAGAGTCCCGGGGGTAAAATGGGAAGAATTGTCAATTTTGAAGACCCAGGGTTTTGAAATCGATTTTGAAAATAGTTGAAATTCGAATCTGGATTGAAAATTTTGAAATCGAGAGTTCTGGACCTCGAAATGACATGCTGTGCACTGCAGTGATATGAATTGCTCATGCAATGCTATGCAATGACATGTCTTATGAAATGTAATCTTAAATCAGGATTTGGAGATTCCCGTCTCCTGTCAGGGATAGGATTTTGAACATCTAAGCTAAAATAGATAAATTTTGAGAGTTGCAGATGAAACTTGAACTTTTGCGGGTTCCAGGCTCAGAAAATGACCATTTTGCCCTCCGGCGATTTCAGAGGCTGAATGATGATGTTTGGTGGAAATGTCAGGAGGTGAGTGAAAATTTGGGGTGTTTACATAATGCCGTCAGGATGGTGATTCTCTGATGATGCCATTAGGGTGGTGACTCCCTAATGATGATGTTGAAGTAGTGACTCTTCAACAATGCCGTTAGAGTGGTGATTCTCTAACGATGCCGCTAGGGTGGTGATTCCTTAATGATGTTATGAGTAATGATTCTCTTTGTTTTGGTGTGATAGAGTGGTGATTCTCTAATGATAGTCATCTAGAATGGTGACTTTCTAGCGATAGCGAACTTGTGTGTGTCGCTTGAGGTTGTTCGAGAAATGTGTTTATATGACGTGTTGCTACATGATTAAGTTGTGGTATATTTTGCTTGAATTATGTGTAGTGCACCCGATAATTTTTGAATGATTGTTGCGATTATCGTTTAGCAAGCATGGTTGTCAGACCTATCGATTAATTATTATGTCTTTTTGTCATGATAGATGACTTGGAAGACCAGATGCAATGATATTATGGGCACTATGAGCAACCTTGTAGAGGTTGTGCAACAAGTGGTTGCAATACAACAGATGAGTGCGAACCTTCAACACGTAGCCCAAGGTGGGCAAAACATAAGTACAATTACCTATAAGCATTTCATGGAATTGGATCCTCCTGCTTTTGAGGGTAAGACGGACCCTGAAGCTGCTGAGTCGTGGATACGTGAGATAGAACATATTTTTCGTGTTTTGAACGTTCCAGAGGAACTGAAAGTGAACTTTGGTACATACCATTTGAAAAACCATGCTGAGAAGAGGTGGTACACAATCTCATTGGTTAAATTCAAAGACAAGAATGTTACGTGGGTTGAATTTTTTGAAGTTTTTAACTCGGCGTATTTTCCTAAGCATGAATGAAGTAAGAAGATACAAGAATTTTTGGACCTGCAACAGGGGACGACAACCCTATCTGACTATATTACTAAGTTTCGTTGTTTAGAACGATATTGTCCAAATGTTTATGTCGCAGAAAAGGAACGAGCAATGAAGTTCGCTCGTGGTTTGAGGCCTACTCTGAGAACCAAAGTGTTCAATAGCCGGCCAAAGTCGCTCGAAGAGGCTATTGAGGTAGCTACTCTATTGGAAGAAGACCAAGCTGAGCAGCAGACCAAGGTTATTGCGATTGTGAGTGAGAAGATTCCCAGTAGAAAGGAGACCTCGCTACCTACTAGAAAGCAAAAGCGTCAGGAAGGACATCAGAACCACCAGCAAAGGCAATCCCAGCGACCGAATGCTCAGTGAAAGTGTCGACGATGCAACGAAGATCATTCTTTCGGAGCTTGCCCTCGCTACGATGGCAAGTGTTTCAAGTGTGAACAACCAGGGCATATTGCTAAGTTTTGTCCGAGGAAGTCTACTAGAGACTTAGTTGTTGCCGATTAGGCACCATCAGAGGAGATCTGACCATTTTGTCATTGTTTGATGTTTTGTGATTTCGCGGACAAAATCCTTTTTAAGGAGGGTAGAATGTAAGACCCACGAATTTTTCTGAGGAATTCAATGTTTGCATGATTTTGAGGTGGATACTTTCTCATGTTTAGGAGGTTGTAGCACATAAGTAGATGTAAAATTTGAATTATGCTTTGAAATTCGGTTCATAATGAGCGAGACCCAAAATCGCGTAAGTATAATATATGAGTAAGAAGAGCCCAATCCCGGACGAATTAACTTCTGAAAAATTTATGGAAAGTTCATAATATATGTATTTAGTTTGTCCTCAAATTTGGGACCTATACGATGTAAAAACACCGTCAGTGCATGTGAATTACGAGAATTGCTTATCGATAGTACGTGAGTCATAACGAGTGCATTTCTCGTAAATGATGGATGATGCTTTAAAGGAGTTTTGAACATTTATGTCAATTAAGAATTTAAAAATGAGTATATTATGTGTTGAGGTCAAAATTTATTTTAAAAGCATTAAAAAAACATTTGTTTTTATTATTACATTATCGTTTTTGGATCTGGAGATGACCCAGACCCAGGGAACGACCCAGACCCTTTTTGCGCCCCTATAGATGGACGTTTGTGGCCATGAGAACCAGCTGGTCAATGGTAGACCAGCTAGGCGGTGGTAGGGTTATGAAAACCCCAAGTTTGATTTGAATCCCAACCATGGGTTGGCCAAGTGGGCGGCAACCCATGGCAGTTTTGAAAGGTTTTTAGTGCAGCCTAAATGGCGCACTTCTAGAGACTAGAAAGGGGCAGCAACCCTAGGACATTTCTTGTAACTTTCTAAGGCTTTAATGGCTTTTCAAAACCCTTTTGAGTGGCATTTTTGAAAAGGGTTTAAATCATTTCAAATAATGGATTTTGATAGGTGGAGTGGGCGGCCATGGAGGGGTGTGTTTCACCCTAGCCCTCCATCCATTCCGGATTAATCCTGGCCGTCCATTCTAGAACCCTAGGTACTTATACTTTGAAGAAAGAAGGAAAGCCCTAATGGGCGATTTTCCTTCTCTCTCTCTTCCCTTCATTCTTTCTCATTCTCTATCTCTCTTTCCCTCATTCACTCTCTCTTATCTCTTTCTCCCATCCGTGGACACACTCTTCCTTTGAAAGCCGTCGGAGGTGAGCTACCATGTCGCATCTCAATATTTGTGGTTTTCGTGTGAGCAAGCTCTCATGTTTTTTTTTGTGTTGGTGAGGAATTTTCTCACCATGATCTTCTTTTATGGAAACCGTGTATTCCTTCATGAAGACCATTCTTCCCATGGTAGGCTTTGCCATGAATGGGAAATGGTCGGATTAGGTGCTCTAAACTCCAAGTTATTATTTTGTTATTCACAAACGTGTACACGCACTTATGGCACCGTGTTATTGTCCATCTTATGTTGTTTTGATGCAAACTGTAGGGTTGGATGTTGTGTCCTTGCGAGAGCATGAGTAATCTTTCTATTTCTCGCATTTTCTTTTGGTTTTTCCTTGCTTTTTTCCATGATCTTTGGGGATTCATGGTAGCCTATGGTTCTGCCCTTTTATGGCAACGAAGCTGGGCTATCATGGTGCGTTTTGGATGGCTAGGTGGCCTTTGGACCCACCCTTCTTGGGTTCGGGTGCGGCTGGCCTGGGCTAGCCGAGGCCGGGCCAGGGTGGTCCCACACCACCAGCTTCTTTCCAGTTCGGTGGGGCTAGTCCAGACTGCTGGACGTGTCCAGCAGTGGGGGTGGCACCAGGCCGACCGCCCACGTACCAGTCTGGGCGCCTTCCTCCTTCCCTCTTTGGTTGGGCGTGACCCTTAGCCGAACCCACCATCTTGGGTGGCTGTGGGTATGGTTCCATTTGGCCTGACATGGTCTGGACCGAATCTGGTCCAGACCTGTCAGAGGCCCTTAGCCGAACTGGGTTCGGTTAAGGGCACTTCGCCCTCGTGCCAGCTAAGGCTGGTGCTCCTTGGACCGGCTGCAACCATGTTGCAGTAGGTAGGTTACGACCGGGTGCAGGCAGACGTCATGCACCCCTCCCTTTGGTGTTGGTTGAGTCAAACTCGGGACCGAACGTGTGGTCCAGACCTTGCTCAGGTCTGAGCACGCCCATTTGTGGGTCTGGTCCAGACCTGGGTTTTTCTTGGTGGCTGCGACCCACGTGTGTGGTCTTTTCCCCGGACCAAACCCACTTGGACCAGGTTTTTCAGTCCCTGCAGCGAGCTGAGTGTAGACGCCTTGCAGCATAGTCGGCTGCCCTCTTTTGGTTCAACAGAGCCGCCTAAACCGGGCCCTGCTGTGTGCGTGTGGTGCCCCACGGCACCGTGAGGCTAGTAAGTTTGCGGGTCTGATCTGGACAGACTCCAGCTTAGCCTTTGGGATTTTCTCCCACTCGTAGGAACCCATACGTCACGCTATCTTGCCTTGTTAGCGAGCCTCAAGGCTGCAATTTTTGGGGCTGCATATGAGTATCGTGCGGTTCCAATCGACCGATAAGTCCATAGTTTTGACTCATCACGTCGTGGACGAAGAGTGCGCGATTGTCCAAAGCAAACTTATATATACATAGTTATGTATGCATAAAGAAATGGTAAACCCGTCGATATGCGTAGTGTGGATTCACACTTTTGTGCGTATGTCCGCTTTTGCATAGAACGCAAAGTGCTTGCAAATGATACCTTATTGAATGCCTTCAAATAATATAAGATTTTTGCGTAATTAAGAAACTTATGGCGTATGTCAAACGAAATAATGCAATTGTGGTGCTTCTCTTGTCATACATTACTGGCACCATGGCATGTCACAAATTATTTATTTAAGCGTATCATCATGTGTTATGTGACGTAGTGTTATGAAGAAGTTCGTATAGCATGTACACTGTCACACACTCTAGCATGAAAGCTAGCGCACAAATGAGTGCAATCACATGCTCATATTTGTTATGTTTGGATGTACGAATCACCTTGGCAATTAAATGTGTTCCCTAAGTACGAAGGGATCTTGAGGCACATATATGGAGATTTTAGTATTTTAAGACTTATGTGATATTTGGAACGCCTTGGCAAGTTTTGGTAAGGGTGATGGCCCCACCTCGTGAGACGAACTCACTTATGTTAGAGATACATAGTTTTTATATGCTTTTACACGTCTCGTGATTCGTTTCTAGAGATGCCTTACCGTGGCAAAATGTTTGTAACTGTCTCATCATGATGCACATTGCTTTGTATTGTTGCATTGCTTGTTCTCGTACTTGTCGCAGGATGCACAAGTATGTTCACACACACCTATGCTTTGCTTGCATAATTCGCTTAATTGCATTGACTTATGTTCTAAAAGTATGTTATTGCTAGTAGTTGTCACTTATTGCTCCATGTGTAGTTTTGCCACTCTCTTTATACTTGCTTATGCTATACCTGTTCAATTATTGCGAATGAATGAATGATAATGTTAAGTGTATCATGATAGACTTGCTTTCATTTTTCCACATATTGGTATATTGTGTTTTGGTTCGCCTCACCACCTCGCAAGAGGTCTGACCCCGTTTTATGGGAGTGCAGGTGTTTGCTTATAGGTGAGCGATGGAGCTCGATGTGCGGCGGAAGACATGAACCCACACTTCTAGAACATCAAAGATCTTGGCAGTTGGTTTTTGTAAAAATGGAAATGTTGTATCATCTTATAAAATGTGGTTAATAAAATGTTTCATCTTGTTGTTCTTTGTAACTCGCCCAGAATTTCTACTTGTTTTTCCCTTTTGGTTTTTCCGCTTCGCATAATGTATTTAAAAAAATATATATTTTATCCTGAAAATCTAAAGGATTTTCCAAGCTAGGATTCTGGGGCGTTACAATCTTGGGATTGTCTTCTGAACCGATATTGACATCCTCAGTCGGATCTTGCACTAGAGTGGATGGTTCATCCTGCTTCTGAACTGAGGCAAATTCTGGCAATTCTTGAAGAAACTGATCAAATTCTGCATACTCATCTGACTGCTTTGCAACTTTGCCATTTTCTGTGTTGGTTTGACTCAGTGAATTGTTGTCGACTTCTGGAAAGCTTTTGGATTGAGAACGAGCTTCTTGATTGCTCGGGAATGCATTATGAAATTTGGAAAAGAAA
The DNA here is from genome assembly GCF_984573655.1 of Nuphar pumila. Taxonomy (NCBI): domain Eukaryota; kingdom Viridiplantae; phylum Streptophyta; class Magnoliopsida; order Nymphaeales; family Nymphaeaceae; genus Nuphar; species Nuphar pumila. The sequence goes on from NC_143249.1 coordinate 131,883,298, forward strand.
TTTGATTCAGAGAAAATCGCTTATCGAATAGCATTTGAAAAGAATCATGAATAAAATGACAATGAAATTGTAAAACGAGGAGATAGTGTAAGGAGATAGATGGCATCCAGATAGACAAAGAAACTTGAAATTTTATTGATTTTGAATTGATCAAAGACATTGATAGAATGAGACATTTATTTGGAAAAGAATAGAAAGGAAATACAAAAAATGATTCTCAATGTGACCTCTTAACAAAAACAGTCTTCTTTTGTGAGCTTTTGCCAGAAAATCCTAGTCTTGCTTTATGATGATGATGTTCTAGAATCATTGGTTCAACACGACCATCTTCATTTTTGCTCAAGCCTTTGAAAGGCTGGTAGCCATGCTTCAGAAGCAGATCAAATCCTTTCTTTGCTTTCATGAACTGAGGAAACAACGGGTGGTCTTTGAGAGTGTTGTAGTCGAGTCGACCTCCAATCTTGAAGAACTGAGGACCTCTCCATCGGGTCATGGCTATAGTATGCATGGATGGCTCTGATTTCTGGAGTATTTCTAGACTCTCTCCGAGACTGACTTCTTCACTTTCCCTGATGCTAAGGATATCTGCGGTGAACGGGCCTGGGAATCATGGGTTGTGGGAGTCTTTCTTCTGGATCCTCTCCCAGTACAGTTGTGATCATCCCACCTTTAGACCACTATACACTGATGAAGAGTGAAAGGCACCGTATTTGTATTGTGGATCTAGGGTCTCCCGAGAAGCAAGTTATAGGTGGGTGGCACATTTACTACATGAAAGAGTACTGAATGCACTGAATAGTTTATAAAGACTTCTAGGAAAATCTTTCCTTTTGCTGTTTGGCCATGGTTGTCAAATCCATAAATGGTTATGGGATCGGGTATATACTCTTCTTCTTTGATGCCTAGCGTCTTTGCTGTCATCTCGGGACATATATTGAGGCTACTGCTTCCATCAACCAGCACATGGGGTACTGTCATTCTCCTTGCTCGAACAACGATGTACAAGGCATTGTTATAGAAAGTGTGAGGTTTTGAGAGATCTTCATCCGAGAAGGTGATTGACGCATTTGTCATGCCTGAATTTACAATTTGAGCCATGTCTTCAGGCGGGGTATTGGGTTTAACTTTAATTTTCCTAAGCAAATCGTCCAATACTTGTTGATGCTTGCAAGAATTTTTAGCTAAGTCTAAAATTGAAACATTGGACGAAGCAGTTAATGGCTTTTGAGTTGACATTTCTCCCTTTTCTGGCACGGGCTTGTTGAACTGTTTATGGAATTCAGGAATCCCTTTTACTTTCTTAGGGGATGCCCTCATAGGTTCTGCAGATACTTTCAGTTTGCTAATGGCTGAGATAAGGTCCATTTTCTTTTCACTGTCGGGTCATGCTTGATGCAGCACGAGAACTTAATGCTACACTTGGATGTCTTGTTCTGGACATGGAGTTATGTGATCCTGAGGCTGAAAAGGTTGTTCAGTGACCACTGTTGTAGAGTGCGGAGGAAATGGTTGATTTAGAATGTCAATCTTCTCATCTTCATCTCCTTCCACCAAGAGATTCTTGTCGATGTAGTCCTGGACAATATTTTTTAGAATGAAGCAGTTCTCAGTGTTGTGTCCCACTGTCCGATGGAACTTGCAGAATTGGTCTTTCCACTTCCCCATTAGCACAAGGGGATTAGCCAGCCTAGGAAAATTGATCATTTCTTTTGACAACATATACTCGAGCACATCTTCGAGTGATTGGTCAAGAGGTGTGAATTTTCTGTCGTAGCTCCACCCTTCATGCTTGGTCTTATCGCGCAGTTTTGGTCCTTGATCTTGTTGAGGGGGATTGCTTTATTGGGGAGCAGCCTTCCCTTTCTGATCACCTCTGGAATTGCTTGCGCCATAACAGTAATCTTTCTTCTACCCCTTTTAAGGATTGTGACTATTATTGTTGGCAGAATATGTAAAATGAGCTTTCTTTTTCTGCTCACCCTAGTGGTTATTCTTGGAAAATGTGAAGCCTTCATAGACTTCATTCTCCACGCTTAGCTCGAGCCATTCGGCTCATTCAGTTAGCTTGATAAAAGTCCTAGATGGCATAGTGGAGATTAATCCTCTTAGAGGCTGCGAAAAATTGTTGAGGATCAGGGATAAAGCATGTCTCTCTGATATGGGGTCTCTCATTTTGTTGCAAGCTTACCTCCATCGATGAATGAAATCCCTTGCCTTTTGATTTTCATTCTGCCTTAGATTGCAGAGATGACTTAATGTTCGGATGCATCCTCTACTTGCAGTAGTTGGGTTCAATCCTTAGATCTTAAGGATAACCACGACCCCAAAACCCATGAGTGACTGAGGCCATCGTGGACTCTATCAGGTCCAAAGTAAAACACGTGTCACTCAAGGCTGTACCATCACTGTCATTCCACAGTGAGCATAATTCCTGAAGGGGTCTGCCAGTCTTATAATTACTTGGACAGAATCTGCATGCCATTTAGGCAGCCCGTGCTTTCAGCACTACGGGAGTATGTACCCGACCCCATTCAGTCTTCCCCAACACAGTCATTACTGAGGGGGTACCCCTAACACGATCTTCAACCGCGGGGTATGTGCGACCTTAAGTCTTATTCATATGCATGCAGAACACCGCTCTTTGGCACTTCGGCCACCACGAGCATCACACCTCTTTGGGTGGAAACAACACACTCTGGCTCTTCGGCCCTTACGAGTCTGGTTGTGTAACCGTTCTCAATGAGCATGCATATGACTCGATCTAAATAGATCGGCTACTCGGCGTATTTTTATGCAACGAGTCCAACCTAGCCAAGGCGCAACCTCTACTCCGGCTCAGCGGCCCTTACGAGCAAGGTGCCCTTGCAGGCACAAGGATACGAGCCGATCTGGCCTCGTTCCATCAACGGACATCATTATGCCGTTCCATTGGTTTCGGCAGCTCTTCTGCCGACCATTTCGTCAGCACCTCCCCTGCTCTACCGGCAGTGGTACGACGAACCCTTCTACGTTGTAGAGGGCAAACCATGAACTGGGTAGCACTCTGCTATATGTCAGAGTATCCTGCTACGTTCTTTCTGAGCTATTCTTAGCTTCTTCAGAAATTTCAGCAGCACTTCCTCTCTTTTACGGAGAAAGCGTGCGTTTCTTTTATCTATTTCAGCGGCATCTCCCCTATTTGGTGGGAAATCGCTACGCTTAACTCGGGAAATGGACGCGCACCGTTGTGCATACTTTGCATCCATCAAGGTTGCAGGAACCCTGGGCCATAGCCAGGCCATACGTATTTGACTTAGTCTTTACGTAAAGAGCATTTTGCCAAAAACCGAAGCCTTTCCAATAGGGGCTTCATTCGTCAAGCAGAATCTTGAACGAGGAGCGGTCAGGGAATCGCATTGGCGATTTGGAGTTGATCTCCATTTGAACGCTCATTTACGCGCCATATATGTAGTATAAGCAGAAGCCTGTGCTTTATACAACGGCGGCGTAAAGAAATGCATATACTATTGTTCAGGGTGTGTAACTGAACGAAATATTCTACATATATAACAAAACAGAAGCCTTGGCATTGTTCGACGCGACGGCGTAAGTAAATACATTGCATAATCGGAAGTGCAATAATCGGAAATGCAGAAAACAGGGAGCCTTGGCATCATACGACGCGACGGCAAAGGTAAATTACATAGCCTGTGCGATATAGGACGCGTCGGCAGAATCAGCAGATATACACCTAGATCCGTATCCAACGATAGTTACGAGGCGAGCGCGTGAACACCGAAATGTCCTAGAGGGCTCAACCAAGAACTAGGGCGAGATACCATTTTTGAAGAACGCATATACTGCGCATTCGAACATATATATCTGACGATAGTTACGAGGCGAGCGCGTGAACACCGAAGTGTCCTAGAGGGCTCAACCAAGAACTAAAGCAAGATACTACTTCAGAAAGTATATCTATATACAAACAATCAAATACTTGAGAGAGATGGTTTAATGAAGCGAACTTACTTCAATTTGAGGAAGAAACGACTCCGATTGCTTCAAACGCTTCGAACGAGGCTCGACTTCGAAAAAGGATCAACTTCGAACTTCGGACGAAAAAGGACTTGGACTTTGACTTTAAACCAAACCAGGTTCAAGTCAAGTCAACTGGGTTCAGACTTAGGTCAAGTAGGTTCAGACCTAGGTCAGGTGGGTTAGGACCAGGTCAGGCAGGCTCAGACCAGGTCAAGCAGGCTCAGGCTAAGTCAGGCAGGCTCAGACCAGGTCAAGCAGGCTCAGGCTAAGTCAGGCAGGCTCAGACCAGGTCAGGTGGGCTCAGGTGGGCTAGGCTAGGTAGGGGAGGTTTGGAAAAGGAAGAGAGAGAGAGAGGGGTTGGCGATTTTTAGAGAGAGGGGGGCTCCTCTATTTATAGGAAGTGAAACTTGGGCCCCAAGTTTCACTTTTACCCTTATACCCCTTGGCTTTTCAGAAATCCCTTCCATGGAAGGTGCTGGAAGGAGCTGGAAGGTCCTGGAAGATGCTGGAAGGTGCTAGAATATTCTAGAATATTCTAGAATATTCTAGAACATTTTCTGAGAAATATTTCTGTGGGTCCCACCAATATTTCCGTGGGTCCCGCAAAAATTTCTAGTTTTCGGCGATTATTTTCCGAAAAATTCTGAGTAGGCCATTATCTTCGTATTGATGCAACTAAGAAAGTTGGCTCGCAGGAATCCTTTGATTTCGTTCAAGTAGGAAGTTATGGCTTCCAGAGTGTTTGAGCATATATTCGTGATTGGACGAATATCCTAAGTATAACTGGCTCGCAGGAATTGATTCGTTTCGTATTCTGAGAAAAAATGCTATTTTTACCGGTAATTGCCTCATGAATTTATTCAGATATTTTCTGAAAAATTGCGGGTCTTACATGCCATTCGTGTTCATCCACGGTGAATTTTGAAAGATTGAGATATATGCATCATGTAATCAGGATATTACTGAAATCAAACTATATGAGATGCAACCTAATCTAAGCAGTAAAAGTAAATATTATTCCAAGGTTTACATTTGATTGTTACATTGCTAACATAAAGTAAAAAAAAAAATGAAATGGAGCCAAGGAATCAACATCTTCTAGATTTTCCTGCAAAATGAGAATTAGTACAAGATAACCAAGGAAATGGACATATATATATAATATATACAAAGAAGAGATGTGCATATATATCAAAATTGCTAAATTGGTGCTAAATGATATGTAACAATGGAGGTGTATTTATATGAGAATATAGTTATATGAATGCTCATATATGGAAGTAAATGCACATGAAAGGATATATGTATATATATATAAGTATATGTATATATTTATATATATATTTTCATAACATATATATATATATATATATATATATATATATATATATATATACATACATATAGGTAGATATACAATATATATACATATATATAGATATATATATACATATAATGAGAAATATATACATATAATAAAAAAAAATATACATACTAATGGAAATTACATATAATGGGTAAAATCAGAAAATACAGGTATATACAGTTTCTGTAGGGGATTTCACACAGCCGTATTTCCCAAATTACAAGGTAATTTTCGATAAAAATGGGTATGGAGCTTCCCTATATATCTATAACCAAGCATACCAAACATGGTCTGTAAAGCCTGGATGGATATTAAAATATTCATACATGAACAGGGCCAATTATCCAGACTGGGCTCCTGCCGAAAAGAGAATGGATAAAGGATGATGGGTATACAAATCCCATGAATGCTGTTGCCTTTTTACACAATGAAAGATATGGTTGTTGATGCTGATATCAAATGCTCTCTATACTACAACAGGGTCTAAATTTAGGATAAGGTGACTTACAGGGAAGGAAATACGATATGAAAATCAAATTACAGCTGTGAGGAGTGATTAACATTACAGACTGTGTATGAGGCTCTTTGATGTGTGGGGGGTTTATCTGTACAATAGGTGAAGCAATAACCTATGCCATTTACAACATGCGTAGAGAACAAAACTGGGTAATGGAATGAACATGGGTGGCTGGTGAATAACAAGGAATATTCGGGTAGGTAAGTAATGAAATGGAAATATTTAAATCACTATGGCACTTACAAGTAATGGAATGGGATCACACCAGTATGCAGAGGTTACCTATAATGGGTAAAACCGATACATATGATAAGAAATAACAGACTGAGGCTAAAGGGATTTCATATGTAATCTAGCTAACATTAGATATGTGACAAAAATCAGCAATAATGACATCTGGAGACTTAAAATTGATATTACTGATAACATCACTTTGCTATTCAGCATTCTCATACAGACCATGGTTATCACCACCAGCTATGTGGTTTCATCGGCTGCAAACATGATGCCATCCTAACACAACTAGCCAGGGAACCATGAATATTTATAGTAATCCATTAGATTGAAAACATACTACTGCCACCACCCTCAAGCGGCTTCACTAGTCTCATCATCAACAATCACTAAGAATCTACCTGAGGGATCCACAGCTAAAAAGGGGAAAACTGATCTTCTTTCCAATGATCACTGTCTATTCACTGAAAACAAGGACAGCTGAAGGCAGGACATGGCATTTCATTATAAAACAGAATGTAGGAATGCAGGTTTTTTTTTTTATACGTATGAAGAGCCAAACAGTAAACATCTGTTTAACATATTCACAGTGCATGTGCGCTTAACCAATGTACAACTTCCCTTTTTCCTTTATTCAACTTGCAACCTTAAGATCTGTTGGCAGTGTGAATACAGAATACAAAACATTGAGTATTTTATACAGCCTCAATCCACTTGTCCTAATCGTGCAAGTTTCTTTAGGGTTTTTTTTTAGGTGTTAAACAAAAGCCTCATTAGATCATCCCGACTTTCCAAGAATCATGTTTATCATGAAGTTTGAGTGATGTACGCAGAGAACTCAATATGTTCAATGGAATATCAGAATATATCAAACTAATGTTTATATAATTGTGTTCAGCAGATCATATTTAAATTAGCAAAATCTAGCCACAAAATAAGGATTCATTTTCCAAACTTGTTCATGCATGTCTTACTAGAAAAATAATAAACTGGATTTTACAAGAACACATAATGAGTATATGCTTACATTGTTCCTGCAACACGTGCTGATATGAGAAATATTGTTTGGAAAAAGTGAGAAATACACCCACCTTTTTTATTTCTCTTTGGGGTTTTCAGCTTGGAGGCCCTTTTGCTTAAATTGAACTTTATATATTTCTCAATTCCAGCTAAACAGCATTGTAGATCCTGCTCCAATCGATTTGTAGACAGCAGATATGTTCTATGCTGCTGGACTGAAGAAGACGCAGGACTTCCTCTGCTGGTGGGCTGAAGAAGACGCAGATGGTGATAAACGATGGCTGGACTGCAGAGGATGAAGGCGTTGGATGCTGTTTCTATTGCTGGGCTGAAGTGGATGGGGAAAACGTTGATGGAGGTCCTGCGGCTGAGCTGAAGTGGAGGTGAAAGGGGGAATGCTGGAGAGTTAGGGGAAAAGGAAAGGTGGGCGACAAATGCTGAATCTCTGCTACAGCTGAAGGATGATGGGCTGAAAGAGATGCAGACGTTGGCTGGGCTGAAAGAAAGTGCATGAATGGACGTCTTGCTGAATGATGTTTCCTTTTGCAGGTGGGCTGGAGAAGATGAAGACTTGGCTGGGCTGCGGCTGAGGATGGACTGAAGGAAAAACCACCAAAACCTGCTGCTTCCTCTGCTGCTGGGAAGAAGCCTCCTGCGAAAACCCAAAAAGACAAGAAAATCACGATTTTTCCTCTCCCTTCAATCGGCCCAGGCCCCCTTTTTAAAGATTTTTCTTCTCTTTCAAAAGATCCAGCTTCCTTTCCCTTTTGAAAATCCGTTACCTTCGTTGAAATTTTTTTTTAAAACCGTAGCATTAAAGGTAGCCGTTTTCAAAAGGGCGCCTCCTGCCTTTTTTTTCAAAAAAATGTGTTTCATTTACCTAAGTTTTGGGTTAAATGATTTTTTTTTTTTTTGAAAATATGGCCGTTTCCTTTTACAATTTTAAGTAAGCAAATTAATAAAAGAAATAAAAAAAAATGAATAATGAAATAAATGAGAGGCTTTTATGGAAATGCCACCTCAATCCACTTTTAAAATCCTTTTGAAAATAAAGTTTGGTTTTGTTTTTGCAAGTCTTTTATTTTCAATTGGGGTGCCACATGTGTGTGGGCCCACTAACTAAGATAAATAAATATTGAGGAATTAAAAAGAAAAATTTGCAAATTGGTGCGATCTCCGGGTGGGTCCCGCTTGAGAATAAGAAACTTACCTGGGAGTCTGAGTATGATGCTAGTTCAAAGGCGGGTCCCGCTCCATTTATTTGAAAATAAAAACAGGAGAAATAGCTTCTTTTTTGGAATTTTTATAATACGAAATAAAACTTTGTTTGTTTTCAAAAATTTGGAAAAATTGGTTTTTCAGGGCAGGGATATGGATAAAATAAATGTAAAAAATTTTGTAAAGAGATTTAAAATCTTTTTGCAAAAAGTTTTGAGATAAAATCTTTAAAATCAATTTCCAAATATCCAGATTGTTTTTCTTGAGAAAAACTTTTGTAATTCAAAGTCCTGGGGGTAAAATGGGAAAATTGGTAATTTTGAATACCCAGGTTTTTGAAATCAATTTTGAAAAGTTTAAAAATCAAATCTAGATTGACAATTTTGAAAATCAGGAGTGTTGGATCTCAAACTGACATGCTATACAGTGAAATGATGCAATGCTGTGCAAAGACATGTTCTATGAAATGTCACTCTGAGCTCGGACTTGGAAATTCTAGCTTTTTGTCCAGACAAAGGATTTTGAAATTTTGCAATTTGAAGATGTCTCTGAACCTAAATATAGAATTTTTGAGGCTCAAGAATGAAATTTAGGACTTTCTGCAAGGTTCAATCTTGAAAAATGACTATTTTGCCCTTCATTACATCTGAAGAATTAAAATATGATGATTGAGGGCGATGTCAAGAAGGTGAGTGAAAATTTGGGGTGTTTACAGGCTCAGGTTTGTACCCTTAACCTGATCGAGCAGAAAATGGAATACCTCTTCAAAGGAGACTCAGGTTTGTGCCCTTATCCTGATCGAGCGGAAAATGGATGGTATGAAGGAACCTTCAGATTTTGCACAGTAAGTCCGACAGGGGTTTTGCAAAAGGAAGGAAAATGGGGTCCCTAAAGCTTGAAAAGGGGTTGATTTTGGGTGTCTCATTACTGAGACTAAATAGCTTTTGAGATTGGTGACCTTTTGCGAGAAAATGATTGGTGGTTTGACCTCGAACCGAAATTGGACTGCCTATGGTAGAACAGTGGGGACACAGGGAAGTGTGCGAATCAGAGAGCTCACGCTCTCAAAGAAGGGAAGGAATCAAGTCCTTAAGAGGGATTTAAAATTGGTGTCAGGATGTATCAAGCTCTCACTTCATGTCAGGATATATAGAAAGTATTGTCAAAATATTGAGAATTCTGTTGTTGATTCAAAATATTTGAAATTGATGCATATTGTTGTAAAGATATTCCTTCTTTTCTACCTGAAGCATTACCTCCAAACGAGCTTCACTTCGTAGAATCCAGATTGGGAATTCAAATTACTTGTGATTGACCTTCTTCTAGGAAGCTATCATTTTCCTTGATATGAACAGGAAAGAGAATTTGATATTATGAAAGTAGTTGATGAAAGGATATTGATAATAGAATTTCACAGATTTAAAGAAGATTCTTGATAGATTTGGCGGTTTGATATCCTGGGAGCTTCTCTCATGATAATCTTTCTCCACTCTTTTTGCTCTCTTGAGTTTTGGATACATTCTTCTTTATTTTGGAGATGTTCTGACTTTTTCTCTCTTTCTCTCTTTTTTTCGGGAAGGGTACGTCACAAACTCCTTCAACTTGGAGATGTTTCAATCCTTCTTTGCCTCAGGGGTCATGCTGATGATATTGGCTCATTGGCTGGGAGATCTTTGGATGATAGCTGAAATTAAATACCTTTTAGGGATTGTCGAGAGGTTCATCGCATCTGCCTTCATCTCGACAGTGCTTTGGACTTTCCCTGGAAGGATCCGTCACAAACTCCGTCATCTTGGAGATGTTTCAAATCTTCTTTGGCCCCGGGGGTCTACTCGCTTAATTCGCCTTCACCTTGACGACAATTGAGAGATCCCTTTTCCGGATATTTAATTTCAGCCTAGGTGATTATGAGGGGAACAGGGCTTGGGTGAATTCTCTCTTTTTCTAGCGCTCAGAATATTTCCACTGCCTCATTTTCACAAGAATGGTCTTTAAAGATGTGCCATTGACTGCGATCAATATCAATCATCTATGGCTTTGCAATAACATTGAATATTCTTTTCTCGCCATATCGAGGACTTATCCTTCATCCTTTTGGTTGGCCAATAAAAAGAATTTGAATTTTGAATCTCTTTTCGCAAAAGTTTCATTCTTTTGGAGGTAATGCTGAAGGTAAACTGAGGTAAAGATTCATGTAATAAAGATTCTGAAATCAACAAATAATTTGATTGACAAATTGACAAAGTTTTCTTGAAATCCTGGGTGAAAGATAGCATTTGAGGTCCGGCTTAACGCATCCGTGACGAAAATTATCTTCTTCTTTCCCCAAAGGAGGCGACTATCAGTTCACTGGGAACAATATCAGTTCAATTAAGAACGACCATCTTTAGGAATAATATCAGTTCAATTAAGAACGATCATCGGTTTGCTGGGAACTATATCCGTTCAAGGGAGAACGACCATCGGCTCGCTGGGAACAATATCATTTCAAGGGAGAACGACCATCGGTTCGCTGGGAACAATATCAGTTCAATTAAGAACAACCATCGGTGGGAATAATATCAGTTCAATTAAGAACGATCATCGGTTCGCTGGGAACTATATCAATTCAATGAAGAACGACTATCAGTTCACTGGGAACAATATCAGTTCAATGAAGAACGACTATTAGTTCACTTGGGAACACTATCAGTTCACTCAGAACATTATCAGTTCAATGAAGAACGACTATCAGTTCACTTGGAACACTATCAATTCGATGAAGAACGACTATGAGTTCGCTGGGAACATTATCAGTTCGAGGAAGAACGACTATCAGTTCATTTGAAACACTATCAGTTCGATGAAGAACGATTATCAGTTCGCTTGGAACACTATCAGTTCAATGAAGAACAACTATTAGTTCGCTTGGAACACTATCAGTTCGATGAAGAATGATTATCAGTTCGCTTGGAACACTATCAGTTCGATGAAGAACGACTATCAGTTCACTTTGAACACTATCAGTTCGATGAAGAACAATTATCAGTTCGCTTGGAACACTATCAGTTCAATGAAGAACGACTATCAGTTCGCTTGGAACTATTTCAGCTCAATTAGGAACGACCATCGCTGGAGATAATATCAGTTCAATGAAGAACGACCATCGGTTCATTTGGAACACTATCAGTTCAATGAAGAACAACTATCAGTTCGCTTGGAACTATATCAGTTCAATTAAGAACGACTATCAGTTCGCTTGGAACACTATCAGTTCAATGAAGAACGGGGACCATTATAGAGAGTTGGATCGCTTCTATGAATGGTTTCAGGATTATTCCTTTATCCTGAACGGGGAATAGAATTTGGATGACCTGGCGATCGAAATTGAGAATTTTGGTAATTGGAAATTGGGTGACCCGGAGGTCGAAATTGAAGAATTGAATGACCCGAGGGTCGAAATTGAAGAATTATGGAAAATGATTCAGGTTTATCCTTTAACCTGAATGGGAATTTTGATGCAAATTTAATGTAAATGAATAAGATTGAATGCAAATTGATGCAAATGAATGCAAAATTAATGCAAGTGAATGCATATATATGCAAAATGAGAGATTGGTTTATCCTGCCTGCATACAGGAAGTTTTGAGGTAAAAATTTAAAAAAAAATGCCCCAGTGTAACTAGGGAGGAAAATTTTAAATAAAAGAAGGATAATTAATGAATAAGGCGACAAGTCTCTTGACTGATAGACGTCCTTAAGATCATTCCTCATAAGGGATACATTGTGAAAAGGAAGAAGAAGCAAATAAGATGGCACCAAGTTATTAAAAAATTCGATGACTTTATTGATGCTTTAAAATCAAGGAAAAAGAATGGGATTACATTATTCTTTTGAAAAAGCCAGATGAGAAATGGGAAAGTGTCGGCATTGTCATCTTCTGGAATGATTGTGAAAAAATCTTTGTCAGGATGACTAGTCCTCCTTTTCATCTTCAACGAGGAGCTTCTTATCAATGCAGTCTTGAACAATGTTCTTAAGGACGAAGCAGTTTTCTGTATCGTGCCCTACTGCTTGATGAAACTTGCAAAACTGTTCTTTGAATCTGCCCATAATTGCTGGAGGATCAGCGGCTTTAGGCAACCGGACAATGTCTTTCGCAAGCATATACTCGAGGATACTCTCGAGTGTCTGATCCAGAGGGGTGAATTCTCGATCAGTTCTCCAGTCCTTGCGCTTTAATTTTTCTTGATCTTTCTTTTGATGCTGAGGATTGGAGAAGTTTATCTCTATTGATGTCTTTCCCTTTTTGCCTTTTGATTCTCTCCAAATCGTTGCCATGATCATTCTTGTTTCCTTTGCTATTATTGAAAGCTTTGGCCGCAAAAGTGAAGTGAGCCTTCTTCTTTTGTTCACCTTGAGGGTTATTCTTGGAAAATGTGAAGCCTTCATAGACTTCATTCTCCACGCTCAGCTCGAGCCATTCTGCTCGCTCAATGAGTTCAACGAAAGATTTTGAGGGTGAGGTAAAGATTAATCCTCTCAGAGGTTGTGAAAAATTATTGAGGATCAGCGATAAAGCATGCCTTTCTGATATAGGATCCCTCATTTTGTTGCAGGTCTCTCTCCATCTGCGAATGAAGTCCCTGGCTTTTTCACTATCTCCCTGCTTCAGATTACAGAGGTGATTTAGCGTTGGTAGCGCTTCAGTATTGAACCAGAATCGTTCAACAAACAAATTCACGACTTTGTCGAACTCTTTCAGTTTTATAGGATTGATATTTTCCGCGTACCATTTGGTTGCAACTCCTTCCAGGCTGCGAGGAAAGCATAAGAACAGTGCTCTATTGTCTCTCTTGAACCTAGAACATTCAGCGAAGAACATGGCGAGATGTGCTTTCGGGTCGCCAGAACCATCGAACTTGATGAACTTTCGGGGAAGGTTTTCTAGATTTTCATCACCTTCTAAGCCATCATAAAAGTCCTCGCTAGTGAAGACTTTCTTGCCCTTGTCGTGGGCTTGCAGATCTTTTACCACTCTAGCCATTTCTTTGAACTGCGCTTGCAAGGGCTCTTCTGCAACTTGACTTCTTGGTTTGTGGCTCCTCCTTTGGCCACGATTCTAGAATGCCAGATGCACCTCATACTCTTCATCAGTGTTTTCAGTTGAGTCTGCTTCATCTGAAATCTCCTCTGGCTGGACCTGCTTTTTGGAAGCCTTCTTATCCTTGTGACTATGGAACTTCTCTCTGAATGGATTTCTTTCTGAGCTGGCCCCGGGCTGCTCATTCATCATCTTATTCATCGTTTTTTGGAACATGGCATACATTTGTTGGTCTATGCCATCATCTTCTTGTTGCTGCTCTTGGCTCTTCTCGGATCGCGGGGAGTCCATTTCTTCTTCTGAGGCGGACGAGTATTGAGATGCCGTTGTTATTTTGCCTGACCTTGTCCGAACCATCAAATGTTGCGGATGCTCTCTCATGTTCTCTTTCTTTCTCTTTCTCTGCAGGACTCTGCGGGGCAAAGACAAGATTAGATTTTGAGGAAAATTTTTGGATTTTTGGAAGAAAATATTGAGAAAAATATGGTAGACCATTGGAAGATTATCCCATTACTAGGGATTGAGTCGTCGTAAGGATTACGACAATTGTGTTGTCATCCTTTTGCAAGAGAAATGAACAATGGAGAATATGCCTTGTTACCTAGGCGAGGTCGTCAACCACGAGGAAAATACCATATTTTTTTTTGGAAAGAGATATCTCTTGGAAAACAATCCGCAAACGGATTCAGAATTAGGAGAAGGCAAGTGGGTAAACAATTTCCACCGCAATAATCAAGGTATGCACGAGGAAAATAAGATGAAGAATTTTGCAAATAGATAAAAATGATTGAAAATCTAATGAGAGAAAACATATGATTTTGGAAAATTGCAGGCAAGATAAAAAATGTAGCTGGAAATTCAAGATCCAGTAGAAAGGTAGAATGGAAAATCACCTGGAGTTTTGAAAGAAATGGGATATTTAAGAAAATCATCCAGGGTTTGAGAAAGTAAAGGAAAAAGATGAGAATATGGATATTTGAAAATATTTTTGGGGAAAATATGAGAGAAATAAAGGTAGCATACAAACTCACGTCCTGCACAAACATTTATACACATTCAGCACTCTCTAAAAAGGCTGACTCTAGATGCATCATTTTGAAAACAGTTGTAGGACCCTAATCCTAACTCTAGGTTCAGATCATCTTTGTCCAATCCAGTTATGCTGATATACCCGAATCGAAATTCGAGGTACGTGGCATATAATTTCAACTCCGGTTCTAAGGTAAGGTTTTCCAACATCCTTGAGCGCCTACCGATATACTTCGGACTGTGGCCCGCGGTACGTGGTAGGGGGGCGTTAACCCAAATAAGTGGCCCAGTTGTGAGGCTCTGTCTCAAACTAGGGTTCTGGAAGAGAGCCCAGCAATGTGAAGACCGGGTAATGATAGGTAATTGAGGTTTTGAAAAAATGATCACATGCAAGAAATAGAGGGCTCTAAATCCTAGAGAGATAGATTTTTAAAACTTTGAAGAAGCATACATTGTTTGCATTCAGATCCTAAATTGAGGAGAGTTGTGTTTAGACCTAAGTCTATATGAGCATGAAAATTTCTCCTCAACCTGGTCCTACCAAACCATGCCTAAGCTATATGCAATAAATGTCAGCGAGGTCAGAATCTAGGCTCCTAGGTTCCCATGATAGCAAAGGTAAAGAGCTGACATTTTGTGAACATAATTTCGATAATTGAACTAAGTCAAACACAATTTTAGTCAGACAAGGACAGGTCCCATCACGGTCGCCAAACCTGTTATCGTCGCAAAATTTTTCCCGTCTTCCCTTCCCTGCGGAAGAGAGAGGAAAATGCTTTCGCGATTCAAACTTGACCAGATTTTGGAAATTGTTTTGAAATACTCGCCTCCATTTTGAAAATTGCGGGAAAATCCATGGGATGGGGCTCGACCTGTCGGTACGAGGTTCGACCGTTCCTACCGCCTTTAACAGGGGTAATCGAACCAAGGACCAAAATTGTGCTTGACTTAGTAAAATTATCGAAATTGTGTTTTATCCTAAATGCAAAGAGAATTCAGGCATGTGCTATGAGATTTTGTAAAATGCAAGTTGGAAAAACATGATGTATGCTTGGAAAACATTTGGAGTTGAAAGATATTTCTCAGAGAAAGTCAATTTCTCAAAAAACTCGGATGAAAGGGGTTTTGAAATCACGAGAAAGTTCATAAAGATGTGGGAAAATCATGAATGGATGAAAATCTTGAGAAAATTGAAAGAATTCTTGAGAAAAGGGTAAACATTTGAAGGAAAAATGCTTGTCAGGAAAAGCTTCAAGTTTTGAAAGCTTTCTTTGAAAAATGATTGAAATTCATTAGAAAACCAATTTGGGGAAGGAAAATTGAAACTCGGGAAACTGAAATCCTGAGAATCTTAGCCTTGAAACACTTGGAAATTGATTTTGATCTTTGAGAAAGATGAGAGACTCCTTTTGAAAATCTTGAGAAAATAACATTTTCCATGGAAAACTGTGGAAAAACTTGACTTGGGAAAACCGATTTTGAAAAATTCTCAGAGTTTCTTGAGAATGAAATTTCTTGAGAATGAAATTTTCTTAAGAAAATCATGAGAAAACCAATGATTTCATGATGCAAATGATATGAGTGAATGAATGCACTTTGAAAAGATTTTCTGAGAAATTTGTTGAAAAAATGTGTATTAAGTCAAAATAAATCCTTCACATATTCTGACTGTGGCCATGAACATGTTCAAAGCTTAATTGATTTAATGCACAATACTTTGCAAATTTGGAAATATGATGTGCAATTTGGAAGGTAGCCTAAGAGTGTAGGCTCAGTGTGACTGGTAGAAAGATGATGGATCTGGGTATCGTCCATATTCCGACTAAGGCCGTAAATATAGACTCCACCGAGTTCATCAACTCCCTAAGAGTTGGTGCACGTGCCATTCATGTACATCCATAGTGCTTTTGAAATAAAATGCATGAATCACATAAACAGGATATTGCAGGAATTTAAACTATATGATATGCATCATAGTCTAAGCAGAAAATTAAATCTCTTATTCCAAAATTTACATTATTACATCACTAAATTAATGAAATAAAGGGAAATTGCAGACTTCAGTTCCTTCTTTTGAATGTCCTTGCCAAACTTGAAATGGGGTTAGCTTAAATATGTGGATTTTTCCAACATTTTCCAATAATATTCTGAAATTATTGGACTTAATTGGATATAAACCCTATTTTCATGCTTTCTTGATATTTTATATGATATAAATGCAACAAAATTAAGTAGAAAATAGTTTGAAATTCGAAATTGTGGTCAAAATAACCAAAATACCCCTAATATTAAGGTTACACCTTTAAAATCAGGGTTTTTTGAAGGAAATTTTGGTAAAATTAAGATTTTGAAATTCGAATTGAAACAAATGATGATAAAATGCATGATGAGACATGATGACATGCTTCTAAACACCTTAGGACTGTAAAATCAGAATTTTGACATGCTATCATTCATAAAAAATAACGATTTTCGCTTGGGTCAGGGTCCCGCGGGGCCCTGTTTTGATGATACGGCTAGACTGAGCATCAAACGAATTCAAAATGCTGTCAAATTCGGTATGGAGCATCTACCTATTCTGATAAATATCCTAGAATGTTAAAACTCATGAAATGACATGGTTTAGATACTAAAAGTTAAAGAAAATCCTAAAAAGGGCGAATTTCGCCTACGGACCCAAACCAAATGCAAAACTTAATGCAGTAATACGAGAATTCCACCATAGAAACATCTGAAATTTTTCATACTGGTAAATGACATGAAAATAAGCAATTTTGTCTTTAACAGCCCTAGGATTCTAACTACGGTGAGTTCGGTAAAGGGAATTTGGTTCTGACGGAGGCAAAATCAACCTAATCCAATGTAAAATTGCATACAAAATAGCATACGACCATAGAAATTTCTGATATTTAACTGAAAAACTAACGACACACACAGGAACAACTTTCATTTTTATGATTTTGGCATTTGATCAACAAGAACAGAGATAAAAATACAACTTTTCATGCCTAAATCAACAGAGTAGATAAATATCACAAAACAGGAGACTGACAAGAAAAATCCGAAACTGATAATAAGACTATTTTAAAAATCATAAAATTTCAGATGCAAACAAAGGACATTCCGAGCATGACATTCATTTTTTACAGATTTGTATTTGGAGTAACACCCAAAGAGAACCCATCGACTTAAGTCGATCCAAAGTCTCAGAGGCCCAAATCAGGCTCTGACATGTGTCCCAAACTCTTAGATTTTTGTCAGATGTCAAACAAATTTAGAAAAATGTGAGAAAATCAGATTAGATACTAGACATCATTCCGAGTTCATAAAATTTTTCGGATCAAAATTCAGATCTCATATGAAAGATATCTCGATTTTACAAGTCGGAAGTAAATTTTCAAAATGTATCCTGAGTAACAAAATCCGACCTACTATTTTGAACTTTTACTGCAGTAAACGAATTCAAATCATTCCAAATTTTTGGCAGCTTATTAGGAACACCTAAGGGCGCATACTACGATTTTTGTATAATTTTTAACGAAAAATAAATGCATAAAATGACGTGTGGACTGACTGACAAAAATAGGAAATTACAGAAATGAAGCAGAATTGAAACAAAGGCTAAAAAAAATCTAATTAATTTCTAAAATATACTAAATCAACGAAATGACATATGAACTAAATATAATTAATGCATGAATGTTAAAATCATCAAGAAAGCATAATTTTACTTTTAATATATGTCACTTTATGAGAATAGCTCGATTCATCATTCGAATGAGCTCTTTCTTCAAAACGAAGGTGCAAATCAAGACAAAGACATTATTTTGATATAACCAATTAGAATAGAGGTGCACATTGTGTTCTTTTTCTGTTTTGGAACTCTCGAAATGAATGGCTATGGATGGCTCCTCTCTCTCTTCAAATCGAGTGTCAGAAAAATCATCCTCTGCTCCTAGGTCGAGCTTGGAGTGGTATTA
Source organism: Nuphar pumila (assembly GCF_984573655.1). Classification (NCBI taxonomy): domain Eukaryota; kingdom Viridiplantae; phylum Streptophyta; class Magnoliopsida; order Nymphaeales; family Nymphaeaceae; genus Nuphar; species Nuphar pumila. The sequence continues at coordinate 131,901,762 of NC_143249.1, forward strand.
ACAAGGTAAGCACTCTGATACACTCTCTCAGATGGGCCCAAGGGGGCATGAATTCAGAGAAGCAAATGTGAAGTTCAAAAGGAAAATTTTGACTGAAGTTCAGATCCAAAAGAAGCTCTCCCTAAGCTGGGCGTGGGACCTTGTATTTGTAGCAATTCTGGAGAATTTTGAATTTCAAACAGGCTTAATCTGAGCCCTCCATGTGGCGCCAACTCAAGGCATGCCACTTGGATTTTTTGAGAATTTTGTGAGTGAGACACCTCAGCAGGGGATTTTTGGAAATTTTCAAAATGTAGCTTGATTTTCTCTGCAGGAGTCTCCCAAATGGCGCCACCTCAGAGGGTGCTACCTGGGGTTTGAAATTCAAAGTTTGCTTTTTGTAGGGAGCCCTCATGTGGCGCCACCTCATGGTGGGCTACTTTTATTTTGAATAAAATAAAAAATGAAAATTGAAGCCAAGTGGGGTTCTGAAATGGCGCCACCTTAAAAGGGAGTTTGAGGTTTAAAGCTGGAAGCAGTAGGAGCATGCCATGTGGCGCCACCTCTGAGGAGTTTGAACTCTACTTTTTCTGATGAAAGGAGATCTGGACATGTGGCAGTCCAGGATGGTTCCATACCTGACAAGTGTCAGCTTGCTGGAGGAGGTTCTTCAGATGGTGCCACCTCAGAGAAGAAATTTGAAATTCAAATGAGGTTGGCTCTGGAAGAAGGGAGGGTGGCCATGTGGCGTCATCTCATGGAGATCCTACAGTGACATGTGGCAAGAGGGAGGAAAAGGAGAGAAAGGGACACGTGTCACCATCTCAAAAAATGAATTTAGGGAGGAGACTTCAGGATTTGCGCCACCTCACCCTGGAGTTTGAATATTTGAATTGTTGCTTTTTCTGAAGGAGGCAGAAAGTGACATGTGTCACTTGCTTTTTCTGAGGAAAGCAGAGAGAGACACATGTCCCTTGCTTTTTCTAAGAAGAGCAGAGGGTGACATGTGTCACTTGCTTTTTCTGAGAAAAGTAGGGAGAGACATGTGTCATTTTGCTTTTTCTGAAGAGAGCAGAAAATGACATGTGTCCTCTACTTTTTCTGAAGGAAGCTAGAAATGACATGTGTCACTTGCTTTTCTGAGAAAAGCAGAAGTTGACATGTGTCAGTCTGCTTTTCCTGAGGAAAGGAGAGAGTCACATGTGTCACTTGCAGGAGACATAATTCAAATGGTGCCACCTCAGGGGAGACAAGCTCTACTTTTTCTGGACAGGGCAGCACATGACACGTGGCATCTTAGGGTGACCTTGGAATGACACATGGCACAGGGTGAAGATGGTGGACACTGACACGTGGCATGGAATGAAGATGATGTCTAATGACATGTGGCGGCATCTTAAGGTGTCCCCACACTGACACATGTCGGAGGATGGAAGAAGAGAGAAAATGACCTGTGGTGCCACCTCTAGGTGAACCCCACGCTGACACATGGCAGGAAAATGGAAGGAGAGAGAAAATGGTCCAGTGGCGCCAATCCAAGGACAAGGCTCCTATATTTTTGGGTTTTTCAAAACTCAGGATTTAAAAAAAAAAGCCTATGTGACACCACCTCAATGTGGGCCCCACATTGCTTCTTTATTGAAAGACAATAAAACCTCTTTTTGGAATTTTCATAAAATCTGGACTAATTGGCAAAACAGAAATTTTGAAAAGAGTTGGCCCCTGTGGGGTGATGATAGTTGAAATAGCTGACAAAAGGGCAAAATCTGAGATAAGGTGGCTGAAATCCATATTGAAAACTATCCAGATCATTTTCCTGAGAAAATATTTTGAAATTCAGAGTCCTGGGGTAAAATGGGAAGAATTGACAATTTTGAAGACCCAAGGTTTTGAAATCGATTTTGAAAATAGTTGAAATTGGAATCTGGATTGAAAATTTTGAAATCGAGAGTTCTGGACCTCGAAATGACATGCTGTGCAGTGCAGTGATATGAATTGCTCATGCAATGCTATGCAATGACATGTCTTATGAAATGTAATCTTAAATCAGGATTTGGAGATTCCCGTCTCCTGTCAGGGATAGGATTTTGAACATCTGAGCTAAAATAGAGAAATTTTGAGAGTTGCAGATGAAACTTGAACTTTTGCGGGTTCCAGGCTCAGAAAATGACCATTTTGCCCTCCGGCGATTTCAGAGGCTGAATGATGATGTTTGGTGGAAATGTCGGGAGGTGAGTGAAAATTTGGGGTGTTTACATAATGCCGTCAGGATGGTGATTCTCTGATGATGCCATTAGGGTGGTGACTCCCTAATGATGATGTTGAAGTAGTGACTCTTCAACAATGCCGTTAGAGTGGTGATTCTCTAACGATGCCGCTAGGGTGGTGATTCCTTAATGATGTTATGAGTAATGATTCTCTTTGTTTTGGTGTGATAGAGTGGTGATTCTCTAATGATAGTCATCTAGAATGGTGACTTTCTAGCGATAGCGAACTTGTGTGTGTCGCTTGAGGTTGTTCGAGAAATGTGTTTATATGACGTGTTGCTACATGATTAAGTTGTGGTATATTTTGCTTGAATTATGTGTAGTGCACCCGATAATTTTTGAATGATTGTTGCGATTATCGTTTAGCAAGCATGGTTGTCAGACCTATCGATTAATTATTATGTCTTTTTGTCATGATAGATGACTTGGAAGACCAGATGCAATTATATTATGGGCACTATGAGCAACCTTGTAGAGGTTGTGCAACAAGTGGTTGCAATACAACAGATGAGTGCGAACCTTCAACACGTAGCCCAAGGTGGGCAAAACATAAGTACAATTACCTATAAGCATTTCATGGAATTGGATCCTCCTGCTTTTGAGGGTAAGACGGACCCTGAAGCTGCTGAGTCGTGGATACGTGAGATAGAACATATTTTTCGTGTTTTGAACGTTCCAGAGGAACTGAAAGTGAACTTTGGTACATACCATTTGAAAAACCATGCTGAGAAGAGGTGGGACACAATCTCATTGGTTAAATTCAAAGACAAGAATGTTACGTGGGTTGAATTTTTCGAAGTTTTTAACTCGGCGTATTTTCCTAAGCAAGAATGAAGTAAGAAGATACAAGAATTTTTGGACCCGCAACAGGGGACGACAACCCTATCTGACTATATTACTAAGTTTCGTTGTTTAGAACGATATTGTCCAAATGTTTATGTCACAGAAAAGGAACGAGCAATGAAGTTCGCTCGTGGTTTGAGGCCTACTCTGATAACCAAAGTGTTCAATAGCCGGCCAAAGTCGCTCGAAGAGGCTATTGAGGTAGCTACTCTATTGGAAGAAGACCAAGCTGAGCAGCAGACCAAGGTTTTTGCGATTGTGAGTGAGAAGATTCCCAGTAGAAAGGAGACCTCGCTACCTACTAGAAAGCAAAAGCGTCAGGAAGGACATCAGAACCACCAGCAAAGGCAATCCCAGCGACCGAATGCTCAGTGAAAGTGTCGACGATGCAACGAAGATCATTCTTTCGGAGCTTGCCCTCGCTACGATGCCAAGTGTTTCAAGTGTGAACAACCAGGGCATATTGCTAAGTTTTGTCCGAGGAAGTCTACTAGAGACTTAGTTGTTGCCGATTAGGCACCATCAGAGGAGATCTGACCATTTTGTCGTTGTTTGATGTTTTGTGATTTCGCAGACAAAATCCTTTTTAAGGAGGGTAGAATGTAAGACTGTAAGACCCGCAATTTTTCAGATAACTCTGAATAAATTCCTGAGGCATTCTTCAGTGAAAAATAGCATTTTTACCGTAAAGAGAATCGAACCGATTCCTGCGACCCAGATATACTTAAGATATTCGTATCTTCACGAATATATGCTCAAACGCTCTGGAGATCATAACTTCCTCCCTGCTCGAAATCAAGAGATTCCTGCGAGCCAACTTTCTTAGTTGCATAAATACGAAGATAATGGCCTACTCAGAATTTTTCGGAAAAAAAATGCCGAAAACTCAACTTTTTTTGCGGGACCCACGAAAATGTTGGTGGGACCCACAGAAATATTCTTCAGAAAATATCCGGTGGGACCCACGAAAATATCTCAGATGGATAAGATCAAACAGTCAGATGGATAAGATCAAACAGTCAGATGGATAAGATCAAAGGGAATTTCTGAAAAAGCTATGGACTAAAATGGAAATTCTGAAACTTGGGGCTCAAGTTTCAGAATCTATAAATAGAGGAGCCCCCCTCCTTTGAAAAATCGTCTAGCCCTCTCTCTTTCCTCCTTTTCCAAACCTCCCCTACCTAGCCTAGCCCACCTGAGCCCACCTGACCTGGTCTGAGCCTGCCTGACTTAGCCTGAGCCTGCCTGACCTGGTCCTAACCCACCTGACCTAGGTCTGAACTCACCTGACCTAGCTCAAACCCAGTTGACTTGACTTGAACCTAGTTGGGTTGGAAGTCAAAGTCAAAGTCCTTTTTAGTCCAACTTTTGGTTTGGATTTCTGAACCCAGACTTAGCCTACTTGGGTTGAGTTCGAACCTGCTGAACCCAGTTGACTTGGACCGAACCCTGTTTGGTTCAAACCACTTAGGTTGAGTAGCTTGACCTACTCTACCTCTTTCTCAACTAAGTCAGCTTCATCTGACTTAGCCTGACCTCTCGAAGGAAGGCTCAAAGCCAACGAAGCAACCCGGAGCCGTTTCTTCCACGATTTGAAGTAAGTTCGCTTCATTAAACCATCTCTCTCAAGTATTTGATTGTTTGTATATAGCATATACTTTCTGAAGTAGTATCTTGCTTTAGTTCTTGGTTGAGCCCTCTAGGACACTTCGGTGTTCACGCGCTCGCCTCGTAACTATCGTCGGATATATATGTTCGAATACGCAGTATATGCGTTCTTCAAAATAGTATCTCACCCTAGTTCTTGGTTGAGCCCTCTAGGACACTTCGGTGTTCACTCGCTCGCCTCGTAACTATCGTTGGATACAGATCTAGGTGTATATCTGCTGATACTGCCGACGCGTCTTATATCGCACAGGCCATGTAATTTACCTTTGCCGTCGCGTCGTATGATGCCAAGGCTCCCTGCTTTCTGTACTTCCGATTACTGTACTTCCGATTATGCATTTACTTACGCCGTTGCGTCGAACGATGCGAAGGCTTCTGCTTTGTTATATATGTAGAATATTTCGTTCAGTTACACACCCTGAACAATAGTATATGCATTTCCTTTACGCCGCCGCTGTATAAAGCACAGGCTTCTGCTTATATTACATATATGGCACGTAAGTGAGCGTTAAAATGGAGATCAACTCCAAAATCGCCCATGCGATTCCCTTACAGCTCCTCCTACAAGATTCTGCTTGACGAATGAAGCCCCTATTGGAAAGGCTTCGCCTTTTGGCAAAATGCTCTTTACGTAAAGATTAAATCAATTACGTATGGCCTGGCTATGGCCCAAGGTTCCTGCAACCTTGATGGATGCAAAGTACGCACAACGGTGCGCATCCATTTCCCGAGTTAAGCGTAGCGATTTCCCACCAAAGAGGGGAGATGCCGCTGAAATGGATAAAAGAAACGCACGCTTTCTCCGTAAAAGAGAGAAAGTGCTGCTGAAATTCCTGAAGGAGCTAAGAATGACTCAGAAAGAACGTAGCAGAAGTGCTACCCAGTTATGGAACGCTTTCTACGATGTAGAAAGGTTCGTCGCTGTAAACACCCCAAATTTTCACTCACCTTCCCGACAGTCCACCGAGCATCATCATCCAGCCTCTGAAATCGCTGGAGGGCAAAATGGTCATTTTCTGAGCCCGGACCTTGCAAAAGTCTAAATTTCATCTGCAACTTTCAAAATTTCTCTATTTTGTCTCAGATAGTCAAAATCTTACTCCTGACAGAAGACTGGAATCCTCAAGTCTTGGTTCAAGATTCCATTTCATAAGACATGACATTGCATATCATTGCATGAGCATTTCAAATCACTGCACTGCACAGCATGTCATTTCGAGGTCCAGAACTCTTGATTTCAAAATCTTCAATCCAGATTAGAATTTTAACTCTTTTCAAAACCCTGGGTCTTCAAAATTATCAATTTTTCCCATTTTACCCCCAGGACTCTGAATTTCAAAATATTTCCTCAGGAAAACCATCTGGATAGTTTTCAATATGGATTTCAGTCACTTCACCTCAGATTTTGCCCTTTTTGACAATTTCAAATATCTTTCTTTTACAAAATCGCCCTACAAGAGCCAACTCTTTCCAAAATTCCTGTTTTGCCCATTAGTCCAAATTTTATGAAAATTCCAAAAAAAAAAAGTTGTGGTTTTATCCTTATTTCAATAAAGAAGCAATGTGGGACCCACACTGAGGTGGTGTCACACAAGCTTTCCTTTTGAAAATTTGAATTTCGAAAAACCCAAAAATATAGGAGCCTTGTCCCCTGGATTGGTGCCACTTGTCATTTCTCTCTCCTCCCATTTCCATGCCAAGTGTCAGTGTGGGGGTACCTTCAGAAGCCGCCACATGTCATCCCATTTATCTGCCATGTGTCACCCTATCCATCCTGCGCCATGTGTCATTTCAAAGACTACCAGAAGATGCCAAGTGTCATAGGTTGTCCTGTCTAGAAAAAGTGGAGTTTGTCTCCTCTGAGGTGGCGCCACTTGAAGTGTGTCTCCTGCAGGGGACACGTGTCAACCTCTCCCTCCTTCTAGAAAAGTAGCCTGACACATGTCTCTCCCTACTTTTCTCAAAAAAGTAGGGGACATGTGTCACTCCTAAATTCCTACGAAAAAGGTAGGCTTGTCTCCTCTGAGGTGGCGCCATCTGGAGTGTCTCCTGTAGAGGACACATGGCAAGCTCTCATTTCCTCAGAAAAAGCAAGTGCCATGTGTCATTTTCTGCTTTCCTCAGAAAAACTAGAATTCAAATATTCAAAATCCCCATAGGTGGCGAAAATCAAGAACTCCTACCTTTTTCATCCTGTCTGAGATGGCGCCACATGGCTTGGCCCACCTTCTCTCCCCTCTGCCACGTGTCATTCTCTGCTTCTTTCAGAAAAAGTAGAGGACACATGTCTTCTCCCTACCTCTTTCAGAAAAGTAGGAGACACATGTCACTCCTGGCCTTCTTCAGAAAAAGCAAACCATTCAAAATTCAAACAAGGCACTAGGTGGCAAAAATCCTGAGCTCTGATTTTTCCAGATGGCCTGAGATGGCGCCACATGTCCCTTTCCCTCCTTTTCCTCCCTCTTGCCACATGGCATTGTAGGAGCCACCCTGAAGTGGCGCCACATGTCCACCCTCCATTCCTCCAGGGCCAACCTCCATTTGAATTTCAAACTCCCCCCTGAGGTGGCGCCATTTGAGAAAGCCTCTCCAGACAGCTGACACTTGTCCGCCACATGTCCAGACCTCCTTGCACCAGAAAAAGTAGAAAACCCCCCCCATGAGGTGGCACATTTTGCTTCCTCCCTTCATGTTCTCCTGCCACATGGCATCGTAGGAGCCACTCTGAGGAAATGCCACATGTCAGCCCCTCCTTTCCTGCAGAAAAGCAAAATTTCAAACATTTGAACTCCCCAGAGGTGGCGCCACATGGCATGCCCCTACTGTTCCAACTTTACACCTCAGATCACCTTTTGAGGTGGCACCATTCCAGGACTCCACTTGGCTCCATTTTTATTTTTTATTTTATTTTTAATAAAGGTAGCCCACCATGAGGTGGCGCCACCTGAGGACTCCCTACAAAAGGTGAGTTTGAATTTCAAATTCCAAGAGAGCACCCTCTGAGGTGGCGCCTTCTGGGAGATCCCTGCAGAGAGAATCAGGCAAACTTTTGAAAAATTCCAAATTCCCCCTGCTGAGGTGTCTCACCCACAAAATTTCCATTTTTTATTTTTCTCAAAAAATCAAAATAACCTTTTGAGGTGGCACCACCTGAGGGCTCTCTGCAGAAGACAAATTCGAATTTCAAACCCCTCAGATGGCACCCCCTGAGATGGCGCCACATGGAGGGCTCAGATTGAACCTGTTTGAATTTCAAAATTTTTCAGAAAAGTTATAAAAACAAGGGTTCACGCCCAGCCTAGGAAAAGAGATCATTTTTTTAGCTCTTGTGAACTTGGAAAATCCGACCTAGCCTTCCTAGAATCAGATTTTGAACTGTGGAAATCGTGCCCCCTTTGACGCATTGAAGAAGGTGGAGCAGAGCTCGTGCTGTGGCCAATTCAATTCCAACAGAGGTCGATTTTGGTGGACCATCCGAAGCTCGGAGCGAAGGACGAAGGAAGCTCGTGATAGCTGCCCCTTTCAAGAGCTCCTACGCTGCGTAACAAAGCAAGGTGCACTTCTTTTCTCATTGATTGGATTCCATAATTCGAATCGGGGGTCGTTTGAAGAAAGAGCTCATCCGAGGGATGGATTGAGCTATTCTCATAAAACGACATACATAAAAATGTTTCATTATGCTTCCTTGATTATTTTTAACATTCATATAGTTAGCTAGGTTTAATTTGCATTTTATTTCATTCATTTAGTACATTTCATGAATTAATTAGGATTAATTTAGCCTTTATTTCAATTATGCTTATTTTCAGTAGGTCTCTATTTTTGTCAGTCAGTCCACACGTAATTTCATGAATTTGTTTTTTATTAAAAATCCCAAAAAAATCACGGAATGCGCCCTTAGGTGTCCCTAAACTTTTGCCAAAAATTCAAAGCCATTTGGATTTGTTTACTGCGGTAAACATTCAAAATGGCAAGTCGGGTTTTGTTACCCGGGATACGTTTTGAAAATCATTTTCCGACTTGTAAAATCGAGATATCCCTCATGGGAGATCCGATTTTCGATCCGAAAGATGTGTTGAACTCGGGAGAATGTCTAGTTTTTAATATGATTTTATCAGATTTTTCTGATTTTTTTTAATGTCTGAAAAAAATCCGATATGTCGGTAAACGTGTCAGAGCTTAATTTGGGCCTCTGAGATCTTGGATCGACTTAAGGCTATGGTTTCTCTTTGTGTGTTGCTCCAAATCAAAAACTGTAAAAAGTGAAAGTGGTGTCCAAGATGTCCTCTGTTTGAATCGGAAAGCCTGTAATTTTTAGAATAGTGTTGACCCCTGCTTCGGATTTTTCTTGTCAGCCCCCTGTTTTACTACATTTGTCTGTTCTGTTAGTTTAGGCAGGAATAGTTATATTTTTATCTGTGTTTCCGTTGATCAAATGCCGAAGTCATAAACATTAAAGTTGTTCATGTAGGTGTCTTTCATAGCTCTGATTAATTTCATAAATTTCCATGTCCGTTTTGTATTTTTTTAGCATTTTACATCAGATTAGGGTGATTTTTATCTATGTCAGAACTAAATCCCTGTTATTGAACTCACCATGGCTCATATCCCGAGACTGTAAAAATAAAAAATGTTCCATTTCGGGTCTTTTAGCAGTCTGCAAAATATCAGAAGTTTCCATGGTGTAAATCTTGCATTATCATATTAGGCATTGCATTTGGTTCGGATCCATAGGCAAAATCCATCATTTTTAGGACTTTCTTTGAATTTTGGCATTTAAATCATATCATTTCATGATTTTTAGCATTCTAGGTTGTTTATCAAAGTAAGTAGATGCTTCATACCGAATTTGGTGCAATTTGGAATCCAGTTGAGGTTCGGATTATCCACAATACCAAAACAGGGTCCCGCAGGACCCAGATCCAAGTAAAAAATAAGCGAAATTCGTTATTTTGGATAAATTGCAAAATACCAAATTCTGATTTTACAGTCTTAATGTCTCTAGCAGCATGTCATCATATCTCTCACTGCATTTCATCATCATTGAATTCAATTTGAATTTCGAAATCCCAATTTTACTAAGTTTTCCTTCAAAAAAACCCTGATTTTAAAGGTGTAACTTTAATTGTAGGGGTATTTTGGTCATTTTGACCCCAATTCCGAATTTCAAACTGTTTTCCACTGAATTTCTTGCATTTTCATCATTTCAAATATCAAGGAAGCATGAGAATAGGGTTTATATCCAATTAAGTCCAATAATTTCATAATATTATTGGAAAATCTTGGAAAAACCCACATATTTGAGCTAACTTTATTTCAAGCTTAGCAGGGACATTCCAAAGAAGGAGCTGAAGTCTGCAAATTTCTTTTATTTCCTTTATTTAGTGATATAATAAGGTCAATTTTGGAATAAGAGATTTAATTTCCTGCTTAGACTAGGATGCATATCATATAGTTTGATTTTATGCAAATATCCTGCTTATATGATTCATGCATTTTATTTAAAAAGCACTATGGATGTTCACGAATGGTACGTGCACCAACTCTTAGGGAGTTGATGGACTCGGTGGAATCCATATTTACGGCCCTAGTCTGAATATGGACGAGACCTAGATCCATCATCTTTCTACTAGTCACATTGAGCCTACACTCTTAGGCTATCTTAAAATGCACATCATATTCCAAAGTTTTCAAAATCATGTGCATCAAATCAACTAAGTTCTGAACATATTCATGGCCACAGTCAGAATATGTGAAGGATTTATTTGGACTTAATGCACATTTTTCCAACCAATTCCTTAGAAAATCTTTTCAAAGTGCATTCATTCACTCATGTCATTTGCATCATGAAATCCTTGATTTTCTCAAGATTTTCTCAAGAAAACTTCATTCTCAAGAAGTTGATTTCTCAAGAAACTCTAAGGATTTTTCAAAAATCGGTTTTCCAAAGACAATGTTTTTCACAGTTTTCTTTGGAAAACGATATTTTCTTAAGAGATTCAAAAGAGTTTTCCAATCTTTCTCCAAGATCCAAAATCGATTTCCAAGTATTTCAAAAGGGTAAAATTCCCAGGATTTCAATTTCCCAAGTTTTAAATTTCCTTCTCCAATGAGCTTTCCTATGAATTTCCATCATTTTCCTAAGAAAACTCTCAAAGTCCAAGTTTTCCTAAGAAGTGTTTCCCTTTTCAAAGGTTCACCTTTTTCTCAAGAATCACTTCTATTTTCCCAAGAATTTCAACTATTTCTAATTTTTCCACACCTTTATGAACTTTCTTGTGATTTCAAAACCCCTTTCATTTGAGTTTCCTGAGAAATCGATTTTCACCTTTTCCCAATAAATGCTTTTCAACTCCAAAAGTTTTCCTATGAATTTTCAATCCTCTTTCCAAATAAAATTTTCAGAGCTGGAGTTTTCCTGACAAGCATTTCCCTTCAAATGTTCACACTTTTCCTAAGAATTACTCACATTTTCTCAGGACTTCCAATCATTCATGATTTTCCCAAGTCTTTATAAACTTTCTCAAGATTTCAAATCTTTTCATCTGAGTTTCCTGAGAAATTTACTCTTTTCCTGAGAAATCTTTTCAACTTCAAATATTTTCCAAGCATACATCATGTTTTCCCAAGTTGCATTTTCCAAATCTCATAGCACATGCCTGAATTCTCTGTGCATTTAGGATAGAACATGACTTCGATAATTTAACTAAGTCAAACATAGTTTTGGTCCTTGGTTCGATTACCCCTGTTAAAGGCGGCAGGAACGGTCGAACCTCGTACCGACAGGTCGAGCCCCATCCCATGGATTTTCCCGCAAATTTTCAAAAACGGAGGCGAGTATTTCAAAACAATTTCCAAAATCCGGTCAAAGTTTGAATCGCGAAAGCGTTTCCTCTTTCTCTCTTTCGCAAGGAAAGGAAGACGGGGAAAAATTTCGCGACGAGAACAGGTTTGGCGACCGTGATGGGACCTGTCCTTGTCTGACCTAAATTATGCTTGACTTAGCTCAATTATCAAAATTATGTTCACAAAATGTCAGCTCTTTTACTTTCAATATCATGTGAGCCTAGGAGCCTAGATTCTGACCTAGCTGACATTGATTGCATATAGCTTAGGCATGGTTTGGTAGGACCATATTGAGGAGAAATTTTCATGCTCACATAGACTTAGGTCTAAATACAATCCTCCTCGATTTAGGATCTGAATGCAAACAATGTATGCTTCTTCAAAGATTTTCAAAAGTCTATCTCTCTAGGACTTAGAGCCCTCTATTTCTTGCATGTGATCATTTTTTTTTTAAAACCTCAATCACCTATCATTACCCGGTCTTCACGTTGCTGGGCTCTCTTCTAGAACCATAGTTCGGGACAGAGCCTCACAACTGGGCCAACTATTTGGGTTAACACCCCCCTACCACGTACTGCGGGCCACAGTCTGAAGTATATCGGTAGGCGCTCAAGGATGTTGGAAAACCTTACCTTAGAACCGGAGTTGAAATTCTATGCCACGTACCTCGGATTTCGGTTCGGGTATATCGGCATAACTGGATTGGACAAAGATGATCTGAACCTAGAGTTAGGATTAGGGTCCTACAGCTGTTTTCAAATTGATGCATCTAGAGTCAGCCTTTTAGGGAATGCTGAATGTGCATAAATGTTTGTGCAGGATGTGATTGTATGTATGATTTACTCAATTCTTTATATTTCCCAATGTTTTTCAACTCATTAGGTCTTTTCCAAATATCCTTATTTTTCACAAGATGTTTTCTCAAACCCTGGATGATTTTTTCAAATATCCCATTCATTTCAAAACTCCAGGCGATTTTACATTCTACCATTCTACTGGATCTCGAATTTCTAGCTGCATTTTCATCCTGCCTGCAAAATTTTTCAAAATTTCTCATATTTTCCTAAGTCTCATTCTGAGTCTTTCTCTGTTTTCAGTTCAATGGCATCCAGTCAAGTCGATCCTATCTTTCCTGAAGGTCACATCTCCTTCGAGGTGCGACAAGGTCGTCCTGAACATCGAGCCCTTAGCACCGGAACTTTCATTCCCCGGTGGTATTATTCCTGGCTAAAGAGCTTTTCTCGAATGTTCCCGGACCATTTGAGCGAGTGCGGATTAGAGCTGGCATCAGCAGTCGGAAAGCAGACCATCAATGGCAACCTGATCCATGCAATGGCAGAGCGATGGAATCCTCGAACGTGTACCTTCTGGTTCCCGTGGGGAGAGATGACTGTTTTAATGGATGAATTTTCAGAAATCATGGGGTTGCCAGAACCAGCTGGTCGACCAAGCGACCCATTAGAGCATCAATTTCTTATCAATGTCAAGGGTTTGGACCCCCGAGACTCCTTAGCTCGTATGACAGGCCGCCGATATTGGCCCCTGATCCAGTTAGAAGGAGATGAATATGTTGACCTACTTGAGTTATACCGCTAGTACGGGACCTTCGTCGAAGTCAACTTGCTTTCAAGAACAGCCAAAGAAAGGATTCAAAATGCAATGGTTCTATGCACTGTAGGACTGTCCCTTTTCCCAGATGGACAGAATTACATAGACATCAGAATAATCCAACTTATGAGAAGATGGGGAAGTCGGCAAACCAATCGCCTCTCTATAGCCATGGCAGCGCTCGCCTTCCTTTATCGAGGTCTGACTCGATTCTCACTCGGAGAGTCCATTTTAGTTGAAGGATGCATCTACGCACTTCAGTCCTGGTTTTTCCAGCACGTTCCAGCCCGAGCAAGCTCTTTCAGATACAATGGTCAAGAACTCCTTCCAGTGGCGCAGTACCGGTCTATGATCAACAACATTCAAGAGGATGACGTTGTTTGGGACTATTTTGATCGGCAAATATCTCCTCCCAGATATACCTACGTAAAAGAGAGAAAGTGCTGCTGAAATTCCTGAAGGAGCTAAGAATGGCTCAGAAAGAACGTAGCAGAAGTGCTACCCAGTTATGAAACGCCTTCTACGATGTAGAAAGGTTCATCGCACCACTGCCGATAGAGCAGAGAAGGTGTTGACAGAATGGTTGGCAGAAGAACTGCCAAAACCAGTTAAGTGGCACAATGATGTCCTTTGTTGGAACGATGTCAGAATGACTCGTCTCCCTGACACCTGCAAGGGGATCATACTTGTAAGAGCCGTTGCGCCAAAGTAGTGGTAGCGCCTTGACAAGGTCCTGAGCTCGTTGCGTAAAGATACGCCGAGTAGCCGATCCGTAGAGATCGAGTCATGTGCATGCTCATTAAGAATTATCAGACAACCAGACTCGTAAGGGCCGCTGAGCCGGAGTGTGTTGTTTCCACCGAAAGAGGTGAAGTGCTCGTCAAGGCCGAAGTGCCGAGAGCAGAGTTAAGCATGCATATGAATAAAACCTTTGTTCCACGGTGAAAACCGTGTGGTTGATTGGGGTCGGGTACATACTTCTCAAAGGTTGCCCTATAGGCATGCAATGTTCGTCAAGTAATTGTAAGACCGGCAGGCCCCTTTCAGAATTTCTCACCGAGGAAGACGGTGATGGCGCAGCCTTGAGTGACATATATTTCACCCGAACCTGATAGAGTTCATTGATGGCCTTCGTCACTCAGAGGTATGGAGGCCGTGGTTATCCTTAAATATCTAAGGATTGAACCCAACTACTGCAGTAGCAGAATGCATTCGGATACCTAGTAAGGATCTCTTCCGGTATGCTGTACCGTCCTACTAGGGGGATGGGGTCAACAGGCCTCTGGGGTATCTAAAATACATAGAATAATCAACCCCCAGATCGTCGCGTTGTCGCCCAGATATGAGTCCCCTAAGCCCAGGGGGAGGTGCAATTATCGAAACAAAGCATTAGCTTAGGTACAGCGCTACTTTGAATGTATGAGTGGATGACGTTGTTGAGTCAGTCCTGCATAACCTTTGTGAAGGTGTCATGGTCGGTATACTACTGGACCGATTGGGAAAGAATCCCATTGATATCCGTACGACTAAGTGAAGCTCGGAGAGCTGTCCTTAGATTCGTAGGATACGGATGTGCCAAGCATAAAGGCTTGAGCTAGACATCCATTCGTGAATCTGAGGAAGTCAAGGCTAAGTCGTAGAGACTTAAGAGGTTATTCTAACTCACAGCCCTGAAGAGGCTTATGCGAAGTCATGACGACTTGCGTGGATGTTCAACTCATAGCCCTGATGAGGCTTTTGCGATATACGCTAAGTCATGGAGGCTTGAGCGTCGTATTACGAACTGCGACCCTGAGTGGTCTATGCATTTACTTGAGTTGAATAGATATGTGTTTGCCTACTTACCAGACCATCAGTGGTTCTGACCCCGTTTAATGGGGATTTCAGGTGTTGAACCTGCGTGGCGATATGCGGAGCAAGGCAGCATCAAGTTCCAGGGTTTCTCTAGACAGAGTTGTACTGCTTCCTTTTTATTGAACCTTCACTGCTTTTCTAAGCAGTAGTGTTGTAATAAACATGTGCTTTCGATAAAATGGAACACTTTGGTGGTCAATGAGTTGCTTGGCCACATACCTGCAACGTGCTCAGAGTTTTCTAAAACCGACGACTCATTATCGTCTTATTCCGCTGCTAAAAGCTTTTCTAAGTTCCGCTGCAAAGAAAAAAAAAAGAAATCCATGAAAATTTTAACTTAGCTTTGTTTTGGAAATCCGGGGCGTTACAGAATTGGTATCAAAGCATGAGTCTGAGAAACCTGGTTCAAGATCCGTCGTGTTTGCGGTATCGCACTGTAAGTATAAATTTTATACTTTCTCTGATTTGGGTGTATTTGTGTGAATAGATAAAATGGCTCCTAGGACGAGGAGAACCATGCCGAGTGAGGAGTCCCATACATAGGGCTTCTTGCTGGAAACACTCAACAGGCTTGTGTCTGCCATTCATGAATCAAGGCAAGCACCAGCCCCACCTCGCAATGAGAATCTGGGAGGAGTGACTTATGAAAAGTTCCTCAAACTCGACCCACCTGTTTTCGTTGGTAGTGCCGATCCAGAGCTCGCAGAAAGCTGGATCGAGGAGACGGAGCGTGCATTCCTGGTATTGGGAGTACCAGAGGATAGAAAGACTAACTTCGGCACATATAGGCTGAAGGATAATGCACGAAAGTGGTGGAATACCACTAAGATAATCCAGTTCTCTCAGCTTGAAGTCATCCCTTGGGATGATTTTCGGAGAACTTTCTTGGATAATTACTTTCCGATACACTCCAAAAATAAGAAGATGGAGTTTCTGGAATTGGAGCAAGGTGTTATGAGTCTGATGGACTATACCACTAAATTTCAAAACCTTGAACGATATTGATCCACGTTATTCGATACTGACCAAGAAAGGGCCGATAAATATATAAATGGATTGCAAGAAGGGTTGCGATCTCGTGTAATAACAAGTATGCCCTCGACTTTTTAAGCTGCTGTAGCAGCATCTTAAAAGATTAGCGAGGATTGGGCACGATCTAAGGTGATTATAACAAAGAGGCCCATAGTTGATGGTCAGAACAATAAGAGGACGTTACCAGGTGGCCAGGACTCACGACCACCTTTTTATAAGAGGAATTTTCAAGACAACAACTTTACTCCACCGGCCGAGCGGCCATTACAGATGGTAGAAGTCAATCAGCTCTACCAACAGTCTAATTTTCGATGCCCAAGGTGTAGCTCAGATCATCCCGGAGGGGTTTGTCCTCGCGATACGGGAAGTTGCCTGTATTGCGGCAAACCAGGGCATCGTGTAAGCGAATGCCGCAAGAAGGCCTCAGATCTTCAATGAAGAAATATGGGATCTGGAGGACCCTCTCAACAAATACAACAACAACGACTGCCACTATCCAGAATAGAGCAGAAACCTGTGGCAGGTCGTGTTTATGCGGTGACAGCCGAACAACTCACGAATGATGACCATATCAAGGAATCTGGATACCTTGATAGATAGAGTTGTAATGGGTAAAAAGCGATTGAAAGACAAGATCCAATGAATGCTTGAGACAAGTGGCTTATGACCTTGTGTACGGTCATCTGGATCGATATGTATCCTTGCTCTCTAAAGAAATTTTGGATTTGTCAAAATAAAATCTTAAGTGCTTATGCCCAAAGGTTGATGGCTATAGACCCCATGATTGAGAAATTAAGTTTGCGTAATTAGAACGATAAAAGTCACTTAATAAAATAAACCATCGAGGAATTGTTCCCAAGAAGAGAGTCCTGTGAGGTTTTACATATTCAAGATCAGATCGTCTAGCCAGAGCGAGCCTGTGAGGGTATACAGCTCCGTGTGAGTGTATATGTTCCAAAACCAGTAGCTTGGTTAGTATGATTCTGTGAGGGTGTACTGATCCAATATCAGGTAAGTCTGACGAGGGCGAACCTGTGAGGAGGTACGTTTCCAATACCAGGTAGTCTGACATGGGACTTATTCCAATATGGTTAATCTCTAGAAGAATGATCTGTGTGTATGAAATAGTTACACAAGATGGCTATGTTAAATAGCCGGTTGGAAGAACATTGATTCAACAAACTATCGTGGTTGTAGCATAATTTGAACTCAGATATGAGAAACATACCTCATTGATCAGGAATCATGATATGAGGTAATGATTAGAATAAATACAATGTTGAACTAAGTGAACAACATTATGAATCTAACATATGGGAGAAATATCCCGAGTTACGCACTTAGTACTCTTAACTGAATTTCGCGGACGAAATTCCTTTAAGGGGGTAATGATGTAAGACCCGCAATTTTTCAGATAACTCTGAATAAATTCCTGAGGCATTCTTCAGTGAAAAATAGCATTTTTACCGTAAAGCGAATCGAACCGATTCCTGCGACCCAGATATACTTAAGATATTCGTATCTTCACGAATATATGCTCAAACGCTCTGGAGATCATAACTTCCTCCCTGCTCGAAATCAAGAGATTCCTGCGAGCCAACTTTCTTATTTGCATAAATACGAAGATAATGGCCTACTCAGAATTTTTCGGAAAAAAAATGCCGAAAACTCAACTTTTTTTGCGGGACTGTGGTGTCGCGAAATTTTTCCCCCGTCTTCCCTTCCTTGCGGAAGAGAAAAAGAGAGAAACGCTTTCGCGCTTCAAACTTGACCGGATTTTGGAAATTGTTTTGAAATACTCGCCTCCGTTTTGAAAATTGCGGGAAAATCCATGGGATGGGGCTCGACCTGTCGGTACGAGGTTCAACCGTTCCTGCCGCCTTTAACAGGGGTAATCGAACCAAGGACCAAAATTGTGCTTGACTTGGTTAAATTATCGAAGTTATGTTCTATCCTAAATGCACAGAGAATTCAGGCATGTGCTATGAGATTTTGGAAAATGCCAGTTGGAAAACATGATGTATGCTTAGAAAAACATTTGGAGTTGGAAAGAATCTCTCAAGAAAAAGGTCAATTTCTCAGGACACTCAGATAAAAAAGGGGTTTTTGAAAACATGAGAAAGCTTATAAAGATGTGGAAAATTCAGAAATAGTTGAAAATCTTGGGAAAATGGAAGTGATTCCTGAGAAAAGATGAACCTTTTTTAAAAGGGAAACACTTCTTAGGAAAACTTGGACTTTGAGAGTTTTCTTAGGAAAATGATGGAAAATTCATAGGAAAACTCATTGAAGAAGGAAATTCAAAACTTGTGGAATCGAAATCCTGGGAATTTTACCTTTTGAAATACTTGGAAATCGATTTTGGATCTTGGAGAAAGTTGGGAAATCCCTTTTGAAAATCTTAAGATAACATTTTCCAAGGCAAACTGTGGAAAACTTGTCTTTGGAAAACCGATTTTGAAAAATCCTTAGAATTTCTTGAGAAATCGATTTCTTGAGAATGAAGTTTTCTTGAGAAAATCTTGAGAAAATCAATGATTTCATGATGTAAATGTCATGAGTGAATGAATGCACTTTGAAAAGATTTTCTAAGAGATTTGTTGGAAAAATATGCATTAAGTCAAGATAAATCCTTCACATATCCTGACTGTGGCCATGAATATGTTCAGAATTTAGTTGATTTGATGCACATGATTTTGAAAACTTTGGAAATATGATGTGCATTTTAAGATAGCCTAAGAGTGTAGGCTCAATGTGACTAGTAGAAAGATGATGGATCTGGGTCTCGTCCATATTCCGACTAGGGCCGTAAATATGGATCCCACCGAGTCCATCAACTCCCTAAGAGTTGGTGCACGTGCCATTCGTGAACATCCATAGTGCTTTTGAAATAAAATGCATGAATCATATAATCAGGATATTGCATAAGTTCAAACTATATGATATGCATCCTAGTCTAAGCAGGAAATTAAATCTCTTATTCCAAAATTTATATTATTACATCACTAATCAAATGAAATAAATGAAAATTTGCAGACTTCAGCTCCTTCATTTGAATGTCCTTGCCAAACTTGGAGTAAGGTTAGCTCAAATATGTGGGTTTTTCCAAGATTTCCCAATAATATTATGAAATTATTGGATTTAATTGGATATAAACCCTATTCTCATGCTTCTTTGATATTTTGAAATGATGAAAATGCTAGAAATTCAGTGAAAAACAATTTGAAATTCGGAATTGAGGTTAAAATGACCAAAATACCCCTAAAATTAAAGTTACATCTTTAAAATCAGGGTTTTTTGAAGGAAAACTTGGTAAAATTGAGATTTTGAAATTCAAATTGAATCAAATGATGATGAAATGCAGTAAGAGATATGATGACATGCTGCTAGACACATTAAGACTGTAAAATCAGAATTTGGTATTTTGCAATTTATCAAAAATAACGAATTTCGCTTGTTTTTCGCTTGGATCGGGGTCCTGCGGGACCCTGTTTTGGTATTGTGGATAATCCGAACCTCAAATGGATTCCAAATTGCACCAAATTCGGTATGAAGCATCTACTTACTCTGATAAACAACCTAGAATGCTAAAAATCATGAAATGATATGATTTAAATGCCAAAGTTTAAAGAAAGTTCTAAAATGGTGGATTTTGCCTATGGATCCGAACCAAATGCAATGTCTAATATGATAATGCAAGATTTACACCATGGAAACTTCTGATATTTTGCAGACTGCTAAAAGACCTGAAATGGAACATTTTTGGTTTTTACAGCCTCGGGATTTGAGCCATGGTGAGTTCAATAACAGGGATTTAGTTCAGACAGAGGTAAAAATCACACTAATCTGATGTAAAATTCCAAACAAATATAAAACAGCCATGGAAATTTATGAAATTAATCAGAGCTATGAACGACACCTACATGAACAACTTTCATGTTTATGACTTTGGCATTTGATCAACAGAAACACAGAGAAAAATATAACTATTTCTGCCTAAACTAACAGACCAGACAAATGTAGCAAAACAGGGGAATGACAAGAAAAATCCGAAGCAGGGGTCAACACTGTTTTAAAAATTACAGGCTTTTAGATTCAAACAGAGGACATCTCGTACACCACTTTCACTTTTTACAGTTTCAGATTTGGAGCAACACACAAAGAGAAACCATAGCCCTAAGTCGATCCAAGATCTCAGAGGCCCAAATTAGGCTCTGACACGTGTACCGACATCTCGGATTTTTGTCAGACATTAAAAAAAATCAGAAAAATCTGATAAAATCATATTCACAAGTAGACATTTTCCCGAGTTCAAAACAGCTTTCGGATTGGAAATCGGATCTCCCATGAGGGATATCTCGATTTTACAAGTCGGAAAATGACTTTCAAAACGTATCCCGGGTAACAAAACCCGACTTGCCATTTTGAACGTTTACCATAGTAAACAAATTCAAATGCCTCCGAATTTTTGGCAAAATTTCAGGGACACCTAAGGGCGCATTCCATGATTTTTTTGGGATTTTTAATAAAAAACAAATGCATGAAATGACGTGTGGACTGACTGACAAAAACAGAGACCTACTGAAAATAAGCAGAATTGAAATAAAGGCTAAATTAATCCTAATTAATTCATGAAATATGCTAAAAGAATGAAATAAAATGCAAATTAAACCTAGCTAACTATATGAATGTTAAAATCATCAAGGAAGCATAATGAAACATTTTTATATATGTCGTTTTATGAGAATAGCTCAATCCATCCCTCGGATGAGCTTTTTCTTCAAACGACTCCCGATTCGGATTATAGAATCACATCAAGGGGAAAAGAAGTGCACCTTGTTTCGTTACGCAGCGTAGGAGCTCTTGAAATGGGCAGCTATCACGAGCTTCCTTCGTCCTTCGCTCCAAGCTTCGGATGGTTCACAAAAATCGACCTCTGTTGGAATCGAATTCGCCACAGCACGAGCTCTACTCCACCTTCTTCAATGAGCCAAAGGGGGGGCACGATTTCCAAGGTTCAAAATCGGATTTTAGGAAGGCTAGGTCGGATTTTGCAGATTCACAAGAGCTAAAAAAAAATGATCTCCTCTAGGCTGGGCGTGAACCCTTGTTTTTATAATTTTTCTGAAATTTTTTGAAATTCAAACAGGTTCAATCTGAGCCCTCCATGTGGCGCCATCTCAGGGGGTGCCATCTGGGGGTTTGAAATTCGAATTTGGCTTTTGCAGGGAGCCCTCAGGTGGCGCCACCTCAAAAGGTGTTTTAATTTTTGAGAAAAATAAATAAAAAAAAATGGAAATTTTGTGGGTGAGACACCTCAGCAGGGGGAATTTGGAATTTTTCAAAAGTTTGCTTGATTCTCTCTGCAGGAAACTCCCAGAAGGCGCCACCTCAGAGGGTGCTCTCTTGGAATTTGAAATTCAAACTCACCTTTTGTAGGGAGTCTCCAGGTGGCGCCACCTCATGGTGGGCTACCTTTATTAAAAATAAAATAAAAATAAAAATGGAGCCAAGTGGAGTCCTGGAATGGTGCCACCTCAAAAGGTGTTTGACACATGTCAGAAGGACAGAGCAGTGGGCTCAGAAGGCGCCACCTCAGAGGAATTTGAATTTTGCTTTTTCTGGTGAAAGGAGATCTGGACATGTGGAGGACAAGTGTCAGCTGTCTGGAGAGGCTTTCTCAAATGGCGCCACCTCAGGGGGAAGTTTGAAATTCAAATGGAGGTTGGCCCTGGAGGAATGGAGGATGGACATGTGGCGCCACCTCAGGGTGGCTCCTACAATGCCATGTGGCAAGAGGGAGAAAAAAAAGAGGGAAGGGACATGTGGCGCTCTCTTAGGCCATCTGGGAAATCAGAGCTCTGGATTTTCGCCACCTAGTGCCCTGTTTGAATTTTAAATGGTTTGCTTTTTCTGAAGAAGGCCAGGAGTGACATGTGTCTCCTACTTTTCTGAAAGAGGTAGGGAGAAGACATGTGTCATCTACTTTTTCTGAAAGAAGCAGAGAATGACACGTGGCAGAGGGGAGAGAAGGTGGGCCAAGCCATGTGGCGCCATCTCAGACAGGATGAAAAAGGTAGGAGTTCTGGATCTGCGCCACCTATGAGGAGATTTGAACTTTTGAATTCTAATTTTTCTGAAGAAAGCAGGAAATGACACATGGCACTTGCTTTTTTCTGAGGAAATGAGGACTTGCCATGTGTCCTCTGCAGGAGACACTCCAGATGGCGCCACCTCAGAGGAGACAAGCCTACCTTTTCTGTAGGAATTTAGGAGTGACACATGTCTCCTACTTTTCTGAGAAAAGTAGGAAGAGACATGTGTCAGGCTACTTTTCTAGAAGGAAGGAGGGGTTGACACGTGTCCCCTGCAGGAGACACTCTAGATGGCGCCACCTCAGAGGAGACAAACTCCACTTTTTCTAGACAGGACAACCTATGACACTTGGCATCTCCTGGTAGTCTTTGAAATGACACATGGCGCAGGATGGATAGGGTGACACATGGCAGACAATTGGGATGACATGTGGCGGCTTCTGAAGGTAGCCCCACACTGACACTTGGCATGGAACTGGGAGGAGAGAGAAAAGACAAGTGGCACCAATCCAGGGGACAAGGCTCCTATATTTTTGGTTTTTTCGAATTTCAAATTTTCAAAAGAAAAGCCTGTGTGACACCACCTCAATGTGGGTCCCACATTGCTTCTTTATTGAAATAAGGATAAAACAACAACTTCTTTTTGGAATTTTCATAAAATCTGGACTAATGGGCAAAACAGGAATTTTGAAAAGAGTTTGCCCTTGTAGGGTGATTTTATAAAAGAAAGATATTTGAAATTGTCAAAAAGGGCAAAATCTGAGGTGAAGTGACTGAAATCCATATTGAAAACTATCCAGATGGTTTTCCTGAGGAAATATTTTGAAATTCAGAGTCCTGGGGGTAAAATGGGAAAAATTGATAATTTTGAAGACCCAGGGTTTTGAAATCAATTTTGAAAAGAGTTGAAATTCTAATCTGGATTGAAAATTTTGAAATCAAGAGTTCTGGACCTCGAAATGACATGCTGTGCAGTGATTTGAAATGCTCATGCAATGATATGCAATGTCATGTCTTATGAAATGCAATCTTGAATCAAGACTTGGAAATGTCTGTCTCCTGTCAGGAGTAAAATTTTGAACATCTGAGCTAAAATTAGAGAAATTTTGAGAGTTGCAGATGAAATTTGGACTTTTGCAAGGTCCGGCTCAAAAAATGACCATTTTGCCCTCCAGCGATTTCAGAGGCTGGATGTTGATGCTTGGTGGAAATGTTGGGGAGGTGAGTGAAAATTTGGGGTGTTTACAGATGCCCCTCTTTGCTACTAAGCCGGCTCATGGCCGAGCTTAGTGGCAAAGAAAACACACCAAATTTGGGCTATACGAAAAAAATGCCCCAGTTAGAAGGATCTGACTGGGTGTGAAGAAATTAGCCCGAGGAAGATGGTAGATATGAAGCGAAGAATGGAGAGAAAAGATTCACTCTATGAGAGTGAAGTTCAGGTTTATGCCCTTAACCTGGATGGGACAAAAATACCTCGCATGGAACGAAGCTCAGGTTTGACCCTTAACCTGATGGGACAGAAATAGCTCGCATGGAACGAAGCTCAGGTTTTGACCCTTGACCTGATTGGGGAATGGAATATCTCATCGAAATGAGACTCAGGTTTGTACCCTTAACCTGATCGGGCGGAAGATGAAATACCTCTTTGATTGAGGCTCAGGTTTGTACCCTTATCCTGATCGGGCGGAAAATGGAATACCTCTTTGAATGAGGCTCAGGTTTGTACCCTTATCCTGATCGGGCGGAAAATGGAATACCTCTTTGATTATACCTCTTTGATTGAGGCTCAGGTTTGTACCCTTATCCTGATCGGGCGGAAAATGAAATACCTCTTTGAGTGAGGCTCAGGTTTGTACCCTTGACCTGATCGGGCGGAAAATGAAATACCTCTTTGAATGAGGCTCAGGTTTGTACCCTTATCCTGATCGGGCGGAAAATGGAATACCTCATCAAAGGAGGCTCAGGTTTGTACCCTTATCCTGATCGGGCGGAAAATGAAATACCTCTTTGATTGAGGCTCAGGTTTGTACCCTTATCCTGATCGGGCGGAAAATGGAATACCTCTTTGATCGAGGCTCAGGTTTGTACCCTTATCCTGATCGGGTGTTGAAATGGAATACCTCTTTGATCGAGGCTCAGGTTTGTACCCTTATCCTGATCGGGCGGAAAATGAAATACCTCTTTGAATGAGGCTCAGGTTTGTACCCTTATCCTGATCGGGCGGAAAATGGATGGAATCCTCGAAGGAAGAGACCATGATGGAACCTTTGGATTTTGCACAATAAATCCAATAGGGTTTTTGCAAAAGGAAGGAAAATGGGGTCCCTAAAGCTTGAAAAGGGATTGGTTTTGGGCGTCTCATTGCTGAGACTAAAATCAGCTTTTGAAATTTCCTTTTGCGAGAAATGATTGGTGGTTCGACCTCGAACCGAAATGGGACTGTCTATGGTGGGACAGTGGGGACACAGGGAAGTCTCTCAAAGAAGGGAAGGAATCAAGTCCTTAGGAGGGATTTAAAATTGGTGTCAGGATGCATCGAAGACGGATATCGAGCTCTCACTTCATGTCAGGATAGCTAGAAAATATTGTCAAAATGTTGGAAATTTTGCTGTTGATTCAAAATATTTGAAAATGTTGCACATTGTTGCAAAGATATTCTTTCTTTTCTACCCAAAGCATTACCTCCAAACAAGGTTCACTTCGTAGAATCGAGACTTGAAATCCAAATTGCTCGCAATTGGCCTTCTTCAAGGAAGCTATCAATTTCCTTGATATGAGCAGGAAAGCGAATTTGATGTTATGAAAGCGATTGATGAAAGAGTATTGATAATAGAATTTCACAAAGTTAAAGAGGATTCTTGATAAATTTGGCAGTTTGATATCCTGGGAGCTTCTCTCTTGACAATCTTTCTGCACTCTTTTGGCTCTCTGGGTTTTTGCTACATTCTCCTTCATTTTGGAGATGTTCTGACTTTTTCTCTCTTTCTTTTTCCTCTCTTTCTCTCTTTTGGGAAGGATACGTCACAAACTCCTTCAACTTGGAGATGTTTCGATCCTTCTTGGATGATGGGTTTGGAGATCTTTGGGCAATAGCTGAAATTAAATATCTTTTAGGGATTGTCGAGAGGTTCATCGCATCTGCCTTCATCTCGACAGTGCTTTGGACTTTCCCTGGAAGGATCCGTCACAAACTCCGTCATCTTGGAGATGTTTCGAATCTTCTTTGGCCCTGGGGGTCTACTTGCCTAATTCGCCTTCATCTTGACGACAGGTGAGAGATCCCTTTTGCGGATATTTAATTGCGGCTTAGGTGATTTTGAGGAAACAGGGTTAGGGCGAATTCTCTCTTTTCTAGCACTCAGGATATTTCCACTGCCTCGTCTTTACAAGAATAGCCTTTAAAGATGCGCCATTGACTGCGATCAATATCGATCATCTACGGCTTTTCAATAACATTGAATCTTCTTTTCTGGCCATATCGAGGACTTTATCCTTCATCCTTTTGGTCGGCCAATAAAAGGAATTTGAATTTTGAATCCCTTTTCGCAAAAGCTTCGCTCTTTTGGAAGTGATGCTGAGGGTAAACTGACTAGTGCAATAAAGATTCTGAAATCAGCAAATAATTTGACAAATTGACAAAATTTTCTTGAAATCCTTAGTGAAAGTGAGTATTTGAAATCTGGCTCAACGCATCCGTGACGAAAATTCTCCTCTCTTTTTCCCCAAAAAGAGAGACTCAGACTTAGCCCTTACCTGAATGGGAAATGGGAAATGGGAAATACTCCTCTCTTCCCTAAAGAGGAGGTGTTTGCAAAACGAACTTTCGAAGAGAAATTGAGCTTTCGTCAAAGCTCCCTAATATTAGGCTTCTCTTATGGAAAGGGGGCCGATAATAGTGAGGTCTGAAAATTGGGTCATGAAAGGAACGAGTCCATCACACTCTCCCTGCAAAGAGGGTCTTTTCATGACGAAAAATGGCCTAATATGAAATTGGGGGGTCACAAGAAAAGCGAGTCTCCGTCGAGCCTCTCCCTTTGAAAGGGTTCCTCGTGTGAAATTGGAAATTGTTTTGCAAACGGTTCACAAAAGACGCGAGTCCCTTCAAACTCTCCCTAAAAGGGGCTAAGTGAACGAATTGGATAGCATGCGAAAAGAACGAGCTCCCTCGAACTCTCCCTAAAAGGGTCTCTCGCAAGAGAAAATGATTGAAATTGGATATTGAGATTGATTGACCCAAAGGTCGAAATTGAAAATTGGAAAATTGGTTGCTGAAAATTGAATGACCCGAAGGTCAAAATTGGATGACCTGATGGTCGGAATTGAGAATTGATTTGACCACAAAGGTCGAAATTGAGAATTGGTTGACCGAAAGGTCGAAATTGTGTGACCTGAAGGTCGAAATTGAGAATTGAGTGACCTAAAGGTCGAAATTGTGTGACCCGAAGGTCGAAATTGAGAATCGATTTGACCAGAGGTCGAAATTTGGAAATTGATTGACCCGAAGGTCGAAAATTGGAAATTGGTTGACCCGCAGGTCGAGAATTGGAAATTGATTGACCCGAAGGTCGAAATTGAGATTGGTAATTGAAATTGAGAATTGAAAATTGGGGGACCCAGAGGTCGAAATTGGAGAATTGCCTGATTTGAGGACTTAAATTGAAATTTGGAGGGCAAAATATCAAATTTGAGCAATTGACAGACCCTGATGATCGAAATGACTTGGATCAATAAAGGAGAATGATGAGTTCGAGTCAGAGCTTGAATAAAATATTGAGATCACGAGTCGGAACCCGGATCAACAAAGGAAAATGGAAGGCTCGAATCAGAGCTCAAATAAGATAATGAGATCACGAGTCGGAACCCGGATCAACAAAGGAAAATGAAGGACTCGAATTAGAGCTTGGATAAGATAAAGAGATCTCGAGTCGGAAACCGGATCAACAAAAGAAAATGAAGAACTCGATTCAGGGTTCGAGTAAGGTAATGAGATCACGAGTCGGAACCCGGATCAACAAAAGAGAATGACAAGCTCGAAAAGATCTCGAGTCGGAACCCGGATCAACAAAGGAAAATGATTTGTTCGAGTCAAGGCTCGAGTAAAGTAGAGAGATCACGAGTCGGAACCCGGATCAACAAAGGAAGATGAAGAGTTCGAGTCAAGGCTCGAATAAAGTAGAGAGATCACGAGTCGGAACCCGGATCAACAAAGGAAAATGAAGAAATCGAGTCAAGGCTCTAGTAAAGTAGAGAGATCACGAGTCGGAACCCGGATCAACAAAGGAAAATGAAGAAATCGAGTCAAGGCTCGAATAAAGTAGAGAGATCACGAGTCGGAACCCGGATCAACAAAGGAAAATGAAGAGTTCGAGTCAAGGCTCGAGTAAAGTAGAGAGATCACGAGTCGGAACCCGGATCAACAAAGGAAAATGAAGAAATCGAGTCAAGGCTCGAATGAATAGGGAGATCTTGAGTCGGAACCCAGATCAATGAAGAGCTCGCATCTGAGCTCGAATGAATAAAGAGATCTCGAGTCGGAACCCGGATCAACAAATGAAAATGAAGAGTTCGAGTCGAGGTTCGAACCCGGATCAACAAAGGAAAATGATTTGAATAAAGACACGAGTCGGAACTCGGTTTTCCAAAAAGTTGAAAATGTACCAGCTTGAATACTGGATTTTGTAATAATACCAGTTTGAGTGCTGGGTTTTGGTTCAGTATTGGCGATGATCTTTGGATCATTAGGAATTATGATGGGACTGTTTGTTGAAATCCCAATACCGACCGGATTGTGATTAATGCAATTGAATGCAAATGAATATGAGTTGATGCATATGAATGCACATGTGCATGAAATGAGGAATTTGTTTATCCTGCCTGCATATAGAACAAAATTTTAAAATGCCCCAGTGTAACTGGGAAAGAAAATTGGATCATTATTTGAAAGAAACAGGAAGGATTACAAGAGGAGAATAAATGTTTCAAGTATAAAACTTTTTCAAGTGTCGAGCATTAATAGGATCTGGCAATTCTACTCCATCGGCATTGATGAGCCGATATGAGTTGCGGGGTAATGCTTCTTTGACAACATAGGGACCTTCCCAATTTGGCGACCATTTGCCGCCAGGACGATGCTTGAGATAAGCTGTGGATCGAAGTACTAAATCATTGACTTTGAATCTTCTTTCGATGATAGACTTCGCATATTGCCTGGCTACTCTCTGGCGATAGGATTGAGCATGCTCTACTGCTTTTAGCCTTCTCTCGTCGAGTAAGTCTAGCTGCACTAGTCGCTGCTGCTGGTATTGATCAAGAGGTAATTGCAGAAGTGAAGCAAATTTCAAAGCGGGCTTCTGAACATGTAGCGGTAATACTACTTTTGTTCCATAGACCAGTTCTGATGGAGTAGCATTCGTTGGTGTACGAATGGTGGTCTGATAGGCCCACAGTGCATCGTGGATCTTCTCATGCCAGTCACGGCCTGT
The DNA here is from genome assembly GCF_984573655.1 of Nuphar pumila. Taxonomy (NCBI): domain Eukaryota; kingdom Viridiplantae; phylum Streptophyta; class Magnoliopsida; order Nymphaeales; family Nymphaeaceae; genus Nuphar; species Nuphar pumila. Next base: position 131,930,439 of record NC_143249.1, read on the forward strand.
TTCCACAGTTCGCTCCAAAATACGAATTAAAATCTTGTTGGTGGCCTCTGCCTGACCATTCCCTTGAGGATAATATGGAGCGGAAAAATGGTGATAGATCTTGAATTTTGAGCAGAATGACTTCATCTTTTCATTCTTGAAATGACTGCCGTTGTCTGACACAATGTCATGCGGGACGCCGAAACGGCAAAGGATGTTCTTGTGAATAAAAGAGACCATGTGTCGGCCTTCTACTGTGCGGAGACTGATGGCTTCTACCCACTTGGTGAAATATTCTGTTGCGGCAAGGAAGTATTTGTGGCCATTTGAAGCTGAAGGAGTGATGGGACCTACGACATCGAAGGCCCACATAGAAAATGGCCATGGAGAGACAACAGACTGTAAATAATTTGCTGGAGCGTGGATAGAAGGTGCATGTATTTGACATTGCACACACTTCTTCACATAATGATAACAGTCTTGTTGCATAGTCTTCCAATAGTACCCTGCTCTTATGATTTGCTTGACAAGGGTTTGGTAGCCAACGTGACCACCACAAATGCCTTCATGTGCTTCTCGCACGACTTCTTTGGCTTCGTCTTCATCTAAACATCTGGAATACTCTGAACTGAATCCGCGACGATAGAGGACATTGGCCAAAATGAAGTATCAAGTAGACATACGCTGGATTGCTCGTTGCTCTTTCTTTGAGAGTTCTGGAGAAAATTCGCCAGTTTCTATGAAAGTTTTGATGTTGTAATACCAGGGCTTTTTCCTTTGCTCAGCCTGGTTTACCTGTTCCGCTGGAATGAAAGCAGGTTGGTCAAGTCTGCCAATTTCAAAAGAGCGACAAGATTCTCCATTCTTGAATGCTATAATGGAGCCTAAGCTGGCTAGGCTATCAGCCACTTGATTAAAATCTCTCTTGATATGAAGTAACTGAAATTCTTCGAACTTGCTGATAAGGGCTGAAACAATTTTCTGATAGGGAAATAACTTCTGATCTTTGACCTGCCATTCGGCTCGAACTTGATTGACAACAAGTAATGAGTCGCCATAGGCATGCACTCTCTTAACATTGAAGTCTAGTAGAATCTTTAGACCTTGAATCAGGGCTTCATATTCAGCCATGTTGTGAGTGCATTGAAAATCTAATTTGAGAGAAAATGGAATCATCTCCTTCTCCGGAGTGATTAATAAAATTCCGATGCCTATTCCTGCTATATTCTTAGAACCATCGAAAAATAAATTCCAGACTGGAAATTGCTGGGTATTGCAAATTTGCTCATCAGGGAAGTCATCTTCGGCTTTTACTTCTTCGGCCACGCTTCTGAAATACCAGAGGCACCTCATATTCTTCATCTGTGTCTTCAGTGGAATCTGATTCATCTGAAATCTCTTCTGGCTGGATCTGCTTCTTGGGAGCCTTCGTACCCCTGTGAACATGGAACTTTTCTCTGAATGGGTTCCTTTCTGAGCTGGTCCCGGGCTGCTCATTCATCATTTTGTTCATCATTTTTCTGAACATGGCATACATTTGAGGGTCTATGCCATCGTCTTCTTGCTGCTGCTCTCGACTCTTCTCAGATCGAGGGGAACTCATCTCTTCTTCCGAGGCTGACGAGTACTGGGATGCTGTGGTTCTTTTGCCTGATCTTGTCTCAACCATCAAATGATATGGATGCTCTCTACAGGGCAAAAGACCTGATTAGATTTTGAGGGAATTAGGTTTTGGAGGAAATATTTGCTGAAAATATGGTAGACAATTTGGAAAAGATGCCCCATTACTAGGGACTGAGTCGTCGTGGGAATCACGACAATTGTGTTGTCATTCCTTCTGCAAAAGAAATAAACAACGAAAATGTGCCTTGTTACCTAGGCGAGGTCATCAAACCACAATGGAAGGAAATAGAATTTTATTAAAATGAGAAGAATAAGATTTTATTGATCTTGACAAAGAGGTGAGGGACAAACAATTTGCCACCATTCACGATAGTCGGCAGAAACTCTAGGACCTGGAAAGATTTTAAGAGAGACAAAGGAATCCCAGCCGTAGCGGGCAGAATGATATGCCCCGGACCATTGTGCGGAGGTGAGATCGAACTCTGCCATAGCTCCTGATAACAGTCGGGCTTCGACATACTGCTGCCTCTGGGAGAACTGCCGAACACATCTCTCTGGTTGATAATAAGTGCAGAAGAATGGTCCTAGCAACTTGAACCGCTTGCCATAAGCGTAGGTATATCTGGGAGGAGATATTTGCCGATCAAAATAGTCCCAAACAACGTCATCCTCTTGAATGTTGTTGATCATAGACCGGTACTGCGCCACTGGGAGGAGTTCTTGACCATTGTATCTGAAAGAGCTTGCTCGGGCTGGAACGTGCTGGAAAAACCAGGACTGAAGTGCGTAGATGCATCTTTCAACTAAAATGGACTCTCCGAGTGAGAATCGAGTCAGACCTCGATAAAGGAAGGCGAGCGCTGCCATGGCTATGGAGAGGCGATTAGTTTGCCGACTTCCCCATCTTCTCATAAGCTGGATTATCCTGATGTCCATGTAGTTCTGTCCATCTGGGAAAAGGGACAGTCCTACAGTGCATAGAACCATTGCATTCTGAATCTTTTCTTTGGCTGTTCTTGAAAGCGAGCTGACTTCGACGAAGGTCCCGTACTGGCGGTACAACTCAAGTAGGTCAACATATTCATCTCCTTCTAACTGGATCAGGGGCCAAGATCGGCGGCCTGTCATACGGGCTAAGGAGTCTCGGGGGTCCAAACCCTTGACATTGATAAGGAATTGATGCTCTAATGGGTCGCTTGGTCGACCAGCCGGTTCTGGCAACCCCATGATTTCTGAAAATTCATCCATTAAAACAGTCATCTCTCCCCACGGGAACCAGAAGGTACACGTCCGAGGATTCCATCGCTCCGCCATTGCATGGATCAGGTTGCCATTGATGGTCTGCTTTCCGACTGCTGATGCCAGCTCTAATCCGCACGCGCTCAAATGGTCCGGGAACATTCGGGAAAAGCTCTTTAACCAGGAATAATACCACCGGGGAATGAAAGTTCCGGTGCTAAGGGCTCGATGTTCAGGATGACCTTGTCGCACCTCGAAGGAGATGTGACCTTCAGGAAAGATAGGATCGACTTGACTGGATGCCATCGAACTGGAAGCAGAGAAAGACTCAGAATGAGACTTAGGAAAATGTGGAAATTTTTTGAAAAAAATTTTGCAGGCAGGATAAAAATGCAGCTAGAAATTCGAGATCCAGTAGAATGGTAGAATGTAAAATCGCCTGGAGTTTTGAAAGAAATGGGATATTTGAAAAAATCATCCAGGGTTTGAGAAAAGATCTCGTGGAAAATAAGGATATTTTGAAAAAGGCCTAATGAGTTAAAACATTGGGAAATATAAAGAATTGAGAAAATCATACATACAATCACATCCTGCACAAACATTTATGCACATTCAGCACTCCCTAAAAGGCTGACTCTAAATGCATCAATTTGAAAACAGCTGTAGGACCCTAATCCTAACTCTAGGTTGAGATCATCTTTGTCCAATCCAGTTATGCCGATATACCCGAATCGAAATCCGAGGTACGTGGCATAGAGTTTCAACTCCGGTTCTAAGGTAAGGTTTTCCAACATCCTTGAGCGCCTACCGATATACTTCGGACTGTGGCCCGCGGTACGTGGTAGGGGGGGGTTAACCCAAATAGGTGGCCCAGTTGTGAGGCTCTGTCCCGAACTATGGTTCTGGAAGAGAGCCCAGCAACGTGAAGACCGGGACAATATAGGTAAGGGAGGTTTTGAAAAATGATCACATGCAAGAAATAGATGGCTCTAAGTCCTAGAGAGATAGACTTTTGAAAATCTTTGAAGAAGCATACATTGTTTGCATTCAGATCCTAAATTGAGGGGAGTTGTATTTAGACCTAAGTCTATGTGAGCATGAAAATTTCTCCTCAATCTGGTCCTACCAAACCATGCCTAAGCTATATGCAATCAATGTCAGCTAGGTCAGAATCTAGGCTCCTAGGCTCACATGATATTGAAAAAGTAAAAGAGCTGACATTTTGTGAACATAATTTCGATAATTGAACTAAGTCAAGCATAATTTAGGTCAGACAAGGATAGGTCCCATCACGGTCGCCAAACCTGTGGTGTCGCGAAATTTTTCCCCCGTCTTCCCTTCCTTGCGGAAGAGAAAAAGAGAGAAACGCTTTCGCGCTTCAAACTTGACCGGATTTTGGAAATTGTTTTGAAATACTCACCTCCGTTTTGAAAATTGCGGGAAAATCCATGGGATGGGGCTCGACCTGTCGGTACGAGGTTCAACCGTTCCTGTCGCCTTTAACAGGGGTAATCGAACCAAGGACCAAAATTGTGCTTGACTTGGTTAAATTATCGAAGTTATGTTCTATCCTAAATGCACAGAGAATTCAGGCATGTGCTATGAGATTTTGGAAAATGCCAGTTGGAAAACATGATGTATGCTTAGAAAAACATTTGGAGTTGGAAAGAATCTCTCAGGAAAAAGGTCAATTTCTCAGGACACTCAGATAAAAAAGGGGTTTTTGAAAACATGAGAAAGCTTATAAAGATGTGGAAAATTCAGAAATAGTTGAAAATCTTGGGAAAATGGAAGTGATTCCTGAGAAAAGATGAACCTTTTTGAAAAGGGAAACACTTCTTAGGAAAACTTGGACTTTGAGAGTTTTCTTAGGAAAATGATGGAAAATTCATAGGAAAACTCATTGAAGAAGGAAATTCAAAACTTGTGGAATCGAAATCCTGGGAATTTTACCTTTTGAAATACTTGGAAATCGATTTTGGATCTTGGAGAAAGTTGGGAAATCCCTTTTGAAAATCTTAAGATAACATTTTCCAAGGCAAACTGTGGAAAACTTGTCTTTGGAAAACCAATTTTGAAAAATCCTTAGAATTTCTTGAGAAATCGATTTCTTGAGAATGAAGTTTTCTTGAGAAAATCTTGAGAAAATCAATGATTTCATGATGTAAATGTCATGAGTGAATGAATGCACTTTGAAAAGATTTTCTAAGAGATTTGTTGGAAAAATATGCATTAAGTCAAGATAAATCCTTCACATATCCTGACTGTGGCCATGAATATGTTCAGAATTTAGTTGATTTGATGCACATGATTTTGAAAACTTTGGAAATATGATGTGCATTTTAAGATAGCCTAAGAGTGTAGGCTCAATGTGACTAGTAGAAAGATGATGGATCTGGGTCTCGTCCATATTCCGACTAGGGCCGTAAATATGGATCCCACCGAGTCCATCAACTCCCTAAGAGTTGGTGCACGTGCCATTCGTGAACATCCATAGTGCTTTTGAAATAAAATGCATGAATCATATAATCAGGATATTGCATAAGTTCAAACTGTATGATATGCATCCTAGTCTAAGCAGGAAATTAAATCTCTTATTCCAAAATTTATATTATTACATCACTAATCAAATGAAATAAATGAAAATTTGCAGACTTCAGCTCCTTCATTTGAATGTCCCTGCCAAACTTGGAGTAAGGTTAGCTCAAATATGTGGGTTTTTCCAAGATTTCCCAATAATATTATGAAATTATTGGATTTAATTGGATATAAACCCTATTCTCATGCTTCCTTGATATTTTGAAATGATGAAAATGCTAGAAATTCAGTGAAAAACAATTTGAAATTCGGAATTGAGGTTAAAATGACCAAAATACCCCTAAAATTAAAGTTACATCTTTAAAATCAGGGTTTTTTGAAGGAAAACTTGGTAAAATTGAGATTTTGAAATTCAAATTGAATCAAATGATGATGAAATGCAGTAAGAGATATGATGACATGCTGCTAGACACATTAAGACTGTAAAATCAGAATTTGGTATTTTGCAATTTATCAAAAATAATGAATTTCGCTTGTTTTTCGCTTGGATCGGGGTCCTGCGGGACCCTGTTTTGGTATTGTGGATAATCCGAACCTCAAATGGATTCCAAATTGCACCAAATTCGGTATGAAGCATCTACTTACTCTGATAAACAACCTAGAATGCTAAAAATCATGAAATGATATGATTTAAATGCCAAAGTTTAAAGAAAGTTCTAAAATGGTGGATTTTGCCTATGGATCCGAACCAAATGCAATGTCTAATATGATAATGCAAGATTTACACCATGGAAACTTCTGATATTTTGCAGACTGCTAAAAGACCTGAAATGGAACATTTTTGGTTTTTACAGCCTCGGGATTTGAGCCATGGTGAGTTCAAAAACAGGGATTTAGTTCAGACAGAGGTAAAAATCACACTAATCTGATGTAAAATGCCAAACAAATATAAAACAGCCATGGAAATTTATGAAATTAATCAGAGCTATGAACGACACCTACATGAACAACTTTCATGTTTATGACTTTGGCATTTGATCAACAGAAACACATAGAAAAATATAACTATTTCTGCCTAAACTAACAGACCAGACAAATGTAGCAAAACAGGGGAATGACAAGAAAAATCCGAATCAGGGGTCAACACTGTTTTAAAAATTACAGGCTTTTAGATTCAAACAGAGGACATCTCGTTAACCACTTTCACTTTTTACAGTTTCAGATTTGGAGCAACACACAAAGAGAAACCATAGCCCTAAGTCGATCCAAGATCTCAGAGGCCCAAATTAGGCTCTGACACGTGTACCGACATCTCGGATTTTTTTCAGACATTAAAAAAAATCAGAAAAATCTGATAAAATCATATTAACAAGTAGACATTTTCCCGAGTTCAAAACATCTTTCGGATCGGAAATCGGATCTCCCATGAGGGATATCTCGATTTTACAAGTCGGAAAATGACTTTCAAAACGTATCCCGGGTAACAAAACCCGACTTGCCATTTTGAACGTTTACCACAGTAAACAAATTCAAATGCCTCCGAATTTTTGGCAAAATTTCAGGGACACCTAAGGGCGCATTCCGTGATTTTTTTGGGATTTTTAATAAAAAAAAAATGCATGAAATGACGTGTGGACTGACTGACAAAAACAGAGACCTACTGAAAATAAGCAGAATTGAAATAAAGGCTAAATTAATCCTAATTAATTCATGAAATATGCTAAAAGAATGAAATAAAATGCAAATTAAACCTAGCTAACTATATGAATGTTAAAATCATCAAGTAAGCATAATGAAACATTTTTATATATGTCGTTTTATGAGAATAGCTCAATCCATCCCTCGGATGAGCTTTTTCTTCAAACGACTCCCGATTCGGATTATAGAATCACATCAAGGGGAAAAGAAGTGCACCTTGTTTCGTTACGCAGCGTAGGAGCTCTTGAAATGGGCAGCTATCACGAGCTTCCTTCGTCCTTCGCTCCAAGCTTCGGATGGTTCACAAAAATCGACCTCTGTTGGAATCGAATTCGCCACAGCACGAGCTCTACTCCACCTTCTTCAATGAGCCAAAGGGGGGGCACGATTTCCAAGGTTCAAAATCGGATTTTAGGAAGGCTAGGTCGGATTTTGCAGATTCACAAGAGCTAAAAAAAAATGATCTCCTCTAGGCTGGGCGTGAACCCTTGTTTTTATAATTTTTCTGAAAATTTTTGAAATTCAAACAGGTTCAATCTGAGCCCTCCATGTGGCGCCATCTCAGGGGGTGCCATCTGGGGGTTTGAAATTCGAATTTGGCTTTTGCAGGGAGCCCTCAGGTGGCGCCACCTCAAAAGGTGTTTTAATTTTTGAGAAAAATAAATAAAAAAAAATGGAAATTTTGTGGGTGAGACACCTCAGCAGGGGGAATTTGGAATTTTTCAAAAGTTTGCTTGATTCTCTCTGCAGGAAACTCCCAGAAGGCGCCACCTCAGAGGGTGCTCTCTTGGAATTTGAAATTCAAACTCACCTTTTATAGGGAGTCTCCAGGTGGCGCCACCTCATGGTGGGCTACCTTTATTAAAAATAAAATAAAAATAAAAATGGAGCCAAGTGGAGTCCTGGAATGGTGCCACCTCAAAAGGTGTTTGACACATGTCAGAAGGACAGAGCAGTGGGCTCAGAAGGCGCCACCTCAGAGGAATTTGAATTTTGCTTTTTCTGGTGAAAGGAGATCTGGACATGTGGAGGACAAGTGTCAGCTGTCTGGAGAGGCTTTCTCAAATGGCGCCACCTCAGGGGGAAGTTTGAAATTCAAATGGAGGTTGGCCCTGGAGGAATGGAGGATGGACATGTGGCGCCACCTCAGGGTGGCTCCTACAATGCCATGTGGCAAGAGGGAGAAAAAAAAGAGGGAAGGGACATGTGGCGCTCTCTTAGGCCATCTGGGAAATCAGAGCTCTGGATTTTCGCCACCTAGTGCCCTGTTTGAATTTTAAATGGTTTGCTTTTTCTGAAGAAGGCCAGGAGTGACATGTGTCTCCTACTTTTCTGAAAGAGGTAGGGAGAAGACATGTGTCCTCTACTTTTTCTGAAAGAAGCAGAGAATGACACGTGGCAGAGGGGAGAGAAGGTGGGCCAAGCCATGTGGCGCCATCTCAGACAGGATGAAAAAGGTAGGAGTTCTGGATCTGCGCCACCTATGAGGAGATTTGAACTTTTGAATTCTAATTTTTCTGAAGAAAGCAGGAAATGACACATGGCACTTGCTTTTTTCTGAGGAAATGAGGACTTGCCATGTGTCCTCTGCAGGAGACACTCCAGATGGCGCCACCTCAGAGGAGACAAGCCTACCTTTTCTGTAGGAATTTAGGAGTGACACATGTCTCCTACTTTTCTGAGAAAAGTAGGAAGAGACATGTGTCAGGCTACTTTTCTAGAAGGAAGGAGGGGTTGACACGTGTCCCCTGCAGGAGACACTCTAGATGGCGCCACCTCAGAGGAGACAAACTCCACTTTTTCTAGACAGGACAACCTATGACACTTGGCATCTCCTGGTAGTCTTTGAAATGACACATGGCGCAGGATGGATAGGGTGACACATGGCAGACAATTGGGATGACATGTGGCGGCTTCTGAAGGTAGCCCCACACTGACACTTGGCATGGAACTGGGAGGAGAGAGAAAAGACAAGTGGCACCAATCCAGGGGACAAGGCTCCTATATTTTTGGTTTTTTCGAATTTCAAATTTTCAAAAGAAAAGCCTGTGTGACACCACCTCAATGTGGGTCCCACATTGCTTCTTTATTGAAATAAGGATAAAACAACAACTTCTTTTTGGAATTTTCATAAAATCTGGACTAATGGGCAAAACAGGAATTTTGAAAAGAGTTTGCCCTTGTAGGGCGATTTTATAAAAGAAAGATATTTGAAATTGTCAAAAAGGGCAAAATCTGAGGTGAAGTGACTGAAATCCATATTGAAAACTATCCAGATGGTTTTCCTGAGGAAATATTTTGAAATTCAGAGTCCTGGGGGTAAAATAGGAAAAATTGATAATTTTGAAGACCCAGGGTTTTGAAATCAATTTTGAAAAGAGTTGAAATTCTAATCTGGATTGAAAATTTTGAAATCAAGAGTTCTGGACCTCGAAATGACATGCTGTGCAGTGCAGTGATTTGAAATGCTCATGCAATGATATGCAATGTCATGTCTTATGAAATGCAATCTTGAATCAAGACTTGGAAATGTCTGTCTCCTGTCAGGAGTAAAATTTTGAACATCTGAGCTAAAATTAGAGAAATTTTGAGAGTTGCAGATGAAATTTGGACTTTTGCAAGGTCCGGCTCAGAAAATGACCATTTTGCCCTCCAGCGATTTCAGAGGCTGGATGTTGATGCTTGGTGGAAATGTTGGGGAGGTGAGTGAAAATTTGGGGTGTTTACAGGGACCCACGAAAATGTTGGTGGGAACCACAGAAATATTCTTCAGAAAATATCCAGTGGGACTCACGAAAATATCTCATGGAAATATCTCAGATGGATAAGATCAAACAGTCAGATGGATAAGATCAAACAGTCAGATGGATAAGATCAAACTGTCAGATGAATAAGATCAAACAGTCAGATGGATAAGATCAAAGGGAATTTCTGAAAAAGCTATGGACTAAAATGGAAATTCTGAAACTTGGGGCTCAAGTTTCAGAATCTATAAATAGAGGAGCCCCCCTCCTTTGAAAAATCGTCTAGCCCTCTCTCTCTCCTCCTTTTCCAAACCTCCCCTACCTAGCCTAGCGCACCTGACCTGGTCTGAGCCTGCCTGACTTAGCCTGAGCCTGCCTGACCTGGTCCTAACCCACCTGACCTAGGTCTGAACTCACCTGACCTAGCTCAAACCCAGTTGACTTGACTTGAACCTAGTTGGGTTGGAAGTCAAAGTCAAAGTCCTTTTTAGTCCAACTTTTGGTTTGGATTTCTGAACCCAGACTTAGCCTACTTGGGTTGAGTTCGAACCTGCTGAACCCAGTTGACTTGGACAGAACCCTGTTTGGTTCAAACCACTTAGGTTGAGTAGCTTGACCTACTCTACCTCTTTCTCAACTAAGTCAGCTTCATCTGACTTAGCCTGACCTCTCGAAGGAAGGCTCAAAGCCAACGAAGCAACCCGGAGCCGTTTCTTCCACGATTTGAAGTAAGTTCGCTTCATTAAACCATCTCTCTCAAGTATTTGATTGTTTGTATATAGCATATACTTTCTGAAGTAGTATCTTGCTTTAGTTCTTGGTTGAGCCCTCTAGGACACTTCGGTGTTCACGCGCTCGCCTCGTAACTATCGTCGGATATATATGTTCGAATACGCAGTATATGCGTTCTTCAAAATAGTATCTCACCCTAGTTCTTGGTTGAGCCCTCTAGGACACTTCGGTGTTCACTCGCTCGCCTCGTAACTATCGTTGGATACAGATCTAGGTGTATATCTGTTGATACTGCTGACGCGTCTTATATCGCACAGGCCATGTAATTTACCTTTGCCGTCGCGTCGTATGATGCCAAGGCTCCCTGCTTTCTGTACTTCTGATTACTGCACTTCCGATTATGCATTTACTTACGCCGTCGCGTCGAACGATGCCAAGGCTTCTGCTTTGTTATATATGTAGAATATTTCGTTCAGTTACACACCCTGAACAATAGTATATGCATTTCCTTTACGCCGCCGTTGTATAAAGCACAGGCTTCTGCTTATATTACATATATGGCGCGTAAGTGAGCGTTCAAATGGAGATCAACTCCAAAATCGCCCATGCGATTCCCTTACCGCTCCTCGTACAAGATTCTGCTTGACGAATGAAGCCCCTATTGGAAAGGCTTCGCCTTTTGGCAAAATGCTCTTTACGTAAAGACTAAATCAATTACGTATGGCCTGGCTATGGCCCAAGGTTCCTGCAACCTTGATGGATGCAAAGTACGCACAACGGTGCGCATCCATTTCCCGAGTTAAGCGTAGCGATTTCCCACCAAAGAGGGGAGATGCCGCTGAAATGGATAAAAGAAACGCACGCTTTCTCCGTAAAAGAGAGAAAGTGCTGCTGAAATTCCTGAAGGAGCTAAGAATGGCTCAGAAAGAACGTAGCAGAAGTGCTACCCAGTTATGGAACGCCTTCTACGATGTAGAAAGGTTCGTCGCACCACTGCCGATAGAGAAGAGAAGGTGTTAACAGAATGGTTGGCAGAAGAACTGCCAAAACCAGTTAAGTGGCACAATGATGTCCTTTGTTGGAACGATGTCAGAATGACTCGTCTCCCTGACACCTGCAAGGGGATCATACTTGTAAGAGCCGTTGCGCCAAAGTAGTGGTAGCGCCTTGACAAGGTCCTGAGCTCGTTGCGTAAAGATACGCCGAGTAGCCGATCCGTAGAGATCGAGTCATGTGCATGCTCATTAAGAATTATCAGACAACCAGACTCGTAAGGGCCGCTGAGCCGGAGTGTGTTGTTTCCACCGAAAGAGGTGAAGTGCTCGTCAAGGCCGAAGTGCCGAGAGCAGAGTTAAGCATGCATATGAATAAAACCTTTGTTCCACGGTGAAAACCGTGTGGTTGATTGGGGTCGGGTACATACTTCTCAAAGGCTGCCCTATAGGCATGCAATGTTCGTCAAGTAATTGTAAGACCGGCAGGCCCCTTTCAGAATTTCTCACCGAGAAAGACGGTGATGGCGCAGCCTTAAGTGACATATATTTCACCCGAACCTGATAGAGTTCATTGATGGCCTTCGTCACTCAGAGGTATGGAGGTCGTGGTTATCCTTAAATATCTAAGGATTGAACCCAACTACTGCAGTAGCAGAATGCATTCGGATACCTAGTAAGGATCTCTTCCGGTATGCTGTACCGTCCTACTAGGGGGATGGGGTCAACAGGCCTCTGGGGTATCTAAAATATATAGAATAATCAACCCCCAGATCGTCGCGTTGTCACCCAGATATGAGTCCCCTAAGCCCAGGCGGAGGTGCAATTATCGAAACAAAGCATTAGCTTAGGTACAGCGCTACTTTGAATGTATGAGTGGATGACGTTGTTGAGTCAGTCCTGCATAACCTTTGTGAAGGTGTCATGGTCGGTATACTACTGGACCGATTGGGAAAGAACCCCATTGATATCCGTACGACTAAGTGAAGCTCGGAGAGCTGTCCTTAGATTCGTAGGATACGGATGTGCCAAGCATAAAGACTTGAGCTAGACATCCATTCGTGACTCTGAGGAAGTCAAGGCTAAGTCGTAGAGACTTAAGAGGTTATTCTAACTCACAGCCCTGAGGAGGCTTATGCGAAGTCATGACGACTTGCGTGGATGTTCAACTCATAGCCCTGATGAGGCTTTTGCGATATACGCTAAGTCATGGAGGCTTGAGCGTCGTATTACGAACTGCGACCCTGAGTGGTCTATGCATTTACTTGAGTTGAATAGATAGGTGTTTGCCTACTTACCAGACCATCAGTGGTTCTGACCCCGTTTAATGGGGATTTCAGGTGTTGAACCTGCGTGGCGATATGCGGAGCAAGGCGGCATCAAGTTCCAGGGTTTCTCTAGACAGAGTTGTACTGCTTCCTTTTTATTGAACCTTCATTGCTTTTCTAAGCAGTAGTGTTGTAATAAACATGTGCTTTCGATAAAATGGAACACTTTGGTGGTCAATGAGTTGCTTGGCCACATACCTGCAACGTGCTCGGAGTTTTCTAAAACCGACGACTCATTATCGTCTTATTCCGCTGCTAAAAGCTTTTCTAAGTTCCGCTGCAAAGAAAAAAAAAAGAAATCCATGAAAATTTTAACTTAGCTTTGTTTTGGAAATCCGGGGCGTTACAAAGACCCACGAATTTTTCTGAGGAATTCAATGTTTGCATGATTTTGAGGTGGATACTTTCTCATGTTTAGGAGGTTGTAGCACATAAGTAGATGTAAAATTTGAATTATGCTTTGAAATTCGGTTCATAATGAGCGAGACCCAAAATCGCGTAAGTATAATATATGAGTAAGAAGAGCCCAATCCCGGACGAATTAACTTCTGAAAATTTTATGGAAAGTTCATAATATATGTATTTAGTTTGTCCTCAAATTTGGGACCTATACGATGTAAAAACACCGTCAGTGCATGTGAATTACGAGAATTGCTTATCGATAGTACGTGAGTCATAACGAGTGCATTTCTCGTAAATGATGGATGATGCTTTAAAGGAATTTTGAACATTTATGTCAATTAAGAATTTAAAAATGAGTATTTTATGTGTTGAGGTCAAAATTTATTTTAAAAGCATTAAAAGAACATTTGTTTTTATTATTACATTATCGTTTTTGGATCTGGAGATGACCCAGACCCAGGGAACGACCCAGACCCTTTTTGCGCCCCTATAGATGGACGTTTGTGGCCATGAGAACCGGTCAATGGTAGACCAGCTAGGCGGTGGTAGGGTTATGAAAACCCCAAGTTTGATTTGAATCCCAACCATGGGTTGGCCAAGTGGGCGGCAACCCATGGCAGTTTTGAAAGGTTTTTAGTGCAGCCTAAATGGCGCACTTCTAGAGACTAGAAAGGGGCAGCAACCCTAGGACATTTCTTGTAACTTTCTAAGGCTTTAATGGCTTTTCAAAACCCTTTTGAGTGGCATTTTTGAAAAGGGTTTAAATCATTTCAAATAATGGATTTTGATAGGTGGAGTGGGCGGCCATGGAGGGGCGTGTTTCACCCTAGCCCTCCATCCATTCCGGATTAATCCTGGCCGTCCATTCTAGAACCCTAGGTACTTATACCTTGAAGAAAGAAGGAAAGCCCTAATGGGCGATTTTCCTTCTCTCTCTCTTCCCTTCATTCTTTCTCATTCTCTATCTCTCTTTCCCTCATTCACTCTCTCTTATCTCTTTCTCCCATCCGTGGACACCCTCTTCCTTTGAAAGTCGTCGAAGGTGAGCTACCATGTCGCATCTCAATATTTGTGGTTTTCGTGTGAGCAAGCTCTCATGTTTTTTTTTTGTGTTGGTGAGGAATTTGCTCACCATGATCTTCTTTTATGCAAACCGTGTATTCCTTCATGAAGACCATTCTTCTCATGGTAGGCTTTGCCATGAATGGGAAATGGTCGGATTAGGTGCTCTAAACTCCAAGTTATTATTTTGTTATTCACAAACGTGTACACGCACTTATGGCACCGTGTTATTGTCCATCTTATGTTGTTTTGATGCAAACTGTAGGGTTGGATGTTGTGTCCTTGCGAGAGCATGAGTAATCTTTCTATTTCTCGCATTTTCTTTTGGTTTTTCCTTGCTTTTTTCCATGATCTTTGGGGATTCATGGTAGCCTATGGTTCTGCCCTTTTATGGCAACAAAGCTGGGCTATCATGGTGCGTTTTGGATGGCTAGGTGGCCTTTGGACCCACCCTTCTTGGGTTCGGGTGCGGCTGGCCTGGGCTAGCCGAGGCCGGGCCAGGGTGGTCCCACACCACCAGCTTCTTTCCTGTTCGGTGGGGCTAGTCCAGACTGCTGGACGTGTCCAGCAGTGGGGGTGGCACCAGGCCGACCGCCCACGGGCCAGTCTGGGCGCCTTCCTCCTTCCCTCTTTGGTTGGGCGTGACCCTTAGCCGAACCCACCATCTTGGGTGGCTGTGGGTATGGTTCCATTTGGCCTGACATGGTCTGGACCGAATCGGGTCCAGACCTGTCAGAGGCCCTTAGCCGAACTGGGTTCGGTTAAGGGCACTTCGCCCTCGTGCCAGCTAAGGCTGGTGCTCCTTGGACCAGCTGCAACCATGTTGCAGTAGGTAGGTTACGACCGGGTGCAGGCAGACGTCATGCACCCCTCCCTTTGGTGTTGGTTGAGTCAAACTCGGGACCGAACGTGTGGTCCAGACCTTGCTCAGGTCTGAGCACGCCCATTTGTGGGTCTGGTCCAGACCTGGGTTTTTCTTGGTGGCTGCGACCCACGTGTGTGGTCTTTTCCCCGGACCAAACCCACTTGGACCAGGTGGTTCAGTCCCTGCAGCGAGCTGAGTGTAGACGCCTTGCAGCATAGTCGGCTGCCCTCTTTTGGTTCAGCAGAGCCGCCTAAACCGGGCCCTGCTGTGTGCGTGTGGTGCCCCACGGCACCGTGAGGCTAGTAAGTTTGCGGGTCTGATCTGGACAGACTCCAGCTTAGCCTTTGGGATTTTCTCCCACTCGTAGGAACCCATACGTCACGCTATCTTGCCTTGTTAGCGAGCCTCAAGGCTGCAATTTTTGGGGCTGCATATGAGTATCGTGCGGTTCCAATCGACCGATAAGTCCATAGTTTTGACTCATCACATCGTGGACGAAGAGTGCGCGATTGTCCAAAGCAAACTTATATATACATAGTTATGTATGCATAAAGAAATGGTAAACCCGTCGATATGCGTAGTGTGGATTCACACTTTTGTGCGTATGTCCGCTTTTGCATAGAACGCAAAGTGCTTGCAAATGATACCTTATTGAATGCCTTCAAATAATATAAGATTTTTGCGTAATTAAGAAACTTATGGCGTATGTCAAACGAAATAATGCAATTGTGGTGCTTCTCTTGTCATACATTACTGGCACCATGGCATGTCACAAATTATTTATTTAAGCGTATCATCATGTGTTATGTGACGTAGTGTTATGAAGAAGTTTGTATAGCATGTACATTGTCACACACTCTAGCATGAAAGCTAGCGCACAAATGAATGCAATCACATGCTCATATTTGTTATGTTTGGATGTACGAATCACCTTGGCAATTAAATGTGTTCCCTAAGTACGAAGGGATCTTGAGGCACATATATGGAGATTTTAGTCTTTTAAGACTTATGTGATATTTGGAACGCCTTGGCAAGTTTTGGTAAGGGTGATGGCCCCACCTCGTGAGACGAACTCACTTATGTTAGAGATACATAGTTTTTATATGCTTTTACACGTCTCGTGATTCGTTTCTAGAGATGCCTTACCGTGGCAAAATGTTTGTAACTGTCTCATCATGATGCACATTGCTTTGTATTGTTGCATTGCTTGTTCTCGTACTTGTCGCAGGATGCACAAGTATGTTCACACACACCTATGCTTTGCTTGCATAATTCGCTTAATTGCATTGACTTATGTTCTAAAAGCATGTTATTTCTAGTAGTTATCACTTATTGCTCCATGTGTAGTTTTGTCACTCTCTTTATACTTGCTTATGCTATACCTGTTCAATTATTGCGAATGAATGAATGATAATGTTAAGTGTATCATGATAGACTTGCTTTCATTTTTCCACATATTGGTATATTGTGTTTTGGTTCGCCTCACCACCTCGCAAGAGGTCTGACCCCGTTTTATGGGAGTGCAGGTGTTTGCTTATAGGTGAGCGATGGAGCTCGATGTGCGGCGGAAGACATGAACCCACACTTCTAGAACATCAAAGATCTTGGCAGTTGGTTTTTGTAAAAATGGAAATGTTGTATCATCTTATAAAATGTGGTTAATAAAATGTTTCATCTTGTTGTTCTTTGTAACTCGCCCAGAATTTCTACTTGTTTTTCCCTTTTGGTTTTTCCGCTTCGCACAATGTATTTAAAAAAATATATATTTTATCCTGAAAATCTAAAGGATTTTCCAAGCTAGGATTCTGGGGCGTTACAATCTTGGGATTGTCTTCTGAACCGATATTGACATCCTCAGTCGGATCTTGCACTAGAGTGGATGGTTCATCCTGCTTCTGAACTGAGGCAAATTCTGGCAATTCTTGAAGAAACTGATCAAATTCTGCATACTCATCTGACTGCTTTGCAACTTTGCCATTTTCTGTGTTGGTTTGACTCGGTGAATTGTTGTTGACTTCTGGAAAGCTTTTGGATTGAGAACGAGCTTCTTGATTGCTCGGGAATGCATTATGAAATTTGGAGAAGAAACTTGATTCAGAGAAAATCGCTTATCGAATAGCATTTGAAAAGAATCATGAATAAAATGACAATGAAATTGTAAAACGAGGAGATAGTGTAAGGAGATAGATGGCATCCAGATAGACAAAGAAACTTGAAATTTTATTGATTTTGAATTGATTAAAGACATTGATAGAATGAGACATTTATTTGGAAAAGAATAGAAAGGAAATACAAAAAATGATTCTCAATGTGACCTCTTAACAAAAACAGTCTTCTTTTGTGAGCTTTTGCCAGAAAATCCTACTCTTGCTCTGTGATGATGATGTTCTAGAATCATTGGTTCAACACGACCATCTTCATTTTTGCTCAAGCCTTTGAAAGGCCAGTAGCCATGCTTCAGAAGCAGATCAAATCCTTTCTTTGCTTTCATGAACTGAGGAAACAACGGGTGGTCTTTGAGAGTGTTGTAGTCGAGTCGACCTCCAATCTTGAAGAACTGAGGACCTCTCCATCGGGTCATGGCTACAGTATGCATGGATGACTCTGATTTCTGGAGTATTTCTAGACTCTCTCCGAGACTGGCTTCTTCACTTTCCCTGATGCTAAGGATATCTGCGGTGAACGGGCCTGGGAATCATGGGTTGTGGGAGTCTTTCTTCTGGATCCTCTCCCAGTACAGTTGTGATCATCCCACCTTTAGACCACTATACACTGATGAAGAGTGAAAGGCACCGTATTTGTATTGTGGATCTAGTGTCTCCCGAGAAGCAAGTTATAGGTGGGTGGCACATTTACTACATGAAAGAGTACTGAATGCACTGAATAGTTTATAAAGACTTCTAGGAAAATCTTTCCTTTTGCTGTTTGGCCATGGTTGTCAAATCCATAAATGGTTATGGGATCGGGTATATACTCTTCTTCTTTGATGCCTAGCGTCTTTGCTGTCATCTCGGGACATATATTGAGGCTACTGCTTCCATCAACCAGCACATGGGGTACTGTCATTCTCCTTGCTCGAACAACGATGTACAAGGCATTGTTATAGAAAGTGTGAGGTTTTGAGAGATCTTCATCCGAGAAGGTGATTGACGCATTTGTCATGCTTGAATTTACAATTTGAGCCATGTCTTCAGGCGGGGTATTGGGTTTAACTTTAATTTTCCTAAGCAAATCGTCCAATACTTGTTGATGCTTGCAAGAATTTTTAGCTAAGTCTAAAATTGAAACATTGGACGAAGCAGTTAATGGCTTTTGAGTTGACATTTCTCCCTTTTCTGGCACGAGCTTGTTGAACTGTTTATGGAATTCAGGAATCCCTTTTACTTTCTTAGGGGATGCCCTCATAGGTTCTGCAGATACTTTCAGTTTGCTAATGGCTGAGATAAGGTCCATTTTCTTTTCACTGTCGGGTCATGCTTGATGCAGCACGAGAACTTAATGCTACACTTGGATGTCTTGTTCTGGACATGGAGTTATGTGATCCTGATGCTGAAAAGGTTGTTCAGTGACCACTGTTGTAGAGTGCGGAGGAAATGGTTGATTTAGAATGTCAATCTTCTCATCTTCATCTCCTTCCACCAAGAGATTCTTGTCGATGTAGTCTGGACAATATTTTTTAGAATGAAGCAGTTCTCAGTGTTGTGTCCCACTGTCTGATGGAACTTGCAGAATTGGTCTTTCCACTTCCCCATTAGCACAAGGGGATTAGCCAGCCTAGGAAAATTGATCATTTCTTTTGACAACATATACTCGAGCACATCTTCGAGTGATTGGTCAAGAGGTGTGAATTTTCTGTCGTAGCTCCACCCTTCATGCTTGGTCTTCTCGCGCAGTTTTGGTCCTTGATCTTGTTGAGGGGGATTGCTTTATTGGGGAGCAGCCTTCCCTTTCTGATCACCTCTGGAATTGCTTGCGCCATAACAGTAATCTTTCTTCTGCCCCTTTTAAGGATTGTGACTATTATTGTTGGCAGAATATGTAAAATGAGCTTTCTTTTTCTGCTCACCCTAGTGGTTATTCTTGGAAAATGTGAAGCCTTCATAGACTTCATTCTCCACGCTTAGCTCGAGCCATTCGGCTCATTCAGTTAGCTCGATAAAAGTCCTAGATGGCATAGTGGAGATTAATCCTCTTAGAGGCTGCGAAAAATTGTTGAGGATCAGGGATAAAGCATGTCTCTCTGATATGGGGTCTCTCATTTTGTTGCAAGCTTACCTCCATCGATGAATGAAATCCCTTGCCTTTTGATTTTCATTCTGCCTTAGATTGCAGAGATGACTCAATGTTGGGAGCGCCTCCGTGTTGAACAAAAAGCGTTCAATAAACAGATTCATAACTTTATCAAACTCCTTGAGCTCGATGGGATTGATATGCTCAACATACCATTTAGCTGCCACTCCTTCCAAGCTGTGGGGGAAGCATAGAAATAGTGCTCTGTTATCCCTCTTGAACCTTGAGCATTCGGCGAAAAACATGGCGAGATGTGCTTTGTGGTAGCCAGAACCGTCAAACTTAATGAATTTTTGAGGAAGGTTTTTGAGATCATCATCCCCTTCTAAGCCATCATAGAAGTCCTCGCTAATGAAGACTTTCTTGCCTTTGTCCCTGGCTTGTAGATCTTTGACAACTCTAGCCATTTCCCTGAACTGTGCTTGCAGCGGATCTTCTATGACCAAACTTTTTAGTTTGTGGACATTGATCGTGCATATATTTTAGGGATATTTCATATAAAAATATGCATGATTTCATGAGAAAATGATTTAAAAACCTAATTTTATGTTAGTTTCGAGTAAATGTGCTAAAATAATATAAGAATAGAAAATGCATGAAAAATAGTGTTATTTTACATTTTAATGCATATTTTAGTGTTTGACATAATTGTAGTAGTTTAGTTTTTGAAAATCATAAAAAAAATTAGATTTAAAATAGACTTAGTTTTACAATTTATAAAACATAGACATTTTGAGTTGTTTTGCAAATAACTTTTTGAAAACTGTTAAAATGCAATTTTAAAAAGAAGATGGACTTATGGACAAAACTTCAAAATTATAAATATGATACGTAGGGGGAATTTCAAATTGTCTTCTCTCTTGTGCTTTTTCCCTCTCTTCTAACCCTTCCACTCCACCTTTTCTTACCCTTCCTTCTCCTTCTCCCTTGATCTCTCTTCTTCCTCAATCCGGTGGAGGCATCCAGCTACGACAATGGCATACGGGAGGAGTCCACTTCTCTCCTAACCCCTCAAGTTACGGTAAGTCTTTCATCTTCATCTTATTTCCTCTTCCTCTTCTTCTTCTTCTTCTTCTTCTTCTTTTAATCTTTTCTCTGGTTGTCTGAGTTAGCATATATACTTTTGATTTCTGTAACAGCATCATCATCATCATAGTTATTTGTTTTCACGATTTCATTAGCTTCAATTCTATTTTTTTTTAGCAGCAGCAATATCTAATTCCTTTAATCTACATATAGAATGTCTGATTTTCGATAAATTTTGCATTATGAATGTAGGCATTTTGAATTCATTTCTGATTAAGTTTTGTTAAAGCATTAATGCATTGGTTGAATAAGTATTCGATCAGATGCTAGTTCCTAACTCAGAATTTGATCGGACTGTGCTTTTTTCTTCTGTTTGTTTCATAGCATTAACAATTTTTCTAAAGCATTAGCATTTTAATTTCCTTTTTGTAGTTTTTGTTGTTCATCATAATATCATTGATCTGCATAGCATCTATCCGATCCAAATCTGAATAGGAATTCAGATCACGCTCAAATCCACTAGTGTCCTCCTGCCGTAAATCACTTTGCAATTGCAGGCACCAATATAGTCGCCAGAATCACCTTCAGCCGACCAAAATTGCACTTCAATCCCTCTTCATCTGATAGATTTCTGTAATCCACCGTGAAGATGTTCATAGGACTAGCATTTGGCCCAACATCTCTGCATCCATTGGAATAGAAGAGATCAGATCTGAATCAAGAGAGATCAGATCTATTCGATCGTTCTCTTCTTCTTGCCGGAATCCACTCTGCTTTGCCGGAATCCTTTTTCTTCACTGTGAAAATCTGTTTCACGGTGGAATGGTTTAATTGTTTGATTTCTGGATTGAATATCTGATTTCAATCAATCGATTATCGTTAACAGCATCCGGCTATTCATTTCTATGAAAGTCAATGCCTGAGTAGGTTCACGGAAGATACATTTTCATTCGCCGGAATTCATGTGATTGAGGTCAAAATCTGCTCCAATCCGCCAGATTAGCACCTCAAAGTTGATCGGCACCTCATAGTCACTGTGAAATGGCATTCTGGTGTGTTCTACAACAGAAGTCGGTTGTGTGAAGGATTATCATTGCATTTGATCGATTTTAATCAGTTTCTGGCAATAATTTGATCATTCGGTTATCGGTTGTGTTGTGGATCGGTTAAACTGGATATCTGGATCCAGTTTAAGTGCTGAGCAACTATTTCTATTGATGTTACTATTTTCCAAAATAAATTGGATTCCTGGTGTGATTTTCAGTTGATTGGATCAATGTGATTCACTGATTGTTGATCTTTATATTTTTACTTATTGTTAACTACTAATTTTACTGATTTTCCCTGGTTTTTATTGTTTTGAGTAATAGTTTTAGATGTTAACTAGGTAACTAGTTAAGTTGTTAGTTAATTGAAATAATTAGCATTAACTTAGTGAGTTGTAAATAGTTAGCATATGTTTACTTAGGTGTTTAGTATTAGATCTTTACATTAGTGTTTGGCAATTTAGTTTAGTAACATTTGATTCATTAGCATGTGATTGATTCAACATTTTGCAATTAGACTACTTAATTGACTTGAAATAATTCAAAATTAATAGAATTTTACTTGTCATTTAGAGTTCTTTCATAATTTTTAGCATTTAGTTAGTATGTTTTGTTTAGTATATTTTCTACTTCTTTCTCTTGTACTGCTCGTGCTCTTTTGACTTGTGCAGGATAGCAAAGGAGTGGAGCGGAAGCGATTATGTGACACGAAGTACGAAGATAGAAGATTTTACTTTTCAGTTTAGAATTAGGAATTTGATTCTGGGTTTGTAAATATTGTTTTTTATGCCCTCTGCGAAGGGTATTCATTTGTGGTAATAGTTAGTTGTTTTTAGTTTACTCGTACATTTTTCATTTAATAATTCGGCAATAAAGAGTAGTTTAGATTTGTGTGTTTGAATACGAAATATTTCCGTTCCCTGAGTTCGACCCGGTCTCATCCACTAGTGAGAACCGGTTTTTATTATTTGATGTCTGGTTTTCACATGTTTTACATATAAAAATCTTTTCAAAATTACAACGATTTAAAAGAAGACATCAAATTTTTTGCGCCGTTGCCGGGGAACGGCGAAATACTAGTATTCACTTTATTGCCTAGTGTTTGTTTGCATTTAGGTTTAGAACCATGTATGTGCATATCGTAGAGACGAGCTTACTTTTCTGCACAGCCTACCTACTAGGATCCCCTTAGAGGTGACTATGTACGATTGGTATCGTACACTTAGATTTCATATTTCTTTTGCATAATCTTTGTTGTGTGCAACTGCGTGGTGTTTGTTTGTTTTTAGTTTACTCGCTTTGTGGTTTGCGTGGTTTGGCCGCTTAGTGCGTTAGTTAGGTAGAAAACCCAAAATTAGGACGTGAGCTACACCGGTCTACTTTGAGGTATATGCAAGGGCGACGCTCGCTTGACCCCGAGCTGGTAGAGCCGATTGAGGACCCCGAGTCCCTTATTAGGAGAGCCCAGAGATCTGCAACCATGGCTGAGAATCAGCAGATTACTCGTCCTCTTAGGGAGTATTTCATGCCCAACACTTACACTCCCGCCTCCTGCATCACAAGACCTGATGTAGGAGCAAACCATTTTGAGATAAAGGCCAGTATGATCCAGATGCTACCTTCATTTTATGGCCTTAGCAATGAAGACCCATATCGTCATCTCGATGAATTTCTAGAGATTTGCTCGACAGTGCGAATCAACAACTTTGGAGATGACACGATGAGGTTGACCCTGTTCCCCTTCTCTCTGAAGGACAAAGCGAAGAGTTGGTTAAAATCATTAGATACAGTTCGAATTACCACTTGGGAACATATGCAAAGAGAATTTTTAAAGAAATATTTCCCAATTGGTAAGACGAACCAGTTTCGTAAAGCGATAACCAATTTTTCCCAAATTGAGGGAGAACAGTTTCATGAGTCTTAGGAGATATTGAAAGATCTTCTTCGCAAGTGTCCCCACCACCAGGTGCCTCGCTGGCAACTGATGCAATATTTCTATGACGGTCTTACTGAGAAGAACAGTCAGATGGTCGATGCCGCGTGTGGGGGCACATTTATGCTCAAAAGTGAGGATGAAGCGTGGTCGCTTTTTGAGACATTGAGTGAGAATTTGATGCACCATGCGACAACCTCACGGTTCGATAGGGCTGCACCTGCACAGGATAGCATTAAGAAGGCAGGTATTTTTCGAGTTAGGGATGAACCTTGAGTTGAGCAACAAGGTAGACCAACTATCCCAGAAATTAGATCAGTTGTTGTTGGGTCTCTCTCCTACCATGCAGGTGTGCATGTTGTGTGCGAGTCCTGCACACCATGTGTTCGAGTGCCCAGTTGCGCCACAGTATCCTGAGTTTGTCCAAGAGCAAGCTCAGATGGCTCAAAACTTCGCTAGGCACGCACCCAATCCATTTTCCAACACTTATAACCCGGGCTGGCGAAACCATCCCAATTTCTCATGGCACAACTCACAGATCCAACCCTCTAACACTTCCTAGAGTCAACCCAGTCAAGGCGGTTATGCGCCTGGATTTCAAAGATCCAGTTATCCCCCAGCCCAACCTGTTTATACTCATCCCCAGTCTCATGAGCCTTCGCCTAGTCAATCCTTCGAGGACAAGATGCTACAAGCATTTTCTTATATTAAGGTGAATTTGAGCTCGCATACTCAGTCTATTGCAAAATTAGAGACCCAAATGGGGCAGCTCGCCAAGGCGCTTAGAAGGCGAAGTGAGGGGACACTGCCTAGCCAGCCTATTGTCAACCCTAGGGGAAAGGAGCCCATGCGTAGCTTGCATATGACCGATGCACATCAAGAGCAAGCTCAAGTAGTAACCTATAGGAGTGGGAAGCAGTACCAAGCGAGGGAGGCTGCAGAAGAAAGAGAGAAGATAAGTGAGAAGCAGTCTGTCCCTAATGTTTTACCTCAGGAAAGCAAGAAGGTTCTCCCATCTGAGCATTCACCATCCTACACTCCCAAAGCCACTTTTCTGAGGCGTTAGAGAGGCTGAGAGCATTAGGTAAGTCCGGAGTGAACATGCAAGAGATGCTTGAGATATTCAAGCACGTTCAGATAAACCTCCCCTTACTAGATGCTATCCAGCAAGTCCCTGCATATGCAAAGTTCCTCAAAGAGCTTTGTACGCAGAAAAGGAAGTTGAGGTCCCATGTGCAGAAAAAGATTTATTTGACTGGGCAGGTGAGCGCAGTATTACAACATCAAACCCCACCTAAGCTCAAAGACCCAGGGACTCCTATCATCTCATGTGTCATAGGAAACATCACTGTTGGGCGTGCATTGCTCGACCTTGGGGCAAGTGTTAACATCTTGCTGGGTTTCTTTTATGACCAATTTGGATTAAAAAAGATGAAACCTACACCTATGACTCTTCAGCTTGCAGATAGATCGATCAAGGTCCCAAGAGGGATACTTGAAGATGTTTTAGTCAAGGTGGAGGATTGTTATTTCCCTGTCGACTTCGTGATATTAGATATGGAGGGAGTTGATAGCCCACAACAGACCCCTATTATTCTCGGTCGCCCATTCCTAGCTACCGCCAACGCGTGCATTAATTGCCGCACTGGTGCGATGGATGTGTCATTCGGAAATAGGAAGATGCGGCTGAACATTTTTCGTGCTGCTATGGGGCCTGCTGTTGAGGAGGCTTCTTTCGCGGTTGATGTCATTCAAGACCTCGTAGAAGTAGAATATACTTGGTTATTGAGTGATCCACCTCAGGAGGAGGATAAGAAATCACTAGAAGAGGATCACCTAGAATTACTTGAGAATCAGATAGGTGATTTGAATTGGATCAGGCACTTCGAGCCATTTAGAGGTAGACAAGATGGGAACATAGTGCGTAGTGTCACAGATGACACTATTTTTCATAGAGAGCCCGATTGAGCCTGACTTCATGTCCATTGATCTCATGGACGATGAAGGTTTTTCCAGGGATCCGTCTGGCTGGGGACGTGAAACTTAGCGCTTTATGGGAGGCAACCCATATCTTGTATATTATTAGATTTGCTTAGAATTTATAGATTTTATTTTGTTTTTACTTTTTCGTGAGTTTTTCATGTTCTTTTTGTTTCATTCATGGTTTTCTTGTCATGTCATGTATACATTGCATTCATTATATTCATAGAACGTGCATTTTTTCATGTCAAGTTGTTTCTACTCTTTTCCCTCATTTATTTTCTCTCATGTGCATTCATATAAGCATGGAGGAGTGTCACTGGGACAGTGTCATTCAAGCATGGGGGAGGGGTGTAGTTTGCACACCTTGATATTTCTGTTCACATTCTTGCACATGTTTACACATCTCTCATGAAAAGTAGGTTTTTAAAGAAAGAGTTTGAACTTATATGAATGTTATTTCAAATCTGATGTTTTTAGAGGATTTTTAAGCCCCATGAAATTTTTTTCTGACATAGATCTAAAAATTATGGTTGTTTATGCGGATTTCGAAGAAATGATGATAGATACATGTTAGAATTTGTTTTGAATCACAAATATGAATATGCATAGTTGTATTTTTGAAAAACTAAGCAAATGAACAAAAGCGTAAAAAAAAGAGCTCAAAAGAGAAAAAAGAGCATGCGTTAGGTTGTTTGGATAATTCCACAATCATTAGTAGATGGGACTTAGATGTAAGTTGAAACTTTTGGACTCCATTTCGAAAAGGAGAGTGGAAAACTTCGTGATCCTAAGTAGCTGAGAACAGATACAAGTTGAAATGTTTGACTCTCACGTTGCAAAGGTGAATGAAGGAAGTCACTTTTATGTCTTAGTTGATATCTTTTGGTATGTATTGAAAAAGTATAGAAGATATTGACATTGCACAAGGCATAAAAGCAGACCACATGCAAGCTATAAGAGAAGAATGAATGCGCAAAAAGAAAAAGCGTGAAAAATGAAAAAATCGAGAAAAGAGCTTAAAAAGAAAGAAAAGTTTAGTGCTTAGAAGTGTGATTGAGAAAACCTGTGCAGAAAACATATCAATGAGGATAAATAAATAATAACTTGTTTTTATTGGATTTTTCTAAGAATAAAACATAAATAATTGTGATATTTAGAAAAGTGAAAGAAATTCTTTTTCTGTTGTGGTACATAAAATACTCTAATTATGTTTTGATTTTGAAATAAGAGGAAATATTTGTGAAAATAAAGTCTTTAATTAACTACTACTTATGAGGATGTGTAATATTTTGCATACATGACAGAGATGTTTGTGGGTAGCATCACTGCAAACCCTCACGAGACCTTACTCGTCCACTGGGGTAACCCAGGGGTTGAAAGAGCTTGTTGCATGAGCTAAATGCAACCGTGATTCCTACGAAAGTGAGTTAGTTGATAGTTTTTTATTTCGTGCATTTTTTAGTTTGCTCGAGGACTAGCAAAACATAAGCATGGGGGTATTTGATCATGCATATATTTTAGGGATATTTCATATAAAAATATGCATGATTTCATGAGAAAATGATTTAAAAACACAATTTTATGTTAGTTTCGAGTAAATGTGCTAAAATAATATAAGAATAGAAAATGCATGAAAAATAGTGTTATTTTACATTTTAATGCATATTTTAGTGTTTGACATAATTGTAGTAGTTTAGTTTTTGAAAATCATAAAAAAATTAGATTTAAAATAGACTTAGTTTTACAATTTCTAAAAAATAGTCATTTTGAGTTGTTTTGCAAATAACTTTTTGAAGAGAGTTAAAATGCAATTTTAAAAAGAAGATGGACTTATGGACAAAACTTCAAAATTATAAATATGATACGTAGGGGGAATTTCAAATTGTCTTCTCTCTTATGCTTTTTCCCTCTCTTCTAACCCTTCCCCTCCACCTTTTCTTACCCTTCCTTCTCCTTCTCCCTTGATCTCTCTTCTTCCTCAATCCGGTGGAGGCATCCAGCTATGACAATGGCATACGGGAGGAGTCCACTTCTCTCCTAACCCCTCAAGTTATGGTAAGTCTTTCATCTTCATCTTATTTCCTCTTCTTCTTCTTCTTCTTCTTCTTATTTTAGTCTTTTCTCTGGTTGTCTGAGTTAGCATATATACTTTTGATTTCTGTAACAGCATCATCATCATCATAGTTATTTGTTTTCATGATTTCATTAGCTTCAATTCTGTTTTTTTTAACAGCAGCAACATCTAATTCCTTTAATCTGCATATAGAATGTCTGATTTTCGATAAATTTTGCATTATGAATGTAGGCATTTTGAGGTCATTTCTGATTAAGTTTTGTTAAAGCATTAATGCATTGGTTGAATAAGTATTCGATCAGATGCTGGTTCCTAACTCAGAATTTGATCGGACTGTGTTTTTTTCTTCTGTTTGTTTCATAGCATTAACAATTTTTCTGAAGCATTAGCATTTTAATTTCCTTTTTGTAGTTTTTGTTGTTCATCATAATATCATTGATCTGCATAGCATCTATCCGATCCAAATCTGAACAGGAATTCAGATCACGCTCAAATCCACTGGTGTCCTCCTGCCGTAAATCACTTTGCAAATGCTGGCACCAATACAGTCGTCGGAATCACCTTCAGCCGACCAAAATCGCACTTCAATCCCTCTTCATCTGATGGATTTCTGTAATCCACCATGAAGATGTTCATAGAACTAGCATTTGGCCCAACATCTCTGCATCCATTGGAATAGAAGAGATCAGATCTGAATCAAGAGAGATCAGATCTATTCGATCGTTCTCTTCTTCTTGCCGGAATCCACTCTGCTTTGCCGGAATCCTTTTTCTTCACTGTGAAAATCTGTTTCACGGTGGAATGGTTTAATTGTTTGATTTCTGGATTGAATATCTGATTTCAATCAATCGATTATCGTTAACAGTATCCGGCTATTCATTTCTGTGAAAGCCAATGTCTGAGTTGGTTCACGAAAGATACATTTTCATCCGCCGGAATTCATGTGATTGAGGTCAGAATCTGCTCCAATCCGCCGAATTAGCACCTTAAAGTTGATCGGCACCTCATAGTCACTGTGAAATAGAATTCCGGTGTGTTCTACAACAGAAGTCGGTTGTGTGAAGGATTATCATTGCATTTGATCGATTTTAATCAGTTTCTGGCAATAATTTGATCATTCAGTTATCGGTTGTGTTGTGGATTGGTTAAACTGGATATCTGGATCCAGTTTAAGTGTTGAGCAACTATTTCTATTGATGTTACTATTTTCTGAAATAAATTGGATTCCTGGTGTGATATTTAGTTGATTGGATCAATGTGATTCACTGATTGTTGATCTTTATATTTTTACTGATTGTTAACTACTGATTTTACTGATTTTCTCTGGTTTTTATTGTTTTGAGTAATGGTTTTAGATGTTAACTAGGTAACTAGTTAAGTTGTTAGTTAATTGAAATAATTAGCATTAACTTAGTGAGTTGTAAATAGTTAGCATATGTTTACTTAGGTGTTTAGTATTAGATCTTTACATTAGTGTTTGGCAATTTAGTTTAGTAACATTTGATTCATTAGCATGTGATTGATTCAACATTTTGCAATTAGACTACTTAATTGACTTGAAATAATTCAAAATTAATAGAATTTTACTTGTCATTTAGAGTTCTTTCATAATTTTTAGCATTTAGTTAGTATGTTTTGTTTAGTATATTTTCTACTTCTTTCTCTTGTACTGCTCGTGTTCTTTTGACTTGTGCAGGATAGCACAGAAGTGGAGCGGAAGCGATTACGTGACACGAAGTACGAAGATAAAAGATTTCACTTTTTAGTTTAGAATTAGGAATTTGATTTTGGTTTTGTAAATATTGCTTTTTACGCCCTCTGTTAAGGGTTTTCATTTGTTGTAATAGTTAGTTGTTTTTACTTTACTCGTACATTTTCCATTTAATAATTCGGCAATAAAGAATAGTTTAGATTTGTGTGTTTGAATACGAAATATTCTCGTTCCCTGAGTTCGACCCGGTCTCATCCACTAGTGAGAACCGGTTTTTATTATTTGATGTCTGGTTTTCACATGTTTTACGTATAAAAATCTTTTCAAAATTACAACGATTTAAAAGAAGACATCAGGCACCCCTTTGCTCCCGACCATATTTCTGAAATGTTGGTGGTACCTTTTATTCTTCATCGGTATCTTCCGTTGATTCTGTTCCATCTGAGATATCTTCTGGCTGAACCTACTTCTTGGAAGTCTTTATGTATTTCTTAGCCTTGTGACCATGGAACTTCTGCCTAAATGGATTCTTCTCTAAACTGGTCCCGGCCTGCTCGCTCATCATTTTATTCATCATTTTCTGGAACATGGCATACATCTGCGGATCTATGCCATCATCCTCTTGTTGGCCCTGACTCCTGACTAAACGCGGGGAGTCCATCTCTTCTTCTGAAGCTGATGAGTACTGAGATGATGTTGTTTTTCTTCCTGATCTTGTCCGAACCATCAAATTCTACAAATGCTCTCTGCAGGGGAAAGTCCTGATTAGATTCTATGGGAATTTGTTTTTTTTTGGGAAGAAATATTTGTTGGAAATATGGTAGACAATTGAAAAAGTATCCCATTACTAGGAATTGAGTCGTCGCAGGAATTACGACAATGGTGTTGTCATTATTTGCAAGAGAAATAAACAACGAAAAATGTGCCTTGTTACCTAAGCGAGGTCGTCAAACGATGATAGAAAGAGAGAAAATTTTATTGGAATAAGAAAAATATGATTTTATTGATCTTGGCAAAGAGGTGGAGGACAAACAATTTGCCACCATTCATGATAGTCTGCAGACACTTTAGGACCAGAAAAGAATTTGAGAGTAACAAAGGAGTCTCAGCCGTAGCGGGCAGAATGATATGCCTCAGATCATTGTGCAGAGATGAGATCAAATTCTAGCGTAACTCCTGATAGTAGTCGAGTTTCGATGTACTGCTGTCTTTGAGAGAACTGTCGAACACATCGCTCGGGCTGATAATAAGTGCAGAAGAATGGTCCCAGCAACTTGAACCGTTTGCCATAAGCATATGTGTATCTGGGAGGAGACAATTGTCGATCAAAGTAGTCCCAGACGATGTCATCTTCTTGAATGTTGTCGATCATAGACCGATACTGTGCCACTGGAAGGAGCTCTTGACCATTGTATCTGAAAGAACTTGCTCGGGCTGGAATGTGTTGGAAGAACCAGGATTGAAGCGCGTAGATGCATCCTTCGACGATAATGGATTCTTCAAGTGTGAAATGAGTCAATCCTCGGTACAGGAAGGCGAGTGCTGCCATGGCTATAGAGAAACGATTGGTCTGTCGACTTCCCCATCTTCTCATGAGCTGAATTATTCTGATATTCATGTAGTTTTGTCCATCTGGGAAGAGGGTCAATCCTACAGTACATAGAACCATTGCATTCTGAATTCTTTCTCTAGTTGTTCTTGATAGTGAGCTGACTTCAACGAATGTCCCGTACTGGCGATACAACTCAAATAGATTGACATATTCATTTCCATCCATCTAGATCAGCGGCCAAGATCGGTGGCCTATCATACGAGCTAAGGCATCTCGGGGGTCCAAACCCTTGACATTAATAAAAAATTAATGCTCCAACGGATCTCTTGGTTGACCAGTTGGTTCTGGTAATCCCATAATCTCTGAAAATTTATCCATTAAAAGGGTCATCTCTCCCCACGAGAACCAAAAAGTGCATGTACGCGGGTTCCATCGCTCTGCCATTGCATGGATTAGGTTGCCATTTACTGTATGCTTTCCGACTGCTGACGCCAATTCTAATCCACACTCGCTCAAATGGTCCAGGAACATGCGAGAAAAGCTTTTGAGCCATAAATAGTACTGATGTCTTCTTTATAATCGTTGTAATTTTGAAAAGATTTTTATATGTAAAACATGTGAAAACCAGACATCAAATAATAAAAACCGGTTCTCACTAGTGGATGAGACCGGGTCGAACTCAGGGAACGGGAATATTTCGTATTCAAACACACAATTCTAAACTATTTCTTTATTGCCGAATTATAAAATGTAAAATGTACGAGAAAAGTAAAAACAACTAACTATTACAACAAATGAATACCCTTCGCAGAGGGCGTAAAGTGCAATATTTACAAACCCAAAATCAAATTCCTAATTCTAAACTGAAAAGTAAAAATCTTCTATCTTCGTACTTCGTGTCACGTAATCGCTTCCGCTCCACTCCTGTGCTATCCTGCACAAATAAAATGAACACGAGCAGTACAAGATACTAACAAGTATGCTATGAACAATGTAAATCTAGAACTGACTAAAGATCTAAGATATGATGAAACTATATAAAGCAACTATATCAACTCAAGAACCTAGATGCAATGTAATGCAATGAGATTGAAGCTAATTAGGGAAACACGAACACTTATGCAGAGTTTCAAACCTTGCAAACCGGTTCCAGCTGGTTTGGTTTTCACTTTCTTCTTTTTATAAATACAAACCGGTTCCACCCGGTTTGTATTATTATTTAGATATTATTTTTTTTATTTATTATTTTTATTTTTATTCTTTTCAAAAGTAAAGAAAACTGTGAAAATTTTCAAAAACAAAACTCTTTATAAAAGAACTTCAAAACTAATCTACTATATTTTTTCTTTTCTTTTCTAAAAAAAACACAACACTTAAAATGAATAAAACTATTTTTCTAATTTTTTTCTTTTTAATAAAAACTAAAACCAACTAAAACTAAAATAGGCATAAGAATGTAAAATAAAACTATTTTTTTATTCATTTTCTAATTTTAAATTATTTTAGCACATTTACTCAAAAACTAACATAAAATTGGGTTTTTGAAACATTATTTCATAAAATCATGCATATTTAAATGTTAATAAACCCTGAATTATATGCATGATCACAGAGGAAACACAAAGACTGAACAAAACTCTTGCAAGAATAAAAAAAA
Source organism: Nuphar pumila (assembly GCF_984573655.1). NCBI lineage: Eukaryota > Viridiplantae > Streptophyta > Magnoliopsida > Nymphaeales > Nymphaeaceae > Nuphar > Nuphar pumila. The sequence goes on from NC_143249.1 coordinate 131,962,913, forward strand.
ACTAAAAGATTAACAAAAATTAACAAAACAAGAAATGCAGACAAGGAATTATCTAAACAGGAAATAGAATGATCAAAAGCAAGCACAGAAAAATGAAACAAGAAAATAACGAGAAAAACAAAATTGAAAATTGAAATAAAGGAAAACAGAAAAATGAACTTGTAAAAAAAAATTCAGGAAAATAAAATTTGAAAAAAAACAGGAATTAAATGCTATAAAGCTGGAAAGTTATGATGAACAACCAGAAAAATTAAAAACTGAAATATGTAAAAAGAAAACAAACAGGAAATTACAAAATATTTGCAGAAAATTCAGGAATTAATCAACAGAAAATTCAGAATCAATAAAAGATCAGGAAATTGAAAATTTAAAACAAGAATTTAGAGCCTACAACAATGTAGATTATACAGAAAATATAAATGCAGATCTATACTTAAAATCAAAATAGGAAAACTAAGATCTAATTCAGTAAGAAATCAGAAAATAAAAAAAAAAACAAACATTACAGTTTAGATGAAATGTATACTAAACAAGAAATCAGATAAAACTACTGAATGAAGAAATAGAAACATAATTGAAAACAATAAATGCAGTAAAAAAAACAATGAATGACAAGAAATCAAATGCTAAAAAAATATTAGATGGAAAAACTGTAAAAACAAACACAGAAGATTAATGAATGAATGAGAAAATTCAGTAAAAAAATTTAACAGACTAAATATGCAGAGAAATAAGAAAATGCAACGAATGAATATGCAGTTAGCAGAAAAGAAATAAGGTAAAACAAACAAGCACATTGAAATGAAAACTTGCAGGAATTTACTGAATTGAAAAACAAAATCAAATGCTGATTACGATTATGATTAAAGCAATTGCAATGGAAATTATAATGCCTATAAAGGAACTAAGAATGAAAGCATAATTTGGAACTAATCTTACTTTGAAACTAACAAAAACAGAAATTGAAATTATAATGAACCAGAATTCAAATTACGGTAGATCGAACAAATCTGGAGATGAAACAACAGAAAAAAAAAATAATGGAAAAGAGGAACAGATATAGGTAAAAATCAAGGAAACAAATGCAGAGATTACATTTTGTTTTTCGTTTTTCTGAAATAAGCACATCACCGATTAAAAAGATAAAGAAGAAGAATAAAAAAAATCTGAATAAGAAGAAGAAGATGATGCTGAAATCAAACTCGATTTATTTATTTTTTTATTTTATTTTTTTGAAACAAAACAGAAACAGATAGATGATCTATTGAAAAGAAAGAAAAAGACAAAGAAGAAGATGAAGAATCAGACTTACCGTGAAATCGGAGATGGATTGGAAGAGAGGTGGCCTCCACCTCGTGCGCTGCCGCCGATTGAAGAAGCTCTGCCACCGGATGAAGAAGAGGATAGGAGCAAATGACGATGGAAGAAGAAGAGAGGTAGTAGATGGGAAAAGGATATCCGGTGACTGGAAAAGAGGGCAAAGGCAGAAAACCAGAGGGGGAAGGGGAAGCTTTGGCGCACAGGATGAGAGACAAATGAAATTTTTTTCATTCGTGGGTTTTAAAAACCCCAAACCGGCTTGAACCGGTTTGTAACAGATTTTTTTTTTCAGTTTTAAAATAAAAAACCGTGTAAACCGGTTTTTTTTATTATAAAATTTTCAAAAGTTAAAAACAAAATTTATTTATAAAGAAACTCAAAATAAAACTATTCTAACTATTTATATTTATATTTAATTTTTTTTCTTCTTTTCTAAAAAAAAAACAAACACTTAAAATGATTTTATTAACAATATAAAACTATTTTCTCTATTTTTTTATTTTTTATTTTTATTTTTTATTGAAAACTAAAACTACTATGTTAATATCAAACATTAAAATATGTACTAAAATATACAAATAAAGCTATTTTTCATACATTTTCTGTTTTGAAATCATTTTAGCTCATTTAACGAAAACTAGCATAAACTTGAGTTTTTAAAACATTTTTTTCATAAAATCATGCATATTTTAATGTTAATTCACCTTGAAATATATGAATGATCAAATACCATCAGGGAATGAAAGTTCTGGTGCTAAGGGCTCGATGTTCAAGACGACCTTGTCGCACCTCGTAAGAGATGTGACCTTCATGAAAAATAGGATCGATTTGACTGGATGCTATCGAACTAAAAAACAGAGACAGACTCGGGATCAGACTTAGGAAAAATATAAGAATTTTGAAAATTGCAGGAAGGATAAAAATGAGGTGGAAAATTTGAGATCCAGTAAAACAGAAGAATGGAAAATCACCTGGAGTTTTGAGAGAAATTAGATGGTTTGGAAAAATCGTCCAGGGTTTAGAGAAAATATTTTGTGAGAATGGAAAAGTAAGGATATTTGGAAACTGACCTAATGTTTTGGAAAAAATTGGGAAATATGAGAAAATGAGGAAATAAGGTACATACAATCACATCTTGCATAAACACTTATGCACATACAACACTCCCTAAAAGGCTGACTCTAGATGCATCATTTTGAAAAGCAACTGTAGGACCCTAATCCTAACTCTAGGTTCAGATCATCTTTGTCCAATCTAGTTATAGCGATATACTTGAGTTGAGACTCAAAGTACGTGGCATAGAATTTCAACTCTGGTTCTAAGGAAAGGTTTTCCAACATTCTTGAGCACCTACTGATATACTTCGGACTGTGGCCCTTAGTACGTGGTAGCAGGCGTTAACCCAAATAAGTGGCCTAGTTGTGAGACTCTGTCCTGAACTAGGGTTCTGGAAGAGAGCCCAGCAATGTGAAGACCGGGTAAAGATAGGTAAGGGGGTTTAAAAAAAATGATCACATGCAAGAAATAGAGGGCTCCAAGTCCTAGAGAGATAGATTTCGAAAACTTTTGAAGAAGCATACATTGTTTGCAATCAGATCCTAAATTGAGGAGAGTTGTGTTTAGACCTAAGTCTATGTGAGCATGAAAATATCTCCTCAATATTGTCCTACCAAACCATGCCTAGGCTATATGCAGTCAATGTCAGCTAGGTCAGAGTCTAGGCCCCTAGGTTCACATGATATCAGAAAGCAAAATAGCTGAGACTTTGGGAACACAGTTTTGATAATTGAACTAAGTCAAGCACACTTTTGATCAGACAAGGACAGGTCCCATCTCGGTCGCCAAACCTGTTATCGTCGCAAAATTTTTCCCTTCCCTGCGTGAGAGAGGGGAAATGATCCTTCGAGTCAAACTTGACCAGAGTTTGAAAATTGTTTTGAAATACTCGCCTCCGTTTTGAAAATAGTGGGAAAATTCTGAAGAATAGGACTCGACCTATCGGTACGAGGTTCGATCGTTCCTTGCGCCTTTCCCAGGGGTAATCAAACCAAGGATCAAATGTATGCTTGACTTAGCTAAATTAACAAAGTTGTGTTCTATCCTAAATGCACAGAGAATTCAAGCATGTGCTATGAAACTTTGTAAATGTAGGTTGAAAAACATGATGTATGTTTAGAAAATGTTTTGGAATTGGAAAATGTTTCTAAGACAAAGATGAAAATCAATCTCTCAGGAAAACTCTGATAAAAGGACTTAAAATCTTAAGAAAGTTCATAAAAGTTTGGGAAAATTATGGAGTGAGAATCCTGGGAAAATAGGAAGAATTCTTGAGAAAAGATGGATAATTAAAGAGAAAATGTTTGTCAGTCAAAGTTCAACTTTAAGAATTTTCTTTGGGAAATGATTGAAGATTCATAGGAAAATCCTTTTGAGAAATGAAATCAAATCTTAGGAAATGAGAATCTTAGTCTTGCAGCATTGAAAATCGATTTTTGATTCTTGAGAATAATGAAAAACTCCTTTTGAATACTTGAAAATGAATTCTAAGAAAAGAATATTTTTCCAGAAAAATCATGGGAAACTTAGCTTGGGAAAATCAAACTTTGAAAACCTTCAGAGTATCCTTGAGAAATTGATTTCCTTGAAAATGGAATTTTCTTGATTCTATGAAAAAGAAGGAATGATGCAGACTATTCCTAATTGAATGAATGCCCTTTTATGAAAACAATTTTTTTTAAGGAAAATATGGAATTTTAAAATTAAAATAAGGCAAGACTACCACATATTCCGACTATGGTCGTAAATATGCTTGTAATTTACTTAGTTAATTCTAAAATATTCGTAAAAATTGAAGATATGCGATGAATTTTGGAAGATAGCCTAAGAGTTTATGTAGCGCCCCAAACCCAGATTTCCCGACTTGAAAACCCTTTGGATTTTTTTGTAAACTTTTTTTTTTTTTTGAAAACCAAGGCGCAAACGCGGGAGGAACCGAAAAAGGGGGGGGGGGGACAACTGGAAAACCCTGGGCGGTCACTACAGGTGTGAAACAACATTTAAATGAAACAACTTTTATTAATTTCATTTATATCTTTACAAATTGTACATATCAATCCCTTATACAAAACCAAACCGCCAGGATCCAACAGGCGAGGTTCAGAAGTGTGGGTTCAGAGTCCGCTGCAGCACACCGAGCTCCATCACACGCCTAAGTAAACAAGCATCCCCATAAAACGGGGTCAGTACTCTTTCGAGCTGGTGAGACAAACCAAACCATAATATACCATATATGGAAATCAAAAGCAAGCTAGTTAAAAACATACATAGCATGCTTAAATGCAACAACTGTATATCCAAAGCAGGAGCAGGTATTATAAGCAGCACTAAAACTACACAGGAAGCAATAAAAGTGAATAACTAACAGGAGTTATTGCAAATAGGCAAGCAGGAGAAATCAACCACGGCAGTTTATTTCACAATTCATATCATCTATCATATCATGCATCAAGGAACATAAAATCTAATTCAGTTTGTAACATGGTATGCATCACAGAACATAAAGTACTAACAATAGGCTGTGCTTATACAAGTAAATATGACATTGTGAACGGTGCACAAGTATCAGTGGCATGTATGTGTAACGTATCACAAGTACGAGAACTAGCTAAATGATGATAACAAACGTTACTCATCAAGATAAGACAGTTAGAAGCATTTGTTATGTAAAGCGTGACACACAAGCACTGCCAAGGTTCACAACTCATACATTGCAACCATAAGCGAGCTCATCTCGCTAACCATTCGCCAAGGAGTTCCAAGGTTGCTTAAGTCATGCACCACTGCAATATTCATAGGCTAAATTGCATAAGTCTCGCACGACTGCAATATCCATAGGCTAACTTGCAGAAGTCTCGCACGACTGCAATATCCATAGTGCACCCCAAGGCATAGCAAGCACAATTATGCCCACGTTCCTTAGGTGACAAACATCCAAGATTCACTAACCTGAGTTAGCGATTACATTCATTACGTGTGTCAGCTATGTACTAAAGTGTGCACCAACTACGCTAAGTAGCGACATCCTGATACATTACATCGGTCCACACACATACATCGCATAAGTCAAAACACTTAGTGCACTCGTTGGGATATTGGATCCCGCTCCAAACACAATTGCAGCCCTTTTTGGCTGCAGCTTGGAGGTCTGCTAACAAGGCTAAAAGTACAACGACAAGAATGGAAAAATTACATATAAAGTTTGATTTGGTTGATGAGCACCATCCATTTGCGATACGATGAGTCAAATCCATCATGTTGTTGGGGTATTGGACCCCGCTATGCCTATGTGCATGCAGCCTCAAGAGCTGAAGTCCGGAGACTAGCTAAGCAGCCCACACAATGTAGCAAAAAGGAGGGTAAACCAGCTGTTGAGCTGGTTCTGTTCAAAAACGGCCCACAACAAAACAGCTACCGCGGTGCCAGGGGCACCACGAAATAATGCAACCGACCCGGGTGCAGCCAAGAGAGGTACCCAGTTCTGGACCAACTGGTCTTGACCTCACTCGGGCCCGGCTACCACCAAAATGAGAAGGGTGCTGGCGTTGCCGCTAGTACCCGAAGGCGACCCACCTGCTGCAGTTTGGTTGCAGCAGGTGCGTCAACATGGACCAGGTCTGGACCAACTGGTCCAGACCCAAGTTGGCCTTAGCCAACGGCCAAAGAGAGGGGTGCATGCCATGCAGCCCACACCCGGTTGCAGCACAAATGCTGCCACCGCCGCAGCAAGTCCAAAACCCAAGCTGGAAGGCGCAAAAAGGCTTATGCCCCAAACCGAATAGAAATGAGTGGTGTGTTGGGCATGACGCACAGCTGAATGAATCAATGGTAGGCCTTTGACAGGTCTGGGCCATGTACGGTCCAGATCATGTCAGGCCATGGCTGGGAACCGAACCCACACCAACCCGAGTTGGTGGGTTCGGCTTTGTCTCAAATGGAACCCAACAACAACAAAAAAAAACAGAGAGAAATAAGGGGCGTCCACGCTAGGTTAGGTCTGAGCTAAACTCTGCTGGACACGTCCAGCATGTCTGGTCCGTTCCAGCCATGAGAAAAAGTAAGAACAGTGGCCCAACGATTAACAAAACACAATAGTTGAAAAAAAAGGAAATGGAAAGGCCTGCTGTGCATTGAGTCACAGCTCAACCTGTTTCGCCAAAACCAGCAGCACCCATGAAGGGGCTAACCCGCATGAGCAGGGTTTGCGAACCATGTGCCAACTGTGGCCTCCTTGCCACCCGAAACAAGGCATTAGAAGAAGACCTTGCTGCTACAAACTAAACCATGCAAGAACAACTTGAAGCTTTTGAGGAAAAAGGCAAGGCTAAAATGTTTGCTTGTAAACACATTTTACCAATGTTAAAACGAGGTTTAAAAGTACCAATAATCGTGCAAACACGAAGAACCGTATGGCCTTAATCCAAAGTGCCAATATTGCATGAGGAAGAAGCTTAAAAACGTACTCAACCGACCATTCATAATGCATGCCACCCATTTCATAAAACATATAAACGAGAAATGAAAAAGGAATGGAAATGCTTCAAATTGCAAGCCAAGGTAGAACCTTGCTTCAACGAATTCCACAATAGGCATAGGGACGGAGGTGTCTCACCTTCGCAGCTTTAGAAGATGGAGGAGATAAAGAAGATGAAGGCAATGGGGTTCACCGCTAGAGCTGCTCCACACCACACTCACAAACTCGGTTTTGAGAAGAAGAAGGAAGAGAAGAGCAAGGGAGGAGAGAGAGGCTCCTCCAAGGAAATCGCCCAAGGGTTTCTTTCTCTCTCTTGTTTGAAACCTTAAATATGTAAGGTTTATACATTGGACGGTTAGGATTGATTCAAACAAGATGGAGGGCTGGAGTGCTCCACGCACCTCCCCTAGAAACCCACGCCCAATGCATGTTGAGCATTCAAAATCATTTCAAAAGAGTTTCAACAATGCCATCGTAAAGGGTTTCAAAAAGACTTTAAAACTTGTAAGATTTACTTGGACTGCCACTCAACCCAACCAATCACATTTTATTATTTGAAATAGTTTGAAACAATTACAAAAACACCATGGGACGCCAACCCCATGGTCCCCTTTATTGAAAAACGCCCTTCATGATGAGTTTCAAGGCTCATCATGAGTTTCAAAAGAAGAAAATGGCCAATCGTGGCCTTTTTTCTTCAAAATTCATGCAACTCTTTTTCAAAAGTGCCACCCAGCTGGTCCTACCTTGACCAGCTGGTCAACCATATACAAAATCATCCCCCTAGAGGGGCGCACATAGGGTTTGGGTCCTCTAGTTGACCCAGACCCAAGATTCAAAATCGCCAATTCAATACATTTCAAAGCAACACTTAATTAATGCGTTAAAACGTTAAATAAATCCCATTAAATCTTTTAGTGCTGTATATAACTTCAATTACTACGAAATGCATGAAGCCTTATAAGGAAATTCTCATCCAATTGCGAGAATTAAGCGTATCACGATTCGGGTCCAAACATGGGTCAAGACTCGTAATTCGCATGCACTGACGAGGTTTTTACGTCGTATGAGTCCCAAATTCGGGGACAACCCATAAAAATATAATATAATTTAACCCTTAAATTCTTAGAGGCTAATTCGTCCGGAATTAGACACTTCTTACTTGCACAATATATTTATGCGATTTTCAGGTCGCGCATACAAGGCAGAAATACAAAGCATAGGCAAATCTCATTAAATCACGTGCTACACCTCATAAGTACACACAAGCATGCATTCCAACTCAATTCAAACAATAAAGCACTCAAAAATTCGCGGGTCTTACATTCTACCCTCCTTAAAAGGGATTTCGTCCGCGAAATCACGAAACAACAAGCAACAATAAAAGGGTCGGATCTCGTCTGACAGCGCCTACTCGGCAACAACTAAGCCTGTCGGAGGCTTCCCTAAACAAAACTTGGCTATATGCCCAGGTTGTCCACACTTGAAACACTTGCCATCGAAACGAGGACAAGCTCCAAAAGCGTGATCTACATTGCATTGCTGACACTTCCGCTGAACTTTCGGTCGCTGAGGTTGCTTTCGCTGGCGATTCGATCGCTGAGGTCGTCTCTGCTGGACATTCTGCTGCACTTTCTGACGCTTTCGCCCTCTAGTAGGTGGCGAGGACTCCACCACACTAGGTTTCTTCTCCGCTACAATCGCGAAAACTTGAGCCTGATGCTCAGGTTGATCTTCATCCAACAGAGTAGCTACCTTGATAGCTTCTTCGAGTGATTTAGGCCCGTTAGTGAACACCTTAGTTCTCAAAGTAGGCCTCAAACTACGAGCGAACTTCATTGCTCGATCATTCTCCACAACGTAAATATTCGGACAATATCGTTCCAAACAACGAAATCTCGTAGTATAATCGGACAAAGTCATCACTCCTTGCTGCAAGTTCAGAAATTCTTGCATCTTCCTACTGCGTTCGTGCTTCGGGAAGTAAGCAGAGTTAAAAACTTCCACAAATTCGTCCCACATAACAGTCGCGTCCTTGAATCTGACCGAAGAAACAGTGTTCCACCACTTCTCTGCATGGTCCTTCAAATGATAAGTGCCAAAATCGACTTTCTTCTCTTATGGGACATCCAGAACACGAAAAATACGTTCCATCTCACGTAACCACGACTCAGCAGCTTCAGGGTTTGTCTTACCCGTAAAAGTAGGAGGATCTAACTCCATGAATCGCTTATACGTAACCGCACTGCTGTTTTGCACACTCTGGGCTACATGCTGAAGATTCTCGCCCATCTGATGCATTGCAGCCGCTTGCTGATGCACAACCTCTGCAAGGTTGTTCACAGTGCCCATAACAACATTGCATCTAGTCTTCCAAGTCATCTATCACAACAGAAATGCAAAGTAAGTCAAAAGGTAGGTCTGAAAAACCTAATTTGCGAACCGACGATCGCAGCAATCAAACAACAATCATGAGCATAAAACACACACATAATTCAGACAAAAGCCACATCACAGCTCAATCGTGCACACAACATGATGAAAGCATGTTCTACGAACGAATTCAAGCGACACCATCCAAGGTCGCTATCGCTAGAAAATCACTATTCTAGATGACAAACGTTTAGAGAGACACCATTCTAACGAAACCAGGAGAGTTATCCTCACATGACATCATCAATCATAACATCGTTAATCGTAACTTTGTTAAGCACACCATCGTTAGGGAATCACCACCCTAGCGGCATCATTAGGAACCACCATCCTAACAGCATCGTCAGCGAATCACCACGCTAACGGCATCGTCAGAGAACTGCCATGCTGACGGCCTTGCTAAGGAAATCACCATCCTAATGGCATCGTCAGTGAATCACCACGCTAACGGCATCGTTGAAGTGTCACCACTCCAACGGTATCATTGGAGAATCACCACTCCAAATGACCTTCATTAGAGAATCACCACTCCAATGGCATCGTTAGCGAATCACCACGCTAACGGCATCGCTGAAGTGTCGCCACTCCAACGGTATCACTGGAGAATCACCACTTCAATGACCTTCATTAGATAATCACCACTCTAATGGCATCGTTAACGAATCACCACGCTAACAACATCGTTGAAGTGTCGCCACTCCAACGGTATCACCGGAGAATCACCACTCCAAATGACCTTCATTAGAGAATCACCACTCTAATGGCATCGTTAACGAATCACCACGCTAACGGCATTACTGAAGAATCACCACTTCAGTAGCGTCATTAGGAAATCACCAACCTAATGGCATCATCAGAGAATCACCACCCTGATGGCATCGTTAGCGAATCACCACACTAACGGCATCGCTAGAGAGCTACTCCATCCAGCGGCACAGTTGGCGCCATCAGGAATCACCTCCTGAGCCAACGCACCACAATCCTTCAAATAGTGGTGGGGAGAACAAAAATCTCTGCAACGCTCTCTCACGAGCGACAATGCCCTGGGAATCGGTGTCGAGCCATCCCCAGAACACGACCCTCTCAGGAGTCAAATGCCATCACCGGCATCCCACGCCACATGCAAAGCACGAAACAACAAATACGTTCTCATTACCAAGAACAACTGGGGAAAAATGACAGTGTCAAGTATCCGCCTACGGGATATGTAAAGGCTCACTGGCACAGACAAGGCTTCCACGTTTCCGTCTGAAAAGGTTTGCATCCACGAGATACCCTTTGTCAAGGATAGGGTTACAAACAATTCCAACAAGGTTGGAAAAGAGGGAAAACATCCACTCCGAGCCTCACACGATGGTTCTCGTAGAAGCCATCTCGTCTACAACACGATAAGGCTAAGGCTCGATAATCGCTATGATATATCAATCGTTTCCACTAACACCACATGGAACGAGAAGGGTGAACTACGCAAGTCTCAGTCGAAAACTCTAACTCTCACTGGAGTCGACTCGAAACAGCTTGGGAACTAGGTCCACAAGCACAAACAAACCCTTAGGTTCCGACATTCGATGTCTTAAGCCCGAAATACTAGGCTTAAAACACGAAATGGGGTCTCACATCGGACGACACCCGAGAAACACACAATTCACCAAATCAAGCAGAACAAGCCACGAAACAACAGAATCTGGATTAGAAATACTTACAGTGTGATGGTTGATGCGTGCAGAGACTTGAACCACACTTCTTAACTCTTTTAAAACATTGCTCTGATACCAAAAACTGTAGCGCCCCAAACCCAGATTTTCCGACTTGAAAACCCTTTGGATTTTTTTGTAAACTTTTTTTTTTTTTTGAAAACCAAGGCACAAACGTGGGAGGAACCGAAAAAAGGGGGGGGGGGGGGAACAACCGGAAAACCCTGGGCGGTCACTACAGATGTGAAACAACATTTAAATGAAACAACTTTTATTAATTTCATTTATATCTTTACAAATTGTACATATCAATCCCTTATACAAAACCAAACCGCCAGGATCCAACAGGCGAGGTTCAGAAGTGAGGGTTAAGAGTCCGCTGCAGCACACCGAGCTCCATCGCACGGCTAAGTAAACCTGCATCCCCTTAAAATGGGGTCAGTACTCTTTCGAGCTGGTGAGACAAACCAAACCATAATATACCATATATGGAAATCGAAAGCAAGCTAGTTAAAAACATACATAGCATGCTTAAATGCAACAACCATATATCCAAAGCAGGAGCAAGTATTATAAGCAGCACTAAAACTACACAGGAAGCAATAAAAGTGAATAACTAACAGGAGTTATTGCAAATAAGCAAGCAGGAGAAATCAACCACGACAGTTCATTTCACAATTCATATCATCTATCATATCATGCATCAAGGAACATAAAATCTAATTCAGTTTGTAACATGGTATGCATCACAGAACATAAAGTACTAACAATAGGCTGTGCTTATACAAGTAAATATGACATTGTGAACAGTGCACAAGTATCAGTGGCATGTATGTGTAACGTATCACAAGTACGAGAACTAGCTAAATGATGATAACAAACGTTACTCATCAAGATAAGACAGTTAGAAGCATTTGCCATGTAAAACGTGACACACAAGCAGTGCCAAGGTTCATAACTCATACATTGCAACCATAAGCGAGCTCATCTCGCTAACCACTCGCCAAGGAGTTCCAAGGTTGCTTAAGTCATGCACCACTGCAATATTCATAGGCTAAATTGCATAAGTCTCGCACGACTGCAATATCCATAGGCTAACTTGCAGAAGTCTCGCACGACTGCAATATCCATAGTGCACCCCAAGGCATAGCAAGCACAATTATGCCCACGTTCCTTAGGTGACAAACATCCAAGATTCACTAACCTGAGTTAGCGATTACATTCATTACGTGTGTCAGCTATGTACTAAAGTGTGCACAAACTACGCTAAGTAGCGACATCCTGATACATTACATCGGTCCACACACATACATCGCATAAGTCAAAACACTTAGTGCACTTGTTGGGATATTGGATCCCGCTCCAAACACAATTGCAGCCCTTTTTGGCTGCAGCTCGGAGGTCTGCTAACAAGGCTAAAAGTACAATGACAAGAATGGAAAAATTACATATAAAGTTTGATTTGGTTGACGAGCACCATCCATTTGCGATACAATGAGTCAAATCCATCATGTTGTTGGAGTATTGGACCCCGCTATACATATGTGCATGTAGCCTCAAGGGCTGAAGTCCAGAGACTAGCTAAGCAGCCCACACAATGTAGCAAAAAGGAGGGTAAACCAGCTGTTGAGCTGGTTCTGTTCAAAAACGGCCCACAACAAAACAGCTACCGCAGTGCCAGAGGCACCACGAAATAATGCAACCGACCCGGGTGCAGCCAAGAGAGGTACCCAAGTCTGGACCGACTGGTCTAGACCTCACTCGGGCCCGGCTACCACCAAAATGAGAAGGGTGCTGGCATTGCCGCTAGTACCCGAAGGCGACCCACCTGCTGTAGTTTGGTTGCAGCAGGTGCGTCAACATGGACCAGGTCTGGACCGACTGGTCCAGACCCAAGTTGGCCTTAGCCAACGGCCAAAGAGAGGGTGTGATCATCGCAAAATTTTTCCTCTCGTAATGTTCTCTCTCTTCCTTCTCTTTTTCTTTCCAACCTCTTATTTTCCTCCTTTTTGAAGGGAGAAAAATAAAAGACAGAAAGAAAGAGGGAAGAGAAAAGAAGAGAAATAGAGAGAAGAGGAATTCTTTTGCGGGTCTCACTTGACCTTAATTTTGAAATTTTTTTGAAATAACTCGCCTCCGTTTTTGAAATATTTGCGGGAAAACTGGGAGACGGGATCCGCTCGTCGGTATGGGGTTCGACGGTTCCTGGCGCCTTTACCAGGGGTAATCGAACCAAGGGTCGAATTAATGCCTTTTGCTTTGCTAAGAATTTATCTAAGAAATTATCCTAAGTCTAAATGCACAATGAATCATGCTTGTGCAAATGCAAAGATGTATGCTCTCTTTTTGAAAATATTTTGAAGAATTCCCAAGTATTTCTGAGATGAATCTGATAAAGTGAAGAAATGATTTCTAACTTAGAACTTAAGATTAAAATTCTAAGTTTTTAGAATAATCAAGAGCTTGGGAAAATAAATTTGGATTTTGGAAAATGATTTTAAAGTTTTGAGATAAAAGAAGAAGAAAGGAATTTTCAAAGTCATAAATGGACTTTGAATCAGAATAGAAATAAAAAAAAAAATGGAATTGAATCAGAAGGAAAAGATAGAATTGGGAAATTTGAATAAAATTGAGAAATGGAATTGAAGAAGTTGGGATTTCAAGATGAAATCTGAATCCAAGATCTAGATTCTGAATAAAATTCAAAGTTGAATTTTGAATTTAGGATGGAAACTTGATTTGAAATTTGTAATGAAATGGAATTGGTGTTAAGGATTAGAATTAAAGTGGAATTTGGGCTTGGAATTTTGGATGGAATTGGATTCAAGATTTAGAATCCAAGATGAAATTTGGATCTGAAGTCTGAGATCCAAAGTGGAACTGGGTCCTGAATCCTGAATGGAATTTGGATCTGTAATCTGAGATCCAAAGTAGAATTGGTTTTTGGATCCTAAGGTAGATTTGGATCTGAAGTCCGAGGTCTGAGGTGGATTGGGTTCTGGATCCTAAAGAATGGATTTTGGATCTGAAGTCTGAGATCCAATGTAGAATTGGATTTTGGATCCTAGAATGGACTTGGATCTAAAGTCTGAAGATCCAATGTAGAATTGGATTCTGGATCCTAGAATGGACTTGGATCTAAAGTCTGAAGATCCAATGTAGAATTGGATTCTGGGCCCTAGGATGGATTTGGATCTAAAGTCTGAAGCTCCAATGTAGAATGGGGATCTAGATCCTAAGTGGAATTTGGATCTGAGGTCTGACATTCATGATGCAATTTGGATCTGAAGTCTAAGATCCAAAAAGTAGAATTGTATTTTTAGAAAACTGGATCCAAGTTGATCTAACTTTGGATTTGGGTTCTGAAGGTCCAAATGGGACTTTTGAAGGTGAATCTGGGTTTTGAAAATCCAGATTGAATTTAAAATTTAACAAGAGTCAAGATTCAAAATCAATCTCAAGCTTTGAATAAGAAGATAAACTTGATTTGAATTTGAAGATGAATCAAAAATTTCAAAGTTAATTTGAACTTTAAAATTGAATTGGAAATTTGAAGTTTTTTGAATATAAAATGATTTTGGAATTTCAAAGTCAAATTGGACTTTGAAATTGAGATAGATTTGAAATTTGAAATAGAAATTTGAAGAAAGATGTTCAAAATCGCTTGGGTTTTTGAAAAAGAATTTTAAAAAATGTGATGCAATTTTATCCTAAATGATGAAATGAATTTGAATAAGTTTGAAATTGGATTTTGAAAAGCTATTTCATTCTTTAAGTGAATTAAGAATGGGGTTGAAGATATAATATATCCCTGACTATGGTCATTGGATATATTATATAATAACCACATTTAAATTCAAGTGAAGAATAAAATACATTTTTTTTTGTGCTTTTATAGAATTTAAAATGAAATTAACCCTCAATATACCCTGACTATGGCCATTGGTATATATTTTGGGTTAATTTTAAGTTAAATTCTAATAACAGAAGAAAATATTTAAGGAAAATATGATGAATTTTGAAAAATGGATCTAGTGTGGATCCAGTGTTATTTGGTAAAAGATAAAAATGCTAAGTTTTGTCCACACCCTGACTATGGCCATTGATGTGGATCATCAACTTAGTATCAATTACCTCTTACGAAATGGTGCACGTGTCATTCATGTTTCACCATTGTGAGAATTTGAAAAATAAAGGCGAAATGCATGAAAAACAAGTAATTCATGATATTTACAATGCTCATTCATTCTACCCTAATGTTAGAAATGTGAAATTCTTATTGATATCTAACCATTGCAGTATTGATTCAAATTCCTAGACTAAGGAAAACAAAATCTTCTATATAACCCCTGCAAAACCAAGTTAGCCGAACATGAGCATAAGAGGAAATGGAGGAAATCATATTGTTTACATATATACTGCTAGGATGAGAGAGATTGCATATGTTATCGAGATCTATATGCTGTTAAAAGGAGAATTCTCCACACCATTGGACCAAAGCATGATGCATACAGCAAATGAAATTACTACAAACAGGATGCACAAGTGGGAATTATTTGTCTTGGCAGCAAATATACAGAGGTGGCGATGTGTTGTAAGTGTAGATAGCGCCATTCGCAGGGAATGGATCAGTATTGACCTTTATACACATCAATATGTGAATGTAACAGTCATATGTACTAGAGATCAATTGATAATCAACTCAACATAAAATAAAAAATTTCAAGTAGGTAAGATGGGTAAATGCCTCATACCTGATCACCGTAACTTGACTTGCAGTTTGGCCCTTGTAAAAAAAAGGTTTAGTCAGATTGATAGCATAATGAATTTACTCTGCATAATATCTTCATGGGTTGGCTGAAATTACAGCAACTTTTAAAGTGCTGTGAAGGGGAAAAGTAGAGGTGGTTGGTGGTTGGCAGTAAAGGTTGTATGCCCTAAATATAGGAAAACGCAGATAACAGGGTGATAAGAACAAAAATTATGCCACTTTCCTATTGCTGTGCTAAATTCTGCAATTTCCTTACATACCAATCTTCAAAATTGGACATCAGGATAACAAATGGACTTTATCTTTCAATTATCAGTAAAAAGTTGAACTCTAAGCTAGTGATATTATCATGGTTGTAGCTATCAAACCTCCGGGATCACGTGAATTTTGAAGTTTCCATCTAAATTTTGGAAGAATGCTAAGAAAATGATCATACGATTGCCCCAACTGCAACATTCTTGAACACAGTTGACATAAAAAGTGATTTATTCTCTAGAACTCAATAGAATGCTTCAAAATTATCTGATGTGAACTAATACATTTCTAAAGAGGAAGATGATGCTTAAGAAAAAGACATGAAGACAGATAAAAAAATGCAGACGGTAAATTAGAAATAAAGCAATATTAATTTACAATAAGTAGGTACACATTAATAAGTACTGTTAAAAAAACAAGAACATAGTTGCTTTACCTGTGAGCATATATATGTACCCTGTCAATAAAATGTGTTTGACAATACACGAAAGTTAATGTATTTGTTAGATCTACTGTAGCTTTCATCATAATGGAGGAACTTTGTAGCTCAAATTGGTAGCAGCCTGTAGCGTGAAATCCTTCAACTATCCAAAGATTACAGACAGGACATTCAAATTTGGGAGATCATCAAACTGTTGTGCAATCAGAATCTGGCCCTCAAAATTCCATAGACAACTGCGGGATGGAAGAGGCTTTTGCAATATTTTGATTATCACAAACACTAAGTTGAAAGAATTCAAAATACAAAACAGTAGGCAAGATGAATGGTAATCTAAAGAAGAATTTTACATATGGGTGTGTCGATAAATGCTAAATGGGGTGGGCAAGATACCGGTGAAAGCATGAACAAAAAAAAAAAAAAAGAGAGACTGGTTAATAATTGCAATAATGGATAGAGTCTGTTGTTATGAAGATCAACAAGTGCTCAATACCAGAAGCGAGACATTTGAGGCATGTGGCAGAATCAAATTCTGCCTTGAAGGCAACGTAAGTGTACATGGACTCAATGTCTGATTGAACTGGACATCTCATTTGCTAACAAATACACAGATCTTCAATATTTCCCCTTTCATTTTTTTTTTGGGTGGTGCTGTGAAATAAGAACGTGAACTAAAGAACAATCGCTGGATATTCAACTATATGATACTCCAAAATAATGACAACAAGTGTAAGTAATGGGGAGATAACGACAGATCTACAACCGGAGAAAGAGAATGATTATCAAACATCATTAAAACAAGGAATCGAATATGTGAAAAATCAAAATCGAAAAAAAAAAAAAAAAATGGGCTATGAGTACAGGGAAATATCGAAACAATTGATATTCAGTTTATTGGAAATAAGGAAGTTCCAAAACAAAATGTTGGAGTTAGATTGTCCCTTTCATTTCGCAGGTGTTGCGATAGGCAACACGATGCCATCGATGATGCCTTGATGAGGTAGATGGCAAACACTGGTAAAGCGAATGGGAAAATGGGGAAACTATGAATCATGAAACGAAATGAATATAGGAGATCGAAGAGGCAAAATAGGCGATTAAAAAAAAATGAGATGAGCAGGTATTTCAAAACCTGCGAAAATCAGAGGGATTCATGAATGATGAACCAATTTTTCTTCCCCTTTTTTTTTTGGTAAATAAATAAAAAGAAATGCTGAAGACTTTAAATAAACTGAAGAGAATGAAATTTCAGCAAAAGAAAGAAAGAATGTTGGGACCGGTGGATCCCCTTGATGTCGCACGCAGGCAGATCCGTATTACTATAGGCAATACGATACTACCCATGATGCTTTTAAATGGGGTCGATTAAACAGAAAAATTAAAAGGAAAATAGGGAAAAATCAAAATCACATGGAGAAGAGGGGAAAGGGGTTCTTACCCGATTGCTTGAAGCTCCTATAATCGGATCAATTTCTTTCCGTCGACGGTGAAGCAGGCCAGGGAAGATTGGATGGGGTGATACTCCTTCCCGATCTGCTTGCTGAAAGTGCAGAGGTCTTCCTCGATCCGCCAGGGGAAGAAGGATGGATGATCGAGGGAAGGGAGAAGAGGTGTGGAAGGGCAGAAGATGGATCTGCAGGATCTCGTAGATGGGGCTCTCTTCAGAGGGTTTGATCGATCGGGTGATGCCCCTTTCAGATTTGCCTCGGTGGTATTTCTGCTACAGGGCCGACTCCCTTTAGTCGATGAGGAGAAATTAGAAGGAAAGATCAAGATGAAGAATAAAAGAGGGGAAGAAGAGCGATCGGGAAGAAGGAAGGAAGATGCTGGGGTGAGAACGGATCTTCTGTGAGGCTCCCTATAGCCTTGCTGAAGAGAGTCGTCGGCTTTCCTTGAGCAGTTGGGGGAAAAGCAAGGGGAGTCCGAAGAGGAAGAAGATCAATCTTCTGTGGAGCTCCCTTCAGAGCCGGAATGAGGAAGGAGAAAAAGTTACAAGCAAGCACAGCGGAGGGATAAAGACAGTTTGTGAAAGAGGAAAATGGGGAGGTGAAGAAGCGGGTCTGTGAAAGAGAGGTGCTGGGGTGATAACGGGTGCCTAGGGTTCTTCCTGCGAGTTCTTCTTAAAGAGAAGAAGAAGGTTCGGGAAGGGCCGAGCGGTTGTTAGAGATGGATGGAGGAGGAAGATGGGTTTGGAGATGGAGGGTGACGGCCTCGAGCGTTTGGGCGATTGGCAATGGAGGAGAGAGAAAGAGAGAGAGGGGAAAGTGGCGAGAGAGTAAAAAAACAAAAAAAAATGGAGGGGACGACCCTTTTCTTTTCTTCCTTACGAAGGAAAACCCTAACGAGGGTTTTTGCAAAAGACCCCCTTTGGTTTTTCAAATTTTTACAAAAAGGTGCTTCCGAGGTCTTTAGCATTTCTTGATTTAAAAGTTTTAAACTTATTTGCTTCTTCTCGAAATTTTTCCAATTTGTTTTGGTTTTTGGTTTATTTTTCAATTTTTTTGTATTTTTAGAATAAAATCCTAAAGTTTGTAAAAAAAAACAAAGGTTAAAGCTAATTTTTTGTGTTTTTGCAAAAATATTTATAAAAGGGAATTTTTCTGAGAATTTAAGAGCTATTTTGAGAAAATTTCTTCAGAAATGGGTTTTGATTCGGATTTTGAGGAATTATGGATTTAAAGTGCTGGATTCGGATCCGGAGTTGATTTTGAATATATCGATATGAATTTTAATTCAGAGAATCTGAAGAAATGACTTGATTTTCTCAGAGAACGGGGTTAGGGGCAAAAGGGCCATTTTTACAAGACTTTGAAAAATTTGGGGTGTTCACAGATGCCCCTCTTTGCTACTAAGCCGGTTGAAAACCGAGTTTAGTGGCAAAGATAACACTCCAAATTTTGAAAAATGCCCCAGTCAGTAGATCTGAACTGGGTGTGGAAATATTATTTTGAAAACATGGCCTTTTAGGCTCAGAACCTTGTCCTGAATGGTTTTTTGGGGAGACGAAATCCTCGAAAATGATATAGTCAAATAAATAGAAATGAGGAAATCGTGATGGGACTTTGGACGAAAATCCTGAAATGGTGGGAAATGAAAATTTTGATCAGGTCTCATGGGTGAGACAAGATACTCTTTTCGGAATGATTCAGGTTTAGCCCTTAACCTGGGTGGGACGAAGATATATCAAAAAATGAATTTGGAAATGAGGAAAGGAATACATGAGTACCTTGATGGGACATTTTGGGAAAGGCCTTGTGAAATGAAGCTCGAGTATGATCCTTTCTTGGAGGAATATATGAAGCATGGGTTCTTTGATGGGAAGAACCATGGTGGGACTGGAAGAAAACATCTCGTCAAAAACGAGGAATCTCATTGGAATGTGACTCAGGTTTAACCCAAACCTGCAAGGAAGATACCTCGCAAAGCGAGGTTCCGGGTTAACTCTTAATCTGGATAGGAAATCTACCATATGGGTTTCTCAAAAATGGAGAAAGCACGATGGGACCTTCGGAATTTGGACGAACAAATCCGAGAGGGGTTTTTGCGAAAGGAGGAAATATAGAGTCCCTAAAGCTTTGAAAAAAAGGGGAAGAAATTGGGCGTCTCATTGCTGAGACTGAAATAGCTTTTGAAATCAAAGAATCTTTCGCAGAAATTTCAGGTTTGACCCTTATCCTGAGTGGGTAAAAAATACGGAATTCTTGACTGAAGAAACCGCGATGGGACGGGAAGAGATACTTCAACTGAATGAGGCAACTCTTCTGGAAAATATAAAAGTTAGGTTGTATCAAAATAGATATTGAATGTTTATTTTATTCTTGGAATAGCTAGAAAATTTTGCCAATAAGATAAAATCATAGTAGATTCAAATGCTTCAAAATATGCACGTATGTGCAAAGATATTCCCTTTTTTACCTAGAGTATTTCCTCCAATGAGGTTAACTCCTCAGTTCTAAGAGTCAAATTCAAAATTTTAGCACTGATGATTTCCTTCAAGGAAGTTATCCATTTCCCTGATATGAGAAGTAGAAGAAATATTCTTAATTTCATAAAAGCAGGAAATGAAGAGATATTGATAAAAGAATTTTGCATGAGAAAAGATGACTTCTGGCAACTTCGGCAGTTTGATATTTGGTTGTTTTTCCCACGATGATCTTTTTGCACTCTTTTGAGTCATTGGGCTTTCTCGTTTTTTTCACATCATCCTTCATTTGGATGTCCTGACTTTTCTCTCTTTTTCAGGGAAGGGTACGTCACAAACTCATTCATCTTGGAGATGCTCCGATTCTTCTTTCTCTCAAGGATTATATATGATATTGGCTCAAAAGGTCTTTAGATGATAGCAGAAATCAAATATCTTTTAGGGTTTGTCGGTAGGTTCGTCACACTCGCCTTCATCTTGACGGTGATCTGAACTTTCCCTGGAAGGATCCGTCACAAACTCCGTCATCTTGGAGATGTTTCAAATCTTCTTTGGCCCCGGGGGTCTACTCGCTTAATTCGCCTTTATCTTGACGACAATTGAGAGATCCCTTTTGCGGATATTTGATTGCAACTTTTTAAACAAAAATGAGAAGATATGGGTTGAGTGGATTCTTTTTATAGCTTAAGATATTTCCACTGCCTGATTGCCAGAAAGTCATTTTAAAACATGCGCCATAGCCAAGATCAATATCAATTCGCTTCTGGCTTTTCAACATTATTGAAGATTTCTTTCATTGATCATATCGAGGACATTTCTTACATCCTTTCGGTTGATCAACAGGAAAAGATTTGAATTTTACCTCTTTTTCGCAAAAAAGTTTCACCTTTTTTGGAAAGAATACTAGAGGTAATCTGAGGAAATTCTTTGGTGTAATAAGAATATTTGGAATCAACAAATGCTTTTAGCAAATTGGCAAAGTTTTCACGAATTCTTTGTGAAATAATCACTCAATATAGATTTTGATGAGACCTTGAGTTGCAATCTTCGATTTGGGAAATACATGACCAGCAAAAAGCTGGAACCTTTGAAATACATGACCAGCGAAAGCTGAAACCTTTGAAATACGTGACCAGCGGAAGCTGGAACCTTTTTTTAGATACATGACCAGCGAAAAGATGGAACCTTTTGAAATACTTGACCAGTAAAACTGGAACATTTAAAATACATGACCAGCAATAATGCTGGAACATTTTGGAAATACATGACCAACGAGTGTTGGGTCTTTTGGGAAATACATGAATGGTTATGAAAAACTGGCTTTTAATAAAAAGATTGAGAATGTTCAAAATTGGGAGATTATAACCCGAGGGTTGAGAAAATGGTGAATTTTTTGAAAATATTGTACCCAGAGGTTGGAGAGTTGATAATCTTGAGAGATTTGAAGATTAGGAAATGACATATTTGAGAGATTGAAACCCGAAGGTTTGGGAAGAAGAGAATGGAGGAATCGCACCCTGAAGGTTTGATTTGGGAAAATAGGTCGATTTGAGAGCTCGACCATTTGAGCTGGGACCTTTTGAGATATATGACCAGCGAGAGCTGGGTCTTTTGGAAATACATGACCAAAAGCTGAGTCCTTTTTGGGAATACATGACCAGCAAAGCTGGGACGTTTGAAATGCGTGACCAGTGAAAAGCTGGAACGTTTGAAATACCTGACCAGCGAAAAGCTGGAATGTTTGAAATACATGACCAACGAGTGTTGGATCTTTTTTGGAAATACCTGACCAGCAAAAGCTGGAACGTTTGAAATACATGACCAGCGGAATGCTGGAACGTTTGAAATACATGTCCAACGGGTGTTGGATCTTTTGAAATACCTGACCAGCAAAAGCTGGGACGTTTGAAATACCTGACCAGCGAGAAGCTGGAACGTTTGAAATATATAACCAACGAGCGTTGGATCTGACCAGCAAAAAGCTGGAACGTTCGAAATACCTGACCAGCAAGAAGCTGGAACGTTTGAAATACATACCCAACGAGTGTTGGATCTTTTGAAATACCTGACCATCAGAAGCTGGGACGTTTGAAATACCTGACCAGCGAGAAGCTGGAACGTTTGAAATACATGACCAACGAGTGTTGGATCCTTTGAAAATACCTGACCAGCAAAAGCTGGAACGTTTGAAATACCTGACCAGCAAGAAGCTGGAACGTTTGAAATACATGCCCAACGAGTGTTGGATCTTTTGAAATACCTGACCAGCAAAAGTTGGGACGTTTGAAATACCTGACCAGCGAGAAGCTGGAACGTTTGAAATATATGACCAACAAGTTGTTGGATCTTTTGGAAATACCTGACCAGCAAAAAGCTGGAACGTTTGAAATACCTGACCAGTAAAAACTGGAACGTTTGAAATACCTAACCAGTAAAACTGGGACTTTTGAAATGCATCAGCTTTTGGGAGATTTTAAATCAGAACTTGCATTTTGTAAAAGAAAGGATCTTGATCAAAAAGATTGAATGTAGAAAGTCATCGGTGCGATGACCGGATCCTCTAAATTAGCTCAATATGTGATTGAAAAATTTGAGAAATAACCAGTGCGAGGACTGGGTTGTGAAGATGAGCTAGGAAAGTAAAATTTGATGAGAAATTCTGAATTCAATGGACCATCACATCCTAACTGCATGTGGTTTGTTTTCAGGATTTATCTCCTTATCCTAAACTGGGAAGGAGGGAAAGAAATACCTAGTTTAACAGGAGGCATCAGGTTTGTCCCTTAACTTGAAGGGGAACAAAAGAAAGGGTGGATTTCCAATGCGAGGATTGGATTCACAAGGAAGTCCTGGTCGGAACTCAGAACTTCGACTGAAAATAATAGAAGAAAAACCCGAGCTGGAACTCGGATTTTCAAAGAAATGATGGATTTCCAATGCGAGGATTGGATTCAGAAGGAAGTCCCGGTCGGAACTCAGAACTCCGAACGAAAAATAATAGAAGAAAAACCCGAGCTGGAACTCGGATTTCTAAAGAAATGATGGATTTCCAATGCGAGGATTGGATTCAGAAGGAAGTCCTGGTCGGAACTCAGAACTTCGAACGAAAAATAATAGAAGAAAAACCCGAGCTGGAACTCGGATTTCTAAAGAAATGATGGATTTCCAATGCGAGGATTGGATTCAGAAGGAAGTCCTGGTCGGAACTCAGAACTTCGAATGAAAAATAATAGAAGAAAAACCCGAGCTGAAACTCGGATTTCTAAAGAAATGAAGGATTTCCAATGCGAGGATTGGATTCACAAGGAAGTCCTGGTCGGAACTCAGAACTTCGACTGAAAATAATAGAAGAAAAACCCGAGCTGGAACTCGGATTTTCAAAAAAATGATGGATTTCCAATGCGAGGATTGGATTCAGAAGGAAGTCCTGGTCAGAACTCAGAACTTCGACTGAAAATAATAGAAGAAAAACCCGAGCTGGAACTCAGATTTCGAAAGAGATGAAGGATTTCCAATGCGAGGATTGGATTCAAAAGGAAGTCCTGGTCGGAACTCAGAACTTCGACTGAAAATAATAGAAGAAAAACCCAAGCTGGAACTCGGATTTCCAAAAGAATGAAGGATTTCCAATGCGAGGATTGGATTCAAAAGGAAGTCCTGGTCGGAACTCAGAACTTCGAACGAAAGAATAAAGGGAGGAGCCCGAGTGAAAACTCGGGTTTTTGACAAGAGATTGAGTTTTGGAAATTTGCCAGTGCGAGGACCGGACCTGGGATTGAGAATGACCATTTAGGGGACTGAATGATCTGATTGCCCCCTTATCTTGATTGGAGAGGAAATAAAATCTAAAAGAACGAATGAGAAGAGATAGAAATTGATGGGAGATTTGACGAAAGAGAAGAATCAAGGAGATTTTAAGGGAATCATCTTTGTAAAAGAATTCTCACAGGTAGCATTGTTTCTCCTATGAGGGGTTTCAGGATTATCCCTTATCCTGAATGGGAAGGAATAAAATTTAGACAAAAGTTGATGAAAAAGCTTTGATAAAGAATTGGAAGAATTAAAACTTAATTTAGAAATAAAACTGATAAAATTGAATGAAGAAAAAGATTTAGCAGAGATTAATGAGGCTTGAAAAGAGAAAGACATTCAGGACTATCCCTTATCCTAAAGAAAGAAGGACCTCGTAGGATGAGGTTTTAGGTTTATCCCTTAACCTGAAGGGGGAAAAAGAAAAGAAAGAAAAAGAAATAACCTCATGGGAAAGAGGCATTAGGTTTATCCCTTAACCTGAAAGGGTAGTTTTTGAAAATAAGAATCAAGGAGAATTAATAAAATGGATAAATAATAATAAAAATGAATAAAAATTGATAAAACTGATAAGAATGGATAAACAAAAGGTTGATAAAAGTTGAGAAAAGAATTTGATCCTGCCTGCATGTGGGATCTTTTAAAATGAGAAAACTCATTTTTGGAAAGAAAGATTGACTGCGAGAGCTAATCTCTGAAAGGGGATCATTCATGAGAGATCATCATGAGGGTTAATTTTTTGAAGCAATGATTTGAAAATCGATTTGTAGAAAATATGATCAACACGAGGGTTGATATTTGAATGCAATGATTCAAAATCAATTTTTAGAAAGTATGATCCACACAAGGGTTGATCTTTGGATGTAATGATTTGAAATCAATTTTTAGAAAACATAATCAACACCAGGATTCATCTTTGAATGCAATGATTTGAAATCAATTTTTTGGAAAATATGATCAACACAAGGGTTGATCTTTGAATGTAATGGTTCAAAATCAATTTTTTGGAAAATATGATCAACACAAGGGTTGATCTTTAAAAGGCAATAATTCGAAATCAATACGATCAACACAGGGGTTGATCTTTGAAATACAATGATTCAGAAATCAATTTGTAGAAGAATATGATCAACACAAGGGTTGATCTTTGAAATGCAATGATTCAGAAATCAATTTGTAGAAGAATATGATCAACACAAGGGTTGATCTTTGAAAAAAGGTTGTAATAAAATATTTGAACTGAAATTTTCATGATTTTTTGAAAGACCCTCATAGGTAATATCATTTCTCTCATGAATGATGTCAGGATTGTCCCATATTTTTGAAAAAGAAAAGGAATTTAATGCCCAAATATAGCAAAAAGAAGGAAGTATTGAATATTCAAAGATATAAAGAAAATCATCATTTCATTGATAAGCAAAAGTTGATAACAAAACTGAATATTTACAAGTATTTTAAATAAAAGAAGTCATAAAGACTGGGCTGACTTGCCCCTATAAAGTGACT
The DNA here is from genome assembly GCF_984573655.1 of Nuphar pumila. Classification (NCBI taxonomy): domain Eukaryota; kingdom Viridiplantae; phylum Streptophyta; class Magnoliopsida; order Nymphaeales; family Nymphaeaceae; genus Nuphar; species Nuphar pumila. Next base: position 131,988,593 of record NC_143249.1, read on the forward strand.
GTCAAAAGAAAGTGAAAGTGAGAAACTCTTGGCATTCTCAATTCTTCGATTGGTCTGGAAAAGGTCCGGTTGAAACTGCAGGCTGCTCTTCTCCTTCCTCTGGCACCAGAAGCTTTTTGTCGATGTAGTTTTGCACAATATTTTTTAGGACGAAGCAGCACTCCGTGTCATGCCCCCTTGCTCGATGAAACTTGCAAAAGTGATTCTTCCATTTCCCTTTGGTGACAGAGGGATCATCCTGCTTTGGAAGTTTGATCATTTCTTTCTCGAGCAGATATTGGAGAACTTCTTCGATCGGCTGACCTAGAGGGGTAAGCTGACGATCATAACCCCAACCCTCATGCTTTGCTTTCTTCGGCTTGCTTGGCTTCTGCTGAGCACCGACCCCTATCTGGTAACTGGACTGAACTTGCATGTTTAGGAGATCTGGACGCTTTTCTTCTTCGTTTTTGACAAAGAGATTCTTATCAAGGCAGTCTTGAACTATATTCTTGAAGATGAGGCAATGCTCAGTGTCATGTCTTTTTGCTTGATGGTACCTACATAATTGATCTATATACTTTCCCATGATTGTGGAAGGGCTGGCGGCTTTTGGGAGCCTGAGTAATCCGCTAGACAACATGTATTCGAGGACTTTGTCGAGCGGTTCATCTAAAGGAGTGAAATCTCGATCCTTGCTCCAATCCTTACGCTTTGGTTCTTCCTGCTTCTTGTCCTTTTGCTGAGGATTGTATTGAAGAGGTCTATCATGGTTTTCACAATGCTTCCCGATCTGGCCTCTACACTCTCCCAAGTTGCTGCCCTGGTTGCCTTGGTTGCTGCCTCTGCTAACTTTGGAATTTCCTATACTGATATTGCTGTGTTCATTCAGGGGGAAAGTGACAGGTGCCTTTCCTTTTGTGGGAGCTTTTTCGCAACTGGCTTCAGCTTGTTCAGACAATATCTCTACCATCATCCTTTTGAATAATTGGTATATCGCGGGATCGATCTCACTTTTGCTGTCCTGAACTCCTTCTCTGACAGACTTTTGAGAATCCATTCCTTACTCTTTCTGTTTGTAACTGGGATGTTAGAGCAGTGTAATCTCTAAGCTTTGCCCCAAATCAACTGATAATATCAATGCTCTCTCTGTAGGGCAAAAATGGGGTTTTTAGAAGAGATCTAGGAAGAAATTTTAACAAGGGAAGAAATTATAATCTGAAAATGAAAACATCCCATTACGAGGGATCGGGTTGTCACAAAAATTTGCGACAACCGCACTATTTTTTCTGAAAAAGGATAAACAAGTAAAATGTAAATAAAGATAAATTTTGAAAAGGACATATCCTGACAAAAGATGTTTTATTGTAAATGAGGATAAGGAATAAAATATAGAAAAGAATTGCAGGCAGGATAAAAAAGAATCAAGAGAAGAAAAAGGAAAATACACCTGGGTTTTAAAATAAGGAGAAAATTTTGAATAATATATACCCAGGGTTTTGGAGAATATAGGGAATATCAAATATCATACAATCATAGATATACAAACAAGAATGCACAAACAGCACTCCCTAGAGGCTGACTCTAAATGCAATATTTTGAAATAGCTTGTAGGACCTTAATCCTAACTCTAGGGTTCAAATTATCTGATTCCAATCAGGATATGCCGATATACCTAAGCCGAAGCTCGAAGTACGTGGCATAGAAATATTTCTCCGGTTCTAAGGTAATGGCTTCCCAACATCCTTGAGCACCTACCGATATACCTCGGACTATGGCCCTTAGGTACGTGGTAGGGGGGAGCGAACCCAAATAAGTGGTCCAGTTGTGAGTCTCTCTCCCGAACTATGGTTCAGTGAGACAGCCCAGCAACGTGAAGACCGGGACAATATAGGTAAGGAGGTTTTCAAAATATGCTCAAAATGCAAGAAATCAGATGGCTCTAATGCAAGTCCTAAAGAGATAGATTGAAATGAAAAGAAGCATACACTTGCATACATTGTTTTGCATTCAATCCCTAGAATTGAGGAGAGTTGTATTTCAGACCTAAGTCTAATTTGAGCATGGAATAATCTCCTCAATATGGTCCTACCAAACCATACTTAAATCCTATATGCAATGATGTTAGCTTAGGACAAAATCTAGGCCCCTAAGGTTTGCATGGAAATGAAGCTGACATTTGAAGAATAAAGACTTAGATAATATCAAATCAAAAGAAAAGGCTTTAAATTCGACCGAACGAAGACGAGTCCCATCACGGTCGCCAAACCTGTGATCATCGCAAAATTTTTCCTCTCGTAATGTTCTCTCACTTCCTTCTCTTTTTCTTTCCAACCTCTTATTTTCCTCCTTTTTGAAGGGAGAAAAATAAAAGACAGAAAGAAAGAGGGAAGAGAAAAGAAGAGAAAAGGAGAGAAGAGGAATTCTTTTGCGGGTCTCACTTGACCTTAATTTTGAAATTTTTTTGAAATAACTCACCTCCGTTTTTGAAATATTTGCGGGAAAACTGGGAGACGGGATCCGCTCGTCGGTACGAGGTTCGACCGTTCCTGGCGCCTTTATCAGGGGTAATCGAACCAAGGGTCGAATTAATGCCTTTTGCTTTGCTAAGAATTTATCTAAGAAATTATCCTAAGTCTAAATGCACAATGAATCATGCTTGTGCAAATGCAAAGATGTATGCTCTCTTTTTGAAAATATTTTGAAGAATTCCCAAGTGTTTCTGAGATGACTCTGATAAAGTGAAGAAATGATTTCTAACTTAGAACTTAAGATTAAAATTCTAAGTTTTTAGAATAATCAAGAGCTTGGGAAAATAAATTTGGATTTTGGAGAATGATTTTGAAGTTTTGAGATAAAAGAAGAAGAAAGGAATTTTCAAAGTCATAAATGGACTTTGAATCAGAATAGAAAAAACAAATGGAATTGAATCAGAAGGAAAAGATAGAATTGGGAAATTTGAATAAAATTGAGAAATGGAATTGAAGAAGTTGGGATTTCAAGATGAAATCTGAATCGAAGATCTGGATTCTGAATAAAATTCAAAGTTGAATTTTGAATTTAGGATGGAAACTTGATTTGAAATCTGTAATGAAATGGAATTGGTTTTAAGGATTAGAATTAAAGTGGAATTTGGGCTTGGAATTTTGGATGGAATTGGATTCAAGATTTAGAATCCAAGATGAAATTTGGATCTGAAGTCTGAGATCCAAAGTGGAACTGGGCCCTGAATCCTGAATAGAATTTGGATCTGTAATCTAAGATCCAAAGTAGAATTGGTTTTTGGATCCTAAGGTAGATTTGGATCTGAAGTCCGAGGTCTGAGGTGGATTGGGTTCTGGATCCTAAAGAATGGATTTTGGATCTGAAGTCTGAGATCCAATGTAGAATTGGATTCTGGATCCTAGAATGGACTTGGATCTAAAGTTTGAAGATCCAATGTAGAATTGGATTCTGGATCCTAGAATGGACTTGGATCTAAAGTCTAAAGATCCAATGTAGAATTGGATTCTGGGCCCTAGGATGGATTTGGATCTAAAGTCTGAAGATCCAATGTAGAATGGGGATCTAGATCCTAAGTGGAATTTGGATCTGAGGTCTGGCATTCATGATGCCATTTGGATCTGAAGTCTAAGATCCAAAAAGTAGAATTGTATTTTTAGAAAACTGGTTCCAAGTTGATCTAACTTTGGATTTGGGTTCTGAAGGTCGAAATGGGACTTTTGAAGGTGGATCTGGGTTTTGAAAACCCAGATTGAATTTAAAATTTAAGAAGAGTCAAGATTCAAAATCAATCTCAAGCTTTGAATAAGAAGATAAACTTGATTTGAATTTGAAGATGAATCAGAAATTTCAAAGGTAATTTGAACTTTGAAATTGAATTGGAAATTTGAAGTTTTTTGAATATAAAATGATTTTGGAATTTCAAAGTCAAATTGGACTTTGAAATTGAGATAGATTTGAAATTTGAAATAGAAATTTGAAGAAAGATGTTCAAAATCGCTTGGGTTTTTAAAAAAGAATTTTGAAAAATGTGATGCAATTTTATCCTAAATGATGAAATGAATTTGAATAAGTTTGAAATTGGATTTTGAAAAGCTATTTCATTCTTTAAGTGAATTAAGAATGGGGTTGAAGATATAATATATCCCTGACTATGGTCATTGGATATATTATATAATAACCACATTTAAATTCAAGTGAAGAATAAAATACATTTTTTTTTTTGCTTTTATAGAATTTAAAATGAAATTAACCCTCAATATACCCTGACTATGGCCATTGGTATATATTTTGGGTTAATTTTAAGTTAAATTATGATAAAAGAAGAAAATATTTAAGGAAAATATGATAAATTTTGAAAAATGGATCCAGTGTGGATCCAGTGTTATTTGGTAAAAGATAAAAATGCTAAGTTTTGTCCACACCCTGACTATGGCCATTGATGTGGATCATCAACTTAGTATCAATTACCTCTTACGAAATGGTGCACGTGTCATTCGTGTTTCACCATTGTGAGAATTTGAAAAATAAAGGCGAAATGCATGAAAAACAAGTAATTCATGATATTTACAATGCTCATTCATTCTACCCTAATGTTAGAAATGTGAAATTCTTATTGATATCTAACCATTGCAGTATTGATTCAAATTCCTAGACTAAGGAAAACAAAATCTTCTATATAACCCTTGCAAAACCAAGTTAGGCGAACATGAGCATAAGAGGAAATGGAGGAAATCATATTGTTTACATATATACTGCTAGGATGAGAGAGATTGCATATGTTATCGAGATCTATATGCTGTTAAAAGGAGAATTGTCCACACCATTGGACCAAAGCATGATGCATACAACAAATGAAATTACTACAAACAGGATGCACAAGTGGGAATTATTTGTCTTGGCAGCAAATATACAGAGGTGGCGATGTGTTGTAAGTGTAGATAGCGCCATTCGCAGGGAATGGATCAGTATTGACCTTTATACACATCAATATGTGAATGTAACAGTCATATGTACTAGAGATCAATTGATAATCAACTCAACATAAAATAAAAAATTTCAAGTAGGTAAGATGGGTAAATGACTCATACCTGATCACCGTAACTTGACTTGCAGTTTGGTCCTTGTAAAAAAAAGGTTTAGTCAGATTGATAGCATAATGAATTTACTCTGCATAATATCTTCATGGGTTGGCTGAAATTACAGCAACTTTTGAAGTGCTGTGAAGGGGAAAAGTACAGGTGGTTGGTGGTTGGCAGTAAAGGTTGTATGCCCTAAATATAAGAAAACGCAGGTAACATGGTGATAAGAACAAAAATTATACCACTTTCCTATTGCTGTGCTAAATTCTGCAATTTCCTTACATACCAATCTTCAAAATTGGACATCAGGATAACAAATGGACTTTATCTTTCAATTATCAGTAAAAAGTTGAACTCTAAGCTAGTGATATTATCATGGTTGTAGCTATCAAACCTCCGGGATCACGTGAATTTTGAAGTTTCCATCTAAATTTTGGAAGAATGCTAAGAAAATGATCATACGATTGCCCCAACTGCAACATTCTTGAACACAATTGACATAAAAAGTGATTTATTCTCTAGAACTCAATAGAATGCTTCAAAATTATCTGATGTGAACTAATACATTTCTAAAGAGGAAGATGATGCTTAAGAAAAAGACATGAAGACAGATAAAAAAATGCAGACGGTAAATTAGAAATAAAGCAATATTAATTTACAATAAGTAGGTACACATTAATAAGTACTGTTAAAAAAAAAAGAACATAGTTGCTTTACCTGTGAGCATATATATGTACCCTGTCAATAAAATGTGTTTGACAATACACGAAAGTTAATGTATTTGTTAGATCTACTGTAGCTTTCATCATAATGGAGGAACTTTGTAGCTCAAATCGGTAGCAGCCTGTAGCGTGAAATCCTTCAACTATCCAAAGATTACAGACAGGACATTCAAATTTGGGAGATCATCAAACTGTTGTGCAATCAGAATTTGGCCCTCAAAATTCCGTAGACAACTGCAGGATGGAAGAGGCTTTTGCAATATTTTGATTATCACAAACACTAAGTTGAAAGAATTCAAAATACAAAACAGTAGGCAAGATGAATGGTAATCTAAAGAAGAATTTTACATATGGGTGTGTCGATAAATGCTAAATGGGGTGGGCAAGATACTGGTGAAAGCATGAACACACAAAAAAAAAAAGAGAGACAGGTTAATAATTGCAATAATGGATAGAGTCTGTTGTTATGAAGATCAACAAGTGCTCAATACCAGAAGCGAGACATTCGAGGCATGTGGCAGAATCAAATTCTGCCTTGAAGGCAACGTAAGTGTACATGGACTCAATGTCTGATTGAACTGGACGTCTCATTTGCTAACAAATACACAGATCTTCAATATTTCCCCTTTCATTTTTTTTTGGGTGGTGCTGTGAAATAAGAACGTGAACTAAAGAACAATCGCTGGATATTCAACTATATGATACTCCAAAATAATGACAACAAGTGTAAGTAATGGGGAGATAACGACAGATCTACAACCGGAGAAAGAGAATGATTATCAAACATCATTAAAACAAGGAATCGAATATGTGAAAAATCAAAATCGAAATAAAAAAATAAAAAAAAAATGGGCTCTGAATACAGGGAAATATCGAAACAATTGATATTCAGTTTATTGGAAATAAGGAAGTTCCAAAACAAAATGTTGGAGTTAGATTGTCCCTTTCATTTCGCAGGTGTTGCGATAGGCAACACGATGCCATCGATGATGCCTTGATGAGGTAGATGGCAAACACTGGTAAAGCGAATGGGAAAATGGGGAAACTATGAATCATGAAACGAAATGAATATAGGAGATCGAAGAGGCAAAATAGGCGATTAAAAAAAATGAGATGAGCAGGTATTTCAAAACCTGCGAAAATCAGAGGGATTCATGAATGATGAACCAATTTTTTTTCCCCTTTTTTTTTGGTAAATAAATAAAAAGAAATGCTGAAGACTTTAAATAAACTGAAGAGAACGAAATTTCAGCAAAAGAAAGAAAGAATGTTGGGACCGGAGGATCCCCTTGATGTCGCACGCAGGCAGATCCGTATTACTATAGGCAATACGATACTACCCATGATGCTTTTAAATGGGGTCAATTAAACAGAAAAATTAAAAGGAAAATAGGGAAAAATCAAAATCACATGGAGAAGAGGGGAAAGGGGTTCTTACCCGATTGCTTGAAGCTCCTATAATCGGATCAATTTCTTTCCGTCGACGGTGAAGCAGGCCAGGGAAGATTGGATGGGGTGATACTCCTTCCCGATCTGCTTGCTGAAAGTGCAGAGGTCTTCCTCGATCCGCCAGGGGAAGAAGGATGGATGATCGAGGGAAGGGAGAAGAGGTGTGGAAGGGCAGAAGATGGATCTGCTGGATCTCGTAGATGGGGCTCTCTTCAGAGGGTTTGATCGATCGGGTGATGCCCCTTTCAGATTTGCCTCGGTGGTATTTCTGCTACAGGGCCGACTCCCTTTAGTCGATGAGGAGAAATTAGAAGGAAAGATCAAGAAGAAGAATAAAAGAGAGGGGAAGAAGAGCGATCGTGAAGAAGGAAGGAAGATGCTGGGGTGAGAACGGATCTTCTGTGAGGCTCCCTATAGCCTTGCTGAAGAGAGTCGTCGGCTTTCCTTGAGCAGTTGGAGGAAAAGCAAGGGGAGTCCGAAGAGGAAGAAGATCAATCTTCTGTGGAGCTCCCTTCAGAGCCGGAATGAAGAAGGAGAAAAAGTTACAAGCAAGCACAGCGGAGGGATAAAGACAGTTTGTGAAAGAGGAAAATGGGGAGGTAAAGAAGCGGGTCCGTGAAAGAGAGTTGCTGGGGTGATAACGGGTGCCTAGGGTTCTTCCTGCGAGTTCTTCTTAAAGAGAAGAAGAAGGTCCGGGAAGGGCCAAGCGGTTGTTAGAGATGGATGGAGGAGGAAGATGGGTTTGGAGATGGAGGGTGACGGCCTCGAGCGTTTGGGCGATTGGCAATGGAGGAGAGAGAAAGAGAGAGAGGGGAAAGTGGCGAGAGAGTAAAAAAACAAAAAAAAAATGGAGGGGACGACCCTTTTCTTTTCTTCCTTACGAAGGAAAACCCTAACGAGGGTTTTTGCAAAAGACCCCCTTTGGTTTTTCAACTTTTTAGAAAAAGGTGCTTCCGAGGTCTTTAGCATTTCTTGATTTAAAAGTTTTAAACTTATTTGCTTCTTTTCGAAATTTTTCCAATTTGTTTTGGTTTTTGGTTTATTTTTCAATTTTTTTGTATTTTTAGAATAAAATCCTAAAGTTTGTAAAAAAAAACAAAGATTAAAGCTAATTTTTTGTGTTTTTGCAAAAATATTTATAAAAGGGAATTTTTCTGAGAATTTAAGAGCTATTTTGAGAAAATTTCTTCAGAAATGGGTTTTGATCCGGATTTTGAGGAATTATGGATTTAAAGTGCTGGATTCGGATCCGGAGTTGATTTTGAATATATCGATATGAATTTTAATTCAGAGAATCTGAAGAAATGACTTGATTTTCTCATAGAACGGGGTTAGGGGCAAAAGGGCCATTTTTACAAGACTTTGAAAAATTTGGGGTGTTCACAGATGCCCCTCTTTGCTACTAAGCCGGTTGAAAGCCGAGTTTAGTGGCAACGATAACACTCCAAATTTTGAAAAATGCCCGAGTCAGTAGATCTGAACTGGGTGTGGAAATATTATTTTGAAAACATGGCATTTTAGGCTCAGAACCTTGTCCTGAATGGTTTTTTGGGGAGGCGAAATCCTCGAAAATGATATAGTCAAATAAATAGAAATGAGGAAATCGTGATGGGACTTTGGACGAAAATCCCGAAATAGTGGGAAATGAAAATTTTGATCAGGTCTCATGGGTGAGACAAGATACTCTTTTCGGAATGATTCAGATTTAGCCCTTAACCTGGGTGGGACGAAGATATATCAAAAAATGAATTTGGAAATGAGGAAAGAAATACATGAGTACCTTGATGGGACATTTTGGGAAAGGCCTTTTGAAATGAAGCTCGAGTATGATCCTTTCTTGGAGGAATATATGAAGCATGGGTTCCTTGATGGGAAGAACCATGGTGGGACTGGAAGAAAACATCTCGTCAAAAATGAGGAATCTCATTGGAATGTGACTCAGGTTTAACCCAAACCTGCAAGGAAGATACCTCGCAAAGCGAGGTTCCGGGTTAACTCTTAATCTGGATAGGAAATCTACCATATGGGTTTCTCAAAAATGGAGAAAGCACGATGGGACCTTCGGAATTTGGACGAACAAATCCGAGAAGAGTTTTTGCGAAAGGAGGAAATATAGAGTCCCTAAAGCTTTGAAAAAAAGGGGAAGAAATTGGGCGTCTCATTGCTGAGACTGAAATAGCTTTTGAAATCAAAGAATCTTTCGCAGAAATTTCAGGTTTGACCCTTATCCTGAGTGGGTAAACAATACGGAATTCTTGACTGAAGAAACCGCGATGGGACGGGAAGAGATACTTCAACTGAATGAGGCAACTCTTCTGGAAAATATAAACGTTAGGTTGTATCAAAATGGATATTGAATGTTTATTTTATTCTTGGAATAGCTAGAAAATTTGCCAATAAGATAAAATCATAGTAGATTCAAATGCTTTAAAATGTGCACGTATGTGCAAAGATATTCCCTTTTTTACGTAGAGTATTTCCTCCAATGAGGTTAACTCCTCAGTTCTAAGAGTCAAATTCAAAATTTTAGCACAGATGATTTCCTTCAAGGAAGTTATCCATTTCCCTGATATGAGAAGTAGAAGAAATATTCTTAATTTCATAAAAGTAGGAAATGAAGAGATATTGATAAAAGAATTTTGCATGAGAAAAGATGACTTCTGGCAACTTCGGCAGTTTGATATCTGGTTGTTTTTCCCACGATGTTCTTTTTGCACTCTTTTGAGTCATTGGGCTTTCTCGTTTTTTTCACATCATCCTTCATTTGGATGTCCTGACTTTTCTCTCTTTTTCAGGGAAGGGTACGTCACAAACTCCTTCATCTTGGAGATGTTCCGATTCTTCTTTCTCTCAAGGATTATATATGATATTGGCTCAAAAGGTCTTTAGATGATAGCAGAAATCAAATATCTTTTAGGGTTTGTCGGTAGGTTCATCACACTCGCCTTCATCTTGACGGTGATCTGAACTTTCCCTGGAAGGATCCGTCACAAACTCCGTCATCTTGGAGATGTTTCAAATCTTCTTTGGCCCCGGGGGTCTACTCGCTTAATTCGCCTTCATCTTGATGACAATTGAGAGATCCCTTTTGCGGATATTTGATTGCAACTTTTTAAACGAAAATGAGAAGATATGGGTTGAGTGGATTCTTTTTATAGCTTAAGATATTTCCACTGCCTGATTGCCAGAAAGTCATTTTAAAACATGCGCCATAGCCAAGATCAATATCAATTCGCTTCTGGCTTTTCAACATCATTGAAGATTTCTTTCATTGATCATATCGATGACATTTCTTACATCCTTTCGGTTGATCAACAGGAAAAGATTTGAATTTTACCTCTTTTTTGCAAAAAAGTTTCACCTTTTTTGGAAAGAATACTAGAGGTAATCTGAGGAAATTCTTTGGTGTAATAAGAATATTTGGAATCAACAAATGCTTTTAGCAAATTGGCAATGTTTTCACGAATTCTTTGTGAAATAATCACTCAATATAGATTTTGATGAGACCTTGAGTTGCAATCTTCGATTTGGGAAATACATGACCAGCAAAAAGCTGGAACCTTTGAAATACATGACCAGCGAAAGCTGAAACCTTTGAAATACGTGACCAGCGGAAGCTGGAACCTTTTTTTAGATACATGACCAGCGAAAAGATGGAACCTTTTGAAATACTTGACCAGTAAAACTGGAACATTTAAAATACATGACCAGCAATAATGCTAGAACATTTTGGAAATACATGACCAACGAGTGTTGGGTCTTTTGGGAAATACATGAATGGTTATGAAAAACTGGCTTTTAATAAAAAGATTGAGAATGATCGAAATTGGGAGATTATAACCCGAGGGTTGAGAAAATGGTGAATTTTTTGAAAATATTGTACCTAGAGGTTGGAGAGTTGATAATCTTGAGAGATTTGAAGATTAGGAAATGACATATTTGAGAGATTGAAACCCGAAGGTTTGGGAAGAAGAGAATGGAGGAATCGCACCCTGAAGGTTTGATTTGGGAAAATAGGTCGATTTGAGAGCTCGACCATTTGAGCTGGGACCTTTTGAGATATATGACCAGCGAGAGCTGGGTCTTTTGGAAACACATGACCAAAAGCTGAGTCCTTTTTGGGAATACATGACCAGCAAAGCTGGGACGTTTGAAATGCGTGACCAGTGAAAAGCTGGAACGTTTGAAATACCTGACCAGCGAAAAGCTGGAATGTTTGAAATACATGACCAACGAGTGTTGGATCTTTTTTGGAAATACCTGACCAGCAAAAGCTGGAACGTTTGAAATACATGACTAGCGGAATGCTGGAACGTTTGAAATACATGTCCAACGGGTGTTGGATCTTTTGAAATACCTGACCAGCAAAAGCTGGGACGTTTGAAATACCTGACCAGCGAGAAGCTGGAACGTTTGAAATATATAACCAACGAGCGTTGGATCTGACCAGCAAAAAGCTGGAACGTTCGAAATACCTGACCAGCAAGAAGCTGGAACGTTTGAAATACATACCCAACGAGTGTTGGATCTTTTGAAATACCTGACCAGCAGAAGCTGGGACGTTTGAAATACCTGACCAGCGAGAAGCTGGAACGTTTGAAATACATGACCAACGAGTGTTGGATCCTTTGGAAATACCTGACCAGCAAAAGCTGGAACGTTTGAAATACCTGACCAGCAAGAAGCTGGAACGTTTGAAATACATGCCCAACGAGTGTTGGATCTTTTGAAATACCTGACCAGCAAAAGCTGGGACGTTTGAAATACCTGACCAGCGAGAAGCTGGAACGTTTGAAATATATGACCAACAAGTTGTTGGATCTTTTGGAAATACCTGACCAGCAAAAAGCTGGAACGTTTGAAATACCTGACCAGTAAAAACTGAAACGTTTAAAATACCTAACCAGTAAAACTGGGACTTTTGAAATGCATCAGCTTTTGGGAGATTTTAAATCAGAACTTGAATTTTGTAGAAGAAAGGATCTTGATCAAAAAGATTGAATGTAGAAAGTCATCGGTGCGAGGACCAAATCCTCTAAATGAGCTCAATATGTGATTGAAAAATTTGAGAAATAACCAGTGCGAGGACTGGGTTGTGAAGATGAGCTAGGAAAGTAAAATTTGATGAGAAATTCTGAATTCAATGGACCATCATATCCTAACTGCATGTGGTTTGTTTTCAGGATTTATCTCCTTATCCTGAACTGGGAAGGAGGGAAAGAAATACCTCGTTTAACAGGAGGCATCAGGTTTGTCCCTTAACCTGAAGGGGAACAAAAGAAAGGGTGGAATTCCAATGCGAGGATTGGATTCACAAGGAAGTCCTGGTCGGAACTCAGAACTTCGACTGAAAATAATAGAAGAAAAACCCGCGCTGGAACTCGGATTTTCAAAGAAATGATGGATTTCCAATGCGAGGATTGGATTCAGAAGGAAGTCCTGGTCGGAACTCAGAACTCCGAACGAAAAATAATAGAAGAAAAACCTGAGCTGGAACTCGGATTTCTAAAGAAATGATGGATTTCCAATGCATGGATTGGATTCAGAAGGAAGTCCTGGTCGGAACTCAGAACTTCGAACGAAAAATAATAGAAGAAAAACCCGAGCTGGAACTCGGATTTCTAAAGAAATGATGGATTTCCAATGCGAGGATTGGATTCAGAAGGAAGTCCTGGTCGGAACTCAGAACTTCGAATGAAAAATAATAGAAGAAAAACCCGAGCTGAAACTCGGATTTCTAAAGAAATGAAGGATTTCCAATGCGAGGATTGGATTCATAAGGAAGTCCTGGTCGGAACTCAGAACTTCGACTGAAAATAATAGAAGAAAAACCCGAGCTGGAACTCGGATTTTCAAAGAAATGATGGATTTCCAATGCGAGGATTGGATCCAGAAGGAAGTCCTGGTCGGAACTCAGAACTTCGACTTAAAATAATAGAAAAAAAACCCGAGCTGGAACTCGGATTTCCAAAGAGATGGATTTCCAATGCGAGGATTGGATTCAAAAGGAAGTCCTGGTCGGAACTCAGAACTTCGACTGAAAATAATAGAAGAAAAACCCAAGCTGGAACTCGGATTTCCAAAAGAATGAAGGATTTCCAATGCAAGGATTGGATTCAAAAGGAAGTCCTGGTCGGAACTCAGAACTTCGAACGAAAGAATAAAGGGAGGAGCCCGAGTGAAAACTCGGGTTTTTGATAAGAGATTGAGTTTTGGAAATTTGCCAGTGCGAGGACCGGACCTGGGATTGAGAATGACCATTTAGGGGACTGAATGATCTGATTGCCCCCTTATCTTGATTGGAGAGGAAATAAAATCTAAAAGAACGAATGAGAAGAGATAGAAATTGATGGGAGATTTGACGAAAGAGAAGAATCAAGGAGATTTTATGGGAATCATCTTTGTAAAAGAATTCTCACAGGTAGCATTGTTGCTCCTATGAGGGGTTTCAGGATTATCCCTTATCCTGAATGGGAAGGAATAAAATTTAGACAAAAGTTGATGAAAAAGCTTTGATAAAGAATTGGAAGAATTAAAACTTAATTTAGAAATAAAACTGATAAAATTGAATGAAGAAAAAGATTTAGCAGAGATTAATGAGGCTTGAAAAGAGAAAGACATTCAGGACTATCCTTTATCCTGAAGAAAGAAGGACCTCGTAGGATGAGGTTTCAGGTTTATCCCTTAACCTGAAGGGGGAAAAAGAAAAGAAGGAAAAAGAAATAACCTCATGGGAAAGAGGCATCAGGTTTATTTCTTAACCTGAAAGGGTAGTTTTTGAAAATAAGAATCAAGGAGAATTAATAAAATGGATAAATAATAATAAAAATGAATAAAAATTGATAAAACTGATAAGAATGGATAAACAAAAGGTTGATAGAAGTTGAGAAAAGAATTTGATCCTGCCTGCATGTGGGATCTTTTAAAATGAGAAAACTCATTTTTGGAAAGAAAGATTGACTGCGAGAGCTAATCTCTGAAAGGGGATCATTCATGAGAGATCATCATGAGGGTTAATTTTTTGAAGCAATGATTTGAAAATCGATTTGTAGAAAATATGATCAACACGAGGGTTGATATTTGAATGCAATGATTCAAAATCAATTTTTAGAAAGTATGATCCACACAAGGGTTGATCTTTGGATGTAATGATTTGAAATCAATTTTTAGAAAACATAATCAACACCAGGATTGATCTTTGAATGCAATGATTTGAAATCAATTTTTTGGAAAATATGATCAACACAAGGGTTGATCTTTGAATGTAATGGTTCAAAATCAATTTTTTGGAAAATATGATCAACACAAGGGTTGATCTTTGAAAGGCAATAATTCGAAATCAATACGATCAACACAGGGGTTGATCTTTGAAATACAATGATTCAGAAATCAATTTGTAGAAGAATATGATCAACACAAGGGTTGATCTTTGAAATGCAATGATTCAGAAATCAATTTGTAGAAGAATATGATCAACACAAGGGTTGATCTTTGAAAAAAGGTTGTAATAAAATATTTGAACTGAAATTTTCATGATTTTTTGAAAGACCCTCATAGGTAATATCATTTCTCTCATGAATGATGTCAGGATTGTCCCATATTTTTGAAAAAGAAAAGGAATTTAATGCCCAAATATAGCAAAAAGAAGGAAGTATTGAATATTCAAAGATATAAAGAAAATCATCATTTCATTGATAAGCAAAAGTTGATAACAAAACTGAATATTTACATGTATTTTAACTAAAAGAAGTCATAAAAACTGGGCTGACTTGCCCCTATAAAGTGACTGTCAAAAGAAAGTGAAAGTGAGAAACTCTTGGCATTCTCAATTCTTCGATTGGTCTGGAAAAGGTCCGGTTGAAACTGCAGGCTGCTCTTCTCCTTCCTCTGGCACCAGAAGCTTTTTGTCGATGTAGTTTTGCACAATATTTTATAGGACGAAGCAGCGCTCCGTGTCATGCCCCCTTGCTCGATGAAACTTGCAAAAGTGATTCTTCCATTTCCCTTTGGTGACAGAGGGATCATCCTGCTTTGGAAGTTTGATCATTTCTTTCTCGAGCAGATATTGGAGAACTTCTTCGATCGGCTAACCTAGAGGGGTAAGCTGACGATCATAACCCCAACCCTCATGCTTTGCTTTCTTCGGCTTGCTTGGCTTCTGCTGAGCACTGACCCCTATCTGGTAACTGGACTGAGCTTGCATGTTTAGGAGATCTGGACGCTTTTCTTCTTCGTTTTTGACAAAGAGATTCTTATCAAGGCAGTCTTGAACTATATTCTTGAAGATGAGGCAATGCTCAGTGTCATGTCCTATTGCTTGATGGTACCTACAGAATTGATCTATATACTTTCCCATGATTGTGGAAGGGCTGGCGGCTTTTGGGAGCCTGAGTAATCCGGTAGACAACATGTATTCGAGGACTTTGTCGAGCGGTTCATCTAAAGGAGTGAAATCTCGATCCTTGCTCCAATCCTTACGCTTTGGTTCTTCCTGCTTCTTGTCCTTTTGCTGAGGATTGTATTGAAGAGGTCTATCATGGTTTTCACAATGCTTCCCGATCTGGCCTCTACACTCTCCCAAGTTGCTGCCCTGGTTGCCTTGGTTGCTGCCTCTGCTAGCTTTGGAATTTCCTATACTGATATTGCTGTGTTCATTCAGGGGGAAAGTGACAGGTGCCTTTCCTTTTGTGGGAGCTTTTCCGCAACTGGCTTCAGCTTGTTCAGACAATATCTCAACCATCATCCTTTTGAATAATTGGTATATCGCGGGATCGATCTCACTTTTGCTGTCCTGAACTCCTTCTCTAACAGACTTTTGAGAATCCATTCCTTACTCTTTCTGTTTGTAACTGGGATGTTAGAGCAGTGTAATCTCTAAGCTTTGCCCCAAATCAACTGATAATGTCAATGCTCTCTCTGTAGGGCAAAAATGGGGTTTTTAGAAGAGATCTAGGAAGAAATTTTAACAAGGGAAGAAATTATAATCTGAAAATGAAAACATCCCATTACGAGGGATCGGGTTATCACAAAAATTTGCGACAACCGCACTATTTTTTCTGAAAAAGGATAAACAAGTAAAATGTAAATAAAGATAAATTTTGAAAAGGACATATCCTGACAAAAGATGTTTTATTGTAAATGAGGGTAAGGAATAAAATATAGAAAAGAATTGCAGGCAGGATAAAAAAGAATCAAGAGAAGAAAAAGGAAAATACACCTGGGTTTTAAAATAAGGAGAAAATTTTGAATAATATATACCCAGGGTTTTGGAGAATATAGGGAATATCAAATATCATACAATCATAGATATACAAACAAGAATGCACAAACAGCACTCCCTAGAGGCTGACTCTAAATGCAATATTTTGAAATAGCTTGTAGGACCTTAATCCTAACTCTAGGGTTCAAATTATCTGATTCCAATCAGAATATGCCGATATACCTAAGCCAAAGCTCGAAGTACGTGGCATAGAAATATTTCTCCGGTTCTAAGGTAATGGCTTCCCAACATCCTTGATCACCTACCGATATACCTCAGACTATGGCCCTTAGGTATGTGGTAGGTGTGCGCGAACCCAAATAAGTGGTCCAGTTGTGAGGCTCTCTCCCGAACTATGGTTCAGTGAGACAGCCCAGCAACGTGAAGACCGAGACAATATAGGTAAGGAGGTTTTCAAAATATGCTCAAAATGCAAGAAATCAGATGGCTCTAATGCAAGTCCTAAAGAGATAGATTGAAATGAAAAGAAGCATACACTTGCATATATTGTTTTGCATTCAATCCCTAGAATTGAGGAGAGTTGTATTTCATACCTAAGTCTAATGTGAGAATGGAATAATCTCCTCAATATGGTCCTACCAAACCATACTTAAATCCTATATGCAATGATGTTAGCTTAGGACAAAATCTAGGCCCCTAAGGTTTGCATGGAAATGAAGCTGACATTTGAAGAATAAAGACTTAGATAATATCAAAGCAAAAGAAAAGACATTAAATTCGATCGAACGAAGACGAGTCCTATCACGGTCGCCAAACCTGTGATCATCGCAAAATTTTTCCTCTCGTAATGTTCTCTCTCTTCCTTCTCTTTTTCTTTCCAACCTCTTATTTTCCTCCTTTTTGAAGGGAGAAAAATAAAAGACAGAAAGAAAGAGGGAAGAGAAAAGAAGAGAAAAGGAGAGAAGAGGAATTCTTTTGCGGGTCTCACTTGACCTTAATTTTGAATTTTTTTTGAAATAACTCACCTCCGTTTTTGAAATATTTGCGGGAAAACTGGGAGACGGGATCCGCTCGTCGGTACGAGGTTCGACCGTTCCTGGCGCCTTTACCAGGGGTAATCGAACCAAGGGTCGAATTAATGCATTTTGCTTTGCTAAGAATTTATCTAAGAAATTATCCTAAGTCTAAATGCACAATGAATCATGCTTGTGTAAATGCAAAGATGTATGCTCTCTTTTTGAAAATATTTTGAAGAATTCCCAAGTGTTTCTGAGATGAATCTGATAAAGTGAAGAAATGATTTCTAACTTAGAACTTAAGATTAAAATTCTAAGTTTTTAGAATAATCAAGAGCTTGGGAAAATAAATTTGGATTTTGGAAAATGATTTTGAAGTTTTGAGATAAAAGAAGAAGAAAGGAATTTTCAAAGTCATAAATGGACTTTGAATCAGAATAGAAATAAAAAAAAAATGGAATTGAATCAGAAGGAAAAGATAGAATTGGGAAATTTGAATAAAATTGAGAAATGGAATTGAAGAAGTTGGGATTTCAAGATAAAATCTGAATCCAAGATCTGGATTCTGAATAAAATTCAAAGTTGAATTTTGAATTTAGGATGGAAACTTGATTTGAAATCTGTAATGAAATGGAATTAGTTTTAAGGATTAGAATTAAAGTGGAATTTGGGCTTGGAATTTTGGATGGAATTGGATTCAAGATTTAGAATCCAAGATGAAATTTGGATCTGAAGTCTGAGATCCAAAGTGGAACTGGGTCCTGAATCCTGAATAGAATTTGGATTTGTAATCTGAGATCCAAAGTAGAATTGGTTTTTGGATCCTAAAGTAGATTTGGATCTGAAGTCCGAGGTCTGAGGTGGATTGGGTTCTGGATCCTAAAGAATGGATTTTGGATCTGAAGTCTGAGATCCAATGTAGAATTGGATTCTGGATCCTAGAATGGACTTGGATCTAAAGTCTGAAGATCCAATGTAGAATTGGATTCTGGATCCTAGAATGGACTTGGATCTAAAGTCTGAAGATCCAATGTAGAATTGGATTCTGGGCCCTAGGATGGATTTGGATCTAAAGTCTGAAGATCCAATGTAGAATGGGGATCTAGATCCTAAGTGGAATTTGGATCTGAGGTCTGGCATTCATGATGCAATTTGGATCTGAAGTCTAAGATCCAAAAAGTAGAATTGTATTTTTAGAAAACTGGATCCAAGTTGATCTAACTTTGGATTTGGGTTCTGAAGGTCCAAATGGGACTTTTGAAGGTGGATCTGGGTTTTGAAAACCCAGATTGAATTTAAAATTTAAGAAGAGTCAAGATTCAAAATCAATCTCAAGCTTTGAATAAGAAGATAAACTTGATTTGAATTTGAAGATGAATCAGAAATTTCAAAGTTAATTTGAACTTTGAAATTGAATTGGAAATTTGAAGTTTTTTTAATATAAAATGATTTTGGAATTTCAAAGTCAAATTGGACTTTGAAATTGAGATAGATTTGAAATTTGAAATAGAAATTTGAAGAAAGATGTTCAAAATCGCTTGGGTTTTTGAAAAAGAATTTTAAAAAATGTGATGCAATTTTATCCTAAATGATGAAATGAATTTGAATAAGTTTGAAATTGGATTTTGAAAAGCTATTTCATTCTAAAAGTGAATTAAGAATGGGGTTGAAGATATAATATATCCCTGACTATGGTCATTGGATATATTATATAATAACCACATTTAAATTCAAGTGAAGAATAAAATACATTTTTTTTTGTGCTTTTATAGAATTTAAAATGAAATTAACCCTCAATATACCCTGACTATGGCCATTGGTATATATTTTGGGTTAATTTAAAGTTGAATTCTGATAAAAGAAGAAAATATTTAAGGAAAATATGATGAATTTTGAAAAATGGATCCAGTGTGGATCCAGTGTTATTTGGTAAAAGATAAAAATGCTAAGTTTTGTCCACACCCTGACTATGGCCATTGATGTGGATCATCAACTTAGTATCAATTACCTCTTACGAAATGGTGCACGTGCCATTCGTGTTTCACCATTATGAGAATTTGAAAAATAAAGGCGAAATGCATGAAAAACAAGTAATTCATGATATTTACAATGCTCATTCATTCTACCCTAATGTTAGAAATGTGAAATTCTTATTGATATCTAACCATTGCAGTATTGATTCAAATTCCTAGACTAAGGAAAACAAAATCTTCTATATAACCCCTGCAAAACCAAGTTAGCCGAACATGAGCATAAGAGGAAATGGAGGAAATCATATTGTTTACATATATACTGCTAGGATGAGAGAGATTGCATATGTTATCGAGATCTATATGCTGTTAAAAGGAGAATTGTCCACACCATTGGACCAAAGCATGATGCATACAGCAAATGAAATTACTACAAATAGGATGCACAAGTGGGAATTATTTGTCTTGGCAGCAAATATACAGAGGTGGCGATGTGTTGTAAGTGTAGATAGCGCCATTCGCAGGGAATGGATCATTATTGACCTTTATACACATCAATATGTGAATGTAACAGTCATATGTACTAGAGATCAATTGATAATCAACTCAACATAAAATAAAAAATTTCAAGTAGGTAAGATGGGTAAATGACTCATACCTGATCACCGTAACTTGACTTGCAGTTTGGCCCTTGTAAAAAAAAGGTTTAGTCAGATTGATAGCATAATGAATTTACTCTGCATAATATCTTCATGGGTTGGCTGAAATTACAGCAACTTTTGAAGTGCTGTGAAGGGGAAAAGTACAGGTGGTTGGTGGTTGGCAGTAAAGGTTGTATGCCCTAAATATAGGAAAACGCAGGTAACAGGGTGATAAGAACGAAAATTATACCACTTTCCTATTGCTGTGCTAAATTCTGCAATTTCCTTACATACCAATCTTCAAAATTGGACATCAGGATAACAAATGGACTTTATCTTTCAATTATCAGTAAAAAGTTGAACTCTAAGCTAGTGATATTAACATGGTTGTAGCTATCAAACCTCCGGGATCACGTGAATTTTGAAGTTTCCATCTAAATTTTGGAAGAATGCTAAGAAAATGATCATACGATTGCCCCAACTGCAACATTCTTGAACATAGTTGACATAAAAAGTGATTTATTCTCTAGAACTCAATAGAATGCTTCAAAATTATCTGATGTGAACTAATACATTTCTAAAGAGGAAGATGATGCTTAAGAAAAAGACATGAAGACAGATAAAAAAATGCAGACGGTAAATTAGAAATAAGCAATATTAATTTACAATAAGTAGGTACACAATAATAAGTACTGTTAAAAAAAAAAAAACATAGTTGCTTTACCTGTGAGCATATATATGTACCCTGTCAATAAAATGTGTTTGACAATACACGAAAGTTAATGTATTTGTTAGATCTACTGTAGCTTTCATCATAATGGAGGAACTTTGTAGCTCAAATCGGTAGCAGCCTGTAGCGTGAAATCCTTCAACTATCCAAAGATTACAGACAGGACATTCAAATTTGGGAGATCATCAAACTGTTGTGCAATCAGAATCTGGCCCTCAAAATTCCATAGACAACTGCGGGATGGAAGAGGCTTTTGCAATATTTTGATTATCACAAACACTAAGTTGAAAGAATTCAAAATACAAAACAGTAGGCAAGATGAATGGTAATCTAAAGAAGAATTTTACATATGGGTGTGTCGATAAATGCTAAATGGGGTGGGCAAGATACTGGTGAAAGCATGAACACACACAAAAAAAAAAGAGAGACAGGTTAATAATTGCAATAATGGATAGTGTCTGTTGTTATGAAGATCAACAAGTGCTCAATACCTGAAGCGAGACATTCGAGGCATGTGGCAGAATCAAATTCTGCCTTGAAGGCAACGTAAGTGTACATGGACTCAATGTCTGATTGAACTGGACATCTCATTTGCTAACAAATACACAGATCTTTAATATTTCCCCTTTCATTTTTTTTTTGGGGTGGTGCTGTGAAATAAGAACGTGAACTAAAGAACAATCGCTGGATATTCAACTATATGATACTCCAAAATAATGACAACAAGTGTAAGTAATGGGGAGATAACGACAGATCTACAACCGGAGAAAGAGAATGATTATCAAACATCATTAAAACAAGGAATCGAATATGTGAAAAATCAAAATCGAAATAAAATAATAAAAAAAAAATGGGCTCTGAATGCAGGGAAATATCGAAACAATTGATATTCAGTTTATTGGAAATAAGGAAGTTCCAAAACAAAATGTTGGAGTTAGATTGTCCCTTTCATTTCGCAGGTGTTGCGATAGGCAACACGATGCCATCGATGATTCCTTGATGAGGTAGATGGCAAACACTGGTAAAGCGAATGGGAAAATGGGGAAACTATGAATCATGAAACGAAATGAATATAGGAGATCGAAGAGGCAAAATAGGCGATTAAAAAAAAATGAGATGAGCAGGTATTTCAAAACCTGCGAAAATCAGAGGGATTCATGAATGATGAACCAGTTTTTCTTCCCCTTTTTTTTTTGGTAAATAAATAAAAAGAAATGCTGAAGACTTTAAATAAACTGAAGAGAACGAAATTTCAGCAAAAGAAAGAAAGAATGTTGGGACCGGAGGATCCCCTTGATGTCGCACGCAGGCAGATCCGTATTACTATAGGCAATACGATACTACCCATGATGCTTTTAAATGGGGTCGATTAAACAGAAAAATTAAAAGGAAAATAGGGAAAAATCAAAATCACATGGAGAAGAGGGGAAAGGGGTTCTTACCCGATTGCTTGAAGCTCCTATAATCGGATCAATTTCTTTTCGTCGACGGTGAAGCAGGCCAGGGAAGATTGGATGGGGTGATACTCCTTCCCAATCTGCTTGCTGAAAGTGCAGAGGTCTTCCTCGATCCGCCAGGGGAAGAAGGATGGATGATCAAGGGAAGGGAGAAGAGGTGTGGAAGGGCAGAAGATGGATCTGCTGGATCTCGTAGATGGGGCTCTCTTCAGAGGGTTTGATCGATCGGGTGATGCCCCTTTCAGATTTGCCTCGGTGGTATTTCTGCTACAGGGCCGACTCCCTTTAGTCGATGAGGAGAAATTAGAAGGAAAGATCAAGAAGAAGAATAAAAGAGAGGGGAAGAAGAGCGATCGTGAAGAAGGAAGGAAGATGCTGGGGTGAGAACGGATCTTCTGTGAGGCTCCCTATAGCCTTGCTGAAGAGAGTCGTCGGCTTTCCTTGAGCAGTTGGGGGAAAAGCCAGGGGAGTCCGAAGAGGAAGAAGATCAATCTTCTGTGGAGCTCCCTTCAGAGCCGGAATGAGGAAGGAGAAAAAGTTACAAGCAAGCAGAGCGGAGGGATAAAGACAGTTTGTGAAAGAGGAAAATGGGGAGGTGAAGAAGCGGGTCCGTGAAAGAGAGGTGCTGGGGTGATAACGGGTGCCTAGGGTTCTTCCTGCGAGTTCTTCTTAAAGAGAAAAAGAAGGTTCGGGAAGGGCCGAGCAGTTGTTAGAGATGGATGGAGGAGGAAGATGGGTTTGGAGATGGAGGGTGACGGCCTCGAGCGTTTGGGCGATTGGCAATGGAGGAGAGAGAAAGAGAGAGAGGGGAAAGTGGCGAGAGAGTAAAAAAACAAAAAAAAAATGGAGGGGACGACCCTTTTCTTTTCTTCCTTACGAAGGAAAACCCTAACGAGGGTTTTTGCAAAAGACCCCCTTTGGTTTTTCAAATTTTTACAAAAAGGTGCTTCCGAGGTCTTTAGCATTTCTTGGTTTAAAAGTTTTAAACTTATTTGCTTCTTCTCGAAATTTTTCCAATTTGTTTTGGTTTTTGGTTTATTTTTCAATTTTTTTGTATTTTTAGAATAAAATCCTAAAGTTTGTAAAAAAAAACAAAGGTTAAGGCTAATTTTTTGTGTTTTTGCAAAAATATTTATAAAAGGGAATTTTTCTGAGAATTTAAGAGCTATTTTGAGAAAATTTCTTCAGAAATGGGTTTTGATCCGGATTTTGAGGAATTATGGATTTAAAGTGCTGGATTCGGATCCAGAGTTGATTTTGAATATATCAATATGAATTTTAATTCAGAGAATCTGAAGAAATGACTTGATTTTCTCAGAAAACGGGGTTAGGGGCAAAAGGGCCATTTTTACAAAACTTTGAAAAATTTGGGGTGTTCACAGAGGGGTGCATGCCATGCAGCCCACACCCGGTTGCAGCACAAATGCTGCCACCGCCGCAGCAAGTCCAAAACCCTAGCTGGAAGGCGCAAAAAGGCTTATGCCCCAAACCGAACAGAAATGAGTGGTGTGTTGGGCATGACGCGCAGCTGAATGAATCAAAGGTAGGCCTTTGACAGGTCTGGGCCGTGTACGGTCCAGACCATGTCAGGCCATGGCTGGGAACCGAACCCACACCAACCCGAGTTGGTGGGTTCGGCTTTGTCTCAAATGGAACCCAACAACAACAAAAAAAAACAGAGAGAAATAAGGGGCGTCCACGCTAGGTTAGGTCTGAGCTAAACTCTGCTGGACACGTCCAGCATGTCTGGTCCGTTCCAGCCAAGAGAAAAAGTAAGAACAGTGGCCCAGCGATTAACAAAACACAATAGTTGAAAAAAAAGGAAATGGAAAGGCCTGCTCTGCATTGAGTCACAGCTCAACTTGTTTGGCCAAAACCAGCAACACCCACGAAGGGGCTAACCCGCATGAGCAGGGTTTGCGAACCATGTGCCAACTGTGGCCTCCTTGCCACCCGAAACAAGGCATTAGAAGAAGACCTTGCTGCTACAAACTAAACCATGCAAGAACAACTTGAAGCTTTTGAGGAAAAAGGCAAGGCTAAAATGTTTGCTTGTAAACACATTTAACCAATGCTAAAACAATGTTTAAAAGTACCAATAATCGTGCAAACACGAAGAACCGTATGGCCTTAAGCCAAAGTGCCAATATTGCATGAGGAAGAAGCTTAAAAACGTACTCAATCGACCATTCATAATGCATGCCACCCATTTCATAAAACATATAAATGAAAAATGAAAAAGGAATGGAAATGCTTCAAATTGCAAGCCAAGGTAGAACCTTGCTTCAACGAATTCCACAATAGGCATAGGGACGGAGGTGTCTCACCTTCACGACTTTAGAAGATGGAGGAGATAAAGAAGATGAAGGCAATGGGGTTCACGGCTAGAGCTGCTCCACACCACACTCACAAACTCGGTTTTGAGAAGAAGAAGGAAGAGAAGAGCAAGGGAGGAGAGAGAGGCTCCTCAAAGGAAATCACCCAAGGGTTTCTTTCTCTCTCTTGTTTGAAACCTTAAATATGTAAGGTTTATACATTGGACGGTTAGGATTGATTGAAACAAGATGGAGGGCTGGAGTACTCCACGCACCTCCCCTAGAAACCCACGCCCAATGCATGTTGAGCATTCAAAATCATTTCAAAAGAGTTTCAACAATGCCATCGTAAAGGGTTTCAAAAAGACTTTAAAACTTGTAAGATTTACTTGGACTGCCACTCAACCCAACCAATCACATTTTATTATTTGAAATAGTTTGAAACAATTACAAAAACACCATGGGACACCAACCCCATGGTCCCCTTTATTGAAAAACGCCCTTCATGATGAGTTTCAAGGCTCATCATGAGTTTCAAAAGAAGAAAATGGCCAATCGTGGCCTATTTTCTTCAAAATTCATGCAACTCTTTTTCAAAAGTGCCACCCAGCTGGTCCTACCTTGACCAGCTGGTCAACCATAGACAAAATCATCCCCCTAGAGGGGCGCACATAGGGTTTGGGTCCTCTAGTTGACCCAGACCCAAGATTCAAAATCGCCAATTCAATACATTTCAAAGCAACACTTAATTAATGCATTAAAACGTTAAATAAATCCCATTAAATCTTTTAGTGCTGTATATAACTTCAATTACTACGAAATGCATGAAGCCTTATAAGGAAATTCTCATCCAATTGCGAGAATTAAGCGTATCACGATTCGGGTCCAAACTTGGGTCAAGACTCGTAATTCGCATGCACTGACGAGGTTTTTACGTCGTATGAGTCCCAAATTCGGGGACAACCCATAAAAATATAATATAATTTAACCCTTAAATTCTTAGAGGCTAATTTGTCCGGAATTAGACACTTCTTACTTGCACAATATATTTATGTGATTTTCAGGTCGCGCATACAAGGCAGAAATACAAAGCATAGGCAAATCAAATTAAATCACGTGCTACACCTCACAAGTACACACAAGCATGCATTCCAACTCAATTCAAACAATAAAGCACTCAAAACTTCGCGGGTCTTACATTCTACCCTCCTTAAAAGGGATTTCGTCCGCGAAATCACGAAACAACAAGCAACAATAAAAGGGTCGGATCTCGTCTGACAGCGCCTACTCGGCAACAACTAAGCCTGTCGGAGGCTTCCCTAAACAAAACTTGGCTATATGCCCAGGTTGTCCACACTTGAAACACTTGCCATCGAAACGAGGACAAGCTCCAAAAGCGTGATCTACATTGCATTGCTGACACTTCCGCTGAACTTTCGGTCGCTGAGGTTGCTTTCGCTGGCGATTCGATCGCTGAGGTCGTCTCTGCTGGACATTCTGCTGCACTTTCTGACGCTTTCGCCCTCTAGTAGGTGGCGAGGACTCCACCACACTAGGTTTCTTCTCAGCTACAATCGCGAAAACTTGAGCCTGATGCTCGGGTTGATCTTCATCCAACAGAGTAGCTACCTTGATAGCTTCTTCGAGTGATTTAGGCTCGTTAGTGAACACCTTTGTTCTCAAAGTAGGCCTCAAACTACGAGCGAACTTCATTGCTCGATCATTCTCCGCAACGTAAATGTTCGGACAATATCGTTCCAAACAATGAAATCTCGTAGTATAATCGGACAAGGTCATCACTCCTTGCTGCAAGTTTAGAAATTCTTGCATCTTCCTACTGCGTTCGTGCTTCGGGAAGTAAGCAGAGTTAAAAACTTCGACAAATTCGTCCCACATAACAGTCGCGTCCTTGAATCTGACCGAAGAAACAGTGTTCCACCACTTCTCTGCATGGTCCTTCAAATGATAAGTGCCAAAATCCACTTTCTTCTCTTATGGGACATCCAGAACACGAAATCTCACGTAACCACGACTCAGCAGCTTCAGGGTTTGTCTTACCCGTAAAAGTAGGAGGATCTAACTCCATGAATCGCTTATACGTAACCGCACTGCTGTTTTGCACACTCTGGGCTACATGCTAAAGATTCTCGCCCATCTGATGCATTGCAGCCGCTTGCTGATGCACAACCTCTGCAAGGTTGTTCATAGTGCCTATAACAACATTGCATCTAGTCTTCCAAGTCATCTATCACAACAGAAAGGCAAAGTAAGTCAAAAGGTAGGTTTGAAAAACCTAATTTGCGAACCGACGATCGCAGCAATCAAACAACAATCATGAGCATAAAACACACACATAATTCAGAAAAAAGCCACATCACAGCTCAATCGTGCACACAACATGACGAAAGCACGTTCTACGAACGAATTCAAGCGACACCATCCAAGGTCGCTATCGCTAGAAAATCACTATTCTAGATGACAAACGTTTAGAGAGACACCATTCTAACGAAACCAGGAGAGTCATCCTCACATGACATCATCAATCATAACATCGTTAATCGTAACTTTGTTAAGCACACCATCGTTAGGGAATCACCACCCTAACGGCATCATTAGGGAACCACCATCCTAACAGCATCGTCAGCAAATCACCACGCTAACAGCATCGTCAGAGAACTGTCATGCTGACGGCCTTGCTAAGGAAATCACTATTTCCGCAACCGCATTAGGAAATCACCATCCTAATGGCATCGTCAGTGAATCACCACGCTAACAGCATCGTTGAAGTGTCACCACTCCAACGGTATCATTGGAGAATAACCACTCCAAATGACCTTCATTAGAGAATCACCACTCTAATGACATCGTTAGCGAATCACCACGCTAACGGCATCGCTGAAGTGTCGCCACTCCAACGGTATCACTGGAGAATCACCACTCCAATGACCTTCATTAGATAATCACCACTCTAATGGCATCATTAATGAATCACCACGCTAACAGCATCGTTGAAGTGTCTCCACTTTAACGCTATCACCGGAGAATCACCACTCCAAATGACCTTCATTAGAGAATCACCACTCTAATGGCATCGTTAACGAATCATCACGCTAACGGCATTACTGAAGAATCACCACTTCAGTAGCGTCATTAGGAAATCACCAACCTAATGGCATCATCAGAGAATCACCACCCTGATGGCATCGTTAGCGAATCACCACACTAACGGCGTCGCTGGAGAGCTACTCCATCCAGCGGCACAGTTGGCGCCATCAGGAATCACCTCCTGAGCCAACGCACCACAATCCTTCAGACAGTGGTGGGGAGAACAAAAATCTCCGCAACGCTCTCTCACGAGCGACAATGCCCTGGGAATCGGTGTCGAGCCATCCCCAGAACACGACCCTCTCAGGAGTCAAATGCCATCACTGGCATCCCACGCCACATGCAAAGCACGAAACAACAAATACGTTCTCATTACCAAGAACAACTGGGGAAAAATGACAGTGTCAAGTATCCGCCTACGGGATATGTAAAGGCTCACTGGCACAGACAAGGCTTCCACGTTTCCGTCTGAAAAGGTTTGCATCCACGAGATACCCTTCGTCAAGGATAGGGTTACAAACAATTCCAACAAGGTTGGAAAAGAGGGAAAACATCCACTCTGAGCCTCACACGATGGTTCTTGTAGAAGCCATCTCGTCTACAACACGATAAGGCTAAGGCTCGATAATCACTACGATATATCAATCATTTCCACTAACACCACGTGGAACGAGAAGGGTGAACTACGCAAGTCTCAGTCGAAAACTCTAACTCTCACTGGAGTCGACTCGAAACAGCTTGGGAACTAGGTCCACAAGCACAAACAAACCCTTAGGTTCCGACATTCGATGTCTTAATCCCGAAATACGAGGCTTAAAACACGAAATGGGGTCTCACATCGGACGACACCCGAGAAACACACAATTCACCAAATCAAGCAGAACAAGCCACGAAACAACAGAATCTGGATTAGAAATACTTACAGTGTGATGGCTGATGCGTGCAGAGACTTGAACCACACTTCTTAACTCTTTTAAAACATTGCTCTGATACCAAAAACTGTAGCGCCCCAAACCCAGATTTCCTGACTTGAAAACCCTTTGGATTTTTTTGTAAACTTTTTTTTTTTTTTGAAAACCAAGGCACAAACGTGAGAGGAACCGAAAAAAGGGGGGGGGGGGACAACCGGAAAACCCTGGGCGGTCACTACAGATGTGAAACAACATTTAAATGAAACAACTTTTATTAATTTCATTTATATCTTTACAAATTGTACATATCAATCCCTTATACAAAACCAAACCGCTAGGATCCAACAGGCGAGGTTCAGAAGTGTGGGTTCAGAGTCCGCTGCAGCACACTGAGCTCCATCGCACGCCTAAGTAAACCTGCATCCCCATAAAATGGGGTCAGTACTCTTTCGAGCTTGTGAGACAAACCAAACCATAATATACCATATATGGAAATCGAAAGCAAGCTAGTTAAAAACATACATAGCATGCTTAAATGCAACAACCATATATCCAAAGCAGGAGCAAGTATTTTAAGCAGCACTAAAACTACACAGGAAGCAATAAAAGTGAATAACTAACAGGAGTTATTGCAAATAGGCAAGAAGGAGAAATCAACCACGACAGTTCATTTCACAATTCATATCATCTATCATATCATGCATCAAGGAACATAGAATCTAATTCAGTTTGTAACATGGTATGCATCACAGAACATAAAGTACTAACAATAGGCTGTGCTTATACAAGTAAATGTGACATTGTGAACGGTGCACAAGTATCAGTGGCATGTATGTGTAACGTATCACAAGTACGAGAACTAGCTAAATGATGATAACAAACGTTACTCATCAAGATAAGACAGTTAGAAGCATTTGTCATGTAAAACGTGACACACAAGCAGTGCCAAGGTTCGCAACTCATACATTGCAACCATAAGCGAGCTCATCTCACTAACCATTCACCAAGGAGTTCCAAGGTTGCTTAAGTCATGCACCACTGCAATATCCATAGGCTAAATTGCATAAGTCTCGCACGACTGCAATATCCATAGGCTAAATTGCATAAGTCTCGCACGACTGCAATATCCATAGGCTAACTTGCATAAGTCTCGCACGACCGCAATATCCATAGTGCACCCCAAGGCATAGCAAGCACAATTATGCCCACGTTCCTTAGGTGACAAACATCCAAGATTCAGTAACCTGAGTTAGCGATTACATTCATTACGCATGTCAGCTGTGTACTAAAGTGTGCACCAACTACGCTAAGTAGCAACATTCTGATACATTACATCGGTCCACACACATACATCGCATAAGTCAAAACACTTAGTGCACTCGTTGGGATATTGGATCCCGCTCCAAACACAATTGCAGCCCTTTTTGGTTGCAGCTCGGAGGTCTGCTAACAAGGCTAAAAGTACAACGACAAGAATGGAAAATTACATATAAAGTTTGCTTTGGTTGACGAGCACCATCCATTTGCGATACGATGAGTCAAATCCATCACGCTGTTGGGGTATTGGACCCCGCTATGCATATGTGCGTGCAGCCTGAAGGGCTGAAGTCCGGAGACTAGCTAAGCAGCCCACACAATGTTGCAAAAAGGAGGGTAAACGAGTTGTTGAGCTGGTTCTGCCCAAAAACGACCCACAACAAAACAGCTACCGCTGTGCCAGGGGCATAACGAAATAATGCAGCCGACCCGGGTGCAGCCAAGAAAGGTATGCAGGTCTGGACCGACTGGTCCAGACCTCACTCGGGCCCGGCTACCACCAAAACAAGAAGGGTGCTGGCGTTGCAGCTAGTACCCGAAGGCGACGCACCTGCTGCAGTTTGGTTGCAGTAGGTGCGTCAACATGGACCAGGTCTAGACCGACTGGTCCAGACCCAAGTTGGCCTTAGCCAACGACCAAAGAGAGGGGTGCAGGCCATGCACCCCGCACCCGGTTGTAGCACAAATGCTGCCACCGCCGCAGCAAGTCTGAAACCCAAGCTGGAAGGCGCAAAAAGGCTTATGCCCAAAACCGAACAGAAATGAGTAGTGTGCTGGGCATGACGCCCAGCTGAACGAATCAAGGGTAGGCCTTTGACAGGTCTGGGCCGTGTACGGTCCAAACCATGTCAGGCCATGGCCGGGAACCGAACCCACACCAACCCGAGTTGGTGGGTTGGACTATGTCTCAAATGGAACCCAACAACAACAAAAAAAATAGAGAGAAATACGGGGCGTCCACGCTGGTTAGGTCTTAGCTAAACTCTGCTGGACACGTCCAACATGTCTGGTCCGTTCCAGCCAAGAGAAAAAGTAAATACAGTGTCCCAGCGATTAACAAAACACAATAGCTGAAAAAAAAAGGAAATGGAAAGGCCTGCTGTGCATTGAGTCACAGCTCAACCTGTTTGGCCAAAACCAGCAGCATCCACAAAGGGGCTAACCCGCATGAGCAGGGTTTGCTGGCCATGTGCCAACCGTGGCCTCCTTGCCACCCGAAACAAGGCATTAGAAGAAGACCTTGCTGCTACAAACTAAACCATGCAAGAACAACTTGAAGCTTTTGAGGAAAAAGGCAAGGCTAAAACGTTTGCTTGTAAACACATTTTACCAATGCTAAAACGAGGTTTAAAAGTACCAATAATCGTGCAAACACGAAGAACCGTATGGCCTTAAGCCAAAGTGCCAATATTGCATGAGGAAGAAGCTTAAAAACGTACTAAACCGACCATTCATAATGCATGCCACCCATTTCATAAAACATATAAACGAGAAATGAAAAAGGAATGGAAATGCTTCAAATTGCAAGCCAAGGTAGAACCTTGCTTCAACGAATTCCACAATAGGCATAGGGAGGGAGGTGTCTCACCTTCGCGGCTTTAGAAGATGGAGGAGATAAAGAAGATGAAGGCAATGGGGTTCACGGCTAGAGCTGCTCCACACCACACTCACAAACTCGGTTTTGAGAAGAAGAAGGAGGAGAAGAGCAAGGGAGGAGAGAGAGGCTCCTCCAAGGAAACCGCCCAAGGGTTTCTTTCTCTCTCTTGTTTGAAACCTTAAATATGTAAGGTTTATACATTGGACGGTTAGGATTGATTGAAACAAGATGGAAGGCTGGAGTGCTCCACGCACCTCCCCTAGAAACCCACGCCCAATGCATGTTGAGCATTCGAAATCATTTCAAAAGAGTTTCAACAATGCCATCGTAAAGGGTTTCAAAAAGACTTTAAAACTTGTAAGATTTACTTGGACTGCCACTCAACCCAACCAATCACATTTTATTATTTGAAATAGTTTGAAACAATTACAAAAACACCATGGGACGCCAACCCCATGGTCCCCTTTATTGAAAAACGCCCTTCATGATGAGTTTCAAGGCTCATCATGAGTTTCAAAAGAAGAAAATGGCCAATCGTGGCCTATTTTTTTCAAAATTCATGCAACTCTTTTTCAAAAGTGCCACCCAGCTGGTCCTATTTTGACCAGCTGGTCAACCATAGACAAAATCATCCCCCTAGAGGGGCGCACATAAGGTTTGGGTCCTCTAGTTGACCCAGATCCAAGATCCAAAATCGCCAATTCAATACATTTCAAAGCAACACTTAATTAATGCATTAAAGCATTAAATAAATCCCATTAAATCTTTTAGTGCTGTATATAACTTCAATTACTACGAAATGCATGAAGCCTTATAAGGAAATTCTCATCCAATTGCGAGAATTAAGCGTATCACGATTCGGGTCCAAACTTGGGTCAAGACTCGTAATTTTCATGCACTGACGAGGTTTTTACGTCGTATAAGTCCCAAATTCGAGGACAACCCATAAAAATAAAATATAATTTAATCCTTAAATTCTTAAAGGCTAATTTGTCCGGAATTAGACACTTTTTACTTGCACAATATATTTATGCGATTTTCATGTCGCGCATACAAGGCAGAAATACAAAGCATAGGCAAATCTCATTAAATCATGTGCTACACCTCACAAGTACACACAAGCATGCATTCCAACTCAATTCAAACAATAAAGCACTCAGAAATTCGTGAGTCTTACAGTTTAGGCTCAATGTGACTAGTAGGAAGATGTTGAATCTGGGTCTCGTCCATATTCCGATTAGGGCCGTAAATATGGACTCCACCGAGTTCGTGGGTCTTACAGCGTACCATTCGTGTTTATCCATAGTGATTTTCTAAATAAAATGCATGAATCACATAATCAAGGTATTGCAGAAATTCGAACTATATGATATGCATCCTAATCTAAGCAAAAAAGTAAATCTCTTATTCCAAAGTTACACTTTATTACATCATTAAATAAAATGAAAGAAAGAAAATTTCAGATTCCAGCTCCTTCCTTCGAATGTCCCTGCCAAGCTTAAAATGGGGTTAGCTCGAATAACCAATAATATCCTGAGATTATTGGACTTAGCTGGATATAAACCCGATTTTTATTCTTCCTTGATATTTGAATGATTTAAAATGATGCAAATGCAGAAAAATCATGTAATAAATAATTTGAAATTCAAAATTATGGTCAAAATGATAAAAATACCCCTAATATTAAAGTTATACCTTTAAAATCAGGGTTTTGAAGGAATTTTGACAAAATTTGGAAATTTTAGAATGCAAATGGAATCAAATGATGATGAAATGCATGATGAGACATGATGATATGTTGTTAAACATATTAGGGCTATAAAAATCAGAATTGATGTTTGAAACGTGGCCAACATAATGAATTTCGCTTGTTTTTCGCCTGGATCAGGGTCCCGCGGGAACCCTGATTTGATGATACGGCTAAACCAATCATCAAACGGTTCTTAAATCATGCCAAATTCGGTAGAGAACATCCCTCTACCCTTAGAAGCAGCATAGAATGATAAAATGCATGAAATGACATGGTCTAGATGCAAAATTTTCTATAAAATTCTAAAATATGCGAATTTTGCCTTCGGGTACGAACCAAACATAGCATTTAACGCAATAATGCAGAAGTTCACCATAGAAATGTCTGATATTTTGCAGGCTGCTAAAGGACATGAAAATGAACATATTTAGCTTTTACAGCCTTGGGATTTGACCTATGACACGTTCGGTAGCAGGGATTTATTTCTGACAAACATGGAATTAACAGAAATTGCTACAAAAACAGACAAAAAATAGAAATTTGCCATCAACATTCCCGAAATTTTAAGGGGGTACTCCTAACACATATACAAGAAACTTTTATGTTCACAATTTCGGCATTTGATCTACTGACAAAAAAATAAAAATATGATGATAAATGCATAATTTAGAAAGACTGATATAAATGTCCAAACGGCAGTCTAACATTAAAATTATAGAAATGATATGCAGACCGTTGTAAAAAATACAAAATTTCATAATCTAATAGGAGACACTTAGAACATGAAGTTCTTTTTTTACAGATCTGAATTTAGGTTATACCCAAAGAGGACCAATCGACTCAAGTCGACCCAGAGTCTCAGAAGTTCGTATTGGGCTCTGACATGTGGCATCGGGTCTCGAATTTTTGATAGGTCGCAGAAAAATTCAGAAAAATCTGATAAAATCAGATTAAAAACTAGACTCATTCTTTAGTTTGGAGCATCTTTCGGATCAAGAATCAGATCTCTCATGAGGGAGATCTCGATTTTACAAATCAGGATTCAATGTCCTGAGAGTTTCCCGGGTCATAAAACCCGACTTGGCATTTCAAATTTTGAACGAAGCAAATGAACTCAAACAACTCTGATTTTTTTGCAGAATATGTTTTTTTTTGGTATTTTTGAAGAAAAATAAAAACATAAAATAACGTGTGGACTGACTACTAAAAACAGAGAACTACTGAAATGAAACAGAATTGAAATAAACACTAAATGCAACCTAATTAACTTCTAAAATATGCTAAATTAACGAAATAAAATATGAATTAAATCTAATTAATGCATGAATGTTGGAAAATCATCAATGAAGCATGATCATACTTAATATATGACTTTTTATGGGAATGGTTTGATCCATCATCCGGACGAACCCTTTCTTTAAAACGAACAATCCATGTGTTTGCACACGGTTTTCAATATATAAATTGAGACAGGAGCATCATTTAAGTATAATCAACTCGAATGGGAACTCGCCTTGTGTTCTTCTGTTGCTTTGAAGATTCAGAGATGGGCGACTATAGGATGGCTCCTTGAGGATGGACTCCAGAGAGGTGCAGAGGAAGTCAGAGAATGAAGATGAAAAAAATGAATTGAGGGGTTCTCCAGGGGGGGTGTGAGATGAGAGAGAGAAAGATCTATCCAGGGTTCCAGATCCAAAAAGAAGAAAGTCCTCCCCATTTTACTGGGCGTGGGCTAGGGTATTTATAGATTTTTGAAAGATTTTGAAATTCAAACAAAATGGTATCTGAACCCTCTGTAAGACACGCGAATTTCTGAGTGCTTTACTGTTTGATTTGAGTTGGAATGTAGGCTTGGGTGTACTTTTGAGATGTAGCACGTGATTGATGAGATTTGACTGTGCTTTCTATTTCTGCCTTGTACGCGCGACCCCAAGATCGCGTAAATATATTGTGCAAGTAAGAAGTGTCAAATTTTGGATGAATTAGCTTCTAAAAATTTAAGGGTTAAATTATGTTATGTTTTTATGGTTTGTCTTTGAATTTGGGACCTATACGACGTAAAAACCTCGTCAGTGCATGTGAATTACGAGTTTTGACCCAGGTTTGGACCCGAATCATGATATGCTTAATCCTCGCAAACGGATGAGAATTTCCTTGAGAGGCTTCTGGCATTTCGTGTTAATTGGGGTTTAGTAGAGCACTAAATAATTTATCAGAGTTTATTTGATATTTTAAGGCATTAAATAAGTATTGTTTTGAAACTTATAAATTGGCGATTTTGGATCTTGGATCCGGGTCAACTAGAGGACCCAAGCCCTATGGGCGGACCCCTCTTGAGGACCATTTTAGACATAGTTGACCAGCTGGTCAAGGTTTGACCAGTTGGGTGGCACTTTTGAAAAGAATTGCATGAGTTTTAAAATATAGGCCACGATTGGCCACTTTCTTCTTTTTGAAACTCATGATGAGTCTTGAAACTCATCATGAAAGGTGTTTTTCAATAAAGGGGACCATGGGGTTGGTGCCCCATGGTGCTTTTGTAATTGTTTCAAAGAGATTCAAATAACCAAAGTTGATTGGGTGAGTTGGGGTGGCTCTTTTGTAAAACTTTCAAACATTAAAGGCTTTTTTAAATGGCGTTTTTGAAAGAAAAGTTCGAGATTTCAAAAGATGGACATGCACTGGGCGTGGATTCCTAGGGGAGGGGCGTGGAGCACTCCAGCCCTCCATCTAGGCTGGATTAATCCTAGCTATCAAATGTTTTTGACCCTACCTACTTAACCCTTGAAGAGAGAGAAGAGAGCCCTCTCTTGGGCGATTTTTCTTGGAGGAGCCTCTCTCTCCTCCCTTGCTCTTCTCCCCTTTCTTCTTCTCCAAACTGAGTTTGTGAGTGTGAGTGTGGTGCAGCTCCAGCCGTGAGCACCTCCTTCTCCATCTTCTTAATTGAGTCAAAGCCGCGAAGGTGAGACACCTCCCTCCCTATGCCTATTGTGGATTTTGTTGAAGCAAGGTTCTACCTTGGCTTGCAATTTGAGCATTTCCATTCCTTCCTCATTTCTCGTTTATATGTTTTACGAAATGGGTGGCATGCTTTATGAATGTTCGGTTGAGTACGTTTTTAAGCTTATTCCTCATGCAATATTGGCATTATAGCTTAAGGCCATACGGTTCTTCGTGTTTGCACGATTATTGGTACTTTTAAACCTCGTTTTAGCATTGGTAAAATGTGTTTACAAGCAAACGTTTTAGCCTTGCCTTTTTCCTCAAAAGCTTCAAGTTTGTTCTTGTATGGTTTAGTTTGTAGCAGCAAGGTTTTTTTTTTTAATTCCTTGTTGCGGGTGGCAAGGAGGCCACGATTGGCACATGGCCAGCAAACCCAGCTCATGCGGGTTAGCCCCTTTGAGGGTGCTGCTGGTTTTGGCCAAACAGGTCGAGCCGCGACTCTATGTGCATCAAGCTTTTTCATTTTCAGTTGTTTTTATTTTTGTTGCATGCTGGGCCTTTATTTCACTTCTTAGCTGGATGGTCCAGACATGCTGGACACGTTCCAGCAGGGTTAGCCCAGACCGATTGTAGTTGGGTTAGCCTTGGGGTAGGTTGGGCTGAGCCACATTCGCCCCTTCCACTCTTTGTTTTCTGTTTGGGCGTCCAGAGATTTCTGGATGCACCTCTGTCTTCAGGTGACCCCCAAGCCGACCACAACTGGGACAGCCTGGACGCCTTTTTCCCCTTCCCGGTTGTTGACGATGCCCTTGAGCCGAGCCCATGAGGTAGCTAAAGGGGTTGGTCGCACTTTTGGCCTGACATGGTCTGGACCAAACTCAGTCCAGACCTGTCATAGGCCCTGGCCGAGCCCAGTCCAGCCAGGTTGGGCCTTAAGCCCTTTTGCTTTGGAGTTTTTTTTTGTTTCCGCCTTGGCTACAGCCTTACAACTGCAGCCGAGTGCAGGCGGTAGGCCTGCACCCCACCTTTTTCGGTGCTGGTTGTAGCCAGATGGGTCTAGACCAATTGGTCCAGACCGTGCACAAGTGAGTGCGCTCTCTTTTTGGTCTGGACCAATCGGTCCAGACCTGGTCCGATTTGTGTGTTGAACCCAATGTGGGTTCAGTCACTCTTTTCTTTTAGACCTACTAGAGGCCCCTAATCGAACCCAGTTTCAGTTAAGGGCTCATTGTGGTGACCAGCTAAAGGCTGATTGCTTGGGGTTGCTGCAGCTTGGCTGCAGCTAGTGGACGCAGCTGGGTGCGGGCCGTGAACCTGCGCCCCTGTTGCTTGTTTTTGGCAAAGTCATGGGCTGCATGTGTGTTCGCAGCACGGGGTCCAACACCCCAAGGTCTTCTTCATGTTGCCTCGTTAGCAATCAGACTGCAGCTCATGCGGCTGCATGTGTGTCTTCACGGCACGGGGTCAATGCCCCAACACTATGGTTTTGACTCATTACGTTTCAGGCAAGAGCACTTGGTTGCCAAAGCAATTTATAATCATATATAGTCTTATGTGCGCTACTAATTGTTAATGTCATCGATATGATCACGTGGACTTAGCCTTCTCGCACTTGCGCTTGTTTTGTTATGAAGCACGAAATGCGTACAAGTATTACCTTCTTCAATGCTTTTAAATAACTATGGCTTTTCTTTCGTCTTGTACGGATCAAAGCAACTTGTATATTTGACACTTGGTTGTGGTGTTGTTTCCGATGGTATTGGAGTGACATGCACAAGGACACACATGCATAGCACAATAGCATTTGGATAATGAATGCAATCGCTAACTCATGTTAGTGAATCTTGTATGTTGGTCACCTAAGGAACATGGGCATAATCGTGCTTGTTATGCCTTGGGGTGCACTATGGATATTGCAGTCGCATGAAACTTATGCGATTTAGTCTATGGATATTGCAGTCGTGCATGACTTACGCGACCTTGGAACTCCTTGGCGAGTTGTTAGCGAGATGAGCTCGCTTATGGTTGCAATGTATGGGTTATGAACATTGGCACTGCTTGTGAGTCACGCTTTACGTGACAAATTCTTCCAACTGTCTCATCTTAATGTGTAATATGTCTTATCATCATTTAGCTAGTTCTCGCACTTATGGCACGTTGCACATACCTGCTCACTTGTACTTGTGCCCAGTTCACGATGTCATATTTACTTGCATAGCACAGCCTATTGTTAGCACTTTATGTTCTGTGATGCATACCTTACTATTTGATATGAACTGTGACATGAATAGTCATAGTTAATCACTCGTGCTTTGCCTGTTTGCACTGATTCATGCTAGTTACAATCCTTCGTATTGCTAGATTGGTACTTTATGTTCTGTGATGCATACCTTGTTATAAATGTTGATCCATTGCTTAATTATGTTCCTTGATGCATGTCATGTATAGTTATCACTGTTTGATACTTGATCATGCTATCATTGCTCAATTATGGTATATAATCATGCTATGTCTTGTATGAATAGCTTGTTTTCGATTTTCCACAAACGGTATATTGTGGTTTGGTTTGTCTCACCAGCTCGAAAGAGTACTGACCCTGTTTTATGGGGATGCAGGTTTTACTTATGCGTACGATGAAGCTCAATGTGCTCTAGCGAACCTTGAACCCACACTTTTGAACCTCATCTGTTGGATGCTGGCAGTTTAGTTTTGTATAAGGGATTGATATGTACAGTTTGTAAAGATGAAAATGATTTAAATAAAAGTTGTTTCAAATAAATGTTGTTTCACTCCTGTAGTGGCTGCCCAGGGTTTTCCATCTTGTTGGTTTCCCTTTCGGTTTCTTCCGCGTTTGCGTTTTGGGTTCAAAAAAAAAATAAATTTACTCAAAAATTTAAAGGATTTTCAAGTCGGGAAATCTGGGTTTGGGGCGCCACACCCTCCATGTGACACCATCTCAGAGGATGCTACCTTGGATTTTTTTGAAATAAATAAAATGCAAATTTTGTAAATAAGACACCTCAGCAGAATTCAAAAAATTTTGAAATGAGGTTGGCTTGATTTTTTCTGCAGGAGCTTCCCCTGTGGCGCCACCTATGTGTGAGCCCACATTGAGATTTGCTTTTTCTGGAGGAAGTAGAGATGGACATGTGGCATCAACTCAGGATGGCTCTACCTTGCCATGTGTCAGAGGGAAGGAGCAGAGGAAGCATATGGCTCCACCTCAGAGTTTTTCTGAATTTTGGTTGTTGCCTTTTTCCTAAAATCAAGCTGTAGAGCTATTTTTGGGGAGAGCTTTTTCAGAGATGGCGCCACCTCAAGGGGGGTGATTTTGCCTTTTTGGATAGTTTAAAATTCAAACCTTTGTTAGCTCTGGAGGAAAGAGAGCTGGACATGTTACATCACCTCAAGATGGCTCCACATTGACAAGTGTCAGCTGCAGGAGGAAGCATCTCAGATGGCGCCACCTCAGGATTCATTTGAAATTCAAACTTGGTGGATTCTGGGGGAATGGAGGATGGCCATGTGGT
The DNA here is from genome assembly GCF_984573655.1 of Nuphar pumila. Taxonomy (NCBI): domain Eukaryota; kingdom Viridiplantae; phylum Streptophyta; class Magnoliopsida; order Nymphaeales; family Nymphaeaceae; genus Nuphar; species Nuphar pumila. Next base: position 132,028,329 of record NC_143249.1, read on the forward strand.
GCCACCTCAGGGTGGCCCCACACATTGCCATGTGGCAAGTGAGAGAGAAACAAAGGGGTGGACATGTGACACGTGGCATGGAACAAAGAAAAGGACTGAGGACATGTGGTGTCTCCTTAAAGAGGTCCCACACTGACACATGTCAAAAAGTAAAAAGAGGAAGATGTAGGGAGGACAAGTGGCAACTAATGGAGGTGCAAGGAGGAGGACATGTGGCGTCACCTCAGAGTGACCCCACACTGACACATGGCGGAGAAATAAAAGAGAAAGAAATAGGGGAGACACATGGCAATTGCCGGGGATGACAGAGAAAGGACATGTGGCATCACCTCAGGGTGACTCCACATTGCCAAATGGCAATGAATGAAAAGGAGAGAGAATGACACATGGTGGAGGGTGGAAGAAGAGAGAAAATGGTGGCGCCATCTCTGGGTGGTCCCCATACTGCCACATGGCAAGAGAGATGAAGCACCAAATGGTGTCACCTCAGAGACAAGGCTCCTATATTATAAACACCCCAAATTTTCCCCATCCATTCTCAAACAACCCTTCTCGTGCAGTGCCAACCTTGTTAGGTCAATGTAGGAGTCAAACCCCGAGTCAGTTTCAAAAAATCACCACTTTACCCATTTTCATTAGGAAAATTACCATTTTACCCCTAGGACATCCCGGACCCCAGTCAGTCAGAGTCAACCAAGCTTATGGGTCAGTTCAAAACAGTTAGAATATCAGTCATCTCAATCTCATCCGAGCTCACAATGAACAAACCATTTTCATTTCTGACAATTCCTGCCAAAATGGGATCATTTCTTCAGAAATGAGCTCATTTCTTGCTCAAATCCAAGCCAATTGTCTCTGAGTCAGTCATGTTTCCTTGAGTCTAGCCTGAGCTCACCAGGAGTTCAAGCGCTCCAGTTTCAGTTCAAAACCACTTCTAAGTGTTCAAGAGCCCATTTTAGTCTATTTCAGCACTTTCAGCTGAAATTGAGCCGAGTTCAATCAGTTGAGCTAGTGTTTGAGCCTCAATTTTAGTTTATCTCAGTATTACTAACCTTGGTTTCAGCTCAAACCCAGTTCAGGTTCGTAATTCACTTCATTCCAGTGACCATTCCGTGTCATTTCTCTAAAAATGACAGCTTTTCTTGAAAATTCAGTCGGAAAGGTCAATTGAGTCAGTATCGTTGTCAGCTCATTGGAGTTCTGAAACTCTAAAACCCAGCTCAATCTAGCTCATCTCAGTTCAATCCAGCTCGAACCCTAATTTCCAGTGTCATTCTAACCCAGTACAGTCCAGAAACCATTTCTTCAACCATTTCGCAAATTTTATCAGTTTTAATGCTTTTTAAACTGATACAAGTGTTAATCGGGGTTTAAAATCCAAAATTCTTCATTCAGGGTCTGCATTTCGCATGTCATTTTTCATCATCTCATATCATTTCTTAACATTTTTTCATATTTTATTTCATTTTCGAAGTCCAGAACTCCAGTTTTATAAATTTCAATCCAGATCGAGTTTTAAAAGTTTTCAGAAATCAATTTCAAACCCCGGGTTTCCAAAAATTGACATTTTTACCCCTGGGAGTCTAAATTTGGAAATATTTTCTCAAGAAAAATAATCTGGATTTATTTCAAATTCAAATTTTTGAATTCTACACTGGATTTGCTTCGCAACGGGGTATTAAACTTCAAAATCCGAGCTTGTTTCAAAAATTGCCAAAAATAGCTCGTTTCGTTTGGAAATAAATTTGGAAGTATTTTCTCGAGAAAAACAATTTGGATTTCTTTCAAAATCACATTTTTAAATTCTACATTGGATTTGCTTCGCAACGGGGTATTGAACTTCAAAATCCGAGCTCGTTTCAAAAACAGCCAAAAATAGCTCGTTTCGTCTGAAAATTTTCTGAAAAAACTATTTTACCCCTCTAATCGTCAAAATGAATTTCAAAAGTGGAATTTGGACCCGCTCTGAGATGGCCCATTCATTTACATTTCTGTTTTATTAAAAAAAATATATTCTTTTATTCCTTTCAATTTTCTTTTTATTTGTTCAATTTTGTTTTTTTTTTTTTTTTTGCATTTTAGAGAGGTGGGACCCACAAGGTGGTCGCCCAAGCCTCCAGCCCCACTTTCCATTTTTTTCCTCATTTTTCTTTCCCTTTTCCTTTTTCCCTCTTCTTTCTTTTTCCCTTTTCTTTCTTTTTCTTCCTTTTCTTCTTCCTCTTCTTTCCTTTTTCCTTCTTTCCTTCTTCCCTTCTTTTCCCTCTGGTCCAGCCATTCACGTATTCCACAGCCCTCCTTCATTCCCCTCTCATTAAACCTAAAAAGACTTAGGAAAAATCTGATTTTTCCCTAAGTCCAAGACCAAAGAAAAAGAAATGTTGCAGTTGCTTCCCAAGCAAAGAGGGTCCAACAAGTGCAGCCATCTCCTTCAACAAAGTAGCAGCCACCAGACCACCTTCCCTTGGTTCCAGCCACACCTCGGACCTCCAGCCGGTTCCAAAGTTGCAGCCGACCACCTCCAAAGCACCTCCAGCACCTCCCTTGCAGCCCCTTCAAGTCCAGTTTCATCTCCATGTCCTACATTCCATTTTGAAGCAGCCCAGCACACGCAAAGGAGACGCCTCCCCTATCATTCCAGCCACTGCTGTCTCTCCAAGGTAGCCTCCTCCAGCCAGTGTAGTAGATCTCTCCCTAAGGTAAGACATGCATATTGTGATAACTGTTTTTTTTTTGCTTTTCCTTGTTTTCTCTTCTTAGTTCATGTTTTTCTATTGAGAGAGAGGGATCCATCCGATGGATAGATCGGATCCCCTCTTATTAATGGCATACATTAAACAGGTTTTCTACCCCTCTATGGTAAATTTTTATCATTTTTGAATAAGTTCCATGTTATGAGCATTGTAGTTGATTTTATTTTGCATCACTTAGTTTAGTTACATTAGAAGTTTATCATGTTTTAACTTAGATGTTCCAGTCCAATCATTATTTCATGCACAATTTTCTTCTATAAATTCTGAAATATTTATGATAGACGTATTCTTTCGTCTGTGTTTCCCTACAAAAACCCAGACCCGTTTTGGGTATATAACCCCAACAAATAAATAAAATCTTAAACCAAGTTTTGAACCCGCTAGAAAATCCAAACTTCATTTTAGCAGACAAGAACCTTCGGATTCACCCCCGTAGGGCATTCAAATCGTCCTATAAAAATCACAGTGGATTTACAATGCAATCTACTAATGATCTGGAAATTGTGAGGTTTTTCCAGTTAGTTTTGACCTCTGTCAAAAATCGGATTTCCCAGCCCCATTGGGAAAATCTCGATTTTCCTTTGTCAGGGTATAGACAGACCCTAATGCACCAAGTCCACCCAATCCGCAGCCCGTTTGCAAAAAATTTTAACATAAAAGTTATTTGTAACATATTTTTCTGTCATTTCCCAAAAATTGGGGATTTTTTGAAATGTTTCAATATTTTTCCTGAAATTTTCTTTTCTGTCTGACAGATTTCAATATCCCAAAATTCCAGAGATTTAGGTCTCTGATAACAGTGTGCCCTTTTCCAAACCGTAACCCGAATCCCAATAATAAAAAAATATAAAATTTTCTTTTATTTGTCAGTGACCTTTTCCCACAATTCCAGCCATTTTACCATATTTTTTCTATTTTTCCCACATTTTATACCGAAACCTGTCTGTTTCCCCTAAATCCTAGAGCGCCAGATTCGGATCCGACTTGCCGGAGTGGCAAAGCTCCGACCATAGGTCAAAACCAGAAAGTGTAAAAGGCAAAAATCTTTGCCTAACTGTCTTCTGTCACTTCATAAAATTTGGGAAATGTTTATGGAAGTTTGATATCATAAATTCCCTTTAGAATCAATATTTTAGGCAAAAATCACAAAATTTAGGGTTTTTATTTGAATTTCTATATTTAAAAATACAAAAAAAATACTTTTTCGGGATCCATTCTGTTTTATGGGTTAGTTTAGGTGTCCGTGACAAATTTGGTTTAATTCAAAGTTCATTTGAGTTATATGTTAGTTTATCTTTAAATTAAGAAGCGAAAATCAGGTTAAATTTGATATTTTATGATATTTTTGCCATTTTAGGGTTTTATTCATGTAAATTAGCATGTTGAATCATATTAGGGTTCATTTCAATGTCATTTTCATTTCACATTTTCCATTTTTGCAAAATTTATTTCAGAAAACCCTGGTTTCAAGGCCATAGTCTTGTTGTCGGGGGTATTTTGATCATTTTGACCATAATTTCGAAATTTCAATTTCTAATTTCATAATTTCTCATGCATATCATCATATTTCATCATATTGTATTTGATTTATTTCATTTGATTTTCAAAATTCCAAAATTTACAAAAATTCTTTTAGAAAACCCTGATTTCAAGGTCATCAGGGGTATTTTGGTCATTTTGACCCCAATTTCGAATTTTCAAGTTTATTTTCAAAATTTGTTCATTATTTATCATGTTTATATCAAAGGAGGTATGAATTTGGGTTTATATCTGAATAATATCCGATAATTTCTCATATTTTCGGATAAATTCAGAAAAACCTACATTTTTGTGCTAACATTGTTTTTTAGTTTTGCAGGAACATTCAAGAGGAAGACTTAACCATTTTATTCATTTATTTTATTCAAATTCAATGTAAAAATCAATGTAATATTTGGAATAAGAGTTACATTTCAGCTTAGAATAGGACTGCATTGCATATAGTTTAATTTCTGCAAATTTCAATATTTGATGTATGATTCATGCATATTTATTTCAAATTCACTATGGTTTACACGAATGGCATGTGCACTAGCTCTTATGGAGTTTATAAACTCGGTGGGATTCATATTTATGGTCATAGTCAGAATACGAAGAAAACCAAGATTTATGATCTTCATATTAGCCACATTCAGCCTACACACTTAGGCTAACTTCAAAAATGCACTGCATTTCTCAAAGTTTCAAAAGGATTTTCCAATTCCTCAATGAAATCCCCTCTTCAAATTCATATTCATTCATTCATATTATTCAAATTGCATTGTTTTCAAATTTATTTTCCAATTTCAATTTCAGAAAATTCAGTTTTCTCAAGAATTTCCAAGTCTTTCTCAGGATTTGATTTTCTCAAAATCTTGAGTTTTCAAAAGAGATTTCAAAGCATTTCCCAAGTTCAAATCAATATTTTCCAATGTTTTAAAATTCTCAAATTTCAAAATCTCAAGTTTTCAAAAATCGATTTTCTCAGATTTCCCATTTTTTTGAGAATCCAGTATTCTGAGAATCCATTTTCAATTTTAAAATCATTTTCCAATGAGCTTTCTTGATTTTCTCAGAATTTTCAAATCCATTTCCTCAGAAAAGCAATCTAAATCTCAAAATCGATTTTCCAAAATTCAAGTTTTCCTGAGTATTCATTTTCCAATGCAAATTTTTGATTTTCAATGAACTTCAATGATTTTCCCAGGAATTCAATTTTCAAGTACTTTTCCAAGCATATTTTCCAAAGCAAACATCATATTTTCTCAAACTTGCATTCTTTTCTAAATTTCATAGCACAAGTCTGATTTTTTGTGCATTCTAGGAAAAATAGAGCATTATTTAGATATTTGAGTCAAATTAAAGCACGTAATTGATCCTTGGTTCAATTACCCTTGGTAAAGGCGCCACGAACGGTTGAACCTCATACCGATAGGCGGATCCCATTCCACGGAATTTTCTCGCAAATTTTCAAAACGGAGGCGAGTAATTTTCAAAACCATTTTCAAAACTTTGGTCGAGTTTGACTCGCGAAATTCGTTTCTCTCTCGCAAGGGAGGGGAAAAATTTTGCGATGATAACAGGTTTGGCGACCGAGATGGGACCTGTCTTCGCCTGATCAATTATGTGCTTTAACTTAGCCCAATTATCAAAATTATATTCTATGGAATGTCAGCTTTAATTCCTGATATCATGTGAACCTAGGAGCCTAGACTTGAACCCAGTTGACATGGATTGCATGTAGACTAGGCATGGTTTGGTAGGACCATATTGAGGAGAATTATTCATGCTCACTTAGACTTAGGTCTGAAATACAACACTCATCAATCTTGGACTTGTATGAAAACAATGTTTGCTTCTTCAAATATTTCAAAATTCTATCTCTTTAGGACTTAGAGCCCTCTGTTTGCCTGCATGTGATCATATTTCAAAAACCACCCCAGCTATGTTTATCCGGTCTTCACGTTGCTGGGCTCTCTTCCAGAACCATAGTTCGGGACAGAGCCTCACAACTGGGCCACTTTATTGGGCTAACGCCCCTCTGCCACGTACCAAGGGCCATAGTCCAACGTATATCGGCAGGTGCTCAAGGATGTTGGGAAAACACAATCCTAGAACCGGAGATGAATTTTTATGCCACGTACATCGAGCCTCGGCTCGAGTATATCGGCATAGCATGATTGGACACAGTTGATCTGAGCCTAGAGTCAGGATTAGGGTCCTAAAACTCTTTCAAAATCAATGCATTTAGAGTCATCTTCTTAGGGATTACTGTATGTGTATAATTGTTTGTAATTGAATGTATGATATTCATTTTCATCTTATTTTCTCATATTTTTCCCAATTTTTCCAAAATACCAGACAATTTTTCAAAATAACTCATTTTCCATCTTTTGTGAAATATCTCCTTTTTCTCAAAAACCCTGGACGATTTTTCCAAATTATCCACCTTTTCCTCAAAACTCCAGGTGATTTTTCATTCTTTCGTTCCTCTGGACTTCGAATTTCCAGCTTTTTATCCTGCCTGCAATTTTCAAAATTCTTGTATTTTTCCAATGTCTAATTCCAATCTTCCTCTCTTTCAGTCCAATGGCATCCAGTCAGCTCGATTCTATTTTTCCTGAGGGTCACATCTCCTACGAGGTGCGACAAAGTCTTCCCGAGCATCGAGCTCTCAGCATCGGACCCTTCTTCCCCCTGTGGTACTATGTTTGGTTCAAGAACTTCTCTCGTATGTTTCCGGACCACTTGAGCGATTGCGGGTTGGAACTAGCATCTGTAGTGGGGAAGTTGACAATTAACGGCAATCTGATCCATGCACTGGTAGAGCGGTGGAATCCGCGCACTTGCACGTTCTGGTTCCCGTGGGGTGAGAAGACACTACTGATGGATGAGTTTTCAGAGATTATGGGACTGCCTGAGCCAGCCGGTCAGCCTGGAGATCCATTAGAGCAGCAATTTCTGATCAATGTCAAGGGTCTGGACCCTAAAGATGTTGTGGCTCGCATGACAGGGCGCAAGTCTTGGCCATTGATTGAAGAAAATGGGAATGAATACGTGAGTCTGATCGAGATCTACCGACAGTATGGAGAATTCGCAGAAGTCAGCTCGTTGTCCAGGACAGCCCGAGAGAGAATTCAGCATGCGATTGTTCTGTGCACTGTGGGACTCGCCTTCTTTCCAGATGGATAGAATTATGTGGATGTCAGAATAGTTCAGCTTTTGAGGAGATGGGGGAGTCGATAGACCAGCCGTCTCTCGATAGCCATGTCCGCGCTTGCTTTTCTATACAGTGGACTGACCCGCTTCACAATGGGAGAGTCTATCTTGGTCGAGGGATATACCTATGCTCTTCAGTCTTGGTTCCTTCAGCATGTGCCGACCAGAGCTAGCTCATTTAGATACAACGACAAGAAGCTCCTTTCAGTTGCGCGGTACCGATTCCTGATCGATTATCTGCAAGAAGAAGAAGTGGTGTGGGACTATTTTGATCGAGAATTATCGCCTCCCAGATACACCTATACATATGGCAAGAGATTCAAGCTGCTCGGTCCATTCGTCTGCGCTTACTATCATCCAGAGCGGTGTGTTCGACAGTTTTTTTAGAGACAGAAGCACATAGAGATGCGGCTGCTATCAAGAGTCGTGCCAGAGTTCGACCTTACATCAGCGCAGTGGTCCGGAACATACCATTCTGCCAGATATGGCTGGGACTCTTTTGTCACTCTTCCACTTTTTCCCGGTCCTCGTGTCTCTGCTAGTTATAAAGAGTGGTTGCAAATTGTCTGTCCGCCCCCTCTTTCCCAAGTTTATTATTGATGCAATCATGTTTTCCCTTCAATAAATAAAAATCTTGCAAATTCTTCAACTCTTGGTTTGACGACCTCGCCTAGGTAACAAGGCATAATTTTTAGTTGTTTATTTTCTTTGCAAAAGAATGACAACGCAATTGTCGTAATCCCAGCGATGACTCAATCCCTAGTAATGGGATATTCTTTCAATTGTCTACCAAAATTCTCAGCAAATATTCTCTTCTAATCAAAATCTCTTTCAAAAGCCTAACCATCAATTTTGCCCTGCAGAGAGCATTCGTGACATTCAATGGTTCAGACAAGGTCAGGAAAGAAAACTGCACCAGTCGAAGGCATGGCGCATTCAAAAGATGAAATGGATTCCCCGCATTCAGGCAGAAATCAAGGGCAGCAGGTTGAGGATGACATGGATCCTCAGATATATGCCATGTTCAAAAAGATGATGAGCAAGATGTTGGCAGAGCAAGCTGAAGCCAGTGTAAAGAAAACCCAAGTCAAGTAGAAGGCAAAGGGCTGGGTAGTCAAAAGGGTTTTGAAGTTGTCTAAGAAGCCTATTCAGGATGCTGATACAACAGATAAAGAGGAATCAGTAGAGGACACTGATGAAAAATATGAAGCTCAGCAAGTGTTTCAAAGATCCCCTCATAGACAAGGGATAGCTTATAAATTGAAGAGTCAAGCAATGGATAATCCAATCCAAGTGCAGTTGAAGAAAATGGCTGAGGTGATTAAAAATTTGCAAGACCGTGACAAGGGCAAGAAGGTCTTCGCGAGCAAAGACCTCTACGAAGGCAGCACCCCTGTCAGGAATAATCAAGATTCAAAAAAGAAGATGATTGTCGCCTTCTTCGTCAATGCCAACTGCGATGATTGCAAAGATAACAAAGGCAATCATACAAATCAGAAAGAAAAATCTTCAAAGCAGAGTGAAAAATCGAGTCAACAGAAAAAAGAAGATAAAACATGATGGTTGGGGTTACGATCGCGAATTTACCCCTCTAGATCAGCCCCTCGAAAAGATCCTTGAAAACATGCTGGTCAAGGAAATGGTTAAACTCCCAAAGATTGCTAATCCCCCTGTCGCAAAAGGCAAATGGAAAGATCGATTCTGCAAATTCCACCGAACAACGGGGCATGATATCAAACATTGTTTCGTCTTCAAGAACATCGCCCAAGACTACATCGATAAGAACTTCTTCGTTGAGGATAAGAAAGAATGCCAACCAGCTGTCTCAGCCAAGTCTCAGCAGAACTCAAGCGCTCGACAAGAGGTACAACATGACAATCGAAACCAGGACCGCAAGGTGGCCCCATTGGATCAAATGCTTGAGAGTTTCTTAGAATACATGCTCACAAAAGATATGGTCAGACCTCCGAAGGCATGCTTCACTCTTTCTGCCAACAATAGCAAGGGTAACCAGAAAAATGATGATGACCATTCAGAAGGATCTGAGGATCAAAAAGAAAAGATCTCCAACAATGATAAGCCTCTTCAATCTAGTCCTCAATATAAAGAGAAAGATCAGGAGAAACCAAAGCATGAAGACTGGAACACTGATCGAAAGTTCACCCCTCTGGATCAGAAGCTCGAGACTGTTTTAGAAAATCTGCTCGCAAGAGGCATGGTTCATTTACCAAAATTCGTCGATCCTCCGACAATCATGGGCAGATTCAAAGAATAATTTTGCAAGTTTCACCGTGCAATAGGACACGATACAAAAAATTATTTTGTCCTCAAGAATATCGTTCAGGATCATGTTGATAAGAATATTCTGGGGGAAAGCAAAATGGCGGATCAACCGACTGTCCTAGCCAAACCCCTTCAATCCCTCTCCTCCGAGAAAGCAAGCAGTCAAAAGAAGCCAAAACATGAAGGTTGGAGGTGTGATCGCCAATTCACCCCATTAGATTAGACACTCGAGAGCATGCTCGAGTATATGTTAGCCAAAAATATAGTCAGACTTCCAAAGGCTGTCGATCCTGCTGTCACTTTGGGGAAATAGAAGAATAAAATCTGCAAATATCATCGAGCATTGGGGCATGACATAGAACATTGCTTTGACTTCAAGAACATCGTGCAAGATTGCATCGACAAAGGATTGCTTGTAAGGGCTGAGTCAGAAGATCAATCAGCTATCTTACCTGAACATAAAGAAGAATGACAATACTAATGCTCTCATTCTTTCCATCTTACTCTTGTCATTTTGAAAAGAAGATGTAGCCCCAATTCTTCTATCAGTTTATTTTTCCAGTACCTCAATAAAACATCAATTTGCCTTATTTCTCTTGTAAGATATCTCTCACAAGGAATGACCTCTTCAAAGTCCTTCCAGAATCAATCAAAAGTCAAAAAGTATTCTTCAAATATCAATTACTTATCCTTTCATCTAACTTCTCACTCCCCAATTATACTGGAGCATTATTTTGAAAATTGTCTTCAAAACATCCTGTATGCAGACAGGATCAAATAAATCTCTCATTTTGCATGCATGTGCATCCATTTACATCATTTTGCATTCATTTACATACATTTGCATTCATTTGCATTTGCATGCATTTATTCGCATTCATTTGCATCCATATGTATCGAATTCACTTCCCATTCAGGTTAAGGGATAAACCTGAACTACCCATTCAGGATAAGGGATAAATCCTGAGACCCCGACAATTGTCTAAGTCATCGTGAGGATGAAGACTGAAAATCTCTTATCAGAATTAGTTGGGTAAATTTTCAAAAATCCAGTGTTCGTGCTGGTAAGATTTTCAAAAACCAGTGTTCGTGCTGATAAAAATTTTCTAAATCCAGTGTTCGTGCTGATAAAAATTCAAAATTCAGTGTTCGTGCTGGTAAGATTTTCAAAATCCAGTATTTATGCTGTTAAAATTTTTTAAATCTAGTGTTCGTGCTAGTAAATCTTCAAAATCCAGTGTTCGTGCTGGTAATTCTTCCAAAAACAGTATTCGTACTGATCCATTTTCAAAATTCAGTACTTATACTGGTTCATTTCCAAAATCCAGTATTCACACTGGTACATCTTTCAAAATCCAATTGTTATTGGTCGGACTTTCAAAATCCAATTTTTATTGGTCAAACTTTCTAAATCCGGTTTTACTGGTTAATGTTTTCAAATTTAATCCATGCTGGTCTAGTCTTCTTGCGGGATTCGAGTTCCGACTCGAATTTTCTTTCCTCCGGGATTCGAGTTTCAACTCAAATTTCTTTCCCTTCTGAATTGGTTTAGAAAATTAGAGTTCCGACTCGAATTTTCTTCCAAATCTAATTCAAATGTCCTAGAATTGGTCTAGAAAATTAGAGTTCCGACTCAAATTTTCTTCCAAATCCAATTCAAATGTCCTAGAATTGGTCTAGAAAATTAGAGTTTCGACTCAAATTTTCTTCCAAATCCAATTCAAATGCCTGGAATCGGTCTAGAAAATTAGAATTCTGACTCAAATTTTCTTCCAAATCCAATTCGCTTGGCTTTCCTTTAAAGGTTTGAACTCCTACTCAAACTTTTCTGCAATTTAGTAATTGGTCTAGAAGATCCAAGTTCCGACTTGAATTTTCTTTCAAAACCCAATTCATTTAGTTTTTCCTTGAAGATTTGAATTCTGATTCGAATCTTCCCTCAAAACCCAGTTTAGCACCTGGTCCATTCAAAGCTCACAAGTTGATTCCTTCCTTCTTAAACTGTGATCCTTAGGTTAAATCCCTATAGAATTGATAGTTTGTAGGTCGAACCTCTGCGGAACCAATGTGATTTATAGGTTGAATGCCTGTCAAACCAATATGGCTCATAGGTTGAACCCCTTTGTGAACCAAAAGTCCTTCTCAACCCAGTGGTTCTTAGGTTGAACCCCTTTCGAACCAATCTCATTCTCAAAAATTCGATCTGTAGGTTGAATTCCTACTGACTCCCGGTTCTTAGGATTGAACCCCTTCGGAACTAATCCCACTGCCAAAAAATTGATCTGTAGGTTAAAGTCCTCCTGATCCAATATTCTTTACAGTCCTTAGGTTGAACCCCTTTTGGATTGGTATTTTTCAGAATTGTGATTTGTAGGTTGAAGTCCTTCTGATCCAATATTTTTTACAGTCCTTAGGTCGAACCCCTTTTGGATTGGTATGTTTCTGAAATGTGATTTGTAGGTTGAAGTCCTCCTGATCCAAGTTCTTAGGCTGAATTCCTATTAGACCCATGTCGTTCCGAGTGAACCAATATCGTTCTCAATTGAACCAATGTCGTTCTTAGGCTGAATCCCTATTAAACTCATGTTGTTCCCAGTGAACCAATATCGTTCTCAATTGAACCAATGTCATTCTTAGGCTGAATCCCTATTGAACCCGTGTCGTTCCCAGTAAACTAATTTCTAATTTCGATCTTCGGTTCAATCAATTTCCAAATTCAAGCCTTTGGGTTACAATCTTACCAACATCAGTCATTTTCCTGCCTCCGGGTTACAACTTTATCAATACCTATCACTTCCTAAGCCTTCGGGTTACAACTTCATCAATGTCAATCAATTTCAAATCATCAAATTCGATCTTTTAATCAAAATCCTGCTTTCGAGCTGGTCGGTCAACAAATCCTCCTTTCGAGCTGGTCGGTCAACAAATCCTGCTTTCGAGCTGGTCAGTCAACAAATCCTGCTTTCGAGCTGGTCGATCAACAAATCCTGCTTTCGAGCTGGTCGGTCAACATATCCTGCTTTCTAGCTGGTCGGTCAACAAATCCTGCTTTCGAGCTGGTCGGTCAACAAATCCTGCTTTCGAGCTGGTCGATCAACAAATCATGCTTTCTTGCTGGTCGGTCAACAAATCCTGCTTTCGAGCCGGTCGGTCAACAAATCCTGCTTTCGAGCTGGTCGGTCAACCCAAATCCTGCTTTCGAGCTGGTTGGTCAACAAGTCCTGCTTTCGAGCTGGTCGGTCAACAAATCCTGCTTTCGAGTTGTTCGGTCAACAAATCCTACTTTCGAGCTGGTCGGTCAACAAATCCTGCTTTCGAGATGGTCGGTCAACAAATCCTGCTTTCTAGCTGGTCGGTCAACAAATCCTGCTTTCGAGCTGGTCGGTCAACAAATCCTGCTTTCGAGCTGGTCGGTCAATAAATCCTGCTTTCGAGCTGGTTGGTCAGCAAATTCTGCTTTCGAACTGGTTAGTCAAAACAAAACCCAACTTTCGAGTCGATCTTTTACTAAGTCTTTTCAGGACTCAATTTAGTGAGAGATGTGTCAATTAAACCTCAAGCAATTTCTTTCACAAAGAATTTCAAGAAAATTTTCCAATTTGTCATTAAATATTTGTTGATTTCAAAATCTTTTATTGCACAAAAACATTACCTCAGAATACCTTCAGTATTACTTCCGAAAGGACAAAGCTTTCACAAAGAAGGATTCAAAATGCAAGATCTTGCAATTGGCCAACCAAAAGGATGAAGAATAAATCCTCGATATGGCCAGCAAAGGAAATTCAATGTTGTTGCAAAGCCATAAGTGATCGGTATTGATCGCAGTCAATGGCACATTTTTAAAGATCATTCTTGGAAAATAAAGCAGTCGAAATATCCTGGGAGACATAGAAAAATCTATTCAATCTTCATATCTCCTCAATCACCTAAGTTGCAATTAAATATCTGCAAAAGGGATCTCTTAATTGTCGTCAAGATGAAGACAAATTATGCGAGTTAGACCCCCGGGGCCAAAGAAGATTTGGATCATCTCCGAGATGAAAGAGTTTGTGACGGATCCTTCCAGAGAAAGTTCAGATCACCGTCAAGATGAAGGCAACTGCGATGAGCCTCCCGACAAACCTTAAAGGATATTTAATTTCTGCTATCATCAAGAGATTTCTAACCAATGAGTCAATAACCGTCAATATAATCCCTAAGAGAAAAGAAGGATCAAAACATCTCTGAGATGAAGGAGTTTGTGACGTACCCTTCCAAAAAAAAGAGAGAGAGAAAAGTCAAGACATCTCCAAAATGAAGGATGATGTAATAAACTCCCCAAAAACCCACGAAAGTTCTAATTCTGCCAATAAAAAAAAAAAGTGGGCAGAAAGATCATCATGAGAAAAGAATCCCAGGATATCAGATTGCTGAATCTGCCAAAGAATCTTCTTTAAATTTTGTGAAATTCTATTATCAATATTCTTTCACCAATTGCTTTCACAATATAAAGAATATTCTTCTTTTCTATTCATATCAAGAAAATTGATAGCTTTCTTAAAAGAAAGTCATTTGCAAGCAATTTGAATTCGAATCTTGATTCTACGGAGTTAAGCCCAGTCGGAGGTAATACTTCAGGTAGAAAAGAGGGAATATTTTCAAAACAATGTGCATCATTTTCAATCATTTTGAATCAACAATAATTTTCAACATTTTGACAATATTTTCTAGTCATCCTGACGTGAAGCGAGAGCTTGAGGTTCATCTTTGGCGCATCCTGACATCAGTTGTTATCCCTTTTAGGACTTGATAACGAGAGTTTTCAAGATTCCTTCCCTTCTGTTGGTATAATCTGAGCGCATGGGCTCTCAGATTCATACACTTCCCTGTGTCCCCACTGTCCCACCATAGACAGTCCAATTTCGGCTTGAGGTTAAGCCACCAATTATTTCCTCGCAAAAGGTCACCAATTTCAAAAGTTATTTAGTCTCAACAATGAGGCACCCAAAATCAAACCCCTTTTCAAGCTTTAGGGACCCCAATTTTATCCTTTTGTAAAACCCCTATCGGACTCATTGTGCGGAGATCCGAAGGTTCCATCATGGTTTCTTCCTTCGAGGATTCCATTCATTTTCCACCCAATCAGGATAAGGGTAGAAACCTGAGTCTCCTTTGATGAGGTATTTCATTTTCCGCCCAATCAGGATAAAGGTACAAACCTGAGCCTCCTTTGATGAGTTATTTCCTTTTCCGCCAAATCAGGATAAGGGTACAAACCTGAGCCTCTTTGATGAGGTATTTCATTTTCCGCCCAATCAGGATAAGGGTACAAACCTGAGCCTCATTTTGATGAGGTATTTCATCGCCCAATCAGGATAAGGGTACAAACCTGAGCCTCCTTTGATGAGGTATTTCATTTTCCGCCCCAATCAGGATAAGGGTACAAACCTGAGCCTCCTTTGATAAGGTATTTCATTTCCCGATCAAGTTAAGGGTTAAACCTGAGCTTCGTTTCTACACGAGGTATTTCCTGTCCCATCCAGGTTAAGAGCAAAACCTGAATCTCACTTCTTTTGAAGTAAAATTTTTCTTCTTTATTCTCCATTTCATATCTACCATTTTTATCAGGGCTAATTTCTTCATATCTAGTCAGATCCTTCTAACTGGGGCATTTTTATAGCCCAAATTTGGTGTGTTTTTCTTTGCCACTAAGCTCGTCTTCAAGCCGGCTTAGTAGCAAAGAGGGGCATCTGTAAACACCCCAAATTTTCCTCATCCATTCTCAAACAACCCTTCTCGTGCAGTGCCAACCTTGTTAGGTCAATGTAGGAGTCAAACCCCGAGTCAGTTTCAAAAAATCACCACTTTACCCATTTTCATTAGGAAAATTACCATTTTACCCCTAGGACATCCCGAACCCCAGTCAGTCGGAGTCAACCAAGCTTATGGGTCAGTTCAAAATAGTTAGAATATCAGTCATCTCAAGCTCATCCGAGCTCACAATGAACAAACCATTTTCATTTCTGACAATTCCTGCCAAAATGGGATCATTTCTTCAGAAATGAGCTCATTTCTTGCTCAAATCCAAGCCAATTGTCTCTGAGTCAGTCATTCATAATCAGTCATGTTTCCCTGAGTCTAGCCTGAGCTCACCAGGAGTTTAAGCGCTCCAGTTTCAGTTCAAAACCATTTCTAAGTGTCCAAGAGCCCATTTTAGTCCATTTCAGCTATTTCAGCTGAAATTGAGCCGTGTTCAATCAGTTGAGCTAGTGTTTGAGCCTCAATTTTAGTTCATCTCAGTTTTACTAACCTTGGATTCAGCTCAAACCCAGTTCAGGTTCGTAATTCACTTTATTCCAGTGACCATTCCGCGCCATTTCTCTAAAAATGACAGCTTTTCTTGAAAATGCAGTCGAAAAGGTCATTTGAGTCAGTATCATTGTCAGCTCATTGGAGTTCTGAAACTCTAAAACCCAGCTCAATCTAGCTCATCTCAGTTTAATCTAGCTCGAACCCTAATTTCCAGTGTCATTCTAACCCAGTTGAGTTCAGAAACCATTTCTTCAACTATTTCACAAATTTTATCAGTTTTAATACTTTTTAAACTGATACAAGTGTTAATCGGGGTTTAAAATCCAAAATTCTTCATTCAGGGTCTGCATTTCGCATGTCATTTCTCATCATTTCATATCATTTCTCAGCATTTCATAACATTTCACCATATTTCATTTCATTTTTGAAGTCCAGAACTCCAGTTTTATAAATTTTAATCCAGATCGAGTTTTAAAAGTTTTCAGAAATCAATTTCAAACCCCGGGTTTCCAAAAATTGACATTTTTACCCCCAGGAGTCTAAATTTGGAAATATTTTCTCAAGAAAAATAATCTGAATTTATTTCAAATTCAAAATTTTGAATTCTACACTGGATTTGCTTCGCAACGAGGTATTGAACTTCAAAATCCGAGCTCGTTTCAAAAATTGCCAAAAATAGCTCGTTTTGTTTGGAAATAAATTTGGAAGTATTTTCTCAAGAAAAACAATCTGGATTTCTTTCAAAATCACATTTTTAAATTCTACATTGGATTTGCTTCGCAACGGGGTATTGAACTTTAAAATTCGAGCTTGTTTCAAAAACTGCCAAAAATAGCTCGTTTCGTCTGAAAATTTTCTGAAAAGACTATTTTACCCCTCTAATCATCAAAATGAATTTCAAAAGTGGAATTTGGACCCGCTCTGAGATGGCCCATTCATTTACATTTCTGTTTTATTAAAAATATATATATATTCTTTTATTCCTTTCAATTTTCTTTTTATTTGTTCATTTTTGTTTTTTTAATTTTATTTATTTTGCGTTTTAGAGAGGTGGGACCCACAAGGTGGTCGCCCAAGCCTCCAGTCCCACTTTCCATTTTTTTCCTCATTTTTCTTTCCCTTTTCCTTTTTCCGTTCTTTTCTTTCTTTCCTTTCTTTTTCCCTTTTCTTTTTTTTTCTTCCTTTTATTCTTCCTCTTCTTTCCTTTTTCCTTCTTTCCTTCTTCCCTTCCTTCTTTTCCCTCTGGTCCAGTCATTCACGTATTCCACAGCCCTCCTTCATTCCCCTCTCATTAAACCTAAAAAGACTTAGGGAAAATCTGATTTTTCCCTAAGTCCAAGACCAAAGAAAAAGAAACGTTGCAGTTGCTTCCCAAGCAAAGAGGGTCCAACAAGTGCAGCCATCTCCTTCAACAAAGTAGCAGCCACCAGACCACCTTCCGTTGGTTCCAGCCACACCTCGGACCTCCAGCCGGTTCCAAAGTTGCAGCCGACCACCTCCAAAGCACCTCCAGCACCTCCCTTGCAGCCCCTTCAAGTCCAGTTTCATCTCCATGTCCTACATTCCATTTTGAAGCAGCCCATCACACGCAAAGGAGACGCCTCCCCTATCATTCCAGCCACTGCTGTCTCTCCAAGGTAGCCTCCTCCAGCCAGTGTAGCAGATCTCTCCCTAAGGTAAGACATGCATATTGTGATAATTGTTTTTTTTTTTCTTTTCCTTGTTTTCTCTTCTTAGTTCATGTTTTGCTATTGAGAGAGAGGGATCCATCCGATGGATAGATCGGATCCCCTCTTATTAATGGCATACATTAAACAGGTTTTCTACCCCTCTATGGTAAATTTTTATCATTTTTGAATAAGTTCCATGTTAGCATTGTAGTTGATTTTATTTTGCATCACTTAGTTTAGTTACATTAGAAGTTTATCATGTTTTAACTTAGATGTTTCAGTCCAATCATTATTTCATGCATCAATTTTCTTCTATAAATTCTGAAATATTTATGATAGACATATTCTTTTGTCTGTGTTACCCTACCAAAAACCTAGACCCGTTTGGGGTACATAACCCCAGCAAATAAATAAAATCTTAAATCGGGTTTTGAACCCCCTAGAAAATCCAAACTTCATTTTAGCAGACAAGAACCGTCAGATTCACCCCCGTGGAGCATTCAAATTGTTTTCTAAAAATCACACTGGATTCACAATGTAATATACTAATGATCTGGAAATTTTGATGTTTTTCCAGTTAGTTTTGACCTCTGTCAAAAATCAGATTTCCCAGCCCCCCTGGGAAAATCTCGATTTTCCTTCGTCAGGGTATAGATAGACCTTAATGCACCAAGTCCACCCAATCCGTAGCCCGTTTGCAAAAACCTTTAACACAAAATTTATTCCTAACATGTTTTCCTATCATTTTCCAAAATTTGGGGATGTTTGGAACTGTTTCAGTATTTGTCTCAAATTTTTCTTTTCTGTCTGACAGATTTCAATATCCCGAATTCCCAAAGATTTAGGTCTCTGATAACAGTGTGCCGATTTCCAAACCGTAACCCTAATTTCAATGATGCAAAAAGATAAAATTTTTCTATATTTGTCAGTGACTTTTTCCTACAATTCCAGCCATTTTCCCATCTTTTGCTATTTTTCTCATATTTTATACCGAAACCTGTCTGTTTCCCCTAAATCCTAGAGTTGCCGGATTCCGATCCGACTTGACGGAGTAGCACAGCTCCGACCATAGGTCAAAACCAGAAAGTGTAAAAGGAAAAAATCTTTGCCTAACTGTCCTCTGTCACCCCATAAAATTTTGGAAATTTTTATGGAAGCTTGATATCAGAAATCCCCTTTAGAATCAACATTTTAGGCAAAAATCACAAAATTTAGGGTTTTTATTTGAATTTCCATATTTAAAGATACAAAAAAAATAGATTTTGGAGATCCATTCTGTTTTTAGGGTTATTTTAGGTGTCCATGCCAAATTTGGTTTAATTCCAAGTTCATTTGAGTTACATGTTAGTTTATCTTTAAATTCAGAAGCGAAAATCATGCGAAAATCAGATTAAATTTGATATTTTATGATATTTTCGCCATTTTAGGGTTTTATTCATGTAAATTAGCATGTCGAATCATATTAGGGTTAATTTCAATGTCATTTTCATTTCACATTTTCCATTTTTGCAAAAATTATTTCAGAAAACCCTGGTTTCAAGGCCATAGTCTTGTTGTCGGGGGTATTTTGATCATTTTGACCATAATTTCGAAATTTCAATTTCTAATTTCATAATTTTTCATGCATATCATCATATTTCATCATATTGTATTTGATTTATTTCATTTGATTTTCAAAATTCCAAAATTTACAAAAATTCTTTCAGAAAACCATGATTTCAAGGTCATCAGGGGTATTTTGGTCATTTTGACCCCAATTTCGAATTTTCAAGTTTATTTTCAAAATGTATTCATTATTTATCATGTTTATATCAAAGAGGGTATGAATTTGGGTTTATATCTGAATAATATCCGATAATTTCTCATATTTTCGGATAAATTCAGAAAAACCTACATTTCTGTGCTAACATTGTTTTCTAGTTTTGCAGGAACATTCAAGAGAAAGACTTTTTCATTTTATTCATTTATTTTATTCAAATTCAATGTAAAAATCAATGTAATATTTGGAATAAGAGTTACATTTTTGCTTAGAATAGGACTGCATTGCATATAGTTTAATTTCTGCAAATTTCAATATTTGATGTATGATTAATGCATATTTATTTCAAATTCACTATGGTTTACACGAATGGCATGTGCACTAGATCTTATGGAGTTTATAAACTCGGTGGGATTCGTATTTATGGCCATAGTCAGAATATGAAGAAAACCAAGATTTATGATCTTCATATTAGCCACATTCAGCCTACACACTTAGGCTAACTTCAAAAATGCACTGCATTTCTCAAAGTTTCAAAAGGATTTTCCAATTCCTCAATGAAATCCCCTCTACAAATTCATATTCATTCATTTATATTATTCAAATTGCATTGTTTTCAAATTTATTTTCCAATTTCAATTTCAGAAAATTCAGTTTTCTCAAGAATTTCCAAGTCTTTCTCAGGATCTGATTTTCTCAAAATCTTGAGTTTTCAAAAGAGATTTCAAAGCATTTCCCAAGTTCAAATCAATATTTTCCAATGTTTTAAAATTCTCAAATTTCAAAATCTCAAGTTTTCAGAAATCGATTTTCTCAGATTTCCCATTTTCCTGAGAATCCAGTTTTCTGAGAATCCATTTTCAATTTCAAAATCATTTTCCAATGAGCTTTCTTGATTTTCTCAGAATTTTCAAATCCATTTCCTCAGAAAAGCAATCTAAATCTCAAAATCGATTTTCCAAAGTTCAAGTTTTCCTGAGTATTCATTTTCCAATGCAAATTTTTGATTTCCAATGAGCTTCAATGATTTTCCCAGGAATTCAATTTTCAAGTACTTTTCCAATCATTTTCTAAGCATATTTTCCAAAGCAAACATCATATTTTCTCAAACTTGCATTATTTTCTAAATTTCATAGCACAAGCCTGATTCTTTATGCATTCTAGGAAAAATAGAGCATAATTTAGATATTTGAGTCAAATTAAAGCACGTAATTGATACTTGGTTCAATTACCCTCGGTAAAGGCGCCAGGAACGGTTGAACCTCGTACCGACAGGCGGATCCCATTCCACGGAATTTTCCTGCAAATTTTCAAAACGGAGGCAAGTAATTTTCAAAACCATTTT
Source organism: Nuphar pumila (assembly GCF_984573655.1). Lineage (NCBI taxonomy): Eukaryota > Viridiplantae > Streptophyta > Magnoliopsida > Nymphaeales > Nymphaeaceae > Nuphar > Nuphar pumila. The sequence goes on from NC_143249.1 coordinate 132,049,164, forward strand.
CAAAACTTTGGTCGAGTTTGAATCGCGAAATTCGTTTCTCTCTCGCAAGGGAGGGGAAAAATTTTGCGATGATAACATATATCTAAGGGATTTTTTTTAATTTCACTTTTCTGGAAGAGGGACACATGTGGCGCCACCTCAGAATGGACCCTACATCACTACTTAGCAAAAAGTGAAACCTTCTTTTTGGAATTTTCATAAAACCTAGACTAACTGGTAAATAAGAAATAAAATTTTTCCTAATGGTGAAAAGAAAGAAAGGTGGCTCTTCAAGGCAAAATAGATGGAGAGATTTTATAAAGAAATTCAAAGTCCTTTTGGAATAAAATTCTAAGTTCAAAAATTCATCCCCTTCTTCAAGCAGAACCGATCCATTTGATAAAATTTGAAAATCCATATTGAAAACTATCCAGATCATTTTCTTGAGAAAGTATTTTGAAATTCGGGGCCCTGGGGGTTAAAATGAGAGAAATTGGCAATTTTAAAAACTCAGGGATTTGAAATCAATTTTGAAAGAGTTGCAACTTGAATCTGGATTGAAAGTTTTGAAAATCAAGAGTTCTGGATCATGAGATGACATGTTGTGCTGTGAAGTGATATGAAATGCTCATGCAATGATATGCAAAGACATCTTATGAAATGCAATTCTGGATCAGTAATTGGAGATTCCAGTCTCCTGTCAAGGGTAAGACTTTGAAAATTTGTGATCTGAAGATGCTTATGAGCCTAAATAGAGAAATTTTGAGAATCAGGGTGAAATATGGACTCCTGTGGGGTATGAGCTCAAAAAATGACCATATTTCCCTCTGAGGATCTCGGGGGACAGACTCTGATTATTGTTTGGAAGTGTGAGTGAAAATTTTGGGGTGTTTACACCCCCCCGACTCTTCTTATAACAAAAGCCTGTTGGGGTTTTTACAAATCGGGTCCCCCTAACTTTCAGAAATTTTCAAAATAGTGACTCTTTTCACAAGGTTTTTCAGAAAGAGTAAAAGCTATTTTTCTGGATTTTTTTTTGTTTTTGAAAGAAAATCCTAAAAATGCGAGGGAAAGACAAGGGGTTTTGTAAAAAACAGGATCCAGGTAAAGTTTTTGGAAATATTTTTATAAAATACTCATTTTAGAATTTTAAGATTTTCTAAAATGAGGTTTTTAGGAGTTTTTATAAAATAGTTGTTTTGAAAATTGGGGTTTTTACAAAAGAAGGTTTTGCGAAAATACGCGGTTAAATTTTAGAAATTGGGTTTCAAAAATGGCTCTAGATCCGATATTTTGAGAAAATACTGAGTTTGGATCTTGAATTGAGACTGGATTCAGATAAAATATCTAAGAAAATACAAAGAATTGATTTTTTGTTATTTTTTGAAAAATAGAAGATTCAGACTCAGAATTGGATTTGAATATCGAATTTGGATCCAAGATTGGGTCAGATATGGAATTTAAATTCGGATTCCCATGAATCTGAGAAATAAATAGAATTTTGATCAGAAATTGATCTAATTTATTCATAGGATGGAGGGGGCAGGGGCAAAAAGGGGATTTTTATAATTTTTTAAAAATTTGGGGTGTTCACAGATGCCCCTCTTTGCTGCTAAGCTGGTTGAAAGCCGAGCTTAGTGGCAATGAAAACACACCAAATTTTAAAATGCTCCAGTCAGAAAACCTGAACTGGGTGTGGCTAGGTGTGGAAGAATTATTTTGAAAAACATTACTCTCAGGTTTAGCACCTTATCTAGAATGACTTTGGGAATGATGAAATCCTCAAAAATAAGATAATTGGACAGAAGGAAATGAGGAAATCATAATGGGACTTTGGGATGAAGATCCCAAGATGGTGAAAGATGGAGATTTTGAAGAAGTCTCTGAGCTGAGACAAAATATGTTTTTTGAAAAAGATTTAGGTTTAGCCCTTAACCTGGATGGGACAAAGATATTTCAAAATGAATTTCATGTTTTACCCTTACCTGAATGGGGAAGAGATACATGAAGACCCTGATGAGATATTTTTGAAAAATGCCTCATGAGACGAGGCTCAAGTATAATCCTTTTCTGAATGGATATACAAAGGCATGGAGTCCTTGCTAGGGAAAACATGATGGGACTCAAAGAAATACCCCATCAGAATGAGGTTCAGGTTTACCCTTAACCTCAAAGGGACGATACCTTGTGAAGCTCGAGCTTAACCCTTAACCTGAAAAGGACGAAACCTCATGGAGTGAGGTTCAGGCTTAACCCTTAACCTGAAAGGGACGACACCTCGGGGAGAGAGGTTTAGGCTTAACCCTTAACCTGAAAGGGATGACACCTTGAGGAGCGAGGTTCAGGCTTAACCCTTAACCTAAAAGGGACAATACCTCATGGAGCGAGGTTCAGGATTAACCCTTAACTTGAAAGGGACGATACCTCGTGGAGCAAGGTTCAGGCTTAACCCTTAACCTGAAAGGGACGATACCTCAGGGAGCGAGGTTCAGGCTTAACTCTTAATCTGAAAGGGATGATACCTTGTGGAGCGAGGTTCAGACTTAACCCTTAACCTTAAAGGGACGATACCTCATGGAGCGAGGTTCAGGCTTAACCCTTAACCTGAAAGGAACGATACCTCGTGGAGTGAGGTTCAGGCTTAACCCCTTAACCTGAAACGGACGATACCTCATGGAGCGAGGTTCAAGCTTAACCCCTTAACCTGAAAGGGACGATACCTCCTGGAGCGAGGTTCAGGCTTAACCCTTAACCTGAAAGGGACGATACCTCAAGGAGCGAGGTTCAGGCTTAACCCTTTACCTGAAAGGGACGATACCTCATGGAGCGAGGTTCAGGCTTAACCCTTAACCTGAAAGGGACGATACCTCATGGAGCGAGGTTCAGGCTTAAACCTTAACCTGAAAGGGATGATACCTCATGGAGCGAGGTTCAAGCTTAACCCTATGATCGTCGCAAAATTTTTCCTTTTCCTTTTTCTCTCTTTCTTTTTCCTTTCTGCCTTTTTTCCCTTTTTGAAGGGGAAAAAGAAAGAAAGAAGAGAGAAGAGAAATAAGGGAAAAAAAAAACCTTTTGCAAGGTCTCACTTGACCTTTATTTGAAAAAGATTTAGAAAATTTACTCGCCTTCATTTTTGAAATATTTACGGGAAAATAATGGAGAGACAGGATTCGTTCATTGTTACGAGGTTCAACCGTTCCTAGATTCCTTACCAGGGGTAATTGAACCAAGGATCGAATTAATGCCTTTTTCTTTGCCTAAATTTGTCTAAATGATTATTCAAAATCCTAGATGCACATTGAATCATGCTTGTGCTTATGAAGATGCAAAGATGTATGCTTTTGAAAAAATGCTTCGGAAATTTTGAATTTTTGCAAGTGATTTTGAAATAAGTTTGAAAACATCTTTGAAAAAATGGTTCAAAAAAGTTGAACTTGATTTGGAAAAACTGAAATTTGAATCTAAACTTGGAATTTGGAATGAGAAAAAGGAGATTTTGAAAAGAAAACTTGGAATTCTGAAGTTAAAATCCTAACTGAGATCAAAGATTTGAAAAATTTGAATTGAAGAAGGAAGATTTGAAATTGAAAATGAAATTTGGAAAAATAAGGGTTGAACTTGGAATTGATACTGAAATTTGAGATTTAAACTTTGAAATGAAATTGGAAATTGAAAATTGGAAATTGGAAATTGGAAATTGGAAATAGGAATTTAAAAATAGAATTTGAAATCAGAATGGAATTTCAAAGTTGAATTCAACTTTGAAATTAGAATATTGAATTGATTTTGAACTTAGAAATGAATTTGGAAATTGAAATTGGATTGAGAATAGAATTTTGACTTTGAAATCAGGACGGAATTTGAAAGTTAGAATTTGAAATAAGATGAAATTTGAGAATAAAAGGATAAATCTGAATTTTCAAATGGACGTTTGAAAATGATTTTGAATTTAGAAAAATAAAAACTGAGTTTTTGAAGGTTTATTGCAAGATCACTTGGATTTTGGAAGATGATTTGAAACAACATGAAAAAAAAGAACACAATTCTATCCTAAATAATGATTGCTTTGAAATTTATTTAATGATTGAGATTTTAAAAGCATATTTTATTCTTTAGGAGAATTGAAATAAGATTAAATTATAATACATTCATGACTATGGTCACAAACATATTATAATCTAATCTATATTTAAATTCTAATAAAGAATAAAAAATATTTTTGTGCCTTTATAGGATTTAAAATGAAATTAACTTTTAATATATCCATGACTATGGCCACAAATATATCTTAAGTCAATTCACATATTAAATTTTGATAAAGGAAGAAAAGAATATTTCAGGAAAATATTGTAACGCCCCGGATTTCCAAAACAAAGCTAAGTTAAAATTTTCATGAATTTCTTTTTTTCTTTTTTTTTCTTTGCAGCGAAACTTACAAAAGCTTTTAGCAGCGGAATCAGACGATAATGAGTCGTCAGTTTTAGAAAACTCCGAGCACGTTGCAGGTATGTGGCCAAGCAACTCATTGACCACCAAAGTGTTCCATTTTATCGAAAACATATGTTTATTACAACACTACTGCTTAGGAAAGCAGTGTAGGTTCAATAAAAGGAAGCAGTACAACTCTGTCTAGAGAAACACTGGAACTCGATGCCGCCTTGCTCCGCATATCGCCACGCAGGTTCAACATCTGAAATCCCCATAAAACGGGGTCAGAACCACTGATGGTCTGGTAAGCATGCAGTCATACATCCATTCAACTCAAGTACGATAATGACCACTCAGGGTCGCAATGCGCAATAACGACGCTCAAGCCTCCAAGACTTAGCGTATATCGCAAGAGCCTCCGTAGGGCTATGAGTTGAACATCCGCTCGAGTCCTCATGACTTAGAGCAAGCCTTTTCAGGGCTGTGATTTGAATAGCCGCTTAAGTCTCCACGACTTAGCCATGACCTCTTCCGGGTCTCAAAGTGATGTCTAGCTCAAGTCTTCATACTTGGCACATCCGTATCCCACGCATCTAAGGACAACTCCTCGAGCTTCGCTTAGTCGTGCGGATACAACACGGGTCTTTGCCCAGTCGGTCCAGTAGTATACCGAACATGACACCTTCACAAAGGTTATGTAGGACTGACTCAACACGTCATCCACTCATACATCCAAAGCATCGCTGAACCTAAGCTAATGCATTGTTTCGATAATTAACCGCTCCCGCCTTTGGTACGCAGGTAGAGCTATTGTCCGGGCATCAACGCGACGTTCTGGGGGTTGATTATTCTATGTATTTTAGATACCCCAGAGGCCTGTTGACCCTATCCATAATAGGGCAGTGTGTTTCAACTGGGAGAATCCTACAAGGCCCATATTCGGATGCATCCTCTACTTGCAGTAGTTGGGTTCAATCCTTAGATCTTAAGGATAACCACGACCCCAAAACTCATGAGTGACTGAGGCCATCGTGGACTCTATCAGGTCCAAAGTAAAATACATGTCACTCAAGGCTGTACCATCACTGTCATTCCACAGTGAGCATAATTCCTGAAGGGGTCTGCCAGTCTTACAATTACTTGGACAGAATCTGCATGCCATTTAGGCAGCCCGTGCTTTCAGCACTACGGGAGTATGTACCCGACCCCATTCAGTCTTCCCCAACACAGTCATTACTGAGTGGGTACCCCTAACACGATCTTCAACCGCGGGGTATGTGCGACCTTAAGTCTTATTCATATGCATGCAGAACACCGCTCTTTGGCACTTCGGCCACCACGAGCATCACACCTCTTTGGGTGGAAACAACACACTCTGGCTCTTCGGCCCTTACGAGTCTGGTTGTGTAACCGTTCTCAATGAGCATGCATATGACTCGATCTAAATAGATCGGCTACTCGGTGTATTTTTACGCAACGAGTCCAACCTAGCCAAGGCGCAACCTCTACTCCGGCTCAGCGGCCCTTACGAGCAAGGTGCCCTTGCAGGCACAAGGATACGAGCCGATCTGGCCTCGTTCCATCAACGGACATCATTATGCCGTTCCATTGGTTCCGACAGCTCTTCTGCCGACCATTTCGTCAGCACCTCCCCTGCTCTACCGGCAGTGGTGCGACGAACCCTTCTACGTTGTAGAGGGCAAACCATGAACTGGGTAGCACTCTGCTATATGTCAGAGTATTCTGCTACGTTCTTTCTGAGCTATTCTTAGCTTCTTCAGAAATTTCAGCAACACTTCCTCTCTTTTACGGAGAAAGCGTGCGTTTCTTTTATCCATTTCAGCGGCATCTCCCCTCTTTGGTAGGAAATCGCCACGCTTAATTCGGGGAAATGGATGCGCACCGTTGTGCGTACTTTGCATCCATCAAGGTTGCAGGAACCCTTGGCCATAGCCATGCCGTACGTAATTGACTTAGTCTTTACGTAAAGAGCATTTTGCCAAAAAGCGAAGCCTTTCCAATAGGGGCTTCATTCGTCAAGCAGAATCTTGAACGAGGAGCGGTCAAGAAATCGCATGGGCGATTTGGAGTTGATCTCCATTTGAATGCTCATTTATGCGCTATATATGTAGTATAAGCAGAAGCCTGTGCTTTATACAGCGGCGGCGTAAAGAAATGCATATACTATTGTTCAGGGTGTGTAACTGAATGAAATATTCTACATATATAACAAAGCAGAAGCCTTGGCATCGTTCGACGCGACGGCGTAAGTAAATACATTGCATAATCGGAAGTGCAGTAATCGAAAGTGCTTTAATCAGAAGTACAGAAAGCAGGGAGCCTTGGCATCATACGACGCGACGGCAAAGGTAAATTACATAGCCTGTGCGATATAAGACGCGTCGGCAGAATGAGCAGATATACACCTAGATCCGTATCCAACGATAGTTACGAGGCGAGCGGGTGAACACCGAAGTGTTCTGAAGGGCTCAACCAAGAACTAGGGTGAGATACCATTTTAAAAACGCATATACTGCGTGTTTGAACATAGATATATCCGACGATAGTTACGAGACGAGCGGGTGAACACCGAAGTGTCCAAAAAGGGATCAATCAAGAACTAAAGCAAGATACTACTTCAGAAAGTATATTCTATATACAAACAATCAAATACTTGAGAGAGATGGATCAACGAAGCGAACTTACTTCAAATCGTGGAAGAAACGGCTCCGGGTTGCTTCTTTGGCTTCGAGCCTTCCTTCGAGAGGTCAGACTAAGTCAGATGAAGCTGACTTAGTTGAGAAAGAGGTAGAGTAGGTCAAGCTACTCAACCTAAGTGGTTTGAACCAAACAGGGTTCGATCCAAGTCAACTGGGTTCAGCAGGTTCGAACTCAGCTCAAGTAGGCTAAGTCTGGGTTCAGAAATCCAAACCGGAATCTGGACCAAAAAGGACTTTGACTTTGACTTTAAACCCAACTAGGTTCAAGTCAAGTCAACTGGGTTTGGACCAGGTCAAGTGGGTTCAGACCCAGGTCAGGTGGGTTAGGACCAGGTCAGGCAGGCTCAGGCTAAGTCAGGCAGGCTCAGACCAGGTCAGGTGGGCTCAGGTGGGCTAGGCTAGGTAGGGGAGGTTTAGGAGAGAGAGAGAAGGCAAGAGAGAGAGGGGGGGTCAAAATTATGAGAAGAGAGAGAGTGGGGAGGGCTATTTATAGCCCAAGCCCACCTCCTCTTGGGTTTTTCCATGCCCCTTTTACCCCTTGGCTTCTTTTAAATTCCTGGAGGTTCCTTTTGAGGTGGGGCCCACAAGATATTTCCATAGGATATTTTGTGGGTCCCACAAGATATTTTCTGAGGAATATTTCTGTGGGTCCCACCAATATTTCTGTGGGTCTCGCAAGAATTTCGGGTTTCCGGCGATTTTTTTCCGAAAAATTCTGAGTACGTCATTTTCTTCGTATTGACGTAACTAAGAAAGTTGGCTCGTACGAATCTATTGATTTCGTTCAGATAGGAAGTTATGGCTTCCAGAATGTTTGAGCATATATTCGCGTTTCGACGAATATCCTAAGTGTAACTGGCTCGCAGGAATTGATTCGTTTCGCATTCTGAGAAAAAATGCTATTTTTACCGGTAAATGCCTCATGAATTTTATTCAGATATTTTTTGAAAAATTGCGGGTCTTACATCATTACCCCCTTAAAGGAATTTCGTCCGCGAAATTCAGCTAAGAGTAGAAAGTGAAGAGTTGAGGATATTTATCCCGCATATCCGATTCAGGCTCCCAAGTGCAATCATCGATTCCATGATGCTGCCACCTCACTTTAACAAGTGGAATGACCTTCGTCCTTAGCACTTGCTCCCGGCGGTCCATGATCTCTACTGACCTTTCTTCCACCGTCATATCTTCTCGAATGTCAATATCTTCATGTTGAATGACGTGAGAAGGATCATGAACGTACTTTCTAAGCATTGACACGTGAAATACATCATGTATTTGTGCATATTGCGGTGGCAATGCTACATGGTAGGCAGTCTCTCCAATTCGGCTCAAAACTTCGAAGGGACCAACGAATCTGGGGCTGAGCTTCCCCTTCTTTCCAAAACGAAACACACTCTTGGTTGGAGAGACCTTGATAAAAACCTTATCTCCAACCGCAAAAGTGAGTTCCCTACGCCGCTGATCGGCGTAGCTCTTCTGTTGACTCTGAGCAGTCAGTAGCTTCTTTCTGATCATGTGAACTTGCTCAGTATAATGCTGCAACACAATGGGCGAGTCCAAGGTTCGCTCACCCACTTCACCCCAATGGATTGGTGATCTACAGGGTCGTCCATACAAGGCTTCATACGGCGCCATCCCAATGCTAGCGTGGTGGCTATTATTATAAGCAAATTCAGCCAACGCTAGGTGGGAATCCCAATCACCTTTCCATTCCAGCATACAGGCTCTTAACATATCTTCAAGAGTCTGTATGGTTCGTTCTGATTGCCCATCTGTTTGGGGATGGAATGCTGTACTGAACTTGAGTTTCGTCCCCAGGGCTCTCTGAAGCTGCTCCCAAAAGTGAGAGGTGAACTTCGGGTCACGATCGGATATGATCGAAATCGGCACTCCATGGAGTCTAACGATTTCCCGAATGTAGATCCCTGCCAATCGTTCAGTTGAGTATCGAGTGTTGATTGGCAGGAAGTGAGCAGACTTGGTGAGTCTGTCCACGATCACCCATATTGAGTCATGTTGTCTCTTGGATCGAGGCAATCCAACGATGAAATCCATCGTAATGCCTTCCCATTTCCATTCTGGAATCTCGATCCGTTGCATCTTTCCACCAGGTCGCTGATGTTCGATCTTAACTTGCTGGCAGATCAAACACTTCGAGACAAACGTAGTCACATCACGTTTCATACCCCTCCACCAGTACTTCCTCTGTAAATCTCGGAACATCTTTGTACCTCCAGGGTGAATGGTGTACTTGCTATTATGAGCCTCCTGGAGTACTTCCTGTCTTAGCTCAGGGTTATTTGGAACCCAAATCCTTTCTTCCATCCATATTCCTCCATCTTCTTTCAAATGGAAGAAAGTATCATCTTTTTCAGCACGAGTTTTCAATTCCAAGTACTGGGGATCCTTGAACTGTTCGGCTACGATGCGATCGAGGAACTCAATGTGGATCGTCAAACATGACATTTGGATTCTACCTGAATCAGCCAAAAATGGCTTCCACTTGACGAAATCCTCCATCAACTTCCATTGTCCAGTTAGGCTGGCCAGAGTGCCAACAGTCTTGCGACTAAGGGCATCTGCTACAACATTCGCCTTTTCAGGGTGATAGGAAAGCGTGAATTCATAGTCTTTGAGGAATTCCAGCCATCGCCGTTGCCGCATATTGAGTTCTTTTTGAGAAAAGAGGTATTTTAGGCTTTTATGGTCCGACATGACCTCAAATTTCTCTCCATAAAGGTAGTGTCGCCAAATTTTAAGTGCGAACACTACCGCGGCAAGCTCAAGATCGTGGGTTGGATAATTTTTCTCATGGACTCTCAACTGTCGTGACGCATAGGCGATTACTTTACCATACTGCATCAACACACAACCCAGACCTGTTCCCGAGGCATCGGTATAAGCAACGAAGCCTCCCTGACCATAAGGAAAGGTAAGGACAGGGGCAGTGGTAAGCCTCTGTTTGAGAACCTCAAAGCACTCCTTACACTGGTCAGTCCATTCAAACTTGACTCCCTTTTTAAGCAATTTCGTCATCGGTACGGCGATTCGGGAGAAGTCCTGTATGAACTTCCGATAATATCCGGCAAGTCCAAGGAAGCTACGGACCTCAGTAATATTTTCTGGCTGCTTCGAGTCCATCACAGCTTCCACCTTCGCAGGATCCACTGCGATTCCATCTTTTGAGATCACATGACCAAGGAACATCACTTTGTCTAGCCAGAATTCACATTTTGAAAACTTAGCATAGAGTTGGTTATCTTGAAGGGTTTTCAAGACGATTTTCAAGTGCTCCATGTGTTGTTCCTTGTTCTCAGAATATACGAGAATGTCATCAATAAAGACGATGACAAAGCTATCCAAATATGGTCTGAATATCCGGTTCATTAGATCCATAAAGGCAGCAGGCGCATTAGTGAGTCCGAAGGGCATTACTACGAACTCATAATGGCCATATCTCGTTCTGAAGGCAGTCTTAGGTATATCCTCTTCCTTTACTCTGAGTTGATGGTATCCAGACCTGAGGTCGATCTTGGAGAACACCCTCGCTATTCTGAGCTGATCGAATAAGTCCTCAATCCGAGGCAACGGGTACTTATTTTTAACAGTTGCCTGGTTAAGCATCCGATAATCGATGCATAACCGAAGGGATCCATCCTTCTTCTTTACAAATAGTACCGGGGCTCCCCACGGTGACACACTTGGTCGGATGAACCCTTGTTCCATCAGTTCTTCCAACTGACACTTCAACTCACTGAGTTCAGCTGGCGCCATTCGATACGGGGCTTTGGATATCGGCGCTGTTCCAGGTAAGGATTGAATTCCAAATTCAACCTCACAAAGTGGCGGAAGTCCTGGCAATTCCTCAGGAAATACATTGGGAAACTCCCGTACCACTTCCAAACTCTCAAGGGGTTGGTCGTTGGATTTTTCCACCGAGAGACTCAACAGGAAGGCCACACAACCCTTACTAAGGTATTTTTGTACCTTAAGTGCTGATATGAGCCTTTTCTGTGGAACAGGTTTGGATAACCGGTATTCCATCTTAGGCAATCCGGGTCGAGATAGAATTACCCTGCCCTCGCGGCACAGAATCTTGGCATTATTCTGAGCCAACCAATTCATTCCCAGAATGACATCGTACTGTATCATATCGATCAGGATGGCATCAGTAGGCAAGTGTTGCCCTGCTATCTCAATATCCAAATTTTTCACACACCGGATACATTTGGTGCGTGAACCCAACGGGTTATACACTTCGATCATTTTATCAATCGGTTGCACCGAAGCGTGGAGTTGTTCGGTGAAATCGTCAGAGATAAACGTATGAGTAGCACCACAATCAAACAAGACGTAAGCTGCATGTCCATTAACAGGTACGGTGCCTTCAATCAGGTCACCATTTTCAACTTGTTCAGTCGTTACAGCGTATACACGACCTGCAACAGGCCTTTGTTCTATTTTAGGTGGAGGTCGTTGAAACTGAGAACGTTGTGGTGCAGGTCGAGAGGGTCCGGCAGATCCGGCATTACTCCTCTGTTCATCTGCAGCCTTCTTGGCGCAATCCCTTATAAAGTGGCCCATCTTGCCACAATATAAGCACCCACCAATGTCACGAGGACATGGCTTTCCAGGGTGGTTCATACGACACCTTGGGCAGCTGAAGTTGGACTGCTGACCATTCGGAGTTGGGTTCTGTCTTGGCCTCACGACTTGTTGAGTGTTGTTCCCTCCTTGGAACTTCTTCTTTTGAAAGGGTTGTCGTGAACCCTGGCCACTTGGGAACGTCCTTTTACGATTCCCACCATTCACTATGGGCTTCTTTGCTATGATCACTTTAGATCGCGCCCAATCCTCTTGGATTTTTGAAGCCGCTGCTACCGCAGCCTGAAAGGTCGAAGGCATGCTTGTTATCACTCGAGATCGCAGCCCTTCGCGCAGACCATTCACATATTTGTCGGCCCTTTCTTGGTCTGTTTCGAACAATCGAGAGCAGTAACGCTCTAGATTCTGAAATTTGGTGGTATAGTCCATTAGACTCATACCGCCCTGTTCCAACTCCAGAAACTCCATCTTTTTCTTGTTTCTGGAATGCAACGGGAAGTAGTTATCCATAAAAGTCCTCCGAAAGTCAGTCCAAGGAATGACTTCGACTTGTGAGAACTGGATAAGTTTAGTGGTATCCCACCACTTCCGTGCATTGTCTTTCAACCGATACGTGCCAAAGTTAGTCTTCTTTTCCTCTGGTACTCCTAGTACTAAGAAGGCACGTTCTGTCTCTTCGATCCAACTCTCCGCGAGCTCAGGATCGGCTCTGCCAATGAAAACTGGCGGGTCAAGCTTGAGGAACTTCTCATAAGTCACTCCTCCCAGGTGCTCGTTTCGTGGTGCGACTGGTTCTGGCCTCGTTTCACGGATGGCTGTAACCAGGTTGTTGAGTGTCTCCAACAGGAATCCCTGCGTATGAGACTCCTCGCTTGGTATGGTTCTCCTTGTCGTAGGAGCCATTTATCTATGCACACACAAGCACTTGTTTTTAGTTTCTCAATGTATATATGGAAGTAAAAAGCTTTATTTACTTAATATACATCATATTTACACAAACATCGCCTTAAACAAAATGTCATGCCGCACTGGCAGACTTTAGGCGTTGAGAAACTATATACATGAGTCTACTGACTCCAAAGCATCACCAGTCTCTTTAAGACTTGGATTTCTTTGATGATGACGAACTCTAAAAGGTCCATCTATTGCCACATGACCTTGGAGCAGGCACTACTAGCTTTGGCTTGGGCGGCACTTCCGCACTAGAAAGCGAATATTGGGGATATATGAGGGACTCCAGTCCACTTTCCCAGTCAGCAAGATCAAGACTTTGGGAGTCTGGAATAATGATTGGCGAACAGAAAGAATCCCCTCTTTTGTTCCTGCCATTTAAGCTCGGCGTATGTGATGCCGGATGGTAGCTTGGCGAGTGATAGACCTCCGCATGGAAGTTCAAATCAAAATCCCTCAGCCTTGGTAATTCATCAGAAGATGTTGGGGTATGGTTGCTCCCAACACTAGAGTGATGCGGTCCACTGACACGCGAAGTCTCATCCTTGAGACCCTTTGATGCCCGCCGACCCATATCGGCGGTATATTTCCTTTGACATTCATTGGCGGAATGCCCATCCTCGCCACAGTATTGGCAGTCTTGGACTTCGTATGGGCATATCCACTCATCGTGCATGACCTTGCAACGATAGCAATATCCTCGGGAGTCATGAGTTGCCATCTATACAAAGATGCACCCAGATCAGAACAAAAGTATAAAAACATATACTTACAGTGCGATATCGTGACATGACGGATCTTGAACCAGGTTTCTCAGACACATGCTCTGATACCAATTCTGTAACGCCCCGGATTTCCAAAACAAAGCTAAGTTAAAATTTTCATGAATTTCTTTTTTTTTTTTTTTTTCTTTGCAGCGAAACTTACAAAAGCTTTTAGCAGCGGAATCAGACGATAATGAGTCGTCAGTTTTAGAAAACTCCGAGCACGTTGCAGGTATGTGGCCAAGCAACTCATTGACCACCAAAGTGTTCCATTTTATCGAAAACATATGTTTATTACAACACTACTGCTTAGGAAAGCAGTGTAGGTTCAATAAAAGGAAGCAGTACAACTCTGTCTAGAGAAACACTGGAACTCGATGCCGCCTTGCTCCGCATATCGCCACGCAGGTTCAACACCTGAAATCCCCATAAAACGGGGTCAGAACCACTGATGGTCTGGTAAGCATGCAATCATACATCCATTCAACTCAAGTACGATAATGACCACTCAGGGTCGCAATGCGCAATAACGACGCTCAAGCCTCCAAGACTTAGCGTATATCGCAAGAGCCTCCGTAGGGCTATGAGTTGAACATCCGCTCGAGTCCTCATGACTTAGAGCAAGCCTTTTCAGGGCTGTGATTTGAATAGCCGCTTAAGTCTCCACGACTTAGCCATGACCTCTTCCGGGTCTCAAAGTGATGTCTAGCTCAAGTCTTCATACTTGGCACATCCGTATCCCACGCATCTAAGGACAACTCCTCGAGCTTCGCTTAGTCGTGCGGATACAACACGGGTCTTTGCCCAGTCGGTCCAGTAGTATACCGAACATGACACCTTCACAAAGGTTATGCAGGACTGACTCAACACGTCATCCACTCATACATCCAAAGCATCGCTGAACCTAAGCTAATGCATTGTTTCGATAATTAACCGCTCCCGCCTTTGGTACGCAGGTAGAGCTATTGTCCGGGCATCAACGCGACGTTCTGGGGGTTGATTATTCTATGTATTTTAGATACCCCAGAGGCCTGTTGACCCTATCCATAGTAGGGCAGTGTGTTTCAACTGCGAGAATCCTACTAGGCCCATATTCGGATGCATCCTCTACTTGCAGTAGTTGGGTTCAATCCTTAGATCTTAAGGATAACCACGACCCCAAAACCCATGAGTGACTGAGGCCATCGTGGACTCTATCAGGTCCAAAGTAAAATACATGTCACTCAAGGTTGTACCATCACTGTCATTCCACAGTGAGCATAATTCCTGAAGGGGTCTGCCAGTCTTACAATTACTTGGACAGAATCTGCATGCCATTTAGGCAGCCCGTGCTTTCAGCACTACGGGAGTATGTACCCGACCCCATTCAGTCTTCCCCAACACAATCATTACTGAGGGGGTACCCCTAACACGATCTTCAACCGCGGGGTATGTGCGACCTTAAGTCTTATTCATATGCATGCAGAACACCGCTCTTCGGCACTTCGGCCACCACGAGCATCACACCTCTTTGGGTGGAAACAACACACTCTGGCTCTTCGGCCCTTACGAGTCTGGTTGTGTAACCGTTCTCAATGAGCATGCATATGACTCGATCTAAATAGATCGGCTACTCGGCGTATTTTTACGCAACGAGTCCAACCTAGCCAAGGCGCAACCTCTACTCTGGCTCAGCGGCCCTTACGAGCAAGGTGCCCTTGCAGGCACAAGGATACGAGCCGATCTGGCCTCGTTCCATCAACGGACATCATTATGCCGTTCCATTGGTTTCGGCAGCTCTTCTGCCGACCATTTCGTCAGCACCTCCCCTGCTCTACCGGCAGTGGTGCGACGAACCCTTCTACGTTGTAGAGGGCAAACCATGAACTGGGTAGCACTCTGCTATATGTCAGAGTATCCTGCTACGTTCTTTCTGAGCTATTCTTAGCTTCTTCAGAAATTTCAGCAGCACTTCCTCTCTTTTACGGAGAAAGCGTGCGTTTCTTTTATCCGTTTCAGCGGCATCTCCCCTCTTTGGTAGGAAATCGCCACGCTTAATTCGGGGAAATGGATGCGCACCGTTGTGCGTACTTTGCATCCATCAAGGTTGCAGGAACCCTTGGCCATAGCCAGGCCGTACGTAATTGACTTAGTCTTTACGTAAAGAGCATTTTGCCAAAAAGCGAAGCCTTTCCAATAGGGGCTTCATTCGTCAAGCAGAATCTTAAACGAGGAGCGGTCAAGGAATCGCATGGGCGATTTGGAGTTGATCTCCATTTGAACGCTCATTTATGCGCTATATATGTAGTATAAGCAGAAGCCTGTGCTTTATACAGCGGCGGCGTAAAGAAATGCATATACTATGGTTCAGGGTGTGTAACTGAACGAAATATTCTACATATATAACAAAGCAGAAGCCTTGGCATCGTTCGACGCGACGGCGTAAGTAAATACATTGCATAATCGGAAGTGCAGTAATCGGAAGTGCTTTAATCGGAAGTACAGAAAGCAGGGAGCCTTGGCATCATACGACGCGACGGCAAAGGTAAATTACATAGCCTGTGCGATATAAGACGCGTCGGCAGAATCAGCAGATATACACCTAGATCCGTATCCAACGATAGTTACGAGGCGAGCGGGTGAACACCGAAGTGTTCTGAAGGGCTCAACCAAGAACTAGGGCGAGATACCATTTTAAAAACGCATATACTGCGTGTTTGAACATAGATATATCCGACGATAGTTACGAGACGAGCGGGTGAACACCGAAGTGTCCAAAAAGGGCTCAATCAAGAACTAAAGCAAGATACTACTTCAGAAAGTATATTCTATATACAAACAATCAAATACTTGAGAGAGATGGATCAACGAAGCGA
The DNA here is from genome assembly GCF_984573655.1 of Nuphar pumila. NCBI lineage: Eukaryota > Viridiplantae > Streptophyta > Magnoliopsida > Nymphaeales > Nymphaeaceae > Nuphar > Nuphar pumila. The sequence continues at coordinate 132,065,466 of NC_143249.1, forward strand.
ACTTACTTCAAATCATGGAAGAAACGGCTCCGGGTTGCTTCTTTGGCTTCGAGCCTTCCTTCGAGAGGTCAGACTAAGTCAGATGAAGCTGACTTAGTTGAGAAAGAGGTAGAGTAGGTCAAGCTACTCAACCTAAGTGGTTTGAACCAAACAGGGTTCGATCCAAGTCAACTGGGTTCAGCAGGTTCGAACTCAGCTCAAGTAGGCTAAGTCTGGGTTCAGAAATCCAAACCAGAATCTGGACCAAAAAGGACTTTGACTTTGACTTTAAACCCAACTAGGTTCAAGTCAAGTCAACTGGGTTTGGACCAGGTCAAGTGGGTTCAGACCCAGGTCAGGTGGGTTAGGACCAGGTCAGGCAGGCTCAGGCTAAGTCAGGCAGGCTCAGACCAGGTCAGGTGGGCTCAGGTGGGCTAGGCTAGGTAGGGGAGGTTTAGGAGAGAGAGAGAAGGCAAGAGAGAGAGGGGGGGTCGAAATTATGAGAAGAGAGAGAGTGGGGAGGGCTATTTATAGCCCAAGCCCACCTCCTCTTGGGTTTTTCCATGCCCCTTTTACCCCTTGGCTTCTTTAAATTCCTGGAGGTTCCTTTTGAGGTGGGGCCCACAAGATATTTCCATAGGATATTTTGTGGGTCCCACAAGATATTTTCTGAGGAATATTTCTGTGGGTCCCACCAATATTTCTGTGGGTCCCGCAAGAATTTCGGGTTTCCGGCGATTTTTTTTCGAAAAATTCTGAGTACGTCATTTTCTTCGTATTGACGTAACTAAGAAAGTTGGCTCGTACGAATCTATTGATTTCGTTCAGATAGGAAGTTATGGCTTCCAGAGTGTTTGAGCATATATTCGTGTTTCGACGAATATCCTAAGTGTAACTGGCTCGCAGGAATTGATTCGTTTCGCATTCTGAGAAAAAATGCTATTTTTACCGGTAAATGCCTCATGAATTTTATTCAGATATTTTCTGAAAAATTGCGGGTCTTACAAATATGATGAAATCAAGTGTTATTCTATAAAAGATAAAAATCCTAAGTATTGTTCACATTTTGACTATGGCCATAAATGTGAATCATTTACTTAGAATTATTTACCTCTTTTAAAAATGGTGCATGTGCCATTTGTGTATCACCATTGTGGGTTTTTGAAATAAAAGTAAAAATGAGATAAAGCAAGCAATTATTAGAAATACATGCTCATGCATTCTATTCTAAACTAGAAAGTAAAGAATTCTCATTAATATCTAATTATTACAACCTTTAAATTGAAATCAAAATTAAAATCCCTATTCTTAAGAAGGAAAGCAGCATTTTTCACATATTTCCTGCAAAAACAGAGTTAGCACAAAGCAAAATGCAAAATATAGAAGCAAATGGAAGATATCATGCTAAAATCAATGTACATATGATCATGCTTATGGTAATAAAGAGATGGCTGTGGACTTGCCTAAGTGTGATGCATGTATTTAACGAAGAGATGCATGTACTCATGGAGAAATACCATATATATACCTAAGGGCAATGCTTAGGCCTAATGAGAAATGCACATGAACGGAGATGACAAAAGGGGAAGGTTCATATAGGATATGGGTGCTGTGAAGACAATGGTGGAGCACATGGGTATAGTGTTGTGGGAGTGAAGGAGATATGGATAATGGTGCTTAGTGTACAGCAGTGGGCGAATGGTAGGTGGATAGTGTAGTGGAGTGTTGTGGTGCAGAGCATAGGTGAAGTGTTGTGCCAATTGGTGCAAGGGGTGTGAAGCTGTGTTGAAGATGCTGCTGTACAAAGTGAAGAAGGTGGAGATGGTAGGTGTGAAGGGACTAGTGCACAGAGATGGAGTAGTGGTGCTAGTGTAGGTGTGTGGCTTGTATAGGAAATGATAGTGGCAATGTGCTGCTGTAGGGAGTGACGAGGCACTGTGCATAGGGAATATGAAAGGTGAAATGTGTTGAGTGAGATGAGATGTGATGGGAGCAAGTGATACATAAGGTGTAGCAGGGAAAATGCAAGTGTAATAGTATAGATGTAGCAAGTGGTGAAGTGAGGTGAGTGTGATGTGATGAGGTGAGAACGCAGATGCGATGTTAAGGGGAAAGTGATAGTGAAAAACCAAAGTGCAGATAAAATAGAGTGTGATGGGTGTAAGGTGTGGCAATGGGACAAAGATTTGTATCTATTCCTGGTAGGAGATCAGACAATGTGCCCAAGGATCAGACATATTTGCAGAAAGATTACTTGTAAAGAAGTTCCAGCTAAGCTTTCTACCAAAGATTGGTTGATGCAGAAGGTAATTCTAATGAGAAGATTGGAAAGTGCAATAGATTATGATGCAACAAAACAATATAAACAGAACAATGCTAACATATACAGAATGTGACAATGCAACATTGTTAATATAACAATGCTAACAAAAACCATGGCTAATCAAATGCTAGAATGCAGATGCTATACTTATGCAAATGTTATACTTATACATAACTTAAAGAAATAAATGTACAGGTAAATGCAAAGTGCTCTTTTTTTTTTTAATGCAGATGAAAAGGGGGATTAACATGCTGTGAATGCTTGTGAAGATTCAACAACTCATGGAAATGATGTTGCAAGGCCGATGGGATGGGATGGAACAAGTTGTAGCGAAAAGCATTGTAAGAAACAAAATCGCCGGCCTAGATTATGAAAACAGGAAACAGAGGACAAGGTGGATGATACCAGACTAATGTAGGACATGGTGCAGTGATGCTGCGCTTCAAATAGAATAGAATGCAACATATAACCGCATGAGGGAGCAAACAGTACAACTTGGATTGCTCGCATGTCATTTGGTCTGGGACCTTGAGCTCTAAAAGCAATGTGATACCATATTCTGAGTATGTCTCGTCAGCGATGCCCTTCTCAGACATACGACTCTTGCATTTGATACTTTCAGTTCAATTGTCATTTCAGGAAGAGCAAAACTGTCCGCAGTGGATACAACCATGTAACCTATCAGAGCAGTGACCAACCGATTAACTATGGTTGTGATATTCATTAATATATTGATAGCAATCGTTCCTCCTCTCTCTCCCAACGCAATGCTTCAAGTGTATTTGTGACCCTCAAACTTCTCCATGTCATGCATCTCAACGCCATTGTTTACATGCCCAAGCATATGGATGGGCACAAAAGAAAATACCATACACTGAATCTTCCCATCAACATGTGTAATAATGCAATTATCATCATTAATGAATCTTAATCTCTAGCATAGCATTAATTACAGAATGAGAGAGATGTAGATCTAATGCAATGCACAAGTGATGAAAATGCAGGGAATACGCAGATGCGAAAATGCAGATATGATTTCAATGAATGTGGAAACACATACACAGATGCAGTTAAAACTTAAAAAAGAAAAGGAAATCACACACAGATGGCATAATAAAGGAAAATGGCTTCATTTGTACACAAGTAATGGAGATACATTTCAAAATTGAGCTTCACAAATGCTGATGCTGAAGTGAGATGTGATTCATGGTAATAGAAGGATGTTGATGATGTGTGATGCAGAGTGAAGAAGGAAGAAATACACAGGGGATCAAAAATATAAACAGGCAATCAAAGTAAAAAGGATAATCAAAATGACAACAAGAAATCGACAACCAAAGAAAAAAAAATGCAAACCGAAAATCCAAGAGAAAGGAAATAAAAAAAAATGAAAAGCTAGACATGGGTTGGAATATACGAATGATGATGGGATTGAATTAAAACATAATGATACGATAATGGATTGCAAAATGCTGAATCTAATACGTGATGAACACAAATAAACCAAGGGAATTCAGTAATAAGTGGTAATAGTAAAAAAAAAGAAGAAATTGTTGGAACATGAATGTTTCGTTGATATTGCAATATGTAAGCCAACTCTCCTATATGCAGGTCGACATTACAAAGAAGGCTTGCTTATTACATAACGAAGAACAACTCAGAGGTTCGTGAAAACAAAAAAAAAAAGAATAAGAAAAGGAAATAAAAAAAGTGACACAGGGAAAGAAAATAGAGGGATTATGTAAGACCCACAATTTTTCAAACAACTTCTGAATAAAATTCATGAGGCATTTCCAGGTGAAAATAGCATTTATACTCAAAATACGAATCGAACTGATTCCTGCGAGCCAGATATACTTAAGATATTTGTATCTTCGTGAATATATGCTCAAACCGTTAGAGAGTCATAACTTCCTCCCTGAATAAAATCAAGAGATTTGTATGAGCCAAGTTTCTTAGTTACGTCAATACGAAGAGAATGACGTACTTAGATTTTTTTGGAAAAAAATCACCGAAAACCAAAAATTTTTGTGGGACCCACGAAAATATTGGTGGGACTCACAAAAATATTCCTCAGAAAATATATGGTGGGACCCACAAAATATCCCATGAAATTTTCATGTGAGCCCCACACCAAAAGGAACCTCTTGGAATTCTTCAGAAAGAAAGGGCAAGAAGGGGAAAGAAGCCTCTGGATTTTTTCTAGTTTTTTCTAGAAAAATCCAGAAGAAGAAGGGCTTGCTTAGGGTCTAAGCAAGCTTGGCTATAAATAGCCTTGCCCCCCTTTAGAAAACATCGCCAACCCCCCTTATAACTTCTCTCTCTCTCCTAAACCTCCCCTACCTAGCCTAGCTTGCCTGACTTGGTCCTAGCTCACCTGATCTGGTCCAAACCCAGTTGACTTGACTTAAACCTAGTTGGGTTTAAAGTCAAAGTCAAAGTCCTTTTTGGTCCTAAACCCTGGTTTGATTTTCTGAACCCAGACCCAGCCACCTTGGGTGAAGTCTGAACCTGCTGAACCCAGTTGACTTGGACCAAACCCAGTTTGGTTTAAACCACTTGGGTTGAGTAGCTTGACCTACTCTTTCTCTTTCTTAACTAGATCAACCTCATCTGACCTAGTATGACATCTCGAAGGAAGGTTCAAACCTTGTTTGAAGCAGTCGGAACGTTTCAGAGTCGTTTCTTCCACGATTTGAAGTAAGTTCACTTCGTTGATCATCTCTCTCAAGTATTTGCTTGTTTGTATATAGCATATACCTTCTGAAGTAGTATCTTACTTTAGTCCTTGGTTGAGCCTTCTAGGACACTTCGGTATTCATGCGCTCACCTTGTGACTATCGTCGGATATATATGTTTGAATGCGCAGTATATGCGTTCTTAAAAAATAGTATCTCACCTTAGTTTTTGGTTGAGCCCTCTAGAACACTTCGGTGTTCACGTGCTCGCCTTATAACTATCGTTGGATGTCGATTCTCGCATATATTGTCTTGAGATTATCGTTGTATCTTATATCGCCAAGGCTCCTGCTTAAATATAATTTACCATTCGCCATCGCGTCGTATGATGCCAAGGCTCTCTGCTTTCTATAATTTTCTATTATGCCTTTAAATTATGCATTTTGTCTTACGGTCGCGTCGAACGATATCAAGGCTTTCCTACTTTCTGCAAATATATATATATATATATATATATATATATATATATATATATATATATATATATATAGAATATTTCGTTCGATTACACACCCCGAACAATAAGTATATGTATTCCTTTACGCCGCCGGCATATAAAACACAAGCTTCTACTTATACTAAATATATGGCGCGTAAGTGAGCACCCAAATGAAGATCAACTCCAAATTGCCAATGTGATTCCATTTCCACTCCTCGATCAAGATTGTGCTTGACGAATGAAGCCTCTACTGAAAAGGCTTCGCTTTTGCGTAAAACTGCTTTTTCGTAAAGACTAAGTCATTTGCGTATGGCCTGACTATAGCCCAAGGTTCCAATCAACCTTGATGGATGCAAAGTATGCACAATGGTGCACATCCATTCCCGAGTTAAAGCATAGTGATTTCCCCGTCAAAGAGGAGAAGTGCTCCTGAAAATTCTGAAAAGATGTTCACCGAGCTTAAAATAAATACACGCTTCCTCAGTTAAAGAGAGGGAGTGCTGAAAAATTTCCTAAAGAAGCTCTGATGTCTATTTTGCAATCGTTGTAATTTTGAAAAGATTTGTATATGTAAAACATGTGAAAACCAGACATCAAATAATAAAAACCGGTTCTCACTAGTGGATGAGACCGGGTCGAACTCAAGGAACGAGAATATTTCGTATTCAAACACACAAATCTAAACTAATCTTTATTGTCATATTATTAAAATGTAAAATGTACGAGAAAAGTAAAAACAACTAACTATTACAACAAATGAATACCCTTCGCAGAGGGCGTAAAATGCAATATTTACAAACCCAATTAAATTCCTAATTCTAAACTAAAAAGTAAAACGAAGCTTCTACTCTTGCACCCTTCCCTGTCATGCAATCGCTTCTGCTACACTCTTGTGCTATCCTGCACAAATCAAATGAACACGAGCAGTACACAATAAAAGAATAAAACTATACTAAAAAAATTATAAAATCTAAATGACACTTCTAATTAAAAATTATTACTAACTACTAATTGACATGAATAAAAATGCTAATTATTACAAAGATACTAATCAAATCTAACTACTAACTAATTGATTAATCTAATTACTAACTATTAATGAACTAACAACTAACTATTGGTAGATTAAACCAAACAACTACAAGCTAATGAATTAATACTCTTTAAAACGAAGCATCAACAATTAAAACTCAACAATTCTCAGTGAAACTCAAATTTGCTCCAGCTAACACTTAATGAAAACATGCAATGAAGCTCATTGAAAATCAACAGTGAAATTCAGTAAAAATCAGTAGTTAAGAATCAATAAAAATATAAAGATCAACAATCAGTGAATCACATTGATCCGATCAACTGAAAATCACACCAAGAATCCAATTTATTTCGGAAAATAGTAACATTAATAGAAATAGTAGCTCAGCACTTAAACTGGATCCAGATATCCAGTTTAACCGATCCACAACATAATAACCAATAACCGAACTTCTGTTGTAGAGCACTCCAGAAGGCAATTTCACGGCAACTATGAGGTGTTGATCAACTTTAATACTTACTGATTAATTGTGGTTAACTTTGATCAAGAAAGATCAGAAAAATCTTAGTTAAATCAGTCCATTCACCAGAAATCAAGTACACGCACTGCCAAAACTCAACATTCACCTCAAGTCAACACTCTATTATTAACACTCTTGCCGGGAAATGCATAACTAGTCAATTTCACAATGGCTTAAAAAAATGAAAATGCTCTTCACGATGAAGTGAATCTGGCTTAAGCAAGAGATTCCAGCCAGTGACAGAGAGATCAAAGAGATTCCAATCGGCTGGAATTACTCCATTTCTCTGATTGATACAGGAAATCAATCCAGCCGATGGCTTTGGACACAATACTCGCCAGATTTTCAAATAATCCAGATCACCGCCAGAAAACAGTAATCAGCAGTCGATCAACACTCAGATAGATGATTATTGGAATTCAATCGATCGAAATTTCATTGATCTGCAATTAAACCAGACATTAACACATTTCTGACAAACTAGAATTGATTCAGACATCCGGTCGATCAAACTCCAGCAATCGATCATCGGAAAAACTCATTCAGGTTGGGCTTCACTCACCGGAAGTCAGATGATAATCAATCAGATTATCGATCAAGAATTATCTGGCTCAATTCAATGGGATCAGAACCTTACAGGATTTTTGCCAAATCGAAATCAATCCAAGCCTCCGATTGATTCTGGAAATCCGATTGACTTTGGGAATGAAACTTTCCAGACATCAGATTTCAGTCACGCCGATTAACAGAATTCTGAATAAAAAAAATATCGTCTTCTTATGATATTGATTCAGATATCCAGTTATCTATCTACGGTGGATCCAAAATGATTCAAACAAAGGATTCAAGCAAAAGATTATGGATAACAATAAGAAGCACAACCAGATTGCCGGTGGATTTCCATTTTCTGATGGATATCAGTTTAAATGCACAGTTAGATTGCTTGAAAAACAGAGTGATCGATCCAAATGATCGATCAATCTGTAAAGAAAATGAGAGTCAATCCAGACGATTGATTAAATTCTATATGCTTTATGCTGAAATTCGGCAACTGTAAACACAAATATGATTTCAATGTACACACTGCGATGCATGATATGAAAAAAAACAAACAGAAAATTCAGAATGAATTTATGAAGCACGATTTTTAATAAAAGAAAACTATTTGTAGAAATTTCAAATGCTAATACTGATACTTACATTCGATGAATTCAAAATGCAAACTAGAATTAAAATCAAACATTCTATCGGCTAATTATATGAAATCAGATTAAAGAAACAGAAAAATAAGAAGAAAAGAAAAAAAAATCAGAGAAGAAGAAGAAGAAGAAGAAGAAGAAGAAGAAGAAACTCACCGTAATTGGAGGGGTTAGAAGAGAGGTTGGAATCCTCTCTCTTGCTTCAGCCGTTGTCGGAATTCTCCACCGGAAAGAGGATGAGAAAAAGAGGTGAAAATAGGGAGAAGGAGAAAAAGAGGTAAGAATAGGTGGAGAAGAAGGGGAAGAAGAGAAGGCTTAGTCAAGAAAGAGAAGACAATTTGAAATTCCCCCTACGTATCATATTTATAATTTTGAAGTTTTGTCCATAAGTCCATCTTCTCCTTAAAATTGCATTTCAACTCTCTTCAAAAAGTTATTTGCAAAACAACTCAAAATGACTATGTTTTAGAAATTGTTAAACTAAGTCTATTTTAACTCTAATTTTTTTATGATTTTCAAAAACTAAACTACTACAATTATGTCAAACACTAAAATATACATTAAAATGTAAAATAACACTATTTTTCATGCATTTTCTATTCTTATATTATTTTAGCACATTTACTCGAAACAAACATAAAATTGGGTTTTTAAATCATTTTCTCATGAAATCATGCATATTTTTATATGAAATATCCCTAAAATATATGCATGATCAAATACCCCCATGCTTATGTTTTGCTAGTCCTCGAGCAAACTATACAAATGCACGAAATCCAAACTATCAACTAACTCACTTTCGTAGGAATCACGGTTGCATTTAGCTCATGTAACAAGCCCTTTCAACCCCTGGGTTATCCCAGTGGACGAGTAAGGTCTCGTGAGGGTTTGCAGTGATGCTACCCACAAATATCTTTGTCATGTATGCAAAATATTACACATCCTCATAAGTAGTGGGTAATTAAAGACTTTATTTTCACAAATATTTCCTGTTATTTCAAAATCACAATATAATTAGAATCTTTTATATACCACCACAGAAAAAGAATTTCTTGCACTTTTCTAAATATCAAAATTATTTATGTTTTATTCTTGGAAAATCCAATAAAAACAAGTTATTATTTACTTATCCTCACTCATATATTTTCTGCACAGGTTTTCTCAATCACACTTCTAAGTATTGAACGTTCCTTTCTTTTTAAGCTCTTTTCTTGATTTTTCATTTTTTCACGCTTTTTCTTTTTGCGTATTCATTCTTCTCTTATAGCTTGCGTGTGGTCTGCTTTTATGCCTTGTGCAATGTGAATATCTTCTATACTTTTTCAATACATACCAAAAGATATCAACTAAGACATAAAAGTGACTTCCTTCATTCACCTTTGCAACGTGAGAGTCAAACATTTCAACTTGTATCTGTTCTCAGCTACTTAAGATCACGAAGTTTTCCACTCTCCTTTTCGAAATGGAATTAAAAGTTTCAACTTACATCTAAGTTCCATCTACTAAGGCTTGTGAAATTATCCAAACAACCTAACGCATGCTTCTTTTTCACTTTTTGAGCTCTTTTTTTACGCTTTTGTTCATTTGCTTAGTTTTTCAAAAATAGAACTGTGCATATTCATATTTGCAATTCAAAATAAATTCTAACATGTATTTATCATCATTTCTTTGAAATCCGCATAAACAACCATAATTTTTAGATCCATGTCAGAAAAATTTTCGTGGGGCTTAAAAATCCTCTAAAAACATCAGATTTGAAATAACATTCATATAAGTTCAAACTCTTTCTTTAAAAATCTACTTTTCATGAGAGATGTGTAAACATGTGCAAGAACGTAAACAGAAATATCCAGGTGTGCAAACTACACCCTCCCCCATGCTTGAATGACACTGTCCCAGTGACACTCCCCCATGCTTATATGAAACTAAGTGAATGCACATGAGAGGAAATAAATGAGGGAAGAGAGTAGAAAACAACTTGTCATGAATTAAAAATGTACGTTCTATGAATGTAATGAATGCAATGTATACATGACAAAACATGAAACTCATAGAAAAAGATAGAAAACGAAAAATAAAACCAAATAAAATCTACAAATCCTAACAACAAATGTAATACTGTAGAAAATATGGGTTGCCTCCCATAAAGCGCTAAGTTTCACGTCCCTAGCCAGACGGATCCCTGGAAAAACCTTCATCGTCCATGAGATCAATGGACATGAAGTCAGGCTCAATCGGGCTCTATGAAGAAAAAAAGTGTCATCTGTGACACTGCGCACTGTGTTCCCATCCTGTCTACCTCTAAATGGCTCAAAGTGCCCGATCCAATTCAAATCACCTATCTGATTCTCAAGTAATTCTAGGTGATCCTCTTCTAGTGATTACTTATCCTCCTCCTGAGGTGGATCACTCAATAACCAAGCATATTCTGCTTCTACGAGGTCTTGAATGACATCAACCTCAAAAGAAGCCTCCTCAACAGCAGGCCCCATAGCAGCACGAAAAATGTTCAGCCGCATCTTCCTATTTCCGAATGACACGTCCATCACACCAGTGCGGCAATTAATGCACGCGTTGGCGGTAGCTAGGAAGGGGCAACCAAAAATAATAGGGGTCTGTTGTGGGCTATCAACTCCCTCCATATCTAATATCACAAAGTTGACACGGAAATAACAATCCTCCACCTTGACTAAAACATCTTCAAGTATCCCTCTTGGGACCTTAATCGATCTATCTGCAAGCTGAAGAGTCATAGGTGTAGGTTTCATCTCTTTCAATCCAAATTGGTCATAAAAGAAACCCGGCAAGATGTTAACACTTGCCCCAAGGTCGAGCAATGCACGCCCAACAATAATGTTTCCTATGACACATAATATGATAGGAGTCCCTGGGTCCTTGAGCTTAGGTGGGGGTTTGGTGTTGCAATACTGCGCTTACCTGCCCAGTCAAATAAATCTTTTTCTGCACATGCGACCTCGACTTCCTTTTCTGCGTACAAAGCTCTTTGAGGAACTTTGCATATGCAGGGACTTGCTGGATAGCATCTAGTAAGGGGAGGTTTATCTGAACGTGCTTAAATATCTCAAGCATCTCTTGCATGTTTACTCCGGACTTACCTAATGCTCTCGGTCTCTCTAATGCCTCAGGAAAGGGGGCTTTGGGAATGTAGGATGGTGAAGGCTTAGATGGAAGAACCTTCTCGCTTTCCTGAGGTAAAACATTAGGGACAGACTGCTTCTCACTTATCTTCTCTCTTTCTTCTACAGCCTCCCTCGCTTGGTATTGCTTCCCACTCCTAAGGGTTACTACTTGAGTCTGCTCTTGATGTGTATCTGTCAGATGCAAGCTACGCATGGGTTGCTTTCCCCTAGGGTTGACAATAGGCTGGCTAGGCAGTGTCCCCTCACTTCGCCTGCTAAGCGCCTCTGCGAGCTGCCCCATTTGAGTCTCTAATTTTGCAATAGACTGGGTATGTGAGCTCAAAGCTTGCAAAATTTTATCCTCAAAGGACTGACTATGCAAAGGCTCATGAGACTGGGGATGAGTGTGAACAGGTTGGGCTGGGGGATTACTGGATTTCTGAAATCCAGGCGCATAACCGCCTTGACTGGGTTGACTCTGGGAAGGGTTAGGGGGTTGGATTTGTGAGTTGCGCCATGAGAAATTGGGATGGTTTCGCCAGCCCGGGTTATAAGTGTTGGAAAACGGATTGGGTGCGGGCCTAGCAAAGTTTTGAGCCATCTGAGATTGCTCTTGGACAAACTCAGGGTACTGTGGCACAACTGGGCACTGGAAGACATGGTGTGCAGGACTTGCACACAACGCACACACCTGCATGGTCGGAGAGAGACCCAACAACAACTGATCTAATTTCTGGGACAGTTGGTCTACCTTGTTACTCAACTCAAGGTTCATCCCTAACTCGAAAATGCCTGCCTTCTTAATGCTATCTTGTGCAGGTGCAGCCCTATCGAACCGTGAGGCTGTCGCATGGTGCATCGAATTCTCGCTCAATGTCTCAAAAAGCGACCACGCTTCATCCTCACTTTTGAGCATAAATGTGCCCCCACACGCGGCATCCACCATTTGACGGTTCTTTTCAGTAAGACCGTCATAGAAATATTGCACCAGTTGCTAGCGAGGCACCTGGTGGTGGGGACACTTGCGGAGAAGATCTTTCAATCTCTCTCAAGACTCATGAAACTGTTCTCCCTCAATGTGGGAAAAACTGGTTATCGCTTTACAAAACTGGTTCGTCTTACCAATTGGGAAATATTTCTTTAAAAATTCTCTTTGCATATGTTTCCAAGTGGTAATTCAAACTGTATCTAATGATTTCAACCAACTCTTCGCTTTGTCCTTCAGAGAAAAGGAGAACAGGGTCAACCTCATCGCGTCGTCTCCAAAGTTGTTGATTCACACTATCGAGCAAATATCTAGAAATTCGTCAAGATGACGATATGGGTCTTCATTGCTAAGGCCATAAAATAAAGGTAGCATCTGGATCACACTGGCCTTTATCTCAAAATGGTTTGCTCCTATATCAGGTCTTGTAATGCAGGAGGCGGAAGTGTAAGTGTTGGGCATGAAATACTCCCTAAAAGGACGAGTAATTTGCTGATTCTTAGCCATGGTTGCAGATCTCTGGGCTCTCCTAATAAGGGACTCAGGGTCCTCAATCGGCTCTACCAGCTCGGGGTCTAGTGAGCGTCGCCCTTGCATACACCTCGAAGTAGACCGGTGTAGCACATGTCCTAACTTTGGGTTTTCTACCTAACGCACTAAGCGGTCAAACCACGCAAACCACAAAGCGAGTAGACTAAAAACAACAAAAACTAAACAAACACCATGCAGTTACACATAACAGAGATTATGCAAAAGAAATATGAAATCTATGTGTACGGTACCAATCGTACACATTCACCTCTAAGGGGATCCTAGTAGGTAGGCTGTGCAGAAAAGTAAGCTCGTTTCTACGATATGCACATACGTGGTTCTAAACCTAAATGCAAACAAACACTAGGCAATAAAGTGAATACTAATATTACGCCGTTCCCCGGCAACGGCGCCAAAATTTTGATGTCTATTTTGCAATCGTTGTAATTTTGAAAAGATTTTTATATGTAAAACATGTGAAAACCAGACATCAAATAATAAAAATCGGTTCTCACTAGTGGATGAGACCGGGTCGAACTCAGGGAACGGGAATATTTCGTATTCAAACACACAAATCTAAACTAATCTTTATTGTCGTATTATTAAAATGTAAAATGTACGAGAAAAGTAAAAACAACTAACTATTACAACAAATGAATACCCTTCGCAGAGGGCGTAAAATGCAATATTTACAAACCCAATTAAATTCCTAATTCTAAACTGAAAAGTAAAACGAAGCTTCTACTCTTGCACCCTTCCGTGTCATGCAATTGCTTCTGCTCCACTCTTGTGCTATCCTGCACAAATCAAATGAACACAAGCAGTACACAATAAAAGAATAAAACTATACTAAAAAATTTATAAAATATAAATGACACTTCTAATTAAAAATTATTACTAACTACTAATTGACATGAATAAAAATGCTAATTATTACAAAGATGCTAATCAAATCTAACTACTAACTAATTGATTAATCTAATTACTAACTATTAATGAACTAACAACTAACTATTGGTAGATTAAACCAAACAACTACAAGCTAATGAATTAATACTCTTTAAAACGAAGCATCAACAATTAAAACTCAACAATTCTCAGTGAAACTCAAATTTGCTCCAGCTAACACTTAATGAAAACATGCAATGAAGCTCATTGAAAATCAACAGTGAAATTCAGTAAAAATCAGTAGTTAAGAATCAGTAAAAATATAAAGATCAACAATCAGTGAATCACATTGATCCAATCAACTGAAAATCACACCAGGAATCCAATTTATTTCGAAAAATAGTAACATCAATAAAAATAGTAGCTCAACACTTAAACCTGATCCAGATATCCAGTTTAACCGATCCACAACATAATAACCAATAACCGAACTTCTGTTGTAGAGCACTCCACAAGGCAATTTCATGGCAACTATGAGGTGCCGATCAACTTTAATACTTACTGATTAATTGTGGTTAACTTTGATGAAGAGAGATCAAAAAAATCTTATTTAACTCAGTCCATTCACCAGAAATCAAGTACACGCACTGCCAAAACTTAGCATTCACCTGAAGTCAACACTCCAATATTAATACTCTCGCCGGGAAATGCATAACTAGTGAATTTCACGATGGCTTAAAAAAATGAAAATGCTCTTCACGATGAAGTGAATCTGGCTTAAGCAAGAGATTCCAGCCAGTGACACAGAGATCAAAGAGATTCCAATCGGCTGGAATTACTCCATTTCTCTGATTGATACAGGAAATCAATCCAGCCGATGGCTTTGGACACAATACTCGCCAGATTTTCAAATAATCCAGATCACCGCCGAAAAACAGTAATCAGCAGTCGATCAACACTCAGATAGATGATTATTGGAATTCAATCGATCGAAATTCCATTGATCTGCAATTAAACCAGACATTAGCACATTTCTGACAAACTAGAATTGTTTCAGACATCCGGTCGATCAAACTCCAGCAATCGATCACCGGAAAAACTTATTCAGGCTGGGCTTCACTCACCGGAAGTCAGATGATAATCAATCGGATTATCGATCAAGAATTATCTGGCTCAATTCAATGAGATCAGAACCTTACAGGATTTTTGCCAAATCGAAATCAATCCAAGCCTCCAATTGATTCTGGAAATCTGATTGACTTTGGGAATGAAACTTTCCGGACATCAGATTTCAGTCACGCCAATTAACAGAATTCTGAATCAAAAAAATATCGTCTTCTTATGATATTGATTCAGATATCCAGTTATCTGTCTATGGTGGATCCAAAATGATTCAAACAAAAGATTCAAGCAAAAGATTCAAGCAAAAGATTATGGATATCAATGAGAAGCACAACCAGATTGCCAGTGGATTTCCATTTTCTGATGGATATCAGTTTAAATGCATAGTTAGATTGCTTGAAAAACAGAGTGATCGATCCAGATGATCGATCAATCTGTAAAGAAAATGAGAGTCAATCCAGACGATTGATTAAATTCTATATGCTTTATGCTGAAATCCGGCAACTGTAAACACAGATATGATTTTAATGTACACACTGCGATGCATGATATGAAAAAAAATAAACAGAAAATTCAGAATGAATTTATGAAGCACGATTTTTAATAAAAGAAAACTATATGTATAAATTTCAAATGCTAATACTGATACTTACATTCGATGAATTCAAAATGCAAACTAGAATTAAAATCAAACATTCTATCGGCTAATTATATGAAATCAAATTAAAGAAACAGAAAAATAAGAAGAAAAGAAAAGAAAAGAAATCAGAGAAGAAGAAGAAACTCACCGTAATTGGAGGGGTTAGAAGAGAGGTTGGAATCCTCTCTCTTGCTTCAGCCGTTGTCGGAATTCTCCACCGGAAAGAGGATGAGAAAAAGAGGGGAAAATAGGGAGAAGGAGAAAAAGAGGTAAGAATAGGTGGAGAAGATGGGGAAGAAGAGAAGGCTTAGTCAAGAAAGAGAAGACAATTTGAAATTCTCCCTACGTATCACATTTATAATTTTGAAGTTTTGTCCATAAGTCCATCTTCTTTTTAAAATTGCATTTCAACTCTCTTCAAAAAGTTATTTGCAAAACAACTCAAAATGACTATGTTTTAGAAATTGTAAAAGTAAGTCTATTTTAACTCTAATTTTTTTTATGATTTTCAAAAACTAAACTACTACAATTATGTCAAACACTAAAATATACATTAAAATGTAAAATAACACTATTTTTCATGCATTTTCTATTCTTATATTATTGTAGCACATTTACTCGAAACTAACATAAATTTTGGTTTTTAAATCATTTTCTCATAAAATCATGCATATTTTTATATGAAATATCCCTAAAATATATGCATGATCAAGCTCGATCAAGCTCAAAATGAGCAGAGCATGTTACTCCATCTTACAAAGGAGGTGTTGTCCATATGCCCTCAGTACTTTGTATAACGTAGAAAGGTTCATCGCACTCCTACTGTTGAAGCAGGAAAAGTGTTGGCGAAATGGTTGGCAAAAGAGTTGCCAGAACCAATTGAATGACACGAAGATGCTCTATTGTTGGAACGATGCCAGAATGGCTCGACTTCTTGTTGCCTGTAAGGGCACCTTACTCGTAAGGGTCGTTGCGCCAGAGTAGAGCTTGCGCTTTGACAAGGCTAAGTGCTCGTTGCGATGATATACGTCGAGCAATCGATCCATTGAGATCGTGTCATATGTATGCTCATTGTGAGACTGATATACAACTAGACTCGTAAGGGCCGCAGAGCCAGAGTACGTTGTCCATCTGGAAGAGGTCAAATGCTTGTGATGGTCGCAGTGCTGAGAGCAGAGTCAAGCATGCATATGAATAAAATGAAAAGACCCCGCGGTTGATGACCGTTTTAGGGGCACACTGAACGGAGTTGGGTAAATCTTCTCAACGGCTTCCTTATAGGCATGCATTAAGTAGCTTGTCAGACTGGCAGACCCCTTTAGAATTTCTCACTAAGGAAGACGGTGATGGTGCAGCCTTGAGTGACATATATTACCCTCAAACCTGATAGAGTTCATGATGGCCTCCGTCACAGAGAGGTATGGAGGTCGTGATTGTCCTACAATATCTAAGGATTGAACCCAACTACTGCAGTAGCCGGATGCATTCGAATACCTAGTAGGGACTTCTTTTGATATGATTGTACCGTCCTACTAGAAGGATGAGGTCAACAGGCCTCTGGGGTATCTAAAAATACATAGAATAATCAACCCCCAGATCGTCGCATTGATGCTCAGATATACCTCCCTTAAGCCCAAGGAAAGGGGTTAATTATCGAAACAAAACATTAGCTTAGGTTCAGGGATGCTTGAATGTATGAGTGGATGGACGTTGTTGAGTTAATCCTGCATAACCTTTGTGAAGGTATCATGATCGGTATACGACTGGACCGATTGGGCAAAGACCCATGTTGTATCCGTACGACTAAGCGAAGCTCGAGGAGCTGTCCTTAGACTCGTGGGATACGAATGTGCCAAGTATAAAGACTTGAGCTAGGCATCCCTTCGAGACCAGAAGAGGTCAATGCTAAGTCATGGAGACTTGAGCGAGAGATTCAAATCACAGCTCTGAAGAGGCTTGCGCTAAGTCATGAAGACTTGAGCGAGATGTTCAACTCATAGCCCAAAGGAGGCTCTTGCGATATACGCTAAGTCATGGAGACTTGAGCGTCGTTATTGCAAAATGTGACCCTGTGTGGTCAACGCATTTACTTGAGTTGAATGGATGCATGATTACTTGCTTACGAGACCATCAGTGGTTCTGACCCCATTTAATGGGGATTTCAGGTGTTGGACTTGCGTTGCGATATGCGAAACAAGGCGGCATCGAGTTCCAGGGTTTCTCTAGACAAAGTTGGACTATTTTTTTTTATTGAACCTATACTGCTTTTCCAAGTAGTGATGTTGTAATAAACATATGGTTTTCGATAAAATGGAACACTTTGGTGGTCAATGAGTTGTTTGGCCACATACTTGTAATGTGCCTGGAGTTTTCTAAAACTGACGACTTATTATCGTCTGATTCCGTGGCTAAAAGCTTTTCTAAGTTTGGCTGCAAAGAAAAAAAAAAATCATGAAAATTTTTAACTTAGCTTTATTTTGGAAATCCGGGGCATTACAAAATTGGTATCAGAGACTGTGTCTGAAAAACCTGGTTCAAAATCCATCTTGTTTGCGGTATCGCACTGTAAGTATAAATTTTATACTTTTTCTAATTTGGGTGCATCTTTGTATAGATGTCAACTCACGACTCACGCGGATACTGCTATCGTTGCGAGATCATGCACGATGAGTGGGTATGTCTGTTGGAAGTCCAAGACTGCCAGTATTATGGCGAAGATGGGCATTTCGCCAACAAATGCCAAAGGAGGTATACCGTCGATATGGGTCGGCGAGAGTCGCTTGGTCTCAGGGACGAGACCTCGCTCATTAGTGGATCACATCACACAAGTGTTGGGAGTAACTATACCCCATCGACTTCAGATGAATTGCCACATCTGGTGTACTTTGATTTGAACTTCCTTGCGGAATTCAATCGCTTGCAAGGCTATCAAAAGGCATCACATACACCTAGCTTGCACAGTAGGGATGAGGGATACAATAACTCCTTCTATAATCCCATTATGATTTCGGATTTCCCGAGTCATAGTGCTATTGTATGGGGGAATGGAGCGGCATCACAAACGCCGAGCATGGATGGCCAAGGAGAGAGATACAACCCTTATTATCCCATTATGATCTTGGACTCCCCGAGTCATGATGCCACTGTATGGGAAAGTGGACCGGCATCACTGATCTATCCACAAGATTCGTTCGAGAGTGCGAAAGTGCCACCCGAGCCAACTTCAACTATGCCTAAGCCAAGGCGATGTGGCAGTCGATGATATTTTGGGTTGTTTTCATCGAAAAAGAAATCTAGTTCTTAGAAACTGGTTGTGTTTTAGAGTCAATAGACTCATGTATATAGTTTCTCACCGCCTATGTTCGCCAGAGTGGCGTGACGCTTGTATATAATGGCGATGCTTGTGTAATAGACTGTATATAAGTAAAATAAAGTTTTACTTCTCTATATACATCGAGAAACTAAAACACGTGCTTGAGTGTGAATAAATAAATGGCTCCTACGACAAGGAGAACCATGCCGAGCGAGAAGTCCCATACACAAGGATTCCTGCTAGAGACACTTAACAACCTGGTGATAGTCATCTATAAAATGAGGCCAGAACCAGTTACTCCTCGAAACAAGAACCTTGGAGAAATAACTTATGAGAAGTTCCTCAAGCTTGATCCATCGGTTTTCATTGGCAGTGCCGATCCAGAGGTTGGCATCTGCTACGACATTTGCCTTTTCAAGGTGATAGGAAAGCTTGAATTCGTAGTCTTTGAGGAATTTCAGCCATTGTCCTTGCCGCATATTAAGTTCTTTTTAAGAAAAGAGGTATTTCAAGCTTTTATGGTCTGACATGACCTCAAATTTCTCTCCATATAGGTAGTGTCGCCAAATTTTAAGTGCGAACACCACTTGTAAATAAGGATTTACAAGATAATATCCACAAAAGAAGCAAAACTATACAAGCAATGATGTATAAAATCAACATTCCCTAAAAGGTGACTCTAAATGCAATATTTGAAAAGGCTTGTAGGACCTTAATCCTAACTCTAGGGTTTAGGTCATCTGATTCTGATCAATATCTTTGGTTCTAAGGTAATGGTTTCCCAACATCCTTGAGTGCCTACCGATATACTTCGGACTATGGCCCTTAGTACGTGGCAGAGGGGTGTTAACTCAAATAAGTGGTCCAGTTGTGAGGCTCTCTCCTGAACTATGGTTCAATGAGACAGCCCAGCAATGTGAAGACCGAGACAATATAGGTGGGGATGTTGTTGAAAACATGCTTAACATGCAAGAAATTAGATGGTTCTAATGCAAAGTCCTAAAGAGATAGAATTTGAAATCATAAAGAAGCATACACTTGCATACATTGTTTTCATTCAATCCCTAAATTGAGGAGTGTTGTATTTCAGGCTTAAGTCTAAGTGAGCTTGAATAAATCTCCTTAATATGGTCCTACCAAACCATACTTAAATCCTATATGTATTATGTCAGCTGGGACAGAGTCTAGGCTCCTAAGGTTGGCATGGAAATGAAGTTGACATTTGTAGAATAATGACTTAGACAAAATCAAAGCAAAGCAAAGGCATAAATTCGACCGAACAAAGACGAGTCCCATCACGGTCGCCACTTCTGTGATCGTTGCAAAAAATTTTCTTGTCCTTTTTCTATCCTTTTTTTTCTTTCTGCCCTTTTTCCTTTTTTGAAGGAGAAAAAGAAAGAAAGAAGAGAGAAGAGAAAGAAAGAAAGAAAAGAAACTCTTTTGCAAGGTCTCACTTGACCTTTATTTGAAAAAGATTTAGAAAATCTACTCGCCTCCGTTTTTGAAATATTTGCAGGAAAATGATGGAGAGACGGGATTCGCTCGTCGGTACGAGGTTCAACCGTTTTTAGCACTTTTACCAGAGGTAATTGAACCAAGGATCAAATTAATGCCTTTTGCTTTGCCTAAATTTGTCTAAATGATTATTCAAAATCCTAGATGCACATTGAATCATGCTTGTGCTTATGAAGATGCAAACATGTATGCCTTTGGAAAAATGCTTTAGAAATTTTTGATTTTTCCAAGTGATTTTGAAATAAGTTTGAAAACATCTTTGAAGAAATGGTGCAAAAAAGTTGAATTTGATTTGGAAAAACTGAAATTTGAATCTGAACTTGGAATTTGAAATGAGAAAAAGGAGATTTT
This sequence comes from Nuphar pumila, assembly GCF_984573655.1. Taxonomy (NCBI): domain Eukaryota; kingdom Viridiplantae; phylum Streptophyta; class Magnoliopsida; order Nymphaeales; family Nymphaeaceae; genus Nuphar; species Nuphar pumila. The sequence goes on from NC_143249.1 coordinate 132,086,182, forward strand.
GAAAAGAAAACCTGGAATTCTGAAGTTAAAATCCTAACTGAGATCAAAGATTTGAAAATTTTGAATTGAAGAAAGAAAGATTTGAAATTGAAAATAAAATTTGGAAAAATAAGGGTTGAACTTGGAATTAATACTGAAATTTGAGATTTAAACTTTGAAATGAAATTAAAAATTGGAAATTGAAAATTAGAATTTAAAAATAGAATTTGAAATCAGAATGGAATTTCAAAGTTGAATTAAACTTTGAAATTGGAATATTGAATTGATTTTGAAATTGAATTTTGAACTTAGAAATGAATTTGGAAATTGAAATTTGAATTTAGACTTTGAAATTTAAGATTGAAATTGAATTGAGAATATAATTTTGACTTTTAAATCAAGAGGGAATTTGAAAGTTGGAATTTGAAATAAGATGGAACTTGAGAATAAAAGGATAAATCTGAATTTTCAAATGGAAGTTTGAAAATGTTTTTGAATTTAGAAAAATAAAAACTAAGTTTTTGAAGGTTTATTTCAAAATTACTTGGATTTTGGAAGATGATTTGAAACAACATGAAAAAAAAGAATGCAATTCTATCCTAAATGATGAACACTTTAAAATTTATTTAAAGATTGGGATTTTAAAAGCATATTTCATTCTTTAGGAGAATTGAAATAAGATTAAATTATAATACATTCATGACTATGGTCACAAACATATTATAATCTAATCTATATTTAAATTCTAATAAAGAATAAAATAAATTTTTGTGCCTTTATAGGATTTAAAATGAAATTAACTTTTAATATATCCATGACTATGGCCATAAATATATCTTAAGTTAATTCACATATTAAATTCTGATAAAGGAAGAGAATAATATTTCAGGAAAATATAATGAAATCAAGTGTTATTCTATAAAAGATAAAAATCCTAAGTATTGTTCATATTTTGACTATGGTCATAAATGTGAATCATTTACTTGAAATTATTTACCTCTTATTAGAATGGTGCACATGCCATTCATATTTCAACATTGTGGATTTTTGAAATAAAAGTAAAAATGAGATGAAACAAGCAATTATGAGAAATACATGCTCATATATTCTATTCTAAATTGAAAAGTAAAGAATTCTCATTAATATCTAATTATTACAACCTTTAAATTGAAATCAAAATTAAAATCCCTAATCTTAAGAAGGAAAGTAGCATTTTTCACCTATTTCTTGCAAAAACAGAGTTAGCACAAAGCAAAATGCAAAATATAGAAGCAAATGGAACATATTATGCTAAAACTAATGTACATATGATCATGCTTATGCTAATGAAGAGATGCCTGTGGACTTGCCTAAGTGTGATGCATGTATTTAACGAAGAGATGCATGTACTCTTGGAGAAATACCATATATATACCTAAGGGCAATGCTTAGGTCTAATGAGAAATGCACATGTACTGATATAACAAAAGGGGAAGGTGCATATAGGATGTGGGTGCTGTGAAGACAATGCTGGAGTACATGGGTATAGTGTTGTGGGAGTGAAGGAGATATGGATAATGTTGCTTAGTGTATAGCAAGGGGAGAATGTTAGGTCGATAGTGTAGTGGAGTGTTGTGGTGCAGAGCATAGGTGAAGTGTTGTGCCTATTGGTGCAAGGGGTGTGAAGCTATGTTGAAGATGCTGCTGTAGGAAGTGAATAAGGTGGAGATGGTAGGTGTGAAGGGACTAGTGCACAAGGATGGAGTAGTGATGCTAGTGTAGGTGTGTGGCTTGTATGGCAAATGATAGAGGCAATGCGATGCAGTAGGGAGTGAGGAGGTGTTGTGCATATGTTGTGCACAAGAAATATGAAAGGTAAAAGGTGTTGAGTGAGATGAGATTCAATGGGAGCAAGTGATACAGAAGGTGTAGCAGGGAAAGTACAAGTGTAACAGTATAGATGCAGCAAATGGTGAAGTGTGGTGAGTGTGATGTGATGAGGTGAGAACGCAGATGCGATGTTAAGGGAAAAGTGACAGTGAAAAACCAAAGTGTAGATAAAATAGAGTGTGCTGGGTGTAAGGTGTGGCAATGGGACAAAGAATTGTATCTATTCCTGGTAAGAGATCAGAGAATGTGCCCAAGGATCAAACATATTTGCAGAAAGATTACTTGTAAAGAAGTTCCAGCTAAGCTTTCTACCAAAGATTGGTCGATGCAGAAGGTAATTCTAATGAGAAGATTGGAAAGTGCAACAAATTATGATGCAACAAAACAATATAAATAGAACAATGCTAACATATACAGAATGTGACGATGCAACAATGTTAATATAACAATGCTAACAAAAACCATGGCTAATCAAATGCTAGAATGCAGATGCTATACTTATGCAAATGTTATACTTATACATAACTTAAAGAAATAAATGTACAGGTAAATGCAAAGTGCTCTTTTTTTTTTGATGCAGATGAAAAGGGGATTAACATGCTGTGAATGCTTGTGAAGATTCAACAACTCATGGAAATGATGCTGCAAGGCCAATGGGATGGGATCGAACAAGTTGTAGTGAAAAGCATTGTAAGAAACAAAATCGCCGGCCTAGATTAGGAAAACAGGAAACAGAAGACAAGGTGGATGATACCGAACTAATGTAGAACATGGTGCAGTGATGCTGCGCTGCAAATAGAATAGAATGTGACATATAACCACATGAGGGAGCAAACAGTTCAACTTGGATTGCTTGCATGTCATTTGGTCCGGGACCTTGAGCTCTAAAAGCAATGTGATACCATCTTTTGAGTATGTCTCATCAGCGATGCCCTTCTCAGACATACGACTCTTGCATTTGATACTTTGAGTTCAATTGTCATTTCAGGAAGAGCAAAACTGTCAGCAATGGATACAACCATGTAACCTATCAGGGCAGTGACCAACCAATTAACTGTGGTTGTGATATTCATTAATATACCAATAGCAATAGTTCCGCCTCTCTCTCCCAGCGCAATGCTTCAAGTGTATTTGTGACCCTCAAACTTCTCCATGTCATGCATCTCGACACCATTGTTTACTTGCCCAAGCATATGGATGGGCACAAAAGAAAATACCATACACTGAATCTTCCCATCAATCATGTGTAGTAACGTAATTATCGTCATTAATGAATCTTAATCTATAGCATAGCATTAGTTACAGAATGAGAGAGATGCAGATTTAATGCAATGCACAAGTGATGAAAATGCAGGGAATACGCAGATGCGAAAATGCAGATATGATTTAAATGAATGTGGAAACACATACACAGATGAGGTTAAAACTTAAAAAATAAAAGGAAATCACACACAGATGGCATAATAAAGGAGAATGGCAGACATGGCTTCATTTGTACAGATGCAATGAAGATACATTTCAAAATTGAGCTTCACAAATGCTAATGCTGAAGTGAGATGTGATTAACGGTAATAGAAGGATGTTGATGATGTGTGATGTAGAGTGAAGAAGGAAGAAATACATAGGGGATCGAAAATATAAATAGACAATCAAAGTAAAAAGGATAATCAAAATGACAAGAAATCGATAACCAAAGAAAAAAAAATGCAAACCGAAAATCCAAGAGAAAGGAAATAAAAAAAATGTAAAACTAGACATGGGTTTAAATATACAGGATGATGATGGGATTGAATTAAAACAGAATGATACAATAATGGATTGCAAAATGCTGAATCTAATATGCGATGAACACAAATAAACCAAGGGAATTCGGTAATAAGTGGTAATAGTAAAAAAAAAAAAAATTTGTTGGAACATGAATGTTCTGTTGATATTGCCATATGTAAGCCGACTTTGCTATACGCAGGTCGACATTACAAAGAAGGCTTTCTTATTACATAATGAATAAAAACTCAGAGGTTCGTGAACACAAAAAAAAAAGAAAAAGAAAAAAAGGAAATAAGAAAAGCGATAGAGGGAAAGAAAATAGAGGGATTACTTACAATGAGTTTGAGAAAATGAGAGGAAAGGCTTCTCTCCTTGTGTTTCTACTGGGTAGAATTTTTTCAGTCGATCAAACCAGAAGGAAGATGAGAGAAAGGAAAAGAAGCAAAGAAGGAGGAAAGGGGGAAGGGAGAAGAAGGAGAAAAATGATGATTCAGATCAATGGTGGGGTGAGAGGTGATTAGAGGCAATGGAGGGGTGAAGAGGCGATCAGGAAGAAGGATCGAAATGGTATGGTGAAAATGGATGAAGGAGAAGAGGACCCTTTGGCTTGTTTTTATAACGGAAGAACGTTAGAGGCTTTTTCAAAGGAGGTCCCTCCTTATTTTGCATATTTTCAAAAGGAAGACTTTATCATAAAGTTTTTTTTTAAAAAAAAAGAGGATAAAGGCAATTTTTCTGAAATTCTTTTTCTTTTACATTTTTGAAGGAGATTTTTAAGAAAATATAAGGAAAATACAAAGATTTTAAAGTATGGGATCCAAACGAGGTTTTTGGAGTATTTTTATAAAATATTTATTTTGGAAATTGAGGTTTTTACAAAAGAAGATTTTATGAAAATACAAGGATAAATTTCAGAAATTGGGTTTCAAAACGGGTCTGGATCCAATATTTTGAGAAAATATTGAGTTTGGATCTCGAGTTGAGATTGGATCCAGATAAAATATCTGAGACAATACAAAGAATTGATTTTTTGAAAAATAGAAGATCCGGGCTCAGAATCGGATTCGAATATCAGATCTGGGTCGAAGATTGGGTTAAATATAGAATTTGAATTTGGATTCCAGTGAATCCGAGAAATGAATAGAATTTTGATCAGAAATTGACCTAATTTATTCAGAAGATGGGGCCAGGGGCAAAAAGGGGATTTTTGAATTTTTTGGAAAATTTGGGGTGTTCACAAACCCTTAACCTAAAAGGGACGATACCTCATAGAGCGAGGTTCAGGCTTAACCCTTAACCCTTAACCTGAAAGGGACGATACCTCATGGAGCGAGGTTCAGGCTTAACCCCTTAACCTGAAATGGATGATACCTCATGGAGCGAGGCTTAGGCTTAACCCTTAACCTGAAAGGGACGATACCTCATGGAGCGAGGTTCAGGCTTAACCCTTAACCTGAAAGGGATGATTCCTCATGGAGCGAGGTTCAGGCTTAACCCTTAACCTGAAAGGGATGATACCTCATGGAGCAAGGTTCATGCTTAACCCTTAACCTGAAAGGGACGACACCTCGTGGAGCAAGGTTCAGGCTTATCCCTTAACCTAAAAGGGATGATACCTCATGGAGCGAGGTTCAGGCTTAACCCTTAACCTGAAAGGGACGATACCTTGTGGAGCGAGGTTCAGGCTTAACCCTTAACCTGAAAGGGATGACACCTCATGGAGCGAGGTTCAGGCTTAACCCTTAACCTGAAAGGGACGATACCTCATAGAGTGAGGTTCAGGCTTAACCCTTAACCTGAAAGGTATGATACCTCGTGGAGCGAGGTTCAGGCTTAACCCTTAACCTGAAAGGGATGACACCTCGTGGAGCGAGGTTCAGGCTTAACCCTTAACCTAAAAGGGACGATACCTCATGGAGCGAGGTTCAGGCTTAACCCTTAACCTGAAAGGGACGATACCTTGTGGAGCGAGGTTCAGGCTTAACCCTTAACCTGAAAGGGATGACACCTCATGGAGCGAGGTTCAGGCTTAACCCTTAACCTGAAAGGGACGATACCTCATAGAGCGAGGTTCAGGCTTAACCCTTAACCTGAAAGGTATGATACCTCATGGAGCGAGGCTCAGGCTTAACCCTTAACCTGAAAGGGATGACACCTCGTGGAGCGAGGTTCAGGCTTAACCCTTAACCTGAAAGGGACGATACCTCATGGAGCGAGGTTCAGGCTTAACCTTTAACCTGAAAGGGACGATACCTCAAGCAGTGAGGTTCAGGCTTAACCCTTAACCTGAAAGGGGAGATGAAATCCTCGAAAGAAGAAACCATGACAGGGCCTTCGGATTTTGCATAATAAATCTGAGAGGGGTTTGCAAAAGGATAAAATGGGGTTCCCTAAAACTTGAAAAGGGGTTGATTGTGGGTGTCTCAATGCTGAGACTGAAAATAGCTTTTAAAACAGATGAGCTTTTGCAGAAACAATTCAGGTTTAACCCTTAACCTGAATGGGATGACACCTCGTGGAGCGATGTTCAGGCTTAACCCTTAACCTGAAAAGGGCGATGGAATCCTCAAAAGAAGAAACCATGATAGAGCCTTCGAATTTCGCACAATAAATCCGAGAGAGGTTTGCAAAAGGATAAAATGGGGTTCTCTAAAGCTTGAAAAGGGGTTGATTGCGGCGTCTCATTGCTGAGACTGAAAATAGCTTTTAAAACAAATGACCTTTTATAGAAACAATTCAAGTTTAACCCTTACCCTGAACGGGAACTGTCTATGGCAGGACTGTGGGGAACACATGGAAGTGTGCGAATCTGAGAGCCCAGACACTCAGATCAAAAGAGAAGGGAAGGACCTTGACAAATCTTGTTATCAAATCCTAATGAGGGACAACGCCAGGATATATCAAAATGGACATCAAGTTCTTGCTTCATGTCGGGATAGCCAAAAAAATATTGCCAATAAGATTCAAAAATTGTAGTTGATTAAAAAATGATTAAAATGTGCACGTTCAGTGCGAAAAATATTACCGTTTTCTACCTAGAGTATTACTTCCAATTGGGCTAACTACGTAGAATCAAGAATCAAATTCAAATTTGTTGTTGTTGAGTTTTCTTCAAGGAAGCTATCTATTTTCTTGATATGAAAAAAGAGGAAATATTCTTAGTTTCATAAAAGCGATTGAATGAAGAGATATTGATAGAAGAATTTCACATAGATAAAAATGATTCTTGACAGTTTTAGCAATTTGATATCTGAGTTTTATCTATGATGATCTTTTGGCACTCTTTTTGAGATATTGAGCTTTTCTCGGGTTTTGGAGAGAAGTTTATTACATCATCCTTCATTTTGGAGACGTCCTGATTTTTCTTCTTTTCAAGAAGGGTGAGTCACAAACTCCTTCAACTTGAAGATATTCTGATCCTTCTTTGTCTCATGAATTATACCAATGGTATGGTCTCTTAGGTTGAGAATCTCTCGATGATAACAAAAACCAAATATCTTTTAGGGTTTGTCGGGAGGTCCATCACATCCGTCTTCAACTTGGCTATGATCTGAACTTTCCCTGGAAGAATCCATCACATGCTCCTTCATCTTGGAGATGATCCAAATCTTCTTTAGCCCCCGGGGGTCTAACTCATCCACTAGTTTTCAACTTGACGATGATTGAGAGATCCCTTTTGCAGATATTTGATTGTAGCTTGAATGACTGAGGAGATATGGATTGAGTGAATTCTTTTTATCGCTCAGGATATTTTCGCTACCTTACTACCAAAAAAATGGTCTTTAAGAATGTGCTATAGCTATGATAAATATCGGTTCACTTATGGCTTTTCAACATCATTGGATTTTCTTTTACTGGTCATATCGATGATTTTTCTTTCATCATCTTGGTTGATCAACAGAAAAAGCTTGAATTTTATTCTTTCCTCGCAAAAGCTTCGCTTTTTTAGAGGAAATATTGAAGGTAGTTTGAGATAAAAATTTATGCAATAAAATTTTGAGATCAACAATTGTTTTTGTGACAAATTGGCAAAATATTCTTGAAATCCTTGGTGAAAGAAATTGCTTGATATCGAATTGACACATCCGTGACAAAATGCTCCTCTCTTTTTCCCCAAAAGAGAGGCTCAGGCTTGGCTCTTACCTGAATGGCAAATAGAAAATACTCCTCTCTTTCCTGAAGAGGAGGTGTTTGCAAAACGGAACTTCCGAAGAGAAATTAAGTTTTCGTCAAAACTCCCTATCTCTAGACTTCTCTTATGGAAAGGTGGCCGATAACAAAGGTTGAGAAAAGTATCATAGAGGAGTGAGTCCATCACACTCTCCCTGAGGAAAGGATCCTCTATGACGGAGAGGCCAAAATAAGAGATTGGGGGCCACAAAAAGAAACAGGCTTCCGTCGAAGCTCTCCCTGGGGAAAGGGATTGTGTAAAAAATGGGTTGTTGTTTTGCAAACAGTTCGCAAAGAAACGAGTGCCTTCAAACTCTCCCTGGAAAAAGGGTTCTTACAAACGATAAAAATGATTGCACGCGAAAGGAACGAGCTTCGTCAAACTCTCCCTAATAAAAGGGTCCTTCGCAAGAGAAAATGATTGATTTTTGATAAAGTTGTAACCTGATGGCAGAAAAAATTATTGACATTGGTAAGATTGCAACCCGAAGGTTTGAGAATGGTTGATCAACCCGGAGGTCTGTTTGTAAAAATTTGCCATGAGGTTGAACCATTAAAGAGGAACCACGTTACTTCTATGAATGGTCAAAGGATTATCCCTTATTCGGAATGGGAACGGAAAACCCGAGTCGAAACTCGGATCTTCAAAGGAAAAATAATTAGAAGGAAAACTCGAGTCGAAACTTGGATCCTCAAAGGGAAAATATTAGTACAACTCGAGCGTTGGATCTAAAAGGGAAGTTCGAGCTGAAACTCGAAACTGGGTTGTTGTTTTGCAAACAGTTCGCAAAGAAACGAGTGCCTTCAAACTCTCCCTGGAAAAAGGGTTCTTACAAACGATAAAAATGATTGCACGCCAAAGGAACGAGCTTCGTCAAACTCTCCCTAATAAAAGGGTCCTTCGCAAGAGAAAATGATTGATTTTTGATAAAGTTGTAACCTGATGGCAGAAAAAATTATTGACATTGGTAAGATTGCAACCCGAAGGTTTGAGAATGGTTGATCAACCCGGAGGTCTGTTTGTAAAAATTTGCCATGAGGTTGAACCATTAAAGAGGAACCACGTTACTTCTATGAATGGTCAAAGGATTATCCCTTATTCGGAATGGGAACGGAAAACCCGAGTCGAAACTCGGATCTTCAAAGGAAAAATAATTAGAAGGAAAACTCGAGTCGAAACTTGGATCCTCAAAGGGAAAATATTAGTACAACTCGAGCGTTGGATCTAAAAGGGAAGTTCGAGCTGAAACTCGAAACTTCAAAAGAAAAAGATTTAAAAAGAAAACCTGAGTCGAAACTCGGATTTTCAAAGGAAAAATTAGTCCAACTCGAGTATTGGATCTAAAAAGGAAGTCCCAATCAAAACTCGGAACTTAAAAGAAAAAATATTAATTGGAAGGAAAACCTGAGTCAGAACTTGGATCTTCAAAGGAAAAATTTATCCAACTCGAGCATTGGATTTTAAAAAGGCAGGCCGAGTCAGAACTCAGAAATTCAAAAGGAAAAAGATTTAAAAGGAAAACCCTAGTCGGAATTCGAATTTTCAAAGGAAAAATTAGTCTAACTCGAGCATTGGATCTAAATAGAAAATTTGAGTCGGAACTTAGAACTTCAAAGAAAAAATAATAATTGGAAGGAAAACCCGAATCGAAACTCGGATCTTCAAAGGAAAAATTTATCCCACTCGAGCGTTGGATTTTAAAAAGGAAGGCCGAGTCAAAACTTGAAACTTCAAAGGAAAAAGATTTAAAAGGAAAATCCGAGTGAGAACCTAAATTTTCAAAGGAAAAATTAGTCCAACTCAAGCATTGGATCTAAAACGGAAGTCTGAGTTGGAACTCGAAACTTCAAAGGAAAAATAATAATTGGAAGGAAAACCCGAGTCGGAACTTGGATCTTCAAAGGAAAAATTTATCCAACTCGAGCGTTAGATTTTAAAAAGGAAGGCCGAGTCAGAACTCAAAACTTCAAAGGAAAAAGATTTAAAAGGAAAACCCGAGTCGAAACTCGAATTTTTAAAGAAAAAATTAGTCCAACTCGAGCATTGGATCTAAAAAGAAAGTCTGAGTCGGAACTCGGAACTTCAAAGGAAAAATAATAATTGAAAGAAAAACCCGAGTCAGAACTCGGATCGTCAAAGGAAAAATTTATTCAACTCGAGCATTGAATTTTAAAAAGAAAGGCCAAGTTAGAACTCGGAACTTCAAAGGAAAAAGATATAAAAGAAAAACCCGAGTCGGAACTCGAATTTTTAAAGAAAAAATTAGTCCAACTAGAGCATTGGATCTAAAACGGAAGTCTGAGTCAAAACTCGGAACTTCAAAGGAAAAATAATAATTGAAAAAAAAACCGAGTCGAAACTTAGATCTTCAAAGGAAAAATTTATCCAACTCGAGCGTTGGATTTTAAAAAAGAAGACTGAGTCAGAACTCAAAATTTCAAAGGAAAAAGATTTAAAAGGAAAACCTGAGTCGGAACATGAACTTTCAAAGGAAAAATTAGTCCAACTCGAGCAATGGATCTAAAAAGGAAGTCCGAGTCAGAACTCTGAACTTCAAAGGAAAAATAATAATTGGAAGGAAAACCCGAGTCGGAACTCGGATCTTCAAAGGAAAAATTTATCCCACTAGAGCATTGGATTTTAAAAAAGAAGGACGAGTCAGAACTCGAAATTTTAAAGGAAAAAGATTTAAAAGGAAAACTCAAGTCAGAACTCAAATTTTCAAAGGAAAAATTAGTCCAACTCGAGCATTGGATCTAAAAAGGAAGTTTGAGTCAGAAATCAGAACTTCAAAGGAAAAATAATAATTGGAAGGAAAACCCAAGTCAGAACTTGGATCTTTAAAGGAAAAATTTATCCAACTCGAGTGTTGGATTTTAAAAAGGAAGGCTGAGTCAGAACTCAAAACTTCAAAGGAAAAAAATTTAAAAGGAAAACCCAAGTCGTAACTCAAATTTCTAATGGAAAAATTAGTCCAACTTGAACATTGGATCTAAAATAGAAGTCCGAGTCGGAACTCAGAACTTCAAAGAAAAAGCAATAATTGGAAGGAAAACCCGAGTCTAAACTCGGATCTTCAAAGGAAAAATTTATCCAATTCAAGCGTTGGATTTTAAGAAGGAAGGCCGAGTCAGAACTCAGAACTTCAAAGGAAAAAAATCTAAAAGGAAAACCCAAGTCGGAACTCAAATTTTTAATGGAAAAATTAGTCCAACTTGAACATTGGATCTAAAATGGAAGTCCGAGTCGGAACTCGGAACTTCAAAGAAAAGTAATAATTAGAAGAAAAACCCGAGCAAAACTCGGATCTTCAAAGGAAAAATTTATCCAATTCAAGCGTTGGATTTTAAAAAGGAAGGCCGAGTCAAAACTCAGAACTTCAAAGGAAAAAGATTTAAAAGGAAAACCCGAGTCGGAACTCGAATTTTCAAAGAAAAAATTAGTCCAACTCGAGCATTGGATCTAAAAAGGAAGTCTGAGTCGAAACTCAAAACTTCAAAGGAAAACTTATAATTGAAAGGAAAACCCGAGTCAGAACTTGGATCTTCAAAGAAAAAATTTATCCAACTCAAGCGTTGGATTTTAAAAAGGAAGGTCGAGTCGGAACTCGAAACTTCAAAGGAAAAAGATTTAAAAGGAAAACCCGAGTCGGAACTCAAATTTTTAAAGGAAAAATTAGTCCAACTTGAGCATTGGATCTAAAAAGGAAGTCCGAGTCGAAACTCAGAACTTTAAAGGAAAAATAATAATTGGAAGGAAAACCTGAGTCAGAACTCGGATCTTCAAAGGAAAAATTTATCCAACTCGAGTGTTGGATTTTAAAAAAGAAGGCCGAGTTGGAACTCGGAACTTCAAAGGAAAAAGATTTAAAAGGAAAACCCGAGTCGGAACTCGAATTTTCAAAGGAAAAATTAGTCCAACTCGAGCATTGGATCTAAAAAGGAAGTCCGAGTCGGAACTCGAAACTTCAAAGAAAAAATAATAATTTGCAGGAAAACCCGAGTCGGAACTCGGATCTTCGAAGGAAAAAGTTATCCAACTCGAGCGTTGGATTTTCAAAAGGAAGGCCGAGTCGGAACTTGGAATTTCAAAGGAAAAAGATTTTAAAGAAAAACCCGAGTCGGAACTTGAATTTTTAAAGAAAAAATTAGTCCAACTCGAGCATTGGATCTAAAAAGGAAGTCCAAGTCGGAACTCGGATCTTCAAAGAAAAAAATTATCCAACTCGAGCGTTGGATTTTAAAAAGGAAGGCCGAGTCAGAACTCGGAACTTCAAAGGAAAAAGATTTAAAAGAAAAACTCGAGTCGGAACTTCAATTTTTAAAGGAAAAATTAGTCCAACTCGAGCATTGGATCTAAAAAGAAAGTTCGAGTCGAAACTCGAAACTTCAAAGGAAAAATAATAATTGGAAGAAAAACCCGAGTCAGAACTCGGATCTTCAAAGGAAAAATTTATCCAACTCGAGCATTGGATTTTAAAAAGGAAGGCCGAGTCGAAACTCGAAACTTCCAAGGAAAAAGATTTAAATTGAAAACCCGAGTCAGAACTCAAATTTTTAATGGAAAAATTAGTCTAACTCGAGCATTGAATCTAAAAAGGAAGTCCTAGTCAGGACTCGAAACTTCAAAGGAAAAATAATAATCAATCCAACTCGAGCGTTGGATTTAAAAAGGAAGGCCGAGTCGAAACTCGGAACTTCATAGGAAAAAGAATCAATCCAACTTGAGCGTTGGATTTAAAAAGGAAGGCCGAGTCAGAACTCAAAACTTCAAAGGAAAAAGAATCAATCCAACTCGAGCATTGGATTTAAAAGGGAAGGCCGAGTCTGAACTCGAAACTTCAAAGGAAAAAGAATTAGTCCAACTCGAGCGTTGGATAAAAAGGAAGGCCGAGTCGGAACTCAAAACTTTAAAGAAAAAAAAAGATTTGAAGAAAGACCCGAGTCCGAACTCGAATCTTAAAAGAAAATGAAATTAGAGAAAAACATGAGTCGGGACTCGGATTTTCAAAAGGAAAAATAAATGGAAGGAAAACCTGAGTCGAAACTCGGATTTCAAAAAGAAAAAATAAATTGAAGGAAAACCCGTGTCAGAACTCAGATCTTTAAAAGGAAAAATGATTTTGAAGGAAAACTCGAGTCAAAACTCAGATCTTCAAAGGGAAAATAATTCCAACCTGGAAGTCGGATTTCGAGAGAGATCGACAAAAGTTATGAATTGAATTCAAAGATTTCAAATTTTCCAAAGATGAGAAATTTATTCAAAATCCTTGATCCAAGACAGTTTAGGATTAGAATTGTTCATGATGGTCTTAGAATTATCCCTTATCCTGAATGGGAATTGAATAAAATTGATGAGAATTTTAAGAAAATCATGGAAAATGTTTCAGGTTTTATCCCTTAACCTGAAAGGGAAAAAAGGAGATACCTCGAAGGACGAGGTTCAGGTTTATTCTTTAACCTGAAAGGGAAGCTCAGGTTTATCCCTTAACCTGAAAGGGGAATGAATAAAAAATGACAAAATTGATAAAAAGTTGATGAAGAATCAATAAAAATTGATAAAGAATAAAAAAAAAATTGATAAAGATTGATGAAAGTCTGGTGAAAATTGGTAAAATTGGTGGAAAATTGATGATGCTTAAAAGATGATGAAAAATTTTAGGATTATCCCTTATCCTGAATGGGAACAAATAAGACCTCAAAGAATGAGGTTCAGGTTTAACACTTAACCTGAAAGGGAAAGAATAAGACCTCGAAGAATGAGGTTCAGGTTTATCCCTTAAACTGAAAAGGAAATGAATAAAAATTGACAAAATTGATAAAAAGTTGATGAAAAATCAATAAAAATTGATAAAGAATAAAAAAAATTAATAAAAATTGATGAAGAATTGTTGTCAAAAGATTTTTTTTTATCCTGCCTGTATACATGGTTTTTGAAAAATGAATTTTCATAAAATAATAAAAAAGATGCCCCAGTATAACGGGGAAGGAAAAATAATATTTGAAAAAGACTATTTGAGAAAATGTAACAATAATAGGAGAAAATTAGAATGGGTAATAAGTAAAAAAAAAGATTTTTTTTTTTTGAGAAAAATCACCTATCACCAAAGACACTTTGTAAGATAATTTAAGGAAATTTCGACAAAGGAATAAATCAAATTAACAATTTTGAAAAGTGATATCCCATTACCAGGGATTGGGTCATTACAGAGATTGCGACAATCGCATTGTTTCTCTGTGAGAAGGAATAAACACTTAGAATATGAACAAATGCTATTTTGAAAAGGACATCTCTTGACAAAAGAGATTTTATTGCAAAAAGGCAAAGAATTTTTGGAATAGAATCAGAAGACACATTGAAAGATAGGAAGAAAAAAAAGTTTGAAAATAGATGAAAAGATTTGAAATTTAAAAAATTGCAGACAGGATCAGAGAAATTGAAGAAATCAAAAGAAGAAAAGAAAAATACACCTGGAGTTTTTAAAAATCTAAGGAAAGTTATAAAAAGGATTTCTAGGGTTTGGGAGAAATAGTTATAAAGAAATAAGGAAAAAGAGAAAATATACACCTGGACTTTGAAAAAATAGAAGAAGATTTTAAAACAGATATCTAGGGCTTTAGAAAATAATTCTGAAGAAACATGGAAAGATAAATATATACCTAGATTTTGAGAAATACAGGGAAATCTTAAAAGAATATCTAGGGTTTTAAAAATTATTCTCGAAAAATAAAAAAAAGAAAATATATACCTAGATTTTGAGAAATATAGGGAAATCTTAAAAAAATGTCCAGGGTTTAAGAAAATTATTCTGAAGAAATAAGGAAAGAGAAATATACACCTGGATCTTTGAGAAATATAGGAAATTTTGAAATAAAAATCCAGGGTTTTGAAAAGGTGAAGTAAATGAGAATTTACAGGATAATATCCACAAAAGAAGCAAATCTATACAAGAAATGATGCACAGAACAACACTCCCTAGAAGTTGACTCTAAATGCAATATTTGAAAAGGCTTGTAGGACCTTAATCCTAACTCTAGGGTTTTAGATCATCTGATTCCAATCAAGATATCTCTGGTTCTAAGGTTTTCGCAATATCCTTGAGCGCCTACCAATATACTTTGAACTATGGCCCTTAGTACGTGGCAGGGGGGTGTTAAACTAAATAAGTGGTCCAGTTGTGAGGCTCTCTCCCGAACTATGGTTCAGTGAGATAGCCCAGCAACGTGAAGACCGGGACAATATAGGTAGGAATGTTTTTAGAATATGCTCAATATGCAAGAAATCAGATGGCTCTAATGCAAAGTCCTAAAGAGAGAATTTTGAAAATCATAAAAAAGCATAGACTTGCATACATTATTTTCATTCAATCCCTAAATTGAGGAGAGTTGTATTTTAGACCTAAGTCTAAGTGAGCATAGATTAATCTCCTCAATATGGTCCTACCAAACCATACTTAAATTCTATATGCATCATGTCAGCTGGGTCAGAGTCTAGGCTCCTAAGGTTTGCATGAAAATGAAGCTGACATTTGTAGAATAATGACTTAGGCAATTTTAAGCAAAGCAATGGCATAAATCCGAACGGACGAAGATGAGTCCCATCACGGTCGCCAACCTCTATGATCATTGCAAAAATTTTTCTTTTCCGTTTTCTCTCTTTCTTTTTTCTTTCTGCCCTTTTTCCCCTTTTAGAGGAGAAAAAGAAAGAGAGAAGAGAAAGAAAGAAAGAAAAGAAACTCTTTTGCAAGGTCTCACTTGACCTTTATTTGAAAAAGATTTAGAAAACTTATTCACCTCCGTTTTTGAGATATTTACGGGAAAATGATGGAGAGACGGGATTCGCTCGTCGGTACGAAGTTCAATCGTTCCTGATGCCTTTACTAGGGGTAATTGAACCAAGGATCGAATTAATGCATTTTGCTTTGCCTAAATTTGTCTAAGTGTTTATTCTAAAGTCCTAAATGCACAAAGAATCAAGCTTGTGCAATGAAAATGCAAGGATGTATGCTTTGAGAAAATGCTTCAGAAATTTTGGATTTTTCCAAGTGATTTTGAAATAAGTTTGAAAACATCTTTGAGGAAGTAGTCCAGAGATTGAACCAGTTTTGGAAAACTGGAATTCGAATCCAAACTTGGAATTTTGAAGTGAATTCGAGTTTTGAAAAGGGAGATTTGAATATTTGAGGTTGAAATAATCAAAGACTTGAAATAGTTTAGAATTTGAATTGAAAAAGGAAGATTTGAAATTGAAAATGAAATTTGGATTGAAAATAAGAGTTGAATTTGGATTTTAACTTTGGAAATGAATTTGGAAGTTGAAAATGAATTTAGACTTTGAATTTAGAATCAGAATTGAATTTGGGAACTGAATTGGATTTGGAAATCTTGAATTGATTTTGAAACTTGCCTTGAAATCAGGATTGAATTTGCAAAAATTGATTCAGAAACTCATAATCAAGCTCAAAATTTTATCTTGAATTTTAAAATGAATTGAATTGAAAATCAAAGTCAGAATTTAGATAGAACTTGGAGATTTTAGGATTTTTGAAATGGAAATAGAGAATAAAGTTTGAATTTAAACTTGAAATTTGAAATCAGAAGGGAATTTTGAAAATTGGATTGAATTTCAAAGTAAATCTCAAAATTCGATTTGGAATCTCAAAATGAATTTCAAAACTTTAATTTAAAATTGAATTAAAATCCAGGACTTGAATTAGAATTCGAAAATAGAAATAAAGAATTTGAATGAAATTTGGAATTTTACAATGTGAAGTTCAGAAATGAGAATTGAAGGTTGGAATTTTGAAAAAAGATTTAAAATTAAATGGAATTTGAGAATGAAAGGTAAATTTGAATTGGTAAATAAAAGTTGAAAATGATTTTAGAAATGAGAAATATATTTGAAATTTTGTCTCACGAATCACTTGGAATTTGAAAAATAATTTGAAAAGAAATACAATTCTGTCCTAAATGATGAATGCTTTGAAAGAATTTAAAGATTGGAATTAAAAAGCATATTCTATTCTTTAGGAGAATTAAAATAAGATTAAAATTATAATACATTCATGACTATGGTCACAAACATATTATAATATAATCTGTATTTTAATTCTAATAAAGAATAAAATCAATTTTTGGTACCTTTATAGGATTTAAAATGAAATTAACTTTTAATATATCCATGACTATGGCCACAAATATATCTCAAGTTAATTCACATATTAAATTATGATAAAGAAAGAATATTTCAGAAAAATTATGATGATTTTCAAAAGAGACCTAAGTGGAGAAAATGTTATTCCATAAAAGATAAAAATCTTAAGTACTGTTCATATTTTGACTATGGCCATAAATGTGAATCGTTTACTTAGGATTAATTACCTCTTATTAGAAAGGTGCACGTGCCATTCGTGTTTCACCATTCGTGAAATTTTTGAAATAAAAATGAGAATAAAATGAGATGAAACAGACAATTATGAGATTTATATGCTCATACATTCTATTCTAATCTGGAAAGATAAAAATTCTCATTAATGTCTAATTATTACAATCTTGAAATTGAAATTGAAATGATAAAATCCTAATCTAAGAAGGAATTTAACATTTTTACATCTTTCCTGCAAAACAGGGTTAGCACAAAATAATAGACAAATACAGAGAGAAATTACGAATATCATATTGGATTTAGAATGCAAATGATGGAATGTTCATGTACATGCCTTATGCTAATGAAGATCCAATGTATCATGTTTGATGAGAAAACATATATTGGAACATATTCATGATACACTAAGCTAATGATGAAATGGATATTAAATGCATATGTAATATCCTAAACTAATAAGAAAGTGAATTCTAAAATGTATATGTAATGCACTACCCTAATGATGAAAAGACATGTTGCAATGCATATGATGGAATGCACATGGCTATGGATATCGTGAAGTAGCGAACATGCAGTGATGCATTATATAGTGAAGCTGCAGGAGGGGACAAGAATGTGCACACAGGTGATTAAATGGAGTGCTGATGATGTGAAGAAAGCGGTAATGATGAAGATAGTAGGTACAGGGTGTAGCTGTGAAGCAGGTGAAACATAGTGAAGTGGTGCGGTGTACAAGCATGTGCACAGGAAGTGAAGTAGTGTGCTGTGGAACTAGCAAAACGCAGTTTGTGAAGGTATGTATAGTGCATTAGCTAAGAGGGTGTGGTGCTGTGAGGTAAAGGTTTTTAGTGAGGTGTAGGATGAAGCTACAGAGATGCAACTGTTGGAGTGTGAATTGGAGATGATGCTGGAATGCAAGAGGTGCTGTGTACAAGCATGTGCACAGGAAGTGAGATAGTGTGTGCACTGCTGCAAGTGCAGTGGCACTGAAGATACTGAAGCATGCTGTGTAACAGGTGTTGTAGATGTTTGTGAAGGAGATGAAGGAAGTGATGTGAGCATACAACAACGTGTTTAGTGAGGTGAAATGTTATGTGCTGGGGAAATAGTGCATGCTATGCAGGTAAGTGGTGAGAGTGAGTGAAGTTGTGGCAGCATTTCTATACAATAGGTATGGCACCTGGACTTCGCACTCAAAATCTCCCAGGAAATTCTCTGCTAAAGTATTTGTGAAAGTCTCACAAGAGTATCATGAACTCTTCATCATCCTGTATACACAATGGAATGCCAAAAATGGTCTCAAGTGTATACGCAAGGCCAGCCCTATCAATCCACAATGCAGACCAACATGCTCAAACTTAAACTCCTCACCCAACCTAAACTAAGAAATCTTGATATCATCCCTGAATTGAGAACCTCAAAAAAAATCTTGAAACACCCTTATGATCAGAATTTGATTTGCAGAAAAGAACACAATGCTCCTTCATACTACATTAGATAAGCGTATTAGAGAGACTTAGGAGTGCATTGAGAGAGAGAGAGAGAGAGTTTTCTGTGACCCAATGAGCAATAAAAAGGAAATGAGTGGGTAAAGAGGTGCAATAACGACACAGATGTAATACAAGACACACAGCAGATGAATGCCAATGATGATGGGCAGAAATGAAAAGCTCTGTAATATACTATATTGAGAATGAGATTGATATACATAATGAGATGCAGAAATTAAGTATGATATGCAAATGATATGCTAACTGGTAACAAGTGAATTAACTAAAAATGCAGGTGGTTTTGCGGGATGTCATCACCAAGCAAACAGTGGTGCTGAGTGATTTGGTAAATGCAAATGCATTGCTAACGTATGAACTGTGAAATGCCTAGTAATTGACAAGTGGAAATGCATCACTAATATGCAAAATGGGAAAAGCTCAGTGGTTAGCAAATACAAATGCATTGCTAATGTATACACTGTGAAATGCTCAAGGATTTAGTAAATGCGGATGCATTGCTAGTATGCAAATGCAAAATACAGTGGGTATTGTTGATAGGCAAATGCATGGCGAATCAAGGACTTGACCTCAACTCAGACACCCATTGTATTTTCCGTGAAACAAATCCCGTGGCTGGATCAATGACCCAGCGTGCTCCATTGTACCCTAGGATGGGGAATTGTGCTTAAATGCAGTGATAGCAAAAATTGTGGCCTTTTATCTATCTGCTGGGTTTTGGGGTATTTTGACCACTTGGGTGGATTGAAGCGAGCTGGGACACCTGGGATAGGGTTATCTCAGCACCATATTTTGATGGGTCACCCTCAGTAGCAATGATTGCATCGGCAGTGCCACTTAGCAGATGGATTGCAATGGCATTCACCAGTCAATTGGCTTCAGCAAGGCTCACATGAGTTGAGCCCCTAACGATATCTCCAACCTGTAGTTCTCCTAAAGTGTGTTTACCCATTTCTTTTTTTGTTCAACCAATACTTCAATGGGACTATCGTTATCATCTTGCCATTATCCAGCCATTCCCGATCCTTGGATGCTTCCTTACCAGCGGAACAAACAACACCAAACTCAGCGGAACTACATTTATGATAGGATACATAGGACTTGATCAAACTGAGGCTTAATGATCCCCTCATATATTCAAGATTGGTGAGGATCACTGCTATTTAAGCAGTTGCCATCGCTAGTATCCTTTCTATCAGATGATGTGATAAATGTAAAATGTGATGCAATGAAGGCAATTAAAAAAAAAAAAGTTACAGGAAATGCATTAAACCAAATAGGGGTGGGATGGTCATCGATTCGTGTCAATCAGGTAATGAGATAAGCTATCCCACTGAACATGGTGTGCAAACAAAACATGATGTTGTTATAATGAAATCAAATTGTAAGGTTATGTAAAATAAAAGATGTAAATAGAAATTATAATGAAAATCATGAACATAATGCAGCGATGAAATTCTTATCAGTTTGTCAACAGATCACACGATGTGAGTATATCAAATAAAATGAATTCGATGACAAATTGCGATCAAAACAAACAGAGTGTTGTGAGCCATATGATCAACACATAATCGGGAGGATGATCAAAACATCATAAACATGAAGTTGGATTGCAAATAGGAAATTATTGATACACAGAAGAAATCAAAGTGAAGCCAGATATAAAATGAGATGCTGAAATGGACGGAATAAGAATAAAGATATGATGAACAAAAAATATTCACATGACATAACTGGCTACAAAACAGGAAAATCTGATGCGAATAAGAAACCAATATTAATGCGTCAATCAAGATCGACAGACGATCAAGATTAAAACAAAAATTTTAAAAATCGAAAGAAAAATGTTACACGATTATCAAAATGGAACATAGTATTAGATGAAATATAATGAAAAACAGCAAAACTCAGAAGAAAGACAAAAGAGAGAAGAAAAGAAAAAAAAATGTTGGAATGAGGCCATTCCCTTGCTGTAGCAATAGGTGGGTCGATCCTGCTATATGCAGGTCGATCTTACCATTAATGCATTATGATGAAGAAAATAATAATAATAAAAAAAAAGAAACGAAAAAGGGCACAATCAAAATGAATAAATATGGCAAGACAAGAAAAGAAATCTCTACAGAGAATCAAAAAGAGGAGGGAGATGATTACTTACCTGTGATTCTGCTGAAAGATAGTCGACTTCAATTCTTTGAAGGGGACGCACCAGGGAAAAAAAATGGGAGATAGGAGGAGGAGAAGAGGGGAAGAAGGGGATCGATCAGAGAGGAAGGAGAGGCGATGGTTGCTATGGATGCTCGTGGCTCAGATGGTGGAGATTGGAGAGCGATGGATGATCCTCCGACCCCACCCCCCATGGCTCTTCTTATAATAGAAGGCCATTGGGGGTTTTACAAATCGGGTCCCCCTAACTTTCAGAAATTTTCAAAATAGTGACTCTTTTCACAAGGTTTTTCAGAAAGAGTAAAAGTTGTTTTTTCTTGAATTTTTTATGTTTTTGAAAAAAAATCCTAAAAATCTGAGGGAAAGACAAGAAGTTTTGTAAGAAACGGGATCCAGGTAAAGTTTTTGGAAATATTTTTGTAAAATACTCATTTTAGAATTTTAAGATTTTCTAAAATGAGGTTTTTAGGAGTTTTTATAAAATAGTTGCTTTGAAACATGGGGTTTTTACAAAAGAAGGTTTTGCGAAAATACGCGGTTAAATTTTAGAAATTGGGTTTCAGAAATGGGTCTGGATCTGATATTTTGAGAAAATACTGAGTTTGGATCTTGAATTAAGACTGGATTCAGATAAAATATCTGAGAAAATACAAAGAATTAATTTTTTTTTATTTTTTGAAAAATAGAAGATCCGGACTCAGAATTGGATTCGCATATCAGATTTGGATCCGAGATTGGGTCATATATGAAATTTGAATTTGGATTCTTATGAATATGAGAAATAAATAGAATTTTGATCAGAAATTGATCCAATTTATTCAGAGGATGGGGGCCAGAGGCAAAAAGGGGATTTTTTTAATATTTGAAAATTTTGGGGTGTTCACGGTATTCTAAAGCAGTCGAAAAAATTTCACAGAGATTCACTCATGCATATATGTGTTCTAAGGCTATTAAAAAAATTTCATAGTAATTCAATCAAGCATATATATGTTCTAAGGATGTCAAAAAAATTTCACAGTGATTCAATCTTGCAAATATGTGTTCTAAGGCCGTCAAAAAATTTTGTAGTGGCTCAATCATGCATATATGTGTTCTAATGCTCTAAAAAAAAAATCTAGTGATTCAATCATGCATGTATGTATTCTAAGGCTGAAAAAACCAGTTTCATAGTGATTCAAGCATGCATATATGTGTTCTAAGGCTGCAAAAAAAATTCATAGTGATTCAATCCTCCATATTTATGTTCTAAGGCTATCAAAATAATTTCATAGTGATTCAATCATGCATATATGTGTTCTAAGACTGTCAATAAAATTTCATAGTGATTCAATCATGCATATATGTGTTCTTAGGTTGCAAAAAAAATTCATAGTGATTCAATCGTGCATATATGTTTTATAAGGTTGCCAAAAATTTTCATAGTGATTCAATCATGCATATATGTGTTCTTAGGCTGAAAAAAAAAATCATAGTGATTCAATCATGCATATATGTGTTATAAGGCTGCCAAAAATTTTCATAGTGCTTCAATCATGCATATATGTGTTCTAAGGCAGTCAAAAAAAAATTCATAGCGATTAAATCATGCTTATATGTGTTCTCAGGCTGTCAAAAAAAAATCATAGTGATTCGATCATTCATATATGTGTTCTAAGGCTGTCAAAAAAAAATTTGTACTGATTCAATCAAGCATATATGTGTTCTAAGGCTTCAAAAAAAATTCATAGTGATTCAATCGGGCATATATTTGTTCTAAGGCAGTCAAAATAATCTTTAAGTGATGCAATCATGCATATATGTGTTTTAACGCTCTCAAATAAATTTTTTATTGATTCAAGCATGCATATATGTGTTCTAAGGCTATCAAAAAAATCTCATAGTGATTCAATCATGAATATATGTGTTCTATGGATGTCGAAAAAAATTGATCGTGATTGAATCATGCATATATCTGTTCCAAGGCTGTCAAAAAAAATTTGTATTGATTCAATCACGCATATATCTGTTCTAAGGGTGTCAAAAAAAATTTGTAGTGATTAAATCATGCAGATATATGTTCTAAGGCTGTAAAAAATTTTTTATAGTGATTTAATCATGCATATATGTGTTCTATGGTTGTCGAAAAAAATTCATAGCGATTCAATCATTCATATATCTGATCTAAGGTTGTAAAACAAATTTCACAGTGATTCAATCATGCATATAAGTATTCTATGGCGGTAAAAAAAAATCCATAGAGATTCAATTATCCATATATGTGTTCTAAGGTTGATAAAAAAATTTCAGAGTGATTCAATCCAGCGTATATGTGTTCTAAGGCTGGGAAAAAAAATTCACTGTGATTCAATCATGCATATATGTGTGCCAAGGCTGTCAAAAAATTTCATAGTGATTCAATCAAATATATAGGTTTTCTAAGGCTATCAAAAAAATTTCATAGTGATTCAATCATGAATATATGTGTTCTAAGTCTCTCAAAAAAATTTGATAGAAATTAAATCTTGCTTATATGTGTTTTAAGGGTGTCAATTTTTTTATAAAGTGATTCAATCATGCATATATGTAATCTAAGGCTGTCAAACAAAATTCATAGTGATTCAGGCATGCATATAAGTGTTCTAAGAAGGTCAAAAAAACTTCATAGTGATTCAATCATGCATATATGTGTTCTAAGGCTGTCAAAAAAATTTCAAAGTGATTCAATCATGGATATTTGCGTTCTAAGGCTGTCAAAAAAATTTCATAGTGATTCAATCATGTAGATATGTGTTATAAAGTTGTGAAAAAAGTTTTATACCGATTCAATAATGCATATATGTATTTTAATGCTCACAAATTTTTTTTATAAAGATTCAAATATGAATATATGTGTTCTAAGGCAGTCAAAAAAATTTCATAGTGATTCAATCATGCACATATGTGTTCTAAGGATGCAAAAAAATTTCATAGTGATTCATTCATTCATATATGTGTTCTAAGGCTGTCAAAAAAATTTCTTAGTGATTCAATCATGTTGATATGTGTTCTAAAGTTGTCAAAAAAGTTATATATTGATTCAAATTTGCATATCTGTGTTCTAAGGCTGTCAAAAAAATTTCATAGTGATTCAATCATGCATATATGTGTTCTAAGGCTGTAAAAAAAAAATCATAGTGATTCAATCATGCATATATGTGTTCTAAGGCTGTCAAAATTTTGTTATAGTGATTCAATCATGTACATATGTGTTCTATAGTTGTCAAAACAAAATTATTCTGATTCAATCATACATATATGTATTTTATTGCTCTAAAAAAATTTCATAGTGATTCAAATATGCATATATGTGTTCTAAGGCTGTCAAAAAAATTTCATAGTGATTCAATCATCCATATATGTGTTCTAAGGTTGCAAAAAAATTTCATAGTCTTTCAATCATGCATATAAGTGTTCTAAGGCTGTCAAATTTTTTTTATAGTGATTCAATCATGCATATAAGTATTCTAAGGATGTCAAAAAGATTTCATAGTGATTCAATCATGCATATATGTGTTCTAAGACTGTCAAAAAAATTTCATAGTGATTCAATCATGCATATGTGTGTTATAAGACTGTTAAAACAATTTCACAGCAAATCAATCAAGTATATTACGTGTTCTAATGTTGTCAAATTTTTTTTATAATGATTCAATCATGCATATACGTATTGTAATGATCTCAAAAAAAATTACAGAGATTCAAATATGCATATATGTGTTCTAAGGCTGTAAAAAAAAAATCATAGTGATTCAATCATGCATATATGTGTTCTAAGGCTCTAAAAACACTGCATAGTGATTCAATCAGGCATATATGTGTTGTAAAGGTGTCAAAAGAATTAAATAGAGAATCAATCATGCTTATATATGTTCTAAGGCTATAAAAAAAAATCATAATGATTAAATCTTGCTTGTATGTGTTCTAAGGCTGTCAAAAAAAAATTATAGTGATTCAATCATGCATATATGTGTTCTAAGGCTATAAAAAAAAATTGTAGAGATTCAATCATGCAAATATGTATTCTAAGGCTGTCAAAAAAATTTATATTGATTCAATCATGCACATATGTGTTCTAAGGCCGTCAAAAAAATCTCATAGTGATTCAATTATGCATATATGTCTTCTATGGTTGTCAAAAATTTTCATAGTGATTCAATCATTCATATATGTGTTCTAAGGCTGTCAAAAAAAGTTCATAGTGATTCGATCTTGCATATATGTGTTCTAAGGCTGTCAAAAAAATCTCATAGTGATTCAATCATGCATATATGTGTCTTATGGTTGTCAAAAAAATTTCAGAGTGATTCAATCATGCATATATGTGTTCTAAGGCTGTAAAAAAAAACTCATAGCGATTCAATCACGCATATATGTTTTCTAACGCTGTTAAAAAAATTTCAGAGTGATTCAAAGTTGCATATATGTGTTCTAAGACAGTAAAAAAAATTTCACAGTGATTCAATCATGCATATGTGTTCTAAGGCTATCAAAAAATTTCATAGTGATTCAATCATGTATATATTTGTTTTGAGACTGTAAAAAAAAATCATAGTAATTAAATCATGCATATATGTGTTCTAAGTCTGTCAAAAAATATTCATAGCAATTAAATCAGGCTTATACGTGTTCTAAGGCTATAAAGTTTTTTTATAGTGATCCAATCATGCATATATGTG
The DNA here is from genome assembly GCF_984573655.1 of Nuphar pumila. NCBI lineage: Eukaryota > Viridiplantae > Streptophyta > Magnoliopsida > Nymphaeales > Nymphaeaceae > Nuphar > Nuphar pumila. The sequence continues at coordinate 132,111,720 of NC_143249.1, forward strand.
TTTTAAGGCTGCCAAAAAAAATTTGTAGTGATTCAATCATGTATATTTGTGTTCTATGGTTGTCAAAAAAAAATCATAGTGATTCAATCATTCATATAGGTGTTCTAAGGCTGCTAAAAAATTTCATTGTGATTCAATCATGCATATATGTGTTCTAGGGCTGTCAAAAAAATCTCATAGGGATTCAATCATGCATATACGGGTTCTAAGGCTGTCAAAAAAATTTCATAGTGATTCAATCATGCATATATATGTTCTATGCTTGTCAAAAAAAAATTATAGTGATTCAATCATTCATATATGTGTTCTAAGGCTCCAAAAAAAAATTCATAGTGATTTAATCATGCATATATGTGTTCTACGGCTTTCAAAAAAATTTCATAGTTATTGAATCTTGCATATATGTGTTCTAAGGCTGTCAAAAAAAAAATCATAGTGAATCAAGCACGAATATATGTGTTCTAAGGCTGTAGAACAAATTTCATAGTGATTAAATCAAGCTAATATGTGTTCTAAGGCTCTCAAAAAAATTTCATGGTGATTCAATCATGCATATATGTGTTCTAAGGCTGCAAAAAAAATTCACAGTGATTCAATCATGTATATGTGTTGTAAGGCTATCAAAAAATTTCATAGTGATTCATTCATGTATATATGTGTTTTGAGACTGCAAAAACAAAATCAAAGTAATTAAATCATGCATATATGTCTTCTAAGTCTGTCAAAAAAAATTCTTAGTAATTAAATCAGGCTTATATGTGTCCTAAGGCTGTCAAAATTTTTTTATAGTGATTCAATCATGCATATATGTGTTTTAAAACTATCAAAAAAATTTTATCGTGATTCAATCATGTATATATGCGTTCTATGGTTGTAAAAAAAAATTCATAGAAATTCAATCACGCATATATATGTTCAAAAAAATTTCATAGTAATTCAAACCTGCATATATGTGTTCGAGGGTTGTCAAAAAAAGTTCATAGTGATTCAATCATACATATAGGTGTTCTAAGGCTATCAAAAAATTTCATAGTGATTCAATCATCCATATATGTGTTCTAAGGCTGTCAATTTTTTTTTTTAATGATTCTTTCATGTATATATACGTTCTAAGGCTATAAAAAAACTTTTGTATATATTCAATCATGCATATATATGTTATAAGGCAGTCAAAAAAATCTCATAGTGATTCAATCATGCATATATGTGTTCTATGATTGTCAAAAAAAATTCATGGTGATTCAATAATTCATATATGTGTTCTAAGCCTGTAAAAAAAATCATAGTGATTCAATCATGCATATATGCGTTCTAAGGCTGTCAAAAAAATTTCAGAGTGATTCAAACTTGCAAATATGTGTTGTAAGACAGTCAAAAAAATTTCATAGTGATTCAATCATGCATATGTGTTCTAAGGCTACCAAAAAAATTTATAGTGATTCAATCATGTATATATGTGTTTTGAGACTGTAAAAAAAAATTCATAGTAATTAAATGATGCATATACGTGTTCTAAGTCTGTCAAAATAAATTCATAGTAATTAAATCAGGCTTATATGTGTTCTAAGGCTATCAAAATTTTGTTATAGTGATTCAATCATGCATATATGTATTTTAAGTCTGTCAAACAAAAATTGTAGTGATTCAATCATGTATATATGTGTTCTACGGTAGTCAAAAAATTTCATAGTGATTCAATCACGCATATATATGTTCTAAGTCTGTCAAAATTTTTTATAGTGATTCAATCTTGCATACATGTGTTCCAAAGTTGTCAAAAAAAATCATAGTGATTCAATCATTCATATAGGTGTTCTAAGGCTATAAAAAAAAATTCATAGTGATTCAATCATGAATATATGTGTTCTTAGGTTGTCAAAAAAAAGTTTATAATGATTCAATCATGCATATATGCGTTCTAAGGCTGTAAAAAATCTTTTGTATTGATTCAATAATGCATATATGTGTTGTAAGGCAGTAAAAAAAATCTCATTGTGATTCAATCATGCATATATGTGTTCTATGGTTGTCAAAGAAAATTCATAGTGATTGAATCATTCATATAGGTGTTCTAAGGCTGCTAAAAAATTTTATAGTGATTCAATCATGCATATATGTGTTCTAGGGCTGTCAAAAAAATCTCATAGGGATTCAATCACGCATATATGTGTTCTGAGGCTGTCAAAAAAATCTCATAGTGATTTAATCATGCATATATGTGTTCTATGGGTGTCAAAATTTTTTTATAGTGATTCAATCATTCATATATGTGTTCTAAGGCTCTAAAAAAAAATTCATAGTGATTCAATCATGCATATATGTGTTGTAAGGCTGTCAAAAAAATTCCATAATAATTGAATCTTGCATATATGTGTTCTAAGGCTGTCAAAAAAAATTCATAGTGAATCAACCATGCATATATGTGTTCTAAGGCTGTAGAAAAAATTTCATATTGATTAAATCAAGCTTGTATGTGTTATAAGGCTGTCAAAAAAAATTCATGGTGATTCAATCATGCATATATGTGTTCTAAGGCTGCAAAAAAAAGACATAATGATTCAATCATGCATATATGTGTTCTAAGGCTGTCAAAAAAATCTCATAGAGATTCAATCTTGCATATATGTGTTCTAAGGTTGTCAAAAGAATCTCATAGTAATTCAATCATGCATATATGTGTTCTATGATTGTCAACAAAATTTCATAGTGTTTCAATCATTCATATATCTGTTCTAAGCCTGTCACCAAAAATCTCATAGTCATCCAATCATTCATATATGTGTTCTAAGGCTGTCAAAAAAATCTCATAGTGATTCAATCATTCATATATGTGTTTTATGGTTATCAAAAAAGTTTTATAGTGATTCAATCATTCATATATGGGTTTTAAGGCTGTAAAAAAAATCATAGTGATTCAATCATAAATATATGTGTTCTAAGGCTGTCAAAAAAATTTCAGAGTGATTCAATCCTACATATATGTGTTCTAAGAGTGTAAAAAAAATTTCACAGTGATGCAATCGAGCTTATATGTGTTCTAAGGCTAACAAAAAATTTCATAGTGATTCAATCATGTATATATGTGTTTTTAGATTTTTAAAAAAAATCATAGTAATTAAATCATGCATATATGTGTTTTAAGGCTATAAATTTTTTTTTATAGTGGTTCAATCATTCATATATGTGTTCTAAGGCTATCAAAAAAAAATCATAGTTATTCAATCTTGCATATATGTGTTCTAATGCTGTCAAAAAAATTTCATAGTGATTCAATCATGTTTATATGTGTTCTAAGGCTGTAAAAAAAAACTCATAGTGATTCAATCACGCATATATGTTTTCTAAGGCTGTCAAAAAAATTTGAGAGTGATTCAAACTTGCATATATGTGTTCTAAGATAGTAAAAAAAATTTCACAGTGATTCAATCTTGCATATGTGTTCTAAGCCTATAAAAAATTTCAGAGTGATTCAATCATGTATATATTTGTTTTGAGACTGTAAAAAAAAAATCATAGTAATTAAATCATGCATATATGTGTTCTAAGTCTGTCAAAAAATATTCATAGCAATTAAATCAGGCTTATACGTGTTCTAAGGCTATAAATTTTTTTTTATAGTGATTCAATCATGCATATATGTGTTTTAAGGCTGCCAAAAAAAATTTATAGAGATTCAATCATGTATATATGTGTTCTATGGTTGTAAAAAAAAAATCATCGTGATTCAATCATTCATATAGGTGTTCTAAGGCTGCTAAAAAATTTCATAGTGACTCAATCATGCATATATGTGTTCTAGGGCTGTCAAAAAAATCTCATAGGGATTCAATCATGCATATACGTGTTCTAAAGCTGTCAAAAAAATTTCATAGTGATTCAATTATGCATATATGTGTTCTATGATTGTCAAATTTTTTTTATAGTGATTCAATCATTCATATATGTGTTCTAAGGCTCTAAAAAAAAATTCATAGTGATTCAATCATGCATATATGTGTTCTACGGCTTTCAAAAAAATTCCATAGTTATTGAATCTTGCATATATGTGATCTAAGGCTGTCAAAAAAATTTTATAGTGAATCAAGCACACATATATGTGTTCTAAGCCTGTAGAACAAATTTTATAGTGATTAAAACAAGCTTATATGTGTTCTAAGGCTCTAAAAAAAAACTCATGATGATTCAATCCTGCATATATGTGTTCTAAGGCTGCAAAAAAATTTCATAATGATTCAATCATGCATATATGTGTTCTAAGGCTGTCAAAAAAATCTCATAGAGATTCAATCTTGCATATATGTGTTCTATGGTTGTCAAAAGAGTCTCATAGTGATTCAATCATGCTTGTATGTGTTCTATGGTTGTCAAAAAATTTTTATAGTGATTCAATCATTCATATATGTGTTCTAAGGCTGTAAAAAAAAAATCATAGTGATTCAATCATGCATATATGTGTTCTAAGGCTGTCAAAAAAAATTTATAGTGATTCAAACATACATATATGTGTTCTAAGATAGTCAAAAAAATTTCATAGTGATTCAATCATGCATATGTGTTCTAAGGCTATCAAAAAATTTCATAGTGATTCAATCATTTATATATGTGTTTTTGGACTGTAAAAAAAAATCATAATAATTAAATCATGCGTATATGTGTTCTAAGTCTGTCAAAATAAATTCATAGTAATTAAATCAGGCTTTATTGTGTTCTAAGGCTATCAAAATGTTTTTATAGTGATTCAATCATGCATATATGTGTTTCAAGGTTGTCAAAAAAATTTGTAGTGATTCAATCATGTATATATGTGTTCTATGGTTGTCAAAAAAAATTTATAGTGATTCAATCACGCATATATATATTCTAAGGCTATCAAAAAATTTCATAGTGATTCAATCGTGCATATATGTGTTCCAAAGTTGTCAAAAAAAATTTATAGTGATTCAATCTCTGATATAAGTGTTCTAAGGCTATAAAAAAAAATTCATAGTGATTCAATTATGCATATATGTGTTCTAAGGCTGTCAAAAAAGATTTATAATGATTCAATCATGCATATATGCATTCTAAGGATGTCAAAAAACTTTTGTATTGATTCAATCATGCATATATGTGTTATAAGGCAGTTAAAAAAATCTCATAGTGATTCAATCATGCATATATGCATTCTATGGTTGTCAAAAAAAATTCATAGTGATTCAATCATTCATATAAGTGTTCTAAGGCTCCTAAAAAATTTCATAGTGATTCAATCATGCATATATGTGTTCTAAGGCTGTCAAAAAAATCTCATAGGCATTCAATCATGCATATTTGTGTTCTAAGTCTGTCAAAAAAATCTCATAGTGATTCAATCATGCATATATGTGTTTTATTATTGTCAAAAAAAATTTATAGTGATTCAATCTGTTCTAAGGCTCTAAAAAAAATCATAGTGATTCAATCATGCATATATGTGTCGTAAGGCTGTCAAAAAAATTTCATAGTGATTGAATCTTGCATATATGTGTTCTAAGGTTTTAAAAAAAAATTCATACTGAATCAATCATGCATATATGTGTTCTAAGGTTGTAGAAAAAATTTTATAGTGATTAAATCAAGCTTATATGTGTTCTAAGGTTGTCAAAAAAATTTCATGGTGATTCAATCATGCATATATGTGTTCTAAGGCTGCAAAAAAATTCATAATGATTAAATCAAGCATATATGTGATCTAAGGCTGTCAAAAAAATCTCATTGAGATTCAATCTTACATATATGTGTTCTAAGGCTGTCAAAAGAATCTCATAGTGATTCAATCATGCATATATGTGCTCTATGGTTGTCAAAAAATTTTCATAGTGATTCAATCATTCATATATGTGTTCTAAGGCTGTTAACAAAAATTTCATAGTCATTCAATCATTCATATATACGTTCTAAGGCTGTCAAAAAAATTTCATAGTGATTCGATCTTGCATATATGTGTTCTAAGGCCTTCATAAAAATCTCATAGTGATTCAATCATGCATATATGTTTTTTATGGTTGTCAAAAAAAATTTATAGTGAGACAATCATTCATATATGTGTTCTAAGGCTATAAAAAAAAATTCATAGTGATTCAATCATGCATATGTGTGTTCTAAGGTTGTCAAAAAAATTTCAAAGTGATTCAATCCTGCATATATGTGTTCTATGACTGTCAAAAAATTTTTACAGTGATTCAATCATGCATATGTCTTGTAAGGCTATCAAAAAATTTCATAGTGATTCAATCATGTATATATGTGTTTTGAGACTGCAGAAACAAAATCATAGTAATTAAATCATGCATGTATGTCTTCTAAGTCTGTCAAAAAAAATTCATAGTAATTAAATCAGGCTTATATGTGTCCTAAGACTATCAAAAATTTTTTATAGTGATTCAATCATACATATATGTGTTTTAAAACTGTCAAATTTTTTTTATCGTGATTCAATCATGTATATATGCATTCTATGGTTGTCAAAAAAAATTCATAGAGATTCAATCACGCATATATATGTTCTAAAGCTGTCAAAAAATTTCATAGTAATTCAAACCTGCATATATGTGTTCCAGGGTTGTCAAAAAAATTTCATAGTGATTCAATCATACATATAGGTGTTCTATGGCTATCAAAAAAATTTCATAGTGATTCAATCATCCATATATGTGTTCTAAGGCTGTCAAAAAAAAATTATAATGATTCTTTAATGTATATATATGCGTTCTAAGGCTATAAGAAAACTTTTGTATATATTCAATCATGCATATATATGTTATAAGGCAGTCAAAAAAATCTCATAGTGATTCAATCATGCATATATGTGTTCTATGGTAGTCAAAAAAATTTCATAGTGATTCAATAATTCATATATGTGTTATAAGCCTGTAAAAAAAAAATCATAGTGATTCATTCATGCATATATGTGTTCTAAGGCTGTCAAAAAATTTTCAGAGTGATTCAAACCTGCAAATATGTGTTCTAAGACAGTCAAAAAAATTTTATAGTGATTCAATCATGCATATGTGTTCTAAGGCTACCAAAAAATTTCATAGTGATTCAATCAAGTATATATGTGTTTTGAGACTGTAAAAAAAAAATCATAGTAATTAAATGATGCATATACGTGTTTTAAGTCTGTCAAAATAAATTCATAGTAATTAAATCAGGCTTATATGTGTTCTAAGGCTATCAAATTTTTCTTATAGTGATTCAATCATGCATATATGTATTTTAAGGTTGTCAAAAAAAATTATAGTGATTCAATTATGTATATATGTGTTCTACGGTAGTAAAAAAAAAATCATAGTGATTTAATCATGCATACATATGTTCTAAGGCTTTCAAAATTTTGTATAGTGATTCAATCCTGCATACATGTGTTCCAAAGTTGTCAAAAAAAACTCATAGTGATTCAATCATTCATATAGGTGTTCTAAGGCTATCAAACAAAATTCATAGTGATTCAATCATGAATATATGTGTTCTTAGGTTGTCAAAAAAAAGTTTATAATGATTCAATCATGCATATATGCATTCTAAGGCTGTAAAAAATATTTTGTATTGATTCAATAATGCATATATGTGTTGTAAGGCAGTCAAAAAAATCTCATAGTGATTTAATGATGCATATATGTGTTCTATGGTTGTCAAAAAAATTTCATAGTGATTCAATCATTCATATAGGTGTTCTAAGGCTGCTAAAAATTTTTATAGTGATTCAATCATGCATATATGTGTTCTAGGGCTGTCAAAAAAATCTCATAGGGATTCAATCACGCATATATGTGTTCTAAGGCTGTCAAAAAAATCTCATAGTGATTTAATCATGCATATATGTGTTCTATGGGTGTCAAAAAATTTTTATAGTGATTTAATCATTCATATTTGTGTTCTAAGGCTCTAAAAAAATTTCATAGTGATTCAATCATGCATATATGTGTTGTAAGGCTGTCAAAAAAATTCCATAGTAATTGAATCTTGCATATATGTGTTCTAAGGCTGTCAAAAAAAATTCATAGTGAATCAACCATGCATATATGTGTTCTAAGGCTGTAGAAAAAAATTCATAGCGATGAAATCAAGCTAAGATGTGTTCTAAGGCTGTAAAAAAAAAATCAAGGTGATTCAATCATGCATATATGTGTTCTAAGGCTGCAAAAAAAATCATAATGATTCAATCATGCATATATGTGTTCTAAGGTTGTCAAAAAAATCTCATAGAGATTCAATCTTGCATATATGTGTTATAAGGTTGTCAAAAGAATCTCATAGTAATTCAATCATGCATATATGTGTTCTATGGTTGTCAACAAAATTTCATAGTGATTCAATCATTCATATATGTGTTCTAAGGCTGTCATCAAAAATCTCATAGTCATTCAATCATTCATATATGTGTTCTATGGCTGTCGAAAAAATTCATAGTGATTCGATGTTGCATATATGTGTTCTAAGGCTGTCAAAAAAATCTCATAGTGATTCAATCATGTATATATGTGTTTTATGGTTATCAAAAAAGTTTTATAGTGATTCAATCATTCATATATGGGTTTTAAGGCTGTAAAAACAATTATAGTGATTGAATCATGAATATATGTGTTCTAAGGCTGTCAAAAAATTTTCAGAGTGATTCAATCCTGCATATATGTGTTCTAAGACTGTCAAAAAAATTTCACAGTGATGCAATCGAGCTTATATGTGTTCTAAGGCTATCAAAAAAATTTAGAGCGATTCAATCATGTATATATGTGTTTTTAGACTATAAAAAAAAAATCATAGTAATTAAATCCTGCATATATGTGTTCTAAGTCTGTCAAAAAAAATTCATAGTAATTAAATCAGGCTTATATCTGTTCTAGGGCTATCAGAATTTTTTTATAGTGATTCAATCATGCATATATGTGTTTTAAGACTTTTAAAAAAATTTTGTCATGATTCAATCATGTATATATGTGTTGTATGGTTGTCAAAAAAATTTCATAGTGATTCAATCACGCATATATATGTTCTAAGGCTATCAAAAAATTTCATAGTGATTCAGTCCTGCACATATGTGTTCCAGGGTTGTCAAAAAAATTTCATAGTGATTCAATCATTCATATTGGTGTTCTACGGCTAACAAAAAAATTTCATAGTCATTCAATCTTGCATATATGAGTTCTAAGGATATCAAGAAAAATTATAATGATTCTTTCAGGCATATATGCATTCTAAGGCTGTCAAAACACTTTTGTATTGATTCAATTGTGCATATATGTGTTATAAGGCAGTCAAAAAAATCTCCTAGTGATTCAATCATGCATATATGTGTTCTATGGCTGTCAAAAAAATTTCATAGTGATTCAATCTTTCATATAGGTGTTCTGAGGCTGTCAAAAAAATTTCATAGTGATTCAATCATACATATATGTGTTATAGGGCTGTCAAAAAAATCTCATAGAGATTCAATAATGCATATATGTGTTCTAAGGCCGTCAAAAAAATCTCATAGTGATTCAATCATGCATATATGTGTTCTATGGTTGGCAAAAAAATTTATAGTGATTCAACCATTCATATATGTGTTCTAAGGCTCTAAAAAAAAAATCATAGTGATTCAATCAAACATACATGTGTTCTAAGGCAGTCAAAAAATTCCATTGTGATTGAATTTTGCATATATGTGTTCTAAGGCTGTCAAAAAAAATTCATAGTGAATAAAGCATGCATATTTGTGTTCTAAGGTAGTAGAAAAAAATTCATAGTGATTAAATCAAGCTTACATGTGTCCTAAGGCTGTCAAAAAAAATTCATGGTGATTCAATCATGCATATATGTGTTCTAAGGCTGCAAAACAATTTCATAATGATTCAATCATGCATATATGTGTTCTAAGGCTGTCAAAAAAATCTCATAGAGATTCAATCTTGCATATATGTGTTCTAAGGCTGTCAAAAAAATCTCATAGTGATTCAATCATGCAAATATATGTTCTATGTTTGTCAAAAAAAATTCATAGTGATTCTAACATTCATATATGTCTTCTAAGGTTGTCAAAAAAAATTTCTAGTGATTCAATCATGCAGATATGAGTTCTAAGGTTGTCAAAAAAAAATTATAGTGATTCAATCATGCATATATGTGTTCTAATGCTCTAAATTTTTTTTTATAGTGATTCAATCACGCATATAAATGTTCTAAGGCTGTAAAAAAAAATTAATAGTAATTCAATCAGAAATATATGTTCTAAGGCTGCAAAAACAATTCATAGTGATTCAATCATGCATATATGTGTTCTAAGGGTGTCAAAAAAATTTCATAGTTATTCTATCATGCACATATCTCTTCTAAAGTTGTCAAACAATTTTCAGAGTTAATAAGTCATGCTTATTTATGTTCTAAGTCTGTCAAAAAAAATTTGTATTGATTCAATCATGGATATACGTGTTCTAAGGCGGTCAAAAACAATTTGTTGTGAGTCAATCATGCATATATGTGTGTCTAAAGTTGTCAACAAAATCTCATAGTGATTCAATCATGTTAATATATGTGTTATATGGCTGTTAAAAAAATTTCAGAGTGATTCAATCATGCATATATGTGTTCTACGGCTGTAAAAAAAATTTGAATTGATTCAATCATGCATATATGTGTTCTAAGGCTGTTAAAAAAATCTCATAGTGATTGAATCATGCATATATGTGTTCTATGGTTGTCTGATCATGCATATATTTTAGGGATATTTCATATAAAAATATGCATGATTTCATGAGAAAATGATTTAAAAACCTAATTTTATGTTAGTTTCGAGTAAATGTGCTAAAATAATATAAGAATAGAAAATGCATGAAAAATAGTGTTATTTTACATTTTAATACATATTTTAGTGTTTGACATAAGTGTAGTACTTTAGTTTTTGAAAATCATAAAAAAATTAGATTTAAAATAGACTTAGTTTTACAATTTCTAAAACATAGTCATTTTGAGTTGTTTTGCAAATAAATTTTTGAAGAGAGTTGAAATGCAATTGTAAAAAGAAGATGTACTTATGGACTAAACTTCAAAATTATAAATATGATACGTAGGAGGAATTTCAAATTGTCTTCTCTTTCTTGACTAAGCCCTCTCTTCTTCCCCTTCTTCTCCACATCTTCTTCCCTCTTCTTCTCCTTCTCCCTATTTTCCCCTCTTTTTCTCATCTTCTTTCCGACAACGGCTGAAGCAAGAGAGATGATTCCAACCTCTCTTCTAACCCCTCAAGTTGCGGTAAGTCTTTCATCTTCATCTTATTCCCTCCTCCTCTTCTTCTTCTTCTTTTCTTCTTCTTTTAATCTTTTCTCTGGTTGTTTGAGTTAGCATATATACTTTTGATTTCTGTAATAGCATCATCATCATCATAGTTATTTGTTTTCACGATTTCATTAGTTTCAACTATGTTTTTTTTAGCAGCAGCAACATCTAATTCCTTTAATCTACTTATAGATAGGCATTTTGAATTCATGTCTGATTAATTTTTGTTAAAACATCAATGCATTGTTTGAATAAGTATTTGATCAGATGCTGGTTTCTAACTCAGAATTTGATCGGACTGTGTTTTTTTTCTTCTGCTTGTTTCATTGCATTAACAATTTTTCTGTAGCATTAGCATTTTAATTTCCTTTTTGTAGTTTCTGTTGTTCATCATAATATCATTGATATGCATAGCATCTAGCCGATCCAAATCTGAACAGGAATTCAGATCACGCTCAAATCCACTGGTGTCCTCCTGCCGTAAATCATATTGCAATTGCTGGCACCAATACAGTCGTCGGAATCACCTTCAACCGACCAAAATCGCACTTCAATCCCTCTTCATCTGATGGATTCCTGTAATCCACCGTGAAGTTGTTCATAGGATTAGCATTTGCCCCAACATCTCTGCATCCATTGGAATAGAATAGATCAGATCTATCAGATCATTCTCTTCTTCTTGCCGGAATTCACTCTGCTTTGCCGGAAATTTTTTTCTTCACTGTGAAAATCTGTTTCACGGTGGAATGGTTTAATTGTTTGATTTCTGGATTGAATATATGATTTCAATCGATCGATTATCGTTAACAGCATCCGGCTATTCATTTCTGTGAAAGCCAATGTCTGAATTGGTTCACGAAAGATACATTTTCATCCGTCGGAATTCCTGTGATTGAGGTCGGAATCTGCTCTAATCCGCTAGATTAGCACCTCAAAGTTGATCGGCACCTCATAGTCACCGTGAAATGGCATTCTGGTGTGTTCTACAACAGAAGTCGGTTGTGTGAAGAATTATCATTGCATTTGATCGATTTTCATCAGTGTCTGGCAATAATTTGATCATTCGGTTATCGGTTGTGTTGTGGATCGGTTAAAATGGATATCTGGATCCAGTTTAAGTGCTGAGCTAATATTTCTATTGATGTTACTATTTTTCGGAATAAATTTGATTCCTGGTGTGATTTTCAATTGATTGGATCAATGTGATTCACTGATTGTTGATCTTTAACTACTGCTTTTACTGATTTTCACTGGTTTTTATTGTTTTGAGTAGTAGTTTTAGATGTTAGCTAGGTAACTAGTTAAGTTGTTAGTTAATTGAAATAATTACCATTAACATAGTGAGTTGTAAATAGTTAGCATATGGTTACTTAGGTGTTTAGTATTAGATCTTTACATTAGTGTTTGGCAAATTAGTTTAGTAGCATTTGATTCATTAGCATATGCTTGATTTAACATTTTGCAATTAGACTACTTAATTGAATTGAAATAATTCAAAATTAATAGAGTTTTACTTGTCATTTAGAGTTCTTTCATAATTTTTAGCATTTAGTTAGTGTGTTTTGTTAGTATAGTTTCTACTTCTTTCTCTTGTACTGCTCGTGTTCTTTTGACTTGTGTAGGATAGCACAGGAGTGGAGCTGAAGCGATTACGTGACACAAGGAAGCACAAGAGTAGAAGATTTTTGCTTTTATTTTTAGAATTAGGAATTTAATTGGGTTTGTAAATATTGCACTTTACGCCCTCTGCGAAGGGTATTCATTTGTTGTAATAGTTAGTTGTTTTTACCTTTCTTGAACATTTTACATTTTAATAATACGACAATAAAGTTTAGTTTAGATTTGCGTGTTTGAAAAGGACATATTCTCGTTCCCTGAGTTCGACCCGGTCTCATCCACTAGTGAGAACCGGTTTTTATTATTTGATGTCTAGTTTTCACATGTTTTACATATAAAAATCTTTTCAAAATTACAACGATTTAAAAGAAGACATCAAATTTTTGGCGCCGTTGCCGGGGAACAGCGTAATATTAGTATTCACTTTATTGCCTAGTGTTTGTTGCATTTAGGTTTAGAACCACGTATGTGCATATTTTAGAGACGAGCTTACTTTTCTGCACAGCCCACCTACTAGGATCCCCTTAGAGGTGACTGTGTACGATTGGTACCGTACACAAATTTCATATTTCTTTTGCATAATCTCTGTTATGTGTAACTGCGTGGTGTTTGTTTAGTTTTGTTGTTTTTAGTTTACTCGCTTTGTGGTTTGCGTGGTTTGGCCGCTTAGTGCGTTAGTTAGGTAGAAAACTGTAACGCCCCGGATTTCCAAAACAAAGCTAAGTTAAAAGTTTCATGAATTTCTTTTTTTTTTTTTCTTTGCAGCGGAACTTAGAAAAGCTTTTAGCAGCGAAATAAGACGATAATGAGTCGTCGGTTTTAGAAAACTCCGAGCACGTTGCAGGTATGTGGCCAAGCAACTCATTGACCACCAAAGTGTTCCATTTTATCGAAAACCACATGTTTATTACAACACTACTATTTATAAAAGCAGTGTAGGTTCAATAAAAGCAGTACAACTCTGTCTAGAGAAACCCTGGAACTCGATGCCGCCTTACTCCGCATATCGCCACGCAGGTACAACACCTGAAATCCCCATAACACGGGGTCAGAACTACTGAAGGTCTGGTAAGTAAGCAAACACCTATCTATTCAACTCAAGTAAATGCATAGACCACTCAGGGTCGCAGTTCGTAATACGACGCTCAAGCCTCCATGACTTAGCGTATATCACACGAGCCTCCTCAGGGCTATGAGTTGAACATTCACGCAAGTCTTCATGACTTCGTATAAGCCTCTTCAATGCTGTGAGTTAGAATAACCGCTTAAGTCTTTACGACTTAGCTTTGACCTCTTCAGGGTCACGAATGGATGTCTAGCTCAAGTCTTTATGCTTGGCACATCCGTATCCTACGAATCTAAGGACAACTCTCTGAGCTTCGCATAGTCGTACGGATATCAATGGGGTTCTTTCCCAATCGGTCCAGTAGTATACCGACCATGACACCTTCACAAAGGTTATGCAGGACTGACTCAACATCGTACATACACGCATACATTCAAAGTATCGTTGTACCTAAGCTAATGCTTTGTTTCGATAATTGCACCTCTGTAAACACCCCAAATTTTCACTCTTATCCAGTGCTCACATTTCATGTGTCATTGCATATCATTGCATGCATTCGACATACCATTTCATTGCACTACATGTCACTACATGACATTACATCTCATTTTCGAGATCCAGCACTCCTATTTTCAAAACATTCAATCCGAATTTGAGTTTTAAAGCTTTCTTTCAAAATCAATTTCAAAACCTGGGTTTTTAGTTAACATTCTATCATTTTCCAACCCCAGGACCTCATATTTCGAAATATTTTCTCAGAAAACAATCTGGATTCATTTCAAACTCAATTTTAATTGATTTCAATTCTCAGATGAGACCCATTTAGGTGATGTCGCTTCTGGATTCCTTTACTTGTCAAAAATCTCCAAAAATTTCAGAGTCCTAGTTGGATCAGGACTCTTTTTCCAGAGTCCAGTCGGATCAGAACTCTACTTTTCACTACCTTTTTACTTGTTTTCGGAGAAAACCTTTTAAAATCTTCTGTTTTGGCCAAAATTTTAGAGTTCTAGTTGGATCAGGACTCTTCTTCAAGAGTCCAGTCGGATCAGGACTCTTCTTCAGAGTTTCAATTGGATTGGGACTCTAATCTTTTACAGCTATTTTATCTATTTCAATCAAATCTTTCAAAATCTTTCAAAAAGAGTCAGAAACTCAGAGTTTTAGTCAAAACAGGACTCTGTTCAGAGAGTCCTAGTTGGATAAGGACTCTGATCCTGATTTAATTTTGAGAGAATCTTTCAGAAATCTTTCAATCTACCAAAACTATTATACTTTTATCAAAGAATTTCAAAATTCTGAGGTTTTATCTCAGAGTCCTGATCAAATCAGGATTCTACCCCAGAGTCCTGATCGAAGTAGGACTCTATCCAAAGTTCATTTTCTCGCTTCATTTTCACTGGTTTTCAAAAGATTTGCCCAAGTTTCATCATTTGCTCATCAGAAAACCAAAATTCTTAGAGTTCTGATCGAATCAGGACTCTTTTTTAGAGTCCTAATCAGATCAGGACTCTGAACCAAAATTCAATTTCATCCTGTTTTTAACTATTTTTCAAAATTCTCTCATTTGTTTTCACAAAAAATCCAAAAATATGAGAGTCCTAGTTCAATCAGGACTCTATTCTCAGAGTCTCAGTTGAATCAGAACTCTGTTCTATTTCAATACTTGTCATTGTTTACATTGTTCTTTTGTCTATTTTTCAGAAAATACCAAAAAAATCTAGAGTTTCAGTCCGATCAGGACTCTATCCCGGAGTCCTAGTCTAGTCAGGAGTCTGTTTTGAAGTCCGTTGTCATTTTCATTTTTTCATTTATTTCCATTTGTTTTCAAAAATTAGGTCATTTTATAGAGTCCAGTTAATTCAGGACTCTATTTCAGAGTTCTGATCGAGTTAGGAGTCTAACCCTGACTGTATTTTCTGACTTGTTTCACCATTTTCGATAAAATCTTTTCAAAAATTCCTTTATTTAGCTTTTAAAAACCAAAATCACAGAGTCCTAAGAGTTCAGGACTCTAACTCGGAGTTCCAGTTCGCTTGAGACTCTATTTTAAAAAATCTTCAATTTTAAATATCGATTTTAACCCCTTTTCAAAACCATTTTCAGTGTTTATTTCAAAATTCTTCAAAACTCGATGTGGGCCCACTCAGTTAGCACCATATCCAGAGGAGTTCTAATCCAGTTAGGACCCCATGCCATTTCAAAACTTTCATTTTAAAAGTTTGCTTTTGAAATCCGTTTGAAAACTCCTTCAATTTCAAGTTTTAAAATCGCTTTTTGAAAAACTCAAGTAGGGCCCACTCGGGGTGGCGCCATATTCGAGTAAGTTAGGGCTAGACTAGGGTTAGTCATTGTCCTAGTTAGGTTAGGGGTTTAGAGGAGTCAAAATCAATTTTGAAAATCCATTTTATTTAAGTTTTAAACCATTGGTTTTTAAAGGTTTTAAATTCAAGTTTTTAAAACCAAATGTGGGTCCATACTAGGTGGTGCCACATTTGGACTTTCTAGGGTTTAATTAGGTGTTAATTAGGGATTAATTAGAGTCCATTTAGGTTAGAATTCTCTAAAAAAATCATCCTCCCCATGTGGTTTATCAAAAACAATTAAAAAGAGTCCAAAAAATCAAAACTCTTCCTAACAAATCCAAAAAAAAAATAAATTCTATAAATAGGGGACCTAAAGGGGGTCAAGGAGAGCTCTTTTTCTCTCAAATTTTTGTGGCCTCTCTCTCCTCTCCAGCACCTCTACCTTCCTCCATTGCAGCTGCAGCCCCAAGGTGAGTTTATTTAATATTATTTTATTATTATTTTATTAGTTTTTTATAATTTTTCAATAGATTTCACCATGAAAACTCTTGTGTTCATGGATTTAACCATGGATTTCATCCAAGAACCCAAAAATAGACCCAAGAAGATGATCTAACTCAGTTTGAGGGTGATTTCAAGGATTCTAATCCATTAGAATCGATGAGAGGTATGTTTTTCATGTTCTTAACCGACGAAACGTGAGATTTGCCCGTTAAATGGGTTAAATCCGTGATTTCAAAGGTGAAAGCAAATTCCATCCATTGATTTCCGGTATTTTATTTATTTATTTATTTATCCATGTTTATTACACGTTTTCCAGCATAGAAATAATTTTTATTTTACTGTTTTAGTGTTTATTTTATTGTTTTTCATTAGTTAATGCATGTTTTCTCAAAGTTTATTAGATTTTTGTGTGTTTTTAGTTTAGAACAGAAAAGAGCATGCTGTTTCGGATTGAAATATTCACTTTTAATTGCTGATTTTTTTATATGTGATACATGAATATGTAATTGAACTACTGTAAAAAAATCAGAGTTTTTGGGATTCGGGAACATTGTCAGAAAAATCAGACATCAAATCGGGTTTTTAAAGCTTTAAAATCATTGTTAAAATCAGGAAGGTAACTTTCTGTGATGATATTTTTCTCATCCTATGTCCGATTTAAAATATGTAAAGTTCCATGGATTCATATTGATTAGATCTATATAATGTGAAATTTTGAGATTTTTTGATATCTGTTTAGTATTTTTCCTCTGTCAGAGACTCTGATTTTCAATTTTGAGATTCAGATTAGATCCGAAAATGGAATTGAAATCTAGAATTGGAATTGGATTCTGGATCCTAAACAGAAAGGGATCCGAGATTTGGAATCCAAGATGGACTTTGGGTTATGGATCCTGAAATGGAGTGGATCTGAAGTCTGAGATCCAAACGTAGAATTGGACTCTGGATCCTAAGATGGATTTGGATCTGAAATCTGAGATCCAAGGTAGAGTTGGACTCTGGATCCTAAGATGGATTTTGGATCTGAAGTCTGAGATCCAATGTAGAGTTGGACTCTGGATCCTAAGATGGATTTGGATCTGAGGTCTGAGATCCAAGGTGAAATTGGATTCTGGATCCTATAAGGAAATTGGATCTGAAGTCTAAGATCCAAAAGTGGAATTGGATTCTGGATCCTAAAATGGATTTTGGATCTGAAGTCTGAGATCCGATATGAATGTTGAATCCTGGATCCTAAAATGGATTTGGAGTTTTGTTAAATTCAGAAGATGAATCAAGAATTTCCAAATTTGAATTGACCTTGAAATATATAATTTGAATCTTGAATATACAAAATGAATTTCAAAGTCAATTTAGACTTTGAATTTAAAGTTTGAATTTGAATTTTTAGAAGATGAAGAGAATCTAAAAGTTAAATTGAACTTTGGATTTGATTTGGAGTTTTGAATATAAATTGAATTTGGAATTTCAAAGTCAAATTTGAACTTTGAAATCTGACTTGAATTGGAAATTTTGAATATAAAATACATTTGAAATCTCAAAGTTAAATTGAACTTTTGAGATTGAAAATGAAAATAGAATTGAAAATGAAGAGATGAATTAGTTTTTACAAGAATTGAAGATTGATTGAAGAAGATATTTACATCACTTGGAGTTTTGAAAAAAACGAATTTTTGGAAAGCATGATGCAGTTCTATCCTAATTGATGAATGAATTTAAAGAATTTGAAATTAAATTTTAAAAAGCTATTCCATTCTTTAGATGAATCAAAATAAGATTGAAGATATAATACATCCTTGACTATGGTCATTGAATGTATTATATAATAATCTATATTTAAATTCAGGTGAAAAATAAAACATATTTTTGTGCTTTTATAGAGTTTAAAATGGAATTAACTCTCAATATACCCTGACTATGGCCATTGGTATATATTTTGAGCCAATTCTAAGTTAAACTCTAATAAAAGAAAGAAATATTTGAAAATATGATGATTTTTGAAGAGGATCCAGTGTGGATCCAATGTTATTTTATAAAAGATAAAAATCCTAAGTTTTGTTTACACCCTGACTATGGCCATTGATGTAAATCATCAACTTAGGATTAATTACCTCTTACGAAATGGTGCACGTGCCATTCGTGTTTCACCATTTGTGAGAATTTGAGAAATAAAGGAAAAAAGAAAGAAAAAAAAATGCATGAAAACAAGCAAATTAATAATATTTACAATGCTCATTTATTCTATCTAAAACAGAAAATGTAAATGATTCTCATTATATCTAGCTATTACAAGTCTGCGAATTTACATTGAAAATTACAAAAGATTCTATCTTCAGAAAGAGAAAATGACAATTTTCATATTTTCCTTGCAAAACAAAATGAGTTAGTATGAATGAAAGAGGATAACAATACCCTGTGATACGAAATGGATTAGAGATACGGATGAGATATTCATGACTGAATACATGTGCACATGGGAATAAACAGAAATTCATGAAAGAGGTATATACGTATCTTATGCCTTTTGATTAAAGGATGACTACATATCTTTTACCTAAGGCCAATGAAAAAGAGAAGGAAACAATGCTTGACTTATATGATGCTGAATGAGATGGGAGAAGGAATATTATATATAACCAAAGAACTTCAGCTGGAGGTTAAAGGGATTCTAACAAGTGGCTGGGCTGGGAAAAGTGAAAACAGGCAAATAGCAGGGTATACAATGAGGTAATAGCTGGAAATAAACAGGAAGGGTGAAGGACATGTTACAGCTGATAATGGTGCAAATAGGGACTTGTGTAGGTGAAGAAGTGATAGAGGCAATAGGGGAGCATGAGTATGTATGAAGGAATAAGGTAAATACGACTGGAGAAGGTAAGTAGACACAGCATTGCTGCTGTGAAGATGTGAACATGGGCTGGAGCATAGAGGTGCTGTGAAAGACTATGTAAATGGACATGCTGGGCTGGTATACAGTGTATAGAGGTGTGGTAAGTGTAAAAATGGATAACAGTGCAAATGTTGCTGTGAAAGTATGATTGAACATGTATATCGTTGGACATGAAGGCATAAATGTAGTAAGAAGTGATGAAAGTGTGGTGGTGAAATGGAGATAACAGCCGATGGATACAGTGAATGGTGTTGTGACCCTGTGCAACAGTGAACAAAACAGATGGCAAGTATGTACAGGAAATACAAAAAAATGTACACAGGTGGAGTGCAGTGGGGTGGCTACAACCGATGCAGGGAATGGAACTGATGATAGGCGATGAGCTGAATCTAATAAGGCCATGACTACTAACAGAAAATGCTATGAAATGCAAATGTCATGTGCAGCGTGGAGAAAAATATAAACTTCATGATGATGGTATTGACAGGGACTTGTGTAGGTGAACATATAACAGTGGAGGCTTATGAGGCAGTAGGAGTGAATGTTGTAGCGTTGGAAAGCTAAAATGGCTGGATGCTACAGGATTGCGTGGGATATGGTTCAGCAGTGGGAACATACCACAGCGTGAAGTGGGTAGACTGTGAAATCGTGAATGGAAGTGATGGGTTGTAGTAAGTGAGGCTACAGGATGGTGAGACACTATTGGAAATCTGATGCAATCATGACAGAAATGACCAGAGTGTATGATGGAGATGCTGCATATAATAATAGTACACTGAAAATGATTTTAATGAAACGTAGGTATATGGTGAAAGATGTGCAAGCAATGAATATAACAGTGAAAGGTAAAAGGAAAGGCTGATGATGAGTACTTAATGAAATGCAAAATGATATGAATCGCCTATGCAGACACTGGTGAAGACGTTGCAAAGGCACTGCCTTGATTTGAGAGGGGGATCAGGACTCCTTTTATTGTGGCTTCCTGTCGAGGAAATGCTTTGGGGAGATTGCTTCTTTAATGCCTTATAGAGAGGAGAACTCAGGAAGGAAAAAGGGGAGAATGAAGACGATGAGAAGACCTGATGTCGGTGGATTGTAATGAGTATTGATAATCCTTGATGAGAAGAAGTAGTAGAAGAAGCTTGTGTGAAGATGGATTCAAAGAAAAAAAAATGGATAATCAACAATGGTGGGTACTGCTTCTCCGATATTGGCAATGGATTTTGATTCTGATTTTCTTTGCTTGATCAGAGAAGATCTGAGAGAAGGCACATTAGAAGTAGAGGGGAGAAGAGGAAGAGGACCGGTGGTGTGGTGAAGGCGGATCCTGAAGAAGAGGATGGAGAGATTCTTTTAAAGGGAAGGAGGAGGATTCGGGAAGGAATCGGTTGAAGATGGAAGGCTGAGGGAAGAAGAAGCTATTTGAAGATGGCGGGTAGGCAAGCGAGAGGGAGGATGCGCGGGAGATGGCCGTTGCCTCTTTTCCAAATTTCAAAAAGAAGGCCCCCTTGAAAGAATTTTTGTAAAAAAAATTATTCAAAAAGAGGTTTTTGGCAAAAGTTCAATTTTTCAAGTTTTAAAACCATTTGCTTTCCTCAATTTTTTTGATTTTTGTATCATTTTCCCATTTTTTTGTATTTTTGTAATAGAAAAACTAAGATTTTATGAAAACAAAGTTTAAATACTAAATTTTTGTATTTTTTCTGAGAAATATTTAAAAAAATGTTTTCCCGAGAATTTCAGGCCATTTTGGGGAAATTTCTTCAGAAGAAGGGGTTTGGACCCAAGTTTTGAGAAAATGTTTCGAGTTTTGACAATCGAATCGTGAAATACAACGCGATGGATCCGAACAAATGCCGGATGGACTGTCCGAGCTATTTAAAAACCATTTTTGGTATTTTCTGTAATTTTAATTTAAAATTTGGACGATGAGACTCGGATTTGGATCTGGACAATGGATCCAGTTCCGAAATCAATTTAAACATATAAAATGAACTTAATTTCAGTAAAATTTGAGAAATGAACTGGAATTTAGATTTAAAAATGACTCATTTGCTCAAAAAATGAATTTAGGGGCAAGAAGGGTATATTTAAAAGATTTTGAAAAATTTGGGGTGTTCACAGATGCCCCTCTTTGCTACTAAGTCGGTTGAAAGCCGAGCTTAGTGGCAAAGAAAACACTCCAAATTTTGAAAAAATGCCCCAGTCAGTAGATCTGAACTGGGTGTGGAAGAATTATGGCTTTTCAGGCTTAAAGCCTTGTTCTGAATGGCTTGGGGGGACGAAATCCTTGACAATGATATGACTGAATGATAGAGATGAGGAAATCGTGATGGGATTTTGGGTGAAGATCCCGAGATGATGAAAGATAAGAAGTTTGATCAAGTCTCATGAATGAGGCAAGATCAGCCTTTGAATGACTCAGGTTTAGCCCTTAACCTGGATGGGACAAAGATATATCAAGATAATTTGAATGGGATAAGGAGTATGTGATGACCTTGATGGGACATTTTTGAGAAAATGCCTCATGAGATGAAGCTCAAGTAGGATTTTATTCTGGATGGGTATACAAAGCATGAATTCCTCGATGAGAAGAACCATGATGGGATTGGAGGAAAATACCTCGTTGAAACGAGAGAAACTCGTCAGAACGAGACTCAGGTCTAACTCAAACCTGAAAAAGGAAGATACCTTGAGGGGCGAGGTTCAGGCTTAACCCTTAACCTGAAGGGGGGCGACCATATGGAATCCTCGAGTGAAGAAACCATGATGGGACCTTCGGAGTTTGGATAAACAAATCCAAAAGGGGTTTGCGAAAGGAGGAAGGAAATGGGGTTCCCTTAAGCTTTGAAAAAGGGAGGATCTTGGGCGTCTCATGGCTGAGATTGAAATAGCTTTTGAATTTTAATGACCTTTCGCAAAAAGTTCAGGTTTGACCCTTAGCCTGAGTGGGAACAACCATACGGATTTCTCCAAAACCGTGATGGGACAGGAGAGATACTTCAACTGAATGGGGTAACTCTTCTGGGAATGTGAGAGATGGAAAATGAGAAGATGTGAGACAAATGAATGATGAATAAGGTAACAGGAGGCGAATCTTTCGATGGTGTGAAAGAGGAATAAGGCGAACCTTGAATCTCTTGACAAGGCGAAAGATGGAAGAGGGCAAATCCTTTGGAGAGGAGAAGGTGAAAGTGAAATATGAAGATGGCGATGAAGATGGCAATAGTAAGGAGAAGGCGAAATGTGAAATATGAAGAAGGCAATCCTTTTAACAAGGAGAAGGCAAAATGTAAGATATGAAGAAGGCAATCCTTTTAACAAGGAGAAGGCAAAATGTAAGATATGAAGAAGGCAATCCTTTTAACAAGGAGAAGGCAAGTCTCTCGACAAAGCGAAAGACGAGGAAGGCGAACATTTAATCAAGGAGAAAGGCAAATCTTTTGACAATGTAAAAAGATAGGGAAGGCGATCCTTTTATCAAGGAGAAGGCGAGTCTTCCGACCAAGCGAAAGAAGGAGAAGGCAATCCTTTCATCAAGGCGAAGGCGAGTCTTTCGACAAAGTGAAAGACGAGGAAGGCAATCCTTTTATCAAGGAGAAGGCAAATCTCTCGACAAAGTGAAAGACGAGGAAGGCAATCCTTTTATCAAGGAGAAGGCGAGTCTCTCGACAAAGCAAAAGATGAAGAAGGCAATCCTTTTATCAAGAAGAAGGCGAGTCTCTCGACAAAGCGAAAGACGAAGAAGGCAATCCTTTTATCAAGGAGAAGGTGAGTCTCTCGACAAAGCGAAAGACGAAGAAGGCAAAACCAAGATGTATCAAAACAGATGTCAAGTTCTTATTTCTTTATCAGGAAAGCTGGAAAATTTTGCCAAAATGATAAAATTTATAGTTGTTTCAAGGTAATTATAAGGTAAGCACTTTCGAAAGATGTTCCCTCTTCCACCTAGAGTATTACCCCCAACTAGGTTAACTCTATAGAATCCAGAATCAAAGCCAAATTTTTGTTTGTTGGTTTTTTTCTTTAAGGATGCTATCAATTTCCTTGATATGAAAGGAGAGGAAATATCCTTAGCTTCATAAAAGTAATTGGATGAAAAGATATTGATAGAAGAATTTCACATAGATAAAGAAGATTCTTTGCAATTTGGGCAGTTTGATATCCTGGGTATTTTCCCATGATGATCTTTTTGCACTCTTTTGAGTCATGGGGCTTTCTTGAGCTTTTACATCATCCTTCATTTTGGAGATGTCCTGACTTTTCTCTCTTTTTCGGGGAAGGGTACGTCACAAACTCCTTCATCTTGAAGATGTTCCGATCCTTCATTTATCTCAGGGATTATATATGATGGTATTGGCTCAAAGGTCTTTAGATGATAGCTGGAATCAAATATCTTTTAGGGTTTGTCGGTAGGTCCATCACATCCGCCTTCATCTCGACGGTGATCTGAACTTTCCCTGAAAGGATCCGTCACAAACTCCGTCATCTTGGAGATGTTTCGAATCTTCTTTGGCCCCGGGGGTCTACTCGCCTAATTCACATTCATCTTGACGACAATTGAGAGATCCCTTTTGCGGATATTTGATTTGCAGCTTAGCTGACTGGAGGAGACACGAATTGGGTAGGTTCTTTTCAGACTGCCCAGGATATTTCCACTGTCTTACTGTCAAAGAATAATCTTTAAGAATGTGCCATAGTTATGATCAATATCAGCTCATTTTATGGCTTTTCAGCGTCATTAAATTTTCCTTCGCGAGTCATATCAAAGATTTTTCTTCATCCTCTTGGTTGACCAACAGAAAATTTGAAGTTTGAGCCTTTCTTCACAAAAGCTTCGCCCTTTTGGAAGGAATACTAAGGAGATTTGAGGAAATTCTTTATGTAATAAAAGTTTGAGATCAACAACTATATTATGGCAAGTTGGCAATATATTCCTGAAATCCTTGATGATGAAACCTTTGCTTAACATCGAATTTTGACATATCAGTGGGATTCTGTGGAAGAATCCAACATGAGGCTGAATTCTGAAGGTAAATGTGAATTTAAAGTTCTGAAGGTAAGCTTGACATAAAACAGGATTTTGAAGGTAAGCCTTTGAAAGAATATCCGAATCAGGACTCAGATTCTACAAGGAAAACAGGAAAATTTTAAAACTCGAGTTTTCAAAGGGAAACTGGAAGGTTCGAGTCGGGGCTCGAATCTCAAGGGAAGACTTGAAAATTCATTTATTGAAGGCAAGAAAATTCGAGATAAAACTCAAATTTTTGAAGGACAGCAGGAAGGTTCGAGTCAGGGCTCGAATCTCAAAGGAAAACTTGAAAATTCATTTATTGAAGGCAAGAAAACTCGAGATAAAACTCAAATCTTCGAAGGAAAGCAGGAAGGTTCGAGTCAGGGCTTGAATCTCAAAGGAAAACTTGAAAGTTCATTTATTAAAGGCAAGAAAACTTGAGACAAAACTCAAATTTTCACAGGAAAGCAGAAAAATTCGAGTCAAGGCTCGAATCTCGAAGGAAAACTTGAAAGTTTAGATTTGGAAGGAAAGAAGACTCGAGTTAAGACCCAAGTCTTCAAGGAAAGCTGAAAAATTTGAGTCAAAGCTCGAATCTCAGGGAAAGAGTTGGAAGTTCGAGTCGAAACTCGAATCTCAAAGGAGAATTGATGAGAAGGGATAGAAATAGATGGAAGATTGACAGAATTTGAGGAAAATTGAGGAAAGATTGTGACCTGAGGGCTAACTGATCGGTCAGCTAGACACTAGCACGAGTGCTAGGTTTACCTGTATGAGTACTGAATTTTTCAAAAAATGCCCCAGTGTATGTACTGAGTTTTCTGATGGAGATTTGAAGAAAAAGGGGACACCGACATTCTTTAAGATACTTGAGATTTGAGCAAGAATGATTGTCGGTGTTTTCGGGATTTTCCCTTATCTTGAAGGGGAAATGGAATAGACATTTTGATGAGAATTTAGAAAGGAATGATTCAGGTTTACCCCTTAACCTGAAAGGGGAGAAAAATAAAATTTATAAAAAATGAAGAAGAAGAAAAGAAAAGAAATTTTGAGAATTTATTTTGGAAAAGAATTCTCACAGGTAGCATTGTTGCTCCTATGAGGGGTTTCAGGATTTTCCCTTATCCTGAATGGGAAGAAGAATAAAATTTAAAAAAAAAAAAAAAAAAAAATTTAACGAAGGGAAATTGATATAAATCTAGAAACTCAATAAAGATTTGATAAAACTTGTATTTACAAAAGAATCCTCATAGGTAGTGTCATCGCTCCTACAAGGGGTCTCAGGATTTTCCCTTATCCTAAATGGGAGCACCTCGGACAACGAGGGTCAGGTTTATCCCTTAACCTGAGTGGGAACATAAGAATAAAGGAAATACCTCATGGGAAAGAGACATCAGGTTTATCCCTTAACCTGAAAGGGTATAAGAATAAAGGAAATACCTTATGGGAAAGAGGCATCAGGTTTATCCCTTAACCTGAAAGGGGAGAGTTTTGATAAAATTTAATAGGATTGAGGAGAAATTGATAAAACTTAATAAAATTTTTGATAAAATTGATATGAACTTGATAAAATGAATGCAATTGATAAAAATATCAAACTTAACTAAAAATTTATAAGATTTAAGAGAAAAAGGAGTTTTTCTGATCCTGCCTGCATATGGGATCTTGAAAGGAAAATGTTTATTTGAAAGATGAAAAATCATTTTTTGGGAAGAAAATCTACTGTAAGAAGAATGATCAGTGTGAGAACTGATCCTTCAAATCAAACATGAGAGATCATCATGAGGGTCAAATTTTGAAGGCAATGGTTTGAAAATATATTTTTGAAGAAGAAGATCAACAATAGATCTGATTTCTAAAAACAACAGTTCGAGGCTGATAATAAGATCAATACAAGGGTTGATCTTTGAAGATAATGTTTAAAAATCAATCTTGAAAGATAAGACCAACACAGGGATTGATCTTTGAATATAATGATTTAAAACCCATTTTTGGAAGATAAGATCAATGCAAGGATTGATCTTTGAATATGACGGTTTGAAAAACCAAACTTGGAAGACAAGACCAACACAGGGGTTGATCTTTGACTATAATCATTTAAAATCAATTTTTGGAAGATGAGACCAATGCCAGGATTGATCTCTGAATATAACGTTTTGAAAAACCACTTTTGGAAAATATGATCAACACAAGATTTGAGACCTATTTTGGAAGATAAGACCAACTCAAGGGTTGATCCTTTAATGCAATGGTTCAAAAACCTATTTTGGAAAACATGATCAACACGAGGGTTGATTTTTCAATGCAATGGTTCGAAAACCTATTTTTGAAAACATGATCAACACGAGGGTTGATTTTTGACAAAGCTTAGACCGAAGAATATTTGAACTCTTTGGTCATAACGAAGACTTTTTGAAATTTCATGATTTTTGAGAAGGCCCTCATAGGTAATATCATTTCTCTCATGAATGATGTCAGGATTAGTCCCGCATTCTGAAAAGAACAGGAATTTAAATGCGGTTTTAATAGAAGCCGATGGAAAGATTTTTGAAATATAGATTTTCAAAAGCAAATGCCCCTATGTGGCAGAGGAAGAAAGTATTGTGATATTAGAGATATAAAGGAAAATTGACATTTCATTTGACGAGCAAAACTGATAACAAAGAATTGAAATATTTACAAGTATTTTGACCAAAAGGTCACAAAAGGAATGGACTGACTGGCAAAAGGGGAGAAAAAGTAGGAGAATTCTGACATCTTTAGTCTTCTGAGTAAGCCGGGGAGAGACTTGGTCATGACGGCTAGGTCATCTTCCTCTTCGTCTTCAACAAAGAGACTCTTGTCGACGCAATCTTGAACAATATTTTTGAAGACGAAGCAGTGATCAGTGTCATGCCCCACTGCTCGATGGAACTTGCAGAACTGATTTGTGAACCTACCCATGACCGTGGGAGGATCTGTGACTTTTGGGAGTTTAACCAATCCTTTGGCCAGCATGAATTCAAGGGCTTCTTCGAGCGTTTGCTTCAGAGGAGTGAACTTACGATCATTACTCCAACCTTCACGCTTTATCTTTTCTTTTTGCGGTAAGTTAGACTGAGACGGCTTGTTATTCTGCTTGGAAGACTTTTCCCTTTGAGCTGCGCCGTGGTTCTGACCATTCTTGCTGTCATTTCTGTTTCTTCTACTGCTGTCAAGATCATTGCCAGAGGTATCAGCCGCATGAGTGAACTGCGCTTTCTTCTTCTGGTCTTGGATGCTTTTGGCCAGAGGCATGCCCTCGTAAAGCCCACTTTCTATTCTTGCCTCGAGCCATTCGGCTTGTTCAATCAACTTGATAAAGGATTTTGCTGGAGAAGTGGCAATGAGGCTTCTCAGGGGTTGAGAGAAATTGCCGAGGATTATTTGCAATGCGTGCTCCTCTGGGATGGGTACTTTCATCTTATTACAGGTGCTTCTCCACCTGTGGATGAATTCTCCTGCTCTTTCAGTCTCATTCTGCTTTAAGTTGTAAAGGTGATTGAGCGTAGGTGAAACCTCAGTGTTGAATAAGAAGCGCTCAATGAACAAATTTACCACTTTATCGAACTCTCGTAGTTCGATAGGAATGATGTGGTCAGCATACCACCTGGCTGCTATACCCTCTAGACTGCGGGGAAAGCAAATGAACAGAGCCCTGTTGTCTTTTCTGAATCGGCTGCATTCTGCATAAAATGTGGCTAAATGGGCTTTAGGGTTGCCAGTTCCATCAAACTTGAGAAATTTACGAGGAAGGTTCTCCAGGTTATCGTCCCCATCTAGACCATCGTAAAAATCTTCGCCAGTGTAGGTCTGCTTGCCCTTATCCTTGGCTTGAATGTCTTTAATTGCTCCATTCATCTCCTTCATCTTTTTGCTCATCAGGTCCTCTGCTGGGGTCCCAGACTTGGGCTTGTTGACGGATTCGGGCTCTTCTGCAGCTATCTTTGTAGACTGTTTTGGAAGATTCTGCTTGTAGACAATCTGCTCTTCTTCTTCTGATTCTTCCTCGACTGACTCAGATTCCTCAGAAGTAGTGTCGGGCTGTACCTTCTTTTTGATGATTCTGACTTGCTTCTTTACAGGCTTCTTCCTCAGCTTGCTTTTAGGAACTGCCTCTTTCAGCTTGGCCTCGGCTTGTTCCGACATCATCCTCGCCATCATCTTTTGGAACATATCATACATAGCGGAGTCGATGTCATCTTTCTTGTTCTGACCCTGTCCCTTGACTGATTTAGGAGAGCTCATCTCTTCCGCCTCACTGTCGCTGAGTTGAGGAACTGTTTCTTTTCCCGCTCTTGTCGTGACCATTTTTGAAATATCAGTGCTCCCTCTGTGGAGGAAAAGTGGAGGTTTTTAGACCCAAGAAACGTTTTGGAGAAGTTTTGACAAGAGGAAGGATTTAGGTTGAAATCTGAAAAAAATTGTATCCCATTACTAGGGATTGAATCACCTCAACATTTGTGACAATTGCGTTGTTTACTCTACGAGGGGGAGTAACCAACTAAAAACATGAGGAAAGATGCTTTAAAAAGGATATTTCTTGATGAAAAGAGATTTTATTTATGAAAATATAAACAAGAATATAAAATCAGAAGAAAAATAAGAGAAAAAGGCAAAATTTGAGAATAAATGGTAAAGATTTTAAATTTTGAAGAACTTGCAGGCAGGATCAGAAGAATTTTTGAAGAAATTTTAGAAGAAGAAAAAGAAGAGAAAGAAAAATACACCTGGGTTTTAAAAACAAAGAGGAAATTTTGAAATATATACCCAGGGTTTTTGGAAAATATAAGGAAAATATAAAATATCATACAATCACAGATATACAAACAAGGATGCGCAAACAACACTCCCTAAAGCTGACTCTATATGCAATATTTGAAATGGTTGATAGGACCTTAATCCTAACTCTAAGATTTAGATCATCTGATTTCAATCAAGGTATGCCGATATACTCAAGCCGAAGCTCGAAGTACGTGGCATATAAGATATCTCTTCGGTTCTAAGGTAAAGGCTTCCCAACATCCTTGAGCACCTACCGATATACCTCGGACTATGGCCCTTAGGTACGTGGTAGGGGGCGCGAACCCAAATAAGTGGTCCAGTTGTGAGGCTCTCTCCCGAACTAAGGTTCAGTGAGACAACCCAGCAACATGAAGACCGGGACAATATAGGTAGGGATGTTTTCAAAATATGATCAACATGCAATAAAATCATAAGGCTCTAATGCAAGTCCTAAAGAGATAGATTTAAATAAAGAGAAGCATACACTTGCATACATTGTTTTGCATTCAATCCCTAAAATTGAGGAGAGTTGTATTTAAGATCTAAATCTAATGTGAACATGGATATAATCTCCTCAATATGGTCCTACCAAACCATACTTAGATCCTATATGCAATGATGTCAGCTTTAGGACAGAGTCTAGGCTCCTAAGGTTTGCATGAAAATGTAGCTGACATAGAAGAATAAAGACTTAGAAAATATTTAAGCAAAGCAAAGGCATAGATTCAACCGGACGAAGACGAAGGTCCCATCACGGTAGCCAAAACTGTGATCATCACAAAATTTTTCCTCTCTTGTGGTTTCTCTCTCTTCCTTCTCTTTCCCTTTTCTAACCTCTATTTTCCTCCTTTTTGAAGGGAGAAAAATAAAAGAAAGAAAAGAGAGAGAGAAGAGAAAAGAAAGAAAGAGAGAAGAGGAACTCTTTTGTGCGGTCTCACTTGACCTTGATTTGAAAAATATTTAGAAATTTAACTCACCTCCGTTTTGAAAATTTGCGGGAAAAATGGAGAGACGGGATTCGCTCGTCGGTACGAGGTTCGACCGTTCCTGGCGCCTTTACCAGGGGTAATCGAACCAAGGATCGAATTTATGCCTTTTGCTTTGCCTAAATATAATCTAAGAATTTATTCTAACTCTAAATGCACAAAGAATCATACTTGTGCAATGCAAGGATGTATGCTCTTTTGAAAAGAATGTTTTTGAAAATTTCCAAGTATTTCTGAGATAGACTTGATAGTAGAGTGAAGAAGTGATCTAACTTAGAACTTGTAATAGATGAGAGAAGTTCTAAGGCTTTGAAGTAAATCAGAGTTGGAAGAATAAATCTTGATTTTGAGAAGAAGGATTTCAAGATTTGAAATAAAAGGAAATGAAGTTTCAGAGTCGGAAATGGACTTTGAATTTTGAACTTAAATTTAGGAAAGGAAATGAATACTTGAGATGGAATTGAATTTAGATTTCGAAGTTTGAAATTGGAGTAGACTGAGAAAATCAAATGGTATTTAAGAATAGAAAATGGATTTAAGAGATTCAGATTAGATCCGAAAATGGAATTGAAATCTAGAATTGGAATTGGATTCCGGATCCTAAACAGAAAGGGATTCGAGATTTGGAATCCAAGATGGACTTTGGGTTATGGATCCTGAAATGGAGTGGATCTGAAGTCTGAGATCCAAACGTAGAATTGGACTCTGGATCCTAAGATGGATTTGGATCTGAAATCTGAGATCCAATGTAGAGTTGGACTCTGGATCTTAAGATGGATTTTGGATCTGAAGTCTGAGATCCAATGTAAAGTTGGACTCTGGATCCTAAGATGAATTTGGATCTGAGGTCTGAGATCCAAGGTGAAATTGGATTCTGGATCCTATAAGGAAATTGGATCTGAAGTCTAAGATCCAAAAGTGGAATTGGATTCTGGATCCTAAAATGGATTTTGGATCTGAAGTCTGAGATCCGATATGAATGTTGAATCCTGGATCCTAAAATGGATTCGGAGTTTTGTTAAATTCAGAAGATGAATCAAGAATTTCCAAATTTGAATTGACCTTGAAATATATAATTTGAATCTTGAATATACAAAATGAATTTCAAAGTCAATTTAGACTTTGAATTTGAAGTTTGAATTTGAATTTTTAGAAGATGAAGAGAATCTCAAAGTTAAATTGAACTTTGGATTTGATTTGGAGTTTTGAATATAAATTGAATTTGGAATTTCAAAGTCAAATTTGAACTTTGAAATCTGACTTGAATTGGAAATTTTGAATATAAAATACATTTGAAATCTCAAAGTTAAATTGAACTTTTGAGATTGAAAATGAAAATAGAATTGAAAATGAAGAGATGAATTAGTTTTTACAAGAATTGAAGATTGATTGAAGAAGATATTTACATCACTTGGAGTTTTGAAAAAAAGGAATTTTTGGAAAGCATGATGCAGTTCTATCATAATTGATGAATGAATTTGAAGAATTTGAAATTAAATTTTAAAAAGATATTTCATTCTTTAGATGAATCAAAATAAGATTGAAGATATAATACATCCTTGACTATGGTCATTGAATGTATTATATAATAATCTATATTTAAATTCAGGTGAAGAATAAAACATATTTTTGTGCTTTTATAGAGTTTAAAATGGAATTAACTCTCAATATACCCGGACTATGGCCATTGGTATATATTTTGAGCCAATTCTAAGTTAAACTCTAATAAAAGAAAGAAATATTTGAAAATATGATGATTTTTGAAGAGGATCCAATGTGGACCAAGTGTTATTTTATAAAAGATAAAAATCCTAAGTTTTGTTTACACCCTGACTATGGCCATTGATGTAAATCATCAACTTAGGATTAATTACCTCTTACGAAATGGTGCACGTGCCATTCGTGTTTCACCATTTGTGAGAATTTGAGAAATAAAGGAAAAAAGAAAAAAAAAAATGCATGAAAACAAGCAAATTAATAATATTTACAATGCTCATTTATTCTATCTAAAACAGAAAATGTAAATGATTCTCATTATATCTAGCTATTACAAGTCTGCGAATTTACATTGAAAATTACAAAAGATTCTATCTTCAGAAAGAGAAAATGACAATTTTCATATTTTCCTTGCAAAACAAAATGAGTTAGTATGAATGAAAGAGGATAACAATACCCTGTGATACGAAATGGATTAGAGATACGGATGAGATATTCATGACTGAATACATGTGCACATGGGAATAAACAGAAATTCATGAAAGAGGTATATACGTATCTTATGCCTTTTGATTAAAGGATGACTACATATCTTTTACCTAAGGCCAATGAAAAAGAGAAGGAAACAATGCTTGACTTATATGATGCTGAATGAGATGGGAGAAGGAATATTATATATAACCAAAGAACTTCAGCTGGAGGTTAAAGGGATTCTAACAAGTGGCTGGGCTGGGAAAAGTGAAAACAGGCAAATAGCAGGGTATACAATGAGGTAATAGCTGGAAATAAACAGGAAGGGTGAAGGACATGTTGCAGCTGATAATGGTGCAAATAGGGACTTGTGTAGGTGAAGAAGTGATAGAGGCAATAGGGGAGCATGAGTATGTATGAAGGAATAAGGTAAATACGACTAGAGAAGGTAAGTAGACACAACATTGCTGCTGTGAAGATGTGAACATGGGCTGGAGCATAGAGGTGCTGTGAAAGACTGTGTAAATGGACATGCTGGGCTGGTATACAGTGTATAGAGGTGTGGTAAGTGTAAAAATGGATAACAGTGCAAATGTTGCTGTGAAAGTATGATTGAACATGTATATCGTTGGACATGAAGGCATAAATGTAGTAAGAAGTGATGAAAGTGTGGTGGTGAAATGGAGATAACAGCCGATGGATACAGTGAATGGTGTTGTGACCCTGTGCAACAGTGAATAAAATAGATGGCAAGTATGTACAGGAAATACAAAAAAATGTACACAGGTGGAGTGCAGTGGGGTGGCTACAACCGGTGCAGGGAATGGAACTGATGATAGGCGATGAGCTGAATCTAATAAGGCCATGACTACTAACAGAAAATGCTGTGAAATGCAGATGTCATGTGCAGCGTGGAGAAAAATATAAACTTCATGATGATGGTATTGACAGGGACTTGTGTAGGTGAACATATAACAGTGGAGGCTTATGAGGCAGTAGGAGTGAATGTTGTAGCGGTGGAAAGCTAAAATGGCTGGATGCTACAGGATTGCGTGGGATATGGTTCAGTAGTGGGAACATACCACGGCGTGAAGTGGGTAGACTGTGAAATCGTGAATGGAAGTGATGGGTTGTAGTAAGTGAGGCTACAGGATGGTGAGACACTATTGGAAATCTGATGCAATCATGACAGAAATGACCAGAGTGTATGATGGAGATGCTGCATATAATAATAGTACACTGAAAATGATTTTAATGAAACATAGGTATATGGTGAAAGATGTGCAAGCAATGAATATAACAGTGAAAGGTAAAAGGAAAGGCTGATGATGAGTACTTAATGAAATGCAAAATGATATGAATCGCCTATGCAGACACTGGTGAAGACGTTGCAAAGGCACTGCCTTGATTTTAGAGGGGGATCAGGACTCCTTTTATTGTGGCTTCCTGTCGAGGAAATGCTTTGGGGAGATTGCTTCTTTAATGCCTTATAGAGAGGAGAACTCAGGAAGGAAAAAGGGGAGAATGAAGACGATGAAAAGACCTGATGTCGGTGGATTGTAATGAGTATTGATAATCCTTGATGAGAAGAAGTAGTAGAAGAAGCTTGTGTGAAGATGGATTCAAAGAAGAAAAAAAATTGGATAATCAGCAATGGTGGGTACTGCTTCTCCGATATTGGCAATGGATTTTGATTCCGATTTCCTTTGCTTGATCAGAGAAGATCTGAGAGAAGGCAAATCAGAAGTAGAGGGGAGAAGAGGAAGAGGACCGGTGGTGTGGTGAAGGTGGATCCTGAAGAAGAGGATGGAGAGATTCTTTTAAAGGGAAGGAGGAGGATTCGGGAAGGAATCGGTTGAAGATGGAAGGCTGAGGGAAGAAGAAGCTGTTTGAAGATGGAGGGTAGGCAAGCGAGAGGGAGGATGCATGGGAGATGGCCGTTGCCTCTTTTCCAAATTTCCAAAAGAAGGCCCCCTTGAAAGAATTTTTGTAAAAAAAATGATTCAAAAAGAGGTTTTTGGCAAAAGTTCAATTTTTCAAGTTTTAAAACCATTTGCTTTCCTCAAATTTTTTGATTTTTGTATCATTTTCCCATTTTTTTGTATTTTTGTAATAGAAAAACTAAGATTTTATGAAAACAAAGATTAAACACTAAATTTTTGTATTTTTTCTGAGAAATATTTAAAAAAATGTTTTCCCGAGAATTTCAAGCCATTTTGGGGAAATTTCTTCAAAAGAAGGGGTTTGGACCCAAGTTTTGAGAAAATGTTTCGAGTTTTGACACTCGAATCGTGAAATACAACGCGATGGATCAGAACAAATTCCGGATAGGCTGTCCGAGCTATTTAAAAACCATTTTTGGTATTTTCTGTAATTTTAATTTAAAATTTGGACGATGAGACTCGGATTTGGATTTGGACAATGGATCCAGTTCCGAAATCAATTTAAACATATAAAATGAACTTAATTTCAGTAAAATTTGAGAAATGAACTGGAATTTAGATTTAAAAATGACTCATTTGCTCAAAAAATGAATTTAGGGGCAAGAAGGGTATATTTAAAAGATTTTGAAAAATTTTGGGTGTTCACAATTATTCTATGTATTTTAGATACCCAGAGGCCTGTTGACCCCATCTCCCTAGTAGGACGGTACAACATACCAGAAGAGATCCTTACTAGGTATCTGAATGCATTCTGCTACTGCAGTAGTTGGGTTCAATCCTTACATATTTAAGGATAACCACGACCTCCATACCTCTGAGTGACGGAGGCCATCAATGAACTCTATCAGGTTCGGGTGAAATGTATGTCACTCAAGGTTGCGCCATCACCGTCTTCCTCGGTGAGAAATTCTGAAAGGGGCCTGCCGGTCTTACAATTACTTGACGAACATTGCATGCCTATAGGGCAGCCTTTGAGAAGTATGTACCCGACCCCAATCAACCACACGGTTTTCATTGTGGAACAAAGGTTTTATTCATATGCATGCTTAACTCTGCTCTCGGCACTTCGGCCTTGATGAGCACTTCACCTCTTTCGGTGGAAACAACACACTCCGGCTCAGCGGCCCTTACGAGTCTGGTTGTCTGATAATTCTCAATGAGCATGCACTTGACTCGATCTCTACGGATCGGCTACTCGGCGTATTTTTACGCAACGAGCTCAGGACCTCGTCAAGGTGCTACCCCTACTTTGGTGCAACGACTCTTACAAGTATGGTGCCCTTGCAGGTATCAGGGAGACGAGTCATTCTAACATCGTTCCAACAAAGGGCATCGTTGTGCCACTTAACTAGTTTTGGCAGCTCTTTTGCCAACCATTCCGTCAGTACCTCATCTGCTTTATCGGCAGTGGCGTGACGAACCTTTCTACATCGTAGAAGGCGTTCCATGAACTGGGTAGCACTCCTGCTACGTTCTTTCTGACCTATTCTTAGCTCCTTCAGGAACTTCAGCAGCACTTTCTCTCTTTAACGGAGAAAGCGTGTGTTTTCTTTTATCCATTTCAGCGGCATCTCCCCTCTTTGGTGGGAAATCGCTACGCTTAACTCGGGAAATGGATGCGCACCGTTGTGCGTACTTTGCATCCATTAAGGTTGCAGGAACCCTGGGCCATAGCCAGGCCATACGTAATTGACTTAGTCTTTACGTAAAGAGCATTTTGCCAAAAACCGAAGCCTTTCCAATAGGGGCTTCATTCGTCAAGCAGAATCTTGAACGAGGAGCGGTAAGGGAATCGCATTGGCGATTTGGAGTTGATCTCCATTTGAACGCTTATTTACGCGCCATATATGTAGTATAAGCAGAAGCCTGTGCTTTATACAGCGGCGACGTAAAGGAAATGCATATACTATTGTTCAGGGTGTGTAACTGAACGAAATATTCTACATATATAACAAAACAGGAGCCTTGGCATCGTTCGACACGACGGCGTAAGTAAATACATTGCAGAAAGCAGGAGCCTTGGCATCGTTCGACGCGACGGCGTAAGTAAATGCATAATCGAAAGTGCATTAATTGGAAAGTGCAGAAAGCAGGGAGCCTTGGCATCATACGACGCGACGACAAAGGTAAATTACATAGCCTGTGCGATTTAGGACGCGTCGGCAGAATCAACAGATATACACCTAGATCTGTATCCAACGATAGTTACGAGGCGAGCGAGTGAACACCGAAGTGTCCTAGAGGGCTCAACCAAGAACTAGGGCGAGATACTATTTTTGAAGAACGCATATACTGCGCATTCGAACATATATATCTTACAATAGTTACGAGGCGAGTGCGTGAACACCGAAGCGTCCTAGAGGGCTCAACCAAGAACTAAAGCAAGATACTACTTCAGAAAGTATATGCTATATACAAACAATCAAATACTTGAGAGAGATGGATTAATGAAGCGAACTTACTTCAATTTGAGAAAGAAACGACTCTGATTGCTTCAAACGCTTCGAACGAGGCTCGACTTCGAAAAAGGATCAACTCTGGACTTCGGACGAAAAAGGACTTGGACTTTGACTTTGAACCAAACCAGGTTCAAGTCAAGTCAACTAGGTTCAGACTTAGGTCAAGTAGGTTCAGACCTAGGTCAGGCAGGCTAAGACCAGATCAGGCAGGCTCAGGCTGAGTCAGGCAGGCTTAGGCTAAGTCAGGCAGGCTCAGACCAGGTCAGGTGGGCTCAGGTGGGCTAGGCTAGGTAGGAGAGGTTTGGAAAAGGAGGAGAGAGAGAGGGTTTGGCGATTTTCTAAAGGAGGGGTCATCCCCTATTTATAGATTCTGAAACTTGATCCCCAAGTTTTTGAATTTCCATTTTAGTCCATGGCTTTTTCAAAAATTACTTTTGATCTTATCCATCTGACTGTTTGATCTTATCTAGAAGGAATATTCCCTGAAAGGTGCTGAAAGGTCCTGGAATGTTCTAGAATATTCTAGAATATTTTCTGAGAAATATTTTTGTGGGTCCCACCAATATTTTTGTGTGTCCCGCAAAAAAGTTGAGTTTTCGGCATTTTTTTCAGAAAATTTCTAAGTAGGCCATTATCTTCGTATTGATGTAACTAAGAAAGTTGGCTCGCAGGAATCCTTTGATTTCGTTCAGATAGGAAGTTATGGCTTCCAGAGTGTTTGAGCATATATTCGCGATTCGACGAATATCCTAAGTATAACTGGCTCGCAGGAATTGATTCGTTTCGCATTCTGAGAAAAAATGCTATTTTTTACCGGTAAATGCCTCATGAATTTATTCAGATATTTTCTGAAAAATTGCGGGTCTTACAAAAACCCAAAGTTAGGACGTGTGCTACACCGGTCTACTCCAAGGTGTACGCAATGGCTGACGATCATCAATTGATCCATCCTTTGAGGGAGTACTTCATGCCAAATACGTATACTCCCACCTCCTGCATCATGAGACCTGATGTAGGAGCGAGCCATTTTGAGATTAAGGCCAGTGTGATTCAAATGTTACCTTCGTTTTATGGCCTTAGCAATGAAGACCCATATCGTCATCTCGACGAATTCCTTGAGAGTTGCTCGACAATGCGAATCAATAACTTTGGAGATGACGCTATGAGGTTGACTTTGTTTTCGTTCTCTCTCAAAGATAAAGCCAAGCACTGGCTAAAATCTCTTGAGACGGTTCGTATTACTACTTGGGAAGGAATGCAATGCGAATTCCTCAAAAAGTACTTCACAATTGGTAAAACGAATCAGTTTCGTAAAGCTATAACTAGTTTTTTTTAAATTAAGGGAGAACAGTTTCACGAGTCTTGGGAGAGATTGAAAGATCTTCTCCGCAAGTGTCCCCATCACCAAGTGCCTCGTTGGCAGTTAGTGCAGTATTTTTATGACGGGCTTACTGAGAAGCACCGTCAAATGGTTGATTCGTCTTGTGGGGGCACTTTTATGCTCAAGAGTGAGGATGAGGCGTGGTCTCTATTCGAGACCTTGAGTGAAAACACGATGCATCATACCTTGTCTTCAAGGCTCGATAGGACTACATCTTTGTCTAGTGGTCCTAGGAAAGTTGGGATTTCCGAAGTTGGGTCCGAGTTAGAATTGTGTACCAAGGTTGACTAGTTGACTAGGAAGTTAGATCAACTCCTAGCCAATTCTTCGAGAAGTCCAATAGAAAGAGTGTGCGAGCTATGTGCTAGCCCTGCACATTGTGTTGCGGATTGTCTTGCAGCACCATTATATTCTGAATTCGTTCAGGAGTAGGTGAAGGCTGCCCAAGGTTTCGCTAAACCCATGCCTGATTCATTTACATCATCATATAACCCAGGTTGGCGAAACCAGTCCATTTCCCTATCCCATCAGCCCTCCCAGACACAGTATAGACCCAGTAACCCTTCACAAGGTTACTCGCATCCCATTTTTCCACAGGTTCATCCCCAATCTAGTCTACCTTCTCTTCAGGAGCCCATTCCAAGTTCATCATTTCAGGAGAAGATGTTAGAAGCCTTTTCTGATATCAAGGCCACTCTTTTCTCCCATACGCAGTCAATAGCAAAGCTAGAGACTCAAATGGGACAGTTAGCTCAGACATTGAGTAGACAAAGTCAGGAGAACCTTCATAGTCAGTCTGTTGTCACATCCAAGGGAGAGGAGCCCATGTCATTTGACTAGCAACCCACTGCTTCACATCATGAGCAAGTCAAATCTGTTACATCCCTTCAGAGCGGGAAGGCGTATCATTTCATTCAGGAATCGACTCATGAGCTCCATATCATTTCTACTAACGAGTCGATCTCCATGATACCTTCGCAGAAGGGGCCTGACCCACAACATGCATTATCATCATATAAAGCCCCATTTTCTCAGCCTTTAGGATCACCGATTGTTTTTAGTAAGCAAGAGGTACAGATGCAGAAGGTGCTTGACCAAGTCAAGCCAGATCATATTCACCACTTGTCTGAAGTTGCATTAATTGATACTCGGTCGGTCCTAGACTCTCATTTCTTGACCAGTCTCTCAGATGAGACTAATCTCTGTTCTTCATGTCGAGAGAGATTTGATACTACATTTAGAGGTAGACGGGATGGAAACACAGTGCGTAGTGTCACAGATGACACTCTTTTCTTCATAGAGCCCGATTGAGCCTGACTTCATGTCCATTGATCTCATGGACGATGAAGGTTTTTCCAGGGATCCGTCTGGCTAGGGAGGTGAAACTTAGCGCTTTATGGGAGGCAACCCATATCTTGTATATTATTAGATTTGCTTAGAATTTATAGATTTTATTTTGTTTTTACTTTTTCATTTTATTCATGAGTTTTTCATGTTCTTTTTGTTTCATTCATGGTTTTCATGTCATGTCATGTATACATTGCATTCATTATATTCATAGAACGTACATTTTTAATTCATGTCAAGTTGTTTCTACTCTTTTCCCTCATTTATTTCCTCTCATGTGCATTCACTTAGTTTCATATAAGCATGGGGGAGTGCCACTGAGACAGTGTCATTCAAGCATGGGGGAGGGTGTAGTTTGCACACCTTGATATTTCTGTTTACGTTCTTGCACATGTTTACACATCTCTCATGAAAAGTAGATTTTTAAAGATAGAGTTTTAACTTATATAAATGTTATTTCAAATCTGGTGTTTTTAGAGAATTTTTAAGCCCCACGAAAAAAATTTACTGACATGGATCTAAAAATTATGGTTGTTTATGCGAATTTCAAAGAAATTATGATAGATACATGTTAGAGTTTATATTGAATCATAAATATGAATATGCACAGTTGTATTTTTGAAAAACTAAGCAAGTGAACAAAAGTGTAAAAATGAGCTCAAAAAGTGAAAAAGAGCATGCGTTAGGTTGTTTGGATAATTCCACAATCCTTAGTAGATGGAACTTAGATGTAAGATGAAACTTTTGAATTCCATTTCGAAAAGGAGAGTGGAAAACTTCGTGATCCTAAGTAGCTGAGAACAGATACAAGTTGAAATGTTTGACTCTCACGTTATAAAGGTGAATGAAGGAAGTCACTTTTATGTCTTAGTTGATATCTTTTGGATGCATTGAAAAAGTATAGAAGATATTGACATTGCACAAGGCATAAAAGCAGACCACACGCAAGCTATAAGAGAAGAATGAATGCGCAAAAAGAAAAAGCGTGAAAAAATGAAAAAATCGAGAAAAGAGCTTAAAAAGAAAGAAAAGTTCAGTGCTTAGAAGTGTGATTGAAAAAACCTGTGTAGAAAATATATGAGTGAGGATAAGTAAATAATAATATGTTTTTATTGGATTTTTTAAGAATAAAACATAAATAATTTTGATATTTAGAAAAGTGAAAGAAATTCTTTTCTGTGGTGGTATATAAAAGACTCTAATTATGTTTTGATTTTGAAATAACAGGAAATATTTGTGAAAATAAAGTCTTTGATTACCTACTGCTTATGAGGATGTGTAATATTATGCATACATGACAGAGATATTTGTGGGTAGCATCACTGCAAACCCTCACAAGACCTTACTCGTCCACTGGGGTAACCC
The DNA here is from genome assembly GCF_984573655.1 of Nuphar pumila. Classification (NCBI taxonomy): domain Eukaryota; kingdom Viridiplantae; phylum Streptophyta; class Magnoliopsida; order Nymphaeales; family Nymphaeaceae; genus Nuphar; species Nuphar pumila. The sequence continues at coordinate 132,152,859 of NC_143249.1, forward strand.
AGGGGTTGAAAGGGCTTGTTGCATGAGCTAAATGCAACCGTGATTCCTACGAAAGTGAGTTAGGTGATAGTTTTGATTTTGTGCATTTTTCTAGTTTGCTCGAGGACTAGCAAAACATAAGCATGGGGGTATTTGATCATGCATATATTTTAGGGATATTTCATATAAAAATATGCATGATTTCATGAGAAAATGATTTAAAAACCCAATTTTATGTTAGTTTCGAGTAAATGTGCTAAAATAATATAAGACTAGAAAATGCATGAAAAATAGTGTTATTTTACATTTTAATGCATATTTTAGTGTTTGACATAAGTGTAGTAGTTTAGTTTTTGAAAATCATAAAAAAATTAGATTTAAAATAGACTTAGTTTTACAATTTCTAAAACATAGTCATTTTGAGTTGTTTTGCAAATAAATTTTTGAAGAGAGTTGAAATGCAATTGTAAAAAGAAGATGGACTTATGGACTAAACTTCAAAATTATAAATATGATACGTAGGGGGAATTTCAAATTGTCTTCTCTTTCTTGACTAAGCCCTCTCTTCTTCCCCTTCTTCTCCACCTCTTCTTCCCTCTTCTTCTCCTTCTCCCTATTTTCCCCTCTTTTTCTCATCCTCTTTCCGGTGGAGAATTCCGGCAACGGCTGAAGCAAGAGAGAGGATTCCAACCTCTCTTCTAACCCCTCAAGTTACGGTAAGTCTTTCATCTTCATCTTATTCCCTCCTCCACTTCTTCTTCTTGTTCTTCTTCTTCTTTTCTTCTTCTTTTAATCTTTTCTTTGGTTGTTTGAGTTAGCATATATACTTTTGATTTCTGTAATAGCATCATCATCATCATAGTTATTTGTTTTCACGATTTCATTAGTTTCAACTCTGTTTTTTTTAGCAGCAGCAACATCTAATTCCTTTAATCTGCTTATAGATAGGCATTTTGAATTCATGTTTGATTAATTTTTGTTAAAACATCAATGCATTGTTTGAATAAGTATTTGATCAGATGCTGGTTTCTAACTCAAAATTTGATCGGACTGTGTTTTTTTTCTTCTGCTTGTTTCATTGCATTAACAATTTTTCTGTAGCATAAGCATTTTAATTTCCTTTTTGTAGTTTTTGTTGTTCATCATAATATCATTGATCTGCATAGCATCTAGCCGATCCAAATCTGAACAGGAATTCAGATCACGCTCAAATCCATTGGTGTCCTCCTGCCGTAAATCACATTGCAATTGCTGGCACCAATACAGTCGCCAGAATCACCTTCAACCGACCAAAATCACACTTCAATCCCTCTTCATCTGACGGATTCCTGTAATCCACCATGAAATTGTTCATAGGATTAGCATTTGGCCCAACATTTCTGCATCCATTGGAATAGAATAGATCAGATCTGAATCAAGAGAGATCAGATCTATCAGATCCTTCTCTTCTTCTTTCCGGAATTCACTCTGCTTTGCCGAAATTTTTTTTCTTCACTGTGAAAATCTGTTTCACGGTGGAATGGTTTAATTGTTTGATTTCTGGATTGAATATATGATTTCAATCGATCGATTATCGTTAACAGCATCCGGCTATTCATTTCTGTGAAAGCCAATGTCTGAATTGGTTCACGGAAGATACATTTTCATCCGCCGGAATTCCTGTGATTGAGGTCGGAATCTGCTCCAATCCGTCGGATTAGCACCTCAAAGTTGATCGGCACCTCATAGTCACCGTGAAATGGCATTCTGGTGTGTTCTACAATAGAAGTCGGTTGTGTGAGGAATTATCATTGCATTTGATCGATTTTCATCAGTGTCTGGCAATAATTTGATCATTCGGTTATAGGTTGTGTTGTGGATCGGTTAAACTGGATATCTGGATCCAGTTTAAGTGTTGAGCTAATATTTCTATTGATGTTACTATTTTTCGGAATAAATTTGATTCCTGGTGTGATTTTCAATTGATTGGATCAATGTGATTCACTGATTGTTGATCTTTAACTACTGCTTTTACTGATTTTCACTGGTTTTTATTGTTTTGAGTAGTAGTTTTAGATGTTAGCTAGGTAACTAGTTAAGTTGTTAGTTAATTGAAATAATTACCATTAACTTAGTGAGTTGTAAATAATTAGCATATGGTTACTTAGGTGTTTAGTATTAGATCTTTACATTAGTGTTTGGCAAATTAGTTTAGTAGCATTTGATTCATTAGCATATGCTTGATTTAACATTTTGCAATTAGACTACTTAATTGAATTGAAATAATTCAAAATTAATAGAGTTTTACTTGTCATTTAGAGTTCTTTCATAATTTTTAGCATTTAGTTAGTATGTTTTGTTAGTATAGTTTCTACTTCTTTCTCTTGTACTACTCGTGTTCTTTTGACTTGTGTAGGATAGCACAGGAGTGGAGCTGAAGCGATTACGTGACACGAGGAAGCACAAGAGTAGAAGATTTTTGCTTTTATTTTTAGAATTAGGAATTTAATTGGGTTTGTAAATATTGCTCTTTACGCCCTCTGCGAAGGGTATTCATTTGTTGTAATAGTTAGTTGTTTTTACCTTTCTTGAACATTTTACATTTTAATAATACGGCAATAAAGATTAGTTTAGATTTGCGTGTTTGAATAGGACATATTCCCGTTCCCTGAGTTCGACCCGGTCTCATCCACTAGTGAGAATCGGTTTTTATTATTTGATGTCTAGTTTTCACATGTTTTACATAAAAAAATCTTTTCAAAATTACAACGATTTAAAAGAAGACATCATTGTCAAAAAAAAACCATAGAGATTCAGTCATGTATGTATGTGTTCTAAGGCTGTCAAAAAAAATTTATAATGATTCAATCATGCATATATGTGTTCTAAGGTTGACAAAAAATATTCAAATTCAATCATCCTTATAAGTGTTCTAAGTCTGTAAAAAAAAATTCACAGTGATTCAATCATGCATATATGTGTTCTAATGCTGTCAAAAAAAAATTGGAATGATTCAATTATGCATATATGTGTTCTAAGACTGTAAATTTTTTTTTATAGTAATTCAATCTTGCATATATGTGTTCTAAGGCAGTCAAAAAAATCTCATAGTGATTCAATCATGCATATATGTGTTCTATGGTTGTTAAAAAATATTCATGGTGATTTAATCATTCATATATGTGTTCTAAGGCTGTCAACAAAAATTTATATTGATTCAATCATGCAGATGTGAGTTCTTAGGTTGTCAACAAAAATTTATAGTGATTCAATTGTGCATATATGTGTTCTAATGCTCCAAATTTTTTTTATAGTGATTCAATCACACATATATATGTTCTAAGGCTGTCAAAAAAAATTCATAGTGATTCAATCAGGAATATATGTGTATTAATGCTTTAAAAACATTTTATAGTGATTCAATCAAGCGTATGTGTTCTAAAAGTGTCAAAAATTTTTATAGTGATTCTATCATGCATATATGTGTTGTAAATTTGTCAAAAAATTTCAAAGTGAATAAGTCATGTTTATTTGTGTTCTAAGTCTATCAAAAAAAAATTGTATTGAATCAATCAGGCATATATGAGTTCTAAGGCGGTCAAAAAAAAAAAAATTTTGAGTCAATCATGCTAATATGTGTTCTATGGATGTCAAAAAAATTTCATAGTGATTCAATCATTCATATATGTGTTCTAAGGCTGTTAAAAAAAATTCATAGTGATTCAATCAAGCATATATGTGTTCTAAGGCTGCCAAAAAAAATTGGATTGATTCAATCATGCATATATATGTTCTAAGGCTGTTAAAAAAATCTCATAGTGATTGAATCATACAAATATGTGTTCTATGGTTGTCAAAAAAAATTCATAGAGATTCAGTCATGTATGTTTGTGTTCTAATGTTGTCCAAAAAACTTCATAATGAATTAATCATGCATATATGTGTTCTAAGGTTGTCAAAAAAATTTCAAATTCAATCATGCAAATATGTGTTTTAATGCTGTCAAAAAAATTTCATAGTGATTCAATCATGCATATATGTATTCTAATGCTGTAAAAAAAATTTCGTAGTGATTCATTCAAGCATATATGTGTTCTAAGGCTGTCAAAATTTTTTTATAGTGATTCAAACTTGCATATATGTGTTCTAAGGCTGTCAATTTTTTTTTATAGTGATTCAATCATGAATATATGTGTTCTAAGGCTGTCCAAAAAAATTTATAATGATTCAATCATGCATATATGTGTTTTAAGGTTGTCAAAAAATATTCAAATTCAATCATCCTTATAAGTGTTCTAAGTCTGTAAAAAAAAATTCACAGTGATTCAATCATGCATATATGTGTTCTAATGCTGTCAAAATAAAATTGGAATGATTCAATGATGCATATATGTGTTCTAAGACTGTCAAATTTTTTTTATAGTAATTCAATCTTGCATATATGTGTTCTAAGGCTGTCAAAAAAATCTCATAGTGATTCAATCATGCATATATGTGTTCTATGGTTGTTAAAAAATATTCATGGTGATTTAATCATTCATATATGTGTTCTAAGGCTGTCAACAAAAATTTATATTGATTCAATCATGCAGATGTGAGTTCTTAGGTTGTCAACAAAAACTTATAGTGATTCAATTGTGCATATATGTGTTCTAATGCTCCAAATTTTTTTTATAGTGATTCAATCACACATATAAATGTTCTAAGGCTGTCAAAAAAAATTCATAGTGATTCAATGAGGAATATATGTGTATTAATGCTTTAAAAACATTTCATAGTGATTCAATCAAGCGTATGTGTTCTAAGGGTGTCAAAAAATTTGTATAGTGATTCTATCATGCATATATGTGTTGTAAATTTGTCAAAAAATTTCAAAGTGAATAAGTCATGTTTATTTGTTTTCTAAGTCTATCAAAAAAAAATTGTATTGAATCAATCATGCATATATGAGTTCTAAGGCGGTCAAAAAATTTTTTTTTTGAGTCAGTCATGCTAATATGTGTTCTATGGATGTCAAAAACAATTCATAGTGATTCAATCATTCATATATTTGTTCTAAGGCTGTTAAAAAAAATTCATAGTGATTCAATCAAGCATATGTGTTCTAAGGCTGCCAAAAAAAATTGGATTGATTCAATCATGCATATATGTGTTCTAAGGCTGTTAAAAAAATCTCATAGTGATTGAATCATGCAAATATGTGTTCTATGGTTGTCAAAAAAAATTCATAGAGATTCAGTCATGTATGTTTGTGTTCTAATGTTGTCCAAAAAACTTCATAATGAATTAATCATGCATATATGTGTTCTAAGGTTGTCAAAAAAATTTCAAATTCAATCATGCAAATATGTGTTTTATTGCTGTCAAAAAAATTTCATAGTGATTCAATCATGCATATATGTATTCTAATGCTGTCAAAAAAATTTCGTAGTAATTCATTCATGCATATATGTGTTCTAAGGCTGTCAAATTTTTTTTATAGTGATTCAAACTTGCATATATGTGTTCTAAGGCTGTCAAATTTTTTTTATAGTGATTCAATCATGGATATATGTGTTCTAAGGCTGTCAAAAAAATTATACAGTGATTCAATCTTGCATATATGTGTTCTAAGGATGTAAAAAAAACTCATAGTGATTCAATCATGCATATATGTGTTCTAAGGCTGTCAAAAAAAATAGAACACGTATAAGCTGGATTGAATCACTATGAATTTTTTTTGACAGCATTACAACACATATATGCATGATTGAATCACTATGAAATTCTTTTGATAGCCTTAGAACACTTATATGCATGATTGAACCACTTTAAAAAAAATTTCACAGCCTTAGAACACATACATACATGATTGATTCACTATGAAATTTTTATCACAGCCTTAGAACACATATATGCATGATTAAATCACTATGAATTTTTTTTGGCAGCCTTAGAACACATATATACATGATTGAATCTCTATGAAATTTTTTTGACAGCATTAGAACACATATATATGCATGATTGAGTCACTATGATTTGTTTTTTATAGCCTTAGAACACATATATGCATGATTGAATCTCTATGAATTTTTTTTGATAGCCTTAAAACACATATTTGCATGATTGAGTCACTATGATTTTTTTTTGGCAGCCTTAGAACACATATTTGTATGATTGAATTAAAAATTTTTTTGACAGCCTTAGAACATATATATGCATGAGTAAATCACTATGAAATTTTTGTGAGAGCCTTAGAACACATATATGCATGATTGAATCACTATACAATTTTTTTGACCGCATTAGAACACATATATGCATGATTGAATCTCTTTGATTTTTTTTTGACAGCATTAAAACATGCATATGCAAGATTGCATCACTATGAAGTTTTTTTTTGTTACAGCATTAGAACACATATATGCATGATTAAATCACTATATAATTTTTTTGACAGCCTTAGAACACATATATGCATGATTGAATCAATATGAAATTTTTTTGATAGCCTGTCAAGAAATATATGCATGATTAAATCACTAGAAAAATTTTGTGACTGCCTTAGAACACATATATTAATCATTGAATCACTATGAAATTTTTTTGACAGCATTAGAACACATATATGCATGATTGAGTCACTATAAAATTTTTTTGACAGCATTAAAACAATAATATGCATGATTGAATCACTATGATTTTTTTTTTAAGGCCTTAGAACACATATATGCATGATTGAATCTCTATCAAATTTTTTTCACAGCATTAGAAGACATATATGCATGATTGAATAACTATAAAGTTTTTGGACAGCCTTAGAACACATATATGCAAGAACTGAATCACTACAAAATTTTTTTGATAGCGGTAGAAGACATATATGCATGATTGATGATAAAATTTATTTGACAGCCTTAGAACACATAAAAGCATGATTGAATTCGATTTTTTTTTTACGGCCTTAGAACATATATGCATGATTGAATCATTGTGATTTTTTTTTGACAGCCTTAGAACACATATATACATGATTGAATCACTAAATTTTTTGTTTGACAGCATTAGAACACATATATGCATGATTGAATCACAATGAAATTTTTTCGACAGCCTTAGAACACATATATGCATGATTGAATATGAATTTTTTTTGACAGCCTTAGAACACATATATGCATGATTGAATCATTATAAATTTTTTTTGACAGCCTTAGAACACATATATACATGATTGAATTTCTCTGAATTTTTTTTGACAGCATTAGAACATATATATGCATATTGAATCACTTTAAAAAAAATTTGATAGCCTTAGAACACATATATGCATGATTGAATCACTATAATTTTTTTTTGACAACCTTTGGACACATATATGTATGATTGAACCACTATAAAAAAATTTTGACAGCCTTAGAACACATATATACACGATTGAATCTCTAGGAATTTTTTTTTCACAGCCTTAGAACACATATATGCACGATAGAATCACTATGAAATTTTTTTGACAACCTTAGAACACATATATATATGATTGAATCTCTATGAATTTTTTTTTACAACATTAGAATACATAAATGCATGATTGAGTCACTATGATTTTTTTTAGATAGCATTATAACACATATATGCATGATTGAGTCACTATGAATTTTTTTTGATAGCCTTAGAACACATATATGCATGATTGAATTTAAATTTTTTTGACAGCCTTACAATACATATATGCATGATTAAATCACTATGCAATTTTTGTGAGAGCCATAGAACACATATATGCATGATTGAATTACTACACAATTTTTTTGACTGAATTAGAACACATATATGCATGATTGGATGACTATGATTTTTTTTTGACATCCTTAGAACACATGTATGCATGATTGAATCTCTATCAAATTTTTTTGACCGCATTAGAACACATATATGCATGATTGAATCTCTATTATTTTTTTTTGACAGCATTAAAAAATGCATATGCAAGATTGCATCACTATGAAGTTTTTTTTTGTTACAGCATTAGAACACATATATGCATGATTAAATCACTATATAATTTTTTTGACAGCCTTAGAAAACATATATGCATGATTGAATCAATATGAAATTTTTTTGATAGCCTGTCAAGAAATATATGCATGATTAAATCACTAGAAAAATTTTGTGACTGCCTTAGAACACATATATTAATCATTGAATCACTATGAAAATTTTTTGACAGCATTGGAACACATATATGCATGATTGAGTCACTATAAAATTTTTTTGACAGCATTAAAACAATAATATGCATGATTGAATCACTATGATTTTTTTTTTAAGGCCTTAGAACACATATATGCATGATTGAATCTCTATCAAATTTTTTTCACAGCATTAGAAGACATATATGCATGATTGAATAACTATAAAGTTTTTGGACAGCCTTAGAACACATATATGCAAGAACTGAATCACTACAAAATTTTTTTGATAGCGGTAGAAGACATATATGCATGATTGATGATAAAATTTATTTGACAGCCTTAGAACACATAAAAGCATGATTGAATTCGATTTTTTTTTTACGGCCTTAGAACATATATGCATGATTGAATCATTATGATTTTTTTTTGACAGCCTTAGAACACATATATACATGGTTGAATCACTAAATTTTTTGTTTGACAGCATTAGAACACATATATGCATGATTGAATCACAATGAAATTTTTTCGACAGCCTTAGAACACATATATGCATGATTGAATATGAATTTTTTTTGACAGCCTTAGAACACATATATGCATGATTGAATCATTATAAATTTTTTTTGACAGCCTTAGAACACATATATACATGATTGAATTTCTCTGATTTTTTTTTGACAGCATTAGAACATATATATGCATATTGAATCACTTTAAAAAAATTTTGATAGCCTTAGAACACATATATGCATGATTGAATCACTATAAATTTTTTTTGACAACCTTTGGACACATATATGTATGATTTAACCACTATAAAAAAAATTTGACAGCCTTAGAACACATATATACATGATTGAATCTCTACGAATTTTTTTTTCACAGCCTTAGAACACATATATGCATGATAGAATCACTATGAAATTTTTTTAACAACCTTAGAACACATATATACATGATTGAATCTCTATGAATTTTTTTTTACAACATTAGAATACATAAATGCATGATTGAGTCACAATGATTTTTTTTAGATAGCATTATAACACATATATGCATGATAGAGTCACTATGAATTTTTTTTGATAGCCTTAGAACACATATATGCATGATTGAATTTAAATTTTTTTAACAGCCTTACAACACATATATGCATGATTAAATCACTATGCAATTTTTGTGAGATCCATAGAACACATATATGCATGATTGAATTACTACACAATTTTTTTGACTGCATTAGAACACATATATGCATGATTGGATGACTATGATTTTTTTTTGACATCCTTAGAACACATGTATGCATGATTGAATCTCTAACAAATTTTTTTGACAGCATTAGAACGTGTATATGCAAGATTGGATTACTATGAAATTTGTTTGATAGCCCTAGAACACATATATGCATGATTGAATCACTATATATTCTTTTTAACAGCGTTAGAACACATATATGCATGATGTAAGACCCACAATTTTTCAGAAAATATCTGAATAAAATTCATGAGGCATTTACCGGTAAAAATAGCATTTCTTCTCAGAATGCGAAACAAATCAATTCCTGCGAGCTAGTTATACTTAGGATATTCGTCGAATTGCGAATATATGCTCAAACACTCTGGAAGCCATAACTTCCTAACTAAACGAAATCAATAGATTCGTACGAGCCAACTTTCTTAGTTACGTCAATACGAAGAAAATGGCGTACTCAGAATTTTTCGGAAAAAATCGCCGGAAACCCGAAATTCTTGCGGGACCCACAGAAATATTGGTGGGACCCACAGAAATATTCCTCAGAAAATATCTTGTGAGACCCACAAAATATCCTATGGAAATATCTTGTGGGCCCCACCTCAAAAGGAACCTCCAGGAATTTAAAAGAAGCCAAGGGGTAAAAGGGGCATGGAAAAACCCAAGAGGAGGTGGGCTTGGGCTATAAATAGCCCTCCCCACTCTCTCTCTTCTCATAATTTCGACCCCCCCCTCTCTCTCTTGCCTTCTCTCTCTCTCCTAAACCTCCCCTACCTAGCCTAGCCCACCTGAGCCCACCTGACCTGGTCTGAGCCTGCCTGACTTAGCCTGAGCCTGCCTGACCTGGTCCTAACCCACCTGACCTGGGTCTGAACCCACTTGACCTGGTCCAAACCCAATTGACTTGACTTGAACCTAGTTGGGTTTAAAGTCAAAGTCCTTTTTGGTCCAGATTCCGGTTTGGGTTTCTGAACCCAGACTTAGCCTACTTGAGCTGAGTTCGAACCTGCTGAACCCAGTTGACTTGGATCGAACCCTGTTTGGTTCAAACCACTTAGGTTGAGTAGCTTGACCTGCTCTACCTCTTTCTCAACTAAGTCAGCTTCATCTGACTTAGTCTGACCTCTCGAAGGAAGGCTCGAAGCCAAAGAAGCAACCCGGAGCCGTTTCTTCCACGATTTGAAGTAAGTTCGCTTCGTTGATCCATCTCTCTCAAGTATTTGATTGTTTGTATAAAGAATATACTTTCTGAAGTAGTATCTTGCTTTAGTTCTTGGTTGAGCCCTCTAGGACGCTTCGGTGTTCACGCGCTCGCCTCGTAACTATCGTCGGATATATATGTTCGAATGCGCAGTATATGCGTTCTTCAAAAATAGTATCTCACCCTAGTTCTTGGTTGAGCCCTCTAGGACACTTCGGTGTTCACTCGCTCGCCTCGTAACTATCGTTGGATACAGATCTAGGTGTATATCTGCTGATTCTGCCGACGCGTCTTATATCGCACAGGCTATGTAATTTACCTTTGCCGTCGCGTCGTATGATGCCAAGGCTCCCTGTTTTCTGCACTTCAGATTACTGCACTTCCGATTATGCATTTACTTACGCCGTCGCGTCGAACGATGCCAAGGCTCCTGCTTTCTGCAATGTATTTACTTACGCCGTTGCGTCGAACGATGCCAAGGCTTCTGCTTTGTTATATATGTAGAATATTTCGTTCAGTTACACACCCTGAACAATAGTATATGCATTTCTTTACGCCGCCGCTGTATAAAGCACAGGCTTTTGCTTATACTACATATATAGCGCATAAATGAGCGTTCAAATGGAGATCAACTTCAAATCGCCCATGCGATTCCTTGATCGCTCCTCGTTCAAGATTCTGCTTGACGAATGAAGCCCCTATTGGAAAGGCTTCGCTTTTTGGCAAAATGCTCTTTACGTAAAGACTAAGTTAATTACGTATGGCCTGGCTATGGCCAAGGGTTCCTGCAACCTTGATGGATGCAAAGTACGCACAACGGTGCGCATCTATTTCCCTGAATTAAGCGTGGCGATTTCCTACCAAAGAGGGGAGATGCCGCTGAAATGGATAAAAGAAACGCACGCTTTCTCCGTAAAAGAGAGGAAGTGCTGCTGAAATTTCTAAAGAAGCTAAGAATAGCTCAGAAAGAACGTAGCAGGATACTCTGACATATAGCAGAGTGCTACCCAGTTCATGGTTTGCCCTCTACAACGTAGAAGGGTTCGTCGCACCACTGCCGGTAGAGCAGGAGAGGTGCTGACGAAATGGTCGGCAGAAGAGCTGCCGGAACCAATGGAACAGCATAATGATGTCCGTTGATGGAACGATGCCAGATCGGCTCGTATCCTTGTGCCTGCAAGGGCACCTTGCTCGTAAGGGCCGCTGAGCCGGAGTAGTGGTTGCGCCTTGGCTAGGTTTGGACTCGTTGCGTAAAAATACGCCGAGTAGCCGATCTATTTAGATCGAGTCATATGCATGCTCATTGAGAACGGTTACACAACCAAACTCGTAAGGGCCGAAGAGCCAGAGTGTGTTGTTTCCACCCAAAGAGGTGTGATGCTCGTGGTGGCCGAAGTGCCAAAGAGCGGTGTTCTGCATGCATATGAATAAGACTTAAGGTCGCACATACCCCGCGGTTGAAGATAGTGTTAGGGGTACCCCCTCAGTAATGACTGTGTTGGGGAAGACTGAATGGGGTCGGGTACATACTCCCGTAGTGCTGAAAGCACGGGCTGCCTAAATGGCATGCAGATTCTGTCCAAGTAATTGTAAGACTGGCAGACCCCTTCAGGAATTATGCTCACTGTGGAATGATAGTGATGGTACAGCCTTGAGTGACATGTATTTTACTTTGGACCTGATAGAGTCCACGATGGCCTCAGTCACTCATGGGTTTTGGGGTCGTGGTTATCCTTAAGATCTAAGGATTGAACCCAACTACTGCAAGTAGAGGATGCATCCGAATATGGGCTTAGTAGGATTCTCCCAGTTGAAACACACTGCCCTACTATGGATAGGGTCAACAGGCCTCTGGGGTATCTAAAATACATAGAATAATCAACCCCTAGAACGTCGCGTTGATGCCCGGACAATAGCTCTACCTGCGTACCAAAGGCGGGAGCGGTTAATTATCAAACAATGCATTAGTTCTAGGTACAGCGATGCTTTGAATGTATGAGTGAATGACGTGTTGAGTCAGTCCTGCATAACCTTTGTGAAGGTGTCATGTTCGGTATACTACTGGACCGACTGGGCAAAGACCCGTGTTGTATCCGCACGACTAAGCGAAGCTCGAGGAGTTGTCCTTAGATGCGTGGGATACGGATGTGCCAAGTATGAAGACTTGAGCTAGACATCACTTTGAGACCCGGAAGAGGTCATGGCTAAGTCGTGGAGACTTAAGCGGCTATTCAAATCACAGCCCTGAAAAGGCTTGCTCTAAGTCATGAGGACTCGAGCGGATGTTCAACTCATAGCCCTACGGAGGCTCTTGCGATATACGCTAAGTCTTGGAGGCTTGAGCGTCGTTATTGCGTATTGCGACCCTGAGTGGTCATTATCGTACTTGAGTTGAATGGATGTATGACTGCATACTTACCAGACCATCAGTGGTTCTGACCCCGTTTCATGGGGTTTTCAGGTGTTGTACCTGCGTGGCGATATGCGGAGCAAGGCGGCATCGAGTTCCAGGGTTTCTCTAGACAGAGTTGTACTGCTTCCTTTTATTGAACCTATACTGCTTTTCTAAGCAGTGATGTTGTAATAAACAAGTGGTTTTCGATAAAATGGAACACTTTGGTGGTCAATGAGTTGCTTGGCCACATACCTGCAACGTGCTCGGGGTTTTCTAAAACTGACGACTCATTATCGTCTTATTCCGCTGCTAAAAGCTTTTCTAAGTTCCGCTGCAATGAAAAAAAAAAAAAAAGAAATTCATGAAAATTTTAACTTAGCTTCGTTTTGGAAATCCGGGGCGTTACAGAATTGGTATCAGAGCATGAGTCTGAGAAACCTGGTTCAAGATCCGTCATAGTCCCGATATCGCACTGTAAGTATATGTTTTTATACTTTTGTTCTAATCTGGGTGCATCTTTGTATAGATGGCAACTCATGACTCGCGTGGATACTGCTATCGCTGCAAGGTCATGCACGATGAGTGGATATGCCCGTATGAAGTCCAAGACTGCCAATACTGTGGCGAAGATGGGCATTCCGTCAACGAATGCCAAAGGAAATGTACCGCCGATATGGGTCGGCGGGCTTCAAAGGGTCTCAGGGATGAGACTTCGCGTGTCAGTGGACCGCATCACTCTAGTGTTGGGAGCAACCATACCCCAACATCTTTTGATGAATTACCAAGGCTGAGGGATTTTGATTTGAACTTCCCTGCGGAGGTCTATCACTCGCCAAGCTACCATCCGGCATCACATATGCCGAGCTTAAATGGTAGGAACAAAAGAGGGGATTCTTTCTGTTCGCCGATCATTATTCCAGACTCCCAGAGTCTTGATCTTGCTGACTGGGAAAGTGGACTGGAGTCCCTCATATATCCCCAATATTCGCTTGCTAGTGCGGAAGTGCCGCCCAAGCCAAAGCTAGTAGTGCCTGCTCCAAGGTCATGTGGCAATAGATGGACCTTTTGGAGTTCGTCATCATCAAAGAAATCCAAGTCTTAAAGAGACTGGTGATGCTTTGGAGTCAGTAGACTCATGTATATAGTTTCTCAATGCCTAAAGTCTGCCAGTGCGGCATGACGTTTTGTTTAAGGCGATGCTTGTGTAAATGTGATGTATATTAAGTAAATAAAGCTTTTACTTCCATATATACATTGAGAAACTAAAAACAAGTGCTTGTGTGTGCATAGATAAATGGCTCCTACGACGAGGAGAACCATACCAAGCGAGGAGTCCCATACGCAGAGATTCCTGTTGGAGACACTCAACAACCTGGTTACAGCCATCCGTGAAACGAGGCCAGAACCAGTCGCACCACGAAACGAGCACCTGGGAGGAGTGACTTATGAGAAGTTCCTCAAGCTTGACCCGCCAGTTTTCATTGGCAGAGCCGATCCTGAGCTCGCGGAGAGTTGGATCCAAGAGACGGAACGTGCCTTCTTAGTACTGGGAGTACCAGAGGAAAAGAAGACCAATTTTGGCACGTATCGGTTGAAAGACAATGCACGGAAGTGGTGGGATACCACTAAACTTATCCAGTTCTCACAAGTCGAAGTCATTCGGAGGATTGACTTTCGGAGGACTTTTATGGATAACTACTTTCCATTGCATTCCAGAAACAAGAAAAAGATGGAGTTTCTGGAGTTGGAACAGGGCGGTACGAGTCTAATGGACTATACCACCAAATTTCAGAATCTAGAGCGCTACTGCTCTCGATTGTTCGAAACAGACCAAGAATGGGCCGACAAATATGTGAATGGTCTGCGCGAAGGGCTGCGATCTCGAGTGATAACAAGCATGCCTTCGACTTTTCAGGCTGCGGTAGCAGCAGCTTCAAAAATCCAAGAGGACTGGGCACGATCTAAAGTGATCGTAGCAAAGAAGCCCATAGTGAATGGTGGGAATCATAAAAGGACGTTCCCAAGTGGCCAGGGTTCACGACAACCCTTTCAAAAGAAGAAGTTCCAAGGAGGGAACAACACTCAGCAAGTCGTGAGGCCAAGACAGAACACAACTCTGAATGGTCAGCCGTCCAACTTCAGCTGCCCAAGGTGTCGTATGAACCACCCCGGAAAGCCATGTCCTCGTGACATTGGTGGGTGCTTGTATTGTGGCAAGATGGGCCACTTTATAAGGGATTGCGCCAAGAAGGCTGCAGATGAACAGAGGAGTAGTGCCAGATCTGCCGGACCCTCTCGACCAACACCACAACGTTCTCAGTTTCAACGACCTCCACCTAGAGTAGAACAAAGGCCTGCTGCAGGTCGTGTATATGCTGTAACGACTGAACAAGTCGAAAATGGTGACCTGATTGAAGGCACCGTACCTGTTAATGGACATGCAGCTTACGTCTTGTTTGATTGTGGTGCTACTTATACGTTTATCTCTGACAATTTCACCGAACAACTCCACGCTTCGGTGCAACCGATTGATAAAATGATCGAAGTGTATAACCCGTTGGGTTCACGCACCAAATGTATCCGGTGTGTGAAAAATTTGGATATTGAGATAGCAGGGCAACACTTGCCTACTGACGCCATCCTGATCGATATGATACAGTATGATGTCATTCTGGGAATGAATTGGTTGGCTCAGAATAATGCCAAGATTCTGTGCCGCGAGGGCAGAGTAATTCTATCTCGACCCGGATTGCCTAAGATGGAATACCGGTTATCCAAACCTGTTCCATAGAAAAGGCTCATATCAGCACTTAAGGTACAAAAATACCTTAGGAAGGGTTGTGTGGCCTTCCTGTTGAGTCTCTCGGTGGAAAAATCCAACGACCAACCCCTTGGAAGTTTGGAAGTGGTACGAGAGTTTCCAAATGTATTTCCTGAGGAATTGCCAGGACTTCCGCCACTTCGTGAGGTTGAATTTGGAATTCAATCCTTACTTGGAACAGCGCCGATATCCAAAGCCCCGTATCGAATGGCGCCAACTGAACTCAGTGAGTTGAAGTGTCAGTTGGAAGAACTGATGGAACAAGGGTTCATCCGACCGAGTGTGTCACCGTGGGGAGCCCCAGTGCTGTTTGTAAAGAAGAAGGATGGATCCCTTCGGTTATGCATCGATTATCGGATGCTTAACCAGACAACTATTAAAAATAAGTACCCGTTGCCTCGGATTGAGGACTTATTCGATCAGCTCAGAACAGCGAGGGTGTTCTCCAAGATCGACCTCAGGTCAGGATACCATCAACTCAGAGTAAAGGAAGAGGATATACCTAAGACTGCCTTCAGAACGAGATATGGCCATTATGAGTTCGTAGTAATGCCCTTCGGACTCACTAATGCGCCTGCTGCCTTTATGGATCTAATGGACCGGATATTCAGACCATATTTGGATAGCTTTGTCATCGTCTTTATTGATGACATTCTCGTATATTCTGAGAACAAGGAACAACACATGGAGCACTTGAAAATCGTCTTGAAAACCCTTCAAGATAACCAACTCTATGCTAAGTTTTCAAAATGTGAATTCTGGCTAGACAAAGTGATGTTCCTTGGTCATGTGATCTCAAAAGATGGAATCGCAGTGGATCCTGCGAAGGTGGAAGCTGTGATGGACTGGAAGCAGCCAGAAAATATCACTGAGGTTCGTAGCTTCCTTGGACTTGCCGGATATTATCGGAAGTTCATACAAGACTTCTCCCGAATCGTCGTACCGATGACGAAATTGCTGAAAAAGGGAGTCAAGTTTGAATGGACTGACCAGTGTAAGGAGTGCTTTGAGGTTCTCAAACAGAGGCTTACCACTGCCCCTGTCCTTACCTTACCTTCTGGTCAGGGAGGCTTCGTGGCATATACCGATGCCTCAGGAACAGGTCTGGGTTGTGTGTTGATGCAGCATGGCAAAGTAATTGCCTATGCGTCACGACAGTTGAGAGTCCATGAGAAAAATTATCCAACCCACGATCTTGAGCTTGCCGCGGTAGTCTTCGCACTTAAAATTTGGCGACACTACCTTTATGGAGAGAAATTTGAGGTCATGTCGGACCATAAAAGCCTAAAATACCTCTTTTCTCAAAAAGAACTCAATATGCGGCAACGGCGATGGCTGGAATTCCTCAAAGACTATGAATTCACGCTTTCCTATCACCCTGGAAAGGCGAATGTTGTAGCAGATGCTTTTAGTCGCAAGACTGTTGGCACTCTGGCCAGCCTAACCGGACAATGGAAGTTGATGGAGGATTTCGTCAAGTGGAAGCTATTTTTGGCTGATTCTGGCAGAATCCAAATGTCATGTTTGACGATCCACATTGAGTTCCTCGATCGCATCGTAGCCGAACAGTTCAAGGATCCCCAGTACTTGGAATTGAAAGCTCGTGCTGAAAAAGATGATACTTTCTTCCATTTGAAAGGAGATGGAGGAATATGGATGGAAGAAAGGATTTGGGTTCCAAATAACCCTGAGCTAAGACAGGAAGTACTCCAGGAGGCTCATAATAGCAAGTACACCATTCACCCTGGAGGTACGAAGATGTTCCGAGATTTACAGAGAAAGTATTGGTGGAGGGGTATGAAACGTGATGTGGCTACGTTTGTCTCGAAGTGTTTGATCTGCCAGCAAGTTAAGATCGAACATCAGCGCCCTGGTGGAAAGATGCAACGGATCGAGATTCCAGAATGGAAATGGGAAGGCATTACGATGGATTTCATCGTTGGATTGCCTCGATCCAAGAGACAACATGACTCAATATGGGTGATCGTGGACAGACTCACCAAGTCTGCTCATTTTCTGCCAATCAACACTCGATACTCAACTGAACGATTGGCGGAGATCTACATTCGGGAAATCGTTAGACTCCATGGAGTGCCGATTTCGATCATATCTGATCGTGACCCGAAGTTCACCTCTCACTTTTGGGAGCAGCTTCAGAGAGCCCTGGGGACGAAACTCAAGTTCAGTACAGCATTCCATCCCCAAACAGATGGGCAATCAGAACGAACCATACAGACTCTTGAAGATATGCTAAGAGCCTGTATGCTGGAATGAAAAGGTGATTGGGATTCCCACCTAGCGTTGGCCGAATTTGCTTATAATAATAGCCACCACGCTAGCATTGGGATGGCGCCGTATGAAGCCTTGTATGGACAACCCTGTAGATCACCAATCCATTGGGGTGAAGTGGGTGAGCGAACCTTGGACTCGCCCATTGTGTTGCAGCATTACACTGAGCAGGTCCACATGATCAGAAAGAAGCTACTGACTGCTCAGAGTCGACAGAAGAGCTACGCCGATCAGCGGCGTAGGGAACTCACTTTTGCGGTTGGAGATAAGGTTTTTATCAAGGTCTCTCCAACCAAGAGTGTGTTTCGTTTTGGAAAGAAGGGGAAGCTCAGCCCCAGATTCGTTGGTCCCTTCAAAGTTTTGAGCCGGATCGGAGAGACTGCCTACCGAGTAGCATTGCCACCACAATACGCGCAAATACATGATGTATTTCACGTATCAATGCTTAGAAAGTACGTTCATGATCCTTCTCACGTCATTCAACATGAAGACATTGACATCCGAGAAGATATGACGGTAGAAGAAAGGCCAGTGGAGATCATGGACCGACGGGAGCAAGTGCTAAGAACGAAGGTCATTCCACTTGTTAAAGTGAGGTGGCAGCATCATGGAATCGATGATTGCATTTGGGAGCCCGAATCGGATATGCGGGATAAATATCCTGAACTCTTCACCTTGAACTCTTAGCTGAATTTCGCGGACGAAATTCCTTTAAGGGGGTAATGATGTAAGACCCGCAATTTTTCAGAAAATATCTGAATAAAATTCATGAGGCATTTACCGGTAAAAATAGCATTTCTTCTCAGAATGCGAAACGAATCAATTCCTGCGAGCCAGTTATACTTAGGATATTCGTCGAATTGCGAATATATGCTCAAACACTCTGGAAGCCATAACTTCCTAACTAAACGAAATCAATAGATTCGTACGAGCCAACTTTCTTAGTTACGTCAATACGAAGAAAATGGCATACTCAGAATTTTTCGGAAAAAATCGCCGAAAACCCGAAATTCTTGCGGGACCCACAGAAATATTGGTGGGACCCACAGAAATATTCCTCAGAAAATATCTTGTGGGACCCACAAAATATCCTATGGAAATATCTTGTGGGCCCCACCTCAAAAGGAACCTCCAGGAATTTAAAAGAAGCCAAGGGGTAAAAGGGGCATGAAAAAACCCAAGAGGAGGTGGGCTTGGGCTATAAATAGCCCTCCCCACTCTCTCTCTTCTCATAATTTCGACCCCCC
This sequence comes from Nuphar pumila, assembly GCF_984573655.1. NCBI lineage: Eukaryota > Viridiplantae > Streptophyta > Magnoliopsida > Nymphaeales > Nymphaeaceae > Nuphar > Nuphar pumila. The sequence goes on from NC_143249.1 coordinate 132,172,204, forward strand.
CCTCTCTCTCTTGCCTTCTCTCTCTCTCCTAAACCTCCCCTACCTAGCCTAGCCCACCTGAGCCCACCAGACCTGGTCTGAGCCTGCCTGACTTAGCCTGAGCCTGCCTGACGTGGTCCTAACCCACCTGACCTGGGTCTGAACCCACTTGACCTGGTCCAAACCCAGTTGACTTGACTTGAACCTAGTTGGGTTTAAAGTCAAAGTCCTTTTTGGTCCAGATTCCGGTTTGGGTTTCTGAACCCAGACTTAGCCTACTTGAGCTGAGTTCGAACCTGCTGAACCCAGTTGACTTGGATCGAACCCTGTTTGGTTCAAACCACTTAGGTTGAGTAGCTTGACCTGCTCTACCTCTTTCTCAACTAAGTCAGCTTCATCTGACTTAGTCTGACCTCTCGAAGGAAGGCTCGAAGCCAAAGAAGCAACCCGGAGCCGTTTCTTCCACGATTTGAAGTAAGTTCGCTTCGTTGATCCATCTCTCTCAAGTATTTGATTGTTTGTATATAGAATATACTTTCTGAAGTAGTATCTTGCTTTAGTTCTTGGTTGAGCCCTCTAGGACGCTTCGGTGTTCACGCGCTCGCCTCGTAACTATCGTCGGATATATATGTTCGAATGCGCAGTATATGCGTTCTTCAAAAATAGTATCTCACCCTAGTTCTTGGTTGAGCCCTCTAGGACACTTCGGTGTTCACTCGCTCGCCTCGTAACTATCGTTGGATACAGATCTAGGTGTATATCTGCTGATTCTGCCGACGCGTCTTATATCGCACAGGCTATGTAATTTACCTTTGTCGTCGCGTCCTATGATGCCAAGGCTCCCTGTTTTCTGCACTTCCGATTACTGCACTTCCGATTATGCATTTACTTACGCCGTCGCGTCGAACGATGCCAAGGCTCCTGCTTTCTGTAATGTATTTACTTACGCCGTCGCGTCGAACGATGCCAAGGCTTCTGCTTTGTTATATATGTAGAATATTTCGTTCAGTTACACACCCTGAACAATAGTATATGCATTTCTTTACGCCGCCGCTGTATAAAGCACAGGCTTCTACTTATACTACATATATAGCGCATAAATGAGGGTTCAAATGGAGATCAACTCCAAATCGCCCATGCGATTCCTTGACCGCTCCTCGTTCAAGATTCTGCTTGACGAATGAAGCCCCTATTGGAAAGGCTTCGCTTTTTGGCAAAATGCTCTTTACGTAAAGACTAAGTTAATTACGTACGGCCTGGCTATGGCCAAGGGTTCCTGCAACCTTGATGGATGCAAAGTACGCACAACGGTGCGCATCCATTTTCCTGAATTAAGCATGGCGATTTCCTACCAAAGAGGGGAGATGCTGCTGAAATGGATAAAAGAAACGCACGCTTTCTCCGTAAAAGAGAGGAAGTGCTGCTGAAATTTCTAAAGAAGCTAAGAATAGCTCAGAAAGAACGTAGTAGGATACTCTGACATATAGCAGAGTGCTACCCAGTTCATGGTTTGCCCTCTACAACGTAGAAGGGTTCGTCGCACCACTGCCGGTAGAGCAGGGGAGGTGCTGACGAAATGGTCGGCAGAAGAGCTGTCGGAACCAATGGAACGGCATAATGATGTCCGTTGATGGAACGATGCCAGATCGGCTCGTATCCTTGTGCCTGCAAGGGCACCTTGCTCGTAAGGGCCGCTGAGCCGGAGTAGAGGTTGCGCCTTGGCTAGGTTTGGACTCGTTGCGTAAAAATACGCCGAGTAGCCGATCTATTTAGATCGAGTCATATGCATGCTCATTGAGAACGGTTACACAACCAGACTCGTAAGGGCCGAAGAGCCAGAGTGTGTTGTTTCCACCCAAAGAGGTGTGATGCTCGTGGTGGCCGAAGTGCCAAAGAGCGGTGTTCTGCATGCATATGAATAAGACTTAAGGTCGCACATACCCCGCGGTTGAAGATCGTGTTAGGGGTACCCCCTCAATAATGACTGTGTTGGGGAAGACTGAATGGGATCGGGTACATACTCCCGTAGTGCTGAAAGCACGGGATGCCTAAATGGCATGCAGATTCTGTCCAAGTAATTGTAAGACTGGCAGACCCCTTCAGGAATTATGCTCACTGTGGAATGACAGTGATGGTACAGCCTTGAGTGACATGTATTTTACTTTGGACCTGATAGAGTCCACGATGGCCTCAGTCTCTCATGGGTTTTGGGGTCGTGGTTATCCTTAAGATCTAAGAATTGAACCCAACTACTGCAAGTAGAGGATGCATTCGAATATGGGCCTAGTAGGATTCTCCCAGTTGAAACACACTGCCCTACTATGGATAGGGTCAACAGGCCTCTGGGATATCTAAAATACATAGAATAATCAACCCCCAGAACGTCGCGTTGATGCCCGGACAATAGCTCTACCTGCGTACTAAAGGCGGGAGCGGTTAATTATCAAACAATGCATTAGTTCTAGGTATAGCGATGCTTTGAATGTATGAGTGAATGACGTGTTGAGTCAGTCCTGCATAACCTTTGTGAAGGTGTCATGTTCGGTATACTACTGGACCGACTGGGCAAAGACCCGTGTTGTATCCGCACGACTAAGCGAAGCTCGAGGAGTTGTCCTTAGATGCGTGGGATACGGATGTGCCAAGTATGAAGACTTGAGCTAGACATCACTTTGAGACCCGGAAGAGGTCATGGCTAAGTCGTGGAGACTTAAGCAGCTATTCAAATCACAGCCCTGAAAAGGCTTGCTCTAAGTCATGAGGACTCGAGCGGATGTTCAACTCATATCCCTACGGAGGCTCTTGCGATATACGCTAAGTCTTGGAGGCTTGAGCGTCGTTATTGCGTATTGCGACCCTGAGTGGTCATTATCGTACTTGAGTTGAATGGATGTATGACTGCATACTTACCAGACCATCAGTGGTTCTGACCCCGTTTCATGGGGTTTTCAGGTGTTGTACCTGCGTGGCGATATGCGGAGCAAGGCGGCATCGAGTTCTAGGGTTTCTCTAGACAGAGTTGTACTGCTTCCTTTTATTGAACCTATACTGCTTTTCTAAGCAGTGATGTTGTAATAAACAAGTGGTTTTCGATAAAATGGAACACTTTGGTGGTCAATGAGTTGCTTGGCCACATACCTGCAACGTGCTCGGGGTTTTCTAAAACTGACGACTCATTATCGTCTTATTCCGCTGTTAAAAGCTTTTCTAAGTTCCGCTGCAATGAAAAAAAAAAAAAAGAAATTCATGAAAATTTTAACTTAGCTTCGTTTTGGAAATCCGGGGCGTTACAATTGAATCACCATAAAAATTTTTTTACAACCTTTGACCAAATATATGCATGATTAAATCGCTATAAAAATTTTGTGACTGCTTTAGAACACATATATGTATGATTAAATCACTATAAATTTTTTTAGACAGCATTAGAACACATATATGCATGATTGAATGACTATGAATTTTTTTTCACAGCATTAGAACACATATATGCATGATTGAATCACTATGATCTTTTTTTTAAAACCTTAGAACACATATATGCATGATTGAATCTCTATTTATTTTTTTTGACAACATTAGAAGGCATATATGCATGACTGAATAACTATGAAATTTTTTTGAGAGCCTTAGAACACATATATGCATGATTAAATCACTATAAAATTTTTGTGACAGCCTTAGAACACATATATGCATGATTGAACACTACACAAATTTCTTGACAGCATTTGGACATATATATGCATGAGTGAATCACTATGAGATTTTTTTGACATCCTTAAAACACAAGTATGCATGATTGAGTCTCTATCAAATTTTTTTGTCAGCGTTAGAAGATATATATGCATGATTGAATCACTATGTTTTTTTTTTATAATTTTAGAACACATATATGCATGATTGAATCACTATAATTTTTTTTTGATATCCTTAGAACATATATATACATGACTGAATCAATATAATTTTTTTTTTACAGCCTTAGAACATATATATGTGTGATTGCATCACCATGAAATTTTTTTGACAGCATTAGAACATATATATGCATGATTGAATCACTATGAAATTTTTTTGATAGCATTAGAAAGATATACGCATGATTGAATCACTATGAGTTTTTTTTTGTTACAGCATTAGCACACATATATGCATGATTAAGTCACAATAAAATTTTTTTGGTTCCATGAGAAGACATATTTGCATGATTGAATCACTATGAAATTTTTTTGACAGCCTTAGAACACATATATGCATGATTGAATAACTATGAAATTTTTTTGACAGCCTTAGAACATATATATGCACGATTAAATCTCTATGAATTTTTTTTGACAGCATTAGATCACATTTATGCATTATTGAATCACTTTAAATTTTTTTGACAGCCTTAGAACACATATATACATGATTGAATCTCTATGAAATTTTTTTGATAACATTGAACACATATATGCATTAATGAATCACTATGAAATTTTTTTGATAGCCTTAGAACACATATATGCATGATTGAATCACTTTGAAATTTTTTTGGCAGCCTTAGAATACATATATGCATGATTGAATTTGAAATTTTTTTGACAGCCTTAGAACACATATATGCATATAATTAAATCACTATGAAATTTGTGTGAGAGCCTTAGAACACATATATACATGATTGAATCACTACAAAAAAAATTGACATCCTTATAACACATATATGCATGATTGGATCTCTATAATTTTTTTTTGACAGCATTAGAACATATATTTGATTGATTGCATCACTATGAAATTTTTTTGACAGCCTTAGAACACATATATGCATGATTGAATCACTATATAATTTTTTTGACAGCCTTAGAACACATATATGTATGATTGAATCTCTAGCAAATTTTTTTGACAACATTAGAAGACATATATGCATGATTGAATAACAATGAAATTTTTTTCACAGCCTTAGACAACATATATGCATGATTGAATCACTAAGAATTTTTTTTGACTGCCTTAGAACACATATATGTACGATTGAATCTCTATGAATTTTTTTGGACTGCCTTAGAACACATATATGCTAGATTGAATCACTATGAATTTTTTTTGACAGGCCTAGAACACATATATGCATGATTGACTAACTATGAAATTTTTTTGACAGCATTAGAACACATATATGCATAATTGAATCACTATGAAATTTTTTTGACATCCTTCAAACATATATATGCATGATTGAATCTCTATCAAATTTTTTTGATAGCCTTAGAACACATATATACATGATTGAATCTCTATGAAATTTTTTTGACAGCATTACAACTTATATATGCACGATTGAATCACTGTGAATTTTTTTTTATATTCTTAGAGCACATATATACATGATTGAATCTCTATAAAATTTTTTTGACAGCATTAGAACACATATATGCATGATTGAATCACTATGATTTTTTTTTTATAGCTTTAGCACACATATATGCATGATTGAATCACTATGAAGTTTTTTTGATAGCCTTAGAACACATATATGCCTGATTCAATCACTATAAAAAAATTTTGACAGCCTTAGAACACATATATGCATGATTGAATTTGCATTTTTTTTTACAGCCTTAGAACATATATATGCATGATTAAATCACTCTGAAAGTTTTGTGACAGCCTTAGAACACATATATGCATGATTGAATCACTACACAAATGTTTTGACAGCATTAGGACACATATATGCATGAGTGAATCACTATAAAAGTTTTTTGACATCCTTAGAGTACACATATACATGATTATTTCTCTGTCAAATTTTTTTGACAGTATTACAACATATATATGCATGATTGAATCACTATGAATTTTTTTGACAGCCTTAGAACACATATATGCATGATTGAATCACTATAAATTTTTTTTGAGAGCCTTAGAACATATATATGCATGATTGAATCACTATGATTTTTTTTTACAGCCTTAGAACACATATATGCATGATTAAATCACTATGAAATTTTTTTCATAGCATTAGAACATATATATGCATGATTGAATCTCTATGATTTTTTTTTATAGCTTTGGAATACATATATGCATGATTAAATCACTATGATTTTTTTTTACAGCATTAGTACACATATATGCATGACTAAATCACTATGAAATTTTTTTGGTTTCATTAGAACACATATATGCATGATTGAATCACTGTGAAATTTTTTTGGCAGCCTTAGAACACATACATGCATGATCGAATCACTATGAAATTTTTTTGACAGCCTTAGAACATATATATGCATGAATAAATCTCTATAATTTTTTTTTGATAGCATTAGAGCACATGTATGCAAGACTGAATCACTATGAATTTTATTTGACAACCGTAGAACACCTATATGCAATATTGAATCACTATAAAAATTTTTGGACAACCTAAGGTCACATATATGCATGATTGAATCACTATGAAATTTTTTTGACAGCATTAGAACACATATATGCATGATTGAATCACTATGAAATTTTTTTGACAGCCTTAGAACACATATATGCATGATTGAATCACTATGATTTTTTTATGACAGCCTTAGAACACATATAAACATGATTGAATCTCTATGAATTTTTTTTGACAGCATTAGAACACATATATGCATGATTGAATCACTATGATTTTTTTTTGTAGCCGTACAACACATATATGAATGATTGAATCACTATAAAAAAAATTTATAGCCTTAAAACACATATATGCTTGATTGAATCACTATGAAATTTTTTTGAGAGCCTTAGAACATATATATGCATGATTGTATTTAAAAAAATTTTGACAGCCTTAGAACACTTATATGCTTGCTTAAATCACTATGGAATTTTTGTGACAGCCTTAGAAGTCATATATGCAGGATTGAATCACTACACAAGTTTTTTGACAGCATTAGAAAATCACTATGAATTTTTTTTGACATCCTTAGAACACATATATGCATGATTGAGTCTCTATCAAATTTTTTTGACAGCTTTAGAACATATATATGTGATAATGCATAAAATGCACATCATTTTAATATAATATTCATGCAGATGTATGTGTTTTTAAGGTTTAGAACCTATGATTGAATGTATTTTGATATAAAGAGGTTTTGGTTCGAATTTCAATTAAATCAGAGTTAAATTGAGTGAAATATTGCAATTTTAGTGCTTGGGCACGAATTTTGAGGTAATTCAGATCAAGATCCGACCCAAATAGACCGTCTTGGGTCCTGGATCAGTTCCTAAACATCACAATCCAATTCACATGGGATCCAAACCCAATTTATGAATTGTTTTCAGAAAACCCCCTTCAAAAGAGGCGCTCAATATTTCTTTTTATTGTAAGCCTCTTTTTGAAATTTTGAAAACCTTAGCTTAAGTTTAAATATGCTTTTCTGAAAACCCTAGGATGTTTTTTGCCTTGAGATTTGTTCCCAGCCAGAGCTCATCTTCCTCCTCCATGCCATCCTCTACATGCCACCTCCATTGATGCTCCTTCGTCTACGATTTCTTATCATTCACGTTTTGCTTGTGATTGCTGTATTTTTGCAGGGTTGCAGCTCAACGTGGGTGCTCTTCCCAGCTGGTGTGCCGTCTACACCTCTTGGAAAGGTCGGCTCCTTCCCCTTCTGACCCTCTTCTCCATTGGGCGCAACCGTTTTTCCTTCCACCGCACGGCACCCTTTGTTCGGCATATCCTTGCAACCATACACAGTCACGAGGATGTGCAGCACAACAAACATAAGCTTGGTAGCTAAGTCTTTTGGCTCAAACCGCTCTTCCTTCCCCTTCACTCGTCGGACTACCCAAGAGGTGAGTCGTCTTCTTCCTCAATTTCTTTTAGGTAAAAATCGAGTCTACCTATAGTCGAGTCTCCTTAATCTCAAACCTCGCTTCTTATTTTTCTGTTTGTTGATAGCAAAAACCACTGTCATTTGCATGCTTAGATCGAGTTATAAGGTATTTTATAGGGTCAAGTCGTATAGTGTTAATCCAATAGGAAAATCGGCTAAGCCTAGCTTGGACTATTGTGATGTGTGTCCAGTTTTGCTTATTTGGATAAAATATTTTGTTATTACAGTAGTTTAGTTTAGTTTAGTGTATTAGAGTTATTAGAATCATATCCATTCAAATCTTAGTTTAGTTTATATTAAAATTTCGTTTTATCGTTGGTGTGTTAGAAAAATCGTTTTATGTAGGTTGCTGGCTGTCGTTTTTGCGACGCCCCAGAATTCCTGACTTTGAAAATCCTTTAGATTTTTGGATAAACTTTTTTTTTTGAAATGCATTGAAAACATTGCGCAAATGCGGAAGTACTAAAAAGGGAAACAAGCAGAAAACTCTGGGTGGGCAACAGGAGTGAAACAACAATGAAGTGAAACAACTTTTATTTAATACATTTTACAAAATAGGTACAAATCATTCCCTTTTACAAAATCTCTGCCAAGATCCTTGATGTTTTAGAAGAGTGGGTTCAGGTCCTCTGCCGCACATCAAGCTCCATCGCATGCCTAGAAGTAAGCTCCTGTATCCCCATAAAACGGGGTCAGTACTCTTTCGTGCTGGTGAGAGATCAACCAAAAGAGTCCATTTGCACAATTCATAACATTTATATTAAGGTATGCATCACAGAACATAAATAACCAATATCATGCATTATCATTCATTTACAATAATTGAACAAGCATAACCATAAGCAAGGGAAGGCAGTCAGGAGTGCGTACAAAATAGTCAAGCGAGAGCATGCTTCATAATTAGATGCAATTAACCGAATTAGGCAAATAAAGCATAGGTGTGTGTGAACATACATGTTCATTCTGTGACAAGTACGAGAACAAGCAATGTAACATTCAAAAGCAACGCGTATTATGATGAGACAATTAGAAACATTTAGCCATGGTAAACTAACTCAAACAGGGTATGCTTACGTGTATTGCAGAGATACAATTTTATCTATTTAAAGAGAGGAGCCAATCATAATTGCAACAAGGAACACTTCGCCAAACATCGAATGAGGTGTACTATAGCAAGAAATGTGCGAATAACATTACGTTGTTATCATTAGTGAGCTCGTCTCATGAGGTGGGGCCTATAGCTTTAGATAACTTGCCAAGGAGTTCTATGACATGGTTACACAATTCATTGTCATGTTTAACACGTACTCCGTCATAGTCACGTGCCTTTTTCTCAAGGCTATCTCTCAATCTCATGAATTCCATAACTATACAACGAGAGCCATGTACATCGGGAAATGTGCAAGTGCCAAGTGTCATGAACACTCAAATGGGGACATAGTGCTCGAATCATCTAACCAATGCATTCGACAAATTCAGATTTCGTGCAAGAGCCAATAAGTATGCGGTTTCCTTGAATCACATCATTTCATAAGTGTTAATTCGCTTTACACATTTGCGAACCACGTAGTTGTGTAAAGTGCTAACTACGATGCACGTACGCGACGTAAGTAGAATGTCATCATAAGCATGATAAATATATCTAATTATGTACTTTCTTTGCCATGGCGGCGTCAAGGAGAAGTATTTGCGAAAAGATGATGTGGCAACTATGTCGTGCATAATGAGATGTGTTGCTAACCAAGACAACTATACTACATGATAAACCCGCGAAACGACAAGGGTGGGGCCCAACTGCTGCCGCAACCACATAATCCGGTTGCAACAAAGGCCACGCTATGGTTGCGAAAACAAGCACATCAACACACACACTGCTGTCAAACCACTGCAGCCGCATAACTCGGGATTGAGGCTTCCCAAAAACTCCATATAAGTGCTGCTGCCACGCGAGTCCAAGTGGCCCGCTGGTCTGGACAACGGTCCAGACCCATGCAGCTGGACCATGGGGTCCCGAAGCACTTGGCAGCAAATCTGGACATTCGGTGCAGACATGCCCAAGTCTGTGCCCACGAAGCACCACCTGAACTGGGTTTGGTTCAGGTGCAACGAGGTTGGGCACAGGTCTGGTACAGACCTGGGCCTATGCCAAAGGGCCAGAGTGCCCACAGCAGGTCTGGTCCAGACTTGCCCACACGCAAGTCAAGCACACTACCTAAACCGAATTTGGTTCAGGTGCAACAGCCACGACTTGGGCCTGCTGCAGGTCCGGGTCCAACACAGAAGGGAAGGGGTCCTGTCCACTGGTCTGGACAGAGGCGTCCAGACCAGTCAGGGCGCGGTTCGCACCAACCAGGAATGGTGCAGGAGCTGCAGCCCTCACCAACCATGAGAGGGCCAGCACCAAGGCGCCAGCCCATGGCGCATGGGCGCCAGCGCACCCAGGCCACCCGAGTGCTCTCCTAGCACTCGGCGTGCCCTGGCTCAAATAGAGGCCTTCCCCGCTGGTCTGAGCCTGTGCTCAGGCCTGGGGGAGCCAACGTTCAGTCTGAACCCACTCGGTTCAGACTGAGAAAACCGAGAGAGAGAGAAGAGGGATGGCGGGTTCGGCTAAGGGCGAGCCCGAACCGCCTCCCTAGCATAACCAAGAAGATGGCAGCATTGCTGCCCATCCTCTACCAGAAGTGGTGGCTGCAACCGAGCAGACCACCCACCCCATCAAACCCCAAAAGAAAGGAAAAAGATAGAGAAGCTCGAATGCAACATTGAACGAGGGAAAATCTAAACAACAATAAACTTGAAACAAACATGTGTTAAGCAAAAATGGTCTAATCCACTGGAGACCCTTGCATGCCATGGGTGCAAGGTGGTTTGGTTTCATGGAGGAGTCGAATGCCCCACAACGCATCATTTGAGAAAATAAGAAACTCATGCATCAAAAATCCATTCAAAGTTCCACTAGGCATAAGAAAGCATTCCCGAATCAAAATGACAAACATGCAAGACCTAATCCACCGAAAATCTCTATGCATATCGTATAATGCATAATAGAGAAGTCGGCTTCATGCCATTATAATGGAGAAACCCATGTATTCCACTTTTTTTTTTTTTTGAAATCAAAAGACATGCGAAATGAAGAAAGGTCAAAATCTCACTTTCGAGGCTTTGGAAATGGAGGTGGTGCAGCTGCTCTTCACGTCAAGGGTGAGGCGCTCCCATGGCTGGGAGGAAGAGGAAATGAGAGAGAGGAGAGTGTGGGAGAGAGAGAATGAGAGAGAGGGATTCGCCAAGGAGAAATCGCCCAAGTCCTTCTCTCTCTTTCTTTTTGGAGGTTTAAATATCTAGGTCAAGCAAAACGGATGGCTGGGATTAAATGAGGGAAGATGGAGGGCTGGGGTGCTCCATGCCCCCCCATAGCCAGCCTCCCATACCTCCAATGCATGTCTTCTTTTTGAACTCTTTGCAAAACCTTTAAAAAATGCCATCAAAAGGGCTTTGAAAAAGCATTTAATCTTTGAGAATTTTACAAGAGATGCCCAAGGCTTGCCGCCCCATCCAGCCTATCGTTTTCACTATTTGAAATGGTTCAAACTAATTACAAAAAGGCCATGGGGCGCCAGCCCCATGCCTCCCTCCTTGGAAAATCGCCCCTCATGATGAGCTGTAAGCCTCATCATGAGGTCTTGAAACAAGGGTTGGGCCAATAGAGGTCCTCCCTTTTCAAGACAAACATCTTTTTACAAAAGTGCCACCACCCAGCTGGTAACCATTGACCAGCTGGTCCACCATGGTCAAAAATGTCCTCCTAGAGGGGCGCCACATGGGTTGGGACATCCATGGATCCGGGCCAACTCCAGATCCAAAATGCAATTGCACTATATTTAAAACAATGCTTATTTAATGATTTCAAAATAAAATTTGACTTCAATAAATCATTTATTTATCTTCAAAATCTTAATTGACATGGAATGTTTAATGCTTCTTTGAAAAATTCTCTTTTGTTTGCGAGAAATATGCTCGTTACGACTCGTGTACTATCGTTGAGCAATTCTCGTAATTCACATGCACTGACAAGGTTTTTTTGTCATATAGGTCCCAAATTCGAGGTCAAACTATACAAATATATTATAAACTTACCCTAAAAATTTCAGAGGTTAATTCATCCAGAATTGGGCTCTTCTTACTTACACAGTGTACTTATGCGATTTTGGGTCGCGCACATAAAGCTAAAACACACGGCATAATCCAATTATAGCTAATTACGCGATTCAACCTCATAACCACATGAAATATATATATATATATATATATATATATATATATATATATATATATATATATATATATATATATATATATATATATATTGATGATGCATGAAATGCACATCATATTAACAAGTTATTCATGTATTTTGTAGTGAGATTAAGGTTTTAAACCCATGTTTAGATGCATTTTGATAGTAAGGGGTTGTGGTTCAAATTTTAGAGAAATCAGAGTTAAAATGAGAGAGTTATGGCTATTTCAGTGTTCGAGCACGGATATTGAGGTGGATCGGATCTATATCCGACCCAATTAGGCTATTTGGACTTTGGATCAACCTTTAGAAAGCCCAAAATCCAACCCACACGCATATCCATATCCATTTCAAAAAAGTTTTGCAGAAAACCTCTCAGAAAGTGGCGCCTAGTGAAATATTTTTTTATAACCTTGTTTCTGAAATTCCAAAAAGTATAAATATACTTTTTAGAAGTGCCCTAGACGTCTTTGGCATTGGGATTGGCTCCTCTTGCTGTGATTCTAACTCCAGCCCTTTCCTACCTATCGTTCCATCACATTCTCCATTGAAGATTGGTTTATGCTTGAAAATCAAGCATATTTCTTTCTCCCGTTTCATCTCTATTCACTTCTTTATCTTCCTTGCTGCATTTTCTCATCATTTTCTGTATTTTTGCAGGTGTAGCAGAGGTGGAGACCATTAATCTTGCTTGAAAGTGCGCAACACCCCAACAAGATGAGCCGGCCTGACCTCCATCCGGTTTTCTAAGCCCTCCGATCGCGAATCGGCACCCATTCCATCTTCGGTGGATCTCCAACGTGTTGCAGCTGTGGAAATTTTGTTCGTGGTGATCTTCCAGCATTCTCGAACGGTTCGGGATGTCAAGCCAAGGCCATTGTCCGCTCTCTTCTTCCCCACGATTGTCGGATCGCCCTTGAGGTAGGTCTTCTTCTCTCTTTTCTTCTAGATAAAACCCAAAATCGTGTGTGTTTGTTTTCTTGTTTTATTTTCTGTGTGTTTTCTTTATTTTTATTGTTTCAACCTTAGAATAGCATTCGTGCATAGACCAGCACGGTAGATTTAGGTTTTGTTTTGTTGTTTTTATGTTCGAATCGTGAATTTGCATCATTTTTCATCCAAAACGTGAAGATCGGCTAGATTTTCATCTAGCCAATTGTTATTTTCTGTCTAGTGTGTTTTACTGAGTTATTTTTATAGATTAAAGTGTTGCAAATTTTAAGTTTGATTTAGTTGAGTCGTTGGGCTTAAAGAAAGGGGCGTGTTCAATTGAAAACCAATAAATCGGCTAGATCCATTCTAACCGATCTTGGTTCAATTTTTTATGTGAAGCCTTTGGTCGTTTGAGCAGAATAACGGGGTTAGCAGACCTCATTTAGGATGAGCCCAATTTGAATTCTTATGTGCCGTGTGATTTGTTTCAGTAAAGTCGTTGGATTTTAGTTCATCTAGATAAAAGCGTGTGATTTAAAAAAATTTTTAGTTAATTTCTGTGTTTTGTTTGTTGGTCTGTCATTTCCAGCATATTGTAATTGTTAAAGTCCCAACTTCCTAGAAGGAGTGTGGTCGAGTTCATCATATTAAGATTTTTCTAAACATCCTTTTGTTTCTTTTGATGTTTTAGTTCTATTGCGAAAAGAAAAGAAAATTCGAGTATTGTTTTCACTTTGTAGGTTCGTCCAGCTGGTTGTATGATGTCCATATAGTTCATAGTTATTTCATTAGTTTAAGTTGCTGTTTGATGCTTATTCCAGTTAGATGTTAACTATGCAAGAGTGTTAATTTTAATTCTTTTGTGTTTTAAGTTAGGATTCTAGTGATTTTGTTGTTATCATTTAATGTAATGTTTTATTTTCAGCATAATAGCTAGATTGCTTAGCTTTTCGTTAGTTTAAATAGTTAGATAGCTATGTGCTAGTTTAGTTTATCATTTTCATGATCGTTTTTAGTCTAATTGCTTATTATTTAATTTTAGTGTTTTGCTAGTCGTCTTCCCCAAGGAGGGGCAGCAGCCATTAGAGCTCCATTTGAGCTCTAGGCTGCTTTTGGTAGCTTGTTAAAATTTTGGTAAGTTTTAGAATTTAGTAAGTGCATTAAGTTGTCTAGGTGCATTGTATTGGAGCTTGGTTAGTTTTAGACGTTTTAGTGGAATTTTTTAGTAAGTGTCTTATGTTAGGTAATCTAATTTAATTAGCTATAGTTATTAGTTGTAAGTTAGAAAACGTTTTTGGTTGTGTTAGGAAAGTCAATTTGAATTAGTAGAATAATTGCTCCAAAAAGAAAAACGTTTTGAGACAAATTGATTGCTCTAAATTCGTTGGATCCTCTTTAGGCAAGCTTGAAATTGGGTTCAAGGAAGGAAATTCAAGATAGCATCAATAATTTTTGGAAAGTTGAATTGAAGTTCAAATCTTTTCTAAAAAGGAGATCACGTTTTTTATAGAGGTATTTATTTGTTTACCAATCATTTTTGGAAAGCCAAAGTCGTTGAGACTATCTTGAATTAGATATTTTTGAATTGCCTATTTGCTTAAATTAATTTTTTTAGATATTAAAGAAGGATAACTGCCCCTAGCTGGACAGTTTTACACTTCCTACCTTTTTAAATAGCAAATTAAGGCAAGTCAAGGCAAGTATTTAGGGTTGGACGATTTTTTTGGAGTTATCAAATTTCCCAAAATTCTCTTTGAGTATTTATTCTTTCTTAATCCTCTAACCGTCCATAGTTATTTAGTCTAGATTTAGATTTACTTAATTTAGATAAGTATATTAACCTTAGTTAGGAATTAGGTTCTTAGTTAACTAAGTTTTAATTAGGTCTTATATATTAGACGTGTAATTAGTGGAGTCATTATTGTTAGTTGTAATCAATTAGGTAGTAATTTTAGTTTTATAAATTAGGTATTATCTAAGGTAGTCAACCTAACCTAGTCAACCTATTTGACCCAATTAGGTGAGCCGTGTATCTAGTCTAAGCCTAGTCGAGTCAACCTAGTGAACCTAACCCTTGTCCTATCTTAAACCCGCAGTCCCTTTGGTCTTTAGTGGTTTAGTTACCTTTAGTTTTAACTTATATTAATTTTAGTATAATTAGTTTAGTTATTCGTCTAATTGATTTCATTAGATTTTAGAAATAAGTGTTGATTTAAGGTGTGTTTGTTTATTGTTTTTGAAGTTAGTAATTCAATTAGTTCATGTGCATGTATTTTGTATTAATTGCAATTATTCATTTATATAGTTAAGTGCATTTTTAAGTACATTAGTTGCATTATTAGTTCATTTAGTTTTAATCATAATTTGCATAATTGGTTCCATTGTTATTACATTTCGCATCATTGCATTCATCCTCTGAATATGCACTGTTATTTAGTGTCATTTAGGTTGCATTAGGGTTAGATTGCATTTCTAGGGTTTAAAATAGACTTATAGAGTGAATAGTACACTGAAATCAAAACCCAATTTTTGCCCTGTCGCACTGTCGTTATTTCATGTGCAAAAATTTCAAGTTTTCCAAATATTATTTTTCTATTCACTTTATTGGTGTGTTAACTGTCCGCAGACCAAATTTCAGCTTGATCCGAGTTGGTTTGGTCTGATTTTTAAGCGTTTTGCGAAAACTGCTTTTGAGGATTTGAAAATTTCGGGACCTGCGATATCCTGATTTTTCCCAGTTTTGAAACGCTTATA
The DNA here is from genome assembly GCF_984573655.1 of Nuphar pumila. Taxonomy (NCBI): domain Eukaryota; kingdom Viridiplantae; phylum Streptophyta; class Magnoliopsida; order Nymphaeales; family Nymphaeaceae; genus Nuphar; species Nuphar pumila. The sequence goes on from NC_143249.1 coordinate 132,188,038, forward strand.
TCTGGAGTTCCAGATATTATTTTTTAATTCTGTAAAAATTGTCAGATTCTTTAATCTGTTAGTTACAGAACAGAACAAGTTTCGAAAAAATCGGACCTCGTTTGTCATGTCAAACAGTAATTTTCCGACAAGCTGTCAGAAGTCTATTTTACACTAGTTAGGGGCATATTGGTAATTTCATTATTTTCGGCATTTTCGTATTTTTTTCAGTACTTTTTGCATATTAGGTGTTGCATCTGCATCATACAGTATTGTTAGTCTTAGGTTAGTTAATTTTAGAATTAGTTTGACATTTTATTTGATTATTTTATCATAATTAGGATTTGTTTTATTAATTTCTTGAAAATTAGGTTTAATTTCATTTCTAGCTTGTTTTATTAGAACTAGTTACTAACTCTTTATTTTTCTGTATTTTTAGGTTGAAAAGAATATTCATTTTCCAGGGTTTATTGTCCAAGTGCGAAGATTGGATAATTAGCGGAAAGACAGAAATACCCTTGGCGTGCAACAGAGGACTTATTTGCTTTTCCATTTCATTTTAGTGTTAATGTGTAATTGTTATTAACATTGTGATTGTAGACAATTATTTGTGATTAATAAATTAAATTTTTGAGAAATATTTGAGTAATTTCTGTTCCCTATGGATTCGACCCGTACTTACCACTTCGTGGAAAGTCGGTTATTTACTTTTGGTTGACGATTTTCCAAAGCTTTTATTGAAAAATATTGTTTTAAAAATACCACTTCCAAAATATCAACCATATATCAACTCAATGCAAGCAGTGAATTCTTCAGGAAATTTCACGGGTCTTACATCCTACCCTCCTTAAAAAGGATTTCGTCCACGAAATCACAAAACATCAAACAACGACAAAATGGTCAGATCTCATCCGACGGTGCCTAATCGGCAACAACCAAGTCTCTCGTAGACTTCCTTGGACAGAACTTGGCAATATGCCCTAGTTGTCCACACTTGAAACACTCACCATCGTAGAGAGGACAAGCTCCAAAAGCATGATCTTCGTTGCATCGTCGACACTTTCGTCGGACATTCGGTCGCTGGGATTGCCTTTGCTGGCAGTTCTGAGATACTTTTTGACGCTTCCGCTCTCTAGTAGATGGCAAGGATTCTGTCCTACTAGGATTCTTCTCACTCACAATCACAAAAACCTTTGTTTGCTGCTCGGTTTGGTCTTCATCTAACAGAGTAGCTATTTCAATAGCCTCTTCGAGCGATTTTGGCCCGCTAGTGAATACTTTGGTTCTCAGAGTAGGCCTCAAACCATGAGCGAACTTCATTGCTCGATCATTCTCTGCGACGTATACATTCGGACAATATCGTTCCAAACAACGAAACTTCGTAATATAGTCAGACAGGGTCATCGTTCCCTGTTGCAGATCCAGAAATTCTTGCATCTTCTTACTGCTTTCATGCTTAGGAAAATATGCCGAGTTAAAGACTTCGACAAATTCATTCCACGTAACATTCGTGTCTTTGAATTTAACCAAAGAGACGGTGTCCCACCACTTCTCAACGTGGTCTTTCAAACGATAGGTACCGAAGTTCACTTTCTGTTCCTCTGGGACGTCCGAAACACGAAAAATACGCTCTATCTCACGTATCCACGATTCAGCAGCTTTAAGGTCTGTCTTACCCTCAAAAGCCGGAGGATCCAATTCCATGAATCGCTTATAGGTAACCGTACTCATGTTCTGCCCACCTTGGGCTACATGCTGAAGATTCGCACCTATCTGTTGCATCGCAACCACTTGTTGTTGCACAACCTCTGCAAGGTTGTTCACAGTGCCCATAATATCGTTGCATCTGGTCTTCCAAGTCATCTATCATAACAATCAATCCATAGGTCTAACAACCATGCTCGCGAAATGATAATCGCAACAATCTTACAAAAATCATAAGCACACTACACATAATTCAAGCAAAATACATGATGTCTTCTTTTAAATCGTTGTAATTTTGAAAAGATTTTTATATGTAAAACATGTGAAAACCAGACATCAAATAATAAAAACTGGTTCTCACTAGTGGATGAGACCGGGTCGAACTCAGGGAACGAGAATATTTCGTATTCAAACACACAAATCTAAACTATTCTTTATTGTCGAATTATTAAATGGAAAATGTACGAGTAAAGTAAAAACAACTAACTATTACAACAAATGAATACCCTTCACAGAGGGCGTAAAATGCAATATTTATAAACCCAGAATTAAATTCCTAATTCTAAACTGAAAAGTAAAAAGAAGCTTTGCATCCTTCCATGTCACGTAATCGCTTCTGCTCCAATCCTGTGCTATCCTACACAAATCAAATGAACACGAGCAGTACAAGAGAGAGAAGTAAAAACTATACTAAACACAGTTTATGCTAATTCAATGCTAAAACATGAAAGCAATCTAATGACAAATAACTAAGTAATTCTACGACTAACTAACTGATTACTAAGCAATGAACAATGCTAATTATCTAACAACTTACTTAACTTACAACTAATTACTTAACTACAATATTGACTAACATTTACAAAATGAAGAAGACAATCAAGAGATGCAAAACAAAAAAAAATAGGAATTGAAATGAAAATAGTAAAATCAATGTTAAATAGGAAACTAACTGTAATGTAAAAACAAGAATTTAAAGAATGAAACAAGCAGAAAATCAGAATGGAAACAAGCAGGAAATTTAATCAAATAAAAACATGAAATGCAATCAAATGAAAACAGGAAATGCAATACTGTAAAACAAACAAAACAAAAGAAAAATTAAGGAAATCAGAAAATGCAAAACAAGAAATTCAAAATAGCAGAACAAGGAAACACTGAACTATGCAGGAAAAGAAATTGAAAACAATTAAAACAGAAACAACAAAATAAGAAATCAGATGAATGAATGACAAAAGCAAAGAATTGCAGATAAAGAAGAAATGTAATGAGTGAAAAACAGTAAATGCAATGCTAAAAAAAACAAAACAAAACATGAAATCTGATATGCAAAAATAGAAAATGACGATGAATCAAAACAGAATTAACAACAAGAAATAACTAACTTTGAAACAGGAAATTAACTTTAACAAATGAAAAAAATAGTAAATCTGAAAATGAAAAACACAAAAAAGCAGAAAATCAAAGAAAAGAACAACGCAATAATTGAAAACAAGACATTATACAGGAAATTAGAAAAATTAGAAAACCAAAACATGCGATGAATGAATGAGAATGCAAAAACAACGAATGAATGAAGATTATGAAATGAAATGCTATGCTGTAACAGATGAATCAAGGAAAGAGCAAAGAATCAAACACTAAACAAAAATTAGGCAAATCGGCAAAACAGGAAAATCTAAACAGCAACACAGAACTATGAATGAATCTATCTAAAGAATCACTGCAGAATAAAAGATTGGCCGATGAACAGAAAAAAATCGGGAATATATTTTTTTCATTTTTGTTTTTCACACAGAAAAATTGCAAATAGAATAAGATGAAGATGAGGAATCGAAAGAAGAAGAAGAAGAAGAAGAAGAAGAAGAAGAAGAAGAAGAAGAAGAAGAAGAAGAAGAAGAAGAAGAAGAAGAAGAAGAAGATGAAGAAACAGAACTTACCGAACCAGAGGGGTTAGAAGAGAAGCTGGCCTCCACCGTCCACGCCGTCGCCGGATTGAATAGCCACCACCACCACCGGCTGGAGATTGAACAGAGAAAGAGGGAAGAGAGGGAAAAGAGGAGAGACTCAGGAGTACAGGGTGAAGAGGATGAAAATTTCCCCTCTTTTGGGTTTTTAAAACGAATGCAAACCGGTTTGAACCGGTTTGTTTTCAGTTTTTAAAAGAAAGCAAACCGTGTAAACCAGTTTGTTATTTATTTTCAAAAAACCCAAACCGTGTAAACCGGTTTGTTTTATTTTTTTTTCAAAAATCTAAAAACTATTTAAAGAAATTTTATTTGCTAAAAACCTCAAAACAAAAATTAGTTTACTCTAACCTAATTCTACTTATTATTATTATTTTTTATTATTTGTATTATTATTTTTAATGAAAACTAAAACTAAAACTGCTATGTTAATATCAAACATTAAAATATGTACTAAAATATACAAATAAAGCTATTTTTCATACATTTTCTATTTTGAAATCATTTTAGCTCATTTAACGAAAACTAGCATAAAATTGGGTTTTTAAAACATTTTTTCATAAAATCTTGCATATTTTAATGTTAATTCACCTTGAAATATATGCATGATCAATACACCACAACATAATCATGCAGCAACACGACAAATAACCGCGTTCCACGAATGACCTCAAGCGACACCATACAAGGCTGTTATCGCTAGAAAATCACCATTCTAGCCGACAAATGTTAGAGAATCACCACTCTAACAAAACAAAACAAAGAGAATCATCATACAAAGGACATTGTTAGGGAATCACCACCCTAGCGGCATCATCAGAGAATCACCACCCTGACGGCATCGTTAGAGAATCACCACTCTAACGACATTGCTAGAGAATCACCACCCCAGCAGCATCATTAGGAAATCACCATCCTACTGGCATCATTAGGAAATCACCACCCTAATGGCATCATCAGATAATCACCACTCTGATGGCATTACTGGAGAATCACCACCCTAGCAGCATCATTAGGAAATCACCATCCTAATGGCATCGTTAGAGAATCACCACTCTAACGGCATTGCTGGAGAATCACCACCCCAGCAGCATCATTAGGAAATCACCACCCTAATGGCATCATCAGATAATCACCACTCTGATGGCATTACTGGAGAATCACCACCCCATCAGCATCATTAGGAAATCACCATCCTAATGGCATCGTTAGAGAATCACCACTCTAACAGCATTGCTGGAGAATCACCACCCCAGCAACATCATTAGGAAATCACCATCCTAATGGCATCATCAGAGAATCACCACCCTAATGGCATCGTCAGAGAATCACCACCCTGACGGCATCGCTGAAGCATCACCACTCCAACGGTATCACTGGAGAATCACCACTTCAATGACCTTCATTAGAGAATCACCACTCTAATGGCATCGCTAGAGAATCACCACCCTAGCGGCATTACTAGAGAATCATCACCTCAGCAGCATCATTAGGAAATCACCATCCTAACGGCATCATCAGAGAATCACCACCCTGACGGCATTGCTGGAGAATCACCACCCCAGCAGCATCATTAGGAAATCACCATCCTAATGGCATCATCAGAGAATCACCACCCTGATGGCATCGTTAGAGAATCACCACTCTAACGGCATTGCTGAAGAGTTACCCCTCCAGCAGCATAGTTGGCACTACCAGGAATCACCACCTTAGCCAACTCACCATAATCCGTCCGACAGTGGTGGGGAAAACAAAAATCCTCGCAATGCTCTCTCAAGAGCAGCAACACCCTGAAAATCGGTGTTAAGCTATCCCGAGATACGACCCTCTCAGGAGTCAAATGCCATCACCGACAACACAAAAGCAACATGCTATGACAACATCAACTACGTTCTCATTACCAAGAATGACGGGGGATCAACGGTATCCACCAACGGGATACACAGAGGCTCAACTGGCACAGACAAGGCTTCAGCCTTCTGTCCAAAAGGTCATATCTGCAGAGATACCCTTCGTCAAAGACTGGGTCACGAACAATTCCAACACATTGGAAAAGAGGGAAAACACCCACTTAGAGCCTCAAACGAAGATTCTGATCAACTACATCGTCCCTAACATGATTAATATAAAAGTTTCGATTGTCGCTATGATTCTTCAATTGTCTCCACCAACATGATGTGGAACGAGAAGGGCGAACTAGGCAAGTAGTTCCCTAGGTCTCAGTCAAGAACTTTAACTCTCGCAGGAGTCGTCTCGAACCAGCTTGGGAAACTATATCCACAAGCGCGAACGAACCCCTTGGGTTCCGACAATCGATATCTTAAGCCAATTACAAGGCCTAAACACGAAACTGGGTCTCATATCGGACAATACCCGAAAAGCACAGAAATTTATCTAAACATGCAGGAGAAGCAATTAAACATCAGAAATACAATCCTACAAAACTAAGCATACTTACAGTGCGATGGTCGATGCGTGCAGAGACTTGGACCACTCTTCTGTAACACTTTTCTAAAACCTGGCTCTGATACCAGATTTGCGAGGCCCCAGAATTCTCAACTTTGAAAATCCTTTAGATTTTTGGATAAACTTTTTTTTTTAAAATGCATTGAAAACATTGCACAAATGCGGAAGTACTAAAAAGGGAAACAAGCAAAAAACTTTGGGCGGGCCACAGGAGTGAAACAACAATGAAGTGAAACAACTTTTATTTAATACATTTTTCAAAATAGGTACAAATCATTCCCTTTTACAAAATCTCTGCCAAGATCCTTGATGTTTTAGAAAAGTGGGTTCAGGTCCTCTGCCACACATCGAGCTCCATCGCACGCCTAGAAGTAAGCTCTTGTATCCCCATAAAACAGGGTCAGTACTCTTTCGAGCTGGTGAGAGATCAACCAAAATAGTTCATTTGCATAATTCATAACATTTATATTAAGGTATGCATCACAGAACATAAATAACCAATATCATGCATTATCATTCATTTGCAATAATTGAATAAGCATAACCATAAGCAAGGGAAGGCAGTCAGGAGTGCATACAAAACAGTCAAGTGAGAGCATGCTTCATAATTAGATGCAATTAACCAAATTAGGCAAATAAAGCACAGGTGTGTGTGAATGTACATGTGCATTTTGTGACAAGTACGATAACAAGCAATGTAACATTCAAAAGCAACGTGTATTATGATGAGACAATTAGAAACATTTAGCCACGGTAAACTAACTCAAACAGGGTATGCATACGTGTATTGCAGAGATACAATTTTGTCTATTTAAAGAGAGGAGCCAATCATAATTGCAATAAGGAACACTTCGCCAAACATCGAACGAGGTGTACTATAGCAAGAAATGTGCAATAACATTACGTTGTTATCATTAGTGAGCTCGTCTCACGAGGTGGGGCCTATAGCCCGAGATGACTCGCCAAGGAGTTCTATGACATGGTTACACAATTCATTGTCATGTTTAACACGTACTCCGTCATAGTCATGTGCCTTTTTCCCAAGGCTATCTCTCAATCTCGTGAATTCCATAACTATACAATAAGAGCCATGTACATTGGGAAATGTGCAAGTGCCAAGTGTCATGAACACTCAAATGGGGACATAGTGCTCGAATCATCTAACCAATGCATTCAACAAATTCAGATTTCGTTCAAGGGCCAATTAGTACATGGTTTCCTTGAATCACATCATTTCATAAGTGATAATTCGCTTTACACATTTGCGAACCACGTAGTTGCGTAAAGTTCTAACTACGATGCACATATGCGACGTAAGTAGAATGTCATCATAAGTGTAAGACCCGCGAATTTTTGAGTGCTTTACTGTTTGATTTGAGTTGGAATGTATGCTTGTGTGTACTTTTGAGATGTAGCATGTGATTTGATGAGATTTGACTGTGCTTTGTATTTCTGCCTTGTACGCGCGACCCGAAGATCGCGTAAATATATTATGCAAGTAAGAAGTGTCTAATTCTGGATGAATTAGCTTTTGAAAAATTAAGGGTTAATTTATAATATATTTTTATGGTTTGTCCCTGAATTTGGGACTTATAAGATGTAAAAATCTCGTCAGTGCATGTGAATTACGAGTTTTGATCTACGTTTGGACCCGAATCGTGATACGCGTAACTCTCACAATTAGATGAGAATTTTCTTAAAAAGGCGTCATGCATTTCGTATTAATTGGTGTTTAGCAGAGCACTAAATGATTTATCAGAGTTTATTTGATATTTTAAGCCATTAAATAAGTATTGTTTTGAAACTTATAAATTGACGATTTTGGATCTTGGATCCGGGTCACCTAGAGGACCCAAACCCTTTGGGCGCCCCTCTAGGGGGGCAATTTTGTCTATGTTTGACCAACTGGTCAAGGTTTGACCAGCTGGGTGGTACTTTTGAAAAGAATTTCATGGATTTTGAAATATAGGCCACGATTGGCCATTTTCTTCTTTTTGATACTCATGATGAGCCTTGAAGCTCATCATGAAAGGCGTTTTTCAATAAAGGGGACCATGGGGTTGGCGCCCCATGGTGCTTTTGTAGTTGTTTCAAAGTGATTCAAATAACCAATGCTGATTGTGTAAGCCCCATAGTTTTTCTGAAGGATTTTAATTGATATATATTCCTATTGTTGCGAAAAATTCTTGTTTCGACACGAGCGTTGCTCGTAAAATTGGCAATTATCGCTTTCTGAGGTTCTGAATCGCGTAGATTCGCTCTACGGGGTGGTTCAGGGCAAACCGCGATGAATCGAACCTTCATACTAGTGGATTATATTTATATTGTATTCATAGGGGTTCGCTGGTTGATATTTTGAAATGATATTTTTAAAACAATTATTTTCAATAAAACTTTGGAAAATCGTCAACCAAAAGTATAAAAACCGACTTTCCACAAAGTGGTAAGTACGGGTCGAATCCTCAGGGAACAAGAATTAATCAAGATATTTCTGTAAAATTTAATTTATTAATTACAAATATCAATCTACAATTACACAACTAATTAAATTACAATAAAAAAAACTTGAAATAGCAATCCAGTCTTCAGTTGCACGCCAGGGGTATTTTGGTCTTTTCACCACTTAGACGATATTTGCACTTGGACAAAGAACCCTGAAAAAATGAAGATGCTTTTCAACCTAAAATGAAAGAAAATGCAGAATTAGTATTTTATTCTAAGAATGGAACTATAAATGAAAATAAGTCTAATTTTACGAAATTAGTAAAACAAGTTCTAATTATCAGACAATAATTAAATAAAATACTAAACTAATTCTAAAATTAGCTAAACTAATTCTAATAATGCTGTATGATGCTTATGCAGCTTCTACCATGTAGAAAATACTAAAAACAGTCCTAAAATGCCGAAACTAAGAAAATTACAAAATGCCCCTAACTAGTGTAAAATAGATTTCTGACAGGTTATCGAAAAACCACTGTTTGACAGGGCAAACAAGGTCCAATTTTTCCAAAATTTGTTCTGTTCTGTAACTAACAGATTAAATAATCTTACAGTTTTTACAGAATGCAAAAATGATATCTGGAACTCCAGATATAAGCGTTTCAAAACTGGGAAAAATCAGGATATCGAAAGTCCCGAAATTTAAAAACCAGAAAAAGCGGTTTTCACAAAACGCTTAAAAATCAGACCAAACCAACTCGAATTGAGCTGAAATTTGGTATGCAGTTATCTAACACGTTGATAAAGTGAATAGAAAAAGAATTTTCTAAAAACTCGGAGTTTTTGCACATGAAATGACAATAGTGCGATGGGACAAAAATCAGGTTTTTCTTTGAGTGCACTATTCACTAAATGAATCTATTTAAACACTACAAAATGCAAATTAAACCTAATGCAATCTAAATGACACTGAATGACAGTGTATATGCTACTATTGAATGCACTATCACTACATGAATTAAAGAATAATCTTAAATTGCAATTTATGACTAACACTACGCTAGAATAATGATGCAAATGCAACTAAGCTACTCAATGAAATGCAATCCGAATTAACTATGTTAAATAATAACTGACTACGAGTAAAATAATCACAATACACAACTCACACACACGAAACAAGTACAATTTACGCACACACACTTCTACACTATAACTAAATCAAATAACTAAACTAGTTAGTCTAAAATCAAAATAAATTACACTTAAATGAAATTAATCCACTAAAGAACAAAGGCTGCGGGTTTAGGATAGGGTTAGGGTTAGGTTTACTCGGTTGACTCAACTAGGCTCGATCTTGACTTAACTAGGTTCGGGTTAACTTAGCTAAGGTCGGTTTGGTTAAGGTGGGCTTGGTTTAGGTTTGACTTAGACTAACTGGGTTCGGTTGACTAAACTAGGTTTGGACTAGACTTGACTTGGGTGAGCTCGGTTTGGGTTAGGCTAGGTTTTGACTTAGCTAAGGTCGGGTTGAGTTGACTCAACTAAGTTTGGTTTTGACTCGGTTAGGTTAGGCTAGGTTAGTTAGACTCGGTTGACCTAAGCTTAGGTTAGGTTTGACTTGGACTAAGGTGACTCGGTTTGACTAACTATAATAAAAATCTCAAACTTAAAACCTAATTAATTAATAAAACTAATGACTCTATACCCTTAACACGCCTAATATTTATAACCCTAATTAGAACTTACCTAACTATTAACCTACTTACTAACCTAAGGTTAACATCATTAACTATGTTATTTAATTCTAAGTTATGCTAACTCACTAGGGACGGTTAGAGGGATAGGCACACAGTAAAGGCTCAAAGATAATTTTGGAAATTGAGAATTCCAAAAATCGTCCTTCTAATGGGGAGTTACAACCTTAATTAGCTTTTAAATCCAATTTGGAAACTTGGATCAATGCAATTTCCCAACCCAAGGTAAGTGAAAGTCTTTAATTGCTATTAATTCCTTTTTGAGAAGCCAAACCGTCCAACCTAGATAGTTACACGATTTTGGCTTTCCAAAGAATTTAAATGCAATTAATTATTTCTTGAAACCATAAACACCCACTTTGGAAATCTAATTGATTTTAAAAATCAATTTTTCAAAACTCAATTTGTAACTCCCTGCTAATAGGCAATCAAGATTTAATTCCTTCTTTAAATACCCCACACGATTTTTGAAACATCCACTCTTTCCAAAAATTTTCCAAACTTTAATTCATTAATTACCCTCCTTCCTAGAATTCACCAACCCTAATTTAAGACTTTCTAAACTAAAGAATTTAAAACCTACCTAGGGTAATGAAAAGACCTAATTGAAAAGCATGATTTCCTAAAAGTAAATGCTACCCTAATTCAAGACCTACCTACCTAATTGGAATCCTAAAAACGTCTAAGGCATTAAACACCTAATACATTGAATGTAGACAACCTAATTAATTTACCTAATTGCAATTAATACTTACCAAAGATAGCCTAGAGCTCGAATAGAGCTCCAATGGCTGCCGCCCCACCTTGGGGAAGAAGAAGACCAACAAAAACAAAAATACAAACTAAAAAAAAAAATGATTAAACTAAGTAACAAATACTTTGATAAAGCTAAATTAATATATAATCAAAAACTCCTAATTACACAAATGCAAACATGAACAACACTATGCTGGAATTCATAAAATACTGAAACACTCTAAATTACCTAAACATTATTCTAATGAACAAAACATAAAAAAAATTTGCAAACGATGAAATCACTTTCTAAATCTATCTAATTCAAGAACAAAATACATCACGAACACAAGAACTCAACTGAACTAAGTATTAAACATGCAGCCGAAAGAAGACATCCATTAAAAACATAAAGAAAATAAAAATTGATTTTTGTAATTTTTTCTATCAATCAAAAGAAACTACCTAAAAATTGAAAACACAAAGAAAACAAGGATTAAGACAACCCTAAAATGATGAATTTGACTCACCCAACTCTAAGAGACTGTTAACTAACACACAAACAGAAAATCACACGAATGGCATAAAATAATCACCTACACTTGCATGATTTTAATCATTCATTCACGATTTTATCAAAAATCCTTCATGCGACACATAATAAATTCATTTTCCTAAAACAAAAAATAAAAGGTACTGAAATAAACAAAACTCACACACAACACACAGCAACACTACAGAAAAAAAAACAAAACAAGAATATTTTTGTAAAACCCAAGAATCAACTAGAAATAGTCTAGCCGATTTTTGTATTTTTCTTTTCAATTTAAATAAAAACCACAACACACAACCAAACGACTAAGATGAATCAAAATGAACACTTTTTTTTATTGGATTTTCAGTAGAACAGAACCAAGAACACACCTATGACAGATTTGAAGAATCGGCTAGATGAAGATCTAGCCGATTTTAACGATTTGGGTGAAAAATCTAAAAAACCAAGATTCAAATGAATCAATCAAGCAAATAAACCTAAGCTAACGTGCTGGTCTGTGCACGGGCTCTATTCTAAGGTTGAATTAAAAAGAAAAATAAGAAACACACAGAAAATAAGAAAATAAAATACAACACACAATTTCGGTTTTAGCTAGAAGAGAAGGAAGAAGAAGACCTACCTCTTGGGTGATCCGACGACCGGAGGGATGAAGAAGAGCGGACCGTGGCTTGATCTTGACTTCCCAAACGGTTCGAGAATGCTGGAATTTCACCAAAAACAGCACTTTTGCAGCTGCAACACGTTGGAGATCCACCAAAGATGGAGTATGCGCCGATTCTTGATCGGAGGGTGTAGAAAACCGGATGGAGGTAGGGCCGGCTCACCTTGACGTGTGGTTCGCACTACGGATCAAGGTTAGTAGTCTCCACCTCTGCTACACCTGCAAAAACACTGAAAAATGGTGAAACAAACAGCAAGGAGAAGAAAGAAATGTAAAGAAATCACAAGGGAGATCGAAATATGCTTGGAAACCAAGCATAAACCGGTCTTCAATGGCCAAAACGTGGGAGAATGGAGGGGAAAAAGGTGCTGGAGCTAGAGGCACTGCAAGGGGCGTCAATTCTAAGCCAAAGACGCCTAGGGTTTTTAGAAACTATAATTTATACTTTTGACATTTTTCAGAAAGAAGGTTAAAAAAAAATATTTTGCTAGGCGCCACTTTCTGGGGGGTTTTCTTCAAAACTTTTTGAAATGGATATGGATAGGCGTGTGGGTTCGGTTTTGGGCTTTCTAAAGGTTGATCCAAAGTTCAAATAACCTAATTGGGTCGGATATGGATCCGATCCACCTCGAAATCTGTGCCCAAACACTGAAATAGCCATAACTCTCTCATTTTAACTCCGATTTTTCTGAAATTTGAACCATAACCCCTTACTATCAAAATGCATCTAAACATGGGTTTAAAACCTTAAACTTGTTACAAAATGCATGAAAAACTTGTTAACATGATGTGCATTTCATGCATCATCAAATACCCCCATGCTTGAATGTTTGTTAGTCCCTTAACAAACCCTAATTATGCTATGCAATAGAGACAAGAAATGCTAAACATGAATGCATAAAAACTAACTCACTTTCGTAGGAATCACGGTTGCATTTAGCGTATGCAACAAGCCCTTTTAACCCCTAGCTTACACTAGTGGACGAGTAAGGTCTCGTGAGGGTTTGCAGAGATGCTACCCACAAACATCAATGAAATGCAAGGATGATTTTTTCAAAAATATGAGGCTCTTAAGAAAGTAGTTTGAACAAATATTTCATGTAATTGACATTCTCAAAACAAGTTTAAAAATCTCATGCCACCACAGTAAAAATTCTTTTTCCTTCACTTTTCTAATATTGTAGCTATTTTATGATTTTTCTCAGAAAGTCAAGTATTCTCATGTTTTACTCATTTATTCTCACTTGTATATTTTCTGCACAGTAATACACCTATATGCCTAAGCAATGAAAATTTTCTCATTCAGTACATTCTTTTTCTTTCATTTTCACCCTTCTCTTTTTTTTTTCCAACTTTGTTCTCTTGAGCATTCTTCACATGAGCACTATTTCGAATAGTCAGTTTTCGTGACCCGTGTAGCGAGCTTTGGGTCAGTGACTCCCAGGCTGGCCAACCTTAGGGCACTAGATACAAAGTATCCCTCGGACTTAATTGCTTGAGTCACTAGACCTTCTATTCTAATAGTTTACGTATAGTCTTCCTCTCATCATGTGCAATGTCTCTATCTCTTAGGCTTTCTATGCAGTCCATGTAACAAGCTTTCGAACCGGTGGCTCCCAAACCAGCTGGCTTTGGGGCACCAAGTGTAAAACACCCTTCAGATTCTACTTACTCGAACTACAAAGGCCACAGATATCAACTAGATAAGAGGATGATTTCCTTCGTTATCCTTTTCGTTAAGAGACTCAAACACTTCATCTCGTGTCTGCTTTCCACTACTAGGATTCACGAAGACATCAACAACTAAACGTAGCTCTATTCTTTTAAACTCATTTTTCAAAAACATCTTTCCATTGCTTATTTCTTTCACAAAACATACTGTGCATACTTATACAGAAGTGATTCAAAATTTTCTAACAATCAAATACTATCTTTTCTTTGAATTTTCTCACAACTAACTACTCTATTCGAATTAGTTCAGAGAAAAAAAAAATTTTATGGGGCTTAAAATTTTTTAAACTGTTAGATTATGCCGAAAACAATCATATATGCTACAACTTGTTCTCAAATGCCTAGTTTAATTACCAGTCATAAAAAAAAATTTGAAATTTTTGTGTGCATGCATCTAAACCACCCCCCCATGCTTGAATGACACTGTCCCTAGTGGCATACAAAATATATAACAATACAATGCACATGCACACTAAAAGACAATAAGAATATGGGAGAAAGGATAGATACAACCTGATCTGCTCTGAGTTTCTGAAGTTGAATTTCATCTGATCTTTGAATTCTTTGAAAGCTCTTCTCTGTACCTGGTAACTGATACACTAGGTGTTAGATTCATCCTGCATACATTAAAACAAAAATTAGCAAATATGAAATAAAATACTGAATAAAGAAGAATACTGAAATGAAAAATAAACTAGTGTACATATGATACATCCCTCTGGTTGAATCCTCGTGCCTTCGTGAGATGCACTATCTCACACTCACCATCCTGCAAGGAATCTGAAATAAAGGGCTTCAGTCTTTGCCCATTCACCTTGAATGTACCTTGAGTCATAGGATTGAATAATGTCACTGCTCCATGGGGAAATACTTCTTTCACAATGTAAGGACCTGTCCATCTCGATCTCAACTTCCTTGGGAATAAATGCAAACGAGAATTGTATAGCCACACTTTCTGCTCTGGCTCAAACACTTTCCTGGCAATATGCTTATCATGAAACGCTTTCGTGCGAGCTTTGTATAATTTGGCATTCTCATACGCATCATTCCTGAGTTCCTCTAATTCTGAGAGCTGAAGTGCTCTCTCTTTGCCAGCCTGGGTGAGGTCAAAATTCAATTTCTTGATAGCCCAATATGCTCTATGCTCTAGCTCGACAGGAAGATGGCATGATTTCCCGAATACAAGGCGATACGGGGACATGCCAATGGGAGTCTTAAATGTAGTTCTATATGCCCAAAGTGCATCATCTAAGCGCTGGGACCAATCCTTGCGGTCTAGGCGAACTGTCTTTTCTAAAATCCCCTTAATCTCCCTATTGGACACGTCCACTTGTCCACTAGTCTGCGGATGATACGGAGTGGTGAATCTATGATTGACAGAATATCTTCTCAGAAGAGAAGCTATCTGTACATTCCTAAAATGCTTGCCACCATCGCTAATCATCGCACGTGGCACACCAAAACGACTGAAAATGTTGTGCTTAATGAACTTAAGCACTACTCTATGATCATTGGTCTTGGTTGCCGTAGCCTCGACCCACTTGGACACATAATCCACTGCCACAAGAATGTATAAATTTCCGAATGAAGGCGGAAATGGTCCCATGAAATCAATGCCCCAAACATCAAAAATCTCGACCATCAATATCGGAAGCAAGGGCATCATGTCCCTCTTGGACATGTTCCCAATCTGCTGACATCGAAGACATCGCCTACAGAACTCATGAGCATCCCGATGGAGTGTGGGCCAATAAAATCCTGACTGCAAAATCTTTGCAGCCATCTTCCTACTGCTAAAATGCCCTCCACAGGCTAACGAATGGGAAAAACTAAGAATGGGCTGGTACTCCTCCTCCGGAACACATCTCCTAATGATCTGATCTGCACAGTATTTGAACAATTCCGGTTCATCCCAATAATAGTGCCTTACCTGAGATAGGAATCTCTCACGCTCATTCTTGTTCCAATGCTCAGGTATTTGCCTCAAAACCAGATAGTTCACAATATCTGCAAACCAGGGTAAATGCGATGTACTGACTGACATGATCTGCTCGTCGGGGAAAGAATCACTGATCGGCCTCTGATCCTACGTGGTCTCTACGATCAGTCTGGAAAGATGGTCTGCTACTACATTCTCGCTTCCCTTCTTATCTCGAATCTCGAGATCAAACTCCTGTAGTAGTAGAACCCAACGAATCAATCTCGGTTTGGTGTCTTTCTTATTCAACAGATATTTCAATGCAGCATGGTCAGAATAGACAACCACCTTTGAACCGAGTAAATAGGACCTAAATTTGTCCAATGCAAAAACTACCGCAAGTAGCTCCTTCTCTGTCGTAGTATAATTCATCTGAGCATCAGACAGAGTTCTACTCGCATAGTAGATCACATAGGGCTTCCTATCAATGTGTTGTCCTAAAATAGACCCCATACATAATCAGATGCATCGCACATAATCTCAAATGGGAGAGTCCAATCCGGAGGTCTCAAGATAGGTGCAGTAATCAAGGCCTCTTTGAGAATCTCAAAGGCCTTCATACAATCCTCGCTGAAAACAAAGGGCTGGTCTTTCTCCAATAAGGTACATAGCGGTCGCGAGATCTTACTGAAATCTTTTTTGAACCCCCTATAAAAGCCCGCATGCCCTAAAAATGACCGAATCTGCCTCACAGAGGTGGGTGGAGTCAAACGAGAAATGGATTCCACCTTCGCTCTGTCAACCTCAATACCTCGCTTGGACACAATGTGTCCAAGCACAATCCCCTCCTGGACCATAAAATGGCTCTTTTCCCAACTCAGGACAAGATTTGTCTCCGCACACCTACTCAGTACTTGAGTAAGTTTTTGGAGGCAATCTTCAAATGAAGAGCCATACACTGAAAAGTCGTCCATGAAAACTTCCATCACATCATCTATCATGTTCGAGAAGATAGCAAGCATACACCTCTGAAAAGTTGTCGGGGCATTGCAGAGCCTGAACGGCATACGTCTGAATGCGAAGGTGCCATAAGGACATGTAAATGTAGTCTTTTCCTGGTCGTCAGGATGGACAGCTACCTGATTGTATCCTGAATATCCATCTAGAAAACAGTAGTAGCTCTGTCCTGCGAGCCTCTCTAAGATCTGATCAATGAATGGCAATGGGAAATGATCTTTCCTAGTTGCCACATTCAGCTTCCGATAATCAATACAGACTCGCCATCCTGTAGTGGTCCTCATCGGAATTCTCTCACCCTTCTCGTTCTCGACCACAGTGAGTCCTGACTTCTTCGGCACAACCTGAATCGGACTGACCCACTGGCTATCAGAAATAGGGTAAATGATTCCGGCATCTAACGACTTCACCACCTCGTTCTTCACCACTTCCTTCATATTGGGATTTAGTCTTCTCTGCATATCTCTCACTGGCTTAACTTCCTCATCGCAATGAATTCTATGCATGCAGAATGAAGGATCAATCCCCTTCAGATCAGCAACTCCCCAGCCAATCGCTGCCTTGTGCTCTCGAAGAACAGTCAGCAATCTCTGCTCCTGCTCCTGCTCCTCAGTGAGCAGGGACGAGATGATCACAGGCAGAGTCTCATCATCTCCGAGGTATGCATACTTGAGTGAATCCGGTAAGGGTTTCAACTCAAGTTTCGGAGGTGACTCGATCGAAGATTTGGTGGGGGTCTCCGCAAATGGTGGGAGAGTCTCAATGATGGCTCCCCAAGGTGGTCTCTCTGACGCCACTCTAGACACATCTACGCTATCTATACAATTATTCTTCTCTACATGGTACAAATCTAAAGAATCCTCAGTGATATATAACTCGGGTTGCTCTTCCACTAACTCATGTGCAATATCTACATGAAAGCAGTCCATGTCTCCTACTGGTCCCATTGCGGCATTGAAAATATTCATCTTGACTTTCCTATTGCCGAATAAGAGATCCATGGCTCCAGTTCTACAATTGATGCACGCATTGGCAGTTGCAAGGAATGGTCTGCCTAAAATGATCGGAGTCTGGTGCTGGCTATCCACTCCTTTCATATCCAGAATAATGAAATCGACTGGAAAATAAAAGTCATCCACCTTAACTAGCACGTCCTCCAAGATACCTCTCGGTACCTTGACAGAACGATCTGCCAGCTGAAGTGTAATAGGAGTCGATCTCATCTCTCCTAGTCCGAAAGAATCAAAGAAATACCCGGGCAGAATGGTCACGCTTGCTCCAAGATCGAGCAATGCGTGTTCTATCCGGATGTTTCCTATAGTACAAGCAATGATAGGGGCTCCAGGGTCCTTGAGCTTTGGTGGTGTCTGATGCTGAAGTACTGAACTCACCTGCTCAGTCAGATGGACCCTGTTAGGAACTCTCTCTCTAGATTTCCGCTTCTGCGTACATAGCTCCTTCAGGAATTTGGCATATGCCGGCACCTGCTGAATCGCATCAAGCAAAGGTAAGTTGATCTGCACATGCTTGAAGATGTCAAGCATGTCCTGGATCTTCGCACCCTGCTTCCCTCTAAACCCGGGAGACTCTAATGCTTTGGGATAGGGTGGTGGGGGAATATACTTGGCTGGCTCCTCCTCTTTGTGAGAAGGCTCACTCCTATCCTTCTTCTGCACTGAGGATGAAGATGATGATGATGAAGATAATAAAGATGATGATGGGGATGGGGATGATAATGATGGCTGAGCCGACGTAGGTGAAACAATGGTCTCTGGCTCCTCTATCCTCTCTCTACTCTCTCTCTCTGCTCTCGACGTGATACTCACGTTCACTCCTCAGGGCCATAACAGATTTGGCCTGTTGCTGTGTCTCAGTATGAAACAGGCCTCCAGTCATCTGGTCCTTGCCCTTCGGGTTCATGACAGCCTGACTCGGCAATGTACCCTCGGGTCTCCTACTAATAGCCTCAGCTAACTGTCCCATTTGCGACTCTAACTTCGCAATGGACTTCGTATGTGAGCTCAATATCTGGCTACACTTCTCGAAGGCATTCTGATTAGAGGTTTTCACCTCTTGGAATGCCTGGAGAAGTCTCTCCTCAAAAGATGTCTGCGGGACAGACTCCTGCAGAATTGAGGGAGGGACTGAAGAAGAAGACTGAGAATAGCTCGGCCTCTGGAATGGCTGAGTAAAAGATGGCTGCCGAGCTGGCTGAGAGGATGTAGGCATCTGCATGAAAGACTATGGATTCTTCCATAAAAAATTGGGATGGTTACGCCAACCCGGATTATATGTCGATGAAAATGGGTTATTCGGCGGTCTGACGTAACCCTGAGCTGCCTGAACTTGTTCTTGAACAAATTCAGGGTACTGAGCTGCCGAAGGGCACTCAGTGATATCGTGTGCCGGACTGGCACAAAGAGTACACACCTGCTGTGCAGTGGATGGTCCTGAGAGAAGCTGGTCCAGCTTCTGAGAAATTATGTCTACCTTGCACTGTAGTGCAGTAGATGGACCAATCTCAAGAACACCAGCTTTCTTCTGAATGCTGGGTGTGGCTCTATCAGAATGAGAGCTCGAAGCATGGTGTAGGGAATTCTCGGCCAATGTATCAAATAACCTCCATGCTTCATCCTCGCTCTTTAGCATGAATGTCCCTCCACATGAAGAGTCGATCATCTGATGATTCTTGTCAGACAATCCATCGTAGAAGATCTGCACCAGTTGCCATTTCAGCACCTGATGATGGGGACATTTCCTGAGGAGATCCTTCATTCTCTCCCAGATCTCATGAAAGTGCTCACCATCTAGCTCTGAAAAGCTAGTGATGGCTCTACGATATTGGTTTGTACGACCAATGGGAAAGTATTTCCGAAGAAACTCCTGTTGTAACTGATCCCATGACTCTATTTCTACAGAATCTAAGGACTTTAGCCAATACTTGGCTTTGTCCTTCAATGAGAAAGGGAATAGAGTCAACCTCAAAGCGTCATCATCGAAATTCTGTATCTTTACCATAGAACAGATTTCGAGGAATTCATCTAAATGCCGGTAGGGATCCTCATGACTAAGGCCATAAAAAGATGGGAGCATCTGAATAATGCTGGCCTTAATCTCATAATGCGGCGCTCCTACATCGGGTCTCCGAATGCAGGATGCCTGAACATAATCTGTGGGAATGAAGTATTCCCGCAGAGGACGTGGATGAACTGGGGGTGGAGGTGGAGGATCCATGTGAGCCATTGTTGTCGAACTTCAATGAGAATGTAAAATTCTCTCTGGGTTGTCAACAAATGGATGTAATGGTGTTCCTAGACCTCGTCGCCCCTGCATACACTGGTACTAAGACCAGATGTAGGCAAACGACCTAAATCTAAACTAACACAGGTACTAAAATGTAAATAAAACAAATAACAGTAACTAAAAAAACAGATATGCTATCTATCTATGCCAAAATTCTATAACTAAATAAATAAATAACAAAATAACTATTCTAAAATACTAAAACAAATAAATACAGGAAATCACAAACTAAGTTTTTCTAAAACCCACCTGTCTAATCGCTCCTTGCAGAATGAAAAATTAAGTGAATCCTAGAAAGAACAGTACGTGAATCCTATATTTACTAACTATGTTAATCCTATATTCACTTACTAATCCTACTAACTGAAAATAAAACAATTAATTAACTAACTAAAACAAATTAATAAATCAAACTCTAAGAAATAAAGTAATTAATTCGCCGTTCCCCGACAACGGCGCCAAAATTTGGTTGATATTTTGAAATGATATTTTTAAAACAATTATTTTCAATAAAACATTGGAAAATCGTCAACCAAAAGTATAAAAACCGACTTTCCACAAAGTGGTAAGTACGGGTCGAATCCTCAGGGAACAGGAATTAATCAAGATATTTCTGTAAAATTTAATTTATTAATTACAAATATCAATCTACAATTACACAACTAATTAAATTACAATAAAAAAAACTTGAAATAGCAATCCAGTCTTCAGTTGCACGCCAGGGGTATTTTGGTCTTTTCACCACTTAGACGATATTTGCACTTGGACAAAGAACCCTGAAAAAATGAAGATGCTTTTCAACCTAAAATAAAAGAAAATGCAGAATTAGTATTTTATTCTAAGAATGGAACTATAAATGAAAATAAGTCTAATTTTACGAAATTAGTAAAACAAGTTCTAATTATCAGACAATAATTAAATAAAATACTAAACTAATTCTAAAATTAGCTAAACTAATTCTAATAATGCTGTATGATGCTTATGCAGCTTCTACCATGTAGAAAATACTAAAAACAGTCCTAAAATGCCGAAACTAAGAAAATTACAAAAATGCCCCTAACTAGTGTAAAATAGATTTCTGACAGGTTATCGAAAAACCACTGTTTGACAGGGCAAACAAGGTCCAATTTTTCCAAAATTTGTTCTGTTCTGTAACTAACAGATTAAATAATCTTACAGTTTTTACAGAATGCAAAAATGATATCTGGAACTCCAGATATAAGCGTTTCAAAACTGGGAAAAATCAGGATATCGAAAGTCCCGAAATTTAAAAACCAGAAAAAGCGGTTTTCACAAAACGCTTAAAAATCAGACCAAACCAACTCGGATCGAGCTGAAATTTGGTCTGCAGTTATCTAACACGTTGATAAAGTGAATAGAAAAAGAAATTTCTAAAAACTCGAAATTTTTGCACATGAAATGACAACAGTGCGATGGGGCAAAAATCAGGTTTTTCTTTGAGTGCACTATTCACTAAATGAATCTATTTAAACACTACAAAATGCAAATTAAACCTAATGCAATCTAAATGACACTAAATGACAGTGTATATGCTACTATTGAATGCACTATCACTACATGAATTAAAGAATAATCTTAAATTGCAATTTATGACTAACACTACGCTAGAATAATGATGCAAATGCAACTAAGCTACTCAATGAAATGCAATCCGAATTAACTATGTTAAATAATAACTAACTACGAGTAAAATAATCACAATACACAACTCACACACACGAAACAAGTACAATTTACGCACACACACTTCTACACTATAACTAAATCAAATAACTAAACTAGTTAGTCTAAAATCAAAATAAATTACACTTAAATGAAATTAATCCACTAAAGAACAAAGGCTGCGGGTTTAGGATAGGGTCAGGGTTAGGTTTACTCGGTTGACTCAACTAGGCTCGATCTTGACTTAACTAGGTTCGGGTTATCTTAGCTAAGGTCGGTTTGGTTAAGGTGGGCTCGGTTTAGGTTTGACTTAGACTAACTGGGTTCGGTTGACTCAACTAGGTTTGGACTAGACTTGACTTGGGTGAGCTCGGTTTGGGTTAGGCTAGGTTTTGACTTAGCTAAGGTCGGGTTGAGTTGACTCAACTAAGTTTGGTTTTGACTCGGTTAGGTTAGGCGAGGTTAGTTAGACTCGGTTGACCTAAGCTTAGGTTAGGTTTGACTTGGACTAAGGTGACTCGGTTTGACAAACTATAATAAAAATCTCAAAATTAAAACCTAATTAATTAATAAAACTAATGACTCTATACCCTTAACACGCCTAATATTTATAACCCTAATTAGAACTTACCTAACTATTAACCTACTTACTAACCTAAGGTTAACATCATTAACTATGTTATTTAATTCTAAGTTATGCTAACTCACTAGGGACGGTTAGAGGGATAGGCACACAATAAAGGCTCAAAGATAATTTTGGAAATTGAGAATTCCAAAAATCGTCCTTCTAATGGGGAGTTACAACCTTAATTAGCTTTTAAATCCAATTTGGAAACTTGGATCAATGCAATTTCCCAACCCAAGGTAAGTGAAAGTCTTTAATTGCTATTAATTCCTTTTTGAGAAGCCAAACCGTCCAACCTAGATAGTTACACGATTTTGGCTTTCCAAAGAATTTAAATGCAATTAATTATTTCTTGAAACCATAAACACCCACTTTGGAAATCTAATTGATTTTAAAAATCAATTTTTCAAAACTCAATTTGTAACTCCCTGCTAATAGGCAATCAAGATTTAATTCCTTCTTTAAATACCCCACAGGATTTTTGAAACATCCACTCTTTCCAAAAATTTTCCAAACTTTAATTCATTAATTACCCTCCTTCCTAGAATTCACCAACCCTAATTTAAGACTTTCTAAACTAAAGAATTTAAAACCTACCTAGGGTAATGAAAAGACCTAATTGAAAAGCATGATTTCCTAAAAGTAAATGCTACCCTAATTCAAGACCTACCTACCTAATTGGAATCCTAAAAACGTCTAAGGCATTAAACACCTAATACATTGAATGTAGACAACCTAATTAATTTACCTAATTGCAATTAATACTTACCAAAGATAGCCTAGAGCTCGAATAGAGCTCCAATGGCTGCCGCCCCACCTTGGGGAAGAAGAAGACCAACAAAAACAAAAATACAAACTAAAAAAAAAAATGATTAAACTAAGTAACAAATACTTTGATAAAGCTAAATTAATATATAATCAAAAACTCCTAATTACACAAATGCAAACATGAACAACACTATGCTGGAATTCATAAAATACTGAAACACTCTAAATTACCTAAACATTATTCTAATGAACAAAACATAAAAAAAATTTGCAAACGATGAAATCACTTTCTAAATCTATCTAACTTCAAGAACAAAATACATCACGAACACAAGAACTCAACTGAACTAAGTATTAAACATGCAGCCGAAAGAAGACATCCATTAAAAACATAAAGAAAATAAAAATTGATTTTTGTAATTTTTTCTATCAATCAAAAGAAACTACCTAAAAATTGAAAACACAAAGAAAACAAGGATTAAGACAACCCTAAAATGATGAATTTGACTCACCCAACTCTAAGAGACTGTTAACTAACACACAAACAGAAAATCACACGAATGACATAAAATAATCACCTACACTTGCATGATTTTAATCATTCATTCACGATTTTATCAAAAATCCTTCATGCGACACATAATAAATTCATTTTCCTAAAACAAAAAATAAAAGGTACTGAAATAAACAAAACTCACACACAACACACAGCAACACTACAGAAAAAAAAACAAAACAAGAATATTTTTGTAAAACCCAAGAATCAACTAGAAATAGTCTAGCCGATTTTTGTATTTTTCTTTTCAATTTAAATAAAAACCACAACACACAACCAAACGACTAAGATGAATCAAAATGAACACTTTTTTTTATTGGATTTTCAGTAGAACAGAACCAAGAACACACCTATGACAGATTTGAAGAATCGGCTAGATGAAGATCTAGCCGATTTTAACGATTTGGGTGAAAAATCTAAAAAACCAAGATTCAAATGAATCAATCAAGCAAATAAACCTAAGCTAACGTGCTGGTCTGTGCACGGGCTCTATTCTAAGGTTGAATTAAAAAGAAAAATAAGAAACACACAGAAAATAAGAAAATAAAATACAACACACAATTTCGGTTTTAGCTAGAAGAGAAGGAAGAAGAAGACCTACCTCTTGGGTGATCCGACGACCGGAGGGATGAAGAAGAGCGGACCGTGGCTTGATCTTGACGTCCCAAACGGTTCGAGAATGCTGGAACTTCACCAAAAACAGCACTTTTGCAGCTGCAACACGTTGGAGATCCACCGAAGATGGAGTATGCGCCGATTCTTGATCGGAGGGTGTAGAAAACCGGATGGAGGTAGGGCCGGCTCACCTTGACGTGTGGTTCGCACTACGGATCAAGGTTAGTAGTCTCCACCTCTGCTACACCTGCAAAAACACTGAAAAATGGTGAAACAAACAGCAAGGAGAAGAAAGAAATGTAAAGAAATCACAAGGGAGATCGAAATATGCTTGGAAACCAAGCATAAACCGGTCTTCAATGGCCAAAACGTGGGAGAATGGAGGGGAAAAAGGTGCTGGAGCTAGAGGCACTGCAAGGGGCGTCAATTCTAAGCCAAAGACGCCTAGGGTTTTTAGAAACTATAATTTATACTTTTGACATTTTTCAGAAAGAAGGTTAAAAAAAATATTTTGCTAGGCGCCACTTTCTGGGGGGTTTTCTTCAAAACTTTTTGAAATGGATATGGATAGGCGTGTGGGTTCGGTTTTGGGCTTTCTAAAGGTTGATCCAAAGTTCAAATAACCTTATTGGGTCGGATATGGATCCGATCCACCTCAAAATCTGTGCCCAAACACTGAAATAGCCATAACTCTCTCATTTTAACTCCGATTTTTCTGAAATTTGAACCATAACCCCTTACTATCAAAATGCATCTAAACATGGGTTTAAAACCTTAAACTTGTTACAAAATGCATGAAAAACTTGTTAACATGATGTGCATTTCATGCATCATCAAATACCCCCATGCTTGAATGTTTGTTAGTCCCTTAACAAACCCTAATTATGCTATGCAATAGAGACAAGAAATGCTAAACATGAATGCATAAAAACTAACTCACTTTCGTAGGAATCACGGTTGCATTTAGCGTATGCAACAAGCCCTTTTAACCCCTAGCTTACACTAGTGGACGAGTAAGGTCTCGTGAGGGTTTGCAGAGATGCTACCCACAAACATCAATGAAATGCAAGGATGATTTTTTCAAAAATATGAGGCTCTTAAGAAAGTAGTTTGAACAAATATTTCATGTAATTGACATTCTCAAAACAAGTTTAAAAATCTCATGCCACCACAGTAAAAATTCTTTTTCCTTCACTTTTCTAATATTGTAGCTATTTTATGATTTTTCTCAGAAAGTCAAGTATTCTCATGTTTTACTCATTTATTCTCACTTGTATATTTTCTGCACAGTAATACACCTATATGCCTAAGCAATGAAAATTTTCTCATTCAGTACATTCTTTTTCTTTCATTTTCACCCTTCTCTTTTTTTTTTCCAACTTTGTTCTCTTGAGCATTCTTCACATGAGCACTATTTCGAATAGTCAGTTTTCGTGACCCGTGTAGCGAGCTTTGGGTCAGTGACTCCCAGGCTGGCCAACCTTAGGGCACTAGATACAAAGTATCCCTCGGACTTAATTGCTTGAGTCACTAGACCTTCTATTCTAATAGTTTACGTATAGTCTTCCTCTCATCATGTGCAATGTCTCTATCTCTTAGGCTTTCTATGCAGTCCATGTAACAAGCTTTCGAACCGGTGGCTCCCAAACCAGCTGGCTTTGGGGCACCAAGTGTAAAACACCCTTCAGATTCTACTTACTCGAACTACAAAGGCCACAGATATCAACTAGATAAGAGGATGATTTCCTTCGTTATCCTTTTCGTTAAGAGACTCAAACACTTCATCTCGTGTCTGCTTTCCACTACTAGGATTCACGAAGACATCAACAACTAAACGTAGCTCTATTCTTTTAAACTCATTTTTCAAAAACATCTTTCCATTGCTTATTTCTTTCACAAAACATACTGTGCATACTTATACAGAAGTGATTCAAAATTTTCTAACAATCAAATACTATCTTTTCTTTGAATTTTCTCACAACTAACTACTCTATTCGAATTAGTTCAGAGAAAAAAAAAATTTATGGGGCTTAAAATTTTTTAAACTGTTAGATTATGCCGAAAACAATCATATATGCTACAACTTGTTCTCAAATGCCTAGTTTAATTACCAGTCATAAAAAAAAATTTGAAATTTTTGTGTGCATGCATCTAAACCACCCCCCCATGCTTGAATGACACTGTCCCTAGTGGCATACAAAATATATAACAATACAATGCACATGCACACTAAAAGACAATAAGAATATGGGAGAAAGGATAGATACAACCTGATCTGCTCTGAGTTTCTGAAGTTGAATTTCATCTGATCTTTGAATTCTTTGAAAGCTCTTCTCTGTACCTGGTAACTGATACACTAGGTGTTAGATTCATCCTGCATACATTAAAACAAAAATTAGCAAATATGAAATAAAATACTGAATAAAGAAGAATACTGAAATGAAAAATAAACTAGTGTACATATGATACATCCCTCTGGTTGAATCCTCGTGCCTTCGTGAGATGCACTATCTCACACTCACCATCCTGCAAGGAATCTGAAATAAAGGGCTTCAGTCTTTGCCCATTCACCTTGAATGTACCTTGAGTCATAGGATTGAATAATGTCACTGCTCCATGGGGAAATACTTCTTTCACAATGTAAGGACCTGTCCATCTCGATCTCAACTTCCTTGGGAATAAATGCAAACGAGAATTGTATAGCCACACTTTCTGCTCTGGCTCAAACACTTTCCTGGCAATATGCTTATCATGAAACGCTTTCGTGCGAGCTTTGTATAATTTGGCATTCTCATACGCATCATTCCTGAGTTCCTCTAATTCTGAGAGCTGAAGTGCTCTCTCTTTGCCAGCCTGGGTGAGGTCAAAATTCAATTTCTTGATAGCCCAATATGCTCTATGCTCTAGCTCGACAGGAAGATGGCATGCTTTCCCGAATACAAGGCGATACGGGGACATGCCAATGGGAGTCTTAAATGTAGTTCTATATGCCCAAAGTGCATCATCTAAGCGCTGGGACCAATCCTTGCGGTCTAGGCGAACTGTCTTTTCTAAAATCCCCTTAATCTCCCTATTGGACACGTCCACTTGTCCACTAGTCTGCGGATGATACGGAGTGGTGAATCTATGATTGACAGAATATCTTCTCAGAAGAGAAGCTATCTGTACATTCCTAAAATGCTTGCCACCATCGCTAATCATCGCACGTGGCACACCAAAATGACTGAAAATGTTGTGCTTAATGAACTTAAGCACTACTCTATGATCATTGGTCTTGGTTGCCGTAGCCTCGACCCACTTGGACACATAATCCACTGCCACAAGAATGTATAAATTTCCGAATGAAGGCGGAAATGGTCCCATGAAATCAATGCCCCAAACATCAAAAATCTCGACCATCAATATCGGAAGCAAGGGCATCATGTCCCTCTTGGACATGTTCCCAATCTGCTGACATCGAAGACATCGCCTACAGAACTCATGAGCATCCCTATGGAGTGTGGGCCAATAAAATCCTGACTGCAAAACCTTTGCAGCCATCTTTCTACTGCTAAAATGCCCTCCACAGGCTAACGAATGGGAAAAACTAAGAATGGGCTGGTACTCCTCCTCCGGAACACATCTCCTAATGATCTGATCTGCACAGTATTTGAACAATTCTGGTTCATCCCAATAATAGTGCCTTACCTGAGATAGGAATCTCTCACGCTCATTCTTGTTCCAATGCTCAGGTATTTGCCTCAAAACCAGATAGTTCACAATATCTGCAAACCAGGGTAAATGCGATGTACTGACTGACATGATCTGCTCGTCGGGGAAAGAATCACTGATCGGCCTCTGATCCTACATGGTCTCTACGATCAGTCTGGAAAGATGGTCTGCTACTACATTCTCGCTTCCCTTCTTATCTCGAATCTCGAGATCAAACTCCTGTAGTAGTAGAACCCAACGAATCAATCTCGGTTTGGTGTCTTTCTTATTCAACAGATATTTCAATGCAGCATGGTCAGAATAGACAACCACCTTTGAACCGAGTAAATAGGACCTAAATTTGTCCAATGCAAAAACTACCGCAAGTAGCTCCTTCTCTGTCGTAGTATAATTCATCTGAGCATCAGACAGAGTTCTACTCGCATAGTAGATCACATAGGGCTTCCTATCAATGTGTTGTCCTAAAATAGCCCCCATAGCATAATCAGATGCATCGCACATAATCTCAAATGGGAGAGTCCAATCCGGAGGTCTCAAGATAGGTGCAGTAATCAAGGCCTCTTTGAGAATCTCAAAGGCCTTCATACAATCCTCGCTGAAAACAAAGGGCTGGTCTTTCTCCAATAAGGTACATAGCGGTCGCGAGATCTTACTGAAATCTTTTTTGAACCCCCTATAAAAGCCCGCATGCCCTAAAAATGACCGAATCTGCCTCACAGAGGTGGGTGGAGTCAAACGAGAAATGGATTCCACCTTCGCTCTGTCAACCTCAATACCTCGCTTGGACACAATGTGTCCAAGCACAATCCCCTCCTGGACCATAAAATGGCTCTTTTCCCAACTCAGGACAAGATTTGTCTCCGCACACCTACTCAGTACTTGAGTAAGTTTTTGGAGGCAATCTTCAAATGAAGAGCCATACACTGAAAAGTCGTCCATGAAAACTTCCATCACATCATCTATCATGTTCGAGAAGATAGCAAGCATACACCTCTGAAAAGTTGTCGGGGCAATGCAGAGCCTGAACGGCATACGTCTGAATGCGAAGGTGCCATAAGGACATGTAAATGTAGTCTTTTCCTGGTCGTCAGGATGGACAGCTACCTGATTGTATCCTGAATATCCATCTAGAAAACAGTAGTAGCTCTGTCCTGCGAGCCTCTCTAAGATCTGATCAATGAATGGCAATGGGAAATGATCTTTCCTAGTTGCCACATTCAGCTTCCGATAATCAATACAGACTCGCCATCCTGTAGTGGTCCTCATCGGAATTCTCTCACCCTTCTCGTTCTCGACCACAGTGAGTCCTGACTTCTTCGGCACAACCTGAATCGGACTGACCCACTGGCTATCAGAAATAGGGTAAATGATTCCGGCATCTAACGACTTCACCACCTCGTTCTTCACCACTTCCTTCATATTGGGATTTAGTCTTCTCTGCATATCTCTCACTGGCTTAACTTCCTCATCGCAATGAATTCTATGCATGCAGAATGAAGGATCAATCCCCTTCAGATCAGCAACTCCCCAGCCAATCGCTGCCTTGTGCTCTCGAAGAACAGTCAGCAATCTCTGCTCCTGCTCCTGCTCCTCAGTGAGCAGGGACGAGATGATCACAGGCAGAGTCTCATCATCTCCGAGGTATGCATACTTGAGTGAATCCGGTAAGGGTTTCAACTCAAGTTTCGGAGGTGACTCGATCGAAGATTTGGCGGGGGTCTCCGCAAATGGTGGGAGAGTCTCAATGATGGCTCCCCAAGGTGGTCTCTCTGACGCCACTCTAGACACATCTACGCTATCTATACAATTATTCTTCTCTACATGGTACAAATCTAAAGAATCCTCAGTGATATATAACTCGGGTTGCTCTTCCACTAACTCATGTGCAATATCTACATGAAAGCAGTCCATGTCTCCTACTGGTCCCATTGCGGCATTGAAAATATTCATCTTGACTTTCCTATTGCCGAATAAGAGATCCATGGCTCCAGTTCTACAATTGATGCACGCATTGGCAGTTGCAAGGAATGGTCTGCCTAAAATGATCGGAGTCTGGTGCTGGCTATCCACTCCTTTCATATCCAGAATAATGAAATCGACTGGAAAATAAAAGTCATCCACCTTAACTAGCACGTCCTCCAAGATACCTCTCGGTACCTTGACAGAACGATCTGCCAGCTGAAGTGTAATAGGAGTCGATCTCATCTCTCCTAGTCCGAAAGAATCAAAGAAATACCCGGGCAGAATGGTCACGCTTGCTCCAAGATCGAGCAATGCGTGTTCTATCCGGATGTTTCCTATAGTACAAGCAATGATAGGGGCTCCAGGGTCCTTGAGCTTTGGTGGTGTCTGATGCTGAAGTACTGAACTCACCTGCTCAGTCAGATGGACCCTGTTAGGAACTCTCTCTCTAGATTTCCGCTTCTGCGTACATAGCTCCTTCAGGAATTTGGCATATGCCGGCACCTGCTGAATCGCATCAAGCAAAGGTAAGTTGATCTGCACATGCTTGAAGATGTCAAGCATGTCCTGGGTCTTCGCACCCTGCTTCCCTCTAAACCCGGGAGACTCTAATGCTTTGGGATAGGGTGGTGGGGGAATATACTTGGCTGGCTCCTCCTCTTTGTGAGAAGGCTCACTCCTATCCTTCTTCTGCACTGAGGATGAAGATGATGATGATGAAGATAATAAAGATGATGATGGGGATGGGGATGATAATGATGGCTGAGCCGACGTAGGTGAAACAATGGTCTCTGGCTCCTCTATCCTCTCTCTACTCTCTCTCTCTGCTCTCGACGTGATACTCACGTTCACTCCTCAGGGCCATAACAGATTTGGCCTGTTGCTGTGTCTCAGTATGAAACAGGCCTCCAGTCATCTGGTCCTTGCCCTTCGGGTTCATGACAGCCTGACTCGGCAATGTACCCTCGGGTCTCCTACTAATAGCCTCAGCTAACTGTCCCATTTGCGACTCTAACTTCGCAATGGACTTCGTATGTGAGCTCAATATCTGGCTACACTTCTCGAAGGCATTCTGATTAGAGGTTTTCACCTCTTGGAATGCCTGGAGAAGTCTCTCCTCAAAAGATGTCTGCGGGACAGACTCCTGCAGAATTGAGGGAGGGACTGAAGAAGAAGACTGAGAATAGCTCGGCCTCTGGAATGGCTGAGTAAAAGATGGCTGCCGAGCTGGCTGAGAGGATGTAGGCATCTGCATGAAAGACTATGGATTCTTCCATAAAAAATTGGGATGGTTACGCCAACCCGGATTATATGTCGATGAAAATGGGTTATTCGGCGGTCTGACGTAACCCTGAGCTGCCTGAACTTGTTCTTGAACAAATTCAGGGTACTGAGCTGCCGAAGGGCACTCAGTGATATCGTGTGCCGGACTGGCACAAAGAGTACACACCTGCTGTGCAGTGGATGGTCCTGAGAAAAGCTGGTCCAGCTTCTGAGAAATTATGTCTACCTTGCACTGTAGTGCAGTAGATGGACCAATCTCAAGAACACCAGCTTTCTTCTGAATGCTGGGTGTGGCTCTATCAGAATGAGAGCTCGAAGCATGGTGTAGGGAATTCTCGGCCAATGTATCAAATAACCTCCATGCTTCATCCTCGCTCTTTAGCATGAATGTCCCTCCACATGAAGAGTCGATCATCTGATGATTCTTGTCAGACAATCCATCGTAGAAGATCTGCACCAGTTGCCATTTCAGCACCTGATGATGGGGACATTTCCTGAGGAGATCCTTCATTCTCTCCCAGATCTCATGAAAGTGCTCACCATCTAGCTCTGAAAAGCTAGTGATGGCTCTACGATATTGGTTTGTACGACCAATGGGAAAGTATTTCCGAAGAAACTCCTGTTGTAACTGATCCCATGACTCTATTTCTACAGAATCTAAGGACTTTAGCCAATACTTGGCTTTGTCCTTCAATGAGAAAGGGAATAGAGTCAACCTCAAAGCGTCATCATCGAAATTCTGTATCTTTACCATAGAACAGATTTCGAGGAATTCATCTAAATGCCGGTAGGGATCCTCATGACTAAGGCCATAAAAAGATGGGAGCATCTGAATAATGCTGGCCTTAATCTCATAATGCGGCGCTCCTACATCGGGTCTCCGAATGCAGGATGCCTGAACATAATCTGTGGGAATGAAGTATTCCCGCAGAGGACGTGGATGAACTGGGGGTGGAGGTGGAGGATCCATGTGAGCCATTGTTGTCGAACTTCAATGAGAATGTAAAATTCTCTCTGGGTTGTCAACAAATGGATGTAATGGTGTTCCTAGACCTCGTCGCCCCCCTGCATACACTGGTACTAAGACCAGATGTAGGCAAACGACCTAAATCTAAACTAACACAGGTACTAAAATGTAAATAAAACAAATAACAGTAACTAAAAAAACAGATATGCTATCTATCTATGCCAAAATTCTATAACTAAATAAATAAATAACAAAATAACTATTCTAAAATACTAAAACAAATAAATACAGGAAATCACAAACTAAGTTTTTCTAAAACCCACCTGTCTAATCGCTCCTTGCAGAATGAAAAATTAAGTGAATCCTAGAAAGAACAGTACGTGAATCCTATATTTACTAACTATGTTAATCCTATATTCACTTACTAATCCTACTAACTGAAAATAAAACAATTAATTAACTAACTAAAACAAATTAATAAATCAAACTCTAAGAAATAAAGTAATTAATTCGCCGTTCCCCGACAACGGCGCCAAAATTTGGTTGATATTTTGAAATGATATTTTTAAAACAATTATTTTCAATAAAACATTGGAAAATCGTCAACCAAAAGTATAAAAACCGACTTTCCACAAAGTGGTAAGTACGGGTCGAATCCTCAGGGAACAGGAATTAATCAAGATATTTCTGTAAAATTTAATTTATTAATTACAAATATCAATCTACAATTACACAACTAATTAAATTACAATAAAAAAAACTTGAAATAGCAATCCAGTCTTCAGTTGCACGCCAGGGGTATTTTGGTCTTTTCACCACTTAGACGATATTTGCACTTGGACAAAGAACCCTGAAAAAATGAAGATGCTTTTCAACCTAAAATAAAAGAAAATGCAGAATTAGTATTTTATTCTAAGAATGGAACTATAAATGAAAATAAGTCTAATTTTACGAAATTAGTAAAACAAGTTCTAATTATCAGACAATAATTAAATAAAATACTAAACTAATTCTAAAATTAGCTAAACTAATTCTAATAATGCTGTATGATGCTTATGCAGCTTCTACCATGTAGAAAATACTAAAAACAGTCCTAAAATGCCGAAACTAAGAAAATTACAAAAATGCCCCTAACTAGTGTAAAATAGATTTCTGACAGGTTATCGAAAAACCACTGTTTGACAGGGCAAACAAGGTCCAATTTTTCCAAAATTTGTTCTGTTCTGTAACTAACAGATTAAATAATCTTACAGTTTTTACAGAATGCAAAAATGATATCTGAAACTCCAGATATAAGCGTTTCAAAACTGGGAAAAATCAGGATATCGAAAGTCCCGAAATTTAAAAACCAGAAAAAGCGGTTTTCACAAAACACTTAAAAATCAGACCAAACCAACTCGGATCGAGCTGAAATTTGGTCTGCAGTTATCTAACACGTTGATAAAGTGAATAGAAAAAGAAATTTCTAAAAACTCGAAATTTTTGCACATGAAATGACAACAGTGCGATGGGGCAAAAATCAGGTTTTTCTTTGAGTGCACTATTCACTAAATGAATCTATTTAAACACTACAAAATGCAAATTAAACCTAATGCAATCTAAATGACACTAAATGACAGTGTATATGCTACTATTGAATGCACTATCACTACATGAATTAAAGAATAATCTTAAATTGCAATTTATGACTAACACTACGCTAGAATAATGATGCAAATGCAACTAAGCTACTCAATGAAATGCAATCCGAATTAACTATGTTAAATAATAACTAACTACGAGTAAAATAATCACAATACACAACTCACACACACGAAACAAGTACAATTTACGCACACACACTTCTACACTATAACTAAATCAAATAACTAAACTAGTTAGTCTAAAATCAAAATAAATTACACTTAAATGAAATTAATCCACTAAAGAACAAAGGCTGCGGGTTTAGGATAGGGTCAGGGTTAGGTTTACTCGGTTGACTCAACTAGGCTCGATCTTGACTTAACTAGGTTCGGGTTATCTTAGCTAAGGTCGGTTTGGTTAAGGTGGGCTCGGTTTAGGTTTGACTTAGACTAACTGGGTTCGGTTGACTCAACTAGGTTTGGACTAGACTTGACTTGGGTGAGCTCGGTTTGGGTTAGGCTAGGTTTTGACTTAGCTAAGGTCGGGTTGAGTTGACTCAACTAAGTTTGGTTTTGACTCGGTTAGGTTAGGCGAGGTTAGTTAGACTCGGTTGACCTAAGCTTAGGTTAGGTTTGACTTGGACTAAGGTGACTCGGTTTGACAAACTATAATAAAAATCTCAAAATTAAAACCTAATTAATTAATAAAACTAATGACTCTATACCCTTAACACGCCTAATATTTATAACCCTAATTAGAACTTACCTAACTATTAACCTACTTACTAACCTAAGGTTAACATCATTAACTATGTTATTTAATTCTAAGTTATGCTAACTCACTAGGGACGGTTAGAGGGATAGGCACACAATAAAGGCTCAAAGATAATTTTGGAAATTGAGAATTCCAAAAATCGTCCTTCTAATGGGGAGTTACAACCTTAATTAGCTTTTAAATCCAATTTGGAAACTTGGATCAATGCAATTTCCCAACCCAAGGTAAGTGAAAGTCTTTAATTGCTATTAATTCCTTTTTGAGAAGCCAAACCGTCCAACCTAGATAGTTACACGATTTTGGCTTTCCAAAGAATTTAAATGCAATTAATTATTTCTTGAAACCATAAACACCCACTTTGGAAATCTAATTGATTTTAAAAATCAATTTTTCAAAACTCAATTTGTAACTCCCTGCTAATAGGCAATCAAGATTTAATTCCTTCTTTAAATACCCCACAGGATTTTTGAAACATCCACTCTTTCCAAAAATTTTCCAAACTTTAATTCATTAATTACCCTCCTTCCTAGAATTCGCCAACCCTAATTTAAGACTTTCTAAACTAAAGAATTTAAAACCTACCTAGGGTAATGAAAAGACCTAATTGAAAAGCACGATTTCCTAAAAGTAAATGCTACCCTAATTCAAGACCTACCTACCTAATTGGAATCCTAAAAACGTCTAAGGCATTAAACACCTAATACATTGAATGTAGACAACCTAATTAATTTACCTAATTGCAATTAATACTTACCAAAGATAGCCTAGAGCTCGAATGGAGCTCCAATGGCTGCCGCCCCACCTTGGGGAAAAAGAAGACCAACAAAAACAAAAATACAAACTAAAAAAAAAACGATTAAACTAAGTAACAAATACTTTGATAAAGCTAAATTAATATATAATCAAAAACTCCTAATTACACAAATGCAAACTTGAACAACACTATGCTGGAATTCATAAAATACCGAAACACTCTAAATTACCTAAACATTATTCTAATGAACAAAACATAAAAAAAAATTACAAACGATGAAATCACTTTCTAAATCTATCTAACTTCAAGAACAAAATACATCACGAACACAAGAACTCAACTGAACTTAGTATTAAACATGCATCCAAAAGAAGACATCCATTAAAAACATAAAGAAAATAAAATCAATTTTTGTAATTTTTTCTATCAATCAAAAGAAACTACCTAAAAATTGAAAACACAAAGAAAACAAGGATTAAGACAACCCTAAAACGATGAATTTGACTCACCCAACTCTAAGAGACTGTTAACTAACACACAAACAGAAAATCACACGAATGGCATAAAATAATCACCTACACTTGCATGATTTTAATCATTCATTCACGATTTTATCAAAAATCCTTCATGCGACACATAATAAATTCATTTTCCTAAAACAAAAAATAAAAGGTACTGAAATAAACAAAACTCACACACAACACACAGCAACACTACAGAAAAAAAAACAAAACAAGAATATTTTTGTAAAACCCAAGAATCGGCTAGAAATAGTCTAGCCGATTTTTGTATTTTTCTTTTCAATTTAAATAAAAACCACAACACACAACCAAACGACTAAGATGAATCAAAATGAACACTTTTTTTTATTGGATTTTCAGTAGAACAGAACCAAGAACACACCTATGACAGATTTGAAGAATCGGCTAGATGAAGATCTAGCCGATTTTAACGATTTGGGTGAAAAATCTAAAAAACCAAGATTCAAATGAATCAATCAAGCAAATAAACCTAAGCTAACGTGCTGGTCTATGCACGAGCTCTATTCTAAGGTTGAATAAAAAAGAAAAATAAGAAACACACAGAAAATAAGAAAATAAAATCCAACACACAATTTCGGTTTTAGCTAGAAGAGAAGGAAGAAGAAGACCTACCTCTTGGGTGATCCGACGACCGGGGGGATGAAGAAGAGCAGACCGTGGCTTGATCTTGACGTCCCAAACGGTTCGAGAATGATGGAACTTCACCAAAAACAGCACTTTTGTAGCTGCAACACGTTGGAGATCCACCAAAGATGGAGTATGCGCCGATTCTCGATCGGAGGGTGTAGAAAACCGGATGGAGGTAGGGCCGGCTCACCTTGACGTGTGGTTCGCACTACGGATCAAGGTTAGTAGTCTCCACCTCTGCTACACCTGCAAAAACACTGAAAAATGGTGAAACAAACAGCAAGGAGAAGGAAGAAATGTAAAGAAATCATAAGGGAGATCGAAATATGCTTGGAAACCAAGCATAAACCGGTCTTCAATGGCCAAAACGTGGGAGAATGGAGGGGAAGAAGGTGCTGGAGCTAGAGGCACTGCAGGGGGCGTCAATTCCAAGCCAAAGACGCCTAGGGTTTTTAGAAACTATAATTTATACTTTTGACATTTTTCAGAAAGAAGGTTAAAAAAAAATATTTTGCTAGGCGCCACTTTCTGGGGGGTTTTCTGCAAAACTTTTTGAAATGGATATGGATAGGCGTGTGGGTTGGGTTTTGGGCTTTCTAAAGGTTGATCCAAAGTCCAAATAACCTAATTGGATCGGATATGGATCCGATCCACCTCGAAATCTGTGCCCGAACACTGAAATAGTCATAACTCTCTCATTTTAACTCTGATTTTTCTGAAATTCAAACCATAACCCCTTACTATCAAAATGCATCTAAACATGGGTTTAAAACCTTAAACTTGTTACAAAATGCATGAAAAACTTGTTAACATGATGTGTATTTCATGCAACATCATTCGCTCTGAATTTGGAGCCTAAACGAGAAAAATATCTCGTTATTTCAAGTATTTGGCGAATAAGGGGTATACCGGTAATTATGAATCATACCGAGGCCCAATTTCGTCGTAATTGGGAAATTAAATATACTTTATGATAGTTTAAATTTTAATTCACAAAATATAATTTAAAATTTTAATTTTAAATTAGTTTAGATGAGTCCATTTAAATACTCATTGTATTGAGTTTTAAAAAAAAAATGAAGTAAATTGCAAATTTGTAAAAACCTAGAAGTGGGTTTTTGAAAACACTTTTACATGGGGTGGGTTTTGGCATTTAGAAAAAATTGGGCATGGGCTCCACCTCAGCCCACGTCATATTAAAGGTTTATGAAAAACAAAATTTCAAAAAAACTCACCTTTCATAGGCATTTTTGAAAAGTTTCAAAAATAGCTAACTTGGGGTTTTAAAAAGGGATTTTGGGGAAGTGGGTGGGTACAGCCCACGATTTGGGGGAGTAGGCTGGGCGCCCTTTAGGGGGGGGTAGCCCCTACTTTTCAAAAAAATAAATAAATAAATAAGTTAAAAAAAAAAGAGGCGATTTTGACTTGGGGACTTGACCTTGACCTTGAAATGTCAAGGCCAACCACTCCCCTTAAATTAAGGGGAGTGGTTGGGGGTGGTTAGGGCCACCTTAGACCCCCCCCCCCCCCATAGGTCCTTAGAGGAGGGTGGGGCATGGGAGAGGGAGACCTCCCATCTCCCTTCCATCCCTCCCCACCGTCCATCTCTTCTTCCCCTTTTTAAACAAGGGAAGGGAAGAGAGAGAGGGTCGACACCCTCTCTTTTCTTCCTCTCTTCTCCAACTCTCTACTCCCTCCTCCCCTCACGTGGTTGCTTCAGCTGGGCCAACCCAGCTCCAAGGTGAGCTCCCCTCCCATGTTTGTCATTTAACTTTTAATTTTTTTTGTTGTTTTGTTGTTCAATAGTGGATTGAGCGCCCCTTTGGGGCTGATGCTTTGGTAGGGTGCTGGGCTGGGCCTTTCCATGGCCAGCCCAACTCCTTTGGTGGTCTGGATGAGCCCACAACATGTGGGCTGGGCCATTGCAGGCCCTGCCATGAGCCCCGGACTGACCCAAAGCTGGTCAGTCCGGCCTCCTTCTTTATTTCGGCTGGCCCAGCTGCAGCCCAGGATGCAGTTCGGACATGCAGCAGTCCTAGTAGGACTGATGCACCATGGCTTTGCCGGGGTGGTCTGGGCCACCTTGGGCCCAGACCCACCCAGGGTGGACCCACCTATAAGGTGAGCCCACCATTGGTGAGCCCCTCCTCTTGTTAGTCCAACCGAACCACCCGGGTGCCTTAGCACCCGGTGGTTTTGTGTGGGTGTTGACCTCCATGGTCAAAGGATCCACAGCCTTGGTCTGAGCCACCCTTTGGCTCGAACCAGGGGCCTGTGTGCCACCCCCCTCTCCCCCTGTTTTGCCCCTTGCTCGCTGTCTAGGGGCAGCTGAGGGCCGGGTGCGCGTGGCACTCGAGCCACCTCCTTGGCGCACCCACTTGGTGGGCGCGCTAGGCTGGTGCTGCCTGGCTCAGCCCATGGCTGGGTTAAGCCAGTGCTACAGACCTAAGGTCTTTAGCAGTTTCCCCCCCCTTACCTGCGTGGCTGCTTTGCAGCTTGAGGCCGGGTGCTTAGAGCACCCGGGCTTGTGCTGGGCGCGCTGGCACACTTGTGGGCCTGGTCTGGACCCATGGCTGGTTCAGATTAGGCGTGGCCTGCCCTAGAAACCTCAGTGCTAGGGTAGTCAGGTTGGGTCTAGACCCCCAATGGTCCAGACCACCTCCTTGGTGTGGCACCACCAAACCCGGCTGGGCGCCCCACCCCTTTTTCCCCTTGGCGCCCCTTGTGGGCTGTTGCGCACCCAGCTGGTGTCCTGGGTCTGAACCCACTTGTGGGCCAGACCAGGGGTGCCTATGGGGCACACTCCCATGTGCCCCAGCCTCTGTTTTTGTCAGTT
The DNA here is from genome assembly GCF_984573655.1 of Nuphar pumila. Lineage (NCBI taxonomy): Eukaryota > Viridiplantae > Streptophyta > Magnoliopsida > Nymphaeales > Nymphaeaceae > Nuphar > Nuphar pumila. Next base: position 132,227,601 of record NC_143249.1, read on the forward strand.
GGATCTGGACCAATAGGGTCCAGGTCAGACCGGTGGGTCTAACCCACTTGGTGGTGTGTTTGGGTTAGCCGCACCCTCAAGGGTGTGGGCTAAGGCCCAACACCCTGGTCCGAACCCCGGCTGGGTTCAGACAAGGGGTTTTTGGGACCCAGCTGGGTCTGGTCACGTGCGGACCAGACCTCGCTAGAGGTCTTGGTTGGCCCGTTGGGCCCTGGGCTAAGCCTAGCACCCTTGTGGGTGCTCTAGGCTTAGCCGGGTGTTGACACACTCGGGTTTGCCAGAGTGGGCTGAAGCCATTGTGGCTGTCAGCCCCACTTGGACTGCCGCTGGGCGTGGACAAGGGTGGCGGGGCCCCCGTGGCCTAGCCACTTGTTCAGCCTCTCCGGGTTTTTGGTTCCCCCGTTGTCGCCAAATCGGCAGCTGGTGCTAAGGCACCCGGCCACCTTGCCACCAGTGGAGCAGCCCCTTGTTGGACTCCGGCATGGGGTCCGGACCACTCGCGGGTTTCGACAAGTTTGGCACGACCCCGTGGAGTTTCATAGGAACTCATTCGTGGCGACGTTTGCCCTTCCATGCCAATAAGCGATGTTTTAGCCTAGAAGCAAATTCGTCGCTTGCAAGCAACGTGCATTGCTGCTTCAGGCTTCGGTTGCTCGTATCCCACAACCCCGTAGGGGTGGCAGTGCGGATAAGCTTGCAAGCAGTGTCGCGACACACGCTTGCGTGGGGTTGTCTGGTTCTGCGGACTTTCAGGCTTCGGTCTTGTTCGTGCCTCAGTTGTGCGAACAGACTGCGGCTGCGCATCTGGATATGCCAATGTTATTCCCATTAGCAAGGGATTAGGTTGGATTCTATCCCTTGACACTCGTGAGTGTCGGGTTTGCGAGGACCCCTGGCGGATGGCTTCGCTATGCGAGTTTTGCCGCGTTATGATAATTGTACGCGTATTTGGAAGAAATATGTAGTCCAGGCTCGGGATGTTCCTCGCATACCCTGTAACTACAGTATATGTATTTTGTACCTTGTGCCGCTCAGAACTTATAGTTAGTAGTACCTTACCTGCCTGTCAATGTATCGTTGCTTATAGCACGATACTTAGGCGGGGTTCTGCCTTTATGGGTTTTTCATGCTTCGCACGTGCAAGTTGGCACATCCTGGCACGTATGTCACTAGCTCAAGAGTTGAGTGTCTTCCTGTTTGGCTCCCATTCGTATATCAATGGATATATGTTGCACCAGTGGCGTGCTTTACACTCGACATGACATACATTTGAAAAGGACTGAAACACTGATGTCTTCTTTTAAATTGTTGTAATTTTGAAAAGATTTTTATATGTAAAACATGTGAAAACCAGACATCAAATAATAAAAACCGGTTGTCACTAGTGGATGAGACCGGGTCGAACTCAGGGAACGGGAATATTTCGTATTCAAATACACAATTCTAAACTAATCTTTATTGCCGAATTATTAAAATGTAAAATCTTCAAGAAAGGTAAAAACAACTAATTATTACAACAAATGAATACCCTTTGCAGAGGGCGTAAAGTGCAATATTTACAAACTCAATTAAATTCCTAATTATAAACTGAAAAGTAAGAATCTTCTACTCATGCACTTCGTAATTGCTTCCACTCCACTCCTGTGCTATCCTGCACAAGTCAAAAGATGAGCAGTACACGAGATAAAAGTAAAAATTATACTAAACAAAGTACACAAATTTTTTTTTGAAAGATATCATGAAAGGAAGCTAATGACAATTAAGACTATATTAAACTAACGACAATTAACTGATTAATTCTAAGAAAAAAAACTAACTAACATCATATTTCTTTACTAAGTAAACTAATTACTAATTAGCTAAGTATTCTAATTACAAAGCAATTACCATTGCTAATTATTTCAAATCAACTAATTAAACCTAAATTCAAAACAACTAAGTAAAAGTAGTTACTAATCAACTAGTAACATATGAAGATGCCGATAATATGATAATCAAGAAACCAGTCATCAACCCAATTATTCCTTGTACAAAATAATCAGTAATCAGCTAATAACAATTGAGTAAAACTGAGGTCAGATATTGCTGAAAGATTGGATGTCAACCGATAATCTGATTAATCAAGAATTCAGTAGCTTAGACAGAGCAATTATTCATTCTATCAAATGCTCTTTAACAATACTCAAACTAACATCTTCAGAGATTAGGCCTTCAGAACTCAACTCTGATGGTTCAGAATTCTCAAGCGTTCAATCGATATTCAAATTAGCCAGTTCTCAGAAATTAATGGCTTGATCAAGAACAAACATCCGATCGATGCCACAGATTAATCAATTATCTTTCAAATAATATTCACCAGAGATTATTAAAAAGCCATACTTGCCAGAGATCCGTAAACAACCTATCAAACTCAGATACTCGATTATTTAAACTCAATCAATCGAAATTACAATGATCTTCAGTTAGATGAGGCATCACACAATTCTAACAAACTGGAATCTATCTAATCATTCGGTCGATCAAAATCAGGCATTCAATTGATCAATCGATCGGATTTTCACATTCAATCGCCGAAAAACAGCAAACAAAACACACGGCTAGAGGAACTTTCAATTGTCGATGGATCCAGTAAAAAAAAAAAACACGATTCTGATTTATATTCACAGGATATAACAAAGCATTTAATTTCTATTCACTTGACTCTGCCGGAATTTCAAATTTATTCACCTGACTACCGTAATGCTATGCTTCAGATGCCTCTAATAGCTGCCGGATTCCGGCAGATACAGACCATAATTCCAATCGGCATTAGTTCACTCCACAGGTTGATTTCTTCCGTTCAGATGACCGGAGGGATTAGAAGATTCAATGTATCCGGATTCCGGCAGGCTTTTTACGGCAGTCCAAAGCTCCAATCGGTACCAGAACTATCTTTCAAGAAGCTTTGAGGAAACAATTGATAGCCGAAAAAAAAACAGAAATCGATCCAGATGATCGATTGAATTTTTGTAGAAATTTATTAATTGATCTAGATCCAGATGATCTAGATGCTCCGGTGGCAACTTCAGATCACTGTAAACTGAATTTCAAATCATCTATTGACAACTTTGAATCTGATTAAAAAAATTCAAATCATATTTGTTTCATATATCCAGCAGTATCTGATTTTTTTTTCTGTTTTTTTTTTATATATATTTTTTAATTGCAGAAACAATTCACTAAAAATGCATATAACTACAAACTAAAATCTATTCTAAAGATTTCTGAAACAAAAACAGTAAATCAGAACACATTTCTTTTAACATGAGTTATGAATGCTTAACAGAAATTAAAATGAAAATTCAAAAAGAAGAAGAAGATGAAGAAGATAAGAAGAAGAACTCACCGGAGGGATTAGAAGAGAGGTGGAATCCTCCTATATGCCATTACCGTAGCTGGATGCCTCCACCGGATTGAGGAAGAAGAGAGATCAAGGGAGAAGGAGAGGAAGGAGGAAAGAAACAAGGTGAAGGGGAAGGGTTAGGAAAGAGGGCAAAGGCATAAGAGAGAAGACAAGCCTCTCTTCCCTCTACGTATCATATTTAAAGATTTGAACTTTTCTCCATAAGTCCCTCTTCTTTTTAAAATTGCATTTCAAAAACCTCTCTTCAAAAAGTTATTTACAAAACAACTCAAAATGACTATGTTTTAGAAAATACAAAACTAAGTCTATTTTAACTCTATATTTTTATTATAATTTTCAAAAACTAAACTACTACAATTATGTCAAACACTAAAATATGCATTAAAATGTAAAATAACACTATTTTTCATGCATTTTCTATTCTTATATTATTTTAGCACTTTTACTCGAAACTAACATAAAATTGGGTTTTTAAATCATTTTCTCATGAAATCATGCATATTTTTATATGAAATATCCCTAAAATATATGCATGATCAAACACTATAGGGTTTGACACTTTTGACCTATTGAGGTCCTGAGACTCGGTTGGAGTCTACGGGCAATGGCCCGGGTTCGTGAGAATGCGCTCACATATTCGTGTCACCGTAGGCATACAAAAAATGGTATATTATCATCTTCGCAGGCGATGTGCTCGTGGAGGCCGTGTGAGGCTGAGCACGTGAATGAGCAGGCCAAGTCCTCGTTTGCGTACCCCGCGGGGACCACGAGGCACGACTACCACGAGAGGAGGTATGACTGGAAGTTTGAGCCTAAATAAGATAAACCTGCCGCGCCCCATTCACAAATTGGTCACCCAGGGAGAGGGTGAATGGTACAGCCCCGAGTGATGTGTCGTTACTACGACTTGTTCTTTGAGGAGCCGATGTGCCCTCTGACCTCCAGTCACTCGGAGTTAGGGAGGTCAAGGTTGCCCTCTATAGGGACCTTTGCTACTGCAGTAGCACGGATTGCAATCCTTTACCCCTGCGAAAGGTTTCTTCTGGCTGCGTGTCGCCCGCAGGTGGTTTTCTTGTTCTGTAGCATCCCCGGTTACCACATTAGAAATTGAATAACAGACGTCGGGTGCATGTCTCACAGAACACGAGGGTTTTTCCTTCGCATACCCGAAGGAGGTAAAAAGCTGAACATAAGAACTAACCAATCAGACTGACTTACTGTAGTTGTTACTCTAGAGCAGTATACACTTTTGTTCAGTTGCTACACTCTGTTGGTTGGTTTCTACTCTGCTACTTTAGCTGCTACTTTCTGCTGTTCAATTTCTACCTTGTTACAAAAGATTTTGTGGCTTGGAAGCCATTTGTGATCGGAGGCAGAATAATCAAATTGTCTGAGTTGGCCATTCTATCGGAGTTCTTGCCTAAGGTTATCGAGGCGCAGAAGCGGAACACTCAATATCAGAAGTTCATCGACCGAGCTCGTGAAGAGGGCTCAGTCTTTCGTGTTGATGACAGCGGTTGTATCTGCATGAAGGATCGACTTTGGGTGCCAAATGACCTTGAGTTGAGGAAGAAGATTCTTGATGAGCCACATCTGTCGAAGTACACCGTCCATCCTGGTAGTACTAAGATGTTTAAGGATCTTCAACGAAGGTATTGGTGGAACGGGATGAAGCATGAAGTCGTAACGTATGTTTCGAGGTGTTTGACTTGTCAGCAAATCAAGATCGAGCACCAACGTCCCGGTGGTTCCATGCAGAGGATCGAGATTCCTCAATGGAAATGGGAGGATATCACGATGGATTTCGTGGTAGGGTTACCGCGAACCAGGCGAAAGCATGATGCAATATGGGTAATTGTGGACAGACTCACCAAGTTCGCTCACTTTTTACCTATCCGGATCAGTCAGCCGCTTGAGAGCTTAGCAGACTTGTATATCCGAGAGATTGTACGGTTACATGGTGTACCTACGTCTATCATTTCGGATCGTGATCCCAGATTCACGTCACGATTGTGGGGACAGTTGCAGTCAGCTTTGGGGACGAAACTGAAGTTTAGTACAACCTTTCACCCTCAGACTGATGGCCAGTCAGAGAGGACGATTCAGACGTTAGAAGATATGTTGCGAGCTTGTATGCTCGACTGGAAGGGTGATTGGGATTCACACTTGTGTTTGGTCGAGTTTGCCTACAACAACAATTATCATGCTAGTATCGGGATGGCTCCGTACGAGGCTTTGTATGGGAGACTGATTGCACTTTTGGATGTGATATTTTTAAACAATATTTTTCAATAAAAACATGGGAAAATCGTCAACCAAAGATATAAAAACCGACTTTGCACCGAAGTGGCGAGTACGGGTTGAATCCACAGGGAACGGGATATTTCTGAATTAATTCTAACATAACACTTTATTAACATAAAAAGTTTACAATCTATGTCAATGTTTACAAGTTACATTAAATAACATTCTAACTATGAAAATAAACTACAATAGGCGGCTAAGTCTTCAGCAGGTCTCCAGGGGCAAAATTGTCATTTCACATCAAGTGCAGTCGCACATCACAATTGAATTGCATCTGTGAACCTGTTCTAACTTAACAACCTACATAATAAAAACACAAAGTCAGTAACTAAATTAATAATTAATCTAAATTACATCTACAACTATTTCTAAACTATTTCTACATTAAACTACAGTTAATTTAAATATATAAAACTAAAGTTATACTAACTAAGTGAACCAACTAAGATAAGTAACTCTAATTACTCTAAATACTGTTAATATACTAACTGCATGTTAGAAAACAGTAAAACTACACGAAATCAGACAAATAAGTAAAAGACTGTTTTGTCCCTAAAGAAGGCAAAAATAGATTATGATAGCTTTTTGCAAAATGACTGTTTGAGGGGCAAACGAATTCCAAAATTCATCAAATTACTTTTATTCTGTAAAAGACAAATCCAAGAAGCTGACACATTTTACAGAAGTGAAAAATACATTCTGGATCTCCAGAACGAAGCGTTTCAAAATCAGGATAATTTGGAAAATCACTGGACCCGAAATTTCAAAATCCGAAAAAGCTGTTTTCATAATACGCCTAAAAACCAGACCAAAGCAACTCGGATCGAGCTGAAATTTGGTCTTCAGACAGTTAACACACCGCTGTAGAGGATAGAAAAATAATTTTTGGAAAACTCAATAAAAATCCACATAAAATAACGTGTGCACGAAATGGTAAAAATTAGGGTTTTGGTTCAGTGCACTATTCATCCCTTTGAATCCACAATTGACATTTGGACATTGAACCACGTACAAAAACAGTCCTAACTGAACCTAACCTACTATTAAACTACAGCAAACAATAACAATTAAACTAAGTTATAAAATCTAAGAAATAACCTAACCTAAACTCACTAATACTCTAAATAAGATACCTAAATAAATATAAACTCTAACTAGACATAATATATACCATCTAATATCACAAACTAAATTAACTATCTATTCTAATATTAATTCTAACTTACTAAAACAACTACTAACTTACGGTTAGTCTAACTAGCTAAGATTACTTACTAACTAAATTAAACACTAACTATGTTAACTAACTATCTAGGGTTAGTCGACTAACTATAGTTAGTTAGGGTTAACTAAGGTTAGGTAAGGTTGGTTACTTGGGCTAAACTAGGGCTAACTAATGATAAGGGTTAACTAACTATAGGTGAGGTAGGGGCGGTTAGAGTAGGGTTTAACTAGAGTTAGGGGTTAACTAACTAGCACTACTAACTAAGGTTAAATCTAACTAGAGTTAGATAGGGTCGGTTAGGATAACTAAGGTTGACTAGGGTTGACAAGGGTTGATTAGGGTTTACAAGGGTTGATTAGGGTTAGTAGGATTTAACTAAGGCTAGGATCGGATGGGATAATTAAGGTCGGTTAGGGTTAAGAGGGTTTAACTAGGGGTCAACTACTTATGGTTAAGTCTTAACTAGAGTTAGTTGAGGTCAACTAAGATTAATATGGGTCGATTAGGGTTAATAGCTACTATCTAAGGTTAATCTAATTAGGACTAACTATTAACTAACGTTAGTTAGGACTCACTAGGGTTAGCTAAGGTAGGTAAGGGGGTAGGGGACGGTTTGGATAACTAACTAAAATTGATTAAGGCTTTAACTAGGGTTAACTAAGGTTCGGTTAAGGTTACTAGGATTAACTAAGGGTATGGTTAGTCTAACTAACTATGGTTAGATTAGGGTTTAGCTATGGTTAGTAGGGGTTAACTATGGTATTTGGGTTCTAACTAAGGTCAACTAGGATTCAGTTAGGGTTAGTAGCATTAACTAACTATGGTTAGTTTTTAACTTAGGTTAGATTAGGGGGCCGATTATGGATATGGAATTAAAATGGGTCCACGCCACATTAATTGGGTTAGTTATTATACTAATAACTAACTAGAGTTAGAATTAACTACTTAAGGTAGGGTCGACTAGGGTATTTGGGTTCTAACTAAGGGAGTTAGGTTTTAATTGAGGTTTGACTAGGATTAGACTAAGGTTAAATGCTATAATAATTAATGGTTAGTTCCTAAAAACACTAAATTCAATCTAAATTAATTACTACATTAAATATACACTACAATTAGAATCTACCTAATTAGACCTACACGAATTTACAAACCTAATTTAATTCAATAACTTACTCTAATTAAATACACACGATTTTCTAAAATCTAATTCTAATGCTACATTACTAATTTAATTAACACCTAATTAAGACTAAGTCAATCTAAGCAATACTAAATAGGGCTTTAAAAATAGCAATCCACGAATTTGGTATGAAACCAACTCCTCATATTCTAGCCTTCATTGCACATTGGGAAAGGTTTGATTTCAAAAACTGTCCAACCCATTGGATTCACACGTTTTTCCAAATAGGCATTAAAAGCTATTGAATCCTTTTTGAAAACCTTCCAAAATCACACTCCACGAATTTGGCTGGATATGAAAGAGGCTATAACATTAAATTCTTGCCTTAATTGCTTATTTGAAAAGCTCTTATTTTCTAAAACCATCCAGCCGTTTTTCCTTCTTTTCATTAAAAGCTATTGAGCTTCCTTTTTGAGAATCCTTCCCAAAGCACATTCCACGAATTTGGGGTTGCTTTAAATGAAAATTGGAATTTCAAAACTTGCTCCAAAAGTCGTGTAGACACTTTTAGAAGATCCTTTGGAATTCCAAAGGTTTTCCAAAAAACGTGTAAACCTCTTTAAAGGGTCTTTGGAATTCCAAAGGATTCCCCATTGGAAAGGAGAATGCATTTATGACTTGACTGGGTAATAGAATTTTCCTTAATTGCATTTCACGAAATTAGAGGAGGTGCCTTAATACCAAATTCGTATTTCAAACAAGGACCTCAATGCCCCTTAACTAAAATACAGAATTAAATAAACAACTAATATATCCTAAGGGTAATCTAACTATATTAAACTAGGAAGACATAAGGTGAGGGCTAAAAACAGGAAATACGAATTTGGACAAGCTATTGGATTAAATACTACACTCGAAATTAAATTAATAAATTAACTAAGACAAAATTAGAAATTGTAATTATCCTATGTAGCCTATGACTAAACTAATATTAAACACTTCCAAAATTTAATTTACCAAACTATTACCTACAGAAATTTGACTCAAACCAAATTCTACCAAATACTACATGAAATCTACATTAAACTACAAATTAAAATCGAATGAAACTAATAACATACTCTAAGCAAGATCAACATTACATACGATAAAAGCTGGAATATTACAACTATGAATTACTAAAAGAATCTAGCTATTATGCTATGAACTAATTAATTAAAACATGACATGCTGAAACAGAAATCAAAAACAGGAAAACGTTAAGGAAGATTTTATTACAATCGACTATTAAGAAAACCTAGAATTTCATCAATCGACTAAGTCTAATGCCATATTAACATTTCCTAAATTCACACAGTAAATAAAACCTGATACACTAACCGATCTACACTACTGATCTATAGAAAAAGACTATGACTAATTTAACTAACGAATTAGGACAACTACATAACACGCTATTTACAAAAACACATTCAAACGATCTAGAACTCAAAAACGTAAACACTATGATAAAATTTACATGAGCTACTGCTACTAAAAACGCATTTAAACCTAAATACTAATGGCAGACTAATGGAGAAAATGCAGACATATAGCAGAAATTTTAGATACCACGCACACACCCAAAACACCATCGATGGAATGAAAATTTATTTTAAACAAAGCAACCCACCTAAACACACTACGTGCTGGCTTTTGCACGACAAAAACGCTATTCTAAGGCTGACAAAAATACAGAAAAACACCCAACACATTACACACGCACATGATAGGTTTTAGCTAGAAGAAAGGATAGAAGAAGACCTACCTCAAAGGGCGATCCGAAGACTGGGGGGAAGAAGAAGAGCGGACTTTGCTTGGCTTCGCACCGTTCGGAACCTCGTTGATGCTGGAAATACACCATGGTACCATGTCCTACAGCTGCAACACGTTGGAAATCCACCGAAGATGAAATGTGAACCGATTCTCGATCGGGGGGCGTAGAAGACCGGATGGAGGTAGAGCCGGCCCTTCTCGTTGGAGTGTTTCGCACTTCCAAACGAGAATAGATGTTTTCCACCTCTGCTGCACCTGCAAAACACAGCAACAATGGAGATTAAACAACATTGGAGATTAAAGAAATGGAGAGATTGTGAAAGAAGGCAAGAAAAAGCTTGAATCTCAAGCTTGTCTTCATGCTCTAATGGAGATGGCGTGAGGTGGAAGATGAGAAGGGGGATGGAGTTAGAATCGTGCCCCTAGGGCACAAAAACCAAAGCAAAGACAGATGGAATGGGCGCCCCCTCTCCCTTTTGATGTTTTGGCTTCTTTTGGCTATTTTACAAAAACAGGTTTAAAATAAAAATATTTACTGGGTGCCTCATGTAGGAGGGGGTTTTTAGAAAATGTTTTTACAAAACTTAAGTGGGCTGGAGCTGGGTTGATTCCATGTGTTTTGACCCAAATCCAGGATCCAAATGGGCGTCTGTTATCATCGCAAAATTTTTCCCCTCCCTTGCGAGAGAGAAACGAATTTCGCGAGTCAAACTCGACCAAAGTTTTGAAAATGATTTTGAAAATTACTCGCCTCTGTTTTGAAAATTTGCGGGAAAATTCCGTGGAATGGGATCCGCCTGTCGGTACGAGGTTCAACCGTTTCTGGCGCCTTTACCAGGGGTAATTGAACCAAGGATCAATTACGTGCGTTAACTCGACTCAAATATCTAAATGATGCTCTATTTTTCCTAGAATGCACAAAGAATCAGGCTTGTGCTATGGAATTTTAAAAAAAATGCAAGTTTGAGAAAATATGATGTTTGCTTTGGAAAATTGAAATATGCTGGAAAATTGATTGAAAAAGTACTTGAAAATTGAATTCCTTGGAAAATCATTGAATTTCATTGGAAATCAGAAATTTGCATTGGAAAGTGATTTCTCAGGAAAGCTTAAAAATCTAAGAAAATTGGTTTTGAGATTGGAAACTTGGAATTGATTTTATGAGAAAATGAATTTGAGAAATGCTGGGAAAATCAAGAAATTCATTGGAAAAGGATTTCTGAAAAGGAGAATGAATTCTCAGGAAAACTGGGTTCTCAGGAAAATAGGAAATCTGAGAAAATCGATTTTTGAAAACTTGGGATTTTGAAATTTGAGAATTTTAAAACATTGGAAAATCTTGGTTTGAACTTGGGAAATGCTTTGAAATCTCTTTTGAAAACTCAGGATTTTGAGAGAATTAGATCCTGAGAAAGACTTGGAAATTCTTGAGAAAGCTGAATTTTCTGAAATTGAAATTGGAAAATGAATTTGAGAATAATGCAATTTGAATGATATGAATGAATGAATATGAATTTGAAAAGGGAATTTCATTGAGGAATTGGGAAATCCTTTTAAAACTTTAAAAAATGCAGTGCATTTTGAAGTTAGCCTAAGTGTGTAGGCTGAATGTGGCTAATACGAAGATCATAAATCTTGGTTTTCTTCGTATTCTGACTATGGCCATAAATACGAATCCCACCGAGTTTATAAACTCCATAAAAGCTTGTGCACGTGCCATTCGTGTAAACCATAGTGAATTTGAAATAATGTGCATGAATCATACATCACATATTAAAATTTTGCAGAAATTAAACTATATGCAATGCAACCCTATTCTAAGCAGAAATGTAACTCTTATTCCAAATTTTACATTGAATTGAAATAAAAGAAATAAAATGGCTAAGTCTTCTTCTTGAATATTCCTTGGATTCCACCTTGTAATGGATAGATTGAGTGCAGCCTTGATCCTTGCTGGAAGAAAGTATTTTTGAGATGGGTTGTAGCCAATGGAGGGTGCTGATGGTGCTTTGAAGGAGGAGCTGGATGCTTGCTTGAGTTGAAGGTGGGTTGCACCTTGTAGACGTTTCAATGGAGCTGGAACCGGGGTTGAATAATGGTGGTGGCCGGGTCGTGGCTGCTGCAACCGGATGGGGCTACTTCATAGTTGGAGCTGAAGGGATGGCAGCCATGGCTGAATGGAATGCAAGAGAGAGAGAGAGAGAGAGAGAGAGAAGAAGGGGTTAGAGAAGAGGCAGCCGTAGCCTTTTGCTCCTTTTCTTTTTTTTTTGTTTTAGAACTTAGGTTTTAATTGGCTTTTACCTAGGGTTTAATGAAAAGGGGAAAGGGGGAGAGAACCCTTTACGTGAATGGCTGGGCAAGAGGAAAAGGAAGGAAGGAAGAAAGGAAAGAAAGGGAAGAAAAGAAGAAAAAGAAAAGGAAGAAAAAGAAAAAGAAAAGGAGGGAAAAAGGAAAAGGGAAAGAAAAAATGAGAAAAAAATGGAAAGTGGGGCTGGAGGTTTGGGTGACCATCTTGTGGGTCCCACCTCTCTAAAATAAAATAAATAAATAAAAATTAATAAAAACAAAAACAAACAAATAAAAAGAAACATCTTTTTTTTTTATAAAATAGAAAAGTAAATGAATGGGCCATCTCAGAGCGGGTCCAAATTCCACTTTTGAAATTCATTTTGACGATTAGAGGGGTAAAATAGTCTTTTTAGAAAGTTTCCAGACGGAACGAGCTATTTTTGGCAGTTTTTGAAACAAGCTCGGATTTTGAAGTTCAATACCTCGTAGCGAAGCAAATCCAATGTAGAGTTTAAAAATTTAATTTTGGAAGAAATCCAAATTTTTTTTCTCGAGAAAATGCTTCCAAATCTATTTTCAGACAAAACGAGCTATTTTTGGCAGTTTTTGAAACGAGCTCGGATTTTGAAGTTCAATACCCCGTTGCGAAGCAAATCCAATGTAGAATTCAAAATTTTGAGTTTGAAATAAATCCAGATTATTTTTCTTGAGAAAATATTTCCAAATTTAGACTCTTGGGGGTAAAAATGTCAATTTTGGAAACCCAGGGTTTGAAATTGATTTCTGAAAGCTTTTAAAACTCGATCTGGATTGAAATTTATAAAACTGGAGTTCTGGACTTCGAAAATGGAATGAAATGTGATGAAATGTTATGAAATGCTGAGAAATGATATGAAATGCTGAGAAATGACATGAAATGCTATGCGAAATGCTAATTCTGAATGAAGAATTTTGGATGTCAGACCCCGATTGACACTTGTATCAGTTCAAAAAGTGTTAAAATTGACAAAATTTGCAAAAATGGTTGAAGAAATGATTTTCGAGCTCTGCCAAGCTAGAGTAACACTGAAAATTAGGGTTTGAGCTGGATTCAACTGAAATGAACTGGATTGAGCTGGGTTTTAGAGTTTCAGAACTCTAATGAACTCACCGGACACTGACTCAACTGACCTTTCCGACTGAATTTTCAAGAAAAGCTGCCATTTTTAGAGAAATGGTATGGAATGATCATTGGAATGAAATGAATTACGAACCTGAACTGGGTTTGAGCTGAAACAAAGGTCAGTAATACTGAGGTGAACTAAAATCAAGGCTCAAACACTAGCTCAACTGACTAAACTCGGCTCAATTTCAGCTAAAAGAGTTGAAATGGACTAAAATGGGCTACTGGACACTTGGAAATGGTTTTGAACTGAAACTGGAGCACTTGAACTTCTGGTGAGCTCAAGTTAGACTTTGGGGAATATGACTGACTGTAAATGACTAACTCGGAGACAATTGGCTTGGATTTGAGTGAGAAATGAGCTCATTTCTGAAGAAATGATCTCATTTTGGCAGGAATGGTCAGAAATGAAAATGGTCTGTTCATTGTGAGCTCAGATGAGCTTGAAATGACTGATATTCTAACTATTCTGAACTGACCAATGAGCTTGGTTGACTCCGACTGACTGGGGTCCGGGATGACCTAGGGGTAAAATGGTAATTTTCCTAATGAAAGTTGGTAAAATGGTGATTTTCTGAAACTGACTGGGGGTTTGACTCCTACACTGACCAAACAGAATTGGCTCTGCATGAGGAGGGTTGTTTGAGAATGGATGTGGAAAATTTGGGGTGTTTACAGCGTCTGGATCCAAATCTCTCAAATCGGATCCGATATTTGACCCGTTACACTGTAAATGTCATAATTCCTTAAAATTAACTCCAATTTTGATGAAATTCGAACCAGAGCTCCCTAACATCATTATGCACCTAAGTGTATGCTTTAAACCTATAGATGATGCATTTATGCAGTGAAAATATATTAATAAAATGTGATATTTATGTATCATCAGAGACCTTGCCGATCACCATCATATTGGGACGATATCAGCGATCGATCCAGTGAATCGCTGATTGTTCTTCAGCACTACACTCAGCAAGTGCAGAAAATCCGAGAATGTCTGAAGGCAGCTCAGGACAGACAGAAGAGCTACGCCGATAAGAGGCGGCGAGAGCTTCAGTTTGAAGTGGACGACATGGTTTTTATGAAAGTATCACCGACGAAGAGCATCTTTCGTTTAGGAAAGAAAGGGAAGTTGAGTCCTAGATACGTTGAGCCGTTCAGAATCCTTGAGAGGATCGGTGGAGCAGCCTATCAGATTGAGCTACCGTAGCAGTATGCTCAAATTCATAATGTTTTTCACGTGTCGATGCTGAGGAAGTACATTCCGGACCCATCGCACATTATCCGATACGAAGATGTCGAAGTACAAGAGGACTTAACGGTGGCCGAGAGACCTGTTGAGATCGTCGATCGTCGCGATCAAGTTCTGCGTACCAAGACCATTCTGTTGGTTAAGGTGCGGTGGCAACACCATGGCATTGAAGAATGCACATGGGAGCCAGAGGCCAACATAAGGGAGAAATACCCTGACCTTTTTGTAGCTTAGCGTTCGTGATTTCGCGGACGAAATCCCTTTTTAGGAGGGAAGGATGTAAGCCCCACTATTTTTTCGAAGGATTTTAATTGATATATATTTCTATTGTTGCAAAAAATTCTTGTTTCGACACGAGCGTTGTTCGTAAAATTGGCAATTATCGCTTTCTCAGGTTCTGAATCGCGTAGATTCGCTCTACGGGGTGGTTCAGGGCAAACCGCGACGAATCGAACCTTCATACTAGTGGATTATATTTATATTGTATTCATAGGGGTTCGCTCTGAATTTGGAGCCTAAACGAGAAAAATATCTCGTTATTTCAAGTATTTGGCGAATAAGGGGTATACCGGTAATTATGAATCATACCGAGGCCCAATTTTGCCTTAGTTGGGAAATTAAATATACTTTATGATAGTTTAAATCTTAATTCACAAAATGTAATTTAAAATTTTAATTTTAAGTTAGTTTAGATGAGTCAGTTTAAATACTCATTGTATTGAGTTTAAAAAAAAAATGAAGTAAATTGCAAATTTATAAAAACCAAGAAGTGGCTTTTTTAAAACACTTTTACATGGGGTGGGTTTTGGCATTTAGAAAAAATTGGGCATGGGCTCCACCTCAGCCCATGTCATATTAAAGGTTTATGAAAAACAAAATTTAAAAAAAACTCACCTTTCATAGGCATTTTTGAAAAGTTTCAAAAATAGCTAACTTGGGGTTTTAAAAAGGGATTTTGGGGAAGTGGGTGGGTACAGCCCACGATTTGGGGGAGTAGGCTGGGCGCCCCTTAGGAGGGGGGTAGCCCCTACTTTTCAAAAAAATAAATAAATAAATAAGTTCAAAAAAAAAAGGGATGATTTTGACTTGGGAACATGACCTTGACCTTGAAAGGTCAAGGCCAACCACTCCCCTTAAATTAAGGGGAGTGGTTGGGGGTGGTTAGGGCCACCTTAGCCCCCCCCCCCCCCCCCCGCCATAGGTCCTTAGAGGAGGGTGGGGCGTGGGAGAGGGAGACCTCCCATCTCCCTTCCTTCCCTCCCCACCGTCCATCTCTTCTTCCCCTTTTTAAACAAGGGAAGGAAAGAGAGAGAGCGTCAACACCCTCTCTCTTCTTCCTCTCTTTTCCAACTCTCTACTCCCTCCTCCCCTCACGTGATTGCTTCAGCTGGGCCAACCCAGCTCCAAGGTGCGCTCCCCTCCCATGCTTGTCATTTAACTTTTAATTTTTTTTGTTGTTTTGTTGTTTAATAGTGGATTCAGGGCCCCTTTGGGGCTGATGCTTTGGTAGGGCATTGGGCTGGGCCTTTCCATGGCCAGCCCAGCTCCTTTGGTGGCCTGGCTGAGCCCACAACATGTGGGCTGGGACGTTGCAGGCCCTGCCATGAGCCCCGGACTGACCCAAAGCTGGTCAGTTCGGCCTCCTTCTTTATTTCGGTTGGGCCAGCTGCAGCCTAGGCTGCAGTTCAGACATGCAGCAGTCCTAGTAGGACTGCTGCACCATGGCTTGGCCGGGGTGGTCTGGGCCACCCTGGGCCCAGACCCACCCAGGGTGGACCCACCTATAAGGTGAGCCCCTCCCCTTGTTAGTCCAACCGAACCACCCGGGTGCCTTAGCACCCGGTGGTTTTGTGTGGGTGTTGACCTGCATGGTCAAAGGGGCCACAACCCTGGTCCGAGCCACCCTTTGGCTCAACCCTGGTGCCCCCCCTCTGTTTTGCCCCTTGCTCGCTGTCTAGGGGTAGCTGAGCGCCGGGTGAGCGTCGCAGTCGAGCCACCTCCTTGGTGCACCCACTTGGTGGGTGCGCCAGGCTGGTGTTGCCTGGCTCTGCCCATGGCTGGGTTAAGCCAGTGCTACAGACCTAAGGTCTATAGCAGTTGGCTGAACCCCCCCCCCCCCCTCCTTACCTGCGTGGCTGCTGTGCAACTTGAGGCCGGGTGCTTAGAGCACCCGGGCTTGTGCTGGGCGCGCCCCTTGGTGGCGCGCTGGCACACTTGTGGGCCTGGTCTGGACCCATGGCTGGGTCAGACTAGGCGTGGCCTGCCTCAGCAACCTCAGTGCTGGGGTAGTCAGGCTGGGTCTGGACCCCCAGTGGTCTAGACCACCTCCTTTGTGTGGCACCACCAAACCCGGGTGGGCGCCCCACCTCTTTTTCCCCTTGGCGCCCCTTGTGGGCTGTTGCGCACCCAGCTGGTGCCCTGGGTCTGGACCCACTTGTGGGCCAGACCAGGGGTGCCTATGGGGCACACTCCCATGTGCCCCAGCCTCTATTTTTGTCGGCTGGGCCTGGACCAATAGGGTCCAGGCCAGACCGGTGGATCGAACCCACTTTGTGGTGTGTTTGGGTTAGCCACACCCTCAAGGGTGTGGGCTAAGGCCCAACACCTTGGTCTGAACCCCGGCTGGGTTCAGATCAGGGGTTTTTGTGACCCAGCTGGGTCTGGTCACGTGCGGACCAGACCTCGCTAGAGGTCTTGGTTGGCCCGTTGGGCCCTGGGCTAAGCCTAGCACCCTTATGGGCGCTCTAGGCTTAGCCGAGTGTTGACACACCCGGGTTTGCCAGAGTGGGCTGAAGCCATTGTGGCTGTCAGCCCCACTTGGACTGCCGCTGGGCGTGGACAAGGGTCTCCGTGGCCTAGCCACTTGTTCAGCCTCTCCGGGTTTTTGGTTCCCCCGTTGGCGCCAAATCGGCACCGGGTGCTAAGGCACCCGACCACCTTGCCACCAGTGGAGCAGCCCCTTGTTGGACTCCGGCATGGGGTCCAGACCACTCGCGGGTTTCGGCAAGTTTGGCACGACCCCGTGGAGTTCCATAGGAACTCATCCATGGCGACGTTTGCCCTTCCATGTCAATAGGCGATGTTTTAGCCTAGAAGCAAATTCGTCACTTGCAAGCAACGTGCGTTGCTGCTTCAGGCTTCGGTTGCTCATATCCCGCAATCCCGTAGGGGTGGCAGTGCGGATGAGCTTGCAAGCGGTGTCGCGACACACGCTTGCGTGGGGTTGTCCGGTTCTGCGGACTTTCAAGCTTCGGTCTTGTTCGTGCCTCAATTGTGCGGACAGAGTGCGGCCGCGCATCTGGATATGCCAATGTTATTCCCATTAGCAGGGGATTAGGTTGGATTCTATCCCTTGACACTCGTGAGTGTCGGGTTCGTGAGGACCCCTGGCGGATGACTTTGCTACGCGAGTTTTGCCGCGTTATGATAATTGTACATGATTTTGGAAGAAATACGAAGTCCAGGCTCGGGACGTTCCTCGCATACCCCGTAACTACAGTATATGTATTTTATACCTTTTGCCGCTCAGAACGTATAGTTAGTAGTACCTTACCTGCCGGTCAATGTATCGTTGCTTACAGCACGATAATTAGGCGGGGTTCTGCTTTTATGGGTTTTTCTTGCTTCGCACGTGCAAGTTGGCACGTCCTGGCACGTATGTCACTTGCTCAGGAGTCGAGTGTCTTCCTGTTCGGCTCCCATTCGTATATCAATGAATATACGTTGCACCAGTGGCATGCTTTACACTCGACATGACATACATTTGAAAAGGACTGAAACACTATAGGGTTTGACACTTTTGACCTATTGAGGTCCTGAGACTCGGTTGGAGTCTACGGGCAATGGCTCGGGTTCGTGAGAATGTGCTCACATATTCGTGTCACCCTAGGCATACAACAAAATGGTATATTATCGTCTTCGCAGGCGATGTGCTCGTGGCAGCCGTGTGAGGCTGAGCACGTGAATGGGCAGGCCAAGTCCTCATTTGCGTACCCCGCGGGGACCACGAGGCACGACTACCTCGAGAGGAGGTATGACTAGAAGTTTGAGCCTAAATAAGATAAACCTACCGCGCCCCATTCACAAATTGGTCACCCAGGGAGAGGGTGAATGGTACAGCCCTGAGTGACGTGTCGTTACTACGACTTGTTCTTTGAGGAGCCGATGTGCCCTCTGACCTCCAGTCACTCGGAGTTAGGGAGGTCAAGGTTGCCCTCTACAGGGTCCTTTGCTACTGCAGTAGCACGGATTGCAATCCTTTACCCCTGCGAAAGGTTTCTCCTGGCTGCGTGTCGCCTGCAGGTGGTTTTCTCGTTCTATAGCATCCCCAGTTACCATATTAGAAATTAAATAACAGACGTCGGGTGCATCTCACAGAACTCGAGGGTTTTTCCTTCGCGTACCCGAAGGAGGTAAAAAGATGAACATAAGAACTAACCAATCAGACTAACTTACTGTAGTTGTTACTCTAGAGTAGTATACACTTTTGTTCAGTTGCTACACTCTGTTGGTTGGTTCCTACTCTGCTACTTTCTGCTGTTCAATTTCTACCTTGTTACCTTGTTGCTGCACTGTTACTTACTTGTAGTTATACAGTCTTGTGGCACGTGCACCTACTTGACACGCACTTGTACTTTTATTCAAAATGCTTCTAACTGTTCCATCATGCTAGTTATAGTCTGGTACTTAGCACACTTATAGCATGTTGCTTACTTTCTGCTTTTCCTTAAGAATGATAATGTATGGATGGTTTGTCTCACCAACTCGCAAGAGTACTGACCCCGTTTTATGGGGATACAGGTGACGAGTAGGCGCAGTGACGGTGCAACGACGTACGGTTGGAGACTTGAGACCCACACTTAGCTGCAGATCTTGGTCCTTGTCTTGTTTTGGGGTTTGAGGGGAGTTTTCCTCTCATTTTGGGAGAGATACGTTGTATGGGTGTTTTCAGTCTCATATTGCAAAACTCTGATGTTATACGTATTTGGAATGGACATGTGGTTTATATCTCTTACTGTGGCCCGCTCAGACTTGTGGCCTTTGCTTTACCCCTGTTTTTCCTCATTTACTTCCGCTAGTTGTTTTTCACTCTGTGTATTCTTCAAAAAAAAAATTTTGCTCAAAAACCAAGGGTTTTCACAAGGTCGGGGTTTGGGGCCTCACAGATTGGGTGAGTTGGGGTGGCTCTTTTGTAAAACTTTCAAACATTAAAGGTCTTCTTAAATGGCATTTTTGAAAGAAAAGTTAGAGATTACAAAAGATGGACATGCATTGGGCATGGATTCCTAGGGGAGGGGCGTGGAGCACTCCAGCCCTCCATCTAGGCTAGATTAATCCTAGCCATCCAATGTTTTTAACCTTACCTACTTAACCCTTGAAGAGAGAGAAGAGAGCCCTCTCTTGGGCGATTTTTTTGGAGGACCCTCTCTCTTCTCCCTTGCTCTTCTCCCCTTTCTTCTTCTCCAACGTGTGTGTGAGTGTGAGTGTGGTTCCAGCCGTGAGCACCTCCTTCTCCATCTCCTTAGTTGAGTCAAAGCCGCGAAGGTGAGACACCTCCCTCCCTATGCCTATTGTGGATTTCGTTGAAGCAAGGTTCTACAATGGCTTGCAATTTGAGCATTTCCATTCCTTCTTCATTTCTCGTTTATGTGTTTTACGAAATGGGTGGCATGCATTATGAATGTTCGGTTGAGTACGTTTTTAAGCTTATTCCTCATGCAATATTGGCGTTATAGCTTAAGGCCATACGGTTCTTCCTGTTTGCACGATTATTGGTGCTTTTAAACCTCGTTTTAGCATTGGTAAAATGTATTTACAAGCAAACATTTTAGCCTTGCCTTTTTCCTCAAAAGCTTCAAGTTTGTTCTTGCATGGTTTAGTTTGTAGTAGCAAGGTTTTTTTTCTAAGGCCTTGTTGTGGGTGGCAAGGAGGCCACGGTTGGCACATGGCCAGCTAACCCAGCTCATGCGGGTTAGCCCCTTTGAGGGTGCTGCTGGTTTTGGCCAAACAGGTCGAGCCGCGACTCTATACGTATCAAGCTTTTCCATTTTCAGTTATTTTTATTTCTGTTGCATGGTGGGCCTTTATTTTACTTCTTGGTTGGACGGTCCAGACATGCTGGACACGTTCCAGCAGGGTTAGCCCAGAGCGATTGCAGTTGGGTCAGCCTGGGGTAGGTTGGGCTGAGCTACATTCGCCCCTTCCACCCTTTGTTTTCTGTTTGGGCATCCAGAAATTTCTGGACGCACCTCTGCCTTCGGGTGACCCCAGGTCGACCACAACGAGGACGGCCTAGACGCCTTTTTTTTCCCTTCCCGGTTGATGATGACGCCCTTCAGCCGAGCCATGGGGTGGTTAAAGGGTTGGTCGCACTTTTGGCCTGACATGGTCAGGACCGAACTCAGTCCAGACCTGTCATAGGGCCTGGCCGAGCCCAGCCCAGCCAGGTTGGGCCTTAAGCCCTTTTGCTTTTGAATTTTTGTTTCCGCCTTGGCTGCAGCCTTGCAGCTGCAGCTGGGTGCAGGTGGTAGGCCTGCATCCCACCTTTTTCGGTGCTGGTTGTAGCCAGCTGGGTCTGGACCAATCGGTTCAGAACCGTGCACAAGTGAGTGCGCCCTCTTTTTGGTTTGGACCAATCGGTTCAGACTTGGTCCGATTTGCGTGTTGAACCCAATGTGGGTTCATGGGGTTCGGTCACCCCTCTTGGACCTGTTAGAGGCCCCTAACAGAACCCAGTTTCAGTTAAGGGCTCATCGTGGTGACCAGCTAAAGGCTGATTGTTTGGGGTTGCTGCAGCTTGGCTGCAGCGAGTGGACGCAGCTAGGTGCGGGTCGTGGGCCTGCGCCCCCGTTGCTTGTTTTCGGCAGGGCCATGGGCTGCATGTGTGTTCGCAGCACGGGGTCCAATACCCCAACAACGTGATGGATTTGACTCATTGTATCGCAAATGGATTGTGCTTGTCAACCAAAGCAAACTTTATATGTAATTTTTCATTCTTATCGTCGTGCTTCTAGCCTTGTTAACAGACCTTCGAGTTGCAGCCAAAGGGGCTGCAAGTGTGTTTGGAGCACGATCCAATATCCCAACGAGTGCACTAAGTGTTTTGACTTGTGCGATAAATGTGTGTGGTTCGATGCAATTTATACAAATATGGTTATGATGGTGCAGTAATGTGATAACCCATGAATATGGGTAATGTGGGTGCCTACCTTTGTGCACAAGTGTTGCTTTGCATAGAACGCGAAAGGTCGCAATAATGCCATGTTTGGTGCCTTTTTGTAAAAATGAGATTTTTTCAAAGTTAAGAGGTTGATGGCACCACTCTTGTCATATGTATTTGACACCTTGGCACTTCATAGCTTAGTCATTTAAATGTATCATGATGATGCTACGCAACATAGTTGGTGCACACTTTAGTACGTAGCTAGCACGTGTAATGAATGCAAACACGTACTCGTATTTGTACCAAATGAATGCAATCGCTAACTCATGTTAGTGAATCTTGAATGTTTGTCACCTAAGGAACGTGGGCATAATCGTGCTTGTTATGCCTTGGGGTGCACTATGGATATTGCAGTCGTACGAGACTTATGCGATTTAGTCTATGGATATTACAGTCGTACGAGACTTATGTGATTTAGTCTATGGATATTGCAATCGTGCAAGACTTACGCGACCTTGGAACTCCTTGGCGAGTTGTTAGTGAGATGAGCTCGCTTATGGTTGCAATAAATGGTTTATATACCTTGGCACTGTTATAAGTTACGTCTCATATGACAAATGTTTCTAACTGTCTCATCATAATGTGAGATGTTTGTTATTGTCACTTGACTAGTCCTTGCACGTATGACACGATGCACATACTTGTCCACTTATGCTTGCACATTACTCACGATTACACATTTGTTCACATGTCATAGTCCTTCGTATTGCTACATTAGTACTTTATGTTCTGTGATGCATACCTTGTTAAAAATGTTGATCCATTGCTTAATTATGTTCCTTCATGCATGCCATTTTATCGCTAGCAATTGTCGATACTGCTCCATGTGTGGTTAGCACTGCTTTATACTTGTTCAAGTTGTAATTGCTCAATTATTGTAAATTAGCATGCTATGTATGTCTTGAATAGCTTGCTTTCGATTTTCACATATGGTATATTGTGTTTGGTTTGTCTCACCAGCTCGAAAGAGTACTGACCCCATGTTATGGGGATACAGGTTTACTTAGGCGTGCGATGGAGCTCGGTGTGCTGCAGCGGACTCTGAACCCACACTTCTGAACCTTGCCTGTTGGATCCTGGCAGTTTGGTTTTGTATAAGGGATTGATATGTACAGTTTGTAAAGATGTAAATGATTTAAATAAAAGTTGTTCAAATAAATGTTGTTTCACTTCTGTAGTGGCCGCCCAGGGTTTTCCAACTTGTTGGTTTCCCCTTCGGTTTCTTCCGTACTTGCGTACTCATTTTAAAAAAAAAAAAAAAGTTTACTAAAAAATTTAAAGGATTTTCAAGTCTGGAAATCTGGGTTTGGGGCGCTACAGTTTTGGTATCAGAGTTGTGTTTTAAAAAGAGTTAAGAAGTGTGGTTCAAGTCTCTGCACGCATCAGACATCGCACTGTAAGTATTTTAATTCAGTTTTGTTGTTTCCTGACTTGTTCTGCTTAATTTGATGATCTTGTGTGCTTTTCGGGTGTCTTCCGATGTGAGACCCCATTTTGTGCTTAAGCCTTGTCTATCGGGCTTAAGACATCGATTGTCGGAACCTAAGGGTTCACTCGCGCTTGTGGATCTAGTTTCCCAAGTTGTTTTGAGTCGACTCCTATGAGAGAGTTGGAGATTTTCGCTTGAGACTTAGGGGACTACTTGCGTAGTTCACCCTTCTCGTTCCACGTTGTGTTGGTGGAGACGATTGATATATCGTAGCGATTATCGAGCTTTAGCCTTATCGTGTTGTGGACGAGATGGCTTCAACGAGAACCATCGTGTGAGGCTCGAAGTGGATGTTTTCCCTCTTTTCCAACCTTGTTGGAATTGTTGGTAGCCCTGTCCTTGACGAAGGGTATCTCGTTTGATGCTAACCTTTTCAGACTGGAAGGTGGAAGCCTTGTCTGTGCCAGTGAGCCTTTGCATATCCCGTAGGCGGATACTTGACACTGTCATTTTCCCCAGTCGTTCTTGGTGATGAGAACGTATCTGTTGTTTCGTGCTTTGCATGTTGCGCGTGTTGCCGGTGATGGCATTTGACTCCTGAGAGGGTCGTGTTCTGGGGATGGCTCGACAGCGATTTCCAGGGCATTGTCGCTCGTGAGAGAGCGTTGTGGGAATTTTCGTTTCCCCCGCCATCATTTGGAGGACTGTGGTGAGTTGGCTCAGGTAGTGATTCCTGGTAGCGCCAACTGTACCGCTGGATGGAGTAGCTCTCCAGCGATGCCGTTAGTGTGGTGATTCGCTAACGATGCCATCAGGGTGGTGATTCTCTGATGATGCCATTAGGATGGTGATTTCTTAATGACGCTACTGAAGTGGTGATTTTTCAGTAATGCCGTTAGCATGGTGATTCGCTAACGATGCCGTTAGAGTGGTGATTCTCTAATGAAGGTCATTGGAGTGGTGATTCTCCAGTGATACCGTTGGAGTGGTGATACTTCAGCGATGCCGTTAGCGTGGTGATTCGCTAACGATGCCATTAGAGTGGAGATTCTCTAATGAAGGTCATTGGAGTGGTGACTCTCCAGTGATACTGTTGGAGTGGTGACACTTCAACGATGCTGTTAGCGTGGTGATTCGCTAACGATGCCGTTAGCATGGTGATTCGCTGACGATGCCATTAGGAGGGTGATTTCCTAATGATGCTCCTGAAGTGGTGATTCTTCAGTAATGCCGCTAGGGTGATGATTCTCTAGCGATTCCATTAGGATGGTGATTTCCTAACAAGGTTGCGGGAATAGTGATTTCCTTAGCAAGGCCGTCAGCATGGCAGTTCTCTGACGATGTCGTTAGCGTGGTGATTCACTGACGATGCCATTAGGATGGTGGTTTCCTAATGATGCCGCTAGGGTGGTGATTCCCTAACGATGGTGAGCTTAACAAAGTTACGATTAACGATGTTACGATAGATGATATCTTGTGACGATGCTAGATGAGTATAGATGACTCTCGTATTTTGTCTTGGCATGTGATGATGACTTTCCTTGTTTCGTTAGAATGGTGTTTCTCTAACGTTCGTCGTCAAGAATAGTGGTTTCCTGTGATAGCAACCTTGTTTGGTGTCGTTTGGGATCGTTCGTAGAACATGCTTTCGTCGTGTTGTGTCGCACGATTGAATGTAATGTAAATTTTGTCTAAATTTTTGTGTGCTTTATGCTTATGATTGTTGTTTGACTACTGCGAATGTTGTTTCGCGAGCTAGGTTTTCCAGACCTACCTTTTGACTCATCTTGCCTTCTGATAATGATAGATGACTTGGAAGACTAGATGCAATGTTGTTATGGGCACTGTGAACAACCTTGCAGAGGTTGTGCATCAGCAAGCAGCTGCAATACATCAGATGGGTGAGAATCTTCAGCATGTAGCCCAGAGTGTGCAGAACAGTAGTGCGGTTACGTATAAGCGATTCATGGAGTTAGATCCTCCTGCTTTTATGGGTAAGACAGACCCTGAAGCTGTTGAGTCATGGTTACATGAGATGGAACGTATTTTCCGTGTTCTGGATGTCCCAGAAGAGAAGAAAGTGGATTTTGGCACTTATCGTTTGAAGGACCATGCTGAGAAGTGGTGGGACACTGTCTCTCCGGTCAGATTCAAGGACGCGACTGTTACGTGGGACGAATTTGTTGAAGTTTTTAACTCTGCTTACTTTCCGAAGCACGAGCGCAGTAAGAAGATTTAAGAATTTCTGGACTTGCAGCAAGGAACGATGACCTTGTCCGAGTATGTTACGATATTTCGTTGTTTGGAACGATATTGTCCAAACGTTTACGTTGCGGAGAATGATCGAGCAATGAAGTTCGCTCGTGGTTTGAGGCCTACTTTGAGAACTAAGGTGTTCACTAACGGGCCTAAGTCGCTCGAAAAAGCTATCGAGGTAGCTACTCTGTTGGATGAAGATCAACCCGAGCATCAGGCTCAGATTTTTGCGATTACCAGCGAGAAGAAACCTAGTGTGGTGGAGTCCTCGCCACCTACTAGGGAGCGGAAGCGTCAAAAAGTGCAGCAGAATGTCCAGTGGAAACGACCTCAACGGTCGAATTGCCAGCGAAAGCAACCTCAGTGACAGGAAGTTCAGCGGAAGTGTCGGCAATGCGACGTAGATCACGCTTTTGGAGCTTGTCCTCGTTTCGATGGCAAGTGTTTCAAGTGTGGACAACCTGGGCATATTGCCAAGTTTTGTTTAGAGAAGTCTTCGACAGACTTAGTTGTCGCCGAATAGGCGCTGTCAGACGAGATCTGACCCTTTTATTGTTGCTTGTAGTTTCGTGATTTCGCGGACGAAATCCCTTTTTAAGAGGGTAGAATATAAGACCCGTGAACTTCTGAGTGCTTTACTGTTTGATTTGAGTTGGAATGTATGCTTGTGTGTACTTTTGAGATGTAGCACATGATTTGATGAGATTTGACTATGCTTTGTTCTTCTGCCTTGTACGTGCGACCCGAAGATCGCGTTAATATATTATGCAAGTAAGAAGTGTCTAATTCTGGATGAATTAGCTTCTGAAAATTTAAGGGTTAATTTATAATATATTTTTATGGTTTGTCCCCAAATTTGAGACTTATACGATAGAAAAAACTCGTCAGTGCATGTGAATTACGAGTTTTGATCTACGTTTGGACCCGAATCGTGATACGCGTAATTCTCACAATTGGATGAGAATTTTCTTAAAAAGGCTTCATGCATTTCGTATTAATTGGTGTTTAGCAGAGTACTAAATGATTTATCAGAGTTTATTTGATATTTTAAGGCATTAAATAAGTATTGTTTTGAAACTTATAAATTGGCGATTTTGGATCTTGGATCCGGGTCACCTAGCGGACCCAAACCCTTTGGCGCCCCTCTAGGGGGACGATTTTGTCTATGTTTGACCAACTGGTCAAGGTTTGACCAGCTGGGTGTTACTTTTAAAAATAATTTCATGGATTTTGAAATATAGGCCACGATTGGCCATTTTCTTCTTTTTGAAACTCATGATCAGCCTTGAAGCTCATCATGAAAGGCGTTTTTCAATAAAGGGGACCATTGTAAGACCCGCAATTTTTCAGAAAATATCTGAATAAAATTCATGAGGCATTTACCGGTAAAAATAGCATTTCTTCTCAGAATGTGAAACGAATCAATTCCGGCGAGGCAGTTATACTTAGGATATTCGTCGAATTGCGAATATATGCTCAAACACTCTGGAAGCCATAACTTCCTAACTAAACGAAATCAATAGATTCGTACGAGCCAACTTTCTTAGTTACGTCAATACGAAAAAAATGGCGTACTCAGAATTTTTCGGAAAAAATCGCCGGAAACCCGAAATTCTTGCGGGACCCACAGAAATATTGGTGGGACCCACAGAAATATTCCTCAGAAAATATCTTGTGGGACCCACAAAATATCCTATGGAAATATCTTGTGGGCCCCACCTCAAAAGGAACCTCCAGGAATTTAAAAGAAGCCAAGGGGTAAAAGGGG
Source organism: Nuphar pumila (assembly GCF_984573655.1). Lineage (NCBI taxonomy): Eukaryota > Viridiplantae > Streptophyta > Magnoliopsida > Nymphaeales > Nymphaeaceae > Nuphar > Nuphar pumila. Next base: position 132,254,846 of record NC_143249.1, read on the forward strand.
CATGGGAAAACCCAAGAGGAGGTGGGCTTGGGCTATAAATAGCCCTCCCCACTCTCTCTCTTCTCATAATTTCGACCCCCCCTCTCTCTCTTGCCTTCTCTCTCTCTCCTAAACCTCCCCTACCTAGCCTAGCCCACCTGAGCCCACCTGACCTGGTCTGAGCCTGCCTGACCTGGTCCTAACCCACCTGACCTGGGTCTGAACCCACTTGACCTGGTCCAAACCCAGTTGACTTGACTTGAACCTAGTTGGGTTTAAAGTCAAAGTCAAAGTCCTTTTTGGTCCAGATTCCGGTTTGGATTTCTGAACCGAGACCTAGCCTACTTGAGCTGAGTTCGAACCTGCTGAACCCAGTTGACTTGTATCGAACCCTGTTTGGTTCAAATCACTTAGGTTGAGTAGCTTGACCTACTCTACCTCTTTCTCAACTAAGTCAGCTTCATCTGACTTAGTCTGACCTCTCGAAGGAAGGCTAGAAGCTAAAGAAGCAACCCGGAGCCGTTTCTTCCACGATTTGAAGTAAGTTCGCTTCGTTGATCCATCTCTCTCAAGTATTTGATTGTTTGTATATAGAATATACTTTCTGAAGTAGTATCTTGCTTTAGTTCTTGATTGAGCCCTTTTTGGACACTTCGGTGTTCACCCGCTCGTCTCGTAACTATCGTCGGATATATCTATGTTCAAACACGCAGTATATGCGTTTTTAAAATGGTATCTCGCCCTAGTTCTTAGTTGAGCCCTTCAGAACACTTCGGTGTTCACCCGCTCGCCTCGTAACTATCGTTGGATACGGATCTAGGTGTATATCTGTTGATTCTGCCGACGCGTCTTATATCGCACAGGCTATGTAATTTACCTTTGCCGTTGCGTCGTATGATGCCAAGGCTCCCTGTTTTCTGCACTTCCGATTACTGCACTTTCGATTATGCATTTACTTACGCCGTCGCGTCGAACGATGCCAAGGCTCCTGCTTTCTGCAATGTATTTACTTACGCCGTCGCGTCGAACGATGCCAAGGCTTCTGCTTTGTTATATATGTAGAATATTTCGTTCAGTTACACACCCTGAACAATAGTATATGCATTTCTTTACGCCGCCGCTGTATAAAGCACAGGCTTCTGCTTATACTACATATATAGCGCGTAAATGAGCGTTCAAACGGAGATCAAACTCCAAATCGCCCATGCGATTCCTTGACCGCTCCTCGTTCAAGATTCTGCTTGACGAATGAAGCCCCTATTGGAAAGGCTTCGCTTTTTGGCAAAATGCTCTTTACGTAAAGACTAAGTCAAATACGTATGGCCTGGCTATGGCCCAGGGTTCCTGCAACCTTGATGGATGCAAAGTACGCACAACGGTGCGCATCCATTTCCCGAATTAAGCGTGGCGATTTCCTACCAAAGAGGGGAGATGCCGCTGAAATGGATAAAAGAAACGCACGCTTTCTCCGTAAAAGAGAGGAAGTGCTGCTGAAATTTCTGAAGAAGCTAAGAATAGCTCAGAAAGAACGTAGCAGGATACTCTGACATATAGCAGAGTGCTACCCAGTTCATGGTTTGCCCTCTACAACGTAGAAGGGTTCGTCGCACCACTGCCGGTAGAGCAGGGGAGGTGCTGACGAAATGGTTGGCAGAAGAGCTGCCGGAACCAATGGAACGGCATAATAATGTTCGTTGATGGAACGATGCCAGATCGGCTCGTATCCTTGTGCCTGCAAGGGCACCTTGCTCGTAAGGGCCGCTGAGCTGGAGTAGAGGTTGCGCCTTGGCTAAGTTTGGACTCGTTGCGTAAAAATACGCCGAGTAGCCGATCTATTTAGATCGAGTCATATGCATGCTCATTGAGAACGGTTACACAACCAGACTCGTAAGGGCCGAAGAGCCAGAGTGTGTTGTTTCCACCCAAAGAGGTGTGATGCTCGTGGTGGCCGAAGTGCCAAAGAGCGGTGTTCTGCATGCATATGAATAAGACTTAAGGTCGCACATACCCCGCGGTTGAAGATCGTGTTAGGGGTACCCCCTCAGTAATGACTGTGTTGGGGAAGACTGAATGGGGTCGGGTACATACTCCCGTAGTGATGAAAGCACGGGCTGCCTAAATGGCATGCAGATTCTGTCCAAGTAATTGTAAGACTGGCAGACCCCTTCAGGAATTATGCTCACTGTGGAATGACAGTGATGATACAGCCTTGAGTGACATGTATTTTACTTTAGACCTGATAGAGTCCACGATGGCCTCAGTCACTCATGGGTTTTGGGGTCGTGGTTATCCTTAAGATCTAAGGATTGAACCCAACTACTGCAAGTAGAGGATGCATCCGAATATGGGCCTAGTAGGGTTCTCCCAGTTGAAACACACTGCCCTACTATGGATAGGGTCAACAGGCCTCTGGGGTATCTAAAATACATAGAATAATCAACCCCCAAAACGTCGCGTTGATGCCCGGACAATAGCTCTACCTGCGTACCAAAGGCGGGAGCGGTTAATTATCGAAACAATGCATTAGCCTAGGTACAACGATGCTTTGAATGTATGAGTGGATGACGTGTTGAGTCAGTCCTGCATAACCTTTGTGAAGGTGTCATGTTCGGTATACTACTGGACCGACTGGGCAAAGACCCGTGTTGTATCCGCACGACTAAGCGAAGCTCGAGGAGTTGTCCTTAGATGCGTGGGATACTGTAAACACCCCAAATTTTCACTCACCTCCCCAACATTTCCACCAAGCATCAACATCCAGCCTCTGAAATCGCTGGAGGGCAAAATGGTCATTTTCTGAGCCCGGACCTTGCAAAAGTCTAAATTTCATCTGCAACTCTCAAAATTTCTCTATTTTGTCTCAGATAGTCAAAATCTTACTCCTGACAGAAGACAGAAATCCTCAAGTCTTGGTTCAAGATTCCATTTCATAAGACATGACATTGCATATCATTGCATGAGCATTTCAAATCACTGCACTGCACAGCATGTCATTTCGAGGTCCAGAACTCTTGATTTCAAAATTTTCAATCCAGATTCGAATTTTAACTATTTTCAAAATTGATTTCAAAACCCTGGGTCTTCAAAATTATCAATTTTTCCCATTTTACCCCCAGGACTCTGAATTTCAAAATATTTCCTCAGGAAAACCATCTGGATAGTTTTCAATATGGATTTGAGTCACTTCACCTCAGATTTTGCCCTTTTTGACAATTTCAAATATCTTTCTTTTACAAAATCGCCCTACAAGGGCCAACTCTTTCCAAAATTCCTGTTTTGCCCATTAGTCCAGATTTTATGAAAATTCCAAAAAGAAGTTGTTGTTTTATCCTTATTTCAATAAAGAAGCAATGTGGGACCCATACTGAGGTGGTGTCACACAAGCTCCCCTTCTGAAAATTTGAATTTCGAAAAACCCAAAAATATAGGAGCCTTGTCCCTTGGATTGGTGCCACTTGTCTTTTCTCTCTCCTCCCATTTCCATGCCAAGTGTCAGTGTGGGGCTACCTTCAGAAGCCGCCACATGTCATCCCATTTATCTGCCATGTGTCACCCTATCCATCCTGCGCCATGTGTCATTTCAAAGACTACCAGAAGATGCCAAGTGTCATTGGTCGTCCTGTCTAGAAAAAGTGGAGTTTGTCTCCTATGAGGTGGCGCCACTTGAAGTGTGTCTCCTGCAGGGGACACGTGTCAACCCCTCCTTCCTTCTGGAAAAGTAGCCTGACACATGTCCTCCCCCTATTTTTTTTAGAAAAGTAGGAGACATGTGTCACTCCTAAATTCCTACAAAAAAGCTAGGCTTGTCTCCTCTGAGGTGGCGCCATCTGGAGTGTTTCCTGCAGAGGACACGTGGCAAGTCCTCATTTCCTCAGAAAAAGGCAAGTGCCATGTGTCATTTCCTGCTTTCTTCAGAAAAGCTAGAATTCAAATATTCAAAAACCCCCATAGGTGGCGAAAATCAAGAACTCCTACCTTTTTCATTTTGTCTGAGATGGTGCCACGTGTCCCTTTCCCTCCTTTTCCTCCCTCTTGCCACATGGCATCGTAGGAGTCACTCTGAGGAAATGCCACATGTCTCCTTCTCATTCCTTCAGAAAAAGTAGAGGACACATGTCCTCTCCCTATTTTTTTTTTCAAAAAAGTAGGAGACACATGTCCCTTTCCCTCCTTTTCCTCCCTCTTGCCACATGGCATTGTAGGAGCCACCCTGAGGTGGCGCCACATGTCCATCCTCCATTCCTCCAGAGCCAACCTCCATTTGAATTTCAAACTTCCCCCTGAGGTGGCGCCATTTGAGAAAGCCTCTCCAGACAGCTGACACTTGTCCTCCACATGTCCAGATCTCCTTTCACCAGAAAAAGCAAAATTCAAATTCCTCTGAGGTGGCGCCTTCTGAGCCCACTGCTCTGTCCTTCTGACATGTGTCAAACACCTTTTGAGGTGGCACCATTCCAGGACTCCACTTGGCTCCATTTTTTATTTTTATTTTATTTTTAATAAAGGTAGCCCACCATGAGGTGGCGCCACCTGAAGACTCCCTACAAAAAGTGAATTTGAAATTCAAACTCCAAGAGAGCACCCTCTGAGGTGGCGCCTTCTGGGAGTTCCCTGCAGAGAGAATCAAGCAAACTTTTGAAAAATTCCAAATTCCCCCTGCTGAGGTGTCTCAACCACAAAAATTTCCATTTTTATTTTCTCAAAAAAATCAAAATAGCCTTTTGAGGTGGCGCCATCTGAGGGCTCCCTGCAAAAGGCAAATTCGAATTTCAAAACCCCCAGATGGCACCCCCTGAGATGGCGCCACATGGAGGGCTCAGATTGAACCTGTTTGAATTTCAAAAATTTTCAGAAAAATTATAAAAACAAGGGTTCATGCCCAGCCTAGGGGGAGATCATTTTTTTAGCTCTGGTGAACTTGGAAAATCCGACCTAGCCTTCCTAGAATCAGATTTTGAACTGTGGAAATCGTGCCCCCTTTGGCGCATTGAAGAAGGTGGAGTAGAGCTCGTGCTGTGGTCAATCCGATTCCAACAGAGCTCGATTTGGTGGACCATACGAAGCCCGGAGCAAAGAGCGAAGGAAGTTCGTGATAGCTGCCCCTTTCAAGAGCTCCTACGCTGCGTAATGAAACAAGGTGCACTTCTTTTCCCATTGATTTGATTCCATAATTCGAATCGGGGGTCGTTTGAAGAAAGAGCTCATCCGAGGGATGGATTGAGCTATTCTCATAAAACGAAATACATAAAAATATTCAATTATGCTTCCTTGATGATTTTTATCATTCATGCATTTATCTAGATTTAATTTGCATTTTATTTCATTCATTTAGCATATTTCATGAATTAATTAGGATTAATTTAGCCTTTATTTCAATTCTGCTTATTTTCAGTAGGTCTCTGTTTTTGTCAGTCAGTCCACACGTCATTTCATGCATTTATTTTTTATTAAAAATCCCAAAAAAATCACGGAATGCGACCCTAGGTGTCCTTGAAATGTTGCCAAAAATTCGGAGCCATTTGAATTTGTTTACTGCGGTAAACATCCAAAATGGTAAGTCGGGTTTTGTAACCCGGGATGCGTTTTGAAAACCCTTTTGCCGACTTGTAAAATCGAGTTCTCCCTCCTGGAAGGTCCGATTTTCGATCCGAAAAATGCCCTGAACTCGGGAGAATGTCTAGTTTTTAATATGATTTTGTTTCAGATTTTTATGATTTTTTTTATGACTGACAAAAATCCGAGAGTCCGGGACACGTGTCAGAGCCTAATTTGGGCCTCTGAGATCTTGGATCGACTTAGGGCTATGGTTTCTCTTTGTGTGTTTCTCAAAATCCGAAACTGTAAAAAGTGAAAGTGGTGTCCGAGATGTCCTCTGTTTGCATCTAAAAGCCTGTAATTTTTAGAACAGTGTTGACCCCTGATTCGGATTTTTCTTGTCAGTCCACTGTTTTGCTACATTTGTCTGTTTTGTTAGTTTAGGCAGAAATAGTTATATTTTTCTCTGTGTTTCTGTTGATCAAATGCCGAAGTCATAAACATGAAAGTTGTTCATGTAGGTGTCGTTCATAGCTCTGATTAATTTCATAAATTTCCATGGCTGTTTTATATTTGTTTGGCATTTTACATCAGATTAGGGTGATTTTTACCTCTGTCTGAACTAAATCTCTGTTATTGAACTCACCATGGCTCAAATCCCGAGGCTGTAAAAACCAAAAATGTTCCATTTAGGGTATTTTAGCAGTCTGAAAAATATCAGAAGTTTCCATGGTGTAAATCTTGCATTATCATATTAGGCATTGCATTTGGTTCGGATCCATAGGCAAAATCCATCATTTTAGGCCTTTCTTTGAATTTTGGCATTTAAATCATATCATTTCATGAGTTTTAGCATTCTAGGTTGTTTATCAAAGTGTTTAGATGCTTCATAGCGAATTTGGTGTAATTTGAAATCCATTTGAGGTTCGGATCATCCATAATACCAAAACAGGGTTCCGCAGGACCCAGATCCAAGCGAAAAACAAGCGAAATTCGTTATTTTGGATAAATTGCAATACACCAAATTCTGATTTTACAGTCATAATGTGTTTAGCAGCATGTCATCATGTCTCTTACTGAATTTCATCATCATTTGATTCAATTTGAATTTCAAAATCTCAATTATACCAAGTTTTCCTTCAAAAAACCCTGATTTTAAAGATGTAGCTTTAATTTTAGGGGTATTTTGGTCATTTTAACCTCAATTCCGAATTTCAAATTGTTTTTCACTGAATTTCTAGCATTTTCATCATTTCAAAATATCAAGCAAGCATGAGAATAGGGTTTATATCCAATTAAGTCCAATAATTTCACAATATTATTGGAAAATCTTGGAAAAACCCACATATTTGAGCTAACTTTATTTCAAGCTTGGCAGGGACATTCCAAAGAAGGAGCTGAAGTCTGCAAATTTCTTTTATTTCCTTTATTTAATGATGTAATAATGTAAATTTTGGAATAAGAGATTTAATTTCCTGTTTAGACTAGGATGCATATCATATAGTTTGATTTTATGCAATATCCTGTTTCTATGATTCATGCATTTTATTTCAAAAGCACTATGGATGTTCACGAATGGCACGTGCACCAACTCTTAGGGAGTTGATGGACTCGGTGGGATCCATATTTACGGCCCTAGTCGGAATATGGACGAGACCCAGATCCATCATCTTTCTACTAGTCACATTGAGCCTACACTCTTAGGCTATCTTAAAATGCACATCATATTTCCAAAGTTTTCAAAATCATGTGCATCAAATCAACTAAATTCTGAACATATTCATGGCCACAGTCAGAATATGTGAAGGATTTATCTTGACTTAATGCATATTTTTCCAACAAATCTCTTAGAAAATCTTTTCAAAGTGCATTCATTCACTCATGTCATTTGCATCATGAAATCATTGATTTTCTCAAGATTTTCTCAAGAAAACTTCATTCTCAAGAAATCGATTTCTCAAGAAACTCTAAGGATTTTTTTAAAATCGGTTTTCCAAAGACAAGTTTTTTCACAGTTTTCCCTGGAAAATGATGTTTTCTTAAGAGATTCAAAAGAGTTTTCCAATCTTTCTCCAAGATCCAAAATCGATTTTCAAGTATTTCAAAAGGTAAAATTCCCAGGATTTCGATTCCCCAAGTTTTGAATTTCCTTCTCCAATGAGTTTTCCTATAAATCTTCCATCATTTTCCTAAGAAAACTCTCAAAGTCCAAGTTTTCCTAAGAAGTGTTTCCCTTTTCAAAAGGTTCATCTTTTCTCAAGAATCACTTCCATTTTCCCAGGATTTTCAACCATTCATAATTTTCCCAAGTCTTTATGAACTTTCCTGAGATTTCAAATCTTTTCCATCTGAGTTTCCTGAGAAATTGACTTTCAGCTTTTTCCTGAGAGAATCTTTTCAACTCCAAATATTTTCCAAGCATACATCATGTTTTCCCAAGCTGCATTTTCCAAAATCTCATAGCACATGCCTGAATTCTCTGTGCATTTAGGATAGAACATAACTTTGATAATTTAACTAAGTCAAGCACGATTTTGGTCCTTGGTTCGATTACCCCTGTTAAAGGCGACAGGAACGGTCGAACCTCGTACCGACAGGTCGAGCCCCATCCCATGGATTTTCCCGCAATTTTCAAAAACGGAGGCGAGTATTTCAAAACAATTTCCAAAATCCGGTCAAAGTTTGAATCGCGAAAGCGTTTCTCTCTTTTTCTCTTCCGCAAGGAAGGGAAGGCGGGGGAAAAATTTCGCGACGATAACAGGTTTGGCGACCGTGATGGGACCTGTCCTTGTCTGACTTAAATTATGCTTGACTTAGTTCAATTATCGAAATTATGTTCACAAAATGTCAGCTCTTTTACTTTCAATATCATGTGAGCCTAGGAGCCTAGATTCTGACCTAGCTGACATTGACTGCATATAGACTAGGCATGGTTTGGTAGGACCAGATTGAGGAGAAATTTTCATGCTCACATAGACTTAGGTCTAAATACAACTCTCCTCAATTTAGGATCTGAATGCAAACAATGTATGCTTCTTCAAAGATTTTCAAAAGTCTATCTCTCTAGGACCTAGAGCCATCTATTTCTTGCATGTGATCATTTTTCAAAACCTCCCTTACCTATATTGTCCCGGTCTTCACGTTGCTGGGCTCTCTTCCAGAACCATAGTTCGGGACAGAGCCTCACAACTGGGCCACCTATTTGGGTTAACCCCCCCCTACCACGTACCGCGGGCCACAGTCCGAAGTATATCGGTAGGCGCTCAAGGATGTTGGAAAACCTTACCTTAGAACCGGAGTTGAAATTCTATGCCACGTACCTCGGATTTCGGTTCGGGTATATCGGCATAACTGGATTGGACAAAGATGATCTGAACTTAGAGTTAGGATTAAGGTCCTACAGCTATTTTCAAATTGATGCATCTAGAGTCAGCCTTTTAGGGAGTGCTGTATGCGCATAAATGTTTGTGCAGGATGTGATTGTATGTGTGTTATTTCCTCAATTCTTTATATTTTCCAATATTTTTCAACTCATTAGGTCTTTTTCAAAATATCCTTATTTTCCACAAGGTCTTTTTTTCTCAAACCCTGGATGATTTTCTCAAATATCCCATTTCTTTCAAAACTCCAGGTGATTTTCCACTCTCCCTTTCTACTGGATCTCGAATTTCCAGCTGCATTTTATCCTGCCTGCAAAATTTTTTTCAAAAATTTCCACATTTTCCTAAGTCTCATTCTGAGTCTTTCTCTGCTTTCAGTTCGATGGCATCCAGTCAAGTCGATCCTATCTTTCCTGAAGGTCACATCTCCTTCGAGGTGCGACAAGGTCGCCCTGAACATCGAGCTCTTAGCACCGGAACTTTCATTCCCCGGTGGTATTATTCCTGGTTAAAGAGCTTTTCCTGAATGTTTCCGGACCATTTGAGCGCGTGCGGATTAGAGCTGGCATCAGCAGTCGGAAAGCAGACCATCAATGGCAACCTGATCCATGCAATGGCGGAGCGATGGAATCCTCGGACGTGTACCTTCTGGTTCCCGTGGGGAGAGATGACTGTTTTAATGGATGAATTTTCAGAAATCATGGGGTTGCCAGAACCGGCTGGTCGACCAAGCGACCCATTAGAGCATCAATTCCTTATCAATGTCAAGGGTTTGGACCCCCGAGACTCCTTAGCCCGTATGACAGGCCGCCGATCTTGGCCCCTGATCCAGTTAGAAGGAGATGAATATGTTGACCTACTTGAGTTGTACCGCCAGTACGGGACTTTCGTCGAAGTCAGCTCGCTATCAAGAACAGCTAAAGAAAAGATTCAGAATGCAATGGTTCTATGCACCGTAGGACTGTCACTTTTCCCAGATGGACAGAACTACATGGACGTCAGGATAATCCAGCTTATGAGAAGATGGGGAAGTCGGCAAACCAATCGCCTCTCCATAGCCATGGCAGCGCTCGCCTTCCTTTATCGAGGTCTGACTCGATTCTCACTTGGAGAGTCCATTTTAGTTGAAGGATGCATCTACGCACTTCAGTCCTGGTTTTTCCAGCATGTTCCAACCCGAGCAAGCTCTTTCAGATACAATGGTCAAGAACTCCTCCCAGTGGCGCAGTACCGGTCTATGATCAACAACATTCAAGAGGATGACGTTGTTTGGGACTATTTTGATCGGCAAATATCTCCTCCCAGATATACCTACGCTTATGGTAAGCGGTTCAAGTTGCTGGGACCATTCTTCTGCACTTACTACCAACCAGAGAGATGTGTTCGGCAGTTCTCTCAGAGGCAGCAATATGTCGAAGCCCGACTGTTATCAGGAGCTATGGCAGAGTTTGATCTCACTTCCGCACAATGGTCCGGGGCATATCATTCTGCCCGCTACGGATGGGATTCCTTTGTCTCTCTTAAAATCTTTCCAGGTCCTAGAGTGTCTGCCGACTATCATGAATGGTGGCAAATCGTCTGTCCTCCACCTCTTTGTCAAGATCAATAAAATCTTATTCTTCTCATTTTAATAAAATTCTATTTCCTTCCATTATGGTTTGACGACCTCGCCTAGGTAACAAGGCACATTTTCGTTGTTTATTTTTTTTGTAGAAGAAATGACAACACAATTGTCGTGATTCCCACGACGACTCAGTCCCTAGTAATGGGACATCTTTTCCAAATTGTCTACCATATTTTCAGCAAATATTTCCTCCAAAATCTAATTCCCTCAAAATCTAATCAGGTCTTTTGCCCTGCAGAAAGCATCCATATCATTTGATGGTTGAGACAAGATCAGGCAAAAGAACCACGGCATCCCAGTACTCATCAGCCTCAGAAGAAGACATGGGTTCCCCTCGATCTGAGAAGAGTCGATAGCAGCAGCAAGAAGACGATGGCATAGACCCTCAAATGTATGCCATGTTCAGAAAAATGATGAACAAAATGATGAATGAGCAGCCCGGGACCAGCTCAGAAAGAAATCCATTCAGAGAAAGGTTCCATGGTCGCAGGGATAAGAAGGCTCCCAAGAAGCAAATCCAGCCAGAAGAGATTTCAGATGAATCAGATTCAACCACAGATGAAGAATATGAGGTGCCTCCGGCATTTCAGAAGCATGGCCAAAGTAAGAGCCGCAGGTCAAAAAGCAGAGATAAAGAAGAGCCTTTACAAGCGCAGTTCAAAGAAATGGCCCGAGTTGTCAAAGATCTGCAAGCCCGCGACAAGGGCAAGAAAGTCTTCACCAGTGAGGACTTCTATGACGGCTTAGAAGGGGATGATGATCTGGAGAATCTCCCCCGTAAATTCATCAAATTCGATGGTTCTGGCGACCCAAAAGCTCATCTCGCCACCTTCTTCGCAGAATGCTCGAGGTTCAGAAAGGATAACCGAGCATTGTTTCTATGCTTCCCCCGCAGCTTGGAAGGAGTTGCAGCCAAGTGGTATGCTGAGCATATCAACCCCATCGAGCTCAAGGAGTTCGACAAAGTTGTAAATCTATTTATTGAACGCTTCTTGTTCAACACTGAAGCGCTCCCAACACTAAGTCATCTCTGCAATTTGAGACAGAACGAGAATGAAAAAGCACGGGACTTCATTCACAGGTGGAGATCAGCCTGTAATAAGATGAGAGATCCTATCTCGGAAAGGCATGCATTGTCCTTAATCCTCAACAATTTCTCGCAGCCGTTAAGAGGATTAATTTCCACAGCGCCGTCCAGGACCTTCATTGAGCTGACTGAACGAGCCGAATGGCTCGAGCTGAGTGTGGAAAATGGAGTCTATGAAGGCTTCACCTTTTCCAAGAACAACTCCCATGGTGAGCAGAAGAAGAAAGCTCACTTTACTTATTCTGCCAACAACAGCAGCAAAGGCCGAAATCAGCACAAAGGGCAGAAGAAAGATTACTGTTACAGCTCAGGCAGTTCGAACCACAAAGATCAGAAAGCAAAGCCTGCTCCTCAGTTCAGCAAGCCTCCTCAGCAGGATCAAGGGCCGAAGCCGCGCGAGAAAGCTAAACATGAAGGATGGAGCTACGACAGAGAATTTACTCCTCTTGACCAATCACTCGAGGATGTGCTCGAGTACATGCTATCAAAAGAGATGGTCAAATTGCCCAGATTGGCCGATCCCCCAGTGCCCATGGGGAAATGGAAAGATCAGTTCTGCAAGTTCCACAGGACAGTGGGACACAACACCGAGAACTGCTTTGTTCTCAAAAACATCGTGCAAGATCTCATTGAAAAGAATTTATTGGTGGAAGAAGAGAAAATGGACATTCTCAACCACCCCTTCCCTTCGCACACCACAGCAGTAGTGTCTGCACAACCCTTTCTACCGCATGAACATATCAAGCCATGTTCTGCGCAAGATCTCCAAGTCCAGCATCAGGTGACGGTGCTACGACAAGCGGCTCCAGATTCTAAGAAGATGGACTTAATTTCAGCATTCAGTAAAATGAAAGTTGCAGAAGCACCTGTGAAGTCAGTTCCCAAATCAAAAGGAACCCCTGACTTCTTCAAGCAAATCGTTAGACCAAGGCTAGAGAATTCAAGTCAGAAGCCTCTGACTGCTTTATCCAATGTCTCCATCCTTGACTTGGCCAAGAATTCTAGCAAGCACCAGCAAGTACTGGATGATTTACTCAGGAAAATCAAAGTTAAACCCAGTACCACTCCTGAAGACATGGCACAGATTGTGAACTCCGCCATGACCAATGCACCAATTACCTTCTCGGATGAGGACCTTCCAAAGCCTCATTCCTTTCACAATAATGCTCTTTACATCGTCGTTCGGGTCAGAGGAATGACGGTTCCCCATGTGCTGGTCGATGGAGGCAGTAGCCTCAACATATGTCCCGAAATGACCGCAAAGGCATTAGGGATCAAGGACGAAGAATATATTCCGGATCCCATCACTATCTATGGGTTTGACAATCATGGTCAAACGGCCAAGGGCAAGATATTCCTGGAGGTGTTCATTAATTATTCGGTGCACTCTGTCCTTTTCCATGTGGTTAATGTACCACCAACCTACAACTTGCTGCTCGGTAGGACGTGGATTCACAATGCTAATGCAGTGCCTTCTACCCTCCATCAATGTGTAAAGTGGTCAAAAGGTGGAATGATTACCACAATACTGGGAGAAGACCCAGAAGAAAGGCTCCCGCAGCCCATGATTCCTCGGCCATCATTCAATGCAGATATTCCCAGCATCAGGGAAAGTAAAGAGATCAATCTCGAAGAGAATCGAGAAATACTTCAGGCATCCTCAGAGCCATCTCTGCACACAGTAGCCACGACACAATGGAAAGGTCCTCAATTCTTCAAGGTTGGAGGGCGAATCGACTACAGCACCATTAAGGATCATCCCTTGTTTTCTCAATTCATGAAATCAAGAAAGGGATTTGATTTACTTCTAAAACATGGTTATCAACCCTTCAAGGGACTCGGCAAGAACGAGGACGGCCGCATCGAGCCAATGATTCAGAAGCATCGTCCCCACAGAGCAGGACTAGGATTTGCCGGCGGAAGCTCGTCAAAGAAGACTGTTTTTGTCAAGGGGGCACAATGAAGACCATTTGTTATTTTCCTTCTATTCTTATCCAAATAAATGTCTCATTTTACCAATGTCATTGATCAATTCAATCAATAAAATTCCAAGTTTCTTTGTCTATCCGGATGCCATCTACTCCCTTTCTGTCTGTCTCATCATTTTATAATTCAATGCCATTTTATGTATGGTTCTCTTCAAATGATTGCTTGTCTCACTATAGGCTGATTTGTCTGAACCAAATTTCTTCTCCAAAATTTCAGAATGACTTCTCGGACAATCAAGAAGCTCGTTCTCAATCCCACGGTCTTTAAGAAGTCGACAGCAATTCACAGAATCAAAGCAAGCACCGGAAATGATAAGAGTGCAAAGCAGTCTGATGATTGTGCAGAACACGATCAGTCTCTTCAGGAATTACCGGAGTTCGCCGCAGTTCAGAAGCAGGACGAACCATCTCCTCTAGTACAAGATCCAACTGAAGGTGTCAATATCGGTTCAGAGGAAGATCCCAAAATTCTCCAGATCGGAACCAGTCTGAGTCCAGAAGAAAAGAAAAGGCTTACAGATTTTCTCAAGCAGCATGAAGAAGTGTTCGCGTGGACATATGAAGACATGCCGGGCTTAGACCCCAAATTGGTTGAACACCGACTCGTCTTGAAGCCGGATGCTAAGCCAGTCAAGCAGAAGCTGAGAAAAATGGATCCCAGAATTGAACAACAAGTCAAGGAAGGACTTGAAGATCTGCTCAAAGCAGGATTTATTCGAGCTATTGACTACCCAGATTGGTTAGCCAATATCGTCGTTGTCCCAAAGAAAAGCGGCAAAGTAAGGATCTGCATAGACTTCAGAGACCTCAATAAGGCTACTCCGAAGGATGACTATCCACTTCCAAGCATCGATCTTCTAGTCGATAGCACGGCAGGACATGCCATGTTCTCTTTCATGGACGGATATTCCGGCTACAATCAGATTAAGTTGGCCGCCCGCGACCAATCAAAAACTTCCTTCACTACGCCTTGGGGCACTTTCTGTTATACAGTTATGCCTTTTGGGCTCAAGAATGCTGGAGCAACATATCAAAGAGCAATGACTGTTATCTTTCACGATCAAATGCGCAAAATCATGGATGCGTATGTTGACGACATTCTCGTGAAATCTAAAGAGGAAGAAGATCACCTTGAAGCTCTTGATCAAGTCTTTAAGCGACTCATCCTTTACAAGTTAAGGCTTAACCCGCAAAAGTGTGTCTTTGGAGTCGAATCAGGCAAACTGTTGGGTTTTCTGGTCAGCAAAAAGGGAATTGAAGTTGACCCAGCCAAAGCAAAGGCTATTATTGATATGCCACCCCCGAAGAATCTCAAAGAGCTACGTAGCCTTCAAGGACGTATGCAGTCAATCCGACGATTCATTTCCAACTTGGCGATGAGATGTGAGCCCTTCAACCACTTACTCAGAAAAGGAGTGAAGTTCGAATGGGGACCAGAGTGCCAGCAATCATTTGATTGAATCAAGAAGTATCTTCTTAATCCTCCCATCCTGAAGCCGCCAGAATTGGGAAAACCTCTTTTATTATACATCTCAGTCAATCAAGTCGCATGCGGTGGATTCTTGGCACAATACAAAGAAGGCAGCCTGATAGAACACGCCATTTATTATGTGAGTAAGACTTTCATAGATTATGAGAAGAGATACTCTCAAATAGAGAAGACCTGCCTAGCTCTGGTATGGATGTGTCAGAAGCTAAGACACTACCTGTTAGCATCAGAGATCAAAATTTTGTCTAAACTCAATCCCCTCAAGTATATCTTAGAACAACCTTTCCTCAGCGGACGAGTCGCGAAATGGCAAGTCTTACTGATGCAGTATGACTTAGAATATGTCTCGCAGCAATCAATCAAAGGCCAAGCAATTGCAGATCAATTGGCGGATTTCCCCCTGGCCGAAGAAGTAAAAGCCGAAGATGACTTCCCTGATGAGCAAATTTGCAATATCCAGCAATCTCCAGTCTGGAATTTATTTTTCGATGGTTCTAAGAATATGGCGGGAATAGGCATCGGAATTTTATTAATCACTCCCGAGAAGGAGATGATTCCATTTTCTCTCAAATTAGACTTTCAATGTACTCATAATATGGCTGAATATGAAGCCCTGATTCAAGGTCTAAAGATTCTATCAGACTTCAATGTCAAGAGAGTACATGCCTACGGTGACTCATTACTTGTTGTCAATCAAGTTCGAGCCGAATGGCAGGTCAAAGATCAGAAGTTATTTCCCTATCAGAAAATTGTTTCAACTCTCGTCAGCAAGTTTGAAGAATTCCAGCTCTTTCATGTCAAGAGAGATTTTAATCAAGTGGCTGATAGTCTAGCCAGTTTAGGCTCCATTATGGCATTCAAGAATGGAGAATCTTGTCGCTCTTTTGAAATTGGCAGACTTGACCAACCTGCTTTCCTTCCATCGGAACGAGTAAACCAAGCTGAGCAAAGGAAGAAGCCTTGGTATTACAACATCAAAACTTTCATAGAAACTGGTGAATTTCCTCCAGAACTCTCAAAGAAAGAGCAACGAGCAATCCAGCGTATGTCTACTCGATACTTCATTTTGGCCAATGTCCTCTATCGTCGTGGATTCAGTTCAGAGTATTCCAGATGTTTAGATGAAGACGAAGCCAAAGAAGTCGTGCGGGAAGCACACGAAGGCATTTGTGGTGGCCACGTCGGTTACCAAACCCTTGTCAAGCAAATCATCAGAGCAGGTTACTACTGGAAGACTATGCAACAAGACTGCTATCATTATGTGAAGAAGTGTGTGCAATGCCAGATACACGCACCTTCTATTCATGCTCCGGCAACTTATTTACAATCTGTTGTCTCCCCATGGCCATTCTCCATGTGGGCCTTCGATGTCGTAGGTCCCATCACTCCTTCAGCTTCAAATGGCCACAAATACTTCCTTGCCGCAACAGAATATTTCACCAAGTGGGTAGAAGCCATCACTCTTCGCACAGTAGAAGGCCGTCATGTGGTCTCTTTTATTCACAAGAACATCCTTTGCCGTTTCGGCATCCCACATGATATTGTGTCAGACAACGGCAGTCATTTCAAGAATGAAAAGATGAAGACATTCTGCTCAAAATTCAAGATCTATCACCATTTTTCCGCTCCATATTATCCTCAAGGGAATGGTCAGGCAGAGGCCACCAACAAGACTTTAATTCGTATCTTGGAGCGAACTGTGGAAACAGGCCGTGACTGGCATGAGAAAATCCACGATGCACTATGGGCCTATCGGACCACCATTCGAACTCCAACGAATGCTACTCCATCAGAACTGGTTTATGGAACAGAGGTAGTATTGCCGCTACAATGTTCAGAAGCCCGCTTTGAAATTTGCTTCACTTCTGCAATTACCTCTTGATCAATACCAGCAGCAGCGACTAGTGCAGCTAGACTTACTCGACGAGAGAAGGCTAAAAGCAGCAGAGCATGCTCAATCCTATCGTCAGAGAGTAGCCAGGCAATATGCGAAATCTATCATCGAAAGAAGATTCAAAGTCAATGATTTAGTACTTCGATCCACAGCCTATCTCAAGCATCGTCCTGGCGGCAAATGGTCGCCAAATTGGGAAGGTCCCTATGTTGTCAAAGAAGCATTACCCCGCAACTCATATCGGCTCATCAATGCCAATGGAGTAGAATTGCCAGATCCTATTAATGCTCGACACTTGAAAAAGTTTTATACTTGAAACATTTATCCTTCTCTTGTAATCCTTCCTGTTTCTTTCAAATAATGATCCAACTTTCTTTCCCAGTTACACTGGGGCATTTTAAAATTTTGTTCTATATGCAGGCAGGATAAACAAATTCCTCATTTCATGCACATGTGCATTCATATGCATCAATTCATATTCATTTGCATTCAATTGCATTAACAACAATCTGGTCAGTATGGGGATTTCAACAAACAGTCCCATCACAATTCCTAATGATTCAAAATCAAAAGGTCATCACCAATACTGAACCAAAACCCAGCGCTCGTACTGGTATTCAAACTGGCACATTTTCAAAATTCCAATTTTTCAGAAAACCGAGTTTCGACTCAGGTTTTATTTTCAAATCATTTTCCTTTGTTGATCCGGGTTCCGACTCGTGATCTCTCTACTTTATTCGAGCCTTGACTCGATTTCTTCATTTTCCTTTGTTGATCCGGGTTTCGACTCGTGATCTCTCTACTTTATTCGAGCCTTGACTCAAACTCTTCATCTTCCTTTGTTGATCCGGGTTCCGACTCGTGATCTCTCTACTTTATTCGAGCCTTGACTCGATTTCTTCATTTTCCTTTGTTGATCCGGGTTCCGACTCGTGATCTCTCTACTTTATTCGAGCCTTGACTCGATTTCTTCATTTTCCTTTGTTGATCCGGGTTCCGACTCGTGATCTCTCTACTTTATTCGAGCCTTGACTCGAACTCTTCATCTTCCTTTGTTGATCCGGGTTCCGACTCGTGATCTCTCTACTTTATTCGAGCCTTGACTCGATTTCTTCATTTTCCTTTGTTGATCCGGGTTCCGACTCGTGATCTCTCTACTTTATTCGAGCCTTGACTCAATTTCTTCATTTTCCTTTGTTGATCCGGGTTCCAACTCGTGATCTCTCTACTTTACTCGAGCCTTGACTCGAACTCTTCATTTTCCTTTGTTGATCCGGGTTCCGACTCGTGATCTCTTTACTTTACTCGAGCCTTGACTCGAACAAATCATTTTCCTTTGTTGATCCGGGTTACGACTCGAGATCTTTTCGAGCTTGTCATTCTCTTTTGTTGATCCGGGTTCCGACTCGTGATCTCATTACCTTACTCGAACCCTGAATCGAGTTCTTCATTTTCTTTTGTTGATTCGGGTTCCGACTCGAGATCTCTTTATCTTATCCAAGCTCTAATTCGAGTCCTTCATTTTCCTTTGTTGATCCGGGTTCCGACTCGTGATCTCATTATCTTATTTGAGCTCTGATTCGAGCCTTCCATTTTCCTCTGTTGATTCGGATTCTGACTCGTGATCTCTATATTTTATTCGAGCTCTGACTCGAACTCACCATTCTCTTTTATTGATCCAAGTCATTTCAATCATCAGGGTCTGTCAATTGCTCAAATTTGATATTTTGCTCTCTAAATTTCAATTTAAATCCTCAAATCAGGCAATTCTCCAATTTAGACCTCTGATTTCCAATTTCAATTACCAATTTCCAATTCTCGACCTGCGGGTCAACCAATTTCCAATTTTCGACCTTCGGGTCAATCAATTTCCAAATTTCGACTTCTGGTCAAATCGATTCTCAATTTCGACCTTCGGGTCACACAATTTCGACCTTTAGGTCACTCAATTCTCAATTTCGACCTTCATGTCACACAATTTTGACCTTTCGGTCAACCAATTCTCAATTTCGACCTTTGTGGTCAAATCAATTCTCAATTCCGACCATCAGGTCATCCAATTTTGACCTTCGGGTCATTCAATTTCCAGCAACCAATTTTCCAATTTTCCATTTCGACCTTTGGGTCAATCAATCTCAATATCCAATTTCAATCATTTTCTCTTGCGAGAGACCCTTTTAGGGAGAGTTCGAGGGAGCTCGTTCTTTTCGCATGCTATCCAATTCGTTCACTTAGCCCCTTTTTAGGGAGAGTTTGAAGGGACTCGCGTCTTTGTGAACCGTTTGCAAAACAATTTCCAATTTCACACAAGAAACCCTTTTTAAGGGAGAGACTCGACGGAGACTCGTTTCCTTGTGACCCCCCCAATTTCATACTAGGCCATTTTTCGTCATGAAAAGACCCTCTTTGCAGGGAGAGTGTGATGGACTCGTTCCTTTCATGACCCAATTTTCAGACCTCACTATTATCGGCCCCCTTTCCATAAGAGAAGCCTAATATTAGGGAGCTTTGACGAAAGCTCAATTTCTCTTCGAAAGTTCGTTTTGCAAACACCTCCTCTTTAGGAAAGAGAGGAGTATTTCCCATTTCCCATTCAGGTAAGGGCTAAGCCTGAGTCTCTCTTTTTGGGGAAAAAGAGAGGAGAATTTTCGTCACGGATGCGTTGAGCCGGATTTCAAATACTCACTTTCACTAAGGATTTCAAGAAAATTTTGTCAATTTGTCAAATTATTTGCTGATTTCAGAATCTTTATTGCACTAGTCAGTTTACCCTCAGCATCACTTCCAAAAGAGTGAAGCTTTTGCGAAAAGAGATTCAAAACTCAAATTCTTTCTATTGGCCAACCAAAAGGATGAAGGATAAATCCTCGATATGGCCAGAAATAAAGATTCAATGTTAGTGAAAAGCCATGGATGATTGATATTGATCACAGTCAATGGCACATCTTTAAAGATTATTCTTGTAAAATGAGGCAGTGGAAATATCCTGAGTGCTAGAAAAGAGAGAATTTACCCAAGCCCTGTTTCCTCAGAATCACCTAAGCTGCAATTAAATATCCGCAAAAGGGATCTCTCACCTGTCGTCAAGATGAAGGCGAATTAGGCGAGTAGACCCCCGGGGCCAAAGAAGATTCAAAACATCTCCAAGATGACGGAGTTTGTGACGGATCCTTCCAGGGAAAGTCCAAAGCACTGTCGAGATGAAGGCAGATGCGATGAACCTCTCGACAATCCCTAAAAGATATTTAATTTCAGCTATCGCCCAAAGATCTCCAAACCCATCATCCAAGAAGGATCGAAACATCTCCAAGTTGAAGGAGTTTGTGACGTATCCTTCCCAAAAGAGAGAAAGAGAGGAAAAAGAAAGAGAGAAAAAGTCAGAACATCTCCAAAATAAAGGAGAATGTAGCAAAAAAACCCAGAGAGCCAAAAGAGTGCAGAAAGACTATCAAGAGAGAAGCTCCCAGGATATCAAACTACCAAATTTATCAAGAATCCTCTTTAACTTTGTGAAATTCTATTATCAATATTCTTTCATCAATTGCTTTCATAATATCAAATTCTCTTTTCTGCTCATATCAAGGAAATTGATAGCTTCCTTGAAGAAGGTCAATCACAAGCAATTTGGATTTCCAATCTCGATTCCACGAAGTGAACCTTGTTTGGAGGTAATGCTTTGGGTAGAAAAGAAAGAATATCTTTGCAACAATGTGCAACATTTTCAAGTATTTTGAATCAACAACAAAATTTCCAACATTTTGGCAATATTTTCTAGCTATCCTGACATGAAGTGAGAGCTTGATGTCCGTTTTCGATGCATCCTGACACCAATTTAAATCCCTCCTAAGGACTTGATTCCTTCCCTTCTTTGAGAGCATGAACTCTCAAATTTGCACACTTCCCTGTGTCCCCACTGTCCCACCATAGACAATCCCATTTCGGTTCGAGGTCGAACCACCAATCATTTCCCGCAAAAGGCAATTTCAAAAGCTGATTTTAGTCTCAGCAATGAGACGCCCAAAACCAATCCCTTTTCAAGCTTTAGGGACCCCATTTTCCTTCCTTTTGCAAAAACCCTATTGGATTTATTGTGCAAAATCCAAAGGTTCCATCATGGTCTCTTCCTTCGAGGATTCCATTTCATTTTCCGCCCGATCAGGATAAGGGTACAAACCTGAGCCTCCATCCAAAGAGGTATTTCATTTTCCGCCCGATCAGGATAAGGGCACAAACCTGAGCCTCACTCAAAGAGGTATTTCATTTTCCGCCCGATCAGGATAAGGGTACAAACCTGAGCCTCACTCAAAGAGGTATTCCATTTTCCGCCCGATCAGGATAAGGGTACAAACCTGAGCCTCACTCAAAGAGGTATTTCATTTTCCGCCCAATCAGGATAAGGGTATAAACCTGAGCCTCCTTTGATGAGGTATTCCATTTTCCACCCGATCAGGATAAGGGTACAAACCTGAGCCTCATTCAAAGAGGTATTTCATTTTCCGCCCGATCAGGATAAGGGTACAAACCTGAGCCTCATTCAAAGAGGTATTTTATTTTCCGCCCAATCAGGATAAGGGTACAAACCTGAGCCTCCATCGAAGAGGTATTTCATTTTCTGCCCGATCAGGATAAGGGTACAAACCTGAGCCTCATTCAAAGAGGTATTTCATTTTCCGCCCGATCAGGATAAGGGTATAAACCTGAGCCTCATTCAAAGAGGTATTTCATCTTCCACCCGATCAGGTTAAGGGTACAAACCTGAGTCTCATTTCGATGAGATATTCCATTCCCCAATCAGGTCAAGGGTCAAAACCTGAGCTTCGTTCCATGCGAGGTATTTCTGTCCCATCAGGTTAAGGGTCAAACCTGAGCTTCGTTCCATGCGAGGTATTTCTGTCCCATCCAAGTTAAGGGCATAAACCTGAACTTCACTCTCATAGAGTGAATCTTTTCTCTCCATTCTTCGCTTCATATCTACCATCTTCCTCGGGCTAATTTCTTCACACCCAGTCAGATCCTTCTAACTGGGGCATTTTTTTCGTATAGCCCAAATTTGGTGTGTTTTCTTTGCCACTAAGCTCGGCCATGAGCCGGCTTAGTAGCAAAGAGGGGCATCTGTAAACACCCCAAATTTTCACTCACCTCCCCAACATTTCCACCAAGCATCAACATCCAGCCTCTGAAATCGCTGGAGGGCAAAATGGTCATTTTCTGAGCCCGGACCTTGCAAAAGTCTAAATTTCATCTGCAACTCTCAAAATTTCTCTATTTTGTCTCAGATAGTCAAAATCTTACTCCTGACAGAAGACAGAAATCCTCAAGTCTTGGTTCAAGATTCCATTTCATAAGACATGACATTGCATATCATTGCATGAGCATTTCAAATCACTGCACTGCACAGCATGTCATTTCGAGGTCCAGAACTCTTGATTTCAAAATTTTCAATCCAGATTCGAATTTTAACTATTTTCAAAATTGATTTCAAAACCCTGGGTCTTCAAAATTATCAATTTTTCCCATTTTACCCCCAGGACTCTGAATTTCAAAATATTTCCTCAGGAAAACCATCTGGATAGTTTTCAATATGGATTTGAGTCACTTCACCTCAGATTTTGCCCTTTTTGACAATTTCAAATATCTTTCTTTTACAAAATCGCCCTACAAGGGCCAACTCTTTCCAAAATTCCTGTTTTGCCCATTAGTCCAGATTTTATGAAAATTCCAAAAAGAAGTTGTTTTATCCTTATTTCAATAAAGAAGCAATGTGGGACCCATACTGAGGTGGTGTCACACAAGCTCCCCTTCTGAAAATTTAAATTTCGAAAAACCCAAAAATATAGGAGCCTTGTCCCTTTGATTGGTGCCACTTGTCTTTTCTCTCTCCTCCCATTTCCATGCCAAGTGTCAGTGTGGAGCTACCTTCAGAAGCCGCCACATGTCATCCCATTTATCTGCCATGTGTCACCCTATCCATCCTGCGCCATGTGTCATTTCAAAGACTACCAGAAGATGCCAAGTGTCATAGGTCGTCCTGTCTAGAAAAAGTGGAGTTTGTCTCCTATGAGGTGGCGCCACTTGAAGTGTGTCTCCTGCAGGGGACACGTGTCAACCCCTCCTTCCTTCTGGAAAAGTAGCCTGACACATGTCCTCCCCCTATTTTTTTTAGAAAAGTAGGAGACATGTGTCACTCCTAAATTCCTACAAAAAAGGTAGGCTTGTCTCCTCTGAGGTGGCGCCATCTGGAGTGTTTCCTGCAGAGGACACGTGGCAAGTCCTCATTTCCTCAGAAAAAGGCAAGTGCCATGTGTCATTTCCTGCTTTCTTCAGAAAAGCTAGAATTCAAATATTCAAAAACCCCCATAGGTGGCGAAAATCAAGAACTCCTACCTTTTTCATTTTGTCTGAGATGGTGCCACGTGTCCCTTTCCCTCCTTTTCCTCCCTCTTGCCACATGGCATCGTAGGAGTCTCTTTGAGGAAATGCCACATGTCTCCTTCTCATTCCTTCAGAAAAAGTAGAGGACACATGTCCTCTCCCTATTTTTTTTTTCAAAAAAGTAGGAGACACATGTCCCTTTCCCTCCTTTTCCTCCCTCTTGCCACATGGCATTGTAGGAGCCACCCTGAGGTGGCGCCACATGTCCATCCTCCATTCCTCCAGAGCCAACCTCCATTTGAATTTCAAACTTCCCCCTGAGGTGGCGCCATTTGAGAAAGCCTCTCCAGACAGCTGACACTTGTCCTCCACATGTCCAGATCTCCTTTCACCAGAAAAAGCAAAATTCAAATTCCTCTGAGGTGGCGCCTTCTGAGCCCACTGCTCTGTCCTTCTGACATGTGTCAAACACCTTTTGAGGTGGCACCATTCCAGGACTCCACTTGGCTCCATTTTTTATTTTTATTTTATTTTTAATAAAGGTAGCCCACCATGAGGTGGCGCCACCTGAAGACTCCCTACAAAAAGTGAATTTGAAATTCAAACTCCAAGAGAGCACCCTCTGAGGTGGCGCCTTCTGGGAGTTCCCTGCAGAGAGAATCAAGCAAACTTTTGAAAAATTCCAAATTCCCCCTGCTGAGGTGTCTCAACCACAAAAATTTCCATTTTTATTTTCTCAAAAAAATCAAAATAGCCTTTTGAGGTGGCGCCATCTGAGGGCTCCCTGCAAAAGGCAAATTCGAATTTCAAAACCCCCAGATGGCACCCTCTGAGATGGCGCCACATGGAGGGCTCAGATTGAACCTGTTTGAATTTCAAAAATTTTCAGAAAAATTATAAAAACAAGGGTTCACGCCCAGCCTAGGGGGAGATCATTTTTTTAGCTCTGGTGAACTTGGAAAATCTGACCTAGCCTTCCTAGAATCAGATTTTGAACTGTGGAAATCGTGCCCCCTTTGGCGCATTGAAGAAGGTGGAGTAGAGCTCGTGCTGTGGTCAATCCGATTCCAACAAAGCTCGATTTGGTGGACCATACGAAGCCCGGAGCAAAGAGCGAAGGAAGTTCGTGATAGCTGCCTTTTTCAAGAGCTCCTACGCTGCGTAACGAAACAAGGTGCACTTCTTTTCCCATTGATTTGATTCCATAATTCGAATCGGGGGTCGTTTGAAGAAAGAGCTCATCCGAGGGATGGATTGAGCTATTCTCATAAAACGACATACATAAAAATATTCAATTATGCTTCCTTGATGATTTTTATCATTCATGCATTTATCTAGATTTAATTTGCATTTTATTTCATTCATTTAGCATATTTCATGAATTAATTAGGATTAATTTAGCCTTTATTTCAATTCTGCTTATTTTCAGTAGGTCTCTGTTTTTGTCAGTCAGTCCACACGTCATTTCATGCATTTATTTTTTATTAAAAATCCCAAAAAAATCACGGAATGCGACCCTAGGTGTCCCTGAAATTTTGCCAAAAATTCGGAGCCATTTGAATTTGTTTACTGCGGTAAACATCCAAAATGGTAAGTCGGGTTTTGTAACACGGGATGCGTTTTGAAAACCCTTTTGCCGACTTGTAAAATCAAGTTCTCCCTCCTGGAAGGTCCGATTTTCGATCCGAAAAATGCCCTGAACTCGGGAGAATGTCTAGTTTTTAATATGATTTTTTTCAGATTTTTATGATTTTTTTTATGACTGACAAAAATCCTAGAGTCCGGGACACGTGTCAGAGCCTAATTTGGGCCTCTGAGATCTTGGATCGACTTAGGGCTATGGTTTCTCTTTGTGTGTTTCTCAAAATCCGAAACTGTAAAAAGTGAAAGTGGTGTCCGAGATGTCCTTTGTTTGCATCTAAAAGCCTGTAATTTTTAGAACAGTGTTGACCCCCGATTCGGATTTTTCTTGTCAGTCCACTGTTTTGCTACATTTGTCTGTTCTGTTAGTTTAGGCAGAAGTAGTTATATTTTTATCTGTGTTTCTGTTGATCAAATGCCGAAGTCATAAACATGAAAGTTGTTCATGTAGGTGTCTTTCATAGCTCTGATTAATTTCATAAATTTCCATGGCTGTTTTATATTTGTTTGGCATTTTACATCAGATTAGGGTGATTTTTACCTCTGTCTGAACTAAATCCCTGTTATTGAACTCACCATGGATCAAATCCCGAGGCTGTAAAAACCAAAAATGTTCCATTTAGAGTCTTTTAGCAGTCTGCAAAATATCAGAAGTTTCCATGGTGTAAATCTTGCATTATCATATTAGGCATTGCATTTGGTTCGGATCCATAGGCAAAATCCATCATTTTAGGCCTTTCTTTGAATTTTGGCATTTAAATCATATCATTTCATGAGTTTTAGCATTCTAGGTTGTTTATCAAAGTGTTTAGATGCTTCATACCGAATTTGGTGTAATTTGGAATCCATTTGAGGTTCGGATCATCCATAATACCAAAACAGGGTTCCGCAGGACCCAGATCCAAGCGAAAAACAAGCGAAATTCGTTATTTTGGATAAATTGCAATACACCAAATTCTGATTTTACAGTCATAATGTGTTTAGCAGCATGTCATCATGTCTCTTACTGAATTTCATCATCATTTGATTCAATTTGAATTTCAAAATCTCAATTTTACCAAGTTTTCCTTCAAAAAACCCTGATTTTAAAGATGTAGCTTTAATTTTAGGGGTATTTTGGTCATTTTAACCTCAATTCCGAATTTCAAATTGTTTTTCACTGAATTTCTAGCATTTTCATCATTTCAAAATATCAAGGAAGCATGAGAATAGGGTTTATATCCAATTAAGTCCAATAATTTCACAATATTATTGGAAAATCTTGGAAAAACCCACATATTTGAGCTAACTTTATTTCAAGCTTGGCAGGGACATTCCAAAGAAGGAGCTGAAGTCTGCAAATTTCTTTTATTTCCTTTATTTAATGATGTAATAATGTAAATTTTGGAATAAGAGATTTAATTTCCTGTTTAGACTAGGATGCATATCATATAGTTTGATTTTATGCAATATCCTGTTTCTATGATTCATGCATTTTATTTCAAAAGCACTATGGATGTTCACGAATGGCACGTGCACCAACTCTTAGGGAGTTGATGGACTCGGTGGGATCCATATTTACGACCCTAGTCGGAATATGGACGAGACCCAGATCCATCATCTTTCTACTAGTCACATTGAGCCTACACTCTTAGGCTATCTTAAAATGCACATCATATTTCCAAAGTTTTCAAAATCATGTGCATCAAATCAACTAAATTCTGAACATATTCATGGCCACAGTCAGAATATGTGAAGGATTTATCTTGACTTAATGCATATTTTTCCAACAAATCTCTTAGAAAATCTTTTCAAAGTGCATTCATTCACTCATGTCATTTGCATCATGAAATCATTGATTTTCTCAAGATTTTCTCAAGAAAACTTCATTCTCAAGAAATCGATTTCTCAAGAAACTCTAAGGATTTTTTTAAAATCGGTTTTCCAAAGACAAGTTTTTTCACAGTTTTCCCTGGAAAATGATGTTTTCTTAAGAGATTCAAAAGAGTTTTCCAATCTTTCTCCAAGATCCAAAATCGATTTTCAAGTATTTCAAAAGGTAAAATTCCCAGGATTTCGATTCCCCAAGTTTTGAATTTCCTTCTCCAATGAGTTTTCCTATAAATCTTCCATCATTTTCCTAAGAAAACTCTCAAAGTCCAAGTTTTCCTAAGAAGTGTTTCCCTTTTCAAAAGGTTCATCTTTTCTCAAGAATCACTTCCATTTTCCCAGGATTTTCAACCATTCATAATTTTCCCAAGTCTTTATGAACTTTCCTGAGATTTCAAATCTTTTCCATCTGAGTTTCCTGAGAAATTGACTTTCAGCTTTTTCCTGAGAGAATCTTTTCAACTCCAAATATTTTCCAAGCATACATCATGTTTTCCCAAGCTGCATTTTCCAAAATCTCATAGCACATGCCTGAATTCTCTGTGCATTTAGGATAGAACATAACTTTGATAATTTAACTAAGTCAAGCACGATTTTGGTCCTTGGTTCGATTACCCCTGTTAAAGGCGACAGGAACGGTCGAACCTCGTACCGACAGGTCGAGCCCCATCCCATGGATTTTCCCGTAATTTTCAAAAACGGAGGCGAGTATTTCAAAACAATTTCCAAAATCCGGTCAAAGTTTGAATCGCGAAAGCGTTTCTCTCTTTTTCTCTTCCGCAAGGAAGGGAAGGCGGGGGAAAAATTTCGCGACGATAACAGATACGGATGTGCCAAGTATGAAGACTTGAGCTAGACATCACTTTGAGACCCGGAAGAGGTCATGGCTAAGTCGTGGAGACTTAAGCGGCTATTCAAATCACAGCCCTGAAAAGGCTTGCTCTAAGTCATGAGGACTCGAGCGGATGTTCAACTCATAGCCCTACGGAGGCTCTTGCGATATACGCTAAGTCTTGGAGGCTTGAGCGTCGTTATTGCGCATTGCGACCCTGAGTGGTCATTATCGTACTTGAGTTGAATGGATGTATGACTGCATGCTTACCAGACCATCAGTGGTTTTGACCCCGTTTTATGGGGATTTCAGGTGTTGGACCTGCGTGACGATATGCGGAGCAAGGCGGCATCGAGTTCCAGGGTTTCTCTAGACAGAGTTGTACTGCTTCCTTTTATTGAACCTATACTGCTTTTCTAAGCAGTGATGTTGTAATAAACAAGTGGTTTTCGATAAAATGGAACACTTTGGTGGTCAATGAGTTGCTTGGCCACATACCTGCAACGTGCTCAGGGTTTTCTAAAACTGACGACTCATTATCGTCTTATTCCGCTGCTAAAAGCTTTTCTAAGTTCCGCTGCAATGAAAAAAAAAGAAATTCATGAAAATTTTAACTTAGCTTTGTTTTGGAAATCCGGGGCGTTAAAGAATTGGTATCAGAGCATGAGTCTGAGAAACCTGGTTCAAGATCCGTCATGGTCCCGATATCGCACTGTAAGTATATATTTTTATACTTTTGTTCTGATCTGGGTGCATCTTTGTATAGATGGCAACTCATGACTCGCGTGGATACTGCTATCGCTGCAAGGTCATGCACGATGAGTGGATATGCCCGTATGAAGTCCAAGACTGCCAATACTGTGGCGAAGATGGGCATTCCGCCAACGAATGCCAAAGGAAATATACCGCCGATATGGGTCGGCGGGCTTCAAAGGGTCTCAGGGATGAGACTTCGCGTGTCAGTGGACCGCATCACTCTAGTGTTGGGAGCAACCATACCCCAACATCTTTTGATGAATTATCAAGGCTGAGGGATTTTGATTTGAACTTCCCTGCGGAGGTCTATCACTCGCCAAGCTACCATCCGGCATCACATATGCCGAGCTTAAATGGCAGGAACAAAAGAGGGGATTCTTTCTGTTCGCCAATCATTATTCCAGACTCCCAGAGTCTTGATCTTGCTGACTGGGAAAGTGGACTGGAGTCCCTCATATATCCCCAATATTCGCTTGCTAGTGCGGAAGTGCCGCCCAAGCCAAAGCTAGTAGTGCCTGCTCCAAGGTCATGTGGCAATAGATGGACCTTTTGGAGTTCGTCATCATCAAGGAAATCCAAGTCTTAAAGAGACTGGTGATGCTTTGGAGTCAGTAGACTCATGTATATAGTTTTTCAACGCCTAAAGTCTGCCGGTGCGGCATGACGTTTTGTTTAAGGCGATGCTTGTGTAAATATGATGTATATTAAGTAAATAAAGCTTTTTACTTCCATATACACATTGAGAAACTAAAAACAAGTGCTTGTGTGTGCATAGATAAATGGCTCCTACGACGAAGAGAACCATACCAAGCGAGGAGTCCCATACGCAGGGATTCCTGTTGGAGACACTCAACAACCTGGTTACAGCCATCCGTGAAACGAGGCCAGAACCAGTCGCACCACGAAACGAGCACCTGGGAGGAGTGACTTATGAGAAGTTCTTCAAGCTTGACCCGCCAGTTTTCATTGACAGAGCCGATCCTGAGCTCGCGGAGAGTTGGATCGAAGAGATGGAACGTGCCTTCTTAGTACTGGGAGTACGAGAGGAAAAGAAGACCAATTTTGGCACGTATCGGTTGAAAGACAATGCACGGAAGTGGTGGGATACCACTAAACTTATCCAGTTCTCACAAGTCGAAGTCATTCCTTGGACTGACTTTCGGAGGACTTTTATGGATAACTACTTCCCGTTGCATTCCAGAAACAAGAAAAAGATGGAGTTTCTGGAGTTGGAACAGGGCGGTATGAGTCTAATGGACTATACCACCAAATTTCAGAATCTAGAGCGCTACTGCTCTCGATTGTTCGAAACAGACCAAGAAAGGGCCGACAAATATGTGAATGGTCTGCGCGAAGGGCTGCGATCTCGAGTGATAACAAGCATGCCTTCGACTTTTCAGGCTGCGGTAGCAGCAACTTCAAAAATCCAAGAGGACTGGGCACGATCTAAAGTGATCGTAGCAAAGAAGCCCATAGTGAATGGTGGGAATCGTAAAAGGACGTTCCCAAGTGGCCAGGGTTCACGACAACCCTTTCAAAAGAAGAAGGTCCAAGGAGGGAACAACACTCAGCAAGTCATGAGGCCAAGACAGAACCCAACTCCGAATGGTCAGCAGTCCAACCTCAGCTGCCCAAGGTGTCGTATGAACCACCCTGGAAAGCCATGTCCTCGTGACATTGGTGGGTGCTTGTATTGTAGCAAAATGGGCCACTTTATAAGGGATTGCGCCAAAAAGGCTGCAGATGAACAGAGGAGTAATGCCGGATCTGCCGGACCCTCTCGACCAGCACCACAACGTTCTCAGTTTCAACGACCTCCACCTAGAATAGAACAAAGGCCTGCTGCAGGTCGTGTATATGCTGTAACGACTGAACAAGTCGAAAATGGTGACCTGATTGAAGGCACCGTACCTGTTAATGGACATGCAGCTTACGTCTTGTTTGATTGTGGTGCTACTCATATGTTTATCTCTGACGATTTCACCGAACAACTCCACGCTTCGGTGCAACCGATTGATAAAATGATCGAAGTGTATAACCCGTTGGGTTCACGCACCAAATGTATCTGGTGTGTGAAAAATTTGGATATTGAGATAGCAGGGCAACACTTGCCTACTGATGCCATCCTGATCGATATGATACAGTACGATGTCATTCTGGGAATGAATTGGTTGGCTCAGAATAATGCCAAGATTCTGTGTCGCGAGGGCAGAGTAATTCTATCTCGACCTGGATTGCCTAAGATGGAATACCGGTTATCCAAACCTGTTCCACAGAAAAGGCTCATATCAGCACTTAAGGTACAAAAATACCTTAGGAAGGGTTGTGTGGCCTTCCTGTTGAGTCTCTCAGTGGAAAAATCCAACGACCAACCCCTTGAGAGTTTGGAAGTGGTACGGGAGTTTCCCAATGTATTTCCTGAGGAATTGCCAGGACTTCCGCCACTTCGTGAGGTTGAATTTGGAATTCAATCCTTACCTGGAACAGCGCCGATATCCAAAGCCCCGTATCGAATGGCGCCAGCTGAACTCAGTGAGTTGAAGTGTCAGTTGGAAGAACTGATGGAACAAGGGTTCATCCGTCCTAGTGTGTCACCGTGGGGAGCCCCAGTGCTGTTTATAAAGAAGAATGATGGATCCCTTCGGTTATGCATCGATTATCGGATGCTTAACCAGGCAACGGTTAAAAATAAGTACCCGTTGCCTCGGATTGAGGACTTATTCGATCAGCTCAGAATAGCGAGGGTGTTCTCCAAGATCGACCTCAGGTCTGGGTACCATCAACTCAGAGTAAAGGAAGAGGATATACCCAAGACTGCCTTCAGAACAAGATATGGCCATTATGAGTTCGTAGTAATGCCCTTCGGACTCACTAATGCGCCTGCTGCCTTTATGGATCTAATGAACCGGATATTCAGACCATATTTGGATAGCTTTGTCATCGTCTTTATTGATGACATTCTCGTATATTCTGAGAACAAGGAACAACACATGGAGCACTTGAAAATCGTCTTGAAAACCCTTCAAGATAACCAACTCTATGCTAAGTTTTCAAAATGTGAATTCTGGCTAGATAAAGTGATGTTCCTTGGTCATGTGATCTCAAAAGATGGAATTGCAGTGGATCCTGCGAAGGTGGAAGCTGTGATGGACTGGAAGCAGCCAGAAAATATTACTGAGGTCCGTAGCTTCCTTGGACTTGCCGGATATTATCGGAAGTTCATACAGGACTTCTCCCGAATCGCAGTATCGATGACGAAATTACTGAAAAAGGGAGTCAAGTTTGAATGGACTGACCAGTGTAAGGAGTGCTTTGAGGTTCTCAAACAGAGGCTTACCACTGCCCCTGTCCTTACCTTACCTTCTGGTCAGGGAGGCTTCGTTGCTTATACCGATGCCTCGGGAACAGGTCTGGGTTGTGTGTTGATGCAGCATGGCAAAGTAATCGCCTATGCATCACTACAGTTGAGAGTCCATGAGAAAAACTATCCAACCCACGACTTGGAGCTTGCCGCGGTAGTGTTCGCACTTAAAATCTGGCGACACTACCTATATGGAGAAAAATTTGAGGTCATGTCGGACCATAAAAGCCTAAAATACCTCTTTTCTCAAAAAGAACTCAATATGCGGCAACGGCGATGGCTGGAATTCCTCAAAGACTATGAATTCACGCTTTCCTATCACCCTGGAAAGGCGAATGTTGTAGCAGATGCCCTTAGTCGCAAGACTGTTGGCACTCTGGCCAGCCTAACCGGACAATGGAAGTTGATGGAGGATTTCGTCAACTGGAAGCCATTTTTGGCTGATTCTGGCAGAATCCAAATGTCATGTTTGACGATCCACATTGAGTTCCTCGATCGCATCGTAGCCGAACAGTTCAAGGATCCCCAGTACTTGGAATTGAAAGCTCTTGCTGAAAAAGATGATACTTTCTTCCATTTGAAAGAAGATGGAGGAATATGGATGGAAGAAAGGATTTGGGTTCCAAATAACCCTGAGCTAAGACAGGAAGTACTCCAGGAGGCTCATAATAGCAAGTACACCATTCACCCTGGAGGTACGAAGATGTTCCGAGATTTACAGAAAAAGTACTGGTGGAGGGGTATGAAACGTGATGTGGCTACGTTTGTCTCGAAGTGTTTGATCTGCCAGCAAGTTAAGATCGAACATCAGCGCCCTGGTGGAAAGATGCAACGGATCGAGATTTCAGAATGGAAATGGGAAGGCATTACAATGGATTTCATCGTTGGATTGCCTCGATCCAAGAGACAACACGATTCGATATGGGTGATCGTGGACAGACTCACCAAGTCTGCTGACTTCCTGCCAATTAACACTCGATACTCAACTGAACGATTGGCGGAGATCTACATTCGGGAAATCGTTAGACTCCATGGAGTGCCGATTTCGATCATATCCGATCGTGACCCGAAGTTCACCTCTCACTTTTGGGAGCAGCTTCAGAAAGCCCTGGGGACGAAACTCAAGTTCAGTACAGCATTCCATCCCCAAACAGATGGGCAATCAGAACGAACCATACAGACTCTTGAAGATATGCTAAGAGCCTGTATGCTGGAATGAAAAGGTGATTGGGATTCCCACCTAGCGTTGGCTGAATTTGCTTATAATAATAGCCACCACGCTAGCATTGGGATGGCGCCGTATGAAAACTTGTATGGACGACCCTGTAGATCACCAATCCATTGGGGTGAAGTGGGTGAGCGAACCTTGGACTCGCCCATTGTGTTGCAGCATTATACTGAGCAAGTCCACATGATCAGAAAGAAGCTACTGACTGCTCAGAGTCGACAGAAGAGCTACGCCGATCAGCGGCGTAGGGAACTCACTTTTGCGGTTGGAGATAAGGTTTTTATCAAGGTCTCTCCAACCAAGAGTGTGTTTCGTTTTGGAAAGAAGGGGAAGCTCAGCCCCAGATTCGTTGGTCCCTTCGAAGTTTTGAGCCGGATCGGAGAGACTGCCTACCGAGTAGCATTGCCACCATAATACGCGCAAATACATGATGTATTTCACGTATCAATGCTTAGAAAGTACGTTCATGATCCTTCTCACGTCATTCAACATGAAGACATTGACATCCGAGAAGATATGACGGTAGAAGAAAGGCCAGTGGAGATCATGGACCGACGAGAGCAAGTGCTAAGAACAAAGGTCATTCCACTTGTTAAAGTGAGGTGGCAGCATCATGGAATCGATGATTGCACTTGGGAGCCCGAATCGGATATGCGGGATAAATATCCTGAACTCTTCACCTTGTACTCTTAGCTGAATTTCGCGGACGAAATTCCTTTAAGGGGGTAATGATGTAAGACCCGCAATTTTTTAGAAAATATCTGAATAAAATTCATGAGGCATTTACCGGTAAAAATAGCATTTATTCTCAGAATGCGAAACGAATCAATTCCGGCGAGCCAGTTATACTTAGGATATTCGTCGAATTACGAATATATGCTCAAACACTCTAGAAGCCATAACTTCCTAACTAAACAAAATCAATAGATTCGTACGAGCCAACTTTCTTAGTTACGTCAATACGAAGAAAATGGCGTACTCAGAATTTTTCGGAAAAAATCGCCGGAAACCCGAAATTCTTGCGGGACCCACAGAAATATTGGTGGGACCCACAGAAATATTCCTCAGAAAATATCTTGTGGGACCCACAAAATATCCTATGGAAATATCTTGTGGGCCCCACCTCAAAAGGAACCTCCAGGAATTTAAAAGAAGCCAAGGGGTAAAAGGGGCATGGGAAAACCCAAGAGGAGGTGGGCTTGGGCTATAAATAGCCCTCCCCACTCTCTCTCTTCTCATAATTTCGACCCCCCCTCTCTCTCTTGCCTTCTCTCTCTCTCCTAAACCTCCCCTACCTAGCCTAGCCCACATGACCTGGTCTGAGCCTGCCTGACCTGGTCCTAACCCACCTGACCTGGGTCTGAACCCACTTGACCTGGTCCAAACCCAGTTGACTTGACTTGAACCTAGTTGGGTTTAAAGTCAAAGTCAAAGTCCTTTTTGGTCCAGATTCCGGTTTGGATTTCTGAACCCAGACCTAGCCTACTTGAGCTGAGTTCGAACCTGCTGAACCCAGTTGACTTGGATCGAACCCTGTTTGGTTCAAACCACTTAGGTTGAGTAGCTTGACCTACTCTACCTCTTTCTCAACTAAGTCAGCTTCATCTGACTTAGTCTGACCTCTCGAAGGAAGGCTAGAAGCTAAAGAAGCAACCCAGAGCCGTTTCTTCCACGATTTGAAGTAAGTTCGCTTCGTTGATCCATCTCTCTCAAGTATTTGATTGTTTGTATATAGAATATACTTTCTGAAGTAGTATCTTGCTTTAGTTCTTGATTGAGCCCTTTTTGGACACTTCGGTGTTCACCCGCTCGTCTCGTAACTATCATCGGATATATCTATGTTCAAACATGCAGTATATGCGTTTTTAAAATGGTATCTAGCCCTAGTTCTTGGTTGAGCCCTTCAGAACACTTCGGTGTTCACCCGCTCGCCTCGTAACTATCGTTGGATACGGATCTAGGTGTATATCTGCTGATTCTGCCGACGCGTCTTATATCGCACAGGCTATGTAATTTACCTTTGCCGTCGCGTCGTATGATGCCAAGGCTCCCTGTTTTCTGCACTTCCGATTACTGCACTTCCGATTATGCATTTACTTACGCCGTCGCGTCGAACGATGCCAAGGCTCCTGCTTTCTGCAATGTATTTACTTACGCCGTCGCGTCGAACGATGCCAAGGCTTCTGCTTTGTTATATATGTAGAATATTTCGTTCAGTTACACACCCTGAACAATAGTATATGCATTTCTTTACGCCGCCGCTGTATAAAGCACATGCTTCTGCTTATACTACATATATATCGCGTAAATGAGTGTTCAAACGGAGATCAAACTCCAAATCGCCCATGCGATTCCTTAACCGCTCCTCGTTCAAGATTCTGCTTGACGAATGAAGCCCCTATTGGAAAGGCTTCGCTTTTTGGCAAAATGCTCTTTACGTAAAGACTAAGTCAAATACGTATGGCCTGGCTATGGCCCAGGGTTCCTGCAACCTTGATGGATGCAAAGTACGCACAACGGTGCGCATCCATTTCCCGAATTAAGCGTGGCGATTTCCTACCAAAGAGGGGAGATGCCGCTGAAATGGATAAAAGAAACGCACGCTTTCTCCGTAAAAGAGAGGAAGTGCTGCTGAAATTTCTGAAGAAGCTAAGAATAGCTCAGAAAGAACGTAGCAGGATACTCTGACATATAGCAGAGTGCTACCCAGTTCATGGTTTGCCCTCTACAACGTAGAAGTGTTCGTCGCACCACTGCCGGTAGAGCAGGGGAGGTGCTGACGAAATGGTTGGCAGAAGAGCTGCCGGAACCAATGGAACGGCATAATGATGTCTGTTGATGGAACGATGCCAGATCGGCTCGTATCCTTGTGCCTGCAAGGGCACCTTGCTCGTAAGGGCCGCTGAGCCGGAGTAGAGGTTACGCCTTGGCTAGGTTTGGACTCATTGCGTAAAAATACGCCGAGTAGCCGATCTATTTAGATCGAGTCATATGCATGCTCATTGAGAACGGTTACACAACCAGACTCGTAAGGGCCGAAGAGCCAGAGTGTGTTGTTTTCACCCAAAGAGGTGTGATGCTCGTGGTGGCCGAAGTGCCAAAGAGCGGTGTTCTGCATGCATATGAATAAGACTTAAGGTCGCACATACCCCGCGGTTGAAGATCGTGTTAGGGGTACCCCCTCA
Organism: Nuphar pumila; assembly: GCF_984573655.1. Taxonomy (NCBI): domain Eukaryota; kingdom Viridiplantae; phylum Streptophyta; class Magnoliopsida; order Nymphaeales; family Nymphaeaceae; genus Nuphar; species Nuphar pumila. Next base: position 132,291,066 of record NC_143249.1, read on the forward strand.
GTAATGACTGTGTTGGGGAAGACTGAATGGGGTCGGGTACATACTCCCGTAGTGCTGAAAGCACGGGCTGCCTAAATGGCATGCAGATTCTGTCCAAGTAATTGTAAGACTGGCAGACCCCTTCAGGAATTATGCTCACTGTGGAATGACAGTGATGGTACAGCCTTGAGTGACATGTATTTTACTTTGGACCTGATAGAGTCCACGATGGCCTCAGTCACTCATGGGTTTTGGGGTCGTGGTTATCCTTAAGATCTAAGGATTGAACCCAACTACTGCAAGTAGAGGATGCATCCGAATATGGGCCTAGTAGGGTTCTCCCAGTTGAAACACACTGCCCTACTATGGATAGGGTCAACAGGCCTCTGGGGTATCTAAAATACATAGAATAATCAACCCCCAGAACGTTGCGTTGATGCCCGGACAATAGCTCTACCTGCGTACCAAAGGCGGGAGCGGTTAATTATCGAAACAATGCATTAGCCTAGGTACAGCGATGCTTTGAATGTATGAGTAGATGACGTGTTGAGTTAGTCCTGCATAACCTTTGTGAAGGTGTCATGTTCGGTATACTACTGGACCGACTGGGCAAAGACCCGTGTTGTATCCGCACGACTAAGCGAAGCTCGAGGAGTTGTCCTTAGATGCGTGGGATACGGATGTGCCAAGTATGAAGACTTGAGCTAGACATCACTTTGAGACCCGGAAGAGGTCATGGCTAAGTCGTGGAGACTTAAGCGGCTATTCAAATCACAGCCCTGAAAAGGCTTGCTCTAAGTCATGAAGACTCGAGCGGATGTTCAACTCATAGCCCTACGGAGGCTCTTGCGATATACGCTAAGTCTTGGAGGCTTGAGCGTCGTTATTGCGCATTGCGACCCTGAGTGGTCATTATCGTACTTGAGTTGAATGGATGTATGACTGCATGCTTACCAGACCATCAGTGGTTCTGACTCCGTTTTATGGGGATTTCAGGTATTAAACCTGCGTGACGATATGCGGAGCAAGGCGGCATCGAGTTCCAGGGTTTCTCTAGACAGAGTTGTACTGCTTCCTTTTATTGAACCTATACTGCTTTTCTAAGCAGTGATGTTGTAATAAACAAGTGGTTTTCGATAAAATGGAACACTTTGGTGGTCAATGAGTTGCTTGGCCACATACCTGCAACGTGCTCGGGGTTTTCTAAAACTGACGACTCATTATCGTCTTATTCCGCTGCTAAAAGCTTTTCTAAGTTCCGCTGCAATGAAAAAAAAAAAAATTCATGAAAATTTTAACTTAGCTTTGTTTTGGAAATCCGGGGCATTACAACCATGGGGTTCGCGCCCCAAGGTGCTTTTGTAGTTGTTTCAAAGTGATTCAAATAACCAATGATGATTGGGTGAGTTGGGGTGGCTCTTTTGTAAAACTTTCAAACATTAAAGGTCTTCTTAAATGGCGTTTTTGAAAGAAAAGTTGGAGATTTCAAAAGATGGACATGCATTGGGCGTGGATTCCTAGGGGAGGGGCGTGGAGCACTCCAGCCCTCCATCTAGGCTGGATTAATCCTAGCCATCCAATGTTTTTAACCCTACCTATTTAACCCTTGAAGAGAGAGAAGAGAGCGCTCTCTTGGGCGATTTTCTTGGAGGAGCCTCTCTCTCCTCCCTTGCTCTTCTCCCCTTTCTTCTTCTCCAACGTGTGTGTGAGTGTGAGTGTGGTTCCAGCCGTGAGCACCTCCTTCTCCATCTCCTTAGTTGAGACAAAGCCGTGAAGGTGAGACACCTCCCTCCCTATGCCTATTGTGGATTTCGTTGAAGCAAGGTTCTACCTTGGCTTGCAATTTGAGCATTTCCATTCCTTCCTCATTTCTTGTTTATGTGTTTTACGAAATGGGTGGCATGCATTATGAATGTTCAGATGAGTACGTTTTAAAGCTTATTCCTCATGCAATATTGGCGTTATAGCTTAAGGCCATACGGTTCTTCGTGTTTGCACAATTATTGGTACTTTTAAACCTCGTTTTAGCATTGGTAAAATGTATTTACAAGCAAACATTTTAGCCTTGCCTTTTTCCTCAAAAGCTTCAAGTTTGTTCTTGCATGGTTTAGTTTATAGTAGCAAGGTTTTTTTTCTATTGCCTTGTTGCGGGTGGCAAGGAGGCCATTGTTGGCACATGGCCAGCAAACCCAGCTCATGCAGGTTAGCCCCTTTGAGGGTGCTGCTGGTTTTGGCCAAACAGGTCGAGCCGCGACTCTATGCGTATCAAGCTTTTCCATTTTCAGTTATTTTTATTTATGTTGCATGCTGGGCCTTTATTTTACTTCTTGGCTGGACGGTCCAGACATGCTGGACATGTTCCAGTAGGGTTAGCCCAGACCGATTGCAGTTGGGTCAGCCTGGGGTAGGTTGGGTTGAGCCACATTCGCCCCTTCCACCCTTTGTTTTCTGTTTGGGCATCTAGAAATTTCTGAACGCACCTCTGCCTTCGGGTGACCCCAGGCCGACCACAACCAGGAAAGCCTGGACGCCTTTTTTTTCCCTTCCCGGTTGATGATGATGCCCTTCAGTCGAGCCATGGGGCGGCTAAAGGGTTGGTCGCACTTTTGGCCTGACATGGTCTGGACCGAACTCGGTCCAGACCTGTCATAGGGCCTGGCCGAGCCCAGCCCAGCCAGGTTGGGCCTTAAGCCCTTTTGCTTTTGAATTTTTGTTTCCGCCTTGGCTGCAGCCTTGCAGCTGCAGCTGGGTGCAGGCGGTAGGTCTGCACCCCACCTTTTTCGGTGCTGGTTGTAGCCAGCTGGGTCTGGACCAATCGGTCCAGACCGTGCACAAGTGAGTGCACCCTCTTTTTGGTCTGGACCAATCGGTCCAGACCTGGTCCGATTTGTGTGCTGAACCCAATGTGGGTTCATGGGGTTCGGTCACCCCTCTTGGACCTGTTAGAGGCCCCTAACCGAACCCAGTTTTGGTTAAGGGCTCATCGTGGTGACCAGCTAAAGGCTGATTGTTTGGGGTTGCTGCAGCTTGGCTGCAGCGAGTGGACGCAGCTGGGTGCGGGCCGTGGGCCTGCGCCCCCGTTGCATGTTTTTGGCAGGGCCATGGGCTGCATGTGTGTTCGCAACACGGGGTCCAATACCCCAACAATGTGATGGATTTGACTCATCGTATCGCTAATGGATTGTGCTTGTCAACCAAAGCAAACTTTATATGTAATTTTTCATTCTTATCGTCGTGCTTCTAGCCTTGTTAGCAGACCTCCGAGCTGCAGCCAAAGGGGCTGCAAGTGTGTTTGGAGCGGGATCCAATATCCCAACGAGTGCTGATGATGCATGAAATGCACATCATGTTAACGAGTTATTCATGCATTTTGTAGTGAGATTAAGGTTTAAAACCCATGTTTAGATGCATTTTGATAGTAAGGGGTTATGGTTCGAAGTTCACAGAAATCAGAGTTAAAATGAGAGAGTTATGGCTATTTCAGTGTTCGGGCATGGATTTCGAGGTGGATCAGATCCATATCGGACCCAATTAGGCTGTTTTGGACCTTGGATCAACCTTTAGAAAGCCCAAATCCAACCCACACGCATATCCATACCCATTTAGAAAACATTTTGCAGAAAACCCCCCAGAAAGTGGCGCAGGGTAAAAACTTTTATTATAACACTATTTTTGAAAAACACCAAAAGTATAAATTCCAGTTTTCAGCAAACCCTAGACGTCTTTGGCATTGTATTGACGCCTCCTACTGTGAATCTAACTCCAGCCCCTTCCAACCTCTCATTCCATCACATTTTCCATTGAAGATCGACTTTTGCTTGGAAATCAAGCATTTTTCTATCTCCCGTTTCATTTCTATTCGTTTCTTTAGCCTCCTTGCTGTGTTTAATCACCATTTGCTGTATTTTTGCAGGTGTAGCATAGGTGGAGACCAATTATCTTGCTTGGAAGTGCGAAACACCCCAACAAGATGAGCCGGCCCTACCTCCATCCGGTTTTCTAAGCCCTCCGATCGCGAATCGACACACATTCCATCTTTGGTGGATCTCCAACATGTTGCAGCTGTAGATACCCTGCTCGTGGTGATATTTCAGCATTCTCAAACAGTTTGGGACGGCAAGCTAGCGCCATTGTCCGCTCTCTTCTTCCCCACAATCGTCGGATCGCCCTGGAGGTAGGTCTTCTTCTCTCTTTTCTTCTAGTTAAAGCCCAAAACGTGTGTGCTTGTTTTTCTTTTGTTATTTTCTGTGTGTTTGCTGTATTTTCATTGTTTTAACCTTAGAATAGCATTCGTGCACAGACCAGCACGGTAGATCTAGGTTTGGTTTCATCATTTTGCATTCGAATCTCAATTTCTTATCGTTTTCACTTAAAACGTGAAAATCGGCTAGATCCCCTTCTACCCGTTTTTTTTTTATTCCTATCTAGCGTGTTTTGTGGTGTTGTTTCTACAGAAAAACCATTTAAAAAGTTTATTTTGATTTAGTGTAGCCGTTGGGTTTGATTGATTGTTTGTCCAATTAAAAAGAAAAAAAATCGGCTAGATTAATTCTAGTCGATCTTTGTGTTTCAATAAGTCTAGTTTCTGCAATTCTTCTGTGGTTCCCAAGTATAATCTGAGTTTGTTCAGCTGTTCCAGTGTCATTTATTTTTGCTTTAGGTGAGGTTTGATTTCTTATGTGTCGTGTGAATGTTTTTGCCAAAATCGTTGAATGAAGGTTTGAAGTTGGGTAAGTGTGTGTGTTTCCGTTGTGTAATTCGTGTGGTCTGCTGGTTGTTTTGTAGCGTGACAGTCTCGTGAAGTTGTGTTAGTCAAGTTCATAATATTTGGGTCATTTTAAATATTGTTTAGATGTTTTAGTGTTTTAGGTGTCTTATTTATATTGAGAAAAATACAAAAATCGAGTTTTATTGTTTTCTTTGTTTTATAGCATTGTTCAGACGTCTGTAGGTTTCTATATAGTTTAGTTTAGTTTTTTTTTTCAATAGTATAATTGTTGCTTCATGCTTAGTTAAGTTAGATTTTAATTGTGTAATAGGGTTATTAGTGTTCATTCTACGTTCTTAGTGTTTTAGGTCAGGCGTGTAGTTAGGTTGTTGTTCAAGTTTTATGTAATGTGTATTTCCAGCATACTATTAAGTTAATGTGTTTTCCTTAGTGTAATTAGACTAATTAAGGTCATGTGTTAAGTTAGAATTGTCATTAGCATGATATTATTTGCTTAATTTTGAAATCTTGTGTTAGTTAGTGAAAAAGTTGATTTTTAGTAGATGGTCATCTTCCCCAAGGAAAGGCGTCAGCCATTAGAGCTCCATTAGAGCTCTAGGCTGCTTTTGTTAAGTGTTTTGTGCATTTAGAAAGTCTTTAGTGTGTCTAGGTACATTGTATTAGATGTTGGTTGCTCTTAGACGTTTTTAGTGAAATTTTTAGTAAGTTTCTTAGGTTAGGTAATTTAATTTAATTGTCTACATTCATTAGTTGTAGTCTAGGAAACGTTTTTGGTGTGGTTTTAGGAAATTTGAAATAGTATAGTAATTGCTCCAAAAAGAAAAACGTTTTGAGAGAAGTGATTGTTCCAAATTCGTTGACTACCATTTAAGTAAGTTTGAAATTGGGTTTAAGGAAGAATAGTCAAGATAGAATCAATAAATTTTTTGGAAAGTTGGATTGAAGTTCAAATCTTTTCTAAAAAGGAAATCACGGTTTTGATAGAGGTATTTATTTGTTTTATCAAACATTTTTGGAAAGCTAAAGCCATGGAGACTCTCTTGAATTGGACATTTGCAACTTGTCTACTTGCTTAAATTAGTTTTTAAAGATCTTAAAGAAGTGTAACTGCTCCTAACTGGATGGTTTTCCACTTCTTACCTTTCTAAATTGAAGTTTAAGGCAAGTCAAGACAAGCATTTAGAGTTGGACGATTTTTGGAGTTATCAATCTTCCAAAATTATCTTTGAGCATTTAATCTTTCCTATTTCTCTAACCGTCCATAGTAAGTTAGTATAAATTAGGTCTTAATTAATTTAGTTAATTGTGTTAACCTTAGGTTAGTAATTAGGATTATTGTTTAGGAAGGTATTAACTAGGGTTTCATGTATTAGGCGTGTAAATAGTGGAGTCATTAGTGTTATTTATTAGTTTTAATTAATTAGGTTTTACTTTTAAGTGTCTAAATTAGTCATTGTCTAAGGTAATTAATTTAACCTAGTCAACCTAGTTGACCCAGTTAGATGAGTCGTGTACCTAGTCTAAGCCAAGTCAAGTCGACCTAGCCAGGTGTGGCGTGAACCTAGTCCTAGTCATATCTTAAAACCGCCCCATTTTGGTTTTTAGTGGTTTATTTAACTTTAGTTTTAATTTATATTAGCTTTAGTATAAATTAGTGTAGTTCTTCACTTAATCGATTTAGTTAGATTTTAGAAGTTAGTGTTTATTTAATGTGTAGTTGTTCATTATGCTTGATTTGATCATTTCATTTAATTAAATTGTATTTAGTTCTTATTAACTGTAGCTGCTAATTCATATAGTTAGGTGTGCATTTTTAATTACATTAGTTGCAATTGCATTAGTAGTTCACTTAGCTTTAGTCATACTTTGCATATCATATTTCATTTTTATTTCCTTTAGCATAACTGCATTTAGTAACGGCATATAAATTGTTAGTCATTATCATTTAGGTTGTCATTAGGGTTAGATTGCATCCTTAGGGTTTAAAATAGACTTACAAAGTGAATAGTGCATTGAAATCAAAAACCGATTTTTGCCCTGTCGCACTGTCGTTATTTCATGTGCAAAAATTTTGAGTTTTCCAAATATTATTTTTCTATTCACTTTGTTGGCGTGTTAACTGTCTGCAGACCAAATTTCAGCTCAATCCGAGTTAGTTTTGTCTAATTTTTAAGCGTTTTGTGAAAACCGCTTTTTCGGATTTTAAAATTTCGGGACCTGCGATATCCAGATTTTTCCCAGTTTTGAAATGCTTATATCTGGAGTTCCAGATATCATTTTTTAATTTTGTAAAAACTTTCATATTTTTGAATCTGTTAGTTACAGAATAGAACAAATTTTGGGAAAATCGGACTTTGTTTGCCTTGTCAAACAGTCATTTTCTGAAGAGCTGTCAGAAGTCTATTTTGCATTAGTTAGGGGTAGATTTGTAATTTCATTCATTTAGGTATTTTCGGTCTGTTTTCATCAGTTTCTGCATTTTAAGTGTTTCATTTGCATCCTCCTGCATTGTTAGAATTAGAATAAGTAATTTTAGAATTAGTTTACTATTTTACTTGATTATTTTATTGTCATTAGGATTTGTTTTGTTAAATTCTTGAAAATTAGGTGTAATTTCATTTCTAATTTGCTTTATTGTAATTAGTCACTAACTTTGTATTCTCCTGTGTTTTTTAGGTTGAAAAGCATAAGAAATTTCCAAGGATTCTTGTCCAGGTGTGAAGACTTTGAGAAGTGGTGAAAAGACAGAAGTACCCTTGGCGTGCAACAGAAGACTGAAGAGCTTTTCTCGTTAGTTGTAGTGTTAATTTGTAATTGTTTTAGCATTGTATTTGTAACTAGTGTTTCTTAATTAATAAATTAAATTTCTTAGAAATATTTGAGTAACTCCCGTTCCCTGTGGATTCGATCCGTACTTACCACTTTGTGAAAAGTCGGTTATTTATTTTTGGTTGACGATTTTCCAAAGATTTATTGAAAATATTGTTTTAAAATTACCATTTACAAAAAACTCAACCAAATTTTGGCGCCGTTGCCGGGGAATGGCGAATTACTTATTTTATTTCTTAGAGTTTGATTTATTAATTTGTTTTAGCTAGTTAGTTAATTGTTTTTATTTTCTAGTTAGTAGGAGTAGTAAGTGAATATAGGATTAACATAGTTAATACATATAGGATTCACATACTGTTCTTCTAGGATTCACTACATTTTTATTCTACAATGAGCGATTAGACAGGTGGGTTTTAGAAAAACTTAGTTTGTGAATTCTTGTATTTTTTATTTTCAGTAAATTAGAGTAGCTTACTTTGTTATTTCATTTATTTGTTCTGACATAGATAGTTTAGCATATTTGCTTATTAGTGTCTTGATTTGTGTTATTGGCATTTTAGTATATGTGTTAGTGTTAGTGTTAGTTTTAGTTTTAGGTCGTGTGCTTACATCTGGTCTTAGTACCAGTGTATGCAGGGGCGAAGAGCTCTAGGAACCCCATTACATCCATTTGTTGACAACCCAGAGAGAATTTTACATTCTCCTCGAAGTTCGACAACAATGGGCGATATGGATCCTCCAGCTCCACCTCCAGTTCCTCCCCGTCCTCTGAGGGAATACTTCATTCCCACAGATTATGTTCAGGCATTCTGCATTCGGAGACCCGATGTAGGAGCACATCACTATGAGATTAAGGCCAGCATTATTCAGATGTTCCCATCTTTTTATGGTCTTAGTCACGAGGATCCCTACCGGCACTTAGACGAATTCCTCGAGATCTGTTCTACTGTGAAGATACAGAATTTCGATGATGATGCTTTGAGGTTGACCTTATTCCCATTTTCATTGAAGGACAAGGCCAAATATTGGCTAAAGTCCTTAGATTCTGTAGAGATAGGGTCATGGGATCAGTTACAGCAGGAGTTCCTTCGGAAGTATTTCCCCATTGGTCGCACGAACCAATACCGGAGAGCCATCACTAGCTTCTCAGAGCTAGATGGTGAGCACTTTCATGAGACCTGAAAGAGAATGAAGGATCTCCTTAGGAAGTGTCCCCATCATCAGGTGCCGAGATGGCAGCTGGTGCAGAGCTTTTACGATGGATTATCTGACAGGAATCGTCAGATGATCGACTCTTCATGTAGGGGAACATTCATGCTGAAGAGCGAGGATGAAGCATGGAGGTTTTCTGATACATTGGCAGAGAATTCCCTCCACCATGCTTCAAGCTCTCATTCGGATAGAGCCACACCCAGCATTCAGAAGAAAGCTGGTGTTCTTGAGATTGGTCCATCTACTGCACTACAGTGCAAGGTAGACGTGATTGCTCAGAAGCTGGACCAGCTTCTCTCAGGACCACCCACTACTCAGCAGGTGTGTACTCTATGTGCCAGTCCGTCACATGAGATTACTGAGTGCCCTTCGGCAGCTCAGTACCCTGAATTTGTTTAAGAACAAGTTCAGGCATCCCAGGGTTACGCCAGACCGCAAAACAACCCATTCTCATCTACATATAATCCGGGTTGGCGTAACCATCCCAATTTTTCATGGAAGAATCCACAGTCTTTCATTCAGATGCCTACATCCTGTCAGCCAGCTCGGCCGCCATCATTTACTCAGACTTTTCAGAGGCCGAGTTATCCTCAGTCATCCTCTTCATTTCCTCCCCAGATTCTGCAGGAGTCTGCTCTACAGACATCTTTTGAGGAGAGACTTCTCCAGGCATTCCAAGAGGTGAAAACCTCTAATCAGAATGCCTTTGAGAAGTGTATTCAGATATTGAGTTCGCATACACAGTCCATTGCGAAGTTAGAGTCGCAAATGGGACAGTTAGCTGAGGCTATCAGTACACTACAAGAAAACACGTTGTTAGCGACGGACGGTAGCGACAAAATATTTCCGTCGCTAGTTAGCGACGGATTAACGAGCGAAAAACATCCGTCGCTATAATCCATGAAGCATACGAAACCAGTGACGGAATATAGTCTGTCGCCCAGTCCGTCCCTATTTTGCGACGGATTTTATGACATACTATTTTGTCGTTACGTCCGCACGATTTACCGACGACTCTTGCGACAAACTTTAGTCCGTCGCTAAGTAGCGACGGACTTGGCGACGGCGTATCGTCCGTCGCTGGTTTCGTAAATTTGATTTACGTGGGCTTAACGACGGATTAAATCTGTCGCTAAGCCATCGCTAAGTTTCGAATAACCCTAATCCCAGACAGCTTTTCCTTTTCTTCTTTCGTTGCTCCCGCCGTTTGCCGCTCCTACCGTTCGCCGGTCCCACTCCCGCCGTTCGCCGGTCCCACCATCCGCCGACCCCGCCGCCTGGAGAAAGGTAAAGGACGCCCCCCCCCCTCCCGACAAACGCAGGGGGTCGACCCCCTGCCGGAAACGCAGGGGGTCAAGCCCCTGCCGGAAAGTCAGGGGGTTAACCCCCCGTTGTTCCGGCTGGAGGTCGACCCCCCTGCCAGAAACGCAGGGGGTTAACCCCTTGCCCGAAAACGTGGGGGTTAACCCCCTGCCGAAAAACGGAGGGGGTTAACCCCGGCGTTTTCCGGCAGGGGGTTAACCCCCTGCGTTTTCGACAGGGGGTTAACCCCCTGCGTTTTTCGGCAGAGGGTTAACCCCCTGCGTTTTTCGGCAGGGGGTTGACCCGGGCAGGGGGTCGACCCCGACAGGGGGTTTAACCACTAGCCGTAACAGGCAGGGGGTCAAGCCTTTCCTGCTCAGGCAGGGGGGCGACCCCCTGCTATTCCGGCAGGGGGTCGACTCACTGGCGGAAAGGCTGGGGGTCGACCCCCTGCCCGAACAGGGGGTCAGTTAACTCCCTACGTTTCGTAAGGGGGTTAACCCCCTATGTTCCGTATGGGGGTCGACCCCCTACCGGAACAGCAGGGGAGTCGACCCCTTGCCAGAACAGTTTTTTTTCTTTTTTCGTGGTGACTTTATTTTAAAACAATGTTTTTTTGTGCAGATTTTTCAACGGAACCAGCTCGTGCTCAGCCACCTGTGGTAAGTAAGTGTCAAAAATAATGCAAATCGGGTAAATACCTGTGGTGAGTAAGTGATGCAAGCGTATCACATGTTATTTAATTTATTAGATGTAACACTTTATTGTTCACACACTCACTTAGTTGTTGATATTTGGGGTTGCTTCGTTGGAGTTCAGAGATCATGCTGAGCATGATTTTAATGTATGAATATTGAAGTGTTCTTATTTTTTGAGTACGGAGTCCATGCTAGGCATGGTAGTAGTTAGTGAGATATTTAAGTGTGTTTGCTGCAGGTACATGTTTGCCATTTGTTTGATATAAATGATTACAATGTATTGTAATGTTTGATGTAATTGTATCCATGCTTGCATGTAACTTTCAATTTGATTATGACTTCCATGTGAAATTGTGTAATGAAAGCATGTTTCAAATGATTGTATTGTGTCATTAATAGTTTGCACATGAAAATATTAAGTTATCAATGCATGCATCAAAATTCTTGTTATTGTATGACATCATATATTGCATGATAAATTTGATATGTTCTTCATCGTAGCATTCTGATTGTTCTCTTTTAACTCCTTAGGCTATTATTCGTAACATCATAAAAAAATGACTGCAAACCGTGAATGAATATACCGTAGGATAGTGGACAATGAGTCGCATGAATATATGGATGGTGTTGACAGTTTTATTGAATTTGTAACGGCAAGTGTCAGTACAGTGGATCCCACAAGTCAAATTAGGTGTCCCTGCAAGATTTGTAAGAATAATCGATTTGTAGAACCTCATAGCGTTAGACATCACCTATAGAGGAAGGGTTTTGTGAGTGATTATCAGAACTAGACGTTTCATGGAGAAGAATTTAGAAACAATTTTGATGCACGGGTGAATGTGGTGCATGATAATCCATATACGGATTTGATATTTGATGCCGCAGGAACAGAACTGGGTTTTGCTATGAGTTCTAGTGATGTAAGAACTGCCGTAGATGAAGAATCACCAAATGATGCAACTAGTAGATTTTATGATTTACTTAGAGATGCTGATGAGCTACTTTGGAACGGTTGTAAGAGTCACACTATCTTGTCTGCAGTTCTTCAACTAATGAATTTGAAGTCCGAGTATAATTTGAGTCAATCATGTTTTGACCGTTTGTGCATGATTGTGAAGAGTATGTTGCCCAAAGATGAGAAAGTGCCACAAAATTTCTATCGTGCGAAAGTTATGGTCAACGCTCTAGGTATGGGTTACAAAAAGATTGATGCTTGTCCAAATCACTGCATGTTGTATTTCAAGGAGCAGGAAAACAACGTATCATGCCCGTTGTGTGGGCATCCTCGGTTCAAGCCAAAGACAAGAGACAATGGTAGCACGAGATCAAAGGAAGTTTCATACAAGTCGCTCCGCTACTTTCCTATCACTCGTAGATTGCAGCGATTGTATATGTCTTCAAGGACAGCTAGCTAAACACATTAGATGGCATGCAAATAAAGTTCGACACGATGAAAACAAGTTCACGCATCCTGTTGACGCTGAAGCTTGGAAGCACTTTGATCGTACTCATCAGAACTTCGCAATGGAAGTGCGAAATGTTAGACTCGGTCTATGTACAGATGGATTTAATCCATTTGGGGGCAGATCAACTCCATACTCATGCTGGCCAGTATTTGTAACTCCATACAACCTTCCACCAAGCTTGTGTATGAAACGTCCAAATCTTTTCTTGTCTCTGTTGATCCCTGGTTTGACCTCACCTGGCCAAAATCTTGATGTATATCTAAGGCCATTGATTGATGAACTAAAAGTACTGTGGGATGACGGTGTTACCACGTATGATGCCCACAAAAAACAAAATTTCAACATAAAGGCCGTTGTTCTATGGACAATCAGTGACTTCCATGCATATGGTATGCTATCTGGTTGGAGCACACATGGGAGGTTGGCTTGTCGGTACTGCATGAAGGAATCCAAAGCTTTTAGATTGAGGCATGGAAGGAAGCCTTGCTGGTTTGAGTGTCATCGTCGATTTCTACCCAGCGACCATCCATTCCGACGACAAAAGAATGCGTTTAAAGCGGGCACAACTGAAACGGAAGGTCCATCCTCAAGATTGTCTGGCATAGAGATTCTAAGAAGATTGCGATATTTTCCAGATGTATTAACAGATGCCCGATGTCCTACACCCTTCCGTGGATTTGGGAAGGATCACAATTGGACGAAGAAATCTATTTTTTGGGAAGTCCCGTATTGGCCGACCCTATTGATACGACATAATTTGGATGTGATGCATGTGGAGAAAAATGTGTTTGATAATGTGTTCAATACAGTAATGAATGTTAAAGGAAAAACGAAGGATAATCCAAAGGCCCGTATGGATTTAAAATTAATATGTAAAAGACCAGAATTGGAACTCAAAGAGTATAATGGCAAAGTACTGAAACCAAAGGCAAAGTACGTGCTCGGACCTGATCAAATAAAACATGTATGTCAATGGTTGAGACAACTGAGATTTCCAGATGGATATGTCTCTAACATTGCTCGGGCTGTGAAGATTGACGATGGACAGTTATATGGGTTGAAGAGCCATGATTGTCATATCTTTATGCAACCATTGATACCCCTAGCATTCCATGATATGTTAGACAAACCTATATGGGGGTATTGTCTGAGTTGAGCGGATTTTTCAGAACATTGTGCGCATCGGAGGTCGTAGTATCAGATGTAAAGAATCTCGAGGACTTTGTCATTACCATTGTTTGTCTGCTAGAAAAGATATTTCCGCCAGCATTTTTCGATGTTATGGAACATTTGATCATACATCTGCCATATAAACTAAGGGTTGGTGGCCCTGTGCAATATCGATGGATGTACCCATTTGAAAGGTATATGTTTTTTTATATTTGTCTCTTTAATGACAGATATTTAAAATTTGAAATGTATATTCTTGTCAGATGCATGTTCGACCTAAAAAAAAAGGTTCGTAATAAAGCAAGAGTAGAAGGCTCTATTTGTGAGGCGTACACTTTAGAAGAGATTTCAAATTTCTCATCTATGTACTTCGAACCTCATATTCCAACACGTTACACATGTCCGCCCCGTAACGATGATGGAGAACAAGTAACTGTAGCTGACAAGCTGTCGATATTTCAACCACTTGGGCATGCATTTGGTAGTTGCCGATCAAGGCTATTGACAGATCAAGAGCAAGACGCAGCACATATCTATATTCTTTTTAATTGCTCAGCGATCGACCCATACATCGAGTAAGTATATGTAGATGCAACATAATTATAAATCCTTTTATGTTCTATATGTGGATACATGGCTCGGTAATATAAGTATTTGTGGTTTGCAAACGATTTGATCTAGAGTTGCAAAGAGAAGTTTCACATCTCACTGATGCAGAAGTACAAAAAGAACGTGAAACTAAGTTTGTGGAGTGGTTGAAACAGTTGGTACAGAAGCTAACATAAATTTTGTACTTATAAACAACATAAGTTACTTAATTGATCATGATCACAATCATTGTTTATGTCTGTGCGTAGGTCCGCCATGGTGATGTTAAAGATCAAGGAATATGTGATTTAGAAAATGGTCCGACCAAAGTTGTGCAATGCTACAACGGGTACATCGTAAATGGTTATCGATTCCATACAAAAGATTACGGTATAAACAAATCAACGATAAATAGTGGCATGTGTGTCAAGGGTAGCAGCTACGGTGAAAATGAACATGATTACTACGGTGTTATAGAGGAAATAATGGAGTTGACTTACTTAGGCATAAATAACAGGGTAACTTTATTCAAGTGTCATTGGTTTGATCCAACTGCAACAAAACTCGACAAAGCTTCAGGCATTGTGGAGGTGAATCATAAATCCAGGTTTGGAACATATGAATCATTCATATTAGCCTCGCAAGCTCAACAAGTTTATTATACTTCATATCCGAGTATAAAAAAGTCAGATAGAAATGAATGGTGGGCAGTTTGCAAGGTGAAGTCTAAACTATACCCCGAGTATGATCAGTTACAGGAAGATGAGTTAGCTGAAGACAGCGATTACTATCAATCAGATGATGTCTATGACTTCGCTTATGGTCACGATGTTGCGCATGATATGTATGTCATATCTCTATTGGCCGATGAAACATTCATAGAGGAATGTGATCCAAATGATGTACCAAGTAGATGGGCAAACAATGAAGAAGAAGAAGAAGAAGAAAGTCAAACTGGTGACGAGGAAGAATTCTCAAGCTAGTGAGCAAAATCTTGTACTACAAAGCTCTATTTAAATGCATTGCAGTACTTGATGTGAATGATTTGAATTATTTGAATGTATTGTAATACTTGATGCGAATGAATGAGTTGTATTGCAATACTTGGTGTGAATGATTAAAAATTTTATTTGAATATATTGTAATACTTGATACAAATGATTCGAATGCATTGCAATACTTGATGTGAATGATTTGAACTATTTGAATATATTGTAATACTTGATGCGAATGCATGAGTTGTATTGCAACACTTGATGTGAATGATTAAAAATTTTATTTGAATGTGTTGTAATAATTGATACGAATTATTTGAATGCATTGTAATACTTGATGTGAATGATTTGAATTATTTGAATGTATTGTAATACTTGATACGAATGATTCGAATGCATTGCAATACTTGATGTGAATGATTTAAATTATTTGAATGTATTGTAATACTTGATACGAATGATTCGAATGCATTGCAATACTTGATGTGAATGATTTAAATTATTTGAATGTATTGTAATTTATGCAACGAATGATTTGAATTATTGCAATACTTGATGTGAATGATTTGAATTATTTGAATGCATTGTAATACTTGATGCGAATGATTTGAATGCATTGCAATGCTTGATGTGAATGACTTGAATGCATTGCAGTACCTGATATGAATGATTTGAATTATTGTAATACTTGATGCAAATGACTTGAATGTATTGTAATACTTGATGTGAATTACTTGATTGTATTGTATGACATATGTTATTTGTTAGAATATGGTTCATGGAGGTTACAGTGGTCGCTCATCCAGTAGTAGCCAGGCCCAACCTTCATCTTCACGGGCTCCTGTGATAGGTATATTGATTAACTAATTTGATGCTTGATTAGTTCAAATGCGCATTCTGAGAACTTCTAACGTATTTTTTTACAGATGATGTTTCGCCTATACACGACCCACCTACACCAGTTGATCACTGTAAACACCCCAAATTTTCACTCACCTCCCCGGAAATCACCGAAGGGCAAAATGGTCATTTTCTGAGCCCGGACCTTACAGAAGTCTAAATTGCATCTGCAACTCTCAAAATTTCTCTATTTTTGGCTCAGATGTTCAAAATTCTACTCCTAACAAGAGACGAGAATCTCCAAAGCCCGGTTCAGGATTACATTTCATAAGACATGTCATTGCATAGCATTGCATGAACATTTCATATCACTGCACTGCACAACATGTCATTTCGAGGTCCAGAACTCTCGATTTCAAAATTTTCAATCCAGATTTGAATTTCAACTATTTTTTAAATCAATTTTAAAACCCTGGATCTTCAAAATTATCAATTCTTTCCATTTTACCCCCGGGACTCTGAATTTCAAAATATTTTCTCAGGAAAACGATCTGAATAGTTTTCAATATGGATTTCAGCCACTTCATCTCAGATTTTACCCTTTTGTCAGCAATTTCCAATATCATTCTTTTGCAAAATCACCCCACAGGGGCCAACTCTTTTCAAAATTTCTGTTTTGCCAATTAGTCTAGATTTTATGAAAATTCCAAAAAAAAAAAAGAGGATTTACTGTCTTGTCTTTATTTCAATAAAGAAGCAATGTGGGACCCACACTAAGGTGGTGTCACATAGGCTTTTCTTTTGAAAAACCTGAATTTTGAAAAACCCAAAAATATAGGAGCCTTGTACCTGGATTGGCGCCACTGGGTCTTTTTCTCTCTCCTCCCATTTCTTTGCCATGTGTCAGCGTGGGGTTCACCTAGAGGTGGCACCACATGTCATTAGACATCCTCTTCATTCCATGCCACGTGTTAGTGTCCACCATCTTCACCCTGTGCCATGTGTCATTCCAAGGTCACCCTGAGATGCCACGTGTCATGTGCTGCCCTGTCCAGAAAAAGTAGAGCTTGTCTCCCCTGAGGTGGCGCCATTTGAATTATGTCTCCTGCAAGTGACACATGTCACTCTCTCCTTTCCTAAGGAAAAGCAGACTGACACATGTCACCTTCTGCTTTTCTCAGAAAAGCAAGTGACACATGTCATTTCTAGCTTCCTTCAGAAAAAGTAGAAGACACGTGTCACCCCTGGCCTTCTTCAGAAAAAGCAACCATTCAAAAAAAATTCAAACCCAAGCTGAGGTGGCGCAAATCCTGAACCTTACCTTTTCTATCTGGCCTAAGATGGCGCCACATGTTCCTTGTTCCTCCCTCCTGCCACATGGCATTGTAGGAGCCACCCTGAGGTGGCGCCACATGGCCAGACCTCCCTGCATCATAAAAAGTAGGAACAGCTCCCCTCTGAGGTGGCGTCTTCTGCTTCTTCAGCTCTTGCCTCCTGACACATGTCAATGTGGAGCGACCCTGAGGTGGTGCCACATGTCAGTCTCTCCTTTCCTCTAGAAAAAGCAGAAATTTAAATTTCAAACTCTCTCTGAGGTGGCACCATCTGAATCCTCTGCCTTTCCTTCTGACACATGTTAACGTGGATGCTCTGAGATGGCGCCACATGGCAGTCTCTCCTCCTTTCAGAATAAAGCAAAATTTGAATTTCAAACTCCAAGACAACACCCTCTGAGATGGCACCACATGGAGGGCTCAGATTAAGCCTCTTTGAATTTCAAAATTTTACAAAAATTTCTATAAATACAAGGCCCCACGCCAAGCCTAGGGGAGCTCCTTTTGGATTTTGCATTTCAACTTAGATTTCCTCTAGTACACAATTTTGATTTTCTGAGTTCACGCCCCCCTTGGGCTCAGTTGAGAGGGTGCATTGAAGCACCAAGCTTGCTCGCATCAATTCCAACTCGATCTAAGCATGTGGATCAAATTTCGTGAACCTTCCGAAACTCGGATCGAAGGACGAGAAAAGCCATTCATACCCACTCATTTCGGGAGTTCCAGAGCTGCGAGAAAACACAAGGTGCACTTCTATCCCTATTGATTTCATTATAGTAATATCTTTATTCAATTTGTATTGTCGTTTTGAGAAAAGAGCTCATCCGGAGGATGGATCGAGCTATTCTCGTAAAATGACATATAGCAAACGAGTTTTTCATGCTTTCTTGATTCAAATTTTAGCATTTCATCACGTTCATGCATTAAAATAAGGTAGATTTATGCCTTATTTCATTAAAGTAGCATCGTTTAGGAATTTATTTGATGTTTCATGTATCCCGTGTTATTTCACTGATTCTCTGTTTTTGTCAGTCAGTCCTCTCGTCATTTTATGTATTTATTTTTCTTTAAAAATGCCAAAAAACTCACAGTACACATCCTTAGGTGTCCCTAACAATCTGCCAAAAATTCGGAATGATTTGAATTTATTTACTGTGGTAAAAGTTCAAAATGGTAGGTCGGGTTTTGTTACCCGGGATACGTTTTGAAAATTTATTTCCGACTTGTAAAATCGAGATCTCTTTTATATGAGATCCGATTTTCGATCCAAAAAATGTCCTAAACTCGTGATGATGTCTAGTATTTAATATGATTTTCTCAAGTGTTTCTGAATTATTTTGTCATCTGAAAAAAATCCAAGAGTTTGGGACACGTGTCAGAGCCTGATTTGGGCCTCTAAGACTTTGGATCGATTTAAGTCGATGGGTTCTCTTTGGGTGTTACTCCAAATCCAAATCTGTAAAAAGTGAATGTCATGTTCGCGATGTCCTCTATTTGCATCTGAAATTTTATGATTTTTAGAATAGTCTTACTATCAGTTTCGGATTTGTTTTGTGAGTCTCTTGTTTTGTAATATTTATCTACTCTGTTGATTTAGGCATGATAAGTTATATTGTTATCTCTGTTCCTGTTGATCAAATGCCAAAATTATAAAAATAAAAGTTGTTTCTGTGTGTGTCTTTAGTCCCTCAGTTAAATATCAAAAATTTCTATGGTCAAATGCAATTTTTAATGCGATTTTACATCGGATCAGGTTGATTTTGCCTCCGTCAGAACCAAATTCTCGTTACCGAACGCACCGTAGTTCAAATCCCGTGGATGTAAAAGACAAAATTGATTATTTTCATGTCATTTAGCAGTCTGAAAAATCTCAGATGTTTATATGGTGGAATTCTCGTATTACTGCATTAAGTGTTGCATTTGGTTCGGGTCTGTAGGCGAAATTCGCCCTTTTTAGGATTTTCTTTAAATTTTAGTATCTAAACCATGTCATTTCATGATTTTTAGCATTTTAGGCTATTTATCAGAATAAGTAGATGCTTCATACCGAATTTGACAGCATTTGGAATTCGTTTGATGCTCGGTCTAGCCGTATCATCAAAACAGGGCCCCGCGGGACCCGGATCCAAGCAAAAAACAAGCGAAATTTGTTATTTTTGATGAATGATAGCATGTCAAAATTCTGATTTTACAATAATAATGTGTTTAGAAGCATGTCATCATGCCTCATATTGCATTTCATCATCATTTGATTCAATTCAAATTTCAAAATCTCAATTTTACCAAAATTTCCTTCAAAAAACCCTGATTTTAAAGGTGTAACTTCAATATTAGGGGTATTTTGGTCATTTTGACAACAATTTCGAATTTCAAACTATTTTCTACTGAATTTCTTGCATTTACATCATTTCAAATATCAAGAAAGCATGGAAATAGGGTTTATATCCAACTAAGTCCAATAATTTCAGAATATTATTGGAAAATCTTGGAAAAACCCAAATATTTGAACTAACCCCATTTCAAGTTTGGCAAGGACATTCAAAAGAAGGAACTGAAGTCTGCAATTTCCCTTTATTTCATTTATTTAGTGATGTAATAATGTAAATTTTGGAATAAGAGATTTAATTTTCTGCTTAGACTAGGATGCATATCATATAGTTTGAATTCCTGCAATATCCTATTTAAGTGATTCATGCATTTTATTCCAAAAAGCACTATGGATGTACACGAATGGCACGTGCACCAACTCTTAGGGAGTTGATGAACTCGGTGGAGTCCATATTTACGGCCCTAGTCGGAATATGGACGAGACCCAGATCCATCATCTCTCTACCAGTCACATTGAGCCTACACTCTTAGGCTATCTTAAAATGCACATCATATTTCCAATTTTGCAAAGTATTGTGCATTAAATATATTAAGCTTTGAACATGTTCGTGGCCACAGTCAGAATATGTGAAGGATTTATTTTGACTTAATACACATTTTTCCAACAAATTTCTCAGAAAATCTTTTCAAAGTGCATTCATTCACTCATATCATTTGCATCATGAAATCATTGGTTTTCTCATGATTTTCTTAAGAAAATTTCATTCTCAAGAAATCGATTTCTCAAGAAACTCTGAGAATTTTTCAAAATCGATTTTCCCAAGTCAAGTTTTTCCACAATTTTCCATAAAAGGGTCATTTTCTTAAGATTTTCAAGGGGAGTTTCCCAATCTTTCTCAAGAATCAAAATCAATTTTCAAGGGTTTCAAGGCTAAGATTCCCAGGATTTCAATTTCCCAAGTTTCAATTTTCCCCCTCCACAAGGGTTTTCCAATGAATTTCAATCATTTTTCAAAATTTTCAAAAGTTGGGATTTTCCATGACAAGCATTTCCCTTCAAATGTTCATCCTTTTTTTAAAAATTACTTCCATTTTCTCAGGATTTTCATCTATTCATGATTTTCCCAAAACTTCATAAATTTTCTCGAGATTTTAAATCCTCCTATCAGAATTTCTTGAGAAATTGATTTCCATATCTTTCCTGAGAAGTATTTTCCAACTCCAAAAGCATTTTCTAAAGCATACATCATACTTTTCCAAATTGCATTTTTACAAAATCTCATAGCACATGCCTGAATTCTTTGTGCATTTAGGATAAAACACAATTTTGATAATTTCACTAAGTCAAGCACAATTTTGGTCCTTGGTTCGATTACCCCTGTTAAAGGCGGCAGGAACGGTCGAACCTCGTATCGACAGGTTGAGCCCCATCCCATGGATTTTCCCGCAATTTTCAAAAACGGAGGCAAGTATTTCAAAACAATTTCCAAAATCCAGTCAAGTTTGAATCGCGAAAGCATTTTCCTCTCTCTTCCGCAAGGAAGGGAAGACGGGAAAAATTTTGCGACGATAACAGGTTTGGCGACCGTGATGGGACCTGTCTTTGTCTGATCAAAAGTGTGCTTGGCTTAGTTCAATCATCAAAACTGTGTTCACAAAATGTCAGCTCTTTTTGCTTTTGATATCATGTGAACCTAGAAGCCTAGATTCTGACCTAGCTGACATTGATTGCATATAGAATAGGCATGGTTTGGTAGGACTATATTGAGGAGATATTTTCATGTTCACATAGACTTAGGTCTACAAGCAACTCTCCTCAATTTAGGATCTGAATGCAAACAATGTATGCTTCTTCAAAGTTTTCAAAATCTATCTCTCTAGGATTTAGAGCCCTCTATTTTCTTGCATGTGATCATTTTTTCAAAATCTCCATTACCTATCATTACCCGGTCTTCACGTTGCTGGGCTCTCTTCTAGAACCCTAGTTTGGGACAGAGCCTCACAACTGGGCCAATTATTTTGGTTAACACCCCCCTACCACGTACCGCGGGCCACAGTCCAAAGTATATCGGTAGGCGCTCAAGGATGTTGGAAAACCTTACCTTAGAACCGGAGTTGAAATCATATGCCACGTACCTCGGATTTCGGTTCGGGTATATCGGCATAACTGGATTGGACAAAGATGATCTGAACCTAGAGTTAGGATTAATGTCCTACAGCTGTTTTTCAAAATGATGCATCTAGAGTCAGCCTTTTAGGGAGTGTTGTATGTGCATAAATGTTTGTGCAGGATGTGATTGTTTGTATGTTACCTCTATTTTCTGACATTTTTCCCAAAATATTTTCAAATACCCATATTCTCATCCTTTCCCTTTATTTTCTCAAACCCTGGAAGATTTTCCCAAATATCCAATTTCTTTCAAAACTCCAGGTGTTTTTCCATTCTCCCGTTCCACTGGATCTCGAATTTCCAGTTGCATTTTTATCCTGCCTGCAATTTTCCAAAACCATATGTTTTCTCTCATTAGATTTTCAATCCTTTTGTCTATTTGCAAAATTCTTCAGGCATACCTTGATTATTGTGGTGGAAATTGTTTACCCACTTGCCTTCTCCTTATTCTAAATCCATTTTCGGATTGTTTTTCCAAAAGATATCTCTTTCCTTCAAAATGGTGTTTTCCTCGTGGTTGACGACCTCGCCTAGGTAACAAGGCACATTTTCCGTTGTTTATTTCCCTTGCAAAAGGATGACAACACAATTGTCGTAATCCTTACGACGACTCAATCCCTAGTAATGGGATAATCTTCCAATGGTCTACCATATTTTTCTCAAAATCCAAAATTTTTCCTCAAAATTTGATCCTATCTTTGCCCTGCAGAGTCCTGCAGAGAAAGAGAAAGAAAGAGAACACAAGAAAGCCTTCACATCATTTGATGGTTTAGACAAGGTCCGGAAGGAAAACATCATCGCAGCGTATCAGCTACTCATCAACATCAGAAGGAGAGATGAATTCGCCAAGGTCAGACAAAGACCAAGAGCAGCCAGAAGATGACGATATCGACCCTCAGATGTACGCGATGTTTCAGAAAATGATAAAGAGGATGATGAGTGAGCAGGCTGGCATCAGCTCAAACAAAGATCCTTTCAGTCAGAGAATTAGAGATCGTGTGGCCAAGAAATCAATCAAGTCCTCTGAGAAGAATGTTCGAGATACTTCAGACGAAGGAGAGTCAGCAGATGATACCGAGGAAGAATGTGAGATCATTCATGAAGCAACTCGCAAACCAAAAAGTCAAGTCGCAGAAGATCCCCTGTAGACGCAGTTCAAAGAAATGGCCAGAGTTGTTAAAGACCTGCAAGCTCGTGACAAGGGCAAGAAAGTCTTTACCAGTGAGGATTTTTATGACGGTTTAGAAGGGGATGAAAATCTGGAGAATTTGCCCCGCAAGTTCATTAAATTCGATGGTTCTGGTGATCCCAAAGCCCACCTTGCCATGTTCTTTGCCGAATGCTTCAAATTTAAGAGAGACAATAGGGCCCTATTTCTCTGTTTTTCTCGTAACTGTGATCATCGCAAAAATTTTCCTCTTGTAATATTCTCTCTCTTCCTTCTCTTTTCCTTTTCTAACCTCTATTTCCTCCTTTTTGAAGGGAGAAAATAAAAGGGAAGAAAGAGAGAAGAGAAAAGAAAAGAAAAGAAGAGAAGAGGAATTCTTTTGCGGGGTCTCACTTGACTTTAATTTGAAAATATTTAGAAAATAACTCGCCTCCGTTTTTGAAATATTTGCGGGAAAACTGGGAGACGGGATCCGCTCGTCGGTACGAGGTTCGACCGTTCCTGGCGCCTTTACCAGGGGTAATCGAACCAAGGGTCAAATTCATGCCTTTTGCTTTGCTAAGAAATTATCTAAGAATTTATTCTAAGTCTAAATGCACAAAGAATCATGCTTGTGCGAATGCGAAGATGTATGCTCTTTTTGAAAATGATTTGAAATTTTCCAAGTGTTTCTGAGATGAATCTGATGATAGAGTGAAGAAATGGTTTCTAACTTAGAACTTAAGATTTAAAGTTCTAAGTTTTTGGAATAATCAGAGCTTTGGAAAAATAGATCTGGATCTTTAAGAGAAATGATTTTGAAGCTGAGATAAAGGAGAAGGAAGGAAACTTCAAAGTCATAAATGGATTTTGAATTAGAATAAAGATGAAATGGAATTGAATTCTAACTTTTGAAGTTTGAAATCAGAATGAAATGTGGGAAATTTAAATAGAATTTGAGAAATAGAATTGATTTGAAAGTTGGAATTCAAGATGGAATTTGAATCCAAAGTCTGGATTCTAAATAGAGTCCAAAGTTGAATTTTGGATTTTAGAACCCAAAAATAGAAATCGGATTTGAAATCTGAGATGAAAATGGAATTGGATTTAAGATTTGGAATTGAGAATATAAGTTGATTTGACATCTGGAACTCTTAAAATGGAATTTGAATCCAAAGTATGGATTCTAAATAGAGTTGAGATTTTGAATTTGAATTCTAGATTTAGAATATGAAAATGGGAATTGGATTTGAACTCTAGGATCCAAGATGAAATTGGATTCTGATTTTTAAATGGAATTGGATCTAAGTTTTGGAATCCAAGATGGATTTTAGATCTGAAGTTTGAGATGCAAAGTAGAATTGGGTTCTGGATCCTAAAATGGATTTGGATCTGAAGTCTGAGATCCAAGGTGGAATTGGATTCTGGATCCTAGAATGGATTTGGGTCTGAATCGAAGATCCAAGATGAAATCGGGTCTTGGATCCTAAAAATGGATTTGGATTTGAAGTCTGAGATCCAAGGTGGAATTGGATTCTGGATCCTAGAATGGGAATTTGGATCTGAATCTGAGATCCAAAGTGGAATTGGAATCTGGATCCTAGAATAGATTTTGGATCTGAAGTCTGAGATCCAAAAGTGGAGATTGATACTTGGAAATCTGGATCCAAGTTGAGATTAGGATCTAACCTTGGATTTGGATTCTGAAAAGTCCAAATAGGATTTTTAAAGATGGATCTGGGTTTTGAAAACCTAGATTGAAATTTCAAAACTTTAGGAAGATTTAGATTTTGAGATTCATAATCAATCTCAAACTGTGATTGAAGATAAGAAGATAAACTTGATTTTGATTTTGAGAATGAATCAAAAACTTCAAAGTTAAATTTGAACTTTGAAATTGAATTTTGAATTTGGGTTGAAATTTTGAATATAAAATGATTTTGAAATTTCAAAGTCAAATTGGACTTTGAAATTGAGATAGAATTGGAATTTGAAATAGAAGCTTGAAGAAAGATGTTCAAAATCACTTGGGTTTTAGAAAAGGAATTTTGAAAACATGATGCAATTCTATCCTAAATGATGAATGAGTTTGAATAATTTTGAAATTGGATTTTGAAAAGCTATTTCATTCTTTAAATGAATTAAAAATGAGGTTGAAGACACAATATATCTCTGACTATGGTCATTGAATATATTATATAACAACCACGTTTAAATTCAAGTGAAGAATGAAATACATTTTTGGTGTTTTTATAGAATTTAAAATGAAATTAATTCTCAATATACCCTGACTATGGCCATTGGTATATATATTGAATTGATTTTAGATTAAATTCTGATAAAAGAGAAAAATATTTAAAGAAAATATGATGATTTTTGAAAAGAGGATCCAGTGTTGATCCAGTGTTATTTTATAAAAGATAAAAATACTAAGTTTTGTTTACATCCTGACTATGGCCATTGATGTAAATCATCAACTTAGGATTAATTACCTCTTACGAAATGATGCACGTGCCATTCGTGTTGCCATTTGTGAGAATTTGAGAAATAGAAGGAACAAATGCATGAAAACAAGCAATTCATGATGTTTACAATGCTCATTCATTCTACCTAAAACAGGGAATGTAAATTCTCATTTAAATACTTTAAAATTGAAAATACAAATCCCAATGACGATATTTTCTATATATTCCCTGCAAAACATCATGGTTAGTATGGAAGCAAAAGAGAATTGCATATTTCAAATGAGCCAAATGTGAGGTGCTCATATACCAAAATATTTATGATGAAAAAAAAAATAGAAAATGATGTATACCTGTATACATACCTATGTATAGATACATATATGCATATATATATATATAGGTATATATATACATATATATATATATGACATGTATCATTCTTTATAAAACAAGAAAGATGAGAATTGGGGGTAGTATGGATGTTACTGCATTCAATACTAACGCTAGTATAAAGGTTTTACAAAGAACCAATGCAAAACACCTAATATACCAACTATCTTAAATCAGCTAAGTCAGACAACTAACAATTATTAACAGCTAAGCTAAACAGTTTGAAATTAAAAGAGTGACTAAGAATCGTAAACTGAACAAGAATATGAAACCACAATCAGGAAATTAATGAGTGAATATGAGATCAGAAAATGAATATGCTGTTATGATATAAATATAACGAGGCGGTGAAACAATGTGCTGATGTGCAAAGTATACAGGGGATGATAATGGTGAATAAGATAACATACAGATGATATGCTAGTATACAACAGGAGCTTGCCACAAAACAACACAGCATAATACAGTAGGAGTAGGTTTTAATGTGCAGCTAACTAACATGCAGGTGATATGCACTAAGTAGAATGCAATGAGATGAGCATAGTGAATGTGTTGTGTAAGATGATGCAGGGATGAGATATTAACAGTGGCTGAAAGCATGTCAAACCTGGAAGCATCGTTTAGAAGTCAGCAAACTTTTATGAGAGATAAAATACATACCCTTTTTTTTTTTTTTAGATCAACAATATAGGAAACGATATATATATTGAAGCAAGAGCATCGGAAATGCAGGCAGTGAGCTGGAAGCATCGTCTTGGGAACTTTTTCAAGATTGACAGTAACACAAACTACTAATATAACAGTTTCTTGCACTTTTTACCCATGGACTTTAGGATCCAAACATGGTTACACCTGACCCCAACGTCATCTTAGCAAGGAGACATCTCATAATGCTTTATTGCCTTATGGATCATAATAGCTGATGAGTGGGACAGCCATCATACTGATATAGCACACTTGGAAATCATAAATACAGCTGAAATGTTGATCTTCTGTGAGAAAAAGGTGCCATAAGATGAGTTGTTATGCAGTTTCTACAAAACCCACGCCTATCAAGTGTGTTAATAGCATAATGGCACTCGTTGTATATTCAGTAACCAAGGCTTGCTGGAATTTCTGTTAAACATACTTGAGAATACACTTTGTCCACCTTATGAGGTCTGTGAAGAGTAACTGAATACGACCAATGGCATGCATCCTTCTCAGATTCTTTCATTGGCTGCCAATCAAAGTCTGTGAGTGGTGGATCAGTTGACCCTTTCTCATTTCTCCAATAGGCACAAAAGGAGAAGAAATCACACCCTGCACTTCATCATCAGCTTTGATAAAAAAAATATTTTAGGCATTGGAACAATGTGAGCCTAAATGCATTGTGTTATAAAAGAACATTTTCAATGTGCTTTCAAATTCTGGTAATTAACATATTTGATATTATTTAGAAACTCATTCCTACTTCACAAGTGCATAGCCCCGATGACAAGGCAAAAACCTCCAACTCTGGTATTCTGAATTTGCAGAATTACATACATTTCTAATGATGAAAATGGATACAGCATCAGTAAAATTTTAATCATCTCCCACCTTTCAGCAAGAAAAGAATGACCTTGCTTGAATTCTCAGCAACAACGGATGAACATGACCAACGTCCATGAGTGTTCATTCTTCACAAATGACAGGACAATTCTCAACCAGATATGCATCTAAGCATGAGACAAAAATGCAAGCCATGTTACATTGATATATGGCCATAGATACTGGGATGCAAACATTTTTTTTTTTGAGATTTTCTGCTCTTGGTAGCATATAAAGGGATTCAGAAAGGCAGCAATAACTGAGCACGCAAGCAGTCATTTGAGATGAACAGTCATATCCAACAATATACAGACATGCACTCATTCAAAAATAACAGAAATCATAATACTACTGAATTTTAAAAGACACTCATAATGCATATTATTTTAGTAACCTGTCTCAGACGTCCTTCATCTCTGAATGAAACCATGCCCAGAACAATAGGTGTTGCAGCATCTGTGCTCATGAAGATGGGATACTTGAGAATGGATTACAGGGAAAGATGCAGGAACAATATCAGGGAATACTCCTGTGAAAACCTTCAGCAATGTCCTGTGCAAATGATTTGATATGTCATCATATGCTATGTGCAGGAAAATGAAATTTAACAACATTCATGATCCTGAAGCTGCATGAATCAAAGAAATGATATTCAATCATCTTACATCAAATGCTGGTGAATTCATATTCAATCACCTTACCTCAGGTGGGTGTTGATAAGTTCGTTGCCTTGAAGTCTATCAAGTTGGAGTACATCATCACCAAAAATTAGGTAAAAGTATAAAGAAAAAAAATGTATATCAACATGGCTTACCTTTCACTGCTGCCCATGAATCTGGCTGTTACACCTCAGCAACAAGATGAATCTTGTATTTGCATCTTAACCTGAGCCATTTGGAACATGACCACTGATCGTGACAGCCCATATAACCATGAACCTGTCCAACGAAGAGCTAGAAATCCCTGTTGAGGCGAAAAAAATTTCTGCAGACTCCATATGCTATACATGTTGATAAGAGCATTATTCAGCATGTCATTTCAAATGAGACCTTCTGCAGTAAGTCTGGATTTAATCTCAAATCCTTTATCGGGGGAGATTCAACTAAAAACTGAGGGATGGATTCAACACAGCCGTTAACCAAGATAATTTAAATAGAGAATTCAAGACAAAGAAACCTCATCTTGATTCCACCAAGCGGGATGGGATCATTAACAGCAACATTAACATGTCATGAGATAATGATGGACACAGCAAACGACCTTTTGTCATTTACACAGT
Source organism: Nuphar pumila (assembly GCF_984573655.1). Taxonomy (NCBI): domain Eukaryota; kingdom Viridiplantae; phylum Streptophyta; class Magnoliopsida; order Nymphaeales; family Nymphaeaceae; genus Nuphar; species Nuphar pumila. The sequence goes on from NC_143249.1 coordinate 132,319,559, forward strand.
GATTGGATTCCAATCTAATTACTTACCAACCAAAGTGGAACCAAAACAACACAGATAGATATCCTCAAATCTCGTAGCCAGTCTCTCATGGGAGCAAACGTTAAGCCGATGGATATATCCCCAATATTTTGGATAAAGATAGTCGAGACTTGGCTTCAATAGGTATAGATGCTTACAGCGGAATAAAATGATGAGCAAGAATACAGAAGATGTTATATCAGGGAGATAAAACAGCTAATAAAATGAAAAATAACAGGTGAAATGTAAAATTAATCAATGGCTATGGCAGAATAAAACCTAATTGAAAAGGAGACAGCCCAAAATCAACAGATCATTAAATCATAAGGTGTATACAAACCACAAATACTTATCAATTAATCACAAAAGGAAGAGAGAAGCCAGGCACGAACAGAAGACTACAGTGAGTGAATGAGAAGGGAGATAACATGAATCATAGATTGAAATACAAGGCTCAATAAAGCATCAAAACATAAAAGAAAATGAAAAGGAGGATCAAAAACTAAGAAATCAGAACCGAAAGAAAATATGAGAAAGAAAGAAAAAAATAAAAAAATAAAATAAAAAAAATGTTGGAACACGAATGTTCCATCAATATCGCACATATACGGCCGATCTTGCTGCACGCAAGCAGACCCTTTATGGGTGCTTAGATGAGAGAGGCGGAAACCAGAAAATAAGGAAGGCTATAGAAGAGTGAGGGTATTTAACGAGTTATTTCGTTTTGCAGGGAATCGAAGGGAGCTTCCTTCTTCTTTCGTCGAGATTCTTCCAGATGAGGGAAAGAGTGGATAATGAGAGGAAAGCGGATCAGAGGGGAGGTTAATGGCCGATGTTCGCAGGATAGGCAGGGACTCAATCTTGATTTTATAGGGTTTTTGAAGGAAGAGATGAATGGCACGCCGCTCTGGAGCTTTCTTCAAGACCAAAATAAAGGAACAGAGAGGGTGAGGAAAGACAAAGAGGGAAATGGTGAGGCCGGGAGGAGAGTTGAGGAAAGATGATGCGTGAAGATGGATTGAGGAGAAGGAGAAAACTTTCGTGAAAGAGGGGTGCTGGTGTGAGAAGCGGTGGTCGTAGGGTTTGCCTCTGCCGACTCTTAAAGAAGAGGAAGAAGCCTCTCGAAAGGGGGGGTTTGTTGTTGGAGATGAAAGGTGAAGGGAGGATCCGGGCGATGGAGGTTTGTTTGTTTGGAGATGAAGGGTTTAGGGAGAGTGGAGGAGGCGCCAGCCAGCCGAGATGGAGAGAGGCGAGAGTGAAGAGAGAACGAGGGGCGGCTCCCTTTTCTCTTTTTCCTTATGAAGAAAAACCCTAAAAAAAGGTTTTGCAAAAGACCCCCTTCGGTTTTCAAATTTTTACAAAAAAGGGCTTCCGAGGTCTTTAGCAAAAAAAATCGATTTTTACACTCATTTGTTTTTCTCATAATTTGCCCAATTTTTTTGGTTTTTGAGTTATCTTTTAATTTTTTTTTTGTATTTTTAGAATAAAATCCTACAGTTTTCGAGAAACCAAAGATTTAAAACTAATTTTTTTGTGTTTTTGCAAAAATATTTACAAAAAAAGAATTTTTCTGAGAATTTAAAAGTTATTTTGAGAAAATTTCTTCAAAAATGGGTTTGGATCCGGATTTTGAGAAAATATGGATTTAAAACACTGGATTCGGATCCGAAATTGAATTTGAATATATCAATATGGAATTTAATTCAGAAAATATGAAGAATGACTTAAATTTAGCTTTGACATTGCTTTGATTTTCTCAGAAAATAGGGTTAGGGGCAAAAGGGTCATTTTTACAAATTTTTGAAAAATTTGGGGTGTTCACAGTAGCCTAAAAGGCACTGCCGCCAAGTGGTACTCTGAGTATATCAATCCAATCGAGCTGCGAGAATTCGATAAGGTGGTCAACCTATTCATTGAGCAATTTTTGTTCAATACTGAAGCGCTCCCAACATTGAGCCATCTCTGCAATTTAAGGCAGAATGAAAATGAAAAGGCAAGGGACTTCATTCGTAGATGGAAAGAGACCTGCAACAAAATGAGGGATCCTATATCAGGAAGCCATGCTTTATCGCTGATCCTCAACAATTTTTCGCAACCTCTGAGAGGATTAATCTCTACCTCACCCTTCAAATCTTTCGTTGAACTCATTGAGCGAGCAAAATGGCTCGAGCTGAGCGTGAAGAATGGAGTCTATGAAGGCTTCACATTTTCCAAGAATAACCCTCAAGGTGAACAAAAGAAGAAGGCTCACTTCACTTTTGCGGCCAAATCTTTCAATAATAGCAAAGGCAACAAGAATGATCATGGCAACATTTTGGAGAGAATCAAAAGGCAAAAAGGGAAGGACATCAACAGTGATAAACCTCTCCAATCTAGCCCTCAGCATCAAAAGAAAGATCAGGAAAAATCAAAGCGCAAGGACTGGAGAACTGATCAAGAATTCACCCCTCTGGATCAGACACTCTAGAGTATCCTCGAGTATATGCTTGCGAAAGACATTGTTCGGTTGCCTAAAGCCGCTGATCCTCCGACAATTATGGGCAGATTCAAAGAACAATTTTGCAAGTTTCATCGAGCAGTAGGGCACGATACAGAAAACTGTTTCGTTCTTAAGAACATTGTTCAAGACTGCATTGACAAGAAGCTCCTCGTTGAAGATGAAAAGGAGGACTAGTCATCCTGACAAAGATTTTTTCACAATCATTCCAGAAGATGACAATGCCGACACTTTCCCATTTCTCATCTGGCTTTTTCAAAAGAATAATGTAATCCCATTCTTTTTCCTTGATTTTAAAGCATCAATAAAGTCATCGAATTTTTCAATAGCTTGGAGCCATCTCATTTGCTTCTTCTTCTTTTTCACAATGTCTCTCTTGTGAGGAATGATCTTGAGGACGTCTATTCGTCAAGAAGCTTGTCGCCTTATTCATCAATTATCCTTCTTTTATTCAAAATTTTCCTCCCTAGTTACACTGGGGCATTTTTTTGAAAATTTATCTTTACCTCAAAACATCCTGTATGCAGGCAGGATACACCAATCTCTCATTTTGCATATATATGCACTCATTTGCATTAATTTTGCATTCATTTGCATCAATTTGCATTCAATCTTATGCATTTGCATTAAATTTACATCAAATTTCTCCTTCAGGTTAAGGGATAAACCTGAATCATTTTCCATAATTTTTCAATTTCGACCCTCGGGTCATTCAATTCTTCAATTTTGACCTCCGGGTCACCCAATTTCCAATTTTCAAATTACCAAAATTTCGACTGCCAGGTCATCCAATTTCCATTCCCCGTTCAGGATAAGGGGATAATCCTGAAACCATTCATAGAAGCAATCCAACTCTCTATAATGGTCCTTGTTCTTCATTGAACTGATAGTGTTCCAAGTGAACTGATAGTCGTTCTTCATTGAACTGATAGTGTTCCAAGTGAACTAATAAGTGTTCCAAGTGAACTAACAGTTGTTCTTCATGGAACTGATAGTGTTCCAAGCGAACTGATAGTCGTTCTTCATCGAACTAATAGTGTTCCAAGTGAACTGATAGTCATTCTTCATTGAACTGATAGTGTTCCAATCGAACTGATAGTCGTTCTTCATCGAACTGATAGCGTTCTCAAGTGAACTGATAGTCGTTCTTCATCGAACTGATAGTGTTCCAAGTGGACTGATAGTCGTTCTTCATTGAACTGATAGTGTTCCCAAGTGAACTGATAATCGTTCTTCATTGAACTGATAGCGTTCCCAAGTGAACTGATAGTCGTTCTTCATCGAACTGATAGTCATTCTTCATTGAACTGATAGTGTTCCAAGTGAACTGATAGTGTTTCAAGCGAACTGATAATCATTCTTCATCGAACTGATAGTCGTTCTTCATTGAACTGATAGTCGTTCTTCACCAAATTGATAGTGTTCCAAGTGAACTGATAGTCGTTCTTCATCGAACTGATAGTGTTCCAAGTGAACTAATAGTTGTTCTTCATTAAACTGATAGTGTTCCCAAGTGAACTGATAATCGTTCTTCATTGAACTAATAGCGTTCCCAAGTGAACTGATAGTCGTTCTTCATTGAACTGATAGTGTTCCCAAGTGAACTGATAGTCGTTCTTCATCGAACTGATAGTGTTCCCAATTAAACTGATAGTCGTTCTTCATCGAACTGATAGTGTTCCAAGTGGACTGATAGTCGTTCTTCATTGAACTGATAGTGTTTCCAAGTGAACTGATAATCGTTCTTCATTGAACTGATAGCGTTCCCAAGTGAAGTGATAGTCGTTCTTCATCGAACTGATAGTCGTTCTTCATTGAACTGATAGTGTTCCAAGTGAACTAATAAGTGTTCCAAGTGAACTGATAATCGTTTTTCATCGAACTGATAGTGTTCCAAGTGGACTGATAGTCGTTCTTCATTAAACTGATAGTGTTCCCAAGTAAACTGATAATCGTTCTTCATTGAACTGATAGCGTTCCCAAGTGAACTGATAGTCATTCTTCATCGAACTGATAGTGTTCCCAAGTGAACTGATAGTGGTTCTTAATCGAACTGATATTGTTCCCCCAAATGAACTGATAGTCGTTCTTCATTGAAGTGATATAGTTTCCAACGAACTTATGATCGTTCTTAATTAAACTGATATTATTCCCAGCGATAGTCGTTCTTAATCGAACTGATATTGTTCCCCCAAATGAACTGATGGTCGTTCTTCATTGAACCGATATTGTTCCTAGTGAACCGATGATCATTCTTAATTGAGCTGATACTATTCCCAGATATGGTCGTTCTCAATCGAACCGATATTGTTCCTAGTGAACTGATAGTCGTTCTTCATTGAATTGATATAGTTCCCAGCGAACCGATGATTGTTCTTCATTGAACTGATACTATTCCCAGCGATGGTCGTTCTTAATTGAACTGATATTGTTCCCAGTGAACTGATAGTCGTTCTTCATTGAACTGATATTGTTCCTAGTGAACCGATGATCGTTCTTAATCGAACTAATATTATTGCTAAAGATGGTCGTTCTTAATTGAACTGATATTATTAGTCGTCTCTTTTGGAAAGGAGATGATAATTTTCGTCACGGATGCGTTGAGCCGGACCTCAAATGCTCACTTTCACCAAAGATTTCAAGAAAATTTTGTCAATCTGTCAATCAATTATTTTTTTATTTCAAAAACTTTATTATACAAATCTTTACCTCAGTCTACCTTCAGCATTACTTCCGAAAGAGTGGAGCTTTTGCGAAAAGAGATTCAAACTTCAAATTCTTTTTATTGGCCAACCAAAAGGATAAATCCTCGATATGGCCAGAAAAGAAGATCCAATGTTATTGAAAAGTCGTAGGTGATTGATATTGATCGCAGTTATGGCACATCTCTAAAGATTATTCCTGTAAAATGAGGCAGTGGAAATATCTTGAGTGCTAGAAAAAGAGAGAATTCACCCAAGCCCTGTCTCCTTAAAATCACCTAGGCTGAAATTAAATATCCGCAAAAGGGATCTCTCAATTGTCGTCAAGATGAAGGCGAATTAAGCGAGTAGACCCCCGGGGCCAAAGAAGATTTGAAACATCTCCAAGATGATGGAGTTTGTGACGGATCCTTCCAGAGAAAGTCCAAAGCACTGTCGAGATGAAGGTAGATGCGATGAACCTCCCGACAATCCCTAAAAGATATTTAATTTTAGCTATTACCCAAAGATCTCCAAGCCAATCAGCCAATATCATCAACATGACCCCTGAGGCAAAGAAGGATCGAAACATCTCCAAGTTGACGGAGTTTGTGACATACCCTTTTCAAAGAGAGAGAGAGAGAGGAAAAAGAAAAAAAGAAAAGTCAAAGACATCTCCAAAATGAAGGAGAATGCAACCGAAAACCAAAAGAGTGCAAAAAGATTATCATGAGAGAAGCTCCCAGGATATCAAACTACCAAATCTATCAAAAATCCTCTTTAATTTTGTGAAATTCTATTATCAATATCCTTTCATCAATTGCTTTCATAATATCAAATTCTCTTTCCTGTTCATATCAAGAAAATTGATAGCTTCCTTGAAAAAGGTCAATTGCAAGCAATTTGGATTTCAAATCTCGACTCTACGAAGTGAACCTTGTTTGAAGGTAATGCTTCAGGTAGAAAAGAAGAAATATTTTGCAACAATATGTATCAATTTCAAACACTTTGAATCCACAACAGAATTTTCAACATTTTGATGATATTTTCTAGCTATCCTGACGTGAAGTGAGAGCTTGTTGTCCATCTTTGATACATCCAAACACCAATTTTAAATCCCTCTTAAGGACTTGATTCCCGCCCAATCAGGATAAGGGTACAAACCTAAGCCTTTTTTGATGAGGTATTTCACTTTCCGCCCGATCAGGATAAGGGTACAAACCTGAGCCTTAATCAAAGAGGTATTCTATCTCCCGCCCGATCAGGATAAGGGTACAAACCTGAGCCTCATTTGAAGAGGTATTTCACTTTCTACCTAATCAGGATAAGGGTACAAACCTGAGCCTCAATCAAAGAGGTATTTCATTTTCCGCCCGATCAGGTTAAGGGTACAAACCTGAATCTCATTTTATGAGATATTTGATTCCCCAATTAGGTTAAGGGTCAAACCTGAGCTTCGTTCCATGCGAGGTATTTCTGTCCCATCCAGGTTAAGGGCAAAACCCTGAACTTCACTCTCGCAGAGTGAATCTTTCCTCTTCATCCTCCATTTCATATCTACCAATCTTCACCGGGCTAATATCTCTATACCCAGTCAGATCCTTCTAACTGGGGCATTGTTTTTAGCCGAAATTTGGTGTGTTTTTCTTTGCCACTAAGCTTGGCCACAAGCCGGCTTAGTAGCAAAGAGGGGCATCTGTAAACACCCCAAATTTTCACTCACCTCCCCGACATTTCTACCCAACATCATCATTCACCTCCCCGAAAATCGCCGAAGGGCAAAATGGTCATTTTTTGAGCCCGGACCTTACAAAAGTCTAAATTACATCTGCAACTTTCAAAATTTCTCTATTTTTGGCTCAGATGTTCAAAATTCTACTTATGACAGGAGACGAGAATCTCCAAAGCCCGGTTCAGGATTACATTTCATAAGACATGTCATTGCATAGCATTGCATGAACATTTCATATCACTGCACTGCACAGCATGTCATTTCGAGGTCCAGAACTCTCGATTTCAAAATTTTCAATCCAGATTTGAATTTCAACTCTTTTTTAAATCAATTTCAAAACCCTGGGTCTTCAAAATTATCAATTCTTCCCATTTTACCCCCAGGACTCTGAATTTCAAAATATTTTCTCAGGAAAACGATCTGAATAGTTTTCAATATGGATTTCAGCCACTTCATTTCAGATTTTACCCTTTTGTCAGCAATTTCCAATATCATTCTTTTGCAAAATCACCCCACAGGGGCCAACTCTTTTCAAAATTTCTGTTTTGCCAATTAGTCTAGATTTTATGAAAATTCCAAAAAAAAAAAGAGGATTTACTGTCTTGTCTTTATTTCAATAAAGAAGCAATGTGGGACCCACACTGAGGTGGTGTCACATAGGCTTTTCTTTTGAAAAACCTGAATTTTGAAAAACCCAAAAATATAGGAGCCTTGTCCCTGGATTGGCGCCACTGGGTCTTTTTCTCTCTCCTCCCATTTCCTTGCCATGTGTCAGCGTGGGGTTCACCTAGAGGTGGTGCCACATGTCATTAGACATCCTCTTCATTCCATGCCACGTGTTAGTGTCCACCATCTTCAACCTGTGCCATGTGTCATTCCAAGGTCACCCTGAGATGCCACGTGTCATGTGCTGCCCTGTCTAGAAAAAGTAGAGCTTGTCTCCCCTGAGGTGGCGCCATTTGAATTATGTCTCCTGCAAGTGACACATGCCACTCTCTCCTTTCCTCAGGAAAAGCAAACTGACACATGTCACCTTCTGCTTTTCTCAGAAAAGCAAGTGACACATGTCATTTCTAGCTTCCTTCAGAAAAAGTAGAAGACACGTGTCACCCCTGGCCTTCTTCAGAAAAAGCAACCATTCAAAAAAAATTCAAACCCAGGCTGAGGTGGCACAAATCCTGAACCTTACCTTTTCTATCTGGCCTAAGATGGCGCCACATGTTCCTTGTTCCTCCCTCCTGCCACATGGCATTGTAGGAGCCACTCTGAGGTGGTGCCACATGGCCAAACCTCCCTGCATCAGAAAAAGTAGGAACAGCTCCCCTCTGAGGTGGCATCTTCTGCTTCTTCAGCTCCTGCCTCCTGACACATGTCAATGTAGAGCCACCCTGAGGTGGCGCCACATGTCAGTCTCTCCTTTCCTCTAGAAAAAGCAGAAATTTAAATTTCAAAATCTCTCTGAGGTGGCACCATCTGAATCCTCTACCTTTCCTTCTGACACATGTCAACGTGGATGCTCTGAGATGGCGCCACATGGCAGTCTCTCCTCCTTTCAGAATAAAGCAGAATTTGAATTTCAAACTCCAAGACAACACCCTCTGAGATGGCGCCACATGGAGGGCTCGGATTAAGCCTCTTTGAATTTCAAAATTTTCCAAAAATTTCTATAAATACAAGGCCCCACGCCCAGCCTAGGGGAGCTCCTTTTGGATTTTGCATTTCAACTTAGATTTCCTCTAGTACACGATTTTGATTTTCTGAGTTCATGCCCCCCTTGGGCTCAGTTGAGAGGGTGCATTGAAGCACCAAGCTTGCTCGCATCAATTCCAACTCGATCTAAGCGTGTGGATCGAATTTCGTGAACCTTCCGAAGCTCAGATCGAAGGACGAGAAAAGCCATTCATACCCACTCATTTCGGGAGTTCCAAAGCTGCGAGAAAACACAAGGTGCACTTCTATCCCTATTGATTTCATTATAGTAATATCTTTATTCAATTTGTATTGTCGTTTTGAGAAAAGAGCTCATTCGGAGGATGGATCGAGCTATTCTCGTAAAATGACATATAGCAAACAAGTTTTTCATGTTTTCTTGATTCAAATTTTAGCATTTCATCACGTTCATGCATTAAAATAAGGTAGATTTATGTCTTATTTCATTAAAATAGCATCGTTTAGGAATTTATTTGATGTTTCATGTATCCTGTGTTATTTCAGTGATTCTCTATTTTTGTCAGTCAGTCCACTCGTCATTTCATGTATTTATTTTTCTTTACAAATGCCAAAAAACTCACAGTACGCGTCCTTAGGTGTCCCTAACAATCTGCCAAAAATTTGGAATAATTTGAATTTATTTACTGCGGTAAAAGTTCAAAATGGTAGGTCGTGTTTTGTTACCCGGGATACGTTTTGAAAATTTACTTCCGACTTGTAAAATCAAGATCTCTTTTATATTAGATCCGATTTTCGATCCGAAAAATGTCCTAAACGCGGAATGATGTGTAGTATTTAATCTGATTTTCTCCGATTTTTATGAATTTTTTTTACATCTGACACAAATCTGAGAGTTTGGGACACATGTCAGAGCCTGATTTGGGCCTCTGAGACTTTGGATCGATTTAGGTCGATGGGTTCTCTTTGGGTGTTACTCCAAATCCAAATTTGTAAAACGTGAATGTCATGTTCGGGATGTCCTCTGTTTGCATATGAAATTTTATGATTTTTAGAATAGTCTTACTATCAGTTTTGGATTTTTTTTGTCAGTCTCCTGTTTTGTAATATTTATCTACTCTGTTGATTTAGGCATGAAAAGTTGTATTTTTATCTCTGTTCCTGTTGATTAAATGCCAAAATCATAAAAATGAAAGTTGTTCCTGTGTTTGTCTTTAGTTCCTCAGTTAAATATCAGAAATTACTATGGTCGGATGCTATTTTTTATGTGATTTTACATCGGATCAGGTTGATTTTGCCTCCGTCAGAACCAAGATCTCGTTACCGAACTCACTGTAGTTCAAATCCCGGGGCTGTAAAAGAAAAAATTGCTTATTTTTATGTCATTTAGCAGTCTGAAAAATCTCAGATGTTTCTATGGTGGAATTCTCGTATTACTGCATTAAGTGTTGCATTTGGTTCGGGTCCGTAGGCGAAATTCTCCCTTTTTAGGATTTTCTTTAAATTTTAGTATCTAAACCATGTCATTTCATGAGTTTTAGCATTCTAGAATATTTATCAGAATAGGTATATGCTTCATACTGAATTTTACAGCATTTGGAATTCGTTTGATGCTCGGTCTAGCCGTATCATCAAAACAGGGCCCCGCGGGACCCGGATCCAAGCGAAATTCATTATTTTTGATGAATGATAGCATGTCAAAATTCTGATTTTACAATCCTAATGTGTTTAGAAGCATGTCATTATGCCTCATATTGCATTTCATCATCATTTGATTCAATTCAAATTTCAAAATCTCAATTTTACCAAAATTTCCTTCAAAAAACCCTGATTTTAAAGGTGTAACTTCAATATTAGGGGTATTTTGGTCATTTTGTCCACAATTTCGAATTTCAAACTATTTTCTACTGAATTTCTTGCATTTACATCATTTCAAATATCAAGAAAGCATGGAAATAGGGTTTATATCCAACTAAGTCCAATAATTTCAGAATATTATTGGAAAATCTTGGAAAAACCCACATATTTGAACTAACCCCATTTCAAGTTTGGCAGGGACATTCAAAAGAAGGAACTGAAGTCTGCAATTTCCCTTTATTTCATTTATTTAGTGATGTAATAATGTAAATTTTTGAATAAGAGATTTAATTTTCTGCTTAGACTAGGATGCATATCATATAGTTTGAATTCCTGCAATATCCTGTTTAAGTGATTCATGCATTTTATTCCAAAAAGCACTATGGATGTACACGAATGGCACGTGCACCAACTCTTAGGGAGTTGATGAACTCGGTGGAGTACATATTTATGGCCCTAGTCGGAATATGGACGAGACCCAGATCCATCATCTCTCTACCAGTCACACTGAGCCTACACTCTTAGGCTATCTTAAAATGCACATCATATTTCCAATTTTGCAAAGTATTGTGCATTAAATCAATTAAGCTCTGAACATGTTCATGGCCACAGTCAGAATATGTGAAGGATTTATTTTGACTTAATACACATTTTTCCAACAAATTTCTCAGAAAATCTTTTCAAAGTGCATTCATTCACTCATATCATTTGCATCATGAAATCATTGGTTTTCTCATGATTTTCTTAAGAAAATTTTATTCTCAAGAAACTCTGAGAATTTTTCAAAATTGGTTTTTCCAAGTCAAGTTTTTCCACAATTTTCCATAAAAGGGTCATTTTCTTAAGATTTTCACGGGGAGTTTCCCAATCTTTCTCAAGAATCAAAATCAATTTTCAAGGGTTTCAAGGCTAAGATTCCCAGGATTTCAATTTCCCAAGTTTCAATTTTTTCCCTCTACAAGGGTTTTCCAATGAATTTCAATTATTTTTCAAAATTTTCAAAAGTTGGGATTTTCCCTGACAAGCATTTCCCTTCAAATGTTCATCCTTTTCCTAAAAATTACTTCCATTTTCTCAGGATTTTCATCTATTCATGATTTTCCCAAAACTTCATAAATTTTCTCGAGATTTCAAATCCTCCTATCAGAATTTCCTGAGAAATTGATTTCCATATCTTTTCTGAGAAGTATTTTCCAACTCCAAAAGCATTTTCTAAAGCATACATCATACTTTTCCAAATTGCATTTTTACAAAATCTCATAGCACATGCCTGAGTTCTTTGTGCATTTAGGATAGAACACAATTTCGATAATTTCACTAAGTCAAGCACAATTTTGGTCCTTGGTTTGATTACCCTTGTTAAAGGCGGCAGGAACAGTCGAACCTCGTACCGACAGGTCGATCCTCATCCCATGGATTTTCTCGTGATTTTCAAAAATGGAGGCGAGTATTTCAAAACAATTTCCAAAATCTGGTCAAGTTTGAATCGCGAAAGCATTTTCCTCTCTCTTTCGCAAGGAAGGAAAGACGGAAAAAATTTTGCGACGATAACAATCACACAAGTCAGGAGCCAACATAGGAAGCAGGGTCTTCTCAGTCTGGCACAAGAAGACTCATTCGAATAGTGTATATCGATAATCAACCGTAAGTATTTCGTTTTCAATTATTGCATATCTTATAAATATTTTATATTGATATTTACTGTGTAACAATTCATGTGCAGTTTGAGGTTTGAGCCAAAGAAGTAGTTCGGGAGATTAGGAATTCACCTCTTCAACATCTACCAGGACCGGTTGCTTAATGGAAAGAGTACCCAAAGGAGGTGTTAGACAGATTGTGGTCCTCATTCACAATATACAGTTGTTCCTCATAGTTAATGTGTTTTATATTTAATTTTTTTAAGTAATGTCTACTAACTTTCTGAAAATATTTGTAGGCTTCGAATCGCTTCGCAACTACGGTAGAAGAAAATGATGCAAGGAAGGTGTGGCAGAAGGTGGCTGCCAATCGATTTGCAGACATGCTGCACACTATGAAGACTGCAGCAAAAAAAGCATCTGGCGTAGTAGATGATCCACTACAGTGGAAGGGCCATGACCCTATTACTATCAGGAGAGATTACTGGAATGAAATGTGCAATAAGTGGGCGGAAGATGCATTTAGAAATCGCTCTGCGAAGGCTGCACAAAATCGAGCGAAAATACCCAAAGCCCATCTACACACAGGTGGATCTAAGACATTTGGGAGCCACTTGAAGAAAATGGTAACTCATCAATATATAATATTAATTTTATAAGTATTGTTGCAAACTTGTGTACTAAATCTTTTGTCCTTTAACTTCGCAGGAAGCAGAAAAAAGGAGGCATTGTACCATATAAAGATGTGTTTATTGAAACACATAAACGGAAGACCACGGGAGTCTTCGTATCAGAGAAGGCGAGAACGACAACGGTATGTATTTATTCTATTAATAATCATTGCAATATGCAAGTTATCATAATGTTATCATTAATTATTAATGCATACTTTAAACATTATTTTGTAGGAGGCATATGAGCAACAGATGGTAGAGCGATATGGCGATGACGCTACTCAGCATCCATCATTTGATCCTGCAGCATGGGTGACTGCAGCAGGTAAACCCAAAAAAGGTCACGTGTTCGGGTTTGGAAGTAATCTGAACACTTCACCAGTTATTGCTTCTTCCAATTACGGCTCACAGGCTACTTTCGCCAACATAAGCTCCAAGCAGCAGCCTATTCTTTCCGGTGATGATGTACGCCAGATCATTAAGGACACAATGAATGACTACTTCCATGACACCGTCGCCCCCTTTCTCCAAGATGAGATCACCCGTATTGTGCTGAATAGAGGATCTTCGATTGCAGGTCCCTCTTAGGTATAATCACATATTCAGTTTTTTGACTGCCTTAGCACACATATGAGCATGATAGAATCACATATATAACTTTTTGCCTGCCTTAGAGCACATATGAGCATGATAGAATCACATATAGAGTTTTTTTATTGCCTTAGAGCACATATGAGCATGCTATAATCACATATAGAGTTTTTTTATTGCCTTAGAGCACATATGAGCATGCTATAATCACATATAAAGTTTTTTGCCTGCCTTAGAGCACATATGAGCATGCTATAATCACATATTCAGTTTTTTGACTGCCTAAGAACACATATGAGCATGATAGATCACATATAAAGTTTTTTTGACTGCCTTAGAACACATATGAGCATGTTATAATCACATATTCAGTTTTTTGACTGCCTAAGAACACATATGAGCATGTTATAATCACATATTCAATTTTTTGACTACCTTAAAACACATATGAGCATGCCAAAATCACATATAGAGTTTTTTTACTGCCTTAGAACATATATCATTTATGATAGAATCACATATAAATGTTTTTGCTTTGCCTGCCTTAGAGCACATATAAGCATGCTATAATCACATATTCAATTTTTTGACTGCCTTAGCACACATACGAGCATGATCAAATCACATATATAGCTTTTTGCCTGCCTTAAAGCACATCTGAGCATGGTAGAATCATATATAGAGTTTTTCTAGCTGCCTTAGAACACATATGAACATGCTATAATCACATATTTAATTTTTTTACTGTTTTAGCACACATATGAGCATGATAGAATCACATATATAACTTTTTGACTGCCTTAGAGCACATATGAGCATGATAAAATCACATATAGAGTTTTTTATTGCTTTAGAACACACATGAGCACATGATAGAATCACATATAGTGTGTAATTTATTTCATTATATTTTGTTTATCAATACTGATTGTTCTTTTCTTGTGTAGGCTGCTAGCGATAATCAGCGTAGCGGAGCTGAAGGGACAGATAAAGGCAATGAACAAGAAGACGCACAAAATCTTGGCAATGATTAGAGAACTGTGTTGAAGAAGTTCTATTTTTTTATGTTTCCTAGTTATAATTGTTGAATTGTAAATAATTAAACTTGTTAATTTTAAGGTGGAACGATTAATTGTTGTAGATTCCTTTTATATGGAATTTTTTAGTGTAGTTTGTTTTTTATTTACAGGAAATATAAATTATACAGGAAATATAAATTGTACCATTCTCAGTATTTAATTTTCAAATAATTTTTTTTTATTTTTTTTCGTTTTTGCGACGGATTAGCGACGGAAACATCCATCGGTATGTATATATATCTAGCGATGTCTTAGCGACGGACGTAAATCCGTCGCCAAGCTGAGGTCGTCGTTTAGTACCGGCGGATTGGCGACGGAATAAAGCGCTCGTTAGTCCATCGCAATTAGCGACGGACCTGGTGACGGATTTATTTTGTTGCCAGTTAGCGTCGAAAAATTCGCAACGTAAGCATACCGTCGCCTCGTCATCGCTAATCCGTCGCTATGCCTGTTAGCGACGGAATAGCGACAGAATGTGGTCGTCGCTAATCTACTGCTTTGTTGTGGTGAGGAGACCCGAGGGTACGTTGCTGAGCCAGGCTGTCATGAACCCGAAAGGCAAGGACCAGATGACCGGAGGCCTGTTTCATGCTGAGTCACAGCAGCAGGCCAAATCTGTTATGGCCCTAAGGAGTGGACGTGGGTATCACATTGAGAACAGAGAGAATAGAGAGATGATCGATGAGCCAGAGACCAGTGTTTCACCTTCGTCGGCTCAACCATCATTATCAGCCCCATCTTCATCTTCTTCACCATCATCATCTTCATCCTCAGTTCAGAAGAAGGATAGGAGTGAGCCTTCGGACAAAGAGGAGGAGCCACTCATGTATATTCCCCCACCACCCTATCCCAAAGCCTTAGAGTCTCCCGGATTCAAAGGGAAGCAGGGCACGAAGATCCAGGACATGCTTGACATCTTCAAGCATGTGCAGATCAACCTGCCTTTGCTAGATGCGATTCAGCAGGTGCCGGCTTATGCCAAATTCCTGAAGGAACTATGTACGCAGAAGAGGAAATCCAGAGAGAGAGTTCCTAATAGGGTCCATCTGACTGAGCAGGTGAGTTCAGTACTTCAGCATCAGACACCACCAAAGCTTAAGGACCCTGGAGCCCCGATCATTGCTTGTACTATAGGAAGCATCCGGATAGAACGCGCATTGCTCGATCTTGGGGCAAGCGTGAACATTCTGCCCGGATATTTCTATGATTCTTTCGGGCTAGGAGAGATGAGATCGACTCCTATTACACTTCAGCTGGCAGATCGTTCTGTCAAGGTACCGAGAGGTGTCTTGGAGGACGTGCTAGTTAAGGTGAATGACTTTTATTTCCCCGTCGATTTCATCATCCTTGATATGGAAGGAGTGGATAGCTAGCACAAGACTCCGATAATTTTGGGCAGACCATTCTTGGCGACTACCAATGCATGTATCAACTGTAGGACCAGAGTCATGGATCTATCATTCGGCAACAGGAAGGTCAAGCTGAACATTTTCAATGCCGCGATGGGTCCAGCGGGAGATATGGACTGCTTTCATGTAGACATTGCACAAGAGTTATTGGATGAGCAGCCCGATTTGTACATTACTGAGGATTCATTAGATTTGTACCATATAGAGAAGAATAGTTGTACAGTTAGCGTAGATGTGTCTAGAGTGTCATCAGAGTTCCTACCTTGGAGAGCTGTCATTGAGCCTCTCCCACCACTTGCCGAGACCCCCGCAAAATCTTTGATCGAGTCTCCTCCAAAACTTGAGTTGAAACCCTTACCGAATTCACTCAAGTATGCATACCTCGGAGGTGATAAGACCCTGCCTGTGATCATCTCGTCACTGCTCACTGAGGAGCAGGAGCAGAGATTACTGACTATTCTTCGAGAGCACAAGGCAGCGATTGGCTGAAGAGTGGCTGATTTGAAGGGGATTGATCCTTCATTCTGCATGCATAGAATTCATTGCGATGAGGAAGTCAAGCCAGTGAGGGATATGCAGAGAAGGTTAAATCCCAATATGAAGGAAGTGGTGAAGAATGAGGTGGTGAAGTGGTTGGATGCCGGGATTATTTACCCTATTTCTGATAGCCAATGGGTCAGTCCGATTAAGGTTGTACCGAAGAAGTCAGGACTCACTGTTGTGGAGAACGAGAAGGGGGAAAGAATTCCCATGAGGACCACTACAGGATGACGAGTCTGCATTGATTATAGGAAGCTGAACGTGGCAACTAGGAAAGATCATTTCCCGTTGTCGTTCATTGATCAGATATTAGAGAGACTCGCAGGGCAGAGCTACTATTGCTTTTTAGACGGATATTTAGGATACAATCAGGTAGCTGTCCATCCTGACGACCAGGAGAAGACAACATTTACATGTCCTTATGGCACCTTCGCATTCAGACGTATGTCGTTCGGGCTCTGCAATGCCCCGACAACTTTTCAGAGGTGCATGCTTGCTATCTTCTCGGATATGATAGATGATGTTATGGAGGTGTTCATGGACGATTTTTCATTGTATGGCTCTTCATTTGAAGATTGCCTCCAAAAACTTACTCGAGTACTGAGTAGGTGTGCGGAGACAAATCTTGTTCTGAGTTGGGAAAAGAGCCATTTTATGGTCCAGGAAGGGATCGTGCTTGGACACATTGTGTCCAAGAGAGGCATTGAGGTTGACAGAGCGAAGGTGGAATCCATTTCACGTTTAACTCCACCTACCACTGTGAGGCAGATTAGGTCATTTCTAGGGCATGCGGGATTTTATAGGCGGTTCATTAAGGATTTCAGCAAAATCTCTAGATCGCTTTGCACTTTATTGGAGAAGGACTAGCCCTTTGTTTTTAGCGAGGATTGCATGAAGGCCTTTGAGATTCTCAAAGAGGCCTTGATTACTGTGCCCATTCTGAGACCTCCGGATTGGACTCTCCCATTTGAGATTATGTGCGATGCTTCTGACTATGCTATGCGAGCTATTTTAGGACATCAGATTAATAGGAAGCCCTATGTGATTTACTACGCAAGTAGAACTCTGTCTGATGCTCAGATGAATTATACCATGACACAGAAGGAGCTACTTGCTGTAGTATTCGCATTGGACAAGTTTAGGTCCTACTTGCTCGGTTCGAAAGTGGTTGTCTATTCTGATCATGCTGCATTGAAGTATCTGTTGAATAAGAAAGACACCAAACTGAGACTCATTCGTTGGGTTCTGCTACTACAGGAGTTTGATCTCGAGATTCGAGATAAGAAGGGAAGCGAGAATGTAGTAGCAGATCATCTTTCTAGACTGATCGTGGAGACCACACAGGATCAGAGGCCGATCAGTGATTCTTTCCCCGACGAGCAGATCATGCCAGTCAGGACATCGCAGTTACCATGGTTTGCAGATATTGTGAACTATCTGGTGTCGAGACAGATCCCTGAGCATTGGAATAAGAATGAGCGCGAGAGATTCCTATCTCAGGTGAGGCATTATTATTGGGATGAACCAGAGTTGTTCAGATATTGCGCAGACCAGATCATCAGGAGATGTGTTTCGGAGGAGGAGTACGAGTCCATTTTGAGTTTTTCCCATTCTTTAGCCTGTGGAGGGCATTTTAGCAGTAGGAAGACAGCTGCAAAGGTTTTGCAGTCTGGATTTTATTGGCCCACACTCCACAGGGATGCGCATGAGTTCTGTAGGAGATGTATTAGATGTCAGAAGATTGGTAACATGTCCAAGAGGGACATGATGCCCTTGCTTCCGATTTTGATTGTCGAGATTTTTGATGTTTGGGGCATTGATTTCATGGGACCATTTCCGCCTTCATTCGGAAATTTATACATTCTTGTGGCGGTAGATTATGTGTCCAAGTGGGTCGAGGCTGTGGCAACCAAGACCAATGATCATAGAGTGGTGCTTAAGTTCATTAAGCATAATATTTTCAGTCGTTTTGGTGTGCCACGTGCGATGATTAGCGATGGTGGCAAACATTTTAGGAATGTACAGATAGCTTCTCTTCTGAGAAGATATTCTGTCAATCATAGATTCACCACTTCGTATCATCCGCAGACCAGTGGACAAGTAGAGGTGTCGAATAGGGAGATTAAGAGGATTCTAGAGAAGACAGTTCGCCCGGACCGTAAGGACTGGTCCCAGCGCTTAGATGATGCACTTTGGGCATATAAAACTGCATATAAGACTCCCATTGGCATGTCCCCGTATCGCCTTGTATTCGGGAAAGCATGCCATCTTCCTGTCGAGCTGGAGCATAGAGCGTATTGGGCCATCAAGAAGTTGAATTTTGACCTCACCCAGGCTGGCAAAGCGAGAGCACTGCAGCTCTCAGAATTAGAGGAACTCAGGAATGATGCATATGAGAATGCAAAGTTATACAAAGCTCGCACTAAAGCATTTCATGATAAGCACATTGTCAGAAAAGTGTTTGAGCCAGAGCAGAAAGTTTGGCTATACAATTCTTGTTTGCGTTTATTTCTAGGGAAATTGAGATCGAGATGGACAGGACCGTACATTGTGAAAGAAGTGTTTCCACATGGAGCAGTGACATTATTCGATCCTATGACCCAAGGTACATTCAAGGTTAATGGGCAAAGACTGAAGCCCTACATTTCAGATTCCTTGCAGAATGGTGAGTGTGAGATAGTGCATCTCACGAAGGCATGAGGATTCGACCAGAGGGATGTATCATATGTACATTAGTTTTGTTTTTCATTACAGTATTTGCTTTTATTTCAGTATTTCATTTCATATGTGCTGACATTTGTTTTTGGTTTATGCAGGTTGCATCTAACATTTAGTGTATCAGTTACCAGGTACAGGGCAGAGCTTTCAAAGAATTCATTAATCAGATGAAAAAGTCAAGTCAATTAAACTTCAGAAGCCCAGCACAGATCAGGTTGTATCTATCCTTTCTCCCATATTTATTTTCCTGTCTTTTAGTGTGCATGTGCATTGCATTTTTATATATTTTGTATGCCACTAGGGACAATGTCATTCAAGCATGGGGGGGTGGTTTAGATGCACACTAAATTTTTTTTTTTATGTCTGGTAGCTAAAGTAGGCATTTGAGAACAAGTTGTAGCATATATGATTGTTTTTGGCATAATCTAACAGTTTAGAAATTTTTAAGCCCCATGTAAAAAAATTTCTCTGAACTGATTCAAATAGAGTAGTTATTTATGAGAAAATTCAAAGAAAAGATAGTATTTGATTGTTAAAAAATTTTAAATCACTTTAGTATAAGTATGCACAGTATGGTTTGTAAAAGAAATAAGCAATGGAAAGATGTTTTTGAAAAATGAGTTTAAAAGAATAGAGCTACGTTTAGTTGTTGATGTCTTCGTGAATCCTAGTAGTGGAACTCAGACACAAGATGAAGTGTTTGAGTCTCTTGACGAAAAGGATAACGAAGGAGATCATCCTCTTGTCTAGTTGATATATGTGGCCTTTGTAGTTCAAGTGAGTAGAATCTAAAGGGTGTTTTACACCCGGTGCCCCAAAGCCAGCTGGTTTGGGAGCCACCGGTTCGAAAGCTTGTTACATGGACTGCATAAAAAGCCTAAGAGATAGAGACATTGCACATGACGAGAGGAAGACTATACGTAAACTATTAGAATAGAAGGTCTAGTGACTCAAACAATTAAGTCCGAGAGATACTCTGTATCTAGTGCCCTAGGGTCGTCTGACTTGGAGTCATTGGCCCAAAGCTCGCTACACGGGTCACGAAAATTGGATATTCAAAATAGTGCTCATGTGAGAAGAATGCTCAAGAGAGAAAATCGAAAAAGGGTGAAAAAATTGAAAATCAGAAGAAAAAGAATGTGCTGAATGGGAAAATTTTCATTGCTTAGGAATATGTGTGCATTATTGTGAAGAAAATATACAAGTGAGGATAAATGAGTAAAACATGATAATACTTGACTTTCTGAGAAAAATCATAGATAGCTACAATTTTAGAAAAGTGAAGGAAAAAGAATTTTTACTGTGGTGGCATGAGATTGCTGAAATTGTTTTGAGAATGCCCATTACATGAAATATTTGTTCCAACTGTTTTCTTAACTGCTTACTATGTTTGAAAAATTCATTCTTGCATTTCATTGATGTTTGTGGGTAGCATCTCTGCAAACCCTCACGAGACCTTACTCGTCCACTGGGGTAACCCAAGGGTTTAAAGGGCTTGTTGCATACGCTAAATGCAACTGTGATTCCTATGAAAGTGAGTTAGTTTTTTATGCATTCATGTCTAGCAGTTCGTGTTTCTGTTGTATAACATAGTTAGTGGTTTGTTAAGGGACTAACAAACATTCAAGCATGGAGGTATTTGATGATGCATGAAATGCACATCATGTTAACGAGTTATTCATGCATTTTGTAGTGAGATTAAGGTTTAAAACCCATGTTTAGATGCATTTTGATAGTAAGGGGTTATGGTTCGAATTTCAGAGAAATCGGAGTTAAAATGAGAGAGTTATGGCTATTTCAGTGTTCAGGCATGGATTTCGAGGTGGATCGGATCCATATCCGACCCAATTAGGCTGTTTTGGACCTTGGATCAACCTTTAGAAAGCCCAAATCCAACCCACACGCATATCCATACCCATTTAGAAAACATTTTGCAGAAAACCCCCCAGAAAGTGGCGTAGGGTAAAAACTTTTATTATAACACTGTTTTTTAAAAACACCAAAAGTATAAATTCCAGTTTTTAGCAAACCCTAGGCGTCTTTGGCATTGGGATTGACGTCTCCTACTGTGAATATAACTCCAGCCCCTTCCAACCTCTCATTCCATCATATTTTCCATTGAAGATCGATTTTTGCTTAGAAATCAAGCATTTTTCTATCTCCCGTTTCATTTCTATTCGTTTATTTAGCCTCCTTGCTGTGTGTAATCACCATTTGCTGTGTTTTTGCAGGTGTATCAGAGGTGGAGACCATTTATCTTGCTTGGAAGTGCGAAACACCCCAACAAGATGAGCCGGCCCTACCTCCATCCGGTTTTCTAAGCCCTCTGATCGTGAATCGGCACACATTCCATCTTTGGTGGATCTCCAACGTGTTGCAGCTGTAGATACCCTGCTTGTGGTGATATTCCAGCATTCTCGAACAGTTCGGGATGTCAAGCTAGCGCCATTGTCCGCTCTCTTCTTCCCCACAATCGTCGGATCGCCCTGGAGGTAGGTCTTTTTCTCTCTTTTCTTCTAGTTAAAGCCCAAAACGTGTGTGCTTGTTTTTCTTTTGTTATTTTCTGTGTGTTTGCGGTATTTTCATTGTTTTAACCTTAGAATAGCATTCGTGCACAGACCAGCACGGTAGATCTAGGTTTGGTTTCATCGTTTTGCATTCGAATCTTAATTTCTTATCGTTTTCACTTAAAACGTGAAAATCGGCTAGATCCCCTTCTAGCCATTTTTTTTTTTCCTATCTAGCGTGTTTTGTGGTGTTGTTTCTACAGAAAAACCATTTAAAAAGTTTATTTTGATTTAGTGTAGCCGTTGGGTTTGATTGATTGTTTGTCCAATTAAAAAGAAAAAAAAATCGGCTAGATTAATTCTAGCCGATCTTTATGTTTCAATAAGTCTAGTTTCTGCAATTCTTCTGTGATTCCCAAGTATAATCTGAGTTTTTTCATTTGTTCCAGTGTCATTTATTTTCGCTTTAGGTGAGGTTTGATTTCTTATGTGTCGTGTGAATGTTTTTGCCAAAATCGTTGAATGAAGGTTTGAAGTTGGGTAAGTGCGTGTGCTTCCATTGTGTAATTCGTGTGGTCTGCTGTTGTTTTGTAGCGTGACAGTCTCGTAAAGTTGTGTTAGTCAAGTTCATAATATTCGAGTCATTTTAAATATTGTTTTGATGTTTTAGTGTTTTAGGTGTCTTATTTATATTGAGAAAAATACAAAAATTGAGTTTTATTGTTTTCTTTGTTTTATAGCATTGTTCAGCCGGCTGTAGGTTTCTATATAGTTTAGTTTAGTTTTTTTTTTCAATAGTATAATTGTTGCTTCATGCTTAGTTAAGTTAGATTTTAATTGTGTAATAGGGTTATTAGTGTTCATTCTACGTTCTTAGTGTTTTAGGTCAGGCGTGTAGTTAGGTTGTTGTTCAAGTTTTATGTAATGTGTATTTCCAGCATACTATTAAGTTAATGTGTTTTCCTTAGTGTAATTAGACTAATTAAGGTCATGTGTTAAGTTAGAATTGTCATTAGCATGATATTATTTGCTTAATTTTGAAATCTTGTGTTAGTTAGTGAAAAAGTTGATTTTTAGTAGATGGTCATCTTCCCCAAGGAGGCGTCAGCCATTAGAGCTCTAGGCTGCTTTTGTTAAGTGTTCTGTGCATTTAGAAAGTCTTTAGTGTGTCTAGGTTCAATGTATTAGATGTTGGTTGCTCTTAGACGTTTTTAGTGAAATTTTTAGTAAGTTTCTTAGGTTAGGTAATTTAATTTAATTGTCTACATTCATTAGTTGTAGTCTAGGAAACGTTTTTGGTGTGGTTTTAGGAAATTTGAAATAGTATAGTAATTGCTCCAAAAAGAAAAACGTTTTGAGAGAAGTGATTGCTCCAAATTCATTGACTACCATTTAAGTAAGTTTGAAATTGGGTTTAAGGAAGAATAGTCAAGATAGAATCAATAAGTTTTTAGGAAAGTTGGATTGAAGTTCAAATCTTTTCTAAAAAGGAAATCACGGTTTTGATAGAGGTATTTATTTGTTTTATCAAACATTTTTGGAAAGCTAAAGCCGTGGAGACTCTCTTGAATTGGACATTTGCAACTTGTCTACTTGCTTAAATTAGTTTTTAAAGATCTTAAAGAAGTGTAACTGCTCCTAACTGGACGGTTTTCCACTTCTTACCTTTCTAAATTGAAGGTTAAGGCAAGTCAAGACAAGCATTTAGAGTTGGATGATTTTTGGAGTTATCAATCTTCCAAAATTATCTTTGAGCATTTAATCTTTCCTATTTCTCTAACCGTCCATATTAAGTTAGTATAAATTAGGTCTTAATTAATTTAGTTAATTGTGTTAACCTTAGGTTAGTAATTAGGATTATTGTTTAGGAAGGTATTAACTAGGGTTTCATGTATTAGGCGTGTAAATAGTGGAGTCATTAGTGTTATTTATTAGTTTTAATTAATTAGCTTTTACTTTTAAGTGTCTAAATTAGTCATTGTCTAAGGTATTTAATTTAACCTAGTCAACCTAGTTGACCCAGTTAGATGAGTCGTGTACCTATTCTAAGCCAAGTCAAGTCGACCTAGCCAGGTGTGGCGTGAACCTAGTCCTAGTCATATCTTAAAACCGCCCCATTTTGGTTTTTAGTGGTTTATTTAACTTTAGTTTTAATTTATATTAGCTTTAGTATAAATTAGTGTAGTTCTTCACTTAATCGATTTAGTTAGATTTTAGAAGTCAGTGTTTATTTAATGTGTAGTTATTCATTATGTTTGATTTGATCATTTCATTTAATTAAATTGTATTTAGTTCTTATTAACTGTAGCTGCTAATTCATACAATTAGGTGTGCATTTTTAATTACATTAGTTGCAATTGCATTAGTAGTTCACTTAGCTTTAGTCATACTTTGCATATCATATTTCATTTTTATTTCATTTAGCATAACTGCATTTAGTAGCTGCATATAAATTGTTAGTCATTATCATTTAGGTTTGCATTAGGGTCAGATTGCATCCTTAGGGTTTAAAATAGACTTACAAAGTGAATAGTGCATTGAAATCAAAAACCGATTTTTGCCCTATCGCACTGTCGTCATTTCATGTGCAAAAATTTCAAGTTTTCCAAATATTATTTTTCTATTCACTTTGTTGGCGTGTTAACAGTCTGCATATCAAATTTCAGCTCAATCCGAGTTGGTTTGGTCTGATTTTTAAGCGTTTTGTGAAAACCGCTTTTTCGGATTTTAAAATTTCGGGACCTGCGATATCCAGATTTTTTCCAGTTTTGAAACGCTTATATCTGGAGTTCCAGATATCATTTTTTAATTATGTAAAAACTTTCAGATTCTTGAATCTGTTAGTTACAGAATAGAATAAATTTCAGGAAAATCGGACTTCGTTTGCCTTATGAAACAGTCATTTTTCAAAAAGCTATCAGAAGTCTATTTTGCATTAGTTAGGGGTAGATTTGTAATTTCATTCATTTAGGTATTTTCGGTCTATTTTCATCAGTTTTTGCATTTTAAGTGTTGCATCTGCATCCTCCTGCATTGTTAGAATTAGAATAAGTAATTTTAGAATTAGTTTACTATTTTACTTGATTATTTTATTGTCATTAGGATTTGTTTTGTTAAATTCTTGAAAATTAGGTGTAATTTCATTTCTAATTTGCTTTATTATAATTAGTCACTAACTTTGTATTCTCTTGTGTTTTTTAGGTTGAAAAGCATAAGAAATTTCCACGGATTCTTGTCCAGGTGTGAAAACTTTGAGAAGCGGTGAAAAGACAGAAGTACCCTTGGCATGCAACAGAAGACTGAAAAGCTTTTCTCATTAGTTGTAGTGTTAATTTGTAATTGTTTTAGCATTGTATTTGTAAGTAGTGTTTCTTGATTAATAAATTAAATTTCTTAGAAATATTTGAGTAACTCCCATTCCCTGTGGATTCGACCCGTACTTACCACTTTGTGGAAAGTCAGTTATTTATTTTTGGTTGACGATTTTCCAAAGATTTATTGAAAATATTGTTTTAAAATTACCATTTACAAAAAACTCAACCAAGTGCACTAAGTGTTTTGACTTGTGCAATGAATGTGCGTGGTTCGATGCAATTTATACAAATATGGTTATGATGGCGCAGTGATGTGATAACCCATGAATATGGGTAATGTGGGTGCCTACCATTGTGCACAGGTGTTGCTTTGCATAGAACGCGAAAGGTCGCAATAATGCCATGTTTGGTGCCTTTTTGTAAAAATGAGATTTTTTTGAAGTTAAGAGGCTGATGGCACCACTCTTGTCATATGTATTTGACACCTGGGCACTTCATAGCTTAGTCATTTAAATGTATCATGATGATGCTACGCAACATAGTTTGTAAGACCCACAAATTTTTAGTTCAAACTCTGAATAAATTTTTGAGGCATTCTCCAGTGAAAAATAGCGTTTTTACTGTAAAGCGAATCAAACCGATTCCTGCGACCCAAATATACTTAGGATATTCGTATCTTCACGAATATATGCTCAAACACTCTAGAAGCCATAACTTCCTACCTGAACAAAATCAAGAGATTTGTACGAGCCAACTTTCTTAGTTACGTCAATACGAAGATAATGGCCTACTCATAATTTTTCGGAAAAAAATGTTGGAAACTGGACTTTTTTGCAGGACCCGCGAAAATATTTGTGAGACCCACAAAAATATTTCTCAAAAAATATTTCAGAATATTCTAGAATATTCTAGGACCTTCCAGGGAATATTCCATGGAATATTCCTTCCAGATAAGATCAAACAGTCAGATGAATAAGATCAATGACTCATCTGGATAAGATCAATGACTCATCTGGATAAGATCAGTGACTCATCTGGATAAGATCAAAGGGAATTTTTGAAAAAGCTATGGACTAAAATGGAAATTCTGAAACTTGGGGCTCAAGTTTCAGAATCTATAAATAGAGGAGACCCCCTCCTTTGAAAAATCGTGTAGCCTCTCACTCTCCTTCTTTTCCAAACCTCCCCTATCTAGCCCACTGGGTCTGAGCCTACCTGACCTGGCCTGAGCCTACCTGATCTGGTCCTAGCCTGCCTGACCTGGTCCAAACCCAGTTGACTTGACTTGAACCTAGTTGGGTTTAAAGTCAAAGTCAAAGTCCTTTTTGGTCCAACTTTTGGTTTGGATTTCTGAACCCAGACTTAGCCTACTTGGGTTGAGTTCGAACCTGCTGAACCCAGTTGACTTGGACCCAACCCAGTTTGGTTCAAACCACTTAGGTTGAGCAGCTTGACCTGCTTTACCTCTTTCTCAACCAGGTCGACCTCATCTGACCTAGTCTAACCTCTTGACGGAAGGATCAGAGCTCGTTCAAAGAGTTGGATCATTCAGGACTCGTTTCTTCCGCAATTTGAAGTAAGTTTGCTTCGTTGATCCATCTCTCTCAAGTATTTGATTGTTTGTATATAGTATATACTTTCTGAAGTAGTATCTTGCTTTAGTTCTTGATTTAGCCTTTTTTGGACACTTCGGTGTTCACCCGCTCATCTCGTAACTATTGTCGGATATATATGTTCAAATACGCAGTATATGCGTTCTTCAAAATGGTATTTTGCCCTAGTTCTTGGTTGAGCCCTTTAGAACACTTCGGTGTTCACCCGCTCACCTCGTAACTATCGTTGGATGCACATCTAGGTGTATATCTGTTGATTCTGCCGACGCGTCCTATATCGCACAGGCTATGTAATTTACCTTTGCCGTCGCGTCGTATGATGCCAAGGCTCATGCTTTCTGCAATTTCCGATTACTGCACATCCGATTATGCATTTACTTACGCCGTCGTGTTGAATGACACTAAGGCTTCTGCTTTCTGCAAATATATATGTAGAATATTTCGTTCAGTTACACACCCTGAACAATAGTATATGCATTTCTTTACGCCGCTGTTGTATAAAGCACATGCTTCTGCTTTTACTAAATATATGGCACATAAATGAGCGTTCAAATGGAGATCAACTCCAAATCGCCAATGCGATCCGCTTACAGCTCCTCGTTCAAGACTCTGCTTGACGAATGAAGCCCCTATTGAAAAGGCTTCAGCTTTTGACAAAATGCTCTTTATGTAAAGACTAAGTCAATTACGTATGGCCTGGTTATGGCCCAGGGTTCCAGCAACCTTGATGGATGCAAAGTATGCACAACGGTGCGCATCCATTTCTCGAGTTAAGCATAGCGATTTTCCATCAAAGAGGAGAGATGCCGCTGAAATGGATAAAAGAAACGCACGCTTTCTCCGTTAAACAAAGGAAGTGTTGCTGAATTTTCTAAAAGAAGCTAAGAATAGCTCAGAAAGAATGTAGCAGGATACTCCGTCATATAGCAGAGTGCTACCCAGTTCATGGAACGCCTTCTACGATGTAGAAAGGTTCGTCACACCACTGCCGATAGAGCAGGGGAGGTGCTGACGGAATGGTTGGCAAAAGAGTTGCCAGAACCAGTTAAGTGGCACAATGATGCCGTTTGTTGGAACGATGTCAGAATGCCTCGTCTCTCTGATACCTGCAAGGGCACCGTACTTGTAAGAGTCGTTGCCCCAAAGTAGAAGTAGCGCCTTGAAAAGGTCCTGAGCTCGTTGCATAAAAATACGCTGAGTAGCCGATCCATAGAGATCGAGTCATGTGCATGCTCATTGAGAATTATCAGACAACCAAACTCGTAAACGCTGCTCAGTCGGAGTGTGTTGTTTCCACCGAAAGAGGTGAAGTGCTCGTCAAGGCCGAAGTGCCGAGAGCAGAGTTAAGCATACATATGAATAAAACCTTTGTTCCACGACGAAAGCTGTGTGGTTGATTGGGGTCGGGTACATACTTCTCAAAGGTTGTTCTATAGGCATGCAATGTTTGTCAAGTAATTGTAAGACTGGCAGGCCCCTTTTAGAATTTCTCACTGAGGAAGACGGTGATGGCGTAGCCTTAAGTGACATATATTTCACCCGAACCTGATAGAGTTCATTGATGGCCTCCGTCAGTCAGAGGTATGGAGGTCGTGATTATCCTTAAATATCTAAGGATTGAACCCAACTACTGCAGTGACAGAATGCATTCGAATACCTAGTAAGGATCTTTTCTGGTATCTTGTACCGTCCTACTAGGGGGATGGGGTTAACAGGCCTCTAGGGTACCTAAAATACATAGAATAATCAACCCCCAGATCGTCGCGTTGTCGCCCAGATATGAGTCTCGTAAGCCCAGGGGGAGGTGCAATTATCGAAACAAAGCATTAGCTTAGGTACAACGATACTTTGAATGTATGCGTGTATGGACGTTGTTGAGTCAGTCCTGCATAACCTTTGTGAATGTGTCATGGTCGGTATACTACTGGACCGATTGGGAAAGAACCCAAATGATATCCGTACGACTAAGCAAAACTCAGAGAGTTGTCCTTAGATTCGTAGGATACGGATGTGCCAAGCATAAATGGCTCCTAGGACAAGGAGAACCATGCCGAGCGAGGAGTCCCATACACAAGGCTTCCTGCTAGAGACACTCAACAGACTTATGCCTGCCATTCGTGAATCAAGGCAAGAACAAACCCCGCCTCGCAACGAGAACCTTGGAGGAATAACTTATGAAAAGTTCCTCAAGCTCGACCCACCAGTTTTCGTTGGCAGTGCCGATTCAGAGCTTGCAGAAAGCTGAATCGAGGAGACAGAACGTGCATTCCTGGTACTAGGTGTACCAGAAGAGAAAAAGACAAACTTTGGCACGTACCGACTAAAGGATAATGCACGAAAGTGGTGGGATACCACTAACATCATCCAGTTCTCTCAGCTTGAAGTCATCCCTTGGGGTGATTTTTGGAGAACTTTCTTGAATAACTAATTCCCGTTGCACTCCAGAAATTAGAAAAAGATAGAGTTCCTAAAACTAGAGCAGGGTAGTATGAGTCTCATCGACTATACTACCAAGTTTCAGAACCTTGAGCGGTACTACTCTCGGTTATTTGACACAGACCAGAAAAGAGCCGATAAATATATCAACAGATTTCGGGAAGTGTTACGATCTCGAGTTATAACCAGCATGCCCCAGACTTTTCAAGCCGCTGTGGCAGCAACTTCGAAGATTAGCACGGTCTGAGAGCGATGCAAAGGGGTCGTAGTAAAGCGACCGATAACAAGTAATGGGAACAAGAAGAGGACGTTTCCCAGTGGACAGGAATCACAACCATATTTTCTTAAGAGGGATTTTCAAGAGCACAACTTTACTCCATCAGCCGAGTAGCCATTGCAAATGGTAGAAGTTAATCAACCCTACCAACAACCTAATTTTTGATGCCCGAGGTATAGCTCAGATCATCCCGGAGGGGTTTGTCCTCGCGATACGGGAGGTTGTTTGTATTGCGGCAAACCGGGGCATCGTGTAAGAGAATGTCGCAAGAAGGCCTCAGATCTTCAATGGAGAAATATGGGATCTGGAGTACCCTCTCAACAACAACGACTGCCACTACCTAGGGCAGAGCAGAAACCCATGGCAGGTCGTGTCTATGCGGTGACAGTCAAACAACTCATGGATAATGATCATATCAAGGAATCTGAATACCTTGATAGATAGAGTTGTATAGGGTAAGAAGCAATTGAAAGACAAGATTCAATAAATGCTCGAGACAAGTGGCTTATGACCTTGTGTACGGTCATCTGGATCGATATGTATCCTTGCTCTCTAAAGTAATATTGGATTTGTTAAATTGAAATTTTAAGTGCTTATACCCAAAATTGATGGATCTAGACCCATGATTGAGAAATTAAGTCTGCGTAATTAGAATGCTAAAAGTTACTTAATAAAATAAACCATCGAAGAATTATTCCCAAGAAGAGAGTCTTGTGAGGTTTTACATATTCAAGATCAAATCGTCTAGCCAGAATGAGTCTGTGAGGGTATACAGTTTCGTGCGAGTGTATATGTTCCAAAATCAGTAGCTTGGCTAGTATGATTCTGTGAGGGTGTACTGATCCAATATCAGGTAAGTCTGACGAGGGCGAACCTATGAGGAGGTATGTTTTCAATACCAGGTACTCTGACGGGAGACTTGTTCCAAAATGGTTAAATTCTAATAAGAATGATCTGTGCGTATGAAATAGTTACACAAGATGGCTATGTTGATAGCCGGTTGGAAGAACATTGATTCAATAAAACTACCATGGTTGTAGTGTAATTTAAACTCAGATATGAGAAGCATACCTCATTGATCATGAATTATGATATGAGGTTATGATTGGAATAAATACGATGTTGAACTAAGTGAATAACATTATGAATCTAACATATGGGAGAAATATCCTGAGTTACGCACTTAGTACTCTTAACTGGATTTCGCGGACAAAATTCCCTTAAGGGGGTAATGATGTAAGACCCACAATTTTTCAGTTCAAACTCTGAATAGATTTTTGAGGCATTCTCTAGTGAAAAATAGCATTTTTATCGTAAAGCGAATCGAACTGATTCCTGCGACCCAAATATACTTAGAATATTCGTATCTTCACGAATATATGCTTAAACACTCTGGAAGCCATAACTTCCAACCTGAACAAAATCAAGAGATTTGTACGAGCCAACTTTCTTAGTTACGTTAATACGAAGATAATGGCCTACTTATAATTTTTCGGAAAAAAATATCGAAAACTCGACTTTTTTGCGGGACCCGCGAAAATATTTGTGGGACCCACTGAAATATTTTTCAAAAAATATTTTAGAATATTCTAGAATATTCTAGGACATTCCAGGGAATATTTCATGGAATATTCCTTCTAGATAAGATCAAACAGTCAGATCGATAAGATCAAACAGTCAGATGAATAAGATCAATGACTCATCTGGATAAGATCAATGACTCATCTGGATAAGATCAGTGACTCATCTCGATAAGATCAAAGGAAATTTTTGAAAAAGCTATGGACTAAAATGGAAATTCTGAAACTTGGGGATCAAGTTTCAGAATCTATAAATAGAGGAGACCCCCTCCTTTGAAAAATCGTCTAGCCTATCTCTCTCCTCCTTTTCCAAACCTCCCGTACCTAGCCCACTGGGTCTGAACCTACTTGACCTGGCCTGAGCCTGCCTGATCTGGTCCTAGCCTGCCTGACCTGGTCCTAGCTCACCTGACCTGGTCCAAACCCAGTTGACTTGACTTGAACCTAGTTGGGTTTGAAGTCAAAGTCAAAGTCCTTTTTGGTCCAACTTTTGGTTTGGATTTCTGAACCCAGACTTAGCCTACTTGGGTTGAGTTCAAACCTACTGAACCCAGTTGACTTGGATCGAACCTAGTTTGGTTCAAACCACTTAGGTTGAGTAGCTTGACCTGCTTTACCTCTTTCTCAACTAGGTCGACATCATTTGACCTAGTCTGACCTCTTGACAGAAGGATCGAAGCTCGTTCAAAGCGTTGGATCATTCGGGACTCGTTTCTTCCGCAATT
This sequence comes from Nuphar pumila, assembly GCF_984573655.1. Classification (NCBI taxonomy): domain Eukaryota; kingdom Viridiplantae; phylum Streptophyta; class Magnoliopsida; order Nymphaeales; family Nymphaeaceae; genus Nuphar; species Nuphar pumila. The sequence continues at coordinate 132,351,112 of NC_143249.1, forward strand.
TAAAGTAAGTTCGCTTCGTTGATTCATCTCTCTCAAGTATTTGATTGTTTGTATATAGTATATACTTTCTGAAGTAGTATCTTGCTTTAGTTCTCGATTGAGCCCTTTTTGGACACTTCGGTGTTCACCCGCTTGTCTCGTAACTATCGTCGGATATATATGTTCAAATACGCAGTATATGTGTTCCTCAAAATGATATCTTGCTCTAGTTCTTGGTTGAGCCCTTTAGAACACTTCGGTGTTCACCCACTCGCCTCGTAACTATCATTGGATGCGGATCTAGGTGTATATCTTCTGATTTTGCCGACGCGTCCTATATCGCACAGGCTATGTAATTTACCTTTTTCGTCGCGTCGTATGATGCCAAGGCTCATGCTTTCTGCAATTTCTGATTACTGCATTTTAAATTATGCATTTACTTACGCCGTCGTGTTGAATGACACCAAGGCTCCTGCTTTCTGCAAATATATATGTAGAATATTTCGTTCAGTTACACACCCTGAACAATAATATATGCATTTCTTTATGCCGCCGCTGTATAAAGCACAAGCTTCTGCTTTTACTAAATATATGGCGTAAATGAGCGTTCAAATGGAGATCAACTCCAAATCGCCAATGTGATCCACTTACCGCTCCTCATTCAAGATTCTGCTTGACGAATGAAGCCCCTATTGGAAAAGCTTCGACTTTTGGCAAAATGCTCTTTACGTAAAGACTAAGTCAATTACGTATGGCCTGATTATGGCCCAGGGTTCCTACAACCTTGATGGATGCAAAGTACGCACAACGGTGCGCATCCATTTCCTGAGTTAAGCGTAGCGATTTCTCACCAAAGAGGGGAGATGCCGCTGAAATGGATAAAAGAAACGCACGCTTTCTCCGTTAAAGAAAGGAAGTGCTGCTGAATTTTCTAAAAGAAGCTAAGAATAGCTCAGAAAGAATGTAGCAGGATACTTCGTCATATAGCTAAGTGCTACCCAGTTCATGGAACGCCTTCTACGATGTAGAAAGGTTCGCCACACCACTGTCGATAGAGCAGGGGAGGTGTTGACAGAATGGTTGGCAAAAGAGCTGCCAGAACCAATTAAGTGGCACAACGATCCCATTTTTTGGAACGATGTCAGAATGACTCGTCTCCCTGATACCTGCAAGAGCACCGTACTTGTAAGAGCCGTTGCGCCGAAGTAGAGGTAGCGCCTTGACAAAGTCCTGAGCTCGTTGCGTAAAAATATGCCGAGTAGCCGATCCATAGAGATCGAGTCATGTGCATGCTCATTGAGAATTATCAGACAACCAGACTCGTAAGGGCTGCTGAGCCGGAGTGTATTGTTTCCACCGAAAGAGGTAAAGTGCTCGTCAAGGCCGAAGTGCCAAGAGCAGAGTTAAGCATGCATATGAATAAAACCTTTGTTCCACGGTGAAAGCCGTGTGATTGATTGGGGTCGGGTACATACTTCTCAAAGGCTGCCCTATAGGCATGCAATGTTTGTCAAGTAATTGTAAGACCGGCTGGCCCCTTTTAGAATTTCTCACCGAGGAAGACGGTGATGGCGCAACCTTGAGGGACATATACTTCACCCGAACCTGATAGAGTTCATTGATGGCCTCCGTCACTCAGAGGTATGGAGGTCGTGGTTATCCTTAAATATCTAAGGATTGAACCCAACTACTGTAGTGGCAGAATGCATTCGAATACCTAGTAAGGATCTCTTCTGGTATGCTATACCATCCTACTAGGGGGATGGGGTCAACAGGCCTCTGGGGCATCTAAAATACATAGAATAATCAACCCCCAGATCGTCGTGTTGTCGCCCAGATATGAGTTTCCTAAGCCCAGGGGGAGGTGCAATTATCGAAACAAAGCATTAGCTTAGGTACAGTGATACTTTGAATGTATGCGTGTATGGACGTTGTTGAGTCAGTCCTGCATAACCTTTGTGAAGGTGTCATGGTCGATATACTACTCGACCGATTGGGAAAGAACCCAAATGATATCCGTACGACTAAGCAAAACTCAGAGAGTTGTCCTTAGATTCGCAGGATACGGATGTGCCAAGCATAAAGACTTGAGCTAGACATCCATTCGTGACTCTGAAGAGGTCAAAGCTAAGTTGTAGAGACTTGAGCGGTTATTCCAACTCACAACTCTGAAGAGGCTTATTCGAAGTCATGAAGACTTGCGTGGACGTTCAACTCACAGCCCTGAGAAGGCTCTTGCGATATACGCTAAGTCTTGGAGGCTTGAGCGTCGTTATTACGAATTGTGACCCTGAGTGGTCATCGCACATACTCGAGTTGAATGGATGTATGTTTGCTTGCTTACCTGACCATCAGTGGTTCTGACCCCGTTTAATGGGGATTTCAGGTATTGGACCTGCGTGGCGATATGCGGAGCAAGGCGGGATCGAGTTCCAGGGTTTCTCTAGACAGAGTTGTACTGCTTCCTTTTATTGAACCTACACTGCTTTTCCAAGCAGTAATGTTGTAATAAACATTTGGTTTTCGATAAAATAGAACACTTTGGTGGTCAATGAGTTGCTTGGCCACATACCTGCAACGTGCTCGGAGTTTTCTAAAACTGACGACTCATTATCGTCTGATTCCGCTGCTAAAAAGCTTTTGAAAGTTCCGCTGGAAAGAAAAAAAAAAGAAATTCAGGAAAATTTTAAACTTAGCTTTGTTTTGGAAATCCGGGGCGTTACATAGTTGATACACACTTTAGTACGTAGCTAGCACGTGTAATGAATGCAAACACGTACTCGTATTTGTACCAAATGAATGCAATCGCTAACTCATGTTAGTGAATCTTGAATGTTTGTCACCTAAGGAATGTGGGCATAATCGTGCTTGTTATGCCTTGGGGTGCACTATGGATATTGCAGTCGTACGAGACTTATGCGATTTAGTCTATGGATATTGCAGTCGTATGAGACTTATGCGATTTAGTCTATGGATATTGCAGTCGTGCAAGACTTACGCGACCTTGGAACTCCTTGGCGAGTTGTTAGCGAGATGAGCTCGCTTATGGTTGCAATAAATGGTTTATATACCTTGGCACTGTTATAAGTTACGTCTCATATGACAAATGTTTCTAACTGTCTTATCATAATATGAGATGTTTGTTATTGTCACTTGACTAGTCCTTGCACGTATGACACGATGCACATACTTGTCCACTTATGCTTGCGCATTACTCACGATTACACATCTGTTCACATGTCATAGTCCTTCGTATTGCTACATTAGTACTTTATGTTCTGTGATGCATACCTTGTTAAAAATGTTGATCCATTGCTTAATTATGTTCCTTCATGCATGCCATTTTATCGCTAGCAATTGTCGATACTGCTTCATGTGTGGTCAGCACTGCTTTATACTTGTTCAAGCTGTAATTGCTCAATTATTGTAAATTAGCATGCTATGTATCTCTTGAATAGCTTGCTTTCAATTTCCACATATGGTATATTGTGTTTGGTTTGTCTCACCAGCTCGAAAGAGTACTGACCCTGTTTTATGGGGATACAGGTTTACTTAGGCGTGCGATGGAGCTCGGTGTGCTGCAGTTGACTCTGAACCCACACTTTTGAACCTCGCCTGTTGAATCCTGACAGTTTGGTTTTGTATAAGGAATTGATATGTATAGTTTGTAAAGATGTAAATGATTTAAATAAAAGTTGTTCAAATAAATGTTGTTTTACTCCTGTAGTGGCCGCCCAGGGTTTTCCAGCTTGTTGGCTTCCCCTTCAGTTTCTTTTGTACTTGCGTACTCATTTTAAAAAAAAAAAAAGTTTACTAAAAAATTTAAAGGATTTTCAAGTCGGGAAATCTAGGTTTGGGGTGCTACAATAAGCATGATAAATATATCTAATTATGTACCTTCGCTGCCATGGCGGCGTCAAGGAGAAGTATTTGCGAAAAGATGATGTGGCAACTATGTCATGCATAACAAGATGTGCTGCTAACCAAGACAACTATACTACGTGATAAACCCATGAAACGACAAGGGTGGGGCTCGACTGCTCGCTGCCGCAACCACATAATCCGGTTGCAACAAAGGCCACGCTACGGTTGCGAAAACAAGCACATCAACACACACACTGCTGTCAAACCACTGCAGCTGCATAACTCGGGAGCGAGGCTTCCCAAAAACTCCATATAAGTGTTGCTGCCACGTGAGTCAAAGTGGCCCGCTGGTCTGGACAACGGTCCAGACCCATGCAGCTGGACCATGGGGTCCCGAAGCACTTGGCAGCAAGTCTGGACATTCGGTCCAGACTTGCCCAAGTCTGTGCCCACGAAGCACCACCTGAACCGGGTTTGGTTCAGGTGCAATGAAGCTGGGCACAGGTCTGGTACAGACCTGGGCCTATGCCAAAGGGCCAGAGTGCCCACAGCAGGTCTGGTCTAGACTTGCCCGCACGCAAGTCAAGCGCTCCACCTGAACCGAATTTGGTTCAGGTGCAGCAGCCACGACTCGGGACTGCTGCAGGCCCGGGTCCAACACGGAAGGGAAGGGGTGTAAGACCTGCGAAATTTTCTGAGGAATTTACTGTTGCTTTAAGATGAAATATATGCTTTCGTGTGTTTATGAGATCATAGCACGTAATTTGATGTAAAGTGACTATATCTTGTATTTTGGCTTTAAGCGCGTGACCCGAGAATTGCGTAAATATACTGTGCAAGTAAGAAGTGTCTAATTCTCGATGAATTAATCTTCAAAATTTTAAGGGTTAATTTATAATAGGTTTTTATAGTTTGTCCCTGAATTTGGGACCAATACGACGTAAAAACATTGTCAGTGCATGTGAATTACGAGTTTTGCTCGACGATTGGACACGAATCATAATACGCTTAATTCTTGCAAACGAATGAGAATTTTCAAAAGAGGCATTGAACATTCTATGTTATTTAAGGTGTTGAAGAGAACTAAGTGATTTGTTGAAATCGAATTCCACTTTGAAAGCATAAAATAAGCATTATTTTAAAAGTAATAAAATTGGCGATTTTGGATTTGGACCCGGATCGACTAGAAGAGACCCAAACCCATTGGGTGACCCCTCTAGAGGACGTTTTTGGCTATGGTTGACCAGCTGGTCAAAGGTAGACCAGCTGGGCGGCACTTTTGAAAAGAATTGCATGGATTTAAAAAGGAGGCCACTATTGGTCATGGTTCTTTTGAAAAACCTCATGATGAAGCCTAGAGCTCATCATGAGGGGCATCTTTTCACAAAAAGGAGCATGGGGCTGGCACCCCATGGTATTTTTGAAATGTTTTTGAAGTAATTCAAATGCTAGAAATTGGTTGGATGGGCTGGGCGGCAAGCCATGGACAGCCCATGCAAATTTTAATGGCTTTTCAAAATGACATTTTTGTAAACCTTCTCATAAAGTTCAAATGCAAGACATGCATTGGCTATGGGGGGGGCATGGAGCACCCCAGCCCTCCATCTCGCCCCATTAAATCTCATCCATCCATCATTTTAACACTACATATTTAAAGTCTTGAAGAGAGAGAAAGAGCATACCTCTTGTGCGATTTTTGGGGTGGAGCTTCTCTCTCCCCTTTGCTTCTCCAAAACCGTGAGAGAGAGAGAGAGTTAGAGTGTTGTGTGGTACCTTGTTGCAGCTCCAACCGTGAGCAGCACCTCTCCTCCGTTGTCAAAGTCGCGCAGGTGAGACGCTTCTACACATGTCCAAAACGTGGTTTTCGGTTGAGCAATTCCTAGGCGTTTTTGCATTTTCGTGAGCTTTCTTTGCATGCACCAATTGTGGGTTTTGTTTTTGAGCAAGATTTTACATGTTCATGCATTTCCGTTTCGTGAGCTGCCATTACATGCGTTTATTTCAGATTTGCGAGTTTGAGCATAATCTTATGAAGTTGTTTAACTTTGTTAAGCAAGTGGCTGCAACGGTTGAGGCCATTCTCATGTTTCTTTTTTTTGAGTTTTGTCTTGATTTGCTGCACCATCTTCATGAGGTACTAGTAGATAGGTTCAGATTTATAGTTTTAACGTGTATACTAGCATACGTTGTCGAGGTATTTTCGGTTGCACAATGGCTGGAAGCCATATTGTGCGTTTTCTTTTGTGGGTGTTGCATCTTGTTATTTTGGTTTGTTTCGTGTCCGCCAAAGTCCTTCTTCCAAGCAGGGATTCGGTTGGCTAGGAAGCCTTAGACCGACTCCTTTGTCCAGCAGCCATGCCCAGCTGGGTCGACCCTCTTGGGTTCGGGCAATGCTGGCTCGGGGTGGTCGGGCTGAGCCCAATTCTCCTTTTTCCACTCTCAAAATTTCTGTTGGGTGTCCAAAAAATTTTTGGACGCATGTTTGCTTTTGGGTGACCCCAGGCCGACCACCAACGGGTCAGCCTGGGCACCCTTTTCTCTTCCCGGTTGATGGTGAAACCTTTGATCCGAGCCCAATCGGTGGTGTTGGGGTTTGGTCACCCTGTTCGGCCTGGCATGGTCTGGACCGAACTCGGTCCAGACCTGTCATAGGCCCTGACCGAACCCAGTTCGGTAGGAGGGGGCGTTAAGCCCTTTGTTTTCGGGTATGTTCGAACCTTGCTGCAGCCATGCTGTGTTTGGGCTGCAGCTGGGTGCAGGCAGCTGGGCCTGCACCCCTCCCCTCGGTGCTGGCTGGTGCCTCACTGACCCGCTGCAGCATTGCAGCAATTGGGCTGCAATCGGGTGCAGGCTGGTAGGCCTGCGCCCCTTCACTCGTTGGTAGCCAAGCCTCGTGAGGTCTGGACACATGGTCCAGACCTTGTCAGGTCTGAGTGCAATCGTTTGGGGGTCTGAACTAATCGGTCCAGACCTGGGTCTTCGCTATGGCCGCAACCCGCGCAGTGTAGTTTCCCTTGACCACCTCTTTTGGTCCCGGTGGTGCAGCACCAGCAGCAAGTAGCTTGTTGTCACCTCGTCGTGGGTGCTGCCATAGTTTGGCAGCACAGCCCAACCAGGGCCTGCAGTGAGTGTGTGGTGCCCCATGGCACCAAGTGGTAGATTTTGGAGTGGGTCCGTCTTTGACAACTCCAACCCGCAGCTAGTTTTCCCTTCATTTTGCTGCACATTGTAGATGGGTTAGCAACCTTCGAGCAGCAGCCTATGGGACTGCAAGCGTGCTTATGACACCGGCTTCAAACATCCCTATAACTTCACGGTTAATTATGACTCGTCATGAAGTGTACGACATGGGCGCTTTGTTCTATGCTAACCTACATAAAGATGGTTATATATGAATGGTGAATGATGAACCCATCAATACGAGTATTGTGGATGCCTACTCTTGCGTGCATGTTGAACGAAATATATTCGCAATGATACCTCGTTAATGTCATTTTGTAAAAAAAAAATAAGGTTTTTACGAAGTTAAGAGGTATATGACACTTCCCTCGTCTTACAGGGCACGACACAAATTATATATATATATTTATTTAAGCGTATTAACATGTGTTTGTGGTATGGCATTTTGAAGGTGTTTGAATGGTATGTACACGGCCACACACCCTTTAGCACGTAAGCTTTGCACTAATGAATGCAATTGTGTGCTCATATTGGTGATATTTGAATGTACAATCACATTGGCAAATTACATGTATTTTTCCCTAAGTATGAAGGTAGCTTGAGACACACTTATGGAAATCGCAGTCTTGTGAGACTTATGCGACAATTAGAACTCCTTGGCGAGTTGTTTGTGGGCGATGGAACCACTTAGCAAGACGAGCTCGCTTATGGTTGTAATACATGGTTTATGAACTTTGGCATAGCTTGTGAGTCACGCTTTACCGTGGCAATATGTTTCTGTCTCATCATAAGGTGCAATGCTTTGTAATGTCACTTGACTAGTTCTCGCACTTATGGCACAATGCATATACTTGTCCACTTGTATATGTGCACGGTTCACGATTACACATCTGTTTGCATATCACAGTCTCTTGTATTGTCACAGTAGTAATTTATGATCTGTGATCCATACCATGCTACAAATGATATGATTCGTGTTTGTTTATGTTCCTTGATACAAAACCAACAACTGCCAAGATCCTCAAAGTTTCCAGAAGTGTGGGTTCAGAGTCCGCTGCCACACATCGAGCTTCATCGCACACCTAGCAATACCTGTATCCCCATAAAACGGGGTCAGTACTCTTTCGAGCTGGTGAGACAAACCAATCACAGTATACCAATGTATGGAAAACGAAGCAGAGCTATACATAGAACACATAACATGTTTATTTACAGTAATTGAGCAGTTACAACATGAGCAAGTGTACAAAGCCACGCATTGATCTATAAGAGAATGTAACTAGCATGAATCAATGCAATTAGGCAAAATAAGAGAAATTTACCATGACATATCATTTCATATCCATTAGCAAGGTATGCATAAGGAAAACAATTTGTACTATTTGTAAAATGATTAATAAAAGTTGTTTCTTTCACTGTTGTTTCACTCTTGCGACCCGCCCCGGAGTTCGCCGCTTGTTTTCCCTTTTTGGTACTTCCGCATTTGTGCAATCGTTTTCAAAAAAAAAAAAAAGTTTACCCAAAATCCAAAGGATTTTAAAAGATTTTACAAGTCGGGAATTCTGGGGGCGTCACAGTTTTGGTATCATAGCAGTTTTTTTTAAAAGTGATACAGAAGTGTGGTTCAAGTCTCTGCACGCATCAGCCATCGCACTGTAAGTATTCTTAATTTAGTTTTCGTTGTTTAAATTACTTATCTTGTATGTTTGGATGAATTTGTGTGTTTATCGAGTGTCTTCCGATGTGAGACCCAGTTTCATGCTTAAGCCTTGTATTTTTGGCGTAATGCATTGATTGTCGGAACCTAAGGGTTCATTCGCGCTTGTGGATATAGTTTCCCAAGCTGTTCCAAGTCGACTCCTGTGAGAATTGGAGATTTTCGACTAAGACCTAGGGGACTACTTGAGTAGCTCGCCCTTCTCGTTCCACATCATGTGGTGGATACGATTGATATATCATAGCGACTATCGAACTTTTAGCCTTATCATGTTGAAGACGAGATGACTTTAATGAGAATCGTCATATGAGGCTCTGAGTGGATGTTTTCCCTCTTTTCCAACTTCGTTGGAATTCTTCGTAACCCTGTCTTTGATGAAGGGTATCTTGCTGGATATGACCCTTTTGGACAGAAGGCAGAAGCCTTGTCTGTGCCAGTTGAGCATTTGCGTATCCCGTTGGCGGTTACTGTTGTTTCTCCAGTCGTTCTTGGTGATGAGAATGTATCTGTTGTTACGCGCTTAGCATGTCGCGTTTGTGTTGCCGGTGAGGGCATTTGACTCCTGAGAGGGTCGTGTTGTGAGGATAGCTTAACACTGATCATCAGGGTGTGTTGCTCGTGAGAGAGCGTTGCGGGGATTTTTGTTTCCCCCATCACAGTCTGGAGGATTGTGGTGTGTTGGCTCAGGAGGTGATTCCTGGTAGCGCCAACTGTGCCGCTGGATGGAGTAGCTCTCCAACGATGCCGTTAGCGTGGTGATTCGCTAACGATGCCGTCAGGGTGGTGATTCTCTGGCGATGCCATTAGGATGGTGATTTCCTAATGATGTTGTTGAAGTGGTGATTCTTCAGCAATGCCGTTAGCATGGTGATTTGCTGACGATGCCATCAGGGTGGTGATTCTCTGATGATGCCATTAGGATGGTGATTTCCTAATGACACTACCGCTAGGGTGGTGATTCTCTAGCAATGCCATTAGAATGGTGATTCTCTAATGAAGGTCATTGGAGTGGTGATTCTCCAGTGATACCGTTAGAGCGGTGACGCTTCAGCGATGCCGCTAGGGTGGTGATTCTCTAGTGATGCCATTAGAGTGGTGATTCTCTAATGAAGGTCATTGGAGTGGTGATTCTCCAGTGATACCATTGAAGTGGCGATGCTTCAGCGATGCCGTTAGCGTGGTGATTCGCTAACAATGCCATTAGGATGTTGATTTCCTAATGATGCTACTGGGGTGGTGATTCTCTAGCAATGCCGTCAGCGTGGTGATTCACTGGTGATGCCATTAGCGTGGTGATTCGCTAACAATGCCATCGGGGTGGTGATTCTCTGATGATGTCGTTAGAGTGGTGATTCTCTAACGATGCCGCTAGGGTGGTGATTCCCTAACGATGTTACGATTGATGATATCATGTGATGATGTTATGATTGATGATGTCATGCGAGTGATGTTTCTCTCATGTTTTGTTGTGTTAGAGTGGTGATTCTCTAACATTTGTCGTCTAGAATGGTGATTTTCTAGCGATAGCGACCTTGTATGGTGTCGCTTGAGATCGTTCGTAGAACATGCTCATTTGTCGTGTTGTTGTTGCACGATTGAGCTGTGATGTGGTTTTTGTCTGAATTATATATGCTTATGATCTTTATATGATTGCTGCGACTATCGTTTCTCGAGTATGGTTGTCAGACCTATCGATTGATTGTCGTGTCTTTTGTTATGATGGATGACTTGGAAGACCAGATGCAACGATATTATGGGTATTGTGAGCAACCTTGCAGAGGTTGTGCAACAACAAGTGGTTGCGATACAACAGTTGGGTGCGAATCTTCAGCACGTAGCCCAAGGTAGGCAGAACAGTAGCACAATTACCTATAAGCGATTCATGGAGTTAGATCTTTCTGCTTTTATGGGTAAGACAGACCCTGAAGCTGCAGAATCATGGATACGTGAGATAGAGCGTATTTTTCGCATTTTGGATGTCCCTGAGGAACAGAAGGTGAATTTTGGTACTTATCGTTTGAAAAAACACGCTGAAAAGTGGTAGGACACTGTCTCTTCGGTTAAATTCAAGGACACGACTGTTATGTGGGACGAATTTGTGGAAGTTTTTAACTCGGCGTATTTTCCGAAGCATGAACGCAGTAAGAAGATGCAAGAATTTCTGGACTTGCAACAAGGAACGATGACCTTGTCAGACTATATCACGAAGTTTCGTTGTTTGGAACGATACTGTCCGAATGTTTACGTCGCGGAGAATGATCGAGCAATGAAGTTCGCTCGTGGTTTGAGGCCTACTTTAAGAACCAAAGTGTTCACTAGCGGGCTAAAGTCGCTCGAAGAAGCTATTGAGGTAGCTACTCTGTTGGATGAAGACCAAGCCGAGCAGCAGACTCAAGTTTTTGCGATTACCAGCTAGAAGAAACCTAGTAGGGTGGACTCCTCGACACTTACTAGAGAGCGAAGCGTAAGAAAGTATCTCAGAACCGCCAGCGAAGGCGATCCCAGCGACCGGAAGTCCAGCGGAAGTGTCGGCGATGCGACAAAGATCACGCTTTTGGAGCTTGTCCTCTCTACGATGGCAAGTATTTCAAGTGTGGACAACCAGAGCATATTGCCAAGTTTTGTCCAAAGAAGTCTACGACAGACTTAGTTGTGGCCGATTAGGCGCCGTCAGATGAGGTCTGACCATTTTGTGGTTGCTTGTTGTTTTCTGATTTCGCAGACGAAATCCTTTTTAAGGAGGGTAGGATGTAAGACCTGCGAAATTTTCTGAGAAATTTACTGTTGCTTTAAGATGAAATATATGCTTTCGTGTGTTTATGAGATTATAGCACATAATTTGATGTAAAGTGACTATATCTTGTATTTTGGCTTTGAGCGCGAGACCCGAGAATCACGTAAATACACTGTGTAAGTAAGAAGTGCCTAATTCAGGACGAATTAATCTTCAAAATCTTAAGGGTTAATTTATATTATGTTTTTATAGTTTGTCCCCGAATTTGGGACCAATACGACGTAAAAACATCGTCAGTGCGTGTGAATTACGAGTTTTGCTCGACGATTGGACACAAATCGTAATACGCTTAATTCTTGCAAACGAATGAGAATTTTCTAAAGAGGCATTGAACATTCTATGTTATTTAAGGTGTTGAAGAGAACTAAGTAATTTTTTGAAATCGAATTCGACTTTGAAAGCATAAAATAAGCATTATTTTAAAAGTAATAAAATTGGCGAATTTGGATTTGAACCCGGATCGACTAGAGGAGACCCAAACCCATTGGGCGACCCCTCTAGAGGACGTTTTTGGCTATGGTTGACCAGCTGATCAAAGGTAGACCAGCTGGGTGGCACTTTTGAAAAGAATTGCATGGATTTAAAAAGGAGGCCACTATTGGGCATGGTTCTTTTGAAAAACCTCATGATGAAGCCTAGAGCTCATCATGAGGGGCGTCTTTTCACAAAAAGGAGCATGGGGCTGGCACCCCATGGTATTTTTAAAATGTTTTTGAAGTAATTCAAATGCTAGAAATTGGTTGGATGGGCTGGGCGGCAAGCCATGGACAGCCCATGCAAATTTTAATGGCTTTTCAAAATGGCATTTTTGTAAACCTTCTCATAAAGTTCAAATGCAAGATATGCATTGGCTATGGGGGGGCGTGGAGCACCCCAACCCTCCATCTTGCCCCATTAAATCTCATCCATCCATTATTTTAACCCTACATATTTAAAGTCTTGAAGAGAGAGAAAGAGCATACCTCTTGTGCGATTTTTGGGGTGGAGCTTCTCTCTCCCCTTTGCTTCTCCAAAACCGTGAGAGAGAGAGAGAGTTAGAGTGTTGTGTGGTACCTTGTTGCAGCTCCAACCGTGAGCAGCACCTCTCCTCCGTTGTCAAAGTCGCGAAGGTGAGACGCTTCTACACATGTCCAAAACGTGGTTTTCGGTTGAGCAATTCCTAGGCGTTTTTGCATTTTCGTGAGCTTTCTTTGCATGCACCAATTGTGGGTTTTGTTTTTGAGCAAGATTTTACATGTTCATGCATTTCCCTTTCGTGAGCTGCCATTACATGCGTTTATTTCAGATTTGCGAGTTTGAGCATAATCTTATGAAGTTGTTTTCCTTTGTTAAGCAAGTGGTTGCAACGGTTGAGGCCATTCTCACGTTTTTTTTTTTGAGTTTTGTCTTGATTTGCTGCACCATCTTCATGTGCTACTAGTAGATAGGTTCAGATTTATAGTTTTAACGTGTATACTAGCATGCGTTGTCGAGGTATTTTTCGTTGCACAATAGCTGGAAGCCATATTGTGCGTTTTCTTTTGTGGGTGTTGCATCTTGTTATTTTGGTTTGTTTCATGTCCGCCAAAGTCCTTCTTCCAAGCAGGGATTCGGTTGGCTAGGAAGCCTTAGACCAACTCCTTTGTCCAGCAGCCATGCCCAGCTGGGTCGACCCTCTTGGGTTCGGGCAATGTTGGCTCGGGGTGGTCGAGCTGAGCCCCATTTTCCTTTTTCCACTCTCAAAATTTTTGTTGGGTGTCCAAAAAATTTCTGGACGCATGTTTGCTTTTGGGTGACCTGTTATCGTCGCAAAATTTTTCCGTCTTCCCTTCCCTTGCGAGAGAGAGAGGAAAATGCTTTCGCGAGTCAAACTTGACTGGATTTTGGAAATTGTTTTGAAATACTCTCCTCCGTTTTGAAAATAGCGAGAAAATCCATGGGATGGGGCTCGACTTGTCGGTATGAGGTTCGACCATTTCTGTCGCCTTTAACAGGGGTAATCAAACTAAGGACCAAAAACGTGCTTGACTTAGTTAAATCATCGAAATTGTGTTCTATCCTAAATGCACAGAGAATTCGGGCATGTGCAATGAGATTTTATAAAATGCAAGTCGGAAAACATGATGCGTGCTTGGAAAACATTTGGGAGTTGGAAAAGTCTTTTTTAGTCAAAAGATGGAAATCAATCTCTCAAAAAACTTAGATGAAATGATTTGGAAATCACCAGAAAGTTTATGATGATATGAGAAAATCCTGAGAAAATGGAGAGAATTCTTGAGAAAAGATGAACATTTGAGAAGGAAAATGTTTGTCAGTAAAACTCTGATTTTAAAAATCTTCTTTGGAAAATGATTGAAATTTTATAGGAAAACTCTTTGGAGAAGGAAAATCAAAACTCGGGAAACTGGAATCCTGAGAATATTGACCTTGAAATATTTAAAAATCGATTTTGATTCTTGAGAAAGATGAGAAATTCCTTTTGAAAATGAATTTTAAAAAAATAACATTTTCCAGGGAAAATCACGAGAAAACTTGACTTGGGAAATCCAACTTCGAAAATTTTCAGAGTTTTTTGAGGAATCGATTTCCATGGAGTGAAATTTTCTTGAGAAAATCCTGAGAAAAGTAGATGATGCCATGATGCAGATGATCTGAATGTATGGATGCACTTTGGAAAAGATATCCAGAAAGATTTTCTGAGAAATTTGTTGAAAAATTATGTATTAAGCCGAAGTAAATTCTTCACATATTCTGACTGTGGCCATGAACATGTTTAGAGTTTAATTGATTTAATTCACAATATTTTGCAAAATTAGAAATATGATGTGCAATTTTGAAGATAGCCTAGGAGTGTAGACTCCGTGTAACTTGTAGAAAGATGCTGAATCAAGGTCTCGTCCATATTCCGACTAGGGCCGTAAATATGGACTCCACCGAGTTCATCAACTCTCTAAGAGTTGGTGCACGAGCCATTCGTGTTCATCCACAGTGATTTTAAAATAAAATGCATGATTCATAGAATCAGGATATTGCAGAAACTCAAACTATATGAGATGCATCTTAATCTATGCAGAAAAATAAATAGTATTTCAAAGTTTACATTTGATTGTTACATTGCTGACAAAAAGTAAAAAAAAAAAATATAACTAAATATTTGATAGCTCCAAAAGAAACCCTATCTTCCAGATTTTTCTGCAAAATGAGAATTAGTACGAGAAATACGACATACAAAAGAGAAATTTACAAATTTCACATTAAGGACAATGCCTAAATAATTACACTTGGATTACACTGGAATATACAATACAATGGCTAAAACATGACTGAAATGCCTATGAAAATATCTAGGTACCATGCTTAAACATATATCTCTAAATGCTTAAATTTATGCTAAATGAAATGTGGTAATGGAGATGTATTTACAGGAGAAAATATTTACCTAAATGCTTATACACAAAAAAAATAAATGCATATGAAGAAGTCCATATATATGTATAGGTATATATATATATAATATTTATATATACAAGTATATATATATATATGTTATATATATATATATATATACATATATAGATATATATGCTTGTAAAGGGAAAATATGCATAACAATTGAGTTGCCATGGAAGGCACAAATGACTGTAGAGTAGGGTTAAATGAATTGCCAACTGTAAAATGAATCTCCATAAACTGTGCTGAGAAGGTTAACAAACTAGAAGCATTTTATCCTATTGAAAGTTCCAGCACATATATGCATTACTGTAAAAGAAGTAATAGGTTTATCTTGTAAAACAGGACTTTCCCTCTATACACTATTTCTTAACTACAGCCAGTACAAATGGGAGTGATGACAGGGGATCAAAGACAGGAAATGAGCTAAAAGACTGAAGTAAACAAGCACTTTACTTGAAGACAGCAGGAAATTGTTTGACATACGAACTGTAAATGCAGAAAAATGACTTGAAGGAAAAAAAAACAAAAAATGAGACAAGTCAGCAGACTTAATGCAAAATTTGGAAAATGCAATAACTAAAAACAGGACATGAAATGATTTAAAACTGGACTTAAAGAATGAAAAACAGGAAATCAGGAAAACTGAAAAACAGGAAATTAATTGAAAAACAACAAATCCAGAATTAAAAGAAACAGGAATTGCAATGAATGAGTATACAGGAAATCAACAACTAAAAAAAAACAAGAAACCTACTAAATGAAGAAACAGGAATTCGGAATAACAAACAAAACAGAAAATGCAAATAAAAAAAAACTGTAAAATGAATAAAAAAAAACAAACATGAAATGGAAAACTGGAAAACAAGGAACCGGTTTCAAAAACTGGACAATGAAATGACGAAAATAGTAAATGGCTTTGTAAAAAGAAAAAAAAAAGAAAATAATAAAAACAGAGAAATAAGAAAATCAATTGTAAAACAGGAAGTTGATGAACATGAACTAACTGTAATGTAGAAAAAAATTGAAAAATGAAACAAACAGGAAAACTGAGATATATTGAATGGATGACAGAAAAAAAAATGCAAAGGAAGAAGGTTGAACGAAAGCAAAACAGGAAAAATGCTTGAAAAACAAGAAATTGAAAAACTAAGGAAAATTAGGAAATTACAGAGAAAAAGAATATAGGAGATTAAGAAATAAAAGACACAAGAAAATACAGCATTGAAACAAACGGGAAATTCAGGAGATTATGATGATAAAAACAAGAATTTAGATAAAAAAAAATAGAACAGGAAATGATAATTCAATGTGATGAATCAATCGGAATGCAGAAACACGAAAAGCAATCAGACAAACACACGAGAAAATGCAGAACGGAATGTGCAAAGCTGGAAAAAAAATTCAGAGATTCAATAAAAGTAACACGACATCAACTAATGCAAAAGAGGAAATTCAACTTATACGATGCATTGAAATAGAAATTTATTTCTAAATTGAAACATAACAACAAACTCAAACAATGTGTTGAAACAGCTAATACAGGAAATCAAAAGAATGAGCAACAGAAAAATCAAAATAACAAAACAGAAAAACACAAAGAATCATAAAAAATCGGGAAATAACAACTACAACATTTGATCTATTTTTTTTTTCTTTCGTTTTTCACACAGAATCATATTCGATCTCATTTTTTCCTTTTCGTTTTTCCCACAAAATCAATTGAAGAAAGAAGAAGATGAACATGAGGAATCTGAAGAAGAAGAAGAAGAAGATGATGCAAAACTTATAATGTGGCTGGAGCTCTGCAGTAGGGAAAGCCTTCTGCTGGATGCTGTTATAGCTACGGTGGTCTTCAATCGATCCAGGAGGGGAAGAACCAAAGGAGGCTAGATGAGAATGCGGAAGCTTCTTGTAGATCCCTTACTCCAAACGACCTGTAGACAGCAGATGAGGGTCGATTTTCTGCTGCAGGGTTGAAAGAAGATGGGCAGCCTGCTGGATTTCCTGTGTCAAATGCCCCTGCTGGATCCTCTTCACACTAGATGGAAGAGATGAAATCCCCAAAGGGGAAAGAGGGAAAAGCTTCCTGGCAGAGCAGCCTCTTGCGATAAGAACAAAAAACGTAAAAAAAATCAATTGGCTCCTTTTTCCATCCCCAAAAATCCCTTTTTAAAGCTTTTGAGCCTCTTTCTAAAAAAAAAAATCACCATTTTCCTTTTGAGTTCCGTTACAGTTTTTGAAACTTTTGAAACCGATATTTGAATGATTTGAAAATCTACCGTTTTCAAAAGAGGACGAAATCTTAGGTCTTTTAAGAACATTTGGTTCATTTACCTAAGGTTTAGGTAAAATGAACACTTTAGGATTTTTTTTTGCTGTGGCGCCATCTAAGGCTGCTTCTAAATAGATAATAATAAAAAAAAAAGAAAAAAATGAATAGTGACATGAAATAAATGGGAGGTTTTAGGGAAATGCCACCTCAGCCAATTTTTAAAATCCTTTTGAAAATAAAGTTTTATTTTGTTTGGCAAATCTCTTATTTTCAAGTGGGGCGCCAAATGTGTGTGGGCCCACTAACTATTTTAGAAGATAAATAACATTAAAAAATTACAAAGATGAATTTGCAACATTGGTGCCATCTCCGGGTGGGTCCCTCTTGAAAATAAGAAACTTACCTGAGAATCTGAGTGTGATGCTAGTTCAAAGGCGGGTCCCACACCATTTATTTGAAAATAAAAAGCAGAAGAAATAATTTCTTTTTGGAATTTTCTGTCTTTTTTCAAGAATTTGGAAGAAAATGGGTTTTCAGGGCAAGAATATGTATAAAGAAAATGCATAAATTTTGTAAAGAGATTAAAAGTCTTTTTGCAAAAAGTTTTGAGATAAGATCTTCTAAATTTAAAATCATGTCCCAAAATTTTAAAATCAATATCAAAATATCCAGATTGTTTTCCTGAAAAAAAACTTTTGTAATTCAGAGTCCTGGGGGTAAAATGGGAAGAATTGGAAATTTTGAAGACCCAGGGTATTGAAATCAATTTTGAAAAGTTTAAAACTCAAATCTGGATTGACAATTTTGAAAATCATGAGTTCTGGATCTCAAAATGACATGCTATGCAGTGAAATGGTGTGAAATGTTCATGTAATGCTATGCAAAGACATGTTTCAGCGATCGATTCTCCCCAATATTCTCCCGAGTCCTACCCCTATGATGTTTCTTTGGAGTACGTGCCACCGATTCTGAGGGAAGTTTAGGAGATCTCTGACATGCTGCTGAGGAATGTTGTTTCTCCTCCACGTGTTAGGCCGAGACACTGTGGTAGTCAGAAGGACTACAGGGACTTCTACACCAGCAAGTCGTGAAATTGTGATGTGATGTTTTGATGTTAGAAACACTGAGTCAGTGTTTCGTTTTGCTTTTGTCGTGCTTAAGTTGTTGGCAGTTGTTATCATCGCAAAATTTTTACTTTTTGCGAGTCAAACTGACCTTTGAAAAAGTTTTTGAAAATGACTCACCTCCGTTTTAATATGCGGGAAAATTCTGTAGAATGGGACTCACCTGTCGGTACGAGGTTCGACCGTTCCTGCCACCTTTAACAGGGGTAATCGAACCAAGGATCAATCTACTGCTCTGCTCTATTCAGCTTGTCTAAACCATATTCTAATTCCTAAATGCACAAAGAATCAGGCATGTATTTATGAATTTATGAAAATGTTTGCTTCAAAGTTGAGAAATAATTGAAAATTCTTGGGAAATGTATCTCTTGAAAAATTGTGAATTATTTTTGAGATGCTGTATTTGATAAAGTGAAAATCGATTTCTGAAGAATCTAGAGGTTTTTGTGAAAATCGATTTTGAAAAATGTGAAATAACTTTGAAAAACTCGATTTCTTTGAATTCAAACTTTGAAATTGAAAATCTAACTTAGAAAATCAAATTTGGAACTTGGGAAATACTTGAAATATCATTGGCAAATCCATATTTTGAGAAAATCGATTTTGAATAAGACTTAGGAAATTTTGAAGAAAATGAACTTCTTTAAATTGAGATTTGAATTGGAATTGGCAAATGCATGAAATGAATGAATATGTATTTGTGGAATTGAGAAAATCTTTTTGTATTTTAGAGAAATGCAGTGCATTTTTGAAGTTAGCCTAAGAGTGTAGGCTGAATGTGGCTAATGTGAAGATCATAAATCTGGGTATCATTCATATTCTGACTATGGCCATAAATACGAATTCCACCAAGTTTATAAACTTCATAAAAGCCAGTGTATGTGCCATTCGTGTAGACCATAGTGAGTTTGAATATGCATGAATCATCATCCATCACACATTAACATTATTAAAAAGAAAATAAACTATATGCAATGCAGCCTAAGCAAAGCAGGAAATGTAAATTCTTATTCCAAATTCAATTTAATTTACATCACTATTGAAATTTAAATACATGAAAAATAAAGTCTTCAATGTACCTGCAAAACTAGAAAACTTTGTTAGTGATGATATGTTGGCTTTTCTAGATTTATCCAGCAATATCAGGAAATTGCTGGATTTTGCTAGATATAAGTCTTTTTGCCATGATTCCCTTAAATCAAAATGATAAAGATATGAAATCAAATTGAACAAATAATGAATATAAGATATGAAATTTCGAAATTGGGGTCCAAATGACCAAAATACCCCTAATAACAAGACTATGGCCTTGAAATTAGGGTTTTTAGAAAGATATTTTTATAAAAATGCAAGTTTTGAAGTTTAAATGAAATAAATTAAGCTAAATATGATGTGACATGCTTAAATACATGAAAACTAGGGCTAGGGATTTTGAAATTGAGGTCAAATGACCAAATTACCCCTGATAGCAAGACTATGGCCTTGAAATCAGGGTTTTCTGAAATAGATTTTGGTAAAAATTTGGGTTTTATGCACTAAATGAAGTCAAATGAGCATCAAATTAAACCTAAAGAATCCTAATATGATTATGAATATGATTAAACCCTAAAAATATATGCTAATGCACGAAAATCCAAGAATATCACAAATTTTGTGATTTTTGCAGTGTTTTGGAATTCTTCGGGTGCCCTGTTTTGCAATTCAAGCCATTCAAGCATCAATCGAGTTCCAAAATTTGTCAAAATTGGTACCTGAACTTGTTATAACCCTAATATCAAATTAGAATTATAAAAATATTTTTTTGACATTAAATTAATCCGAAAATAGCATCAAACCCTAAAAATATGCTATTTTTGACCTAGTTCACCAACCAGTCTCAGTCCAAGACCCGAACCAGGGGCAAACCTCCATGGAAATCTATGAAATTTTACAAAGAACAAATATACAAGAAAACATAACTTTTCCTTTTTACTGAAAAAACCTTTAAAACCAGGGAGATCCCCATCCGACAATCCGGACTTGAATATATTGATTTTAACTTTGGTCCTAACTGATACTTTTAATTGAAAATTCAGAGATAAATATCAGTACTCATTAAAAATATCTTATATTTTAATAGTGAATAGTTGACGGAAAAATAATAATACTCACTTTTTACAGATCATGAATCGGATATGTGGTTTGGGATTTATAAACAACACAAGTCTGATTAGGGTTTTGGTAAACCCTAACGAGTTTTAAATTGAAAATTAGAGTCTCTGACAGTAGAAAAATACTAAACAGTAATAAAAAATTCTGAAAATTTTACAGTAGGTAGATCTAATCAATATGAATCCATATCACTTTACAGATCTAAAATCGGATATAAGATGAGAAAAATATCATCATAGCAAGTCACCTTCTTGATTTTAACACCGATTTTAAAGATTTAAAAACCCGACTTGATGTCTGATTTTTCTGACAAGGTTTTCGAAGTCCAAAATCTCTGATTTTTTTACAATAGTTCAATCACATATGCATGCATCCCATATAAAAAAATCAGAAATTAACAACACATATTTCAATCCGAAACAACATACTTTTTTCTGTTCTAAACTAAAAACACACAGAAATCTAAGAAACTTGAGAAAATATGCATTAACTAATGAAAAACAATAAAATAAACACTAAAACAGTAAAATAAAATTGATTTCTATGCTGGAAAACGTGTAATAAACATTAATAAGCAAATAAAAAAATAAAATACAGGGAATCCATGGCTGGAATTTGCTTTCATCTTTGAAATCATGGATTTAACCCATTTAACAGGTAAATCTCACGTTTCGTCGGTTAAGAACATGAAAAAGTACCTCTCATCGATTCTAATGGATTAGAATCCTTGAAATCACCCTCAAACTGTGTTAGATCATCTTCTTGGGTCAATTTTGGGGTTCTTGGATGAAATCCATGGTTAAATCCATGAACACAAGAGTTTCCATGGTGAAATCTATTGAAAAATCATAAAAACTAATAAAATAATAATAAAATAATATTAAATAAACTCACCTTGGGGATGAAGCTGCAATGGAGGAAGGTGGAGGTGCTGGAGAGGAGAGAGAGGCCACGAAAATTTTAGAGAAAAAGAGCCCCCTTTGACCCCCTTTAGGTCCCCTATTTATAGTTTTTTTTTTTTTTGGATTTGTTTAGGAAGAGTTTTGATTTTTTTGGACTCTATTTAATTATTTTTGATAAACCACATGGGGAGGACGATTTTTTTGGAGAATTCTAACCTAAATGGACTCTAATTAATCCCTAATTAACACATAATTAAACCCTAGAAAGTCCAAATGTGGCACCACCTAGTATGGACCCACATTTGGTTTTTAAAACTTGAATTTAAAACCTTTAAAAACCAATGGTTTAAAACTTAAATAAAATAGATTTTTAAAATTAATTTTGACTCTTGACCTTCCTAATTAAGCCCCTAACTAACCTAATACTACTAATTAGACCTCTAACTGACCTAAAACCCCCAAATGTGGCGCCATTTGGGTTTTTCAAAAACCTAATTTTTTTAAAACTTTAAAATCAAAGTTAGAAACTAGAGTAAAGATAGGGGTTTTTAAAATTAAATTTTGACTCACCTAGACATCTAACCTAAGTAGGACCTAGTCTAACCCTGACTTTTACAAATGTGGCGCCACCTTGAGTGGGCCCCACTTGAATTTTCAAAAACAATTTTAAAGCTTGAAATTGAGAGAATTTTCAAAAGAGATTCAAAAGTAGACTTGAAATTAAAAGTTTTGAAATGGCATAGAGTTCCAACTGGGTCAAAACTCCTCTAAATATGGCGCCAACTGAGTGGACCCCACATTAGAGTTTTGAAAATTTGAAATAAATACTGAAAATGGCTTTGAGAAGGGGTTAAAATCAATAGTTGAAATTCAAAGTTTTGAAAGTAGAGTCTCAAGCGAACTGGAACTCCGGGTTAGAGTCCTAGATTTTTAGGACTCTGTGATTTTGGTTTTTAAAAGCCAAATGAAGGAGTTTTTGAAAAGATTTCATCGAAAATGGTAAAACAAGTCAGAAAATACAGTCAGGGTTAGACTCCTAACTCAATCAGAACTCTGAAATAGAGTCCTGAATTAACTGGACTCTACAAAATGACCTAATTTTTGAAAAACAAATGAAAATAAATGAAAATAGAAGTAAAAACAGACTCTAGAACAAACTCCTGACTGGATTAGGACTCTGAGACAGAGTCCTGATCAGACTGAAACTCTAGATTTTTTTGGTATTTTCTGAAAAACAGTTGAAAGAACTTGTGAAAACAATAATAAATATTGGAATAAAACAAAGTTCTGATTCAACTGAGACTCTGGGGACAGAGTCCTAATTGAACTAGGACTCTCAGTTTTTTTGGATTTTCTGAGAAAACAAATGAGAGAATTTTGGAAAACAGTTAAAAACAGGATGAAATTGAAGTTTTGGTTCAGAGTCCTGTTCTGATTAGGACTCTGAGAAAGAGTCCTGATTCGATCAGAACTCTAAGAAATTTTGGTTTTCTGATAAGTAAATGATAAAATTTAAGCAAAGCTTTTTTAAAATCAGTGAAAATGAAGTCAAAAAATCAATTTTGGATAGAGTCCTACTTTGATCAGGACTCTGGGGTAGAGTCCTGATTTGATCAGGACTCTGAGATAAAACCTCAGAATTTTGAAATTCTTTGATAAAAGTGTAATAGTTTTAGTAGATTGAAAGATTTCTGAAAGATTCTCTCAAAATTGAAATCAGGATCAGAGTCCCGATCCAACTAGGTCTCTCTGAACAAAGTCCTGCTTTGACATAAACTCTGAGTTTCTGACTCATTTTGAAATATTTTGAAAGATTTGATTGAAAATGGATAAAATAGCTGTAAAAGATTAGAGTCCCAATCCAATTGAAACTCTGAAGAGGAGTCCTGATCCGACTGGACTCTTGAAGAAGAGTCCTGATCCAACTAGGACTCTAAAATTTTGGCCAAAACAGAAGATTTTGAAAGGTTTTCTTCAAAAACAAGTAAAAAGGTAGTGAAAAGTAGAGTTCTGATCCGACTGGACTCTGGAAAAAGAGTCCTGATCCAACTAGGACTTTGAAATTTTTGGAGATTTTTGACAAGTAAAGGAATCCAGAAGTGACACCACCTAAATGGGCCTCCTCTGAGAATTGAAATCAATTGAAATTGAGTTTGAAATGAATCCAGATCGTTTTTCTAAGAAAGTATTTCAAAATATAAGGTCCCGGGGGTTGGAAAATGACAGAATGTTGAATAAAAACCCAGGTTTTAAAATTGTTTTTGAAAGAAAAGTTTTAAAAACCCGAATCTGGATTGAATATTTTAAAAACAAGAGTGCTGGATCTCGAAAATGAGATGGGATGACATGCAATGCTATGCAATGCAATGAAATGGTATGCCGAATGCATGCAATGATATGCAATGACACATGAAATGTAAGTACTGGATGAGGGTGAAAATTTGGGGTGTTTACAGATGCCCCTCTTTGCTACTAAGCCGGTATAGGGCCGAGCTTAGTGGCAAAGAAAACATACCAAATTTGAACCATAAAATGCCCCAGTTAGATAAATCTGACTGGGTATGAAAGAATTAATTCAAAGGATGATGGTAGATATGAAATAGAGAATAAGGAGAAAATTTTACTTCAAAAAGAAATGAGATTCAGGTTTTGCCCTTAACCTGGATGGAACAAGAAATACCTCGTATGGAACAAAGCTCAGGTTTTGACCCTTGACATGATTGGGAAGAAAATGGAATACCTCATCAAAGGAGGCTCAGGTTTATACCCTTATCCTGATCGGGCAGAAAGTGGAATACCTCATCAAAGGAGGCTCAGGTTTATACCCTTATCCTGATCGGGCAGAAAATGGAATACCTCATCAAAGGAGGCCCAGGTTTATACCCTTAACCTGATTGGGCAGAAAAATGGACGGAATCCTCGAAAGAAGAGACCGTGATGGAACCTTCGAATTTCCGCACAATGAATCCGATAGGGTTTTTGCAAAAGGAAGGAAATTGGGGTCCCTAAAGTTTGAAAAGGGATTGATTTTGGGCGCCTCATTGCTGAGACTAATTAACTTTTGAAATTGCCTTTTGCTGAAATTGGTGGCTTAACCTCAAGCCGAAATTGGACTGTCTATGGTGGGACAGTGGGGACACAGGGAAGTGTGCGAATTTGAGAACCCAGGCGCTCAGATTATACCGAAGAAGGGAAGGAATCTTGAAAACTCCCGTTATCAAGTCCTAAAAAGGGATGGTGTCAGGATGCGCCAAAGATGAACCTCAAGCTCTCGCTTCATGCCAGGAGAACTAGAAAATATTGTCAGAATGTTGAAAATTGTTGTTGATTCAAAATAATTGAAAATGATGCACATTGTTTTGAAAGTATTCCTTCTTTTCTACCTGAAGTATTACCTCCAACTGGGCTTAACTCTGTAGAATCAAGATTCGAATTCAAATTGCTTGCGATTGGCTTTCTTTCAAAGAAGCTATCAATTTCCTTGATATGGAAGGAAAAGAAAGTATTCTTGATATTGCGAGAGCTATTGGTGAAAGAATATTGATAAAAGAATTTCACAAAATTAAAGAAGATTCTTGATAGATTTGGCAGTCTGATATCCTGGGATTCTTTTCTCATGATGATCTTTCTGCACTCTTTTTTTTTTTTAGCAGATTGGAGCTCTCTTGGATTTTCGGGAATTACATCATCCTTCATTTTGGATATGTCCTGACTTTTCTCTCTCTTTTTTTTTGGGAAGGGTACGTCACAAACTCCTTCATCTCAGAGATGTTCCGATCCTTCTTTTCTCTCAGGGATTATCATGATGATTATTGGCTCTTTGGTAGGAAATCTCTTGATGATAGCTAGAATTAAATATCTTTTAGGGTTTGTCGGTAGGCTCATCACACTCGCCTTCATCTCGACGGTGATCTGAACTTTCCCTGGAAGGATTCGTCACAAACTCTGTCATCTTGGAGATGATCCAAATCTTCTTTGGCCCCGGGGGTCGACTCGCTTAATTCACCTTCATCTTGACGACAATTGAGAAATCCCTTTTGCAGATATTTAATTGCAGCTTAGGTGATTGAGGAAATATGGAAATTGAGTGGATTTTTCTGTATCACCCAGGATATTTCGACTGCTTTATTTTTCAAGAATAATCTTTAAAACCGTGTCATTGACTGCGATCAATATCAATCACTTATGGCTTTGCAACAACATTGAGTATTCTTTGCTGGCCATATCGAGGATTTATTCTGCATCCTTTTGGTTGGCCAATAGAAAGATTTTGAATTTTGAATCGTTTTTCGCGAAAGCATTGTTCTTTCGGAAGTAATACTGGAGGTATTCTGAAGTAATAATTTTGTGCAATAAAGATTTTTGAAATCAACAAATATTTAATGACAAATTGGCAAAATTTTCTTGAAATCCTTTGTGAAAGCGAGCATTCGAAGCACAACGCAACACATCCATGACAGAAATTCTCTTCTCCTTTCCCCAAAGGAGACGATTTAGAATTTGGAATTAGGAATTACTCCTCTCCTTTCCCCAAAGGAGAGACTCAGAAATTGGAAATAGGATATTGGATGACCCGGAGATCGAAATTGAGAATTGGTTTACTGGGAGCGACATGGGTTCCGTAGGGATTCATCCTAAGAACGACATTGGTTCGATTGAGAACGACATTAGTTCAATAGGTATTCAGCCTAAGAACGACATTGGTTCAATTGGGAACGACATTGGTTCACTGGGAACGACATGGATTCAATAGGGATTCAGCCTAAGAACGACATTGGTTCATTTGAGAACGACATTGGTTCACTGGGAACGACATGGGTTCAATAGGTATTCAGCCTAAGAACGACATTGGTTCAATTGGGAACGACATTGGTTCACTGGGAACGACATGGGTTCAATAGGGATTCAGCCTAAGAACGACATTGGTTCAATTGAGAACGGCATTGGTTCACTGGGAACGACATGGGTTCAATAGGGATTCAGCCTAAGAACGACATTGGTTCAATTGAGAACGGCATTGGTTCACTGGGAACGACATGGGTTTAATAGGGATTCAGCCTAAGAACGACATTGGTTCAATTGAGAACGACATTAGTTCAATAGGGATTCAGCCTAAGAACGTGGACCAGGAGGACTTCAACATAAAAAAAAATCACATATCCGAAAGATACCAATCCAAAAGGAGTTCGACCTAAGGACTGTAAAGAATATTGGATCAGGAGGACTTCAACCTACAGATCAAATTTTTCGGCAGTGAAATTAGTTCTGAAGGAGTTCAACCTAAGAACCGAGGATTAGTAGGACTTCAACCTACAGGTCGAATTTTTTAATACGAGATTGGTTCGAAAGGGGTTCAACCTATGAGCCGTATTGGTTTGACAGGCGTTCAACCTACAAATCACATCGACTCCGCAGGGGTTCGACCTATGAACTATCAATTCCATGAGGATTTAACCTAAGATCACATCGGTTCCGCAGGGGTTCGACCTACGAACTATCAATTCCATAGGGATTTAACCTAGGATCACATCGGTTCCGCAAGGGTTCGACCTACGAACTATCAATTCCATAGGGATTTAACCAAGGATCACATCGGTTCCGCAGGGGTTCGACCTACGAACTATCAATTCCATAGGGATTTAACCTAGGATCACATCGGTTCCGCAGGAGTTCGACCTACGAACTATCAATTCCATAGGGATTTAACCTAAGATCACATCGGTTCCGCAGGAGTTCGACCTACGAACTATCAATTCCATAGGGATTTAACCTAGGATCACATCGGTTCCGCAGGAGTTCGACCTACGAACTATCAATTCCATAGGGATTTAACCTAGGATCACATCGGTTCCGCAGGAGTTCGACCTACGAACTATCAATTCCATAGGGATTTAACCTAAGGATCACATTTTAATAGGGAAAAGTTCAACTTATGGGTTTTGAATTTAGGAAATAAAAATTTTTAGTTCATGATTTGAATGGACCATCATAGTTAGCTTCTCAAGACCTGTTTTCAGGATTAACCCCTTCTCCTAAGCGGAGAAGCTTGATGCAAATGCAGATGAATGCGAATGAATGCATGCAAATGCAAATGAATGCAAATGTATGTAAAATGATATAAATGGGTGCACATGCGTGCAAAATGAGAGATTTGTTTGAGCCTGCCTGCATACAGAAAGTTTTGATGACAATTTTCAAAGTAATGCCCCAGTATAATGGGGAAATAATATTTTGAACAAAAGGATAAATGATTGATGTTCGAAGAATGCTCTCTGAAGGTGGCACGACAACTGGCTTTTGATTGATTCAGAAGAGACTCTGAAGAGGTCATTCCTCATAAAAGAACATTTTATAGAGAAGGAGAATAAAAGGTGGCACCGGTGCTTGTGGGAAAAATAATCAACTTTATTGATGCATTAAAGGAAAATGACAAATTGAGAGAAGAACTGGGACTACATTGTCCCTTTTAAAATGATAAAATGATGAAAGTGACATAGTCTTGACATTGTCAACTTTTAGAAAACTTGCTCAGGATGGTCGACTGGTATTTTCCTCATCTTCAATAAGGATATTCTTGTCGATGCAATCTTGAATGATATTCTTCAGGACGAAACAATTCTCAGTGTCATGTCCCACTGCCCGATGAAATTTGCAAAATATTTCTTTGAATCTGCCCATGATTGTTGCGGGATCAGCTGCTTTAGGTAAACGGATCATATCTTTTGCAAGCATGTATTCCAGAACACTCTCTAGTGTTTGGTCCAGAGGGGTGAACTTTCGATCCGTACTCCAATCCTTGCGCTTTGGCTTTTCTTGATCTTTCTCTTTATGCTGAGGACTAGATTGAAGAGGCCTATTATTATTGGAGAACTTTCCTTTTTGGCCCTTGGATCCCTCTGAATAGTGATCATGATTTTTCTTCTTGCTTTTGCTATCATTGGCAGAAAGAGTGAAGTGAGCCTTCTTCTTCTGCTCACTCTGATTGTTACCTTGTGTAAAGATGAAGCCTTCATAAACTCCATTTTTCATGCTTAGCTCGAGCCACTCGGCTCGTTCTGTCAGTTCGATGAAGGTTTTTGACGGTGCCGTGGAAATGAGACCTTTCAAGGGTTGTGAAAAATTATTCAAGATTAGTGACAATGCATGCCCTTCTGATATCGGGTCTCTCATCTTATTGCAAGCTGACCTCCATCGGTGGATAAAATCTCGAGCCTTCTCGTTTTCTTTATGCTTGAGGCCGCAAAGATGACTGAGAGTTGGGAGTGCTTCAGCATTGAATAGAAAGTGCTCAATAAATAAATTGACCACTTTATCGAACTCTTTCAGCTCTATCGGGTTGATATGCTCTGAATACCACTTTGCCGCGATACCCTCCAAGCTGCGAGGGAAGCAGAGAAATAAGGCACGATTATTCCTCTTGAACCTGGAACACTCTGCGAAGAATAGGGCGAGATGCGCTTTTGGATCGCCCGAACCATCAAACTTGATAAATTTCTTGGGGAGATTATCAAGATCATCATCCCCATCCAGTCCATCATAGAAGTCTTCACTTGTAAAGACTCTTTTGCCCTTGTCACGAGTTTGAAGATCCTTAACTATTTTCATCACATCTTTGAGTTGTGACTGCGTAGGGTCGTCAACAGACTGATTCTTGGATTTGTAGGCCGACCCCTACCCCTGAGTCGACCTTTTGAATTCTTGCTTATTTTCATATTCTTTGTCAGTATCATCTGCTGATTCTGACTCATCGGACATTTCCTCATGACGATTCTGCTTTTTACTGATCTTCACATTTCTGGCCGTGTGATCCCTATCCTTCTGCTTGGTCTGAGTCTGCTCAGTACTGGCTTCGGCTTGCTCTGCCAGCATCTTACTCATCATCTTTTTGAACATGGCATATATCTGAGGATCAACATCATCCTCTGCTTGCTGACCTTGACTTCTGACTGATCGGGGTGAGTCCATTTCCTCTTCTGAAGTGACTAAGTATGCAACGCCTTCAACTGATGAGGTTTTCTTTTCGGACCTTGTCTGACCCATCGAGTATCACAAATGCTCTCCTGAATGTTACTGATGCTCTCTGCAAGGTAGAACTGATGATTAGGCTTTTGAAGGAAATTTGGTTGAAGGAAAATATTTATTGAGAATTTTGGTAGACAATTGAAATAATATCCCATTACTAGGGATTGAGTCGTCGCTGGAATTACGACAATTGCGCTGTTATTCTTTGCAAAATAAACAACTGGAAATATGCCTTGTTACCTAGGCGAGGTCGTCAAACCAAGATAGGATGAAATTTAAAGGAATTTTATTGAAGGAAAAAGACATGATTTTATTAATAATAAACTTGACAAAGGGGAGGGGGGTGAACAATTTTCCACCACTCCTGATAATCAGAGGACACTCGAGGACCAGGAAAATATTAAGATTGACAAAGGAATCCCAGCCATGTCTGGCAGAATGGTATGCTCCGGACCACTGATCCGATGTGAGATCGAACTCTGGCAAGACCCCTGATAGTGGACGAATCTCTACGCGCTTCTGTCTCTGAGAGAACTGCCTGACACACCGCTCTGGATGGTAGTACGTGCAGAAGAAGGGGCCGAGTAGCCTGAACCGCTTGCCATAAGCGTAAGTATATCTGGGAGGTGATTCCTGACGATCAAAGTAGTCCCATACGACTTCTTCCTCCTGAAGGTTGTCGATCAAGAATCGGTATCGTGCAACTGGCAGAAGCTTTTCACCATTGTATCTGAAGGAATTGGCTCGGACTGGCACATGCCGAAGGAACCAAGATTGTAATGTGTAGGTGCACCCTTCGACTAGAATTGATTCTCCGAGTGTGAAACGGGTCAACCCTCGGTATAGAAAAGTGAGTGCGGCCATGGCTATGGAGAGGTGGCTGGTCTGTCGACTTCCCCATCTCCTTAGAAGCTGAACTATTCTGATATCTATATAATTCCGCCCATCAGGAAAGAAGGCTAATCCCACCGTGCACAGAACCATCGCGTGCTGGATTCTCTCTCGAGCTGTCCTGGACAATGAGCTGACCTCTGCAAATGTTCCATACTGTTTGTAGATTTTGAGCAGGTCCACATATTCATTTCCATCCTCCTCGATCAAGGGCCACGACTTACGTCCGGTCATGCGAGATAAGGCATCCTTAGGGTCCGGACCCTTAACATTAATCAGAAACTGTTTCTCCAATGGGTCTCCAGGATGACCGGCTGGCTCGGGTAATCCCATAATCTCTGAAAATTCATCTATCAGCACCGTCATCTCGCCCCACGGGAACCAGAAGGTAGAAGTGCTCGGATTCCACCGCTCTGCTAGTGCATGGATCAAATTGCCGTTGATGATTTGCTTTCCCACTGCGGACGCCAGTTCTAATCCACACTCGTCAAGATGGTCCGGAAACATACGAGAGAAGTTCTTGAGCCAGGAATAATACCACCGGGGAAAGAAGGATCCGGTGCTGAGGACTCGATGTTCTGGAAGACCTTGTCGCACCTCGTAGGAGATGTGACCCTCAGGAAAGACTGAATCAAGCTGACTGGATGCCATCAGACTGAAAATCATGGAAAATTGGAATAAGACTTGGGAAAATACAGGAAATTTGAGGAAAATGCAAGCAGGATAAAAATAAAGCAGGAAATTCGAGATCCAGAAGACAGGAAAGATGAGAAATCACCTGGAGTTTTGAAGGAAATTAAGGGGAATTTGGAGAAATCGTCCAGGGTTTATTGAAATATAAAGAAGTACTTTAGAAAATGAAGTATTTTGAAAATCGTCCAGGATTTAGAACCTGGACAGTACATGGACATAAATTGGGGATTTTTGAGAAATCCTCCAGTATTTTTAGAAAATTGGGAAAATACAAAGGAAATGACTATAACATATTCAATCACATCCTGCATAAACAAGCATGCACATACAGCATTCCCTAAAAGCTGACTCTAGATGCACAAATTTTGAAATAGCTGTAGGACCTTAATCCTAACTCTAAGGTTCAGATCAACTGTGTCCAATCATGCTATGCCTATATACTCAAGCCAAGGCTCGATGTACGTGGCATAAAATCAATTCCTCCAGTTCTAGGTTCAAGTTTTCCAACATCCTTGAGCACCTGCCGATATACGTTGGACTATGGCCCTTGGTACGTGGCAGAGGGGTTTTCACCCAAATAGGTGGCCCAGTTGTGAGGCTCTGTCCCGAACTATGGTTCTGGAAGAGAGCCCAGCAACGTGAAGACCGGGACAATATAGGTGGGGTGGTTTTTGAAAAATATGAGCACATGCAATCAAACAGAAGGCTCTAAGTCCTAAAGAGATAGAATTTTAAAATATTTGAAGAAGCAAACATTGTTTTCATACAATTCCTAAATTGAGGAGTGTTGTATTAGACCTAAGTCTATGTGAGCATGAATAATTTCCTCCTCAATATGGTCCTACCAAACCATGCCTAGTCTATATGCAATCCATGTCAGCTGGGTTCAAGTCTAGGCTCCTAGGTTCACATGATAGCATAAATTAAAAGCTGACATTCCATGGAAATCGATTTTGACAATTTGAACTAAGCAAAGCATTAGATTGATCAGACGAAGACAGGTCCCATCTCGGTCGCAAAACCTGTTATCATCGCAAAATTTTTACTTTTTGCGAGTCAAACTGACCTTTGAAAAAGTTTTTGAAAATGACTCGCCTCCGTTTTAAAATGCAGGAAAATTCCGTAGAATGGGACTCTACGAGGTTCGACCGTTCCTGCCACCTTTAACAGGGGTAATCGAACCAAGGATCAATCTACTGCTCTGCTCTATTCAGCTTGTCTAAACCATATTCTAATTCCTAAATGCACAAAGAATCAGGCATGTGCTTATGAATTTATGAAAATGTTTGCTTCAAAGTTGAGAAATAATTGGAAATTCTTGGGAAATGTATCTCTTGGAAAATTGTGAATTATTTTTGAGATGCTGTATTTGAGAAAGTGAAAATCGATTTCTGAAGAATCTAGAGGTTTTTGTGAAAATCGATTTTGAGAAATGTGAAATAACTTTGAAAAACTCGATTTCTTTGAATTCAAACTTTGAAATTGAAAATCTAACTTAGAAAATCAAATTTGGAACTTGGGAAATACTTGAAATATCATTGGCAAATCCATATTTTGAGAAAATCGATTTTGAATAAGACTTAGGAAATTTTGAAGAAAATGAACTTCTTTAAATTGAGATTTGAATTGGAATTGGCAAATGCATGAAATGGATGAATATGGATTTGAGGAATTGAGAAAATCTTTTTGTATTTTTGAGAAATGTAGTGCATTTTTGAAGTTAGCCTAAGAGTGTAGGCTGAATGTGGCTAATGTGAAGATCATAAATCTGGGTATCATTCATATTCTGACTATGGCCATAAATACGAATTCCACCAAGTTTATAAACTTCATAAAAGCCAGTGTATGTGCCATTCGTGTAGACCATAGTGAGTTTGAATATGCATGAATCATCATCCATCACACATTAACATTATTAAAAAGAAAATAAACTATATGCAATGCAGCCTAAGCTAAGCAGGAAATGTAAATTCTTATTCCAAATTCAATTTAATTTACATCACTATTGAAATTTAAATACATGAAAAATAAAGTCTTCAATGTACCTGCAAAACTAGAAAACTTTGTTAGTGATGATATGTTGGCTTTTCTAGATTTATCCAGCAATATCAGGAAATTGCTGGATTTTGCTAGATATAAGTCTTTTTGCCATGATTCCCTTAAATCAAAATGATAAAGATATGAAATCAAATTGAACAAATATTGAATATAAGATATGAAATTTCGAAATTGGGGTCCAAATGACCAAAATACCCCTAATAACAAGACTATGGCCTTGAAATTAGGGTTTTTAGAAAGATATTTTTATAAAAATGCAAGTTTTGAAGTTTAAATGAAATAAATTAAGCTAAATATGATGTGACATGCTTAAATACATAAAAACTAGGGCTAGGGATTTTGAAATTGAGGTCAAATGACCAAATTACCCCTGATAGCAAGACTATGGCCTTGAAATCAGGGTTTTCTGAAATAGATTTTGGTAAAAATTTGGGTTTTATGCACTAAATGAAGTCAAATGAGCATCAAATTAAACCTAAAGAATCCTAATATGATTATGAATATGATTAAACCCTAAAAATATATGCTAATGCACGAAAATCCAAGAATATCACAAATTTTGTGATTTTTGCAGTGTTTTGGAATTCTTCGGGTGCCCTGTTTTGCAATTCAAGCCATTCAAGCATCAATCGAGTTCCAAAATTTGTCAAAATTGGTACCTGCACTTGTTATAACCCTAATATCAAATTAGAATTATAAAAATATTTTTTTGACATTAAATTAATCCGAAAATAGCATCAAACCCTAAAAATATGCTATTTTTGACCTAGTTCACCAACCAGTCTCAGTCCAAGACCCGAACCAGGGGCAAACCTCCATGGAAATCTATGAAATTTTACAAAGAACAAATAGACAAGAAAACAGAACTTTTCCTTTTTACTGAAAAAGCCTTTAAAACCAGGGAGATCCCCATCCGACAATCCGGACTTGAATATATTGATTTTAACTTTGGTCCTAACTGATACTTTTAATTGAAAATTCAGAGATAAATATCAGTACTCATTAAAAATATCTTATATTTTAATAGTGAATAGCTGACAGAAAAATAATAATACTCACTTTTTACAGATCATGAATCGGATCTGTGGTTTGGGATTTATAAACAACACAAGTCTGATTAGGGTTTTGGTAAACCCTAACAAGTTTTAAATTGAAAATTAGAGTCTCTGACAGAGGAAAAATACTAAACAGTAATAAAAAATTCTGAAAATTTCACAGTAGGTAGATCTAATCAATATGAATCTATATCACTTTACAGATCTAAAATCGGATATAGGATGAGAAACATATCATCACAGCAAGTCACCTTCTTGATTTTAACACCGATTTTAAAGATTTAAAAACCCGACTTGATGTCTGATTTTTCTGACAAGGTTTTCGAAGTCCAAAATCTCTGATTTTTTTACAATAGTTCAATCACATATGCATGCATCCCATATAAAAAAATCAGAAATTAAATACACATATTTCAATCCGAAACAGCATACTTTTTTCTGTTCTAAACTAAAAACACACAGAAATCTAAGAAACTTGAGAAAATATGCATTAACTAAAGAAAATCAATAAAATAAACACTAAAAAAGTAAAATAAAATTGATTTCTATGCTGGAAAACGTGTAATAAACATTAATAAGCAAATAAAAAAATAAAATACAGGGAATCCATGTCTGGAATTTGCTTTCATCTTTGAAATCATGGATTTAACCCATTTAACGGGTAAATCTCACGTTTCGTCGGTTAAGAACATGAAAAACGTACCTCTCATCGATTCTAATGGATTAGAATCCTTGAAATCACCCTCAAACTGTGTTAGATCATCTTCTTGGGTCGATTTTGGGGTTTTTGGATGAAATCCATGGTTAAATCCATGAACACAAGAGTTTCCATGGTGAAATCTATTGAAAAATCATAAAAACTAATAAAATAATAATAAAATAATATTAAATAAACTCACCTTGGGGCTGCAGCTGCAATGGAGGAAGGTGGAGGTTCTGGAGAGGAGAGAGAGGCCACGAAAATTTTAGAGAAAAAGAGCCCCCTTTGACCCCCTTTAGGTCCCCTATTTATAGATTTTTTTTTTTTTGGATTTGTTTAGGAAGAGTTTTGATTTTTTTGGACTCTATTTAATTATTTTTGATAAACCACATGGGGAGGATGATTTTTTTGGAGAATTCTAACCTAAATGGACTCTAATTAATCCCTAATTAACACCTAATTAAACCCTAGAAAGTCCAAATGTGGCACCACCTAGTATGGACTCACATTTGGTTTTTAAAACTTGAATTTAAAACTTTTAAAAACCAATGGTTTAAAACTTAAATAAAATAGATTTTTAAAATTAATTTTGACTCTTGACCTTCCTAATTAAGCCCCTAACTAACCTAATACTACTAATTAGACCTCTAACTGACCTAAAACCCCCAAATGTGGCGCCATTTGGGTTTTTCAAAAACCTAATTTTTTTAAAACTTTAAAATCAAAGTTAGAAACTAGAGTAAAGATAGGGGTTTTTAAAATTAAATTTTGACTCACCTAGACATCTAACCTAAGTAGGACCTAGTCTAACCCTGACTTTTACAAATGTGGCGCCACCTTGAGTGGGCCCCACTTGAATTTTCAAAAACAATTTTAAAGCTTGAAATTGAGAGAATTTTCAAAAGAGATTCAAAAGTAGACTTGAAATTAAAAGTTTTGAAATGGCATAGAGTTCCAACTGGGTCAAAACTCCTCTAAATATGGCGCCAACTGAGTGGACCCCACATTAGAGTTTTGAAAATTTGAAATAAATACTGAAAATGGCTTTGAGAAGGGGTTAAAATCAATAGTTGAAATTCAAAGTTTTGAAAGTAGAGTCTCAAGCGAACTGGAACTCCGGGTTAGAGTCCTAGATTTTTAGGACTCTGTGATTTTGGTTTTTAAAAGCCAAATGAAGGAGTTTTTGAAAAGATTTCATCGAAAATGGTAAAACAAGTCAGAAAATACAGTCAGGGTTAGACTCCTAACTCAATCAGAACTCTGAAATAGAGTCCTGAATTAACTGGACTCTACAAAATGACCTAATTTTTGAAAAACAAATGAAAATAAATGAAAATAGAAGTAAAAACAGACTCTAGAACAAACTCCTGACTGGATTAGGACTCTGAGACAGAGTCCTGATCAGACTGAAACTCTAGATTTTTTTGGTATTTTCTGAAAAACAGTTGAAAGAACTTGTGAAAACAATAATAAATATTGGAATAAAACAAAGTTCTGATTCAACTGAGACTCTGGGGACAGAGTCCTAATTGAACTAGGACTCTCAGTTTTTTTGGATTTTCTGAGAAAACAAATGAGAGAATTTTGGAAAACAGTTAAAAACAGGATGAAATTGAAGTTTTGGTTCAGAGTCCTGTTCTGATTAGGACTCTGAGAAAGAGTCCTGATTCGATCAGAACTCTAAGAAATTTTGGTTTTCTGATAAGTAAATGATGAAATTTAAGCAAAGCTTTTTTAAAATTAGTGAAAATGAAGTCAAAAAATCAATTTTGGATAGAGTCCTACTTTGATCAGGACTCTGGGGTAGAGTCCTGATTTGATCAGGACTCTGAGATAAAACCTCAGAATTTTGAAATTCTTTGATAAAAGTGTAATAGTTTTAGTAGATTGAAAGATTTCTGAAAGATTCTCTCAAAATTGAAATCAGGATCAGAGTCCCGATCCAACTAGGTCTCTCTGAACAAAGTCCTGCTTTGACATAAACTCTGAGTTTCTGACTCATTTTGAAAGATTTTGAAAGATTTGATTGAAAATGGATAAAATAGCTGTAAAAGATTAGAGTCCCAATCCAATTGAAACTCTGAAGAGGAGTCCTGATCCGACTGGACTCTTGAAGAAGAATCCTGATCCAACTAGGACTCTAAAATTTTGGCCAAAACAGAAGATTTTGAAAGGTTTTCTTCAAAAACAAGTAAAAAGGTAGTGAAAAGTAGAGTTCTGATCCGACTGGACTCTGGAAAAAGAGTCCTGATCCAACTAGGACTCTGAAATTTTTGGAGATTTTTGACAAGTAAAGGAATCCAGAAGCGACACCACCTAAATGGGCCTCCTCTGAGAATTGAAATCAATTGAAATTGAGTTTGAAATGAATCCAGATCGTTTTTCTAAGAAAGTATTTCAAAATATAAGGTCCCGGGGGTTGGAAAATGACAGAATGTTGAATAAAAACCCAGGTTTTAAAATTGTTTTTGAAAGAAAAGTTTTAAAAACCCGAATCTGGATTGAATATTTTAAAAACAAGAGTGCTGGATCTCGAAAATGAGATGGGATGACATGCAATGCAATGAAATGGTATGCCGAATGCATGCAATGATATGCAATGACACATGAAATGTAAGTACTGGATGAGGGTGAAAATTTGGGGTGTTTACAGCAGTGTTTGTTTAACCCTATCTTGATGAAGGGTACAGCTGTAATGTTTCAGTTTCCCTATTAATAAAATGAAAATTTTCTTATCTCGGCGTACTTGTCGATTGCTTAAGTATAGATCTTTTTGCGTATTTAGACGGCGTGGCGCACCAGGTGTGATGACCTTATGGAGACTCTGAACAACCTTACAGAGGTTGTAGGACGACAAGCAGAGACCATGAGGAACATGGGCGAGCACCTCCAGCAGGACGCCCAGGGACAGGGAGCACCTGCCCAGGTTCCTATTGTAGCAGTCCCATACAAGCAATTTATGAGCTTGAACCCTCCCTCGTTTGACGGGAAAGCGTCGCCAGAAGCAGCCAAAGATTGGATCAGAAAAATAGAGCGTATCTTTCGTGTCTTACAAGTTGGTGACGATCGGAAAGTAGATTTTGGGACATATCGTCTCAGGTAGGACGCGAAAAGATGGTGGGCAACCACCTGGGAGATAAAATTCGACAACCAGCCTGTAGAGTGGGACCAATTCATGGAAGTGTTCTACATAGCTTACTTTCCAGCTCACGAGAGGAGCTAGAAAATGCAAGAGTTTCTTGACCTCCAATAGGGTAGTTCTTCTCTCTCTGAATACGTCACACATTTTCGCAGCCTGGAGAGGTTTTGTCTACACTTATACACGACAGAAAAGGAGCGAGCTCTTAAATTTGCTCGATGTCTGAAGCCAGTCTTACTGATGAAGGTGTACACACGCGCACCTACGACGGTCGATGAGGCTTTAGAGATGGCCTCCTTGCTTGAGCATGATTGGACTGAATCGCAAAAGACTCCTGCACCACATCAGCAGCAGCAGAATCCTGGCCAAAAGAGTTGGCCGAGTAAGAGACATTTTTAGAAGAACCAGGGTGGAAGGAAGTTTCATCCTCAGTCAAAAAAGCAGCGTAACAACAACAACGGCAGCAACACCTGCCAGATTCAGTATCAGAACCGTAGACCCCAGTACCAGCAACGCCAGCAGCCGCAGCAGAAGCAGCTTATCGCAGCCAGTTGTCCGAAGTGTACCACAGATCATCCAGGGCGACCTTGCTCATGGGACACAGGCGGATGCTTATGTTGCGGAAAGATGGGTCATTATATCCGGGATTGCAGAAAGAAACAGGCAGATGACCAGCGCAGGAATACGCCGAGTACTTCCCAGCCAGCACATCAGCGACAACCCTCGACACAGCAGTAGCAGCAGCAACCGCAGTCATATCCACCAAGGCCAGCAAACCAGAAGGTCATTGCCGGTCGAGCATATGCGGCAACAGTTGAGCAAGTGACCAAGGCAGAGTTGGTCCAAGGTACGATCTCAGTAGCAAGCGTTTACTTTGTTTGATTGTGGTGCTACTCATTCGTTTATAGCAGCTAGATTTGCTCATACTCTACCTTTGTCAGTCGAGTCTTTGAATTTCCTGTTTGAGGAATTTCCAACTGGAGAGCAGTCTTTTTGTGACTCGTATATTTCAAACATTGTGGTGTCAATGGCAAGGCAGAACCTGTTAGCTGACGTTATCCTGTTAGATATGACTGAGTACGATGTCATTCTGGGCATGGATTGGCTTTTTGAGTACTATGCTCAAGTCTTTTGTCGGGAGGGCAAGATCGTTCTTTTTTGGCCTGATCGTCCTGTTTTGGAGATCAAGCTTCAATTTCCAATTTCGACCTTTGGGTCACTCAATTCTCAATTTCGATCTCCGGGTCACCCAATTTCCAGCAATCAATTTCTCAATTTCCAATTTCGACCATTGGGTCAATCAATCTCAATATCCAATTTCAGTCATTTTCTCTTGCGAGAGACCCTTTTTATAGGGAGAGTTCGAGGGAGCTCATACTTTTCGCATGCTATCCAATTCGTTTACTTAGCCCCTTTTTAGGGAGAGTTTGAAGGGACTCGCATCTTTGTGAATCGTTTGCAAAACAATTTCCAATTTTACACAAGGAACCGTTTTATAGGGAGAGGCTCGACAGAGACTCGCTTTCCTTGTGGCCCCCCCAATTTTCATACTAGGCCATTTTCGTCATGAAGGGCCCTCTTTTTAGGGAGAGTGTGATGGACTCGTTCCTTTCATGACCCAACTTTCAGACCTCACTATTATCGGCCCCCTTTCCATAAGAGAAGCCTAATATTAGGGAGCTTTGACGAAAGCTTAAATTTCTTTTCGAAAGTTCGTTTTGCAAACACCTTCACTTTAGAGAAAAGAGAAGTAATTTCCATTTCCCATTCAGGTAAGGGCTAAGCCTGAGTCTCTCTTTTTGGGGAAAAAGAGAGGAGAACTTTCATCACGGATGTGTTGAGCCGGACCTCAAATGCTCTCTTTCACCCAGGATTTCAAGAACATTTTGTCAATTTGTCAATCAATTAACTGTTGATTTTAGAATTCTATTGCATAAATCTTTACCTCAGTTTACCTCCGGCATTACTTCCAAAAAGAATGAAGCTTTTGTGAAAAGAGATTCAAAATTCAAATTCTTTTTATTGGCCAACCAAAAAGGATGAAGGATAAATCCTCGATATGTCCAGAAAAGAAGATTCAATGTTATTGAAAAGCCGTAGGTGATTGATATTGATCACAGTTATGGCACGTCTTTAAAGACCATTCTTGTGAAAATGAGGCAGTGAAAATATCATGAGCGCTAGAAAAGAGAGAATTCACCCAAGCTCTGGCTCCTCAAAATCACCTAAGCTGCAATTAAATATCCGCAAAAGGGATCTCTCAATTGTCGTCAAGATGAAGGCGAATTAAGCGAGTAGATCCCCGGGTCCAAAGAAGATCTGAATCATCTCCAAGATGACGGAGTTTGTGACGGCTCATTCCAAGGAAAGTCCAAAGCACTGTCGAGATGAAGGCAGATGCAATGAATCTCCCGACAATCCCTAAAAGATATTTAATCTCAGCTATCACCCAAAGATCTCTAACCCATGAGCCAATATCGTCAAAGAAGGATCGAAACATCTCCAAGTTGAAGGAGTTTGTGACGTACCCTTCTAAAAGAGAGCAAGAGAGGAAAAAGAAAGAGAGAAAAAGTCAGGACATCTCCAAAATAAAGGATGATGTAATAAACTCTCCCGAAGCCCAAGAGAGCTCAAAAGAGTGCAGAAAGATTATCATGAGAGAAGCTCCCAGGATATCAAACTGCCAAATCTATCAAGAATCCTTTTTAGATTTATGAAATTCTATTATCAATACTCTTTCATCAATTGCTTTCATAATATCAAATTTTTTTTCTTGTTCATATCAAGGAAATTGATAGTTTCCTTGAAGAAGGTCAAACACAAGTAATTTGGATTTTCCAATCTCAATTCTAAGAAGTGAATCTCGTTTGGAGGTAATACTTCAGGTAGAAAAGAAAAAATGTTTTGCAACAAGGCATATCATTTTAAAATACTTTGAATCAACAACAGAATTCTCAACATTTTGACAATATTTTCTAGCTATCCTGAGGTGAAGTGAGAGCTTGATGTCCGTCTTTGATACATCCTGACACCAATTTTAAATCCCTCTTAAGGACTTGATTCCTTTCCTTTTTTGAGAGCGCGAGCTCTCAGATTTGCACACTTCCCTGTGTCCCCACTGTCCCACCGTAGACAGTCCCATTTCGGTTCGAGGTCGAACCACCAATCATTTTCTCGCAAAAGGCCAATTCAAAAGCTGATTTAGTCTCAGCAATGAGACGCCCACGATCAATCCCTTTTCAAGCTTTAGGGACCCCATTTTCCTTTCTTTTGCAAAACCCCTGTCGGATTTATTGTGCAAAATCCGAAGGTTCCATCATGGTCTCTTCTTTCGAGGATTCCATCCATTTTCCGCCCAATTAGGTCAAGGGTACAAACCTGAGCCTCCTTTGAAGAGGTATTCCATTTTCTGACCAATCAGGTTAAGGGTACAAACCTGAGCCTCCTTTGATGATGTATTCCATTTTCCGCCTAATTAGGATAAGGGTACAAACCTGAGCCTGCTTTGATGAGGTATTTCATTTTCCGCCCAATCAGGATAAGGGTACAAACCTGAGCCTCCTTTGATGAGGTATTCCATTTTCCGCCCAATCAGGATAAGGGTACAAACCTGAGCCTCCTTTGATGAGGTATTTCATTTTCCGCCCAATCAGGATAAGGGTACAAACCTGAGCCTCCTTTGATGAGGTATTTTATTTTTCGCCCAATCAGGATAAGGGTACAAACCTGAGCCTCCTTTGATGAGGTATTCTATTTTTCGCCCAATCAGGTCAAGGGTACGAACCTGAGCCTCATTTGATGAGGTATTTCATTTTTTTTCCAATCAGGTTAAGGGTATAAACCTGAGTCTCATTTCGATGAGATATTTCATTCCCCGATCAGGTTAAGGATCAAACCTAAGCCTTTTCCCATGCAAAGCATTTTCTATCCCATCCAGGTTAAGGGCACAAACCTGAACTTCACTCTTACAGAGCAAATTTATTCCTCTTCATTCTCTATTTCATACCTACCACCTTCACCGGGCTAATATCTCTATATCCAGTCGGATCCTTCTAATTGGGGCATTTTTTTTTATAGCCAAAATTTGGTGTGTTTTTCTTTGCCACTAAGCTCAGCAACAAGCCGGCTTAGTAGCAAAGAGGGGCATCTTTAAACACCCCAAATTTTCACTCACCTCCCTGACATCGCCACCAATCATCACATTTCAGTTCTTCGGAAGCAATGAAGGGCAAAATGATCATTTTCTGAGATTGAACTTTGCAGAAAATCCTAGATTCCCTTCTTGAGCCTCAAAATTTCTATATTTAGGTTCAGAAACATCTTAAAACTGCAAATTTTCAAAATCCTATTCCTGACAAGAAGTTAGAATTTCCAATTCTAGATTTAGAATGACATTTCATAGAACATGTCTTTGCATAGCATTGCATGAACACTTTGCATCATTTCACTGCACAGCATGCCATTTTGAGATCCAGAACTCCTGATTTTCAAAATTGTCAATCCAGATTTGAGTTTTAAACTTTTCAAAATTGATTTCAAAACCCTGGGTCTTCAAAATTGCCAATTCTTTCCATTTTACCCCCAGAACTTTGAATTACAAAAGTTTTTCTCAAGAAAACAATCTGGATATTTGGATATTGATTTTAAAGATTTTATCTCAAAACTTTTTGCAAAAAGACTTTTACAAAAAATTTTTACATTTACTTTATACATATTTTTGCCCTAAAAACATTTTCTTCCAAATTTTTGAAAAAAGACAGTTTTATCTCGTATTATAAAAATTCCAAAAAGGAGTTATTTCTTTTGCTTTTTATTTTCAAATAAATGGTGTGGGACCCGCCTTTGAACTAGCATCACGCTCAGATTCTCAGGTAAGTTTCTTATTTTCAAGCGGGACCCACCCGGAGATGGCACCAATTTGCAAATTCCTCTTTTTAACTTCTTAATGTTATTTATTTATTATTATTATTATTATTTTTTAAATAGTTAGTGGGCCCACACACATGTGGCACCCCACTTGAAAATAAGAAATTTGCCAAAACAAAAATAAACTTTATTTTCAAAAGGATTTTAAAGTGGGTTGAGGTGGCATTTCCCTAAAAGCCTCCCATTTATTTCATTTCAATATTCGTTTTTTTTTAGAAGCAGCCTTAAATGGCACAACCGAACTTTCCTAAGAAAAAAAAATGTTTACTTCACCTAAAACATTAGGTAAAATAAACCAAATTTTTTTCAAAAGGCCAAAAGTCGTCCCCTCTCAAAGGGCGACATTTCAAAATTTTCAAAAGTTTGAATTCGTTTGAAGATTTCAAACGATTTCAAAATCTGGGGTAACGCCCCAAAATCTGCAGTTTTCTGGGAAAATCTAATGATAATCTTTAAAGGGAGACCCTATTGAGGAAAAAAGAGGAGGTCGATTAAATTTTCACCCCTTTTGTTATCGCAGGGACCCTTATTTGCAAGGGGGGCTCTTCATTTTGGAGGATTTTCATCTAGACTACAAAGCTCCATGAAGAGGAGAAGATCGGCCCTCACTGAAGCTCTTGGCTACCGTGATCAAGAGGAGACCCACGGCTCCAGCCCTCTCATCCCTCAAAACGC
Source organism: Nuphar pumila (assembly GCF_984573655.1). NCBI lineage: Eukaryota > Viridiplantae > Streptophyta > Magnoliopsida > Nymphaeales > Nymphaeaceae > Nuphar > Nuphar pumila. Next base: position 132,394,686 of record NC_143249.1, read on the forward strand.
CGGTTCCTCTCGGCTGGCAGGAGGCCGATTGATGTTTTTTTCCACATCCTCTTTGGTTTTCGGAGGAAATCCAGCATGTTTCTCATGTTCCTTCAGCCCAGCAGCTGCAGAATCGCCCTTTTTCTGCAGCCTACAAGTCGTTTGGTGCAAGAAATCCACAAGGAAGCACTCTTCTCTGCCGTGGAGCTCTTTCCACTTTGGGGGTTTCATCTCTTCTATTTAGCGTGAAGAGGATCCAGCAGAGGATCATATGATGCAAGAGATCCAGCCGATGTTTTCCGTATTTCCTTCAGCACAACAACAGAAAATTGCTCCTTCCTTGCTGGTGACAGGGGACCTACAAGTCCAATAGAAGAAGATCACCTCTTTTGTTGGTTACTCATTTATTTGGTGCAAAGGATCCACAAGCAGCATATATTGTTATTCCAATGTGGTTTGAGGATAAGCCAAAAGACATTTCTGTGCAGCGGATTCTCTTTTGAAAGCATGAAACTATGCAAGTTTCTGCAAGACTTTAGAATATATGCAAGTGCATATGTAGTTTGATTCAATTGGGCTTTTCTTGGCTTTTCTTTTGCCTTGGTAATCTTGAGGTGGTAAACTAAAAAGTCTCTTCTTATGCAAGTGCATCTGTAGCAAGCATTCAGGAGATGGTGTACCAAAATGTTGCTGCTGATAAAGGATCTATGTGCACTCTAAAGGCTTGAGAATGGATGATGAGTATGTAATCGTGGAATCTGCAAATATCAACTAACGCTCATTGGATGGCAGTAGACACTGATATTGGAATGGGTGCATTCCAGCAGCGCCATACGGTCAAGACGACAAGCTAATCCATGTGGACAGGTAAAGTTGAACTATGTCCTATAAAAATAAGCTGATGAACTGCCATTTTATGACAAATTGAACTTGTCAGATTATACCAATGAATCTTCAATCCTACCACTGGATCAGATTATTTCTTTAAGACAAGTGTTATAGAATCTAAAACACATTTAGCAAGCAGCAGCCTCATTTTTTTACATATCATTAACACCCACATCACTAGCTATTACCTGCACACATCACACACCTTCACTGCACTCCACTGCACTTTCATCTTTACTACGCCCTCACTTATGTTGTACACCTCCACACCATCAGCTGTGTTCTCATGAACATCAAATGTTGCTGCCAAATTTATAAGCGTAAGAGGATAGGCTTTCTACTGATGTGGTGACCCTCTTGATAAAACTGTAGGATGTGAGGAGCCACTCTCTTTTCTGCAGGTACCCAGTCTTGATAATGGGCCATATTCATGGATGGATATGTCAATATCCATTCATGATTTCTGGACCATCTTCGGCATGTTCATTTATTGATATATAGGGAGTTTTCATACCAAACTTTACTGAAAAATATGTTATAATTTAGGAATTATGACTTTGCAAAGTCATGTACAGAAACAGTGTATATCCTGTATTTTCTGATATATGCATTTGCCCATTACATGTAGAATTTCAATTACTATGTATATTTCCTCATTATATGTATACATATGTAAGATCCACGATTTTCGTTTCCATGTAAATTGTGTAATTATATGGAAATCGATGAATTTTTATGTTTTGGCAATTTCTGAAGATTTGCTTATTTTGAGAACTGGGTTAAATCGCGTGATTTTATGTAAATAGAGAGATTTCGGGAAATCTAGAGCGGATCAACCTCTGAAATTTTTTGGGTAAGTTTGGAATAGGGTTGTAGTGATACACCCTGAATTTGAGATCCGAACGACGAAAGGACCTTGTCAGTGCATGTGAATTACGAGTCTTGACTTAATTTTTTGGAGCCGAATCTTAGAACGCTTAATTTTAACTAACGAGAGAAAATTTTCTCAAGAGGCATCAACCATTCTACGTTAATTAAGGTTATAAAGAGAATAAAATAATTTGTTGGAATTAAATTATTATTTTAATTCATTAAATAAGCGTTTTCTTATGACATACACGATATGCGGTTTTGGTTTTGGATCCGGAGCACCTAGTGGATCCAAGACCCATGGACGACCCCTATAGTGGACGTCGATGTCCTTGGTTGACCAGCTGGTCAAGGCTGACCAGCTGGATGACAATTTTGAAAAGGTTTTGCATGGATTTAAAGCTTAGGCCTCTATTGGCCATGTATCATTTCAAAAACCTCATGATGGAGCTTGAAGGCCATCATGAGGGGCGTCATTTCCAAAAGGGAAGCATGGGGCTGGCACCCCATGGCATTTTTGAAAAGTTTTTGAATGTTTTCAAATGCTTAAAATCGATTGGGCTAGTTGGGTGGCAGCCAAGGGCGCCCCCTTGTAATTTGTTCAAAGTTTAATGGCTTTACAAAATGGCATTTCTGGAAAATTTCTAAAACTTTTTAAATGCATGACATGCATTGGTAGTGGGGGGGCGTGGAGCTCTCCAGCCCTCCATCGTGGAGGGAATGATCCTAGCCGTCCAACCCTAAGCAAACCTCTATAAAACCCTTAGAAAAAAAAACGGGCTCCTCTCTTGTTGGGCAATTTTTTTTCATAGGACTCTCTCTCTCTTCTCTCTCTCCCAAACCTCCTCTCTCCTCTCTTGTCTCCTACTTCCAGCTGTGGGTGTCTCTTGGAGGAGAGAGCTGAAACTAACACTTCCTTCCCTCTCCAACCAAGGTGAAGTTTCAACATTTCTTTTTTTTTATTCAAGGATTTCGGTATACATGAAACCCACGAAGCAATGCACTCCATGCGTGCATGCTTCAAAGAGGTGGATTAGCTCTAGAAAAAAAAAGTACTTTCTCTATGGGTGTTCATGTTGGTTTTCATTGTTCTAATGGCTGCATGTTGGGTAATCGATTTCCTTCCTCTCTTTTCTAAATGCATTTTCGTTTTTCCTTAGCACACATGCATGCAATTTCAAGGTGGGTTAGTTGATTTAGAACTCCTATTGTCAATGTTTGGATCTTAAATCTCTCTCTTAGCACATTGTGAGTTGTTGTAGCTTATACATGTCGTTTCTTTTATAACCGCAATATTGGTTGCCCTTTTTTCATGTGTTCTTTTTCTCAACCTACCTTGAAGTGCTTCCAGTGGTGCCTCTCATTTTGGTGGTTGGGTTTTCGGCGCTCCCGGGGTCTTGGGAAGCATGCGGGTATGAAGGACCGAGCTGAGCTCATCCAGCCCACACCCAGCACCCCCCTTCCTTTTTTTGGTACATGCTTTTTTTTTTGTATTTCCTATTTTTCTTTGTTTTGTCTTTCTTTTCTTTTCTGAACGGTTCTCTTGGTTGGTGCATGACCAACCGGACCAGCTTGGGGGTTGGGGCTGTCTTGAGCATACTTCCAACGCCTCCTGGACGTCCGTGAACCGAGACCTCTGGTCCATGATGATGGGGGTTGGCACGGTCTGGTTCAGCGGACCAGACCCCTTTTTTCCAACCCACTTGCGCCATAGCTGGAGCTGTGCGCCATGCGGGTGGCCTGTGCGCCCAGTACTCGCCAAAAAAAAAAACTATATATTTTATAAAAATGCTTTTGTGTAACGATCCTAGATGGTTCAGTTGGGTTTCATTTTTTCTCAGGCCTTCGCTTGGCTAGGTACTGGTCTGAACCTGGGGTTCAGACCAGCACCACAGCCCGGTTCGACCGGTTGGGTGCGAGTTTGGGCCCAGCCCGATTTACCTCTTTGGCTGGGTTGGGTGCGCAACCCTTGGGTGCTGTGCACCCTTAGCATTCTGTTAGCACCTAGTGGGTGCAAGTCTGAACCAATCGACAACCCGGCTAGCACCTAGCGCTAGCCGCAGCTCACCCATGTGGGAGCCGGGTGCCAGCCACTTGGTGCTGGACACCCCAGGCCTCCTGTTTCGGCTGAGCCTCTATGGGCTCAGGTCTGAACTGAAAAGTTCAGACCTTAGCTTGTTGTAGCAGATTTTGGGTCCTAGGGACCAGACCCCCTTGACCCACCTTTGGCACCTCTTTCACAAGGTTAACCAGTTAGACCCTTGGCGGCTGCTTGATTCAGCTTAACCAAATCTTTGTGACAGTCTGGTCCGAACCAAGCGTCGAACCAGAATCCCTTATGTCAGCATGTTAGCGTGGTCCGAAGGACCAGACCAATGTTTAGTCGGGATTCCTTTTATGCAGCAAGTGTGCGGATCCTCGAGTTGGCACCCTTGCAGCCTCGTTTATGCCATATTGTGGCTGCCAACCTTCTTCCCCGTTTAAACAAGAGTGAGCCTACTATAGGTTGGTTCTATTAGGTTCGAGCTAGCCTTAGTAGAGCACTGCACCATCCTCGCACTCCGGTTAAGTTTCGGCATGAGTGCATGCCTTGGGTTGCTTATTTTCGATATATATATATATATATATATATATATATATATATATATATATATATATATATATATATATATATATATATATATAGATAGATAGATAGATAGATATATAAATATATGTATCTAGGTATGAATGTGTACAAGTATATGTGAATATACATATATGAAGGTGGAACCTTGAATATGTTCTAAACATATATACGCATGTAAATATATATATATATATATATATATATATATATATATATATATATATATATATATATGTAAGCACATGATGATCACTTCGGTGTAACCGAATGGACTTACGACGCTCCGGTGTCCTGTCCAAGTAATTTCTTGAATGACTCCACACTCTGAACTAAGTTTGAGTTACCCAGTATTGTCTTACATTCGTTTTGGCAAACGGTTTGTTTCGGGTCCGCGGGCGTGGCACCCCTAACCGTGGTAATGCTGGTGTAATACCCATTAGATGGGTTAATTCTGGAAATCACTTGCGACACGTATGCGTGTCATATCGCGTAAGGAAAACCCTTATGTTTTGGTTTGCATTCGACAGACTAGAAAGGTGTGCAGTTGAACATTTTCTTTTTCCCAAGAACTTAGAGACTTCGTTGATTTAAAATCACAATGTGGTTTGGTATCTCTGTTTCGGGTCCGCAGGTGCAGCTCCCTATACCGTGGAAATAGCTAATGTTGTTCCCATAAGATGGGAATATTCCAGACTTTGCTATAAACACATAAGTGTGTTGAACCACGTGCAATGATCTTTTGCGTCGCGATTGCATTTTCCCTGCAGGAGCGGCGATCCGCCTTGGGAAAAAGCCATTGTTATTCCCATTAGACAGGATGTTGGTTAAGTTCAATTTTTTAAAACCCTTGAGAATGCAAATGTAATTCCCATACGTATGGGAGCATAGTTAAATGCAATCTTCACACTGAAGTATGCAAGTTAGTGCTTTTTAATTATCGCATAATGTGCAACTGCCTCTGTTATTTATACTTGTGCAAAAGATAGAAACATGTGATACTCTTACACTTTGCAGTTAGCACATCCTGACACTGTTACCGAGCAGTGTGTACCCTGAGGGGGTACATTGCTTGAGGCATCTGTAAGCGCATTCGGTGCACTTACCTTATGAAATGAAAAGAAAGAAAATTGAACACCATAGGGTATGAATATTGAAATGTTTTGCTGTGGGCTCAGTTGGAGTCTTCGAGCAATGGCCTTGTGTTGTGTGGACTCTTGTGTGATATACCCTAAACAGAAACAAAATAATATGGTGTTTTGACTGCTTTCACGAGCAGTGTGCTCCGTTGTCCGTGTGAGGCTGAGCACGTGGATGGGCAGGCCAAGTCCTCGTTTTTGCGTACCCTGCGGGGACCACGAGGCAGATTCCTCGTTGTGAGGTATGATTGAACATGAGCCTTAAGAAAGATAAACCTGCTTTGCCCCATTCACAAAATGGTTCACCTCGGGAGAGGGTGGATGGTACAACCCTGAGTGACTTGTCGTTACTACGACACGTGTTTTGACAGGAGCTGTAGCGTCCTTTGGCCTCCAGTCACTCAGAGTCAGGGAGGTCGAGGTTGCCTTCTTAGGACCTCACTACTGCAATAGTATGGATTGCAATCCTTGCCTATGCAAGTGTTTTCTCCTAGCCGTGTGTTGCTCGCATGAGGTTGACTCGGTCTGTAGCTTCCCCGGTTACCACACTAGATTTGTAATAACAGGGTTTCCTTCGCGTACCTGAAGGAGTAATCAGAAGAACTTAAAGACTAACCAATCAGCTGACTTACTATAGTTGCTTGTGTTATGGACTTTACTCCAGTTGCTTTTCTTGTTCAGCTGTTACTTGGTTACTTGTTGCTCAGTTCGTTGTTTTAGCTACTTGTTTATCCTGTTACTGTAGCTTGTCGACTAGTACTTGTCACTTTGCACTTACCTGACACAGGCACTTACAGTTGTTAGCTTTTCCTATTTTTTCTGTGTAGAGGGTATATCTATACATGCTTATGATTGTTTCTTCACCACCTCGCAAGAGGACTGACCCTGTTTTATTATGGGGATGTAGGTGATGAACAGGTGTAGTGCGGATGCGGTGATACACGGTGGAGGCTCTGAGGACCCACACACACACTTGACTTACAGATCCTGTACCCGGTGGTTTTTTTGGGTTTTTGTTGCTATTGGGATATATTCCCAGTTTTGTACTCCCTTTTGTAAGTTCTTAAACTGTTTGGGTGTTTTCCCGTTTTACTTTACAGCTACACTTTTGTACACACCATTGGTTACACTGTTTCCACTTGTTGCACTTATCTGTGGTGGCCGCCCAGACTTGCGGCTTTGTCGTTTTTCCCACACTTGCTTTCCGCTGGTTTTCTACTTAGACCCTTTCAAAATAAAAAATTCACTAAAAATTTCAAGTTTTCCAAGGTCGGGGTTTGGGGCGCCACAGTGTTTGGTATCAGAGCAGAGTTTTAAGTGTGTGGTCAGAGCTTCATTGTGCATCATCCATCGCACTGTAAGTATAAGTTAAGCTTCTTTATTTCCCTTTATTTGTGTTTGAGGTTCTGTGTATGTGATAGATGTCGACAAACCCTACCTACGGCAAGATTTTGGAGGCTCTCTAAAACCTGACTCGAGGCGAAGAGGCCCTGAGTAGAGCTGTGAAACATTTGGCACGTGATGTGCATATGATGGCACCTTCATGTAACAGGTGTTTGGAAGATGACGCGGGGCAGATCTGTCCCCGTGAGTTGGCTGAGTGCCTCTACTGTAGTCTTCATGGGCATGTCGAAGAGGAATGCCAGACAAAACAGAGGGACGAGCTCTGGAAGAGCAATGCGGAAGACATCGAGGACGTTTCTTCGGTCTCTGGACCATTGGTGGTGGAAGTGGATAGCCAGGACGGAGAAAGGCGCGGAGCAATTGATTCTTCTCAATATTCTCCCGAGTCCTACCCCTATGTCGTTTCTTCAGAGTATGTGCCGCCGATTCTAAGGGAAGTTCAGGAGATCTCGGACACGCCGCTGAGGAATGTTGTTTCTCCTCCACGTGTTAGACCGAGGCGCTGTGGTAGTTGGAAGGACTACAGGGACTTCTACACCAGCAAATCATAAATTTGCGATGTGTTGTTTTGATGTTAGAAACACTGAGTCAGTGTTTCATTTTTTTATATTTTCATTATTTTGTCGTGCTTAAGTTGTTGGCAGAGCTTGTTTAACCCTATCTTGATGAAGGGTGCTTCTGTAATGATTCGGTTTCTTATTAATAAACTAGAATTTTCCTATCCCTCTGTATTTGTTGGGAGCTTACGTATAGACTTGTGCGTATTTAGATGGCGTGGCGCACCAGGTGTGATGATCTTATGGAGACTCTGAACAACCTTACAGAGGTTATAGGACGACAAGCAGAGACTATGAGGAACATGGGCGAGCACCTCCAGCAAGCCGCAAAGGGACAGGGAACACCTGCCCAGGTTCCTGTTGCAGCAGTCCCATACAAGCAATTTATGAGCTTGAACCCTCCCTCGTTTGATGGGAAGTCATCGCCGGAAGCAGCCGAAGACTGGATCAGAGAAATAGAGCGTATTTTCCATGTGTTACAAGTCAGCGATAATCGGAAAGTTGATTTTAGGACATATCGTCTCAGGAAGGATGCAGAGAGGTGGTGGGCGACCACCTGGGAGATCAAATTTGATAATCAGCCAGTTGATTGGGAGCAGTTTATAGAGGCATTCTACGCAGCATATTTTCCAGCTCATGAGAGTTGCCAGAAAATGCAGGAGTTTCTCGACCTCTAACAGGGTAGTTCTTCTCTCTCTGAATACGTCACACGTTTTCGCAGCTTGGAGAGGTTTTGTCCGCACTATACACGACAGAGAAGGAGCAAGCTCTTAAATTTGCTCGAGGGTTGAAGCCGGTACTACGAACGAAGGTGTACACACGTGCACCTATGACAGTCGATGAGGCTTTAGAGACGGCCTCCTTGCTTGAGTATGACTGGACCGAATCGCAGAAGACGCCCACACCACGTCAGCAGCAACATTATCCTGGCCAAAGGAGTTGGCCAAGGAAGACACAATTCCAGAGGAACCAGGGTGGAAGGAAGTTCCATCCTCAGTCAAAGAAGCAGCGAAACAATAACAACAACAGCAACACCCGCCAGATTCAGCATCAGAACCGTAGACCCCAGTACCAGCAACGCCAGCAGCCACAACAGAAGCAGCTTACCGCAGCCAGTTGTCCGAAATGTACCACAGATCATCCAGGGCAACCTTGCCCACGGGACACAGGCGGATGCTTATATTGCGGGAAGATGGGTCATTATATCCGGGATTGCAGAAAGAAACAGGTGGATGACCAGCGCAGGAATACGCCCAGTACTTCCCAGCCACCACAGCAGTGACAACCTTCGACACAGCAGCAACAACAACCGCAGTCGTATCCATCGAGGCCAGCGAACCAGAAGGTCATTGCCGGTCGAGCATACGCGACAACAGTTGAGCAAGTGAGCAAGGCAGAGTTGGTCCAAGGTACGATCTCAGTAGCCGGACATGAAGCATTTACTTTGTTTAATTGTGGTGCTACTCATTCATTCATAGCAGCTAGATTTGCTCGTACCTTACCTTTGGCAGTCGAGTCTCTGAATTTTCTGTTGGAGGTTCGCACTCCAACTGGAGAGCAGTCTTTTTGTGACTCATATATCCCGAACATTGAGATGTCAGTGGCAGGACAGAACCTATCAGCTGACGTTATCCTGTTAGATATGACCGAGTACGATGTGATTTTGGGCATGGACTAGCTTTTCGAGTACCATGCTCAAGTCTTTTGTCGGGAAGGCAAGATCGTTCTTTTTCGGCCTGATCATCCTGTTTCGGAGATCAAGCTTCCTTGACCTCTGCGCGATAGCCGCATGATATCTTCCTTCAAGGCTCAGAAGTATCTGCGAAACGGGGGTACTGCCTTCTTAGTCAGTATTGCCCCAGTTGAACCCGAGATGGTCTTGATCGATGACTTGGACGTGGTCTGAGATTTTGTCGATGTCATTTCTGAGGAGCTACTTGGGTTACCTCCGAGGCGAGAGATCGAATTTGGTATCGAGTTGCTGCCTGGAACGACACTGATTTCCAAGGCACCATACCGTATGGCCCCAGCGGAACTTGAGGAGTTGAAGCGTCAATTGGAAGAACTTCTCGATCAGGGTTTTATTCGACCTAGTGCTTCATCGTGGGGAGCACCAGTGCTGTTTGTACGAAAGAAGGATGGATCCCTGAGGTTGTGCATCGATTATCGGATGCTCAACCGGGCGACAATTAAGAACAAGTATCCTTTACCTAGGATCGAAGATCTTTTTGATCAGTTACAGAAGGCGAAGGTTTTCTCGAAGATTGATCTTAGATCGGGCTACCATCAGCTTCGTATCCAAGAGGATGATATTGCGAAGACAGCTTTCAGAACGAGATACAGGTTGTATGAGTTTGTGGTGATGCCTTTTGGTCTCGTGAATGCTCCAGCAGCTTTCATGGATTTGATGAACCGGATCTTTCGTCCATTTGTGGACTCATTCGTGATAGTATTCATCGACGATATTTTGGTCTATTCGGAGAGTCCGGAGCAACATCGAGAGCATCTGTGGATTGTTTTGAGTACTCTTTGTGAACATCAGTTGTTCGCCAAATTCTCTAAGTGCGAGTTTTGGATCGAGCGGGTCATGTTCCTTGGCCATGTGATATCGAAGGATGGAGTATCTGTCGATCCAGCGAAAGTCGAAGCAGTTCTGGGTTGGAAGTAGCCTCAGAATGTGTCTGAGATTCGTAGTTTTCTTGGGTTGGCCGGTTACTATCGATGTTTTATCCAAGACTTTTTGAGGATCGCTTTACCTTTGACGAAGCTGTTACGTAAGTGTGTTAAGTTCGTGTAGAACAGTGCCTGTGAGGACAGTTTCTGGATCCTGAAGACGAAGTTGACAACCTCGCCGGTGTTAGCGTTACCTTCTGGTAGAGGTGGTTTTTTGGTATACACAGACGCCTCTGGTACCGGTTTAGGTTGCGTGCTTATGTAGCATGGCCGAGTGATTGCCTATGCCTCCAGACAGTTGAAGACTCATGAGCGGAATTATCCTACGCACGATTTAGAATTGGCAGTAGTCGTGTTTGCTTTGAAATCGTGGTGACATTACCTTTATGGGGAATCATTTGAGGTCTTTTCAGACCACAAGAGCCTCAAGTATTTGTTCTCTCAGAAGGAGCTGAACATGAGGCAGCGACGATTGCTTGAGTTTATCAAGGACTACGATTTCACGTTGTTTTATCATCCTGGTAAGGCGAACGTGGTGGCGGATGCGCTTAACCGCAAAACGAGTGGTGTTCTGGCTAGTCTTGTGTGGAGCCAGAAGCTTGTTGAAGAGTTCATAGCCTGGAAACCTTTTTCTGTCGGTGATGGTTCGATCAGATTGTCTGGTCTGACCATTCAATTTGAGTCTTTGCCGAAGATCGTAGTGGCTCAGAAGCTTGACCACAAGTATGGCAAGTTTCTAGCCTTGGCTGAGCAAGCAGATTCTTCTTTCAGAGTGTCCGAAGATGGCAGCGTTCATATGAGAGATCGCCTTTGGGTTCCAAGCAACCCAGAGCTGAAGAGAGAAATTCTTGACGAAGCTCATATGTCAAAGTACACGATTCATCCGGGAGGAACGAAGATGTTCAAGGACTTACAACGGAAGTATTGGTGGCATGGCATGAAGCGAGAGATAGCGGCTTACGTTGCAAGGTGTTTGACTTGTCAGCAAGTCAAAGCGGAACATCAGCGTCCCGGTGGTACCTTACAGAGGATTGAGATTCCTCAGTGGAAATGGGAGGATGTTACGATGAATTTTGTGGTTGGTTTACCACTGTCTAGGCATAAAAATGATGTGATTTGGGTAGTCGTGGACAGACTCACAAAGTCTTCCCACTTTCTGTCAATCAGAATCAGTCAGTCGCTTGAGAGTTTATCTGACTTGTACATTAGAGAGGTCGTTCGACTTCATGGTGTGCCGAGATCTATCATTTTTTATCGTGATCCCTGATTCACTTCGCAACTGTGGGGTCAATTGCAATTTGCTTTGGGGACAAAGTTAAAATTTAGTACAACCTTTCATCCTCAGACGGATGGACAGTCCGAGCGAACGATTCAAACGTTGGAAGATATGTTGCGAGCTTGTATGCTAGATTAGAAGGGTGAATGGGATTCACACCTATGCTTGGTAGAGTTCGCATATAACAATAGTTACCACGCTAGTATCGGGATGGTCCCGTATGAAGCGTTGTATGGTAGACCTTGTCGGTCGCCATCTTATTGGGACGACATCGGCGATAGATCGAGAGAAGTGTCGATTGTTCTTCAGCACTATACGCAACAGGTGTAGAAGATTCATGAGCGTTTAAAGGCAGTGCAAGATAGGCAGAAGAGTTACGCCGATAAGAGACGTCGTGAATTGACCTTTGAAGTTGGAGACATGGTTTTTGTCAGAGTTTCGCCGTCGAAGAGCGTGTTTCGTTTTGGAAAGAAAGGGAAGTTGAGTCCAAGGTATGTTGGACTGTTCGAGATCGTGGCGAGGATTGGTGAAGTGGCATATCGTGTCGAGTTACCTCCACAATATGCTCACATTCACAATATATTTCACGTGTCGAGGATCAGGAAGTACGTTCCTGACCCATCACATATCATTCAGTATGAAGATATGGGACGTGCAGGAAGATCTCACTTTGTCACAAAGGCCTATCGCGATTGTTGACCGACGAGATCAAGTTTTGCGTACCAAGACTATTCCGTTAGTTAAGGTACGGTGGCAGCACCATGACATTGAAGAATGCAAATGGGAACCAGAAGCGAGCATGAGAGAGACTTATCCAGAACTTTTTGTAACCTCCTAAGGGTGATTTCACGGATGAAATCCTTTTTAAGGAGGGAAGGATGTAAGATCCATGATTTTCGTTTCCATGTAAATTGTGTAATTATATGGAAATCGATGAATTTTTATGTTTTGGCAATTTCTGAAGATTTGCTTATTTTGAGAACTGGGTTAAATCGCGTGATTTTATGTAAATACAGCGATTTCGGGAAATCTAGAGCGGATCAACCTCCAAAATTTTTAGGGTGAGTTTGGAATAGGTTTGTAGTGATACACCTCGAATTTGAGATCCGAGCGAAGAAAGGACCTTGTCAGTGCATGTGAATTACGAGTCTTGACTTAATTTTTTAGAGCCGAATCTTAGAACCCTTAATTTTAACTAACGAGAGAATATTTTCTAAAGAGGCATTAACCATTCTACGTTAATTAAGGTTATAAAGAGAATAAAATAATTTGTTGGAATTAAATTGTTATTTTAATTCATTAAATAAGCATTTTCTTATGACATACACGATATGCGGTTTTGGTTTTGGATCCGGAGCACCTAGTGGATCCAAGACCCATGGACGACCCCTATAGTGGACCTCCATGTCCTTGGTTGACCAGCTGGTCAAGGCTGACTAGCTGGATGGCAATTGTGAAAAGGTTTTGCATGGATTTAAAGCTTAGGCCTCTATTGGCCATGTATCATTTCCAAAACCTCATGATGGAGCTTGAAGGCCATCATGAGGGGCGTCATTTCCAAAAGGGAAGCATGGAGCTGGTTCCCCATGGCATTTTTGAAAAGTTTTTGAATGTTTTCAATTGCTTAAAATCGATTGGGCTAGTTGGGTGGCAGCCAAGGACGCCCCCTTGTAATTTGTTCAAAGTTTAATGGCTTTACAAAATGGCGTTTCTGAAAAATTTCTAAAACTTTTTAAATGCATGACATGCATTGGTTGTGGGTGGGCGTGGAGCTCCCCAACCCTCCATCTTGGAGGGAATGATCCTAGTCATCCAACCCTAAGCAAACCTCTATAAAACCCTTAGAAAAAAAAACGGGCTCCTCTCTTGTTGGGCGATTTTTTTTCATAGGACTCTCTCTCTCCCAAACCTCCTCTCTCCTCTCTTGTCTCCTACTTCCAGCCGTGGGTGTCTCTTGGAGGAGAGAGCTGCAACTAACACTTCCTTCCCTCTCCAACCAAGGTGAAGTTTCAACATTTCTTTTTTTGATTCAAGGATTTCAGTATATATGAAACCCACAAAGCAATGCACTCCATGCGTGCATGCTTCAAAGAGGTGGATTAGCTCTAGAAAAAAAAAAGTACTTTCTCTATGGGTGTTCATGTTGGTTTTCATTGTTCTAATGGCTGCATGTTGGGTAATCGATTTCCTTTCTCTCTTTTCTAAATGCATTTTCGTTTTTTCTTAGCACACATGCATGCAATCTCAAGGTGGGTTAGTTGATTTAGAACTCCTATTGTCAATGTTTGGCTCTTAAATCTCTCTCTTAGCACATTGTGGGTTGCTGTAGCTTATACATGTCGTTTCTTTTATAACCGCAATATTGGTTGCCCTTTTTTCTTGTGTTCTTTTTCTCATCCTACCTTGAAGTGCTTCCAGTGGTGCCTCTCATTTTGGTGGTTGGGTTTTCGGCGCTCCCGGGGTCTTGGGAAGCATGCGGGTGTGAAGGACCGAGCTGAGCTCGTCTAGCCCACACCCAGCACCCCCCTTCCTTTTTTTGGTACATGCTTTTTTTTTATATTTCCTCTTTTTCTTTGTTTTGTCTTTCTTTTCTTTTCTGAACGGTTCTCTTGGTTGGTGCATGACCAACCAGACCAGCTTGGGTGTTGGGGCTGGCTTGAGCATACGCCCAACGCCTCCTGGACGTCCGTGAACCGAGCCCTTAGGCTCTGGTCCATGATGATGGGGGTTGGCACGGTCTGGTTCAGCGGACCAGACCCCTTTTTGCCAACCCACTTGCGCCATAGCTGGAGCTGGGCGCCATGCGGGTGGCCTGTGCGCCAAGTACCCGCCAAAAAAAAAAACTATATATTTTATAAAAATGCTTTTGTGTAACGATCCTAGATGGTTCAGTTGGGTTTCATTTTTTCTCGGGCCTTCGCTTGGCTGGGTACCGGTCTGAACCTTGGGTTCAGACCTGCACCACAGCCCGGTTCGACCGGTTGGGTGCGAGTTTGGGCCCAGCCCGATTTACCTCTTTGGCTGGGTTGGGTGCGCACACCTTGAGTGCTGTGCACCCTTAGCATTCTGTTAGCACCTAGTGGGTGCAGGTCTGAACCAATCGACAGCCCGGCTAGCACCTAGCGCTAGCCGCAGCTCACCCATGTGAGAGTCGGGTGCCATCCTGTGATCATCGCAAAATTTTTCCTCTCTCATGATTTCTCTCTCTTCCTTCTCTTTCTCTTTTCTAACCTCTATTTTCCTCCTTTTTGAAGGGAGAAGAAATAAAAGATAGAAAAAGGGAAAGAGAAGAAAAAAAGAAAGAAAGAAAGAGAGAAGAGGAACTATTTTGCGCGGTCTCACTTGACCTTAATTTGAAAAATATTTAGAAATTTAACTCGCCTCTGTTTTGAGAATTATTGCGAGAAAAATGGAGAGACGGGATTCGCTCGTCGGTACGAGGTTCGACCGTTCCTGGCGCCTTTACCAGGGGTAATCGAACCAAGGATCGAATCTATGCCTTTTGCTTTGCCTAAATATAATCTAAGAATTTATTCTAACTCTAAATGCACAAAGAATCATACTTGTGCAATGCGAGGATGTATGCTCTTTCGAAAAGAATGATTTAGAAATTTCTAAGTATTCTGAGATGAACTTGGTAAAGGAATGAAGAAATGATTGAATCTAACTTAGAACTTGAGATAGATCAGAGAAGTTCTAAGTTTTTGAAGCAAATCGGAGTTGGAAGAATAAATCTTGACTTGGAGAAAGATTGATTTAGAGCTTTGAAATGAAAGGAAATGAAATTTTAAAGTCCGAAATGGACTTTGAATTTAATCATGGATTTAGGAGAAAAAGATGAAATTTTGAGGTGATATTGAATTTGAATCTTAGAATGGATCTGAGAAAATCAAATGTATTTAAAAATAGAAATGAATTTAGGGAGTTCAAGTGAGATCTGGAAATGGATTTGGATTTGAAATCTAGATTTTGAAGTGGAATTGGATCTTAAGATGGATTTGGATCTGAAATCTGAGATCCAAAGTAGAATTGGGTTCTGGATCCTAGAATGAATTTGGATCTAAAGTCTGAGATCCAAAGTAGAATTTGATTCTGGACCCTAAAATGGATTTGGATCTGAAGTCTGAGATCCAAAGTAGAATTGGGTTCTAGATTCTAGAATGGATTTGGATCTGGAGTCTGAGATCCAATGTGAATGTTGAATCCTGGATCCTAGAATGGGTTTTTGGATCTGAATTTGAGATCCAAAAAGTGGGGATTTGTACTTGGAAATCTGGATCCAAAGTTGGATTTAGGGTCTAACTTTGGATTTGGAATTTCAAGATTTGTTTTGAGAATTTTGAACTTGGAATACAAATTTCAAAGTCAAATTGGACTTTGAATTTGAAGTTTGAATCTGGAATTTAGAAGATGAATCAAGAATTTCTATGTTTGAATTGAATTTGGAAGAAGGAATTTTAGAAATTGAATCTTGAATATACAGATGAATTTCAAAGTTAAATTGTACTTTGAATTTGAGATAGAATTTGGAATTTGAAATACAAGATGATTCTGAAGTTTCAAAGTCAAATGGGACCTTGAAATTGAATTCTTGAATCTTTTTGAGAAATTTGAATTTATGAATGGGTTTTGATCCGAGAAATGAAGGAAAGAATCACTTGGATTTATGAAAAGGATTTGGAAAATATGATGCAACTCTATCCTAAATGATGAATGAATTTAAAGAATTTGAATTTAGATTTTGAAAAGCTATCTTATTCTTGAACTGAATTAAAATAAGATTGAAGATATAATGCATCCCTGACTATGGTCATTGAATGTATTAGATAATAATCTATATTTAAATTCAGGTGAAGAATAAAACACATTTGGTGCTTTTATAGAATTTAAAATGAAATTAACTCTCAACATACCCTGACTATGGCCATTGGTATATATTTTGAGTTAATTTTAAGTTAAATTCTGATAAAAGAAGAAAATATTTAGGGAAAATATGATGAATTTTGAAAACGAATCCAGTGTGGATCCAGTGTTATTTCGTAAAAGTTAAAAATCCTAAGTCTTGTCCATACCCTGACTATGGCCATTGATATGGATCATCAACTTAGGATCAATTACCTTTTACGAAAAAAACGGTGCACGTGCCATTCGTGTTTCACCATTGTGGGAATTTTCAGAAATAAAGGAGAATAATGAAACAAAGGCTATCTATATGCTCATCCATTCTAATCTAAGGTGGGAAATGTAAATTTCTCATTAATATCTAAGTTGTTACAATCCTTGAATTTTGCAGAAATAACATCCCTAATCTAAGAAAGTAATACAAGTCTCCCATGACTTCCCTGCAAAGGAATGAGTTAGTACAATATAGGGGAAGATGCTTTATTGAAAGCAAAATTGTATGTGATTTGCATTGACCCTAATGTAAGGTGCTATGTTCATGCTGAATGAGAAAAGTACCTGGCCTACCCTACATTTGTTTAGAAAATGTACATATCTATATGGGTATACATATATATATGTATGTATAATATGCAAGGTCCTAGCTAAGTGACTTCTATATGCAACGAATGAAGACGAGGGCCAGGATGGTCCAAGATGACTGCTAGTGATGAACCATTCATGGGAAATGGGAGATCATTGAATTACTGTGAGAAATCACAGTTTTTTGGCAAATCTCCATGCAATGAATATGCTCCAATACCCTTATTTATGAATTGTTAAGGAAAAGGATATTTTAACCTTGTGATGCTACCTAGGCTGGGAGTGCAATGTTAACAGGGGTTGCTAAAGCACCCACATCCAATGGTATGAGACAACAGTATCTAAGTGATGTCGTGGATGTGCAACAGGTAAAAGGGGTGTATGAAGATGCCGATTTCAATGAAGTATAGCATCCATGGGGCTGCAGCAGCAGAGGTTCGACTGCTATCAAATTTCGACCGACAACCATAGTAGCTCAAAGTTACATCTGTGTAACCGCTGTAAAAGGTGAGGTAGGCTGGAACTAAACATGAAATGCATCTGCTATGTGCTGATGATGGCTGCAGGTGGCAGTGCTGATAAAGCACCGGGTATGCAGCACAAGATGGGTGGATGACTAACATATAGGTTAAACAGGTGTATGGTGAAGTAATGGGAAACAGCAGATTACGAAGTATGAAAGGCTATGGTGGCCTTATGGCTGCTGTGCTGATGAAGCACAGGAAACTATGGTGGATATAACAGAGCAATGGGGGACTATGGTGGGATGATGACACCTACTGTCATGCGCCAAATCAAGAATTCTGATTATAAACAAGATAGAAACTCGGATGTGATGCAAAAATAGTGTATGAGCAAGGATGGCGAGGAACACCTCTCTGTTTGACAAATTGTAAAAGTCCAGCTATTTAAGCTACTAACAAGTCTCAGGAATGATGGCAGCACATGACTATGCTATCAGCAGATACCATACTCATAGTAGAAATCTAGCAGGAGAAGAAGAAAAAAAAAATGATTGAACATCAGGGTGCCTAATTACTATCTCAGGAATGCAAACTGCTGGAACTTCAAGCCTGAACTTGGATGTCATCCAAATCCGTTCGCTATGAGCAAAGCTGGATTACAGGTGCCATTTGGTAGAGTGCAGGTAGACACAGCATGAGAGAAACCTGAATGACAATCTTTAAATAAGGACAATGCTAACAACTAATTGCTACTAACAACTAGTGGTATTTAATTACTTTACCAATCTACCAATAATTTACTTATCAGACAGCCGATGATATGTGAACACCTGAACAACCTCGCCTAACTGATTTGCTCAACAAATTTGTTTTAACTTAAACAACCAATGGATTAAAAACCCTTATTACATCGGTACTTTTAATAGAAATCAACATTTATAACATCTAAGGGAAGCCAAGCGAAATTCAAATATAAGGAGCTTTTTATAATAAAATTCAGTCAAGCGATGGATTTCAGCAGCGAGGAATAATAATAATAAAGGAAAATTTTGAGCTCAAGGCTTACCTTTTACTCCTTTAACAGAAAAATTAACACCACGATAGGGTTGCCAGTAAATGACAACACCGTACCTTATTCTTCGCAGAGATGGTGAAGGAGGGAGCTAAGGCTTCTATTATTTCCCGGAGGTCCTTTCGCTATGGACGCAAACAGACTTCTGATTCTGGTGGAAGAAGGCGCTCTTGCTGAGGATTTCCGATTGCTGGACGGTGCTTCCTTACCAGCGGCAACGTGGAAGGAGAGCAGGGCGATGCTCTGCAGGTGTTAAAATAAAAACGGACCAGTAGAGGGGAAGAGGAGGATAGATGAGATCGACCGATAATCGATGCCGAGGTGGATCCGCCAAAAAGAAACAATCGATGCTTTGAAGCTAAGTTGATGGGTATTAGCAAGGAAAGTGGATGATGAGGGTTCTCGCCCCTAAATGTGTGGAATGGACTCCTTTTTAAAGACGAAGGAGAAAGCTCCAGAAGGGCCTCCGTTAAAGATGGAGGGTTTGGAGATCAGAAGCGTGCCAAGTTGTTGGCGATAGAGATGATCGGCGACTGAAGTCGTTGCAGATGAAGGGCGGGTGGTGGATGGAAGCCACGGAGGCTTCGAGAAGGAGGAACGCACATGGAGGCGTGCAATGTTGTTGGTGATGAACGAAGGAGGAGGGCGATGGAGGCGATCGGAGGGTTTGAGGAGGAGACTGGTGAGAGGGAGAAGGCGGCTGAGGGTTTCGGCTAGAGAGAGACAAGGGAAAACCCTTCGGCCCCCGACCCCCTGCGAGAAAAACCCTAAAAAGTAAGTTTGCAAACCCCTTCCCTTTCGTTTTTCAAGATTTTATAAAAAGGAAGTTTTTAATAAAATTTTGCTAAAAAGTGCTTCTTTATAAAACTCGATTTTTTTCAAAAGAAAGGTTATTTTTGTGTTTTTTTTTTCTTTTTCTATTTTCTTATTTTTTTGTTTTTTTCTTGACATCTTCTGATTTTTTGTCATTTTTGGAAATAAGATTCTAAAACCTAAGCAGTAGGAGAGATGAAACTAATTTTTTTGCAAAAAGAGAAGTTTTTGAAGGTTTGGGTAGGATTTTTTCAGAAAATGGGTGCAAAGGGCAAAAAGGGGATATTTACAATATTTTGAAAAATTTGGGGTGTTCACAGATGCCCCTCTTTGCTACTAAGCCGGTTGAAAGCCGAGCTTAGTGGCAAAGACAACACTCCAAATTTTGAAAAAAATGCCCCAGTCAGCCGATCTGAGCTGGGTGTGGAAGAATTATTTCAAAAACATGGCTTTTCAGGCTTAAAACCTTATCCTGAACGGTCGTGGGGAGAGGAAATCCTCGAAAATGACATGATTGAGTAAGAAATGAGGAAATCGTGATGGGACTTTGGGTGAAAAATCCCAGGGGTGATGAAAGATAAGAATTTTGATCAAGTCTCATGGGTGAGACGAGATCTACTCTTGGAATGACTCAGGTTTAGCCCTTAACCTGGATGGGACGAAGATATATCAAGATGATTCGGATGGGGAAAGGAAATATAAGCAGACCTCGATGGGACATTTTGAGAGAAGTGCTTTGCGAGATAAAACTCAAGCATGATCCTTTCCTGGATGGATGTACAAAGAGCATGGATTCCTTTGTGGGGAAAACCATGATGGGACGGGAGAGTTACCTCATCGAAACGAGGTTCAGGTTTAACCCAAACCTGAAAAAGGAAAATACCTCGAGGCACGAGGTTCAGGCTTAATCCTTATCCTGAAAGGGACGACCATACAGAATCCTCGAACGAAGAAGCCGTGATGGGACAATGAAGTGCATCACAAAAGCGAGATTCAGGTTTTAACCCTTGACCTGAGTGGGGGGGGGGGGGAATCGCACGAAGTTCTCAAAATGAAGAAACCGTGGAAGGACTAGAAAGGATATCTAGTCGAAAATGAGACTCAGGTTTAACCCTAACCTGAACGGAAAGATACCTCGTGGAACGAGGCTCAGGCTTATCCCTTAACCTGAAAGGGCGACCATACGGAATCCTCGGATGAAGAAACCATAATGGGACCTTCGAAATTTGGACGAACAAATCCAGAAGGGGTTTTGCGAGAAGAAAGAGACAAGGGGTTCCCTAAAGCTTGGAAAGGGGACGATCTGGGGCGTCTCATTGCTGAGACTAGATCAGCTTTCTAAAAACAGACGACCTCTCGCAGAAGGTTTTTTGGGTATACCTCGAGGAGTGAGGTAACAGGTTTAATCCTTAGCCTGAATGGATACAGGATCCTCAAAGAGCGGGGAAAACTGTGATGGGCCTCTAGACTTTGCACAACAAGTCCAAGAGGGGATTTTGCAAAAGGATGAAAATGGGGGTCCCTAAAGCTTGAAAAGGGATTGTTCTTGGGCGCCTCATTGCTGAGACTGAAAATAGCTTTTTGACAATAACAGATCTTTTGCAAAAAGTTAGTTCAGGTTTAACCCTTATCCTGAGCGGGAGCTGTCTATGGTGGGACAGTGGGGAACACAGGGAAGTGTGCAGATCTGAGAGCGCTCAGATCAGACGGAAGGAAAGGACTTTTCAGTCCTAAGGAGGGATGACGTCAGGATACGTCGAAACAAACATCAAGTTCTTTCTTCATGTTGAGATAATGAGAAAATATTGCCAATAAGATGCCAAAAAATTGTAGTTGATTCAGAGTGATTGAATGGTGCTCATGTGTGAAAATATCACCTCTTTCTACCTAGAGTATTGGCTCCAATCGGGCTAACTCTGTAAAATTGAGAATCAAATTCAAATTTGTTGTTGTTGAGCTTCTTTAAGGAAGACATCAATTTCCTTGATATGAAAAGAGAGGAAAACAATCTTAATTTCATAAAAGCAAATGAATGGAAAGATATTGATAGAAGAATTTCACATAGATAAAGATGATTCTTGGCAGTTTCGGGCAGTTTGATATCTTGGGCATTTCCCATGACGATCTGTTTGCACTCTTTTGAACCATGGAGCTTTCTTGGGTTCTTTTACATCGTCCTTCATTTTGGAGATGTCCTGACTTTTTCTCTCTTCTTCGAGAAAGGGTTCATCACAAACTCCTTCATCTTGGAGATGCTCCGATCCTTCTTTTTCTTTTTCAGGAATTATGACATTGGTTCTTGGGTTAAAATCTCTAAATGATAGCAGAAATCAAATATCTTTTAGGGTTTGTCAGGAGGTTCATCGCATCCGCCTTCATCTTGACGGTGCTCTGAACGTTCCCTAGAAGGATCCGTCACAACTCCGTCATCTTGGAGATGTTTCAAATCTTCTTTGGCCCCGGGGGTCCACTCGCTTAATTCGCCTTCATCTTGATGACAATTGAGAGATCCCTTTTGCGGATATTTGATTTACAGCTCAAACGACTGGGGAGATATGGATTGGGGTGGGTTCTTTTTTACTGCCCAGGATATTTCCACTGTCTTACTGCCAAAGAATGGTCTTTAAGAATGTGCCATAGCTATGATCAATATCAATTCGCTCATGGCTTTTCAACATCATCAAATTTTCCTTTGCCGGTCATATCGAAGATTTTTCTTCATCCTCTTGGTTGACCAACAGAAAAAGCTTGAATTCGGTTCTTATTTCGCAAAAGTCTTGCTCTTTTGGAAATAATACTAAAGGTAGTTTGAGGTAATTCTTTATATGATGAAAATTTTGAGATCAATAATGACTTGATAACAAATTGGCAAAATATTCTTAAAATTCTTGATGAAGGAGATCGCTTGATATCGAATTGACACATCCGTGACAAGATTCTCCTCTCTTTTCCCCAAAAGAGAGACTCAGGCTTAGCCCTTACCTGAACGGGAAGTTGGAAATACTCCTCTCTTCCCCAAAGAGGAGGTGTTTGCAAAACGGAACTTTCGAAGAGAAATTAAGTTTTCGTCAAAACTCCCTATCTCTAGGCTTCTCTTATGGAAAGGCGGCCAGAAAAACAAAGTTGAGAAAGTATCACAGAAGAACGAGTCCATCACACTCTCCCTAGAAGAGGGTCCTCTGTGAAGGGGTTGGCCAAAGGTGAGAAAAACAGGGGCCACAAAAGAAACGAGCTTCCGTCGAAGTTTTCCCTGGAAAAAGGGGTTCTTTTGTGTAAAGTTGGTTGTTGTTTTGCAAACTGTTCGCGAAGAAAATGAGTCCCTTCAAACTCTCCCTGGAAAAGGGTTCTTGCGAACGAAAGATGGTTGTATGCGAAAGGAACGAGCTCCCTCGAACTCTCCCTGAAGAGGGTCCTTCGCAAGAGAAAATGATTGATTTTTTGATAAAACGATGACCTGAAGGTCAAAATTGAGAATTTCAGACTTGAGTAATGATGATTGGTTAGTACAAAGACTGAACCGGGAGGGCTAACTGATCAGCCAGCCAGACACTAGCACGAGTGCTAGATGTACCAGTACGAGCACTGGATTTCAAAAAATGCCCCAGTACGAGCGCTGGGTTTTCGAAAATGCACACCAGCATGAGCACTGGGTTTTCCAAATGCACACCAGCATGAGCACTGGGTTTTTCAAAAAGGAGAATTGAAAAATGAGACCGACATTCAAAGATACTTGAGAATTGAATAAGAATGATTGCCGGTGTTTTCAAGATTATCCCTTATCCTGAAGGGGAAGTTCAAGGAGAACTCCGATCCAAATGCGAGCATTAGGTTGACAGGGAGATTCAAGTCAGAGTTTTGAGAAAATGAGGATGTACAAAAGCGAAAATCCAAGTCGGGACTCAGTTTTTCAAATATAAGAAATGAGTGAGAATTGAGTTTGAAAAACTCGAATTCTCAACAAAACAATTTTGTCCAACACGAGCATAGGATTCAAAAGGATGTTCAAGTCGGAACTTGAGACTTCAAATGATATATAAAAAGGAAAAACCCGAGTCGGAACCCGAATCTTTAAAACAATGATAAAAATGGGGAATCCGAGTTTTGAAAAAAAAAAACTCGAATCTTCAAGAATACGATCGGTTCCAACACGAGCGTTGAATCCGATAGGAAGTCCGAGTCGGAACTCGAAACTTCAGACGATATATAAAAAAGGAAAAACCCGAGTCGGAACCCGGATCTTTAAAATACTGATAAAAATGGAAGAACCCGAGTTTTGAAAAACTCGAATCTTCAAGGGTACGATCGGTTCCAACACGAGCGTTGAATCTGATAGGAAGTCCGAGTCGGAACTCGAAACTTCAGACGATATATAAAAAGGAAAAATCCGAGTCGGGACCCGGATCTTTAAAATAATGATAAAAATGGAAGAACTCGAGTTTCGAAAAACTCGAATCTTCCAGGGTACGATCGGTTCCAACACGAGCGTTGAATCCAATAGGAAGTCCGAGTCGGAACTCGAAACTTCAAGCGATATATAAAAAGGAAAAACCCGAGTCGGGACCCGGATCTTTAAAATAATGATAAAAATGGAAGAACCCGAGTTTTGAAAAAACTCGAATCTTCAAGGGTACGATCGGTTCCAACACGAGCGCTGAATCTGATAGGAAGTCCGAGTCGGAACTCGAAACTTCAAACGATATATAAAAAAGGAAAAACCCGAGTTGGAACCCGGATCTTTAAAATAATGATAAAAATGGAAGAACCCGAGTTTTGAAAAACTCGAATCTTCAAGGGTACGATCGGTTCCAACATGAGCGTTGAATCCGATAGGAAGTCCGAGTCGGAACTCGAAACTTCAAACGATATATAAAAAAGGAAAAACCCGAGTCGGAACCCGAATCTTTAAAATAATGATAAAAATGGAAGAACCCGAGTTTTGAAAAACTCGAATCTTCAAGGGTACGATCGGTTCCAACAAGAGCGCTGAATCCGATAGGAAGTCCGAGTCGGAACTCGAAACTTCAAACGATATATAAAAAAGGAAAAACCCGAGTCGGAACCCGGATCTTTAAAATAATGATAAAAATGGAAGAACCCGAGTTTTGAAAAACTCGAATCTTCAAGGGTACGATCGGTTCCAACACGAGCGTTGAATCCGATAGGAAGTCCGAGTCGGAACTCGGAACTTCAAACGATATATAAAAAGGAAAAACCCGAGTCGGGACCCGGATCTTTAAAATAATGATAAAAATGGAAGAACCCGAGTTTTGAAAAACTCGAATCTTCAAGGGTACTATCGGTTCCAACACGAGCGTTGAATCCGATAGGAAGTCCGAGTCGGAACTCGAAACTTCAAACGATATATAAAAAAGGAAAAACCCGAGTCGGAACCCGGATCTTTAAAATAATGATAAAAATGGAAGAACACGAGTTTTGAAAAACTCGAATCTTCAAGGGTACGATCGGTTCCAACACGAGCGTTGAATTTGATAGGAAGTCCGAGTCGGAACTCGGAACTTCAAACGATATATAAAAAGGAAAAACTCGAGTCGGAACCCGGATCTTTAAAATAATGATAAATATGGAAGAACCCGAGTTTTGAAAAACTCGAATCTTCAAGGGTACGATCGGTTCCAACACGAGCATTGAATCCGATAGGAAGTCCGAGTCGGAACTCGGAACTTCAAACGATATATAAAAAGGAAAAACCTGAGTCAGGACCCGGATCTTTAAAGTAATGATAAAAATGGAAGAACCCGAGTTTTGAAAAACTCGAATCTTCAAGGGTACAATCGGTTCCAACACGAGCGTTGAATCCGATAGGAAGTCCGAGTCGGAACTCGGAACTTCAAACGTCAAAAATAAAAAAGAAAAGAACCCGAGTCGGAACTCGGATCTTAAAAACAAAAATGAAAACAAAAACAAGACAAAAACCTGAGTCGGAACTCAAACAGGAAGGGGATAATTTCTACCCAAGAGTCGGATTAGAAGGATTGACAAAATGTATGAATAGATTCCGACAATGAAGAGGAGAGATTTATTCGAGATCCTTGACCCAAGATGGCCTAAGATTCGAATCTATTTATGATGGCTTCAGGATTTTCCTTTATCCTGAAGGAGTATCGAATAGAATTTGATGTGAATTGAGGAATTTTATGGGAAATAATTTAGGTTTATCCCTTAACCTGAAAGGGAAAAAGAATAGAATTTAAATGAAGAGAAATTGATATAAATTTAGAAAATCAATAAAGCTTGATGAAACTTGTATTTGCAAAAGAATTCTCGCTGGTAGCGTTGTTGCTCCTACGAGGGGTTTCAGGATTATCCCTTATCCTGAACAGAATAAAAAAATAGAAATTGATATAAATTTAGAAAATAAAGATTGATAAAATTGGTATTTGCAAAAGAATCCTCATAGGTAGCGTTATTGCTGCTACGAGGAGTTTCAAGATTATCCCTTATCCTGAATGGGAAAAAGAAAGAAAATTAAATGAAGGAAAATTGATATAAATCTAGAAAATCAATAAAGATTGGCAACACTTGTATTTACAAAAAAATCCTCATAGGTAGCGTTATTGCTCCTACCAGGGGTCTCAGGATTGTCCCTTGTCCTGAACGGGAACACCTCGGACAACGAGGGTCAGGTTTATCCCTTAACCTGAAAGGGCCAAACACCTCAGACAACGAGGGTCAGGTTTATCCCTTAACCTGAAAGGGCCGAAAAGAAGATTTAGAAAATACCTCATGGGAGAGAGGCATCAGGTTTATCCCTTAACCTGAAAGGGTTAAAAGGAAGAATAAAATTTGATAAAATTAAATGAAATTGATGAAAAATTGATAAAACTTGACAAAAATAATAAATTGATGAAAATTTGATTAAATTGGAAAATGAAATGAATGCAACTAATTAAAGATAACAAGATTAACTAAAAAATTGAGAAGATTTTTTTTTGAAAAGAGTTTGTCTGATCCTGCCTGCACGTGGGATCTTTAAAGGAAAATGTTTATTTAAGTGAAAAATCATTTTTGGGAAGAAAATCCACCGTAAGAAGAATGATCAGTGCGAGGACTGATCCTTCAAAACAAACATGAGAGATCATCATGAGGGTCAATTTTTTGAAGGCAATGGTTTTGAAAAACCAATTTTTGAAAAAGAAGATCAACAATAGACCTGATTTTTTGAAAATAATAGTTTGAAATTGATAATGGGATCAAAACAAGGGTTTGATCTTTTGAATAAAAAATCAATCTTGGAAGATGAGGCCAATGTCAGGGTTGATCTCTGAATATAATGTTTTGAAACCCATTTTGGAAGATAAGACTAACACAAGGGTTGATACAAAGATTTGAAATCCATTTTTGGAATATAAGATCAGCACAAGGATTGATCTTTGAATAAAAAAGATTTGAAATCCATTTTGGAAGGTAAGACTAACATAACGGTTGATCTTTAAATATAATGTTTTGAAATCAATTTTTAAAAGATAGGACCAACACAAGGTTTGATCTTCGAATATAATATTTGAAAACCAATCTTTGGAAAATAAGACCAACACGAGGGTTAATGATGGTTAAAAAAGGAACCCTATTTTTGGAAAGTCTGATCAACCTGAGGGTTGATAATGGTTTTAAAACCTATTTTTTGGAAAACATGATCAACACGAGGGTTGATTGATAATGGTTTTAAAACCTATTTTTTGGAAAATATGATCAACACGAGGGTTGATAATGGTTTTTAAAACCTATTTTTTGGAAAATTTAATCAGCACAAGGGTTGATTTTGGTTAAAAACTCATTTTTGGAAAATCTAATCAACACTAGGGTTGATTTTTGGACCAAAGAATATTTGAACTCTTTGGTCTATGAAGGCTTCCAAAATTTCATTTTTTTCGAAAAACCCTCATAGGTAATATCATTTCTCTCATGAATGATGTCGGGATTGTCCCGCTTTTTTGAAGAGAACAGGAATTTAAATGCCCCAGTATGGACAAAAGAAGGAAGTATTACGAATATCAAAGATATAAAGAAAACTTGACATTTCATTGATAAGCAAAGGTTTGATGACAAAAACTGAATATTTACAAGAACTTTAAAAGGAAAAGATCCATAGAAGGCTGAACTGACTTGCCCCTACAAGATGACTAACAAAAGAGACAAAAGCAGGAAACTTTGGCTTTATCGATGCTTTGGGTGATCCGGAAGAGTCTAGGTTGGAACTGTAGGTTGCTCCCTTCCTTCCTCTGGTACCATAATTTCTTTGTCGATGAAATCCTGTATGATGTTTTTGAGGACGAAGCAATGCTCTGCATCGTGCCCCCTTACCCGATGAAATTTGCAAAAACACTCTTTCCATTTTCCCATGGTGACCGAAGGATCAACTCCTCTGGGAAGTTTGATCATATCTTCCGTGAGAAGGTATTCGAGAACCTCCTCGACTGGCTGACCTAAAGGGGAAAACTCGCGATCGTAACTCCAGCCATCATGCTTTGTCTCCTTTGGCTTGCCTGATTTTTGTCGAGAGCTGTCCCTTTCCTGAGAGCTAGACTGAGCATGCTTGGTTAGGGGGATCAGGCACTTTTCTTCTTCATCTTCAACGAAAAGATTCTTATCAATGCAGTCTTGAATAATATTTTTGAAGACAAAGCAATGATCAGTGTCATGTCCTGTTGTCCGATGGAATTTGCAGAATTGGTTCTTGTATTTTCCCAAGATAGTGGAAGGACTCGTGGCTTTTGGGAGTCTGACTAGTCTCTTGGTTAACATGTATTCAAGAACTTTATCCAGCGGCTCATCCAAGGGAGTGAAATCTCGATTACTACTCCAATCTTTACGCTTTAGCTTTTCCTGATTCTTCTCCTTCTGCGGAGGACTGGATTGAAGTGGTTCATCTTGGTTTCTGCTGAACTTTCCCTTCTGGTTTCTAGATGATTCCAAATTGCTGTTTTGATTGCCCGGGTTGCCTTTGCTGTTGCCCCTGCTGGTTTTAGAACTTCCTGCACTGCCATCGTTGTGCTTGCTCATTGGGAAGGTGACAGGTGCCTCTTCCTTGGTGGGAGCTTTTCCAAAACTGGCTTTAGCCTGCTCGGATAATATCTCAACCACCATCTTTTTGAACAACCGATATATAGCAGGATCAATCTCATTCTGGTTGTCCTGACCTCCTTCTCTGGCAAACCTCTGAGAGTCCATTTCTCAATTCTTGCTTCCGACTGGTGCGGTCTTTGATCTTAGCCTGAACCACCCATTAATACCAAATGCTTTCTCTGTAGGGCAGAATGGGACCCTTTTAGAAAGATTTTGGAGGAAACTTTGATAAAGGAAGAAATCAAATTGACAAAGAGATATCTCACTACTAGGGATTGAGTCCGTACGAGAGGCACGACAATCGTATTATTTCCCCGTGAGAAAAAATTTTAGAATATGATTAAAAGGACATTTCTTGATGAAAGAGATTTTTGTTACAAAATAGATTTAGAAGATACGTAGAAGAAAATTTTAGAATAATAGATGGTAAACTTTGAAAAATTGGAAAAATTGCAGGCAGGATCAGAAAAGAATTTAAAGAAATCAGGAAAACAAAAGAAAAATACACCTGGGGCTTCTGAAGATAAGGAAAATTTTGAATAATATACCCAGGGTTTGAAAAAGGTTTTGATATATATACATACATAAGAAAACACGAGAGACATTGCATAACCAAAACCACACAAACAAGGAAATGCATACAGCATTCCCTAAAGCTGACTCTATATGCAATATTTGAAATTGCTGATAGGACCTTAATCCTAACTCTAAGATTTATATCATCTGATTTCAATCAAGGTATGCCGATATACTCAAGCCGAAGCTCGAAGTACGTGGCATAAAGATATCTCTCCGATTCTAAGGTAATGGCTTCCCAACATCCTTGAGCACCTACCGATATACCTCGGACTATGGCCCTTAGGTATGTGGTAGGGGGGCGCAAACCCAAATAAGTGGTCCAGTTGTGAGGCTCTCTCCCGAACTATGGTTCAGTGAGACAGCCCAGCAACGTGAAGACCGGGACAATATAGGTAGGGATGTTTTCAAAATATGATCAACATGCAATAAAATCAGAAGGCTCTAATGCAAGTCCTAAAGAGATAGATTTAAATAAAGAGAAGCATACACTTGCATACATTGTTTTGCATTCAATCCCTAGAATTGAGGAGAGTTGTATTTAAGACCTAAGTCTAATGTGAACATGGATAATCTCCTCAATATGGTCCTATCAAACCATACTTAGATCCTATATGCAATGATGTCAGCTTTAGGACAGAGTCTAGGCTCCTAAGGTTTGCATGGAAATGAAGCTGACATAGAAGAATAAAGACTTAGCTTATATAGAAGCAAAGCGAAGGCATAGATTCAACCGGACGAAGACGGGTCCCATCACGGTCGCCAAATCTGTGATCATCGCAAAATTTTTTCCTCTCTCGTGATTTCTCTCTCTTCCTTCTCTTTCTCTTTTCTAACCTCTATTTTCCTCCTTTTTGAAGGGAGAAGAAATAAAAGATAGAAAAAGGGAAAGAGAAGAGAAAAAGAAAGAAAGAAAGAGAGAAGATGAACTATTTTGCGCGGTCTCACTTGACCTTAATTTGAAAAATATTTAGAAATTTAACTTGCCTCAGTTTTGAGAATTATTGCGGGAAAAATGGAGAGACGGGATTCGCTCGTCGGTACGAGGTTCGACCGTTCCTGGCGCCTTTACCAGGGGTAATCGAACCAAGGATCGAATCTATGCCTTTTGCTTTGCCTAAATATAATCTAAGAATTTATTCTAACTCTAAATGCATAAAGAATCATACTTGTGCAATGCAAGGATGTATGCTCTTTTGAAAAGAATGATTTGGAAATTTCCAAGTATTCTGAGATGAACTTGGAAAAGGAATGAAGAAATGATTGAATCTAACTTAGAACTTGAGATAGATCAGAGAAGTTCTAAGTTTTTGAAGCAAATCAGAGTTGGAAGAATAAATCTTGACTTGGAGAAAGAATGATTTAGAGCTTTGAAATGAAAGGAAATGAAATTTCAAAGTCCGAAATGGACTTTGAATTTAATCATGGATTTAGGAGAAAAAGATGAAATTTTGAGGTGATATTGAATTTGAATCTTAGAATGGATCTGAGAAAATCAAATGTATTTAAAAATAGAAATGAATTTAGGGAGTTCAAGTGAGATCTGGAAATGGACTTGGATTTGAAATCTAGATTTTGAAGTGGAATTGGATCTGAAATCTGAGATCCAAAGTAGAATTGGGTTTTGGATCCTAGAATGAATTTGGATCTGAAGTCTGAGATCCAAAGTAGAATTTGATTCTGGACCCTAAAATGGATTTGGTTCTGAAGTCTGAGATCCAAAGTAGAATTGGGTTCTGGATCCTAGAATGGATTTGGATCTGGAGTCTGAGATCCAATGTGAATGTTGAATCCTGGATCCTAGAATGGGTTTTTGGATCTGAATTTGAAATCCAAAAAGTGGGGATTTGTACTTGGAAATCTGGATCCAAGTTGGATTTAGGGTCTAACTTTGGATTTGGAATTTCAAGATTTGTTTTGAGAATTTTGAACTTGGAATACGAATTTCAAAGTCAAATTGGACTTTGAATTTGAAGTTTGAATCTGGAATTTAGAAGATGAATCAAGAATTTCTATGTTTGAATTGAATTTGGAAGAAGGAATTTTAGAAATTGAATCTTAAATATACAGATGAATTTCAAAGTTAAATTGTACTTTGAATTTGAGATAGAATTTGGAATTTGAAATACAAGATGATTCTGAAGTTTCAAAGTCAAATGGGACCTTGAAATTGAATTCTTGAATCTTTTTAAGAAATTTGAATTTATGAATGGGTTTTGATCGGAGAAATGAAGGAAAGAATCACTTGGATTTATGAAAAGGATTTGGAAAATATGATGCAACTCTATCCTAAATGATGAATGAATTTAAAGAATTTGAATTTAGATTTTGAAAAGCTATCTTATTCTTGAACTGAATTAAAATAAGATTGAAGATATAATACATCCCTGACTATGGTCATTGAATGTATTATATAATAATCTATATTTAAATTCAGGTGAAGAATAAAACACATTTGGTGCTTTTATAGAATTTAAAATGAAATTAACTCTCAACATACCCTGACTATGGCCATTGGTATATATTTTGAGTTAATTTTAAGTTAAATTCTGATAAAAGAAGAAAATATTTAGGGAAAATATGATGAATTTTGAAAACGGATCCAGTGTGGATCCAGTGTTATTTCGTAAAAGTTAAAAATCCTAAGTCTTGTCCATACCCTGACTATGGCCATTGATATGGATCATCAACTTAGGATCAATTACCTTTTACGAAAAAAATTGTAACGTCCCGAATTTCCAAAACAAAGCTAAGTTAAAATTTTCATGAATTTCTTTTTTTTTTTTCTTTGCAGCGGAACTTAGAAAAGCTTTTAGCAGCGGAATAAGACGATAATGAGTCGTCGGTTTTAGAAAACTCCGAGCACGTTGCAGGTATGTGGCCAAGCAACTCATTGACCACCAAAGTGTTCCATTTTATCGAAAACCACATGTTTATTACAACATCACTGCTTTGAAAAGCAGTATAGGTTCAATAAAAGGAAGCAGTACAACTCTGTCTAGAGAAACCCTGGAACTCGATGCCGCCTTGCTCCGCATATCGCCACGCAGGTTCAACACCAGAAATCCCCATTAAACGGGGTCAGAACCACTGATGGTCTTGTAAGTAGGCAAACACCTATCTATTCAACTCAAGTAAATGCATAGACCACTTAGGGTCGCAGTTCGTAATACGACGCTCAAGCCTCCATGACTTAGCGTATATCGCAAAAGCCTCCTCAGGGATATGAGTTGAACATCCACGCAAGTCTTCATGACTTCGCGTAAGCCTCTTCAGGGCTGTGAGTTAGAATAACTGTTTAAGTCTCTACGACTTAGCCTTGACTTCTTCAGAGTCACAAATGGATGTCTAGCTCAAGCCTTTATGCTTGGCACATCCGTATCCTACGAATCTAAGGACAGCTCTCCGAGCTTCGCTTAGTCGTACGAATATCAATGGGGTTCTTTCCCAATCGGTCCAGTAGTATACCGACAATGACACTTTCACAAAGGTTATGCAGGATTGACTCAACAACGTCATCCACTCATACATTCAAAGTAGCGCTGTACCTAAGCTAATGCTTTGTTTCGATAATTGCACCTCCCCCTGGGCTTAGGGGACTCATATCTGGGCGACAACGCGACGATCTGGGGGTTGATTATTCTATGTATTTTAGATACCCCAGAGGTCTGTTGACCCCATCCCCGTAGTAGGACGGTACAGCATACCAGAAGAGATCCTTACTAGGTATCCGAATGCATTCTGCTACTGCAGTAGTTGGGTTCAATCCTTAGATATTTAAGGATAACCACGACCTCCATACCTCTGAGTGACGAAGGCCATCAATGAACTCTATCAGGTTCGGGTGAAATATATGTCACTCAAGGCTGCGCCATCACCGTCTTCCTCGGTGAAAAATCCTGAAAGGGGCTTGCCGGTCTTACAATTACTTGACGAACATTGCATGCCTATAGGGCAGCCTTTGAGAAGTATTTACCCGACCCCAATCAACCACACGGTTTTCACCGTGTAACAAAGTTTTTATTCATATGCATGCTTAACTCTACTCTCGGCACTTCGGCCTTGACGATCGCGACGATCTGGGGGTTGATTATTCTATGTATTTTAGATACCCCAGAGGCCTATTGACCCCATCCCCCTATTAGGACGGTACAGCATACCAGAAGAGATCCTTACTAGGTATCCGAATGCATTCTGCTACTGCAGTAGTTGGGTTCAATCCTTAGATATTTAAGGATAACCACGACCTCCATACCTCTGAGTGACGAAGGCCATCAATGAACTCTATCAGGTTCGGGTGAAATATATGTCACTCAAGGCTACGCCATCACCGTCTTCCTCGGTGAGAAATCCTGAAAGGGGCCTGCCGGTCTTACAATTACTTGACGAACATTGCATGCCTATAGGGCAGCCTTTGAGAAGTATGTACCCGACCCCAATCAACCACACGATTTTCACCGTGGAACAAAGGTTTTATTCATATGCATGCTTAACTCTGCTCTCGGCACTTCGGCCTTGACGAGCACTTCATCTCTTTCGGTGGAAGCAACACACTCTGGCTCAGCGGCCCTTACGAGGCTGGTTGTCTGATAATTCTCAATGAGCATGCACATGACTCGATCTCTACGGATCGGCTACTCGGCGTATTTTTACGCAACGAGCTCAGGACCTTGTCAAGGCGCTACCACTACCTTGGCGCAACGGCTCTTACAAGTATGGTGCCCTTGCAGGTGTCAGGGAGACGAGTCCTTCTGACGTCGTTCCAACAAACGGCATCGTTGTGCCACTTAACTGGTTCTGGCATCTCTTCTGCCAACCATTCTGTCAACACCTTCTCTGCTCTACCGGCAGTGGTGTGACGAACCCTTCTACGTTGTGGAAGGCATTCTACGAACTGGGTAGCACTCTGCTATATGTCAGAGTATCCTGCTACGTTCTTTCTGAGTTATTCTTAGCTTCTTCAGAATTTTCAGCAGCACTTCCTCTCTTTTACGGAGAAAGCGTGCGTTTCTTTTATCCATTTCAGCGGCATCTCCCCTCTTTGGCGGGAAATCGCTACGCTTAACTCGGGAAATGAATGCGCACCGTTGTGCATACTTTGCATCCATCAAGGTTGTAGGAACCTTGGGCCATAGCCAGACCATACGTAATTGATTTAGTTTTTACGTAAAGAGCATTTTGCCAAAAATCGAAGCCTTTCCAATAGGGGCTTCATTCGTCAAGCAGAATCTTGAACGAGGAGCGGTAAAGGAATTGCATTGGCGATTTGGAGTTGATCTCCATTTGAACGCTCATTTACGCGCCATATATGTAGTATAAGCAGAAGCCTGTGCTTTATACAGCGGCGGCGTAAAGGAAATGCATATACTATTGTTCAGGGTGTGTAACTGAACGAAATATTCTACATATATAACAAAACAGGAGCCTTGGCATCGTTCGACGCGACGGCGTAAGTAAATACATTGCAGAAAGCAGGAGCCTTGGCGTCGTTCGACGCGACGGCGTAAGTAAATGCATAATTGGAAATTGCGGAAAGCAGGGAGCCTTGGCATCATACGACGCGACGGCAAAGGTAAATTACATGGCCTGTGCGATATAAGACGCGTCGGCAGTATCAGCAGATATACACCTAGATCTGTATCCAACGATAGTTGCGAGGCGAGCGCCTGAACACCGAAGTGTCCTAGAGGGCTCAACCAAGAACTAGGGTGAGATACTATTTTGAAGAACGCATATACTGCGTATTCGAACATATATATCCGACGATAGTTACGAGGCGAGCGTGTGAACACCGAAGCGTCCTAGAGGGCTCAACCAAGAACTAAAGCAACATACTACTTCAGAAAGTATATGCTATATACAAACAATCAGATACTTGAGAGAGATGGTTTAATGAAGCGAACTTACTTCAATTTGCGGAAGAAACGACTCTGAAATGCTTTGATGCTTCGAACGAGGCTCGACTCCGAAAAGGATCAACTTCAAACTTCAGACGAAAAAGGACTTGGACTTTGACTTTGAACCAAACCAGGTTCAAGTCAAGTCAACTGGGTTTGGACTTAGGTCAGGTAGGTTCAGACCTAGGTCAGGTGGGTTAGGACCAGGTCAGGCAGGCTCAGGTTAAGTCAGGCAGGCTCAGACCAGGTCAGGCAGGCTCAGACCAAGTGGGCTAGGTAGGGGAGGTTTGGAAAAAGGAGGAGAGAGAGAGGGGTTGGCGATTTTCTAAAGGAGGGGGGGTCCTCTATTTATAGGGGAGGTTGCTTAGGGGCTAAGCAACCCCAATTACCCAAATGCCCTTGGGCTTTTTCAGAAATCCAGCTTGATCTTATCCATCTGACTGTTTGATCTTATCCAGAAGGAATATTCCATGGAATATTCCCTGGAAGGTGCTGGAAGGTCCTGGAATATTCTAGAATATTCTAGAATATTTTCTGAGAAATATTTCTGTGGGTCCCACCAATATTTTCGTGGGTCCCGCAAAAAAGTTGAGTTTTCGGCATTTTTTTCCGAAAACTTCTGAGTAGGCCATTATCTTCGTATTGACGTAACTAAGAAAGTTGGCTCGCAGGAATCCTTTGATTTCGTTCAGATAGGAAGTTATGGCTTCCAGAGTGTTTGAGCATATATTCGCAATTCGATGAATATCTTACGTATAATTGGCTCGTAGGTATTGATTCGTTTCGTATTCTGAGAAAAATGCTATTTCTACCGGTAAATGCCTCATGAATTTTATTCAGATATTTCCTGAAAAATTGCGGGTCTTACAAAAATGGTGCGCACACATTCGTGTTTCACCATTGTGGGAATTTTCAGAAATAAAGGAGAATAATGAAACAAAGGCTATCTATATGCTCATCCATTCTAATCTAAGGTGGGAAATGTAAATTTCTCATTAATATCTAAGTTGTTACAATCCTTGAATTTTGGAGAAATAACATCCCTAATCTAAGAAAGTAATACAAGTCTCCCATGACTTCCCTGCAAAGGAATGAGTTAGTACAATATAGGGGAAGATGCTTTATTGAAAGCAAAATTGTATGTGATTTGCATTGACCCTAATGCAAGGTGCTATGTTCATGCTAAATGAGAAAAGTACCTGGCCTACCCTACATTTGTTTAGAAAATGTACATATCTATATGGGTATACATATATATATGTATGTATAATATGCAAGGTCCTAGCTAAGTGACTTCTATATGCAACGAATGAAGACGAGGGCCAGGATGGTCCAAGATGACTGCTAGTGATGAACCATTCATGGGAAATGGGAGATCATTGAATTACTGTGAGAAATCACAGTTTTTTGGCAAATCTCCATGCAATGAATATGCTCCAATACCCTTATTTATGAATTGTTAAGGAAAAGGATATTTTAACCTTGTGATGCTACCTAGGCTGGGAGTGCAATGTTAACAGGGGTTGCTAAAGCACCCACATCCAATGGTATGAGACAACAGTATCTAAGTGATGCCGTGGATGTGCAACAGGTAAAAGGGGTGTATGAAGATGCCGATTTCAATGAAGTATAGCATCCATGGGGCTGCAACAGCAGAGGTTCGACTGCTATCAAATTTCGACCGACAACCATAGTAGCTCAAAGTTACATCTGTGTAACCGCTGTAAAAGGTGAGGTAGGCTGGAACTAAACATGAAATGCATCTGCTATGTGCTGATGATGGCTGCAGGTGGCAGTGCTGATGAAGCACCGGGTATGCAGCACAAGATGGGTGGATGGCTAACATATAGGTTAAACAGGTGTATGGTGAAGTAATGGGAAACAACAGATTGCGAAGTATGAAAGGCTATGGTGGCCTTATGGCTGCTGTGTTGATGAAGCACAGGAAACTATGGTGGATATAACAGAGCAATGGGGGACTATGGTGGGATGATGACACCTACTGTCATGCGCCAGATCAAGAATTCTGATTATAAACAAGATAGAAACTCGGATGTGATGCAAAAACAGTGTATGAGCAAGGATGGCGAGGAACACCTCTGTGTTTGACAAATTGTAAAAGTCCAGCTATTTAAGCGACTAACAAGTCTCAAGAATGATGGCAGCACATGACTATGCTATCAGCAGATACCATACTCGTAGTAGAAATCTAGCAGGAGAAGAAGAAAAAAAAAATGATTGAACATCAGGGTGCCTAATTACTATCTCAGGAATGCAAACTACTGGAACTTCAAGCCTGAACTTGGATGTCATCCAAATCCGTTCGCTATGAGCAAAGCTGGATTACAGGTGCCATTTGGTAGAGTGCAGGTAGACACAGCATGAGAGAAACCTGAATGACAATCTTTAAATAAGGACAATGCTAACAACTAATTGCTACTAACAACTAGTGGTATTTAATTACTTTACCAATCTACCAATAATTTACTTATCAGACAGCCGATGATATGTGAACACCTAAACAACCTCGCCTAACTGAATTGCTCAATAAATTTGTTTTAACTTAAACAACCAATGGATTAAAAACCCTTATTACATCGGTACTTTTAATAGAAATCAACATTTATAACATCTAAGGGAAGCCAAGCGAAATTCAAATATAAGGAGCTTTTTATAATGAAATTCAGTCAAGCGATGGATTTCAGCAGCGAGGAATAATAATAATAAAGGAAAATTTTGAGCTCAAGGCTTACCTTTTACTCCTTTAACCGAAAAATTAACACCACGATAGGGTTGCCAGTAAATGACAACACCGTACCTTATTCTTCGCAGAGATGGTGAAGGAGGGAGCTAAGGCTTCTATTATTTCCCAGAGGTCCTTTCGCTATGGACGCAAACAGACTTCTGATTCTGGTGGAAGAAGGCGCTCTTGCTGAGGATTTTCGATTGCTGGACGGTGCTTACCAACGGCAACGTGGAAGGAGAGCAGGGCGATGCTCTGCAGGTGTTAAAATGAAAACGGACCAGTAGAGGGGAAGAGGAGGATAGATGAGATCGACCGATAATGGATGCCGAGGTGGATCCGCCAAAAAGAAACAATCGATGCTTTGAAGCTAAGTTGATGGGTATTAGCAAGGAAAGTGGATGATGAGGGTTCTCGCCCCTGAATGTGTGGAATGGACTCCTTTTTAAAGACGAAGGAGAAAGCTCCAGAAGGGCCTCCGTTAAAGATGGAGGGTTTGGAGATCAGAAGCGTGCCAAGTTGTTGGCGATTGAGGGTTTGTGAGCTGGGTGACGAGGATGGGCGATGGAGATGATCGGCGACCGAAGTCGTTGCAGATGAAGGGCGGGTGGTGGATGGAAGCCA
This sequence comes from Nuphar pumila, assembly GCF_984573655.1. Taxonomy (NCBI): domain Eukaryota; kingdom Viridiplantae; phylum Streptophyta; class Magnoliopsida; order Nymphaeales; family Nymphaeaceae; genus Nuphar; species Nuphar pumila. The sequence continues at coordinate 132,432,855 of NC_143249.1, forward strand.
CGGAGGCTTCGAGAAGGAGGAACGCACATGGAGGCGTGCGATGTTGTTGGTGATGAACGAAGGAGGAGGGCGATGGAGGCGATCGGAGGGTTTGAGGAGGAGACTGGTGAGAGGGAGAAGGCGACTGAGGGTTTCGGCCAGAGAGAGACAAGGTAAAACCCTTCGGCCCCCGACCCCCTGCGAGAAAAACCCTAAAAAGCAATTTTGCAAACCCCTTCCCTTTCGTTTTTCAAGATTTTATAAAAAGGAAGTTTTTAATAAAATTTTGCTAAAAAGTGCTTCTTTATAAAACTCGATTTTTTTCAAAAGAAAGGTTATTTTTGTGTTTTTTTTTTCTTTTTCTAAGTTCTTATTTTTTTGTTTTTTTCTTGACATCTTCTGATTTTTTGTCATTTTTGGAAATAAGATTCTAAAACCTAAGCAGTAGGAGAGATGAAACTATTTTTTTTGCAAAAAGAGAAGTTTTTGAAGGTTTGGGTCGGATTTTTTCAGAAAATGGGTGCAAAGGGCAAAAAGGGGATATTTACAATATTTTGAAAAATTTGGGGTGTTCACACTGCCACTTGGTGCTGGACACCCCGGGCCTTCTGTTTCGGCTGAGTTTCTATGGGCTTAGGTCTGAACTGAAAAGTTCAGACCTTAGCTTGCTGTAGCAGATGTTGGGTCCTAGGGACCAGACCCCCTTGACCCACCTTTGGCACCTCTTTCACAAGGTTAACCAGTTAGACCCTTGGCGGTTGCTTCATTCAGCTTAACCAAATCTTTGTGACAGTCTGGTCCAAACCAAGCGTCGGACCAGAATCCCTTATGTCAGCATGTTAGCGTGGTCCGAAGGACCAGACCAATGTTTAGTCGGGATTCCTTTTATGCAGCAAGTGTGCGAATCCTCGAGTTGGCACCCTTGCAGCCTCATTTATGCCATATTGTGGCTGCCAACCTTCTTCCCCATTTAAACAAGAGCGAGCCTACTATAGGTTGGTTCTATTAGGTTCGAGCTAGCCTTAGTAGAGCACTGCACCATCCTCGCACTCCGGTTAAGTTTCGGCATGAGTGCATGCCTTGGGTTGCTTATTTTCGATATATATATATAGTTAGATATATAAATATATGTATCTAGGTATGAATGTGTACAAGTATATGTGAATATACGTATATGAAGGTGGAACCTTGAATATGTTCTAAACATGGATACGCATGTAAATATGTATATATATATATATATATAATCACATGATGATCATTTCGGTGTAACCGAATGGACTTACGACGCTCCAGTGTCCTGTCCAAGTAATTTCTTGAATGACTCCACACTCCGAACTAAGTTTGAGTTACCCAGTGTTGTCTTACATTCGTTTTGGCAAACGGTTTATTTCAGGTCCGCGGGCGTGGCACCCCTAACCATGGTAGTGCCGGTGTAATACCCATTAGATGGGTTAATTCCGGAAATCACTTGCGACACGTATGCGTGTCGTATCGCGTAAGGAAAACCCTTATGTTTTGGTTTGCATTCGACAGACTAGAAAGGTGTGCAGTTGAACATTTTGTTTTTTTTTCCAAGAACTTAGAGACTTCGTTGATTTAAAATCACAATGTGGTTTGGTATCTCTGTTTCGGGTCCGTAGGCGTGGCTCCCCATACCGTGGAAATAGCTAATGTTGTTCCCATAAGATGGGAATATTCCAGACTTTGCTATAAACACATAAGTGTGTTGAACCACGTGCAATGATTTTTTGCATCGCGATTGCATTTTCCCTGCAGGAGCGACGATCCGCCTTGGGAAAAAGCCAATGTTATTCCCATTAGACAGGATGTTGGTTAAGTTCAATTTTTTAAAACCCTTGAGAATGCAAATGTAATTCCCATACGTATGGGAGCATAGTTAAATGCAATCTTCACACTGAAGTATGCAAGTTAGTGCTTTTTAATTATCGCATAATATGCAACTGCCTCTGTTATTTATACTTGTGCAAAAGATAGAAACATGTGATACTCTTACACTTTGCACTTGGCACATCCTGACACTGTTACCGAGCAGTGTGTACCCTGAGGAGGTACATTGCTTGAGGCATCCGTAAGTGCATTCGCTGCACTTACCTTATAAAATGAAAAGAAAGAAAATTGAACACCATAGGGTATGAATATTGAAATGTTTTGCCGTGGGCTCAGTTGGAGTCTTCGAGCAGTGGCCTTGTGTTGTGTGGACTCTTGTGTGATATACCCTAAACAGAAACAAAATAATATGGTGTTTTGACTGCTTACACGAGCAGTGTGCTCCGTTGGCCATGTGAGGCTGAGCACGTGGATGGGCAGGCAAAGTCCTCGTTTTTGCGTACCCTGCGGGGACCACAAGGCAGATTCCTCGTTATGAGGTATGATTAAACATGAGCCTTAAGAAAGATAAACCTGTTTCGCCTCATTCACAAAATGGTTCACCTCGGGAGAGGGTGGATGGTACAACCCTGAGTGACTTGTCGTTACTACAACACGTGTTTTGACAGGAGCTGTAGCATTCTTTGGCCTCCAGTCACTCAGAGTCTGGGAGGTCGAGGTTGCCTTCTTAGGACCTCACTACTGCAGTAGTATGGATTGCAATCCTTGCCTATGCGAGTGTTTTCTCCTAGCCGTGTGCTGCTCGCATAAGGTTGACTCGGTCTGTAGCTTCCCCGGTTACCACACTAGATTTGTAATAACCGACGCCGGGTGCATGTCTCACAGAATGCGAGGTTTCCTTCGCGTACCCGAATGAGTAGTTAGAAGAACTTAAAGACTAACCAATCAGCTGACTTACTATAGTTGCTTGTGCTGTGAACTTTACTCCAGTTGCTTTTTTGTTCAGCTGTTACTTGGTTACTTGCTACTCAGTTCGTTGTTTTAGCTACTTGTTTACCCTGTTACTGTAGCCTGTCGACTAGTACTTGTCACTTTGCACTTACCTGACACAGGCACTTACACTTGTTAGCTTTTCTTGTTTTTCCTGTGTAGAGGGTATATCTATACATGCTTATGGTTGTTTCTTCACCACCTCGCAAGAGGACTGACCCCGTTTTATGGGGATGTAGGTGACGAACAGGTGTAGTGCGGATGCGGTGATACACGGTGGAGGCTCTGAGGACCCACACACACACTTGACTTACAGATCCTGTACCCGGTGGTTTTTTTTGGGTTTTTGTTGCTATTGGGATATATTCCCAGTTTTGTACTTTTGTAAATTCTTAAACTGTTGGGGTGTTTTCCCGTTTTACTTTACAGCTGCACTTTTGTACACACCGTTGGTTACACTGTTTCCACTTGTTGCACTTATCTGTGGTGGCCGCCCAGACTTGCGGCTTTGTCGTTTTTCCCACATTTGCTTTCCGCTGGTTTTCTACTTAAACCCTTTCAAAAAAAAAAATCACTAAAAATTTCAAGTTTTCCAAGGTCGGGGTTTGGGGCGCCACAACATATATATATATATATATATATATATATATATATATATATATATATATATATAGGTATATCTCCATGTACATTTGTTTTCATATACAAGCATTTAGGCAGATATTTTTTTTTTCTCTGTAAATACACCTCCATTGTCATATGTCACTTAGCACAAATTTGAGCATTTAGATATATACATATATATCTTCGTTGTACATGTTCTATATATACCCATTTCCTTGGGTATCTTGTATATCCATTCCTTGTACTAATTCTCATTTTGCAGGAAAATCTTGATGATATGATTTCTTTTGGAGTCATCCATTATTTAGTTATATTTTTATTTTTTTGTCAGCAATGTAACAATCAAATGTACATTTTGGAATAATATTTACTTTTTGCTTAGAGTAAGATGCATCTCATATAGTTTGAGTTTCCGCAATATCCTGCTTCTATGAATCATACATTCTATTTCAAAATCACTGTGGATGAACACAAATGGCACATGCACCAACTTTTAGGGAGTTGATGAACTCGGTGGAGTCCATATTTACGGCCCTAGTCATAATATGGACGAGACCCAGATTCATTATGTTTCTACCAGTCACATTGAGCCTACACTCTTAGGCTATCTTAAAAATGCACATCATATTTCCAATTTTGCAAAACATTGTGAATTAAATCAATTAAACTCTTAACATGTTCATGGCCACAGTAAGAATATGTGAAGAATTTACTTTGGCTTAATACACATTTTTCCAACAAATTTCTCAGAAAATCTTTTCGGATATCTTTTCCAAAGTGCATTCATACATTCAAATCATATGCATCAAGGCATCATCTGCTTTTCTCATGCCTTTCTCAAGAAATTTTCAATCCATGGAAATCGATTCCTCAAGAAACTGTGAAGATTTTCGAGGTTGGATTTCTCAAGTCAAGTTTTCCTGTGATTTTCCCTGAAAATGTTATTTTCTTAAGATTCTTTTCAAAGAGAATTTCTCATCTTTCTCAAGAATCAAAGTCGATTTTCAGATACTTCAAAGACAATATTCTCAGGATTTCAATTTCCTAAGTTTTGAATTTCCTTCTCCAAAGAGTTTTCCAATGAATTTCACTCGTTTTCCAAAGAAAATTTTCAAAGTCAGAGTTTTCCTGACAAATATTTTCCTTTTCAAATGTTCCTCTTTTCTCAAGAAATCTCTCCATTTTCTCAGTATTTTCTCACATCCTCATAAACTTTTTGGTGACTTCCAAATCCTTTCATCTGAGTTTCCTGAGAGATTGATTTCCATCTTTTTTCATGAGAAATGCTTTTCAACTCCCAATGTTTTCTAAGCATACATCATATTTTTCCAACTTACATTTTGTGAAATCTCATAGCACATGCCTGAATTCTCTGTGCATTTAGGATAGAACACGATTTCGATGATTTAACTAAGTCAAACACATTTTGGTCCTTGGTTCGATTACCCCTGTTAAAGGCGGCAGGAACGGTCGAACCTCGTACCTACAGATCGAGCCCCATCCCATGGATTTTCCCGCTATCTTCAAAATGGAGGCGAGTATTTCAAAAAAACAATTTTCCAAAACTTTGGTCAAGTTTGACTCGAGGAAAGCTTTTTCCTCTCTCTCCCGCAAGGGAAGGGAAGACGGAAAAAAAAAAATTGCGACGATAACAGGTTTGGCGACCGTGATGGGACCTGTCCTTGTCTGATCAAAATTATGCTTGACTTAGTTCAATTATCGAAATTGTGTTCTAAAAAATGTCAGCGCTTTTTGCTTTTTATCATGCGGACCTAGGAGCCTAGATTCTAACCTAGCTGACATTGATTGCATATAGCTTAGGCATGGTTTGGTAGGACTATATTGAGGAGATACTTTCATGCTCACGTAGACTTAGGTCTAAATACAACTCTCCACAATTTAGGATCTGAATGCAAACAATGTATGCTTCTTCAAAGATTTTCAAAAATCTATCTCTCTAGGACTTAGAGCCCTCTATTTCTTGCATGTGATCATTTTTTTCAAATCTCCCTTACCTATATTTACCCGGTCTTTACGTTGCTAGGCTCTCTTCCAGAACCCTAGTTCGGGACAGAGCCTCACAACCTGGCCACTTATTTGGGTTGACACCCCCCTACCACATACCGCGGGCCACAGTCCGAAGTATATCGATAGGCGCTTAAGGATGTTGGAAAGCCTTACCTTAGAACCGGAGTTGAAATTATATGCCATGTACCTTGGATTTCGGTTCGGGTATATCGGCATAACTGGATTGGACAAAGATGATCTGAACCTAGAGTTAGGATTAGGGTCCTACCGCTGTTTTTCAAAATGATGCATCTAGGGTCAGCCTTTTAGGAAGTGCTGTATGTGCATAAATGTTTGTACAGGATGTGACTGTTTGTATTTTACCTTTATTCCTCTCATGTTTTCCCAAAAATAATTTTCAAATATCCATATTCTCATATTTCCTTTTATTTTCTCAAACCCTGGATGATTGTCTCAAATATCCGATTTCTTTCAAAACTCCAGGCAATTTTCCATTCTCCCGTTCTACTGGATCTCAGATTTCCAGCCTTATTCCGATCCTGCCTGCAAATTTTTGAAATTTCCAGTTTTGCTTATATCTTAAAAAACTTTTCCATATCTTCCAGTATATCTTCCAAATTTTATCCAAAATTTTTGTTTGTCATCTCCTTCCAAGGTTGCCAACCTGATCCCATCATTTGTTTTCTCTCAAGAGTGTTGCTTTCAAGATTCTTTTTTCCATCATGCTAAACATCCCATTTTGTTCTGCAGAAGGCATTGGCATGGTTGTGTGATTCAGGTGAGATCAAAGACTATGCTACTTTGGTATATTAGTTACAGACAGTGAATAAGAAATGAATCCCATAAAGTCTCTCAAAAAGGGAGCTCAGACCAGTAAGGATGAGATCGATCCCGCTATATATCGGTTGTTCAAAAAAATGATGATCGAGATATTATCCGAGCAAGCTGAAGCCAATTTCGAAAAAGTTTCTGTTAAAGAAGAGGCATCTATCACCATCCTTATGAGCATCATTGGCGACCACAACAGCGCAATCAGTTCTAAACCCAGCAACAACAAAAACAGAGGCAATCAAAGCAGCAACTTAGAAGAGCCTAAGGATCAGAAGGGAAGGTATTCCAAAATCTAGGATAGACCTTTTCAATCCAGCCCTCAGCAAAAGGAAAAAAATAAAGAAAAACCAAAGCGTGAAAACTGGAGCAAGGATCGAGATTTCACTCCTATAGACGAGCCACTCGACAAAGTCCTTGAATACATGCTGATCAAGGGATTAGTCAGGCTCCCAAAAGCCGCGGATTCTCCCACCATCATGGAAAGATTCTTAAACTAGTTCTGCAACTTCCATCGAACAGTAGGGCATGACACTGATCATTGTTTTGTCTTCAAAAACCTTGTGCAAGACTACATTGATAAGAACCTCTTTGTTGAAGACAGAGAAGAAGAACATCCCGTGGCCCTAACCAAACAAGTTCAGTCCAGTTCCGAGAAAGAAGTCAAAGAAGTCAGCACTCAACAAAAATCCAGCAATTCGAAGAAGTAAAGCATGATGGTTGGAGTTATGATCGCGAGTTTACTCCTTTAGGTCAGCCAATCGAAGAAATTCTTGGATATCTGCTCACAAAGAATATGATCAAACTTCCAAGGATTGTGGATCCTCCCGTCACCATGGGGAAATAGAAAGGTTGTTTCTGCAAGTTCCATCGGTCAATGGGGCACGATATTGAACGTTGCTTCCTTCTTAAAAATATTATACAGGACTACATCGATAAAGAGCTTTTGGTGCCGGAGGAAAGAGAGGGACGAGTTGCAGTCCTGACCAAGCCTTTCCCAGATCACTCGGAAGAATAACAATGCCAATGCCAATGCCAATGCCAATGCCTTCTTATTTTTGTCATATTTATTTTTGTCAGGACGATATAGTCCTAGTTGTTTTCCTTTTTTAAATTGTCATCCCTTTTAAGGCATCAATAAAATCATCAACTTTTTTTCATTTAACTATGATGTTCTTCTTTTATCGTTATGTTTCTTCTCAAGAGCCTTTTTTTAATATTATTCTCTCTTCCCCATTACACTGGGGCATTTTTTTTTAAAATTTGTTTTGCACTTCATTTGCATTTCATGTGCATGCGCATTCCATTTGCATTAATTATGCACCCAATTCTTCAGATAGAATCCTCTTTCCAAAATCCAGTCCCCGCACTGACAATTTGCAAAATTTTGATCCTCTAAAAGAGTTTTCCTTTGATGAAGATCTGAATTCCGATTCAGACTTCTTTTCTTTCAAACCCAACTCTTAGGTTGGTCCATTTTCTTTTAGAAATTCAAGTTCCGACTCGGATTTCTTAATTTTCAGAATCCAACTTTCAAGATTGGTTTATATTTTTCCTTGAAGATCTGAGTTCTGACTCAGGTTTTCCTTTAAATCAGTTTCTGTTGAAGATCTGAGTTCCGACTCAGGTTTTCCTTTAAATCATTTTTCCTTTGAAAATCTGAGTTCCGACTCGGGTTTTCCTTTAAATTATTTTCCTTGGAATAACCAAGTTCCGAATCGGATTTTCCTTCAAATTATTTTTCCTTTGAAGATCTGAGTTCCGACACAGGTTTTCTTTTAAAATCATTTTTCCTTTGAAAATCCGAGTTCCGACTCGGGTTTTCCTTTTAATTATTTTCCTTTGGAGATCCAAGTTCCGACTCGGGTTTTTCTTCAAATTATTTGTCCTCTGAAGATCTGAGTTCCGACTCAGGTTTTCTTTTAAATCATTTTTTCATTGAAGATCTGAGTTCCGACTCAGGTCCTCCTTTAAATTATTTTCTTTTGAAGATCTGAGTTCCGACTCGGGTTTTCCTTTAAATTATTTTCCTTGGAATAACCAAGTTCCGACTCAGATTTTCCTTCAAATTATTTCTCCTTTGAGATCCGAGTTCCGACTTGGGTTCTCCTTTAAATTATTTTCTTTGAAAAACCGAGTTCCGACTCGGGTTTTCCTTCAGATTATTTCTCCTTTGTTGATCCGAGTTCGGACTCGTGATCTCTTTACTTTATTCGAACTCTTCATTTTCCTTTGTTGATCCGAGTTCCGACTCGTGATCTCTCTACCTTATTCGAGCTCTTCACTTTCCTTTGTTGATCCGAGTTCCGACTCGTGATCTCTCTACCTTATTCGAGCTCTTCACTTTCCTTTGTTGATCTGAGTTCCGACTCGTGATCTCTCTACCTTACTCGAGCTCTGATTTGAGCTCTTTATTTTTCTTTATTTATCCAAGTTCCGACTCGTGATCTCTTTACTTTATTCGAGCTCTGACTCGAGCTCTTCATTCTCCTTTGTTGATCCAGGTTCTGACTCGTGATCTCTTTTCTTTGTTCGAGCTCTGACCCGAGCTTTTCATTCTCTTTTGTTGATCCGGGTTCCGACTCATGATCTCCTTACCTTATTCAAGCTTTGTTTTGAGCCATTTATTCTCCTATGTTGATCCAAGTCATTTCAATCGTCAGGATTAGTCAATTTCTCAAATTTGACCTTTTTCCAATTTAAATCTTTGGATCATTCAATTCTTCGATTTCGACCCTCGGGTCAGCCAATTCTTCAATTTTGACCACCAGGTCACTCAATTTCCAATTCTCAATTTCGACCCTCGGGTCATTCAATTCTCCAATTTTGACCTCCTGGTCACCCAATTTCCAATCTTTCAAATTCAATTTCCAATTTCGACCTTCGGGTCACTCAATTCTCAATTTCGATCTTCAGGTCACCCAATTTCCAGCAATCAATTTCCCAATTTCTAATTTCGACCTTTGGGTCAATCAATCTCAATATCCAATTTCAGTCATTTTCTCTTGCGAGAGACCCTTTTTTTAGGGAGAGTTCGAGGGAGCTCGTTCTTTTCGCATGCTATCCAATTCGTTCACTTAGCCCCTTTTTAGGGAGAGTTTGAATGGACTCGCGTCTTTGTGAACCGTTTGCAAAACAATTTCCAATTTTACACAAGGAACCCTTTTATAGGGAGAGGCTCGACGGAGACTCGCTTTCCTTGTGCCCCCCCCAATTTTCATACTAGGCCATTTTCGTCATGAAGGGCCCTCTTTTTAGGGAGAGTGTGAGGGACTCGTTCCTTTCATGACCCAACTTTCAGACCTCACTATTATCGGCCCCCTTTCCATAAGAGAAGCCTAATATTACGGAGCTTTGACGAAAGCTTAAATTTCTCTTCGAAAGTTCGTTTTGCAAACACCTCCTCTTCAAGGAAAAGAGGAGTAATTTCCATTTCCCATTCAGGTAAGTACTAAGCCTGAGTCTCTCTTTTTGGGGAAAAAGAGAGGAGATTTTTCATCACGGATGTGTTGAGCCGGACCTCAAATGCTCTCTTTCACCCAGGATTTCAAGAACATTTTGTCAATTTGTCAATAAATTACCTGTTGATTTCAGAATTCTATTGCATAAATCTTTACTTCAGTTTACCTCCAGCATTACTTCCAAAAGAATGAAGCTTTTGCGAAAAGAGATTCAAAATTCAAATTCTTTTTATTGGCCAACCAAAAAGGATGAAGGATAAATCCTCGATATGGCCAAAAAAGAAGATTCAATGTTATTGAAAAGCCGTAGGTGATTGATATTGATCACAGTTATGGCACGTCTTTAAAGACCATTCTTTTGAAAATGAGGCAGTGAAAATATCCTGAGCACTAGAAAAGAGAGAATTCACCCAAGCCCTGTCTCCTCAAAATCACCTAAGCTGCAATTAAATATCCGTAAAAGGGATCTCTCAATTATCGTCAAGATGAAGGCGAATTAAGCGAGTAGATCCCCGGGTCCAAAGAAGATCTGAATCATCTCCAAGATGACGGAGTTTGTGATAGCTCCTTCCAAGGAAAGTCCAAAGCACTGTCGAGATGAAGGCAGATGCAATGAATCTCCTCACAATCCCTAAAAGATATTTAATTTCAGCTATCACCCAAAGATCTCTAACCCATAAGCCAATATCGTCAAAGAAGGATTGAAACATTTCCAAGTTGAAGGAGTTTGTGACGTACCCTTCCAAAAGAGAGCAAGATAGGAAAAAGAAAGAGAGAAAAAGTCAGGACATCTCCAAAATAAAGGATGAAGTAATAAACTCTCCCGAAGCCCAAGAGAGCTCAAAAGAGTGCAGAAAGATTATCATGAGAGAAGCTCCTAGGATATCAAACTACCAAATCTATCAAGAATCCTTTTTAGATTTGTGAAATTCTATTATCAATACTCTTTCATCAATTGCTTTCATAATATCAAATTCTCTTTCTTGTTCATATCAAGGAAATTGATAGTTTCCTTGAAGAAGGTCAATCACAAGTAATTTGGATTTTCCAATCTCGATTCTAAGAAGTGAATCTCGTTTGGAGGTAATACTTCAGGTAGAAAAGAAAAAATATTTTGCAACAAGGCATATCATTTTAAAATACTTTGAATCAACAACAGAATTCTCAACATTTTGACAATATTTTCTAGCTATCCTAACGTGAAGTGAGAGCTTGATGTCCGTCTTTGATACATCCTGACACCAATTTTAAATCCCTCTTAAGGACTTGATTCCTTCCCTTTTTTGAGAGCGTGAGCTCTCAGATTTGCACACTTCCCTGTGTCCCCACTGTCCCACCATTGACAGTCCTATTTCGGTTCGAGGTCGAACCACCAATCATTTTCTCGTAAAAGGCCAATTCAAAAGCTGATTTAGTCTTAGCAATGAGACGCCCACGATCAATCCCTTTTCAAGCTTTTGGGACCCCATTTTCCTTTCTTTTGCAAAACCCCTGTCGTATTTATTGTGCAAAATCCGAAGGTTCTATCATGGTCTCTTCTTTCGAGGATTTCATCCATTTTCCGCCCAATTAGGTCAAGGGTACAAACCTGAGCCTCCTTTGATGAGGTATTCCATTTTCCGCCCAATTAGGTCAAGGGTACAAACATGAGCCTCCTTTGATGAGGTATTCCATTTTCCGCCCAATCAGGTTAAGGGTACAAACCTGAGCCTCCTTTGATGAGGTATTCCATTTTCCGCCCAATCAAGATAAGGGTACAAACCTGAGCCTCCTTTGATAAGGTATTCCATTTTCCGCCCAATCAGGATAAGGGTACAAACCTGAGCCTCCTTTAATGAGGTATTTCATTTTCTGCCCAATCAGGATAAGGGTACAAACCTGAGCCTCCTTTGATGAGGTATTTCATTTTCCGCCCAATCAAGATAAGGGTACAAACCTGAGCCTCCTTTGATGAGGTATTCTATTTTCCGCCCAATCAGGATAAGGGTACAAACCTGAGCCTCCTTTGATGTGGTATTCCATTTTCCACACAATCAGGTCAAGGGTACAAACCTGAGCCTCCTTTGATGAGGTATTCCATTTTTCGCCCAATCAGGTCAAGGGTACGAACCTGAGCCTCATTTGATGAGGTATTTCATTTTTTTTCCAATCAGGTTAAGGGTATAAACCTGAGTCTCATTTCGATGAGATATTTCATTCCCCAATCAGGTTAAGGATCAAACCTAAGCCTTTTCCCATGCGAAGCATTTTCTGTCCCATCCAGGTTAAGGGCAAAAACCTGAACTTCACTCTTACAGAGCAAATTTATTCCTCTTCATTCTCTATTTCATACCTACCACCTTCACCGGGCTAATATCTCTATATCCAGTCGGATCCTTCTAACTGGGGCATTTTTTTTTATAGCCAAAATTTGGTGTGTTTTTCTTTGCCACTAAGCTCGGCAACAAGCCGACTTAGTAGCAAAGAGGGGCATCTGTAAACACCCCAAATTTTCACTCACCTCCCTGACATCGGCACCAATCATCACATTTCAGTTCTTCAGAAGCAATGAAGGGCAAAATGGTCATTTTCTGAGATTGAAATTTGCAGAAAATCCTAAATTCCCTTCTTGAGCCTCAAAATTTCTATATTTAGGTTCAGTAACATCTTCAAACTGCAAATTTTCAAAATCCTATTCCTGACAAGAAGTTAGAATTTTCAATTCTAGATTTAGAATGACATTTCATAGAACATGTCTTTGCATAGCATTGCATGAACACTTTGCATCATTTCACTACACAGCATGTCATTTTGAGATCCATAACTCCTGATTTTCAAAATTGTCAATCCAGATTTGAGTTTTAAACTTTTCAAAATTGATTTCAAAACCCTGGTCTTCAAAATTGCCAATTCTTTCCATTTTACCCCCAGAACTTTGAATTACAAAAGTTTTTCTCAGGAAAACAATCTGGATATTTGGATATTGATTTTAAAGATTTTATCTAAAAACTTTTTGCAAAAAGACTTCTACAAAAAAAATTTACATTTACTTTATACATATTTTTGCCCTGAAAACCCATTTTCTTCCAAATTCTTGAAAAAAGACAAAGTTTTATCTCGTATTATAAAAATTCCAAAAAGGAGTTATTTCTTTTGCTTTTTATTTTCAAATAAATGGTGTGGGACCCGCCTTTGAACTAGCATCACGCTCAGATTCTCAGGTAAGTTTCTTATTTTCAAGCGGGACCCACCTAGAGATGGCACCAATTTGCAAATTCCTCTTTTTAACTTCTTAATGTTATTTATTTATTATTATTATTTTTTTAAATAGTTAGTGGGCCCACAAACATGTGGCACCCCACTTGAAAATAAGAAATTTGCCAAAACAAAAATAAACTTTATTTTCAAAAGGATTTTAAAGTGGGTTGAGGTGGCATTTCCCTAAAAGCCTCCCATTTATTTCATTTCAATATTCATTTTTTTTTAGAAGCAGCCTTTAATGGCACAACCGAACTTTCCTAAGAAAAAAAATGTTTACTTTACCTAAAACATTTGGTAAAATAAACCAAATTTTTTTCAAAAGGCCAAAAGTCGTCCCCTCTCAAAGGGTCAAAAGTTTGAATTCGTTTTGAGATTTCAAACGATTTCAAAATCTGGAGTAACAGCCCAAAATCTGCAGTTTTCTTGGAAAATCTAATGAAAATCTTTAAAGGGAGACCCTATTGAGGAAAAAATAGGAGGTCGATTAAATTTTCACCCCTTTTGTTATCGCAGGGACCGTTATCTACAAGGGGGGCTCTTCATTTTGGAGGATTTTCATCCATACTACAAAGCTCCATGAAGACGAGAAGATCAACCCTCACTGAAGCTCTTGGCTGCCGTGATCAAGAGGAGACCCAGGGCTCCAGCCCTCTCATCCCTCAAAACCCCGGTTCCTCTCGGCTGGCAGGAGGCCGATTGATGTTTTTTTCCACATCCTCTTTGGTTTTCGCAGAAAATCCAGCGTGTTCCTCATCTTCCTTCAGCCCAGCAGCTGCAAAATCGCCCTTTTTCTGCAGCCTACATGTAAGACCCGCAATTTTTCAGTTCAACTCTGAATAAATTCTTGAGGCATTTCCAGTGAAAAATAGTGTTTTTACCATAAAGCGAATCTAACCGATTTCTGCGATCCAAATATACTTAGAATATTCGTATCTTCACGAATATATGCTCAAACACTCTGGAGGTCATAACTTCCTACCTGATCGAAATCAAAAGATTTCTACGAGCCAACTTTCTTAGTTACATCAATACGAAGATAATGGCCTACTCAGAAATTTTCGAAAAAAAATGCTGAAAACTCAACTTTTTTGCGGGACCTGTGAAAATATTGGTGGGACCCACAGAAATATTTCTCAGAAAATATTCTAGAATATTCTAGAAAATTCCAGGACCTTCCAGGGAATATTCCATGGAATATTCCTTCTAGATAAGATCAAACAGTCACTTGGATAAGATCAAGCTGGATTTCTGAAAAAGCCAAAGCGCAAAAGGGTCAAATGGGTTGCTTAGCCCCTAAGCAACCTCCCCTATAAATAGAGGAGCCTCCCCTTTAAAAAAAATTGCCAACCCCCCCTTTGCCTTCTCTCTCTCCTCCTTTTTCCAAACCTCCCCTACCTAGCCCACTTGGTCTGAGCCTGCTTGACCTGGTCTGAGCCTGCCTGACTTTACCTGAGCCTGCCTGACCTGGTCCTAACCCACCTGACCTAGGTCTGAACCTACCTGACCTAAGTCTGAACCCAGTTGACTTGACTTGAACCTGGTTTAGTTCAAAGTCAAAGTCCAAGTCCTTTTTTGTACGAAGTTCAAAGTTGATCCTCTTCGAAGTCGAGCCTCGTTCGAAGCATCAAAGCGTTTCGGAGTCGTTTCTTCCACGAATTGAAGTAAGTTCACTTCATTAATCCATCTCTCTCAAGTATTTGATTGTTTGTATATAGCATATACTTTTTGAAGTAGTATCTTGCTTTAGTTCTTGGTTGAGCCCTCTAGGACGCTTCGGTGTTCACGCACTTGCCTCGTAACTATTGTCAGATATATATGTTCGAATGCGCAGTATATGCGTTCTTCAAAATAGTATCTCGCCCTAGTTCTTGGTTGAGCCCTCTAGGACACTTCGGTGTTCACTCGCTCGCCTCGTAACTATCGTTGGATACAGATCAAGGTGTATATCTGCTGATTCTGCCGACGCGTCCTATATCACACAGGCTATGTAATTTACCTTTGCCGTCGCGTCGTATGATGCCAAGGCTCCCTGCTTTCTGCAATTTCCAATTACTGCACTTCCGATTATGCATTTACTTACGCCGTCGTGTTGAATGACACCAAGGCTCCTGCTTTCTGCAAATGTATATATAGAATATTTCGTTCAGTTACACACCCTGAACAATGGTATATGCATTTCTTTACGCCGCCATTGTATAAAGCACAGGCCTCTGCTTATACTAAATATATGGCGCGTAAATGAGCGTTCAAATGGAGATCCACTCCAAATCGCCAAAGCGATCCCCTTGCCGCTCCTCGTTCAAGATTCTGCTTGACAAATGAAGCCCCTATTGGAAAGGCTTCGCTTTTTGGCAAAATGCTCTTTACGTAAAGACTAAGTCAATTACGTATGACCTGGCTATGGCCTAAGGTTACTGCAACCTTGATGGATGCAAAGTACGCACAACGGTGCTCATCCATTTCCTGAGTTAAGCGTAGCGATTTCCCACCAAAGAGGGGAGATGCCGCTGAAATGGATAAAAGAAACGCACGCTTTCTCTGTTAAAGAGAGGAAGTGCTGCTGAAATTCCTGAAGGAGCTAAGAATAGCTCAGAAAGAACGTAGCAATAGTGCTACCCAGTTCATGGAACGCCTTCTACAATGTAGAAAGGTTCGTCACATCACTGCCGGTAGAGCAGAGGAGGTGCTGACAGAATGGTTGGCAAAAGAGTTGCCAGAACCAGTTAAGTGGCACAACGATGCCATTTATTGGAATGATTTTAGAATGACTCGTCTCCCTGACATCTGCAAGGGCACCATACTTGTAAGAGCCGTTGTGCCAAAGTAGTGGTAGCGCCTTGACGAGGTCCTGAGCTTGTTGCGTAAAAATACGCCGAGTAGCCGATCCATAGAGATCGAGTCATGTGCATGCTCATTGAGAATTATCAGACAACCAGACTCATAAGGGCCGCTGAGCTGGAGTGTGTTGTTTCCACCGAAAGAGGTGAAGTGCTCGTCAAGGCCGAAGTGCCAAGAGCAGAGTTAAGCATGCATATGAATAAAACCATTGTTCCACGGTGAAAGCCGTGTGGTTGATTGGGGTCGGGTACATACTTCTCAAAGGCTGCCCTATCAAGTAATTGAAAGACCGGCAGGCCCCTTTCAGAATTTCTCACCGAGGAAGACGGTGATGGCGCAGCCTTGAGTGACATATATTTCACCCGAACCTGATAGAGTTCATTGATGGCCTCCATCACTCAAAGGTATGGAGGTCGTGGTTATCCTTAAATATCTAAGGATTGAACCCAACTACTGCAGTGGCAGAATGCATTCAAATACCTAGTAAGGATCTCTTCTGGTATGCTGTACCGTCCTACTAGGGGGATGGGGTCAACAGGCCTCTGGGGTATCTAAAATACATAGAATAATCAACCCCCAGATCGTCGCGTTGTCGCCCAGATATGAGTCCTCTAAGCCCAGGGGGAGGTGAAATTATCGAAACAAAGCATTAGCTAAGGTACAACGATACTTTGAATGTATGCGTGTATGGACGTTGTTGAGTCATTCCTGCATAACCTTTGTGAAGGTGTCATGGTCGGTATACTACTGGGCCGATTGTTTAAAAACCCAAATGATATCCGTACGACTAAGCGAAGCTCAGAGAGTTGTTCTTAGATTCGTAGGATACGGATGTGCCAAGCATAAAGGCTTGAGCTAGACATCCATTCGTGACTCTAAAGAGGTCAAAAGCTAAGTCGTGAAGACTTAAACGGTTATTCTAAATCACAGCCTTGGAGAGGCTTATGCGAAGTCATGAAGACTCGCGTGGACGTTCAACTCATAGCCCTGAGGAGGCTCTTGCAATATACGCTAAGTCTTGGAGGCTTGAGCGTCGTTATTACGAATTGCGACCCTGAGTGGTCATCATATATACTTGAGTTGAATGGACGTATGATTGCTTGCTTACCAGACCATCAGTGGTTCTGACCTCGTTTAATGGGAATTTCAGGTGTTGTACCTGCGTGGCGATATGCGGAGCAAGGCGGCATCAAGTTCTAGGGTTTCTCTAGACAAAGTTGTACTGCTTCCTTTTATTGAACCTATGTTGCTTTTTCAAGCAGTGATGTTGTAATAAACATGTGGTTTTCGATAAAATGGAACATCTTGGTGGTCAATGAGTTGCTTGGCCACATACCTGCAACGTGCCTTGAGTTTTCTAAAACTGACGACTCATTATTGTCTGATTCCGCTGCTAAAAGCTTTTATAAGTTCCGCTGCAAAGAAAAAAAAAAGAAATTCATGAAAATTTTTAACTTAGCCTTGTTTTGAAAATCCGGGCGTTACAAAATTGGTATCTGAGCGAGAGTCTAAGAAACTTGGTTCGAAATCCGTCTTGTCTACCATATCGCACTATAAGTATATCTTCTTGTAAATAGTTACTAATTCGAGTGCATCTTTGTATAGATGGCAACTCACGACTCACGAGGCTACTGCTATCGTTGCGGGATTATGCACGATGAGTGGGTGTGCCCATATGAGGTACAAGACTGCCAGTTTTGTGGCGAAGAGGGGCATTCTGCCAACGAATGCCAAATGAAACATACCACCGATATGGGTCGGCGGGGATCGCTTGGTCTTAGAGACGAGACATCGCGTGTTAGTGGACCACATTACTCCAGTAGGGGGAGTAGTCGTACCTTAGCAACTTCAGATGAACTACCATCTTTGGTAGAGTTTGACCTGAACTTCCTTGAGGGATTCGGTCAATCGCAAGGCTATCAACAGGCATCACGTACGCCTAGCTTGCACAGTCGGGATGAGGGATGCAACAACTCCTTCTATAATCCCATTATGATTTCCGATTCCTCGGATCATAGTGCTATTATATGGGGAAACAGAGCGGCTTCACAAACGCCGAGCCTAAATGGCCAGGGAGAGGGATACAACTCTTATTATCCCGTTATGATCTCGAACTCCCCGATTCATAATGATACTGAATGGGCAAGTGGACCGGCATCACTGATCTACCCACAAGATTCACTTAAGAGTGCGGAAGTGCCGCCCAAGCCAAAACTAGTTGTGCCTGCACCAAGGCAATGTGGAAGCAAACGATATTTCGGGTTGTTTGGGTCAAGAAAGAAATCCAGTTCTTAGGAGAGACTGGTAATGTTTTGGAGTCAATAGACTCATGTATATAGTTTCTCAACGCCTAAAGTCTGCCAGTGCGGCATGACGTTTTGTTTAAGGCGATGCTTGTGTAAATATGATGTATATTAAGTAAATAAAGCTTTGCTTAAGTATATACATTGAGAAACTAAAACACGTTGCTTGTATGTGATAGATAAATGGCTCCTACGATGAGGAGAACCATGCCGAGCGAGGAGTCCCATACTCAAGGATTCCTGCTAGAAACGCTCAACAATCTGGTTACCGCCATCCGTGAAACAAGGCCTGAACCAGTCGCATCTCGAAACGAAAACCTTGGGGGAATAACCTATGAAAAATTCCTCAAGCTCGATCCACCAGTCTTCGCCGGTAGAGCCGATCCTGAACTGGCAGAGAGTTGGGTCGAAGAGACAGAACATGCCTTCCCGGTACTTGGAGTACCAGAAGAAAAGAAGACCAACTTTGGCACATACAGGCTGAAAGACAACGCACGGAAGTGGTGGGATACCACTAAGATTATTCAGTTCTCGGAAGTTGAAGGCATTCCTTGGACTGACTTCCGGAGAGCTTTCATGGATAATTACTTCTTGTTACACTCTAGAAACAAGAAGAAAATGGAGTTTCTGGAATTGGAGCAGAGTGGCATGAGTCTGATCGACTACACCACCAAATTTCAAAATCTTGAGCGGTACTGCTCCCGGTTATTTGAGACCGACCAAGAAAGGGCCAACACGTACATCAACGGACTGCGAGAAGGGCTAAGGTCACGGGTTATCACCAGCATGCCCCAAACTTTTCAAACTGCTGTGGCAGCAGCTTCGAAAATACAAGTGGATTGGGAGCGATCAAAAGTGATTATAGCAAAGAGGCCCGTAGTTAATGGTGGGAACAAGAAGAGAACGTTCCCAAGTGGCCAGGGTTCACGATTACCCTTTCAAAAGAAAAGGTTCTAAAGTGGGAATGTTACTCAACAGGTCGTGAGGCCAAGGCAGAACATGGCTCCAAACAATCTGCAGTCTAACCCAAACTGCCCAAAATGCCATGTAAATCACGTTAGAGGACCATGTCCACGTGACACAGGTGGTTGCTTCTACTGTGGCAAAGTGGGCCACATTGCAAGACAGTGCCGAAAGAAGCTTGCTGATGAGCAAAGGAGGAATGCCGGATCTGCCAGACCCTCTCAACAAATACCACAACGAACGGAAGTCCAACGACCCCCACTTAGAGTAGAACAAAGGCCTGCTGCAGGTTGTGTATACGCTGTAACGACTGAACAAGTCGAAATCGGTGACCTCATTGAAGGCACCGTACTTGTTAATGGACATGCAACTTACGTCTTGTTTGATTGTGGTGCTACTCATACCTTTATCTCCGATGATTTTACCGAACAACTCCACGCTTCGGTACAACCGGTGGATAAAATGATTAAAGTATACAACTCGTTGGGTTCACGCACCAAATGTATCCATTGCATCAAGAATTTGGATATAACGATAGCTGGGCAACACTTGCCTACCAATGCCATCATGATTGATATGGTACAGTACGATGTCTTTCTGGGAATAAATTGGTTAGCCCAGAACCATGCCATGATCTTATGCCGAGAGGGCAGGGTGATTCTATCACGACCGGGAATGCCTAAGATAGAATACTGGATATCCAAGCCAGTTCCACAAAAATGGCTTATATCAGCTCTCAAAGTGCAGAAATACCTTAGGAAGGGTTGTGTAGCCTTTCTACTTAGCCTTTCAGCTGAGGGCTCAAATATCCCATCTTTTGAGAGTTTGGAAGTGGTTCAGGAGTTTCCCGAAGTGTTTCCTGAGGAATTGCCAGGACTTCCACCACTTCGTGAGGTTGAATTTGGAATTCAATCCTTACCTGGGACTGCACCAATATCCAAAGCCCCTTATCGTATTGAGTCAGCTGAACTCAGTGAGTTGAAGTGTCAGTTGGAAGAACTGATGGAACAAGGGTTCATCCGACCAAGTATGTCACCTTGGGGAGCCCCGGTGTTGTTTGTAAAGAAGAAAGATGGATCCCTTCGGTTATGCATCGATTAGTGGATGCTTAACCAGGCAACAGTTAAAAATAAGTACCCGTTGCCACGGATAGAGGACCTGTTCGATCAACTCAAAACAGCGAGGGTATTCTCCAATATTGACCTCAAGTCTGGGTATCATCAGCTCAGAGTAAAAGAAGAGGATATACCTAAAACTGCCTTTAGAATGAGATATGGCCATTATGAGTTCGTAGTAATGCCCTTCGGACTTACTAATGCGCCTGCTATCTTTATGGACCTGATGAACCGAGTGCTCAAGCCATACTTAGACACTTTTGTCATCATCTTTATCGATGACATTCTCGTGTATTCAGAGAATAAAGAACAACACAAGGAGCACTTGAGAATCGTCTTGAAAACCGTTCAAAATAATCAGCTTTATGCCAAGTTTTCAAAATGTGAATTCTGGCTAGACAAATTGATGTTCCTTGGTCATGTAATCTCAAAGGATGAAATCACAGTAGATCCTGTGAAGGTCGAAGTTGTGATAGACTGGAAGCAGCTAGAAAATATCACTAAGGTCCGCAACTTCCTTGGACTTGCCGGATATTATCGGAAGTTCATACAAGACTTCTCCCGAATCGCCGTACCAATGACGAAATTGTTGAAAAAGGGATTCAAGTTCTAATGGACTGACCAGTGTGAGGAGTGCTTTGAGGTTCTCAAACAGAGGCTTACCACTCCCTCTGCCCTTACCTTACCTTCTGGTCAGGGAGGCTTCGTTGCTTATACCGATGCCTCGGGAATAGGTCTGGGTTGCGTGTTGATGCAACATGGCAAAGTAATCGCCTATGCATCCCGTCAGTTGAGAATTCATGAGAAAAACTATCCAACCCACGATCTTGAGCTTGCCGTGGTAGTGTTCGCACTTAAAATCTGGTGACACTACCTTTATGGATAGAAATTTGAGGTCATGTCGGATCATAAAAGCTTAAAATACCTCTTTTCTCAAAAAGAACTTAATATGCGGCAACAGCGATGGCTGGAATTCCTCAAGGACTATGAATTCACACTTTCCTATCACCCTGGAAAGGCGAATGTCGTAGCAGATACCCTTAGTTGCAAGACTGTTGGCACTCTGGCCAGCCTAACCGGACAATGGAAGTTGATGGAGGATTTTGTCAACTGGAAGCCATTCCTGGCTGATACAGGCAGAATACGATTGTCAAGCCTGACAATACAGCCTGAAATCATGGATCGGATCGTAGCCGAACAATTGAGAGATCCTTAGTACGTGGAGCTAAAGGCTCGAGCTGAAAAAGATGATACTTTCTTCCATCTAAAAGAAAATGGAGGAATATGGATGGAAAAAAGGATCTGGATTCCAAATAACCCTGAGCTAAGAGAAAAAGTACTCCAGGAAGCTCATAGTAGCAAGTACACTATCCACCCTGGAGGTACCAAAATGTTCAGAGACTTGCAGAGAAAGTACTGGTGGAGGGGAATGAAAAGAGACGTGGTTACATTTGTCTCGAAGTGTTTGATCTGCCAGCAAGTTAAGATCGAACATCAACGACCTGGTGGAAAGATGCAACGGATCGAGATTCCGGAATAGAAATGAGAGGGTATTACGATGGATTTCATCGTTGGATTACCTCGATCCAAGAGACAACACGATTCCATATGGGTGATTATGGACAGATTCACCAAGTCTGCTCACTTCCTGCCAATCAACACCAGACATTCAACGGAAAGGTCGGCAAAAATCTATATTCGGGAAATCGTTAGACTCCACGGAGTGCCGACCATGATCATATCTGATCGTGACCCGAAGTTCACCTTTCACTTCTGGGAGCAGCTACAGAGAGCCCTGGGGACAAAACTCAAGTTCAGTACAGCATTCCATCCCCAAACAGATGGGCAATCTGAGCGGACCATACAGACTCTCGAAGATATGTTGAGTGCCTGTATGCTGGAATGGAAAGGTGATTGGGACTCCTATCTAGCGTTGGCTGAATTTGCTTATAATAATAGCCACCACGCTAGTATTGGGAAGGCACCATATGAAGCCCTGTATGGACGACCCTGCCGATCACCAATCCATTGGGGTGAAGTGGGTGAGCGAACCTTGGACTCGCCCATTGTCTTGCAGCATTACACTAAGCAGCTCCACATGATAAAAAAGAAGCTACTGACTGCTCAGAGCCGACATAAGAGCTACGCCGATCAGCGGTGTAGGGAACTCACTTTTGCTGTTGGAGACAAGGTCTTCGTCAAAGTTTCTCCAACCAAGAGTGTTTTTTGTTTTGGAAAGAAGGGGAAACTCAGCCCCAGATTCGTTGGTCCCTTCGAGGTTTTGAGCCGGATAGGAGAGACCGCCGACAGAGTAGCATTGCCACCGCAGTATACACAGATACACAACGTATTCCACGTGTCAATGCTTAGAAAATACGTTCATGACCCTTCCCACGTCATCCAACATGAAGACATCGACATCCAGGAAGATATGACTGTGGAAAAAAGACCGGTTGAGATCGTGGACCGACGGGAGCAAGTGCTTAGGTCGAAGGTCATTCCACTTGTTAAAGTGAGATGGCAACATCACAGAGTTGATGACTGCACTTGGGAGCCCGAATCCAATATACGGGATAAGTATTTTGAGCTATTCACTTAGTACTCTTAACTGAATTTCGCGGACGAAATTTCTTTAAGGGGGTAATGATGTAAGACCCGCAATTTTTCAGTTCAACTCTGAATAAATTCTTGAGGCATTTCCAGTGAAAAATAGTGTTTTTACCGTAAAGCGAATCGAACTGATTCCTGCGATCCAAATATACATAGGATATTCATATTTTCACGAATATATGCTCAAACACTTTGAATGTCATAACTTCCTACCTGATCGAAATCAAAAGATTTCTACGAGCCAACTTTCTTAGTTACATCAATACGAAGATAATGGCCTACTTAGAAATTTTCGAAAAAAAATGCAGAAAACTCAACTTTTTTGCACGACCTGCGAAAATATTGGTGGGACCCACAGAAATATTTCTCAAAAAATATTCTAGAATATTCTAGAATATTCCAAGACCTTTCAGGGAATATTCCATGGAATATTCCTTCTGGATAAGATCAAACAGTCAGATGGATAAGATCAAGCTGGATTTCTGAAAAAGCCAAAAAGCAAAAGGGTCAAATGGGTTGCTTAGCCCCTAAGCAACCTCCCCTATAAATAGAGGAGCCCCCCCTTTATAAAAAATTGCCAACCCCTCCTTTGCCTTCTCTCTCTCCTCCTTTTTCCAAACCTCCCCCACCTAGCCCACTTGGTCTGAGCCTGCCTGACTTAGCCTGAGCCTACCTGACCTGGTCCTAACCCACCTGACCTAAGTCTGAACCTACCTGACCTAAGACTGAACCCAGTTGACTTGACTTGACTTGAACCTGGTTTGGTTCAAAGTCAAAGTCTAAGTCCTTTTTCTTCCGAAGTTCAAAGTTGATCCTTTTCGAAGTCGAGCCTCGTTCGAAGCATCAAAGCGTTTCGGAGTCGTTTCTTCCACGAATTGAAGTAAGTTCACTTCATTAATCCATCTCTCTCAAGCATTTGATTGTTTGTATATAGCATATACTTTCTGAAGTATTATCTTGCTTTAGTTCTTGGTTGAGCCCTCTAGGACGCTTTGGTGTTCACGCACTCGCCTCGTAACTATTGTCAGATATATATGTTCGAATGCGCAGTATATGCGTTCTTCAAAATAGTATCTCGCCCTAGTTCTTGGTTGAGCCCTCTAGGACACTTCGGTGTTCACTCGCTCGCCTCGTAACTATTGTTGGATACAGATCAAGGTGTATATCTGCTGATTCTGCCGACGCGTCCTATATCACACAGGCTATGTAATTTACCTTTGCCGTCGCATCGTATGATGCCAAGGCTCCCTGCTTTCTGCAATTTCCAATTACTGCACTTCCGATTATGCATTTACTTACGCCGTCGTGTTGAATGACACCAAGGCTCCTGCTTTCTGCAAATATATATGTAGAATATTTCGTTCAGTTACACACCCTGAACAATGGTATATGCATTTCTTTACGCCGCCGCTGTATAAAGCACAGGCTTCTGCTTATACTAAATATATGGCGCGTAAATGAGCGTTCAAATGGAGATCCACTCCAAATCGCCAATGCGATCCCCTTACTGCTCCTCGTTCAAGATTCTGCTTGACGAATGAAGCCCCTATAGGAAAGGCTTCGCTTTTTGGCAAAATGCTCTTTACGTAAAGACTAAGTCAATTACGTATGGCCTGGCTATGGCCCAAGGTTACTGCAAACTTGATAGATGCAAAGTACGCACAACGATGCGCATCCATTTCTCGAGTTAAGCGTAGCGATTTCCCACCAAAGAGGGGAGATGCCGCTGAAATGGATAAAAGAAACGCACGCTTTCTCCGTTAAAGAGAGGAAATGCTGCTGAAATTCCTGAAGGAGCTAAGAATAGCTCAGAAAGAACTTAGCAGGAGTGCTACCCAGTTCATGGAACACCTTCTGCAATGTAGAAAGGTTCGTCACACCACTGCCTGTAGAGCAGAGGAGGTGCTGACAGAATGGTTGGCAAAAGAGCTGCCATAACCAGTTAAGTGGCACAACGATGCCGTTTGTTGGAACAATGTCAGAATGACTCGTCTCCCTGACACCTGCAAGGGCACCATACTTGTAAGAGCCGTTGCGCCAAAGTAGTGGTAGCGCCTTGACGAGGTCCTGAGCTTGTTGCGTAAAAATACGCCGAGTAGACGATCCATGGAGATCGAGTCATGTGCATGCTCATTGAGAATTATCAGACAACCAGACTCGTAAGGGTCGCTGAGTCAGAGAGTGTTGTTTCCATCGAAAGAGGTGAAGTGCTCGTCAAGGCCGAAGTGCCAAGAGCAGAGTTATGCATGCATATGAATAAAACCTTTGTTCCACGGTGAAAGCAGTGTGGTTGATTGGGGTCGGGTACATACTTCTCAAAGGTTGCCCTATAGGCATGTAATGTTCGTCAAGTAATTGTAAGACCGGCATGCCCCTTTCAGAATTTCTCACTGAGGAAGACGGTGATGGCGCAGCCTTGAGTGACATACATTTCACCCGAACCTGATAGAGTTCATTGATGGCCTTCGTCACTCAGAGGTATGGAGGTTGTGGTTATCCTTAAATATCTAAGGATTGAACACAACTACTGCAGTGGCAGAATGCATTCAAATACCTAGTAAGGATCTCTTCTGGTATGCTGTACCATCCTACTAGAGGGATGGGGTCAACAGACCTTTGAGGTATCTAAAATACATAGAATAATCAACCCCCAGATCGTCGCGTTGTCGCCCAGATATGAGTCCCCTAAGCCTAGGGGGAGGTGAAATTATCGAAACAAAGCATTAGCTTAGGTACAACGATACTTTGAATGTATGTGTGTATGGACGTTGTTGAGTCAGTCCTGCATAACCTTTGTGAAGGTATCATGGTCGGTATACTACTGGGCCGATTGGGAAAGAACCCAAATGATATCCGTACGACTAAGCGAAGCTCGGAGAGTTGTCCTTAGATTCGTAGGATACGGATGTGCCAAGCATAAAGGCTTGAGCTAGACATCCATTCCTGACTCTGAAGAGGTCAAAGCTAAGTCGTGAAGACTTAAGTGGTTATTCTAAATCACAGCCCTAAAGAGGCTTATGCGAAGTCATGAAGACTCGCGCGAACGTTCAACTCATAGCCCTGAGGAGGCTCTTGCGATATACGCTAAGTCTTGGAGGCTTGAGCGTCGTTATTATGAATTGCGACCCTGAGTGGTCATCGTATATACTTGAGTTGAATGGACGTATGATTGCTTGCTTACCAGACCATCAGTGGTTCTGACCCCGTTTAATATGGATTTCAGGTGTTGTACCTGCGTGGCGATATGTAGAGCAAGGCGGCATCAAGTTTCAAGGTTTCTCTAGACAGAGTTGTACTGCTTCCTTTTATTGAACCTATGTTGCTTTTCGAAGTAGTGATGTTGTAATAAACATGTGGTTTTCGATAAAATGGAACATCTTGGTGGTCAATGAGTTGCTTGGCCACATACCTGCAACGTGCCCGGAGTTTTCTAAAACTGACGACTCATTATCGTCTGATTCCGCTGCTAAAAGCTTTTATAAGTTCCGCTGCAAAGAAAAAAAAAAAAATCATGAAAATTTTTAACTTAGCTTTGTTTTGGAAATCCGGGGCGTTACACTACAAGTCGTTTGGTGCAGGGAATCCACAAGGAAGCACTCTTCTCTGCCATGGAGCTCTTTCCACTTTGGGGGTTTCATCTCTTCCATTTAGCGTGAAGAGGATCCAGCAGAGGATCATTTGATGCAGGAGATCCAGTCAACGTTTTCCCCATTTCCTTCAGCACAGCAACAAAAAATCGCTCCTTCCTTGCTGGTGACAGGAGACCTACAAGTCCAATAGAAGAAGATCACCACTTTTGCTGGTGACTGATTCATTTGGTGCAGGGGATCCACAAGATGCCTTCAATCTAATAGCTATGACTCTTAAAATAGCAAGCAAAATTGAATCAAACTAAAGATTTGCAGCATATATTGTTATTCCAATGTGGTTTGAGGATAAGCCAAAAGACATTTCTGTGCAGCGGATTCTCTTTTGAAAGCATGAAACTATGCAAGTTTCTGCAAGACTTTAGAAGATATGCAAGTGCATCTGTAGTTTGATTCAATTTGGCTTTTCTTGGCTTTTCTTTTGCCTTGGTAATCTTGAGGTTATGCAAGTGCATCTATAGGAAGCATTCAGGAGATGGTGTACCAAAATGCTGCTGCTGATAAAGGATCTATGTGCACTCTAAAGACATGAGAATGGATGATGAGTATGTAATCGTGGGATCTGCAGATATCAACTAACGCTCATTGGACGACAGTAGACACTGATATTGGAATGGGTGCATTCCAGCAGCGCCATACGGTCAAGAGGGCAAGCTAATCCATGTGGACAGGTAAAGTTGAACTATGTCCTATAAAAATAAGCTGATGAACTGCCATTTTATGACAAACTGAACTTGTCAGATTATACCAATGAATCTTCAATCCTACCACTGGATCAAATTATTTCTTTAAGACAAAGGTTATAGAATCTAAAACACATTTAGCAAGCAACAGCCTCATTTCTTTACATATCATTAACACCCACATCACTAGCTATTACCTGCACACATCACACACCTTCACTGCACTCCAGTGCACTTTCATCTTTACTACACCCTCACTTATGCTATACACCTCCACACCATCAGCTGTGTTCTCATGAACATCAAATGTTGCTGCCAAATTTATAAGCGTAAGAGGATAGGCTTTCTACTGATGTGGTGACCCTCTTGATAAAACCGTAGGATGTGAGGAGCCACTCTCTTTTCTGCAGGTACCCAGTCTTGATAATGGGCCATATTCATGGATGGATATGTCAATATCCATTCATGATTTCTGGACCATCTTCGGTATGTTCATTTATATAGGGAGTCTTCATACCAAACTTTACTGAAAAATATGTTATAATTTAGGAATTATGACTTTGCAAAGTCATGTACAGAAACAGTGTATATCCTGTATTTTTTGATCGATGCATTTGCCCATTACATGTAGAATTTCAATTACTATGTATATTTCCTCATTATATGTATACATATCTATATATATATACATCTATGTATATATACATATATATATATATATACATGTACATATATATATATATATATGTATATATATATATGTATATATACTTATATATATATAGGTATATCTCCATGTACATTTGTTTTCATATACAAGCATTTAGGTAGATATTTTTTTTTTCTCTGTAAATACACCTCCATTGTCATATGTCACTTAGCACAAATTTGAGCATTTAGATATATACATATATATCTTCGTTGTACATGTTCTATATATACCCATTTCCTTGGGTATCTTGTATATCCATTCCTTGTACTAATTCTCATTTTACAGGAAAATCTTGAAGATATGGTTTCTTTTGGAGTCATGGAATATTTAGTTATATTTTTATTTTTTTGTCAGCAATGTAACAATCAAATGTACATTTTGGAATAATATTTATTTTTCTGCTTAGAGTAAGATGCATCTCATATAGTTTGAGTTTCCGCAATATCCTGCTTCTATGAATCATGCATTCTATTTCAAAATCACTGTGGATGAACACGAATGGCACGTGCACTAACTTTTAGGGAGTTGATGAACTCGGTGGAGTCCATATTTACGGCGGTAGTCAGAATATGGACGAGACCTAGATTCATCATCTTTCTACCAGTCACATTGAGCCTACACTCTTAGGCTATCTTAAAAATGCACATGATATTTCCAATTTTGCAAAACATTATGAATTAAATCAATTAAACTCTGAACATGTTCATGGCCATAGTCAGAATATGTGAAGAATTTACTTTGGCTTAATACACATTTTTCCAACAAATTTCTCAGAAAATCTTTCTGGATATCTTTTCCAAAGTGCATTCATACATTCAAATCATCTGCATCAATGCATCATCTGCTTTTCTCATGATTTTCTCAAGAAATTTTCAATCCATGGAAATCGATTCCTCAAGAAACTGTGAAGATTTTCAAAGTTGGATTTCTCAAGTCAAGTTTTCCCGTGATTTTCATTGAAAATGTTATTTTCTTAAGATTCTTTTCAAAGGGAATTTCTTATCTTTCTCAAGAATCAAAGTCGATTTTAAAATACTTCAAAGACAATATTCTCAGGATTTCAATTTCCTAAGTTTTGAATTTCCTTCTCCAAAGAGTTTTCCAATGAATTTCACTCGTTTTTCAAAGAAAATTTTCAAAGTCAGAGTTTTCCTGACAAACATTTTCCTTTTCAAATGTTCCTCTTTTCTCAAGAATTCTCTCCATTTTCTCAGTATTTTCTCACATCCTCATAAACTTTCTGGTGATTTCTAAATCCTTTCATCTGAGTTTCCTGAGAGATTGATTTCCTTCTTTTTTCCTGAGAAATGCTTTTCAACTCCCAATGTTTTCTAAGCATACATCATATTTTTCTAACTTACATTTTGTGAAATCTCATAGCACATGCTTGAATTCTCTGTGCATTTAGGATAGAACGCGATTTCGCTGATTTAACTAAGTCAAACACATTTTGGTCCTTGGTTCGATTACCCCTATTAAAGGCGGCAGGAACGGTCGAACCTCGTACCTACAGGTCGAGCCCCATCCCATGGATTATCCCGCTATTTGCAAAATGGAGGCGAGTATTTCAAAAAAACAATTTTCCAAAACTCTGGTCAAGTTTGACTCACAGAAAGCTTTTTCCTCTCTCTCCCGCAAGGGAAGGGAAGACGGATTTTTTTTTTTTGCGACGATAACAGAAGCCTAGGCTCCATCATGAGGGGCACCATTTTCAAAAGGAAGCCATGGGGCTGGCGCCCCATGGCAAGTTTGTAATGTTTTCTAAATGATTCAAATCCTTAAAACCCATTGGGCACGTTGGGTGGCAGCCAAGGGCGCCCTTTTGTTATTTGTTGAAGTTTTAAGGCTTTTAATAAATGGCATTTTTGAAAGTTTTATAAAATCTTTTTGAAAGACCAACATGCATTGGTTGTTGGGGGGCGTGGAGCACCTTCCATCTTGGAGGGATTGAATCACACCCGTCCAAACTTATTCAAGCACCTATAAAACCCTTACAAAAAAATGGGTCCCCCTTGTTTTGGGCGATTTTTCTCCTTCACTCTCACTCTTCTCTCTCTCTCCCAAAACTTCCTCTCTTCTCTCAAGCTCCCTCACTCTAGCCGTGGGCTTCACCTTGGCGTGGAATAGCTGCAGCACCTCAAAATCTTCCATCTCCTTCTTCAAGTTTATCGAAGGTAAAGACTCACCTTCCTTGGATATGGTGTCGGTATGAGAAAGGAAACCGTTGGAGCTTTGCACCTTGGCATGCAAATCCAAATGGTGGATTAGATTACATAGCTATTGTTTCAATCTTAAATCACCATGGATTAGTATGAATTCTTGTTGCATGTATTTGAAATCTCTTTTCTTTTCCTTTTTCTTTCAATATCATTTCAGTTTGAATCATTCTCTTGCTTATTGTTGTTTACCCTATTAGTGTAATGTTGTCTTGTTGTTTTCTTTTTTTTGTTGAAGTTCTTGGCTATTGCCACACTTCTGGGTGTGCTGGACCGAGCTGGGCTCATCCAGCCTACACCCAGGCCGGGTGACTGTCCCCTGTGATGATGGAACACTGGCTGGCGTGTTCCAGCCATCAACACTTTTTTTTTTTTTACGTTGTGTTATTATTTTTTTTTGTTTTCCTCTTGTGGTGCTAGGCTTAACCCAGTCCCAAAACGTTGGGATTGGGGTTGCAGCCGTGGTTGTAGGCACTGGTCACGGCGTGACCAGTCCTTTTGGCCGTGGAAAGTTAGACCTCTGGTAGCAGTGCATCTCTCCCCTTTTCTTTTTTCTTCGATTTTCGTTTCGGCTCATCAAACCTATGTGGTGGAGCAGGCTGGGTCGGCCTTGGGCGTGCACCCAGTACTCCTTTTCGTAGCTGAACCGAGCCCTTGGGCTCTGGTTCACGCGCAAAAAGGGTAGCTCGGTCTGGTCCAGCGGACCAGACCCATTGTCAAATCAATGCACTTGAGTTGAGCTGGGTGCATTCGGTTAGCCGCGCGCCCAACCCTTATAACCTGAGATTTTGGTTCTTTTCTCCTGTGTCAGGTCTGTTCGAGGCACTCTTGTGCGTTCTCTTTTAGTTCGGTTCAACTTGGCTAGGTGCCGGTCTGAACCGCGGGGGGTTCAGACCAGCACGATAGCTGGGTCCGGACCTGCAGTGCGCATGAGCCCAATCCAGTCCTTTCCCTTGGCTGGAGTTGGGTGCACTCCGCACGGGTACTGTGCACCCTTAGTTCTTGTCTTAGCATTGTGGAAGCAGGTCTGAACCAAGGTTCAGACTTGAATACCTCGGTAGTCCTGCTAGCACCTATTGCTAGCCGTGGCTCATTCACGGCAGAGCCGGGTGCTAGCCGCAAGGTGCTGGGCCCCGAGCTGTGTGTCGACCCTTTTGTGGGTCCAGGTCTGAACCAAGTGGTTCAGACCTAATTGTGGTAAGGGCAGCAGGGTCCTGTGGACCAGTCCCTTCCCCCGGGTCTAGATTCCTTGGTGCCCCGAAAACTTAGGTCTAGCCGCAGCTGCACTAGTTGGCAGCTTACCTCATCTTAATCCAGTCCCTTCGACAGTCTGGTCCGCACTAAGAGTCGGACCAGAACCTCTGGTGTTAGTATGACCGTCTGGCCCATAGGACCAGACCATCGTATTAGTTGGGATTTTGGGCAGCGAGTGTGTGGATCGGTAAGTTGGCACACTTGCAGCCTCGTGATGCCACTGTTGTGGTTGTTAACCTTCTTCTCTATTAAGATCAGTCCATACCTACTTAGAATTGAACCATAGTAGGTCCGAGTTAGTCTTTGCCTTGCCCCGCACCCTCCGTGCATTTCGGTTAGGGTTTTGGCATAATTATATATGCCTTGGGTTTCAAAGAGTTCAGTATATTTATCTATATATATATATATATATATGTACACACATATATTGTATATGTATATACGTATATATATGTGTATGGGTGTGCGTATATTCTAGTACGAATATGTACATACATATGTATACTTGTGCATTTACATGCGTACATATAAGGACATGTCTTTAAGAGGAACTGAAGCATGTAATATATATATATATATATATATATATATATATATATATATATATATGCATATATATATATGCATATATATATATATATGCATATATATATATGTACGTCAGAGCACACATAATGATAGATTCGGTATGACCGAATGGACTTGCGACATTCTTGTGTCCCGTCCATGTGGTATTTTCCCCAGATTTTGTTACGCTCTCAATCGAATGTAGAACTCCATTGTGTCGACCTACATTCGGTTTGGCAAATGGTTGTTTCGGGTCCGCGGGCGCGGCACCCGAACCGTGGCAATGATAATGTAATCCCCATTAGATGGGTTATTTCAGTATCACCTTCGATACGTAAGTGTGTCATGTTGCGTAAGGAAGATCCTTATGCCTTGATTTACGTACAATGCCTAGTTAAGGAATACAAACGAACACTATTGCAAATCCACATATTTGGGAAACTTCGTTGAATCACAAGTGTAGTTAAATATCCTTGCTTGGGTCCGCAGGCGTGGCACCCCATACCGTGGAAATGGCCAATGTTATTCCCAAATGACGGAATATCCAAGATTTGCTACAAACACATAAGTGTGTTGAACCACGTGTAATGATCTTTTGGGTCGCAATTGCATCTTACTGGCAAGAGCGACGATCCACCTTGGGAAAACCAATGCTATTCCCATTAGACGGGATGATTGGTTAAATTCAATTTCAAACCTCTGAGAATGCAAATGTAATTCCCATACATGTGAGAATATTGTGAAATAACACTGAAGTATGCAATATAGTACATTTTAATATCATGCAATGCCTCTGATGACGTTATTGTACAAATGATAGAAAGCTCATGTTACGTTTACACTTTGCACACTTTGCACATCCTGACACTGTTACTGAGTAGTACGTACCCTGAGGAGGTACATGGTTGGAGGCATTGGTAAGCGCATTAGGTGCACTTACCTTATGAAATGAAAGGATAGAAGATTGAACACCATAGGGTATAAATACTGATATGACTTGTTGTGGGCTCAGTTGGAGTCCTCGGGCAATGACCCTTGTGTTGATGTAAGGACTTATGTGTGATATACCCTAAACATAAATAAATAATATGGTGTTTTGACTGCTTTCACGAGCAGTGTGCTTCGTTGGCCGCGTGAGGCTGAGCACGTGAATGGGCTGGCCAAGTCGTCATTTTGCGTACCCCGCGGGGACCACGAGGTGAATTCCTCATTGTGAGGTATGAATGAACATGTGCCTTAAGAAAGATAAACCTGCTTCGCCCCATTCACAAAATGGTTCACCTTGGGAGAGGGTGGATGGTACAACCCTGAGTGACTTGTCGTTACTACGACATGTGTTTTGACAAGAGCTGTAGCATCCTTTGGCCTCCAGTCACTCAGAGTCAGGGAGGTCGAGGTTGCCTTTCTAGGGCCTCACTACTGCAGTAGTATGGATTGCAATCCTTGCCTATGCGAGTGTTTTCTCCTAGCCGTGTGCTGCTCGCATGAGGTGGACTCGGTCTGTAGCTTCCCGGTTACCACACTAGATTTTTAATAATAGACGCCGGGTGCATGTCTCACAGAATGCATGGTTTTCTTCGCGTACCCGAAGGAGTAATCAGAAGAACTTAAGAACTAACCAAATAGCTGACTTACAGTAGATGTTGCTTTACTTCTGTTGTAGACTTTACTTCAGTTGTTACGTAGTTACTCTACTTACTGTCAGCACTTGTTACTGCTTGAGTACTTGCTACAGTCTCCTCAGTGTTACTCCAATTACTTGCAGCTCAGTTCACTTTACAGTTCAGTTTGTTGCTTTAGCTACTTGTTTTTCCCTGTTGCTATAGCTTGTTGACTCGTACTTGTCACTTTACACTTACCTGACACAGGCACTTACACTTGTTAACTTTTCCTACATTTATTGTGTACATGATATATATATATCTGCTTGTGGTTGTTTCTTCACCACCTCGCGAGAGGACTGACCCCGTTTTATGGGGATGTAGGTGACGAACAGGTATAGTGCGGATGCGATGATACATGGTGGAGGCTCGGAAGACCCACACACTTGACCTACAGTTCCTGTACCTGGTGGTTTTTGGGTTTTTGGTTGTTGTTGGGATGTACTCCCAATTTTGTACCTTTTGTACTTATATTTTGTAAACTCTTTAAACTGTTGGGGTTGTTTCCCCTTTCTACTTCACAGTACACTTTTGTACACACCGTTGGTTACACTGTTTTCACTTATTGCACTTATCTGTGGTGGCCGCCCAGACTTGCGGCTTTGTTGTTTTTCCCACACCTGCTTTCAACTGGTTTTCTACTTAAACCTTTCAAATTATTTTTTTTTCTACTGAAAATTCTAAGTTTCCAAGGTCGGGGTTTGGGGCGCCACAGAAGAGGCTTGTTATATTGAGGGGCAGGCTTTCCTTTCTGATCACCTTTGTTGTTTGAGTTGCCTGTGCCATAGCAGTAATCTTTCTTCTGCCCTTTGTAATGATTGTTGTTGCTGTTGTTTTTGGCAGAGTAGGTGAAGTGAGTTTTCTTCTTCTGTTCACCTTGGGGGTTATTCTTGGAAAAAGTGAAGCCTTCATAGACTCCATTCTCCATGCTTAGCTCGAGTCATTCGACTCGTTCAGTCAATTCAATGAAAGTACATGATGGTGCGGTAGAGATTAATCCTTAGAGGTTGCGAAAAGTTGAAGATCAGCGATAAAGCATGCCTTTCTGATACAGGATCTCTCATTTTGTTGCAGGCTGACCTCCATCTATGAATAAAATCCTGTGCTTTTTCGTTCTTATTCTTCCTTAGATTGCAGAGATGACTTAATGTCGGGAGCGCCTCCATATTGAACAAGAAGCGTTCAATAAACAAATTCACCACTTTATCGAACTCTTTCAGCTCGATGGGGTTGATATGCTCAACATACCATTTAGCTGCAACTCCTTCCAAGCTTTGAGGGAAACATAGAAATAGTGCTATGTTATCTCTCTTGAACCTCTAGCACTCAGCAAAGAATGTGGCGAGATGAGCTTTTGGGTCGCCAGAATCATCGAACTTGATGAATTTTCGGGGAAGGTTTTCGAGATCATCATCCCCTTCTAGGCCGCCATACAAGTCCTCGCTGGTGAAGACTTTCTTACCCTTGTCGCGGGCTTGCAAATCTTTAACAACTCTAGCCATTTCCCTAAACTGTACTTGCAGGGGCTCTTCTGCGCCCTGACTCTTTGGTTTGTGGCTCCTCCTTTGTTCTCGGCCATGTTTCTGAACTGTCGGAGGCACCTCATATTCTTCATCGGTGTCTTCCTCTGATTCTGTTCCATCAGAGATTTCTTCTGGCTGAATCTGCTTCTTGGAAGTCTTCTTATCTTTGTGACCATGGAACTTCTGTCTAAACGGATTCTTTTCTGAACGGGTCCCAGCCTGTTCGCTCATCATCTTGTTCATCATTTTCTGGAACATGGTGTACATCTGTGGATCTATGCCATCGTCCTCTTGTTGCTGATCTTGACTTCTGGGGGGATCCATTTCTCCTTCTGAGGTTGAGGAGTGCTGAGGTGATGTGGTTCCTCTTCCTGATCTTGTTCGAACCATCAAATGCTGCGGATGCTCTCTGCAAGGCAAAGACCTCATTAGATTCTGAATGAATTGGTTTTTGGAAGAAATATTTGCTGGAAATATGGTAGACAATTTGAAAAAGATATCCCATTACTAGGGATTGAGTCATCGCAGAGATCACGACAATTGTGTTGTCATTCTTTTGAAAGAGAAATAAACAACGAATAATATGCCTTGTTACCTAGGCGAGGTTGTCAAACCACAGTAGAAAGAGAGAAAATTTTATTTGGAATGAGAAAATTGAACTTTTATTGATTTTGACAAAGAGGTGGAGGATAGACAATTTGCCACCATTCATGATAGTCGGCAGACGCTTTAGGACCAGGAAAGAATTTAAGAGAAACAAAGGAATCCCAGTCGTAGCGGGCAGAATGATATGCCCCGGACCATTATGCGGAAGTGAGATCGAATTCTGCCATAGCTCCTGATAGTAGTCGGGCTTCAACGTACTGCTGTCTCTGGGAGAATTGCCGAACACATCGTTCTGGTTGGTAGTAAGTGCAGAAGAATAGTCCCAACAATTTGAACCGCTTGCCATAAGCATATGTATATCTGGGATGAGACGATTGTCGATCAAAGTAGTCCTAGACTATGTCATCTTCTTGAATGCTATCGATTATGGACCGGTACTGCGCCACTGGAAGAAGTTCTTGGCCATTGTATCTGAAAGAATTTGCTCGGGCTGGAACATGTTGGAAGAACCAGGATTGAAGCGCGTAGATGCAACCTTCGACGAGAATAGATTCTCCTAGTGAGAAGCGAGTCAAACCCTGATACAGGAAAGCGAGCGCTGCCATGGCTATTGAGAGACGGTTGGTTTGTCGACTTCCCCATCTTCTCATGAGCTGGACTATCCTGATATCCATGTAGTTTTGTCCGTCTGGGAAGAGGGCTAATCCTACAGTGCATAGAACCATTGCATTCTGAATTCTTTCTCTAGCTGTCCTTGATAATGAGCTAACTTCGACAAAGGTCTCGTATTGATGGTATAACTCAAGCAGATTGACATATTCATTTTCATCCATCTGAATCAGGGGCTAAGACCGACGGCCTGTCATATGAGCTAAAGAGTCTCGGGGGTCCAAACCCTTGACATTGATCAGAAACTGATGCTCTAACAGATCTCCTGGTTGACCGGCTGGTTCTGGTAATCCCAAAATTTCTAAAAAATCATCCATTAAAAGGGTTATCTCTCCCCATGGGAACCAGAAGGTACATGTTCGTGGATTCCATCGCTCCGCCATTGCATGGATCAGGTTGTCATTCACTATCTGCTTTCCAACTACTGTGCCACTTCTAATCCGCACTCGCTCAAATGGTCCGGGAACATTCGAGAAAAGCTTTTGAGCCATGAATAATACCACCGGGGAATGAAAGTTTCGGTGCTAAGGGCTCGATGTTCAGGACGACCTTGTCGCACCTCGTAGGAGATGTGACCTTCAAGAAAAATAGGATCGATTTGACTGGATGCCATCGGACTGAAAACAGAGAGAGACTCAAAATGAGACTTAGGAAAATATAGGAAATTTTTGAAAAATTGCAGGCAGGATATAAAATGCAACTGGAAATTCGAGATCCAGTAGAACGGGAGAATGGAAAATCACCTGGAGTTTTGAAAGAAATTGAATATTTGGGAAAAATCATCCAGGGTGAGAAAATATCTTGTGGAAAATAAGGATATTTTGAAAAAGGCCTAATAATTGGGAAAAAAATTGGGAAATATGAAGAATTGAGGAAATAAGATACATACAATCACATCCTGCACAAACATTTATGCACATACAGCACTCCCCAAAAGGCTGACTCTAGATGCGTCATTTTGAAAACAGCTGTAGGACCTTAATCCTAACTCTAGGTTCAGATCATCTTTGTCCAATCCAGTTATGCTTATATACCCGAACCGAAATCTGAGGTACGCGGCATATAATCTCAACTCCGGCTCTAAGGTAAGGTTTTCCAACATCCTTGAGCGCCTACCGATATACTTCGGACTGTGGACCGCGGTACGTGGTAGGGGGTGTTAACCCAAATAAGTGGCCCAGTTGTGAGGCTCTGTCCCGAACTAGGGTTCTGGAAGAGAGCCCAGCAACGTGAAGACCGGGTAAATATAGGTAAGAGAGGTTTAAAAAATGATCACATGCAAGAAATAGAGGGTTCTAAGTCCTAGAGAGATAGCTTTTGAAAACTTTGAAGAAGCATACGTTGTTTGCATTCAGATTCTAAATTGAGGAGAGTTGTATTTAGACCTAAGTCTATGTGAGCATGAAAATATCTCCTCAATCTGGTCTTACTAAACCATGCCTAGGCTATATGCAGTCAATGTCAGCTAGGTCAGAATCTAGGCTCCTAGGTTCGCATGATATCAGACAGCAAAAAGAGCTGACATTTTTTTAGAACACAGTTTCGATAATTGAACTAAGTCAAGCACACTTTTGATGAGACAAGGACAGGTCCCATCTCGGTCGCCAAACCTGTTATCGTCGCACAATTTTCCCGTCTTTCCTTTCCTTGCGGGAGAGAGTGGAAAATGCTTTCGCGAGTCAAACTTGACCGGATTTTGGAAATTGTTTTGAAATACTCGCCTCCGTTTTGAAAATAGCAGGAAAATCCATGGCATGGGGCTCGACCTGTCGGTATGAGGTTCGATCGTTCCTGTCGCCTTTAACAGGGGTGATCGAACCAAGGACCAAAAACGTGCTTGACTTAGTTAAATCATCAAAATTGTGTTCTATCCTAAATGCACAGAGAATTCAGGCATGTGCAATGAGATTTTATAAAATGCAAGTCGGAAAACATGATGCATGCTTGGAAAACATTTGGGAGTTGGAAAAGTCTTTTTCAGTCAAAAGATGGAAATCAATCTCTCAGAAAACTCAGATGAAATGATTTGGAAATCACCAGAAAGTTTATGATGATATGAGAAAATCCTGAGAAAATGGAGAGAATTCTTGAGAAAAGATGAACATTTGAGAAGGAAAATGTTTGTCAGGAAAACTCTGATTTTGAAAATCTTCTTTGGAAAATGATTGAAATTTTATAGGAAAACTTTTTGGAGAAGGAAAATCAAAACTAGGGAAATTGAAATCCTGAGAATATTGACCTTAAAATATTTAAAAATCTATTTTGATTCTTGAGAAAGATGAGAAATTCCTTTTGAAAAAGAATCTTAAGAAAATAACATTTTCTAGGGAAAATCATGGGAAAACTTGACTTGGGAAATCTAACTTCGAAAATTTTCAGAGTTTCTCGAGAAATTGATTTCCATGGAATGGCATTTTGTTGGGAAAATTATAAGAAATGCACGTGATTTCATGATGCCAATGACTTGAATGGATGAATACCCTTTGAAAAGATTTTCTGAGAAATTCGTTGGAAATTTGTGTATTAAGTCAAAGTAAATCCTTCACATATTCTGACTGTGGCCATGAACTTGTTCTGAGTTTAATTGATTTAATTCACAATATTTTGCAAAATTGGAAATATGATGTGCAATTTTGAAGATAGCCTAAGAGTGTAGGCTCTGTGTGACTAGTAGAAAGATGCTGAATCTGGGTCTCATCCATATTCTGACTTGGGCCATAAATATGGACTCCACCGAGTTCATCAACTCTCTAAGAATTGGTGCATGTGCCATTCGTGTTCATCCACAGTGATTTTGAAATAAAATGCATGATTCATAGAATCAGGATATTGCAGAAACTCAAACTATATGAGATGCATCATAATCTAAGCAGAAAAATAAATATTATTCCAAAATTTACATTTGATTGTTACATTACTGACAAAAAGTAAAAAAAAAAAATATAACTAAATATTTGATAGCTCCAAAAGAAACCCTATCTTCCAGATTTTTTTGCAAAATGAGAATTAGTACTAGAAATACGGCATACAAAAGAGAAATTTACAAATTTCACATTAAGGACAATGCCTAAATAATTACACTTGGATTACACTGGAATATATAATACAATGGCTAAAACATGACTGAAATGCCTATGATAATATCTAGGTACCATGCTTAAACATATATCTCTAAATGCTTAAATTTATGCTAAATGAAATGTGGTAATTGAGATGCATTTACAGGAGAAAATATTTACCTAAATGCTTATACACAAAAAAAATAAATGCATATGAAGAGGTCCATATATATGTATATATATATATATATATATATATATATATATATATATATATATACATATAGATATATATGCTTGTAAAGGGAAAATATGCATAACAATTGAGTTTCCATGCAAGGCACAAATGACTGTAGAGTAGGGTTAAATGAATTGCCAACTGTAAAATGAATCTCCATAAACTGTGTTGAAAAGGTTAACAAACTAGAAGCATTTTATCCTATTGAAAGTTCCAGCACATATATGCATTACTATAAAAGAAGTAACAGGTTTATCTTGTAAAACAAGACTTTCCTTCTATACACTATTTCTTAACTACAGCTAGTACAAATGGGAGTGATGACAGGGGATCAAAGACAGGAAATGAGCTAAAAGACTGAAGTAAACAAGCACTTTACTTGAAGACAGCAGGAAATTGTTTGACATACGAACTGTAAATGCAGAAAAATGACTTGAAGGAAAAAAAAAACAAAAAATGAGACAGGTTGGCAGACTTAATGCAAAATCTAGAAAATGCAATAACTAAAAACAGGACATGAAATGATTTAAAACTGGACTTAAAGAATGAAAAACAGGAAATCAGGAAAACTGAAAAACAAGAAAACAGGAAATTAATTGAAAAACAACAAATCCAAGATTAAAAGAAACAGGAATTGCAATGAATGAGTATACAGGAAATCAACAACTAAAAAAAAAACAAGAAACCTACTAAATGAAGAAATAGGAATTCAGAATAACAAACAAAACAGAAAATGCAAATAAAAAAAAAACTGTAAAATGACTAAAAAAAAACAAAACATGAAATGGAAAACTGGAAAACAAGGAACCGGTTTAAAAAAACTAGACAATGAAATGATGAAAACAGTAAATGGCTTTGTAAAAAGAAAAAAAAAGAAAATAATAAAAATAGAGAAATAAGAAAATCAATTGTAAAACAGGAAGTTGATGAA
Source organism: Nuphar pumila (assembly GCF_984573655.1). Taxonomy (NCBI): domain Eukaryota; kingdom Viridiplantae; phylum Streptophyta; class Magnoliopsida; order Nymphaeales; family Nymphaeaceae; genus Nuphar; species Nuphar pumila. Next base: position 132,473,451 of record NC_143249.1, read on the forward strand.
CATGAACTAACTGTAATGTAGAAAAAAATTGAAAAATGAAACAAACAGGAAAACTGAGATATATTAAATGAATGGCAGAAAAAAAAATTGCAAAGGAAGAAGGTTGAACGAAAGCAAAACAAGAAAAATGCTTGAAAAACAGGAAATTGAAAAACTGAGGAAATGTAGGAAATTACAGAGAAAAAGAATACAGAAGATTAAGAAATAAAAGACACAGGAAAATACAACATTGAAACAAACGGGAAATTCAGGAGATTATGATGATAAAAACAGGAATTCAGATAAAAAAAAAAACAGAACAGGAAATGATAATTCAATGTGATGAATCAATCGGAATGCAGAAACACGAAAAGTAATCAGACAAACACACGAGAAAATGTAGAACGGAATGTGCAAAGCTGGAAAAAAAATTCAGAGATTCAATAAAAGTAACACGACATCAACTAATGCAAAAGAGGAAATTCAACTTATACGATGCATTGAAACATAAATTTATTTGTAAATTGAAACATAACAACAAACTCAAACAATGTGTTGAAACAACTAATACAGGAAATCAAAAGAATGAGCAACAGAAAAATCAAAATAACAAAACAGAAAAACACAAAGAATCATACAAAATCGGGAAATAACAACTACAACATTTGATCTAATTTTTTTTTTCTTTCGTTTTTCACACAGAATCTTATTCGATGTCATTTTTTCCTTTTCGTTTTCCCCACATAATCAATTGAAGAAAGAAGAAGATGAAGATGAGGAATCTGAAGAAGAAGAAGAAGAAGATGATGCAAAACTTACAATGTGGCTGGAGCTCTGCAGTAGGGAAAGCCTTCTGCTGGATGCTGTTATAGCTACGGTGGTCTTCAATCGATCCAGAAGGGGAAGAACCAGAGGAGGCTAGATGAGAATGCGGAAGCTTCTTGTAGATCCCATGCTCCAAACGACCTGTAGACAACAGATGAGGGTCGATTTTCTGCTGCAGGGTTGAAAGAAGATAGGCAGCCTGCTGGATTTCCTGCGTCAAATGCCCCTGCTGGATCCTCTTCATGCTAGATGGAGGAGATGAAATCCCCAAAGGGGAAAGAGGGAAAAGCTTCTTGGCAGAGCAACCTTCTGCGATAAGAACAGAAAACGTAGAAAAAATCAAACGGCCAGCTCCTTTTTCCATCCCCCAAAATCCCTTTTTAAAGCTTTTGAGCCTCTTTCTAAAAAAAAATCGCCATTTTCCTTTTGAGTTCCGTTACAGTTTTTGAAACTTTTGAAACCGATATTTGAATGATTTGAAAATCTGCCGTTTTCAAAAGAGGACGAAATCTTAGGTCTTTTAAAAACATTTGGTTCATTTACCTAAGGTTTAGGTAAAATGAACACTTTAGGATTTTTTTTTTTTTTTGCTGTGGCGCCATCTAAGGTTGCTTCTAAATAGATAATAATAATAAAAAAAAATGAATAGTGACATGAAATAAATGGGAGGTTTTAGGGAATGCCACCTCAGCCAATTTTTAAAATCCTTTTGAAAATAAAGTTTTATTTTGTTTGGCAAATCTCTTATTTTCAAGTGGGGCGCCACATGTGTGTGGGCCCACTAACTATTTTAGAAGATAAATAACATTAAAAATTTACAAAGATGAATTTGCAACATTGGTGCCATCTTCGGGTGGGTCCCGCTTGAAAATAAGAAACTTACCTGAGAATCTGAGTGTGATGCTAGTTCAAAGGCGGGTCCCACACCATTTATTTGAAAATAAAAAGCAGAAGAAATAATTTCATTTTGAAATTTTTATGATACGAGATAAAACTTTGGCTTTTTTCAAGAATTTGGAAGAAAATGGGTTTTCAGGGCAAGAATATGTATAAAGAAAATGCATACATTTTGTAAAGAGATTAAAAGTCTTTTTGCAAAAAGTTTTGAGATAAGATCTTCTAAATTTAAAATCGTGTCCCAAAATTTTAAAATCAATATCAAAATATCGAGATTGTTTTCCTCAAAAAAAAACCTTTTGTAATTCAGAGTCCTGGGGGTAAAATGGGAAGAATTGGAAATTTTGAAGACCTAGGGTTTTGAAATCAATTTTGAAAGATAGCCTAAAAGTGTAGGCTCAATGTGACTGGTAGAAAGATGATGGATCTCGGTCTCGTCCACATTCCGACTAGGGCCGTAAATATGGACTCCACCGAGTTCATCAACTCTCTAAGAGTTGGTGCACGTGTCATTCGTGTACATCCATGGTGATTTTGCAAAATGAGATATATGAATCATAGAATCAGGATATTGCAGGAATCAAACTACATGAGATGCATCCTAATCTAAGCAGTAAAAGTAAATATTATTCCAAGTTTGATTATTACATCTCTGACATAAATCAAAATAAATGAAATAAAAAAAAATACATAGTGTAAAAGAATCAGCATCCTCCAGATTCTCCTGCAAAATGAGAATTAGTACAAGGAATGGATATACAAGATACCCAAAGAAATGGGTATATATAGAACATGTACAATGAAGATATATATGTATATATCTAAATGCTCAAATTTGTGCTAAGTGACATATGACAATGGAGGTGTATTTATAAAAAAAAAATATCTACCTAAATTCTTATATGTGAAAACAAGTGCACATGAAGATATTCATATATATATATATAAGTATATATATACATATATATATATATATGTATATACATGTATATATATATATATGAAGATATACATAGATATATATATATATATAGATATATATACATATAATGAGAAAATACATATAATAATTGAAATTTCATGTATAATGCATAAATCAGAAAATACAGGATATACACAATTTCTGTACATGACTTTGTAAAGTCATAATTCCTAAATTATAACATATTTTTCAGTAAAATTTGGTATGAAGCTTCTCTATATACCAATAAAAGAGCATGCCAAAGATGTTCCAGAAATCATGAATGGATACTGACATATCCATCCATGAATATGACTAATTATCAAGACTGGGTACCTGCAGCAGAAAATGAACAGTTCATCATATGCTACAAGTTATCCAAAAGGGGTCGATGGAACCTATATGGCTACCACTTCATCTAAAACTGCATTTTGCAAGAACCAACCAAATACAATGTGTGTCTCATGGCCAATCCCAGGAAGTAATGATGGAAACTGAGAAATAATGGAACTACAAAACAGGAAAAATGACTAAAAATCTGGAAAACAAAACATGAAATGGAAAACTGGAAAACAAGGAATCGGAAATGGAAGAAACAGGAATTGAACTAAAAACAAAAACTGGAAAATGAAGTAAATGAAAGCATAGAATGAATGTCAAAGCAAACAAAAGGAAATTACAGATTTCAGAAAATAAGAACCTGCTGAAAACAGGAAATTAAAAAAAAAAAACAGGAATAGATGATGAATGAAAGAGACAGAAATTAAAAAAAAAAAACATTCAATGTGATGAACTAAAACTGGAAAATCAATGGAAAATGAAAACAGCAAATGTGATGAACTAAAACTGGAAATTAAAAATTAAAACAGGGAATGATAAGTCAATGTGATGAATCACAAGCAAACAGACAAACACACTAGAAAATGCAGAACGGAATGTACAAAGCTAAAAAAAAAAATCAGAGATTCATTAAATACGACATCAATTAATGCAAAAGAGGAAATTCAATTTATACGATGCATTGAAACAGAATTTTATTTTTAAATTGAAATATAACAAAAAACTCAAACAATGTTGAAACAGCTAATGCAGGAAATCACAAGCATGAGCAACAAAAAAAATCAAAATAACAAAATAGAAAAACACAAAGAATCATAAAAAATCAGAAAATAATAACTACAACATTCGATCTAATTTTTTTTCTTTTCGTTTTCACATAGAATCATATTCGATCTAAATTTTTCTTTTTGTTTTTCCACATAATCAATTGAAGAAAGAAGAAGATGAATGTTGGTGAATCTTGCAAGGTGGCTGGAGATCTGCAGGAGGGAAATGAAGATTGATTTTCGGCTGCTGGACTGAAACAAGATGAGAAGTAGGCCTTGTGAATCCTCTGCTGGATTTCTTCTGCTGCTGGGCTGAAGGTGGATGGGGAAAACGCTCGCTGGACTTCCTACCGCTGAGCTGATGAAAGATAGGGAGCAGCTGGATCCCCTGCACTATGTGACTTACTGCTGGGCTGAAGAAATATAGGGAAAGGAACCAGCTGGATCTCCTGTAACCAGCGATAAAGGAGCCTGGTCCTCTTCTATTGGGCTGAAGGAGAGGGGTAAAAGCTTGGTGAATCTCCTGCATCAAATGATATTGATGGATGGTCTTCACTCTGGATGGAGGAGATGAAACCCTCAATGTGGAAAGAGCTCCACGGCAGAGAAGAGGGCACGCAGATTGGCCTCCTTTCTCTTCGGCTGAAAGAAAATGGCTCCCCTTTTTGGTGAATCCCCTGCAATAAGAACAAAAGACCACCTTAATTGGCTAGGGCCACCTTCCTTCTTCTACTGGATGTCCTGCGATATAACCAAAGGGGTGAAAATCAATCGGTCCCCCTCCTCTTCTCTTCGACTGAAAGGAACTGGCTCAAAGCCTTGTGACTCCCCTGCGGTAAGAACGAAAGACCCCCCCTCCCAATCGGCCAGGCTCCCCCCTTCTCTCGATCAATAGCTGGGTCTTTTAAAGACCTTCAGCCTCTTTCTAAAAAACGCAGTTTTCTTTCTTTTTTTGGTTTCCGTTATGGTTTTTGAAACTTTGAAACCGATATTTGAAAATCTGTCATTTTCAAAAGGGGCGCATCTTATGTTTTTCAAAAATTTTGTTTCATTTACCTAAGTTTTAGGTAAAATGAATATTTTTTTTAGAAAGTTTGGCTGTGGCGTGAGGCTGCTTCTTAAAAACAACAAAAAATGAATAAATAAATGGGAGATTTTTTAAAAGAATGCCACATCAGCCAGTTTTTAAAATCCTTTTGAAAAATGAAGTTTTTATTTTGTTTTTTTTTTATTATTATTTTCAAGTGGGGGCCACATGTGTGTGGGCCCACGAACCATTTATAACATAAAAAATAAAAAATAAAAAGAAGAGGAATTTACAAAATTGGTGCCATCTCTGGGTGGGTCCCGCTTGAAAATAAGAAACTTACCTGAGAATCTGAGTGTGATGCTAGTTCAAAGGAGGGTCTCACTCCATTTATTTGAAAATAAAATAAAAGAACAGAAAAATAACTTCTTTTTGGACTTTTTATAATACAAGATAAAACTTTGTCTTTTTTCAAGAATTTAGAAGAAAATGGGTTTTCAGGGTAAAAATATATATAAAGTAAATGTAAAAATTTTTGTAAAAGTCTTTTTGCAAAAAAAATTTAGATAAAATCTTTAAAATGAATATCTAAATATCCAGATTGTTTTCCTGAGAAAACTTTTGTAATTCAAAGTCCTCGGGGTAAAATGGGAAAGGTTGGTAATTTTGAAGACCCAGGGTTTTGAAATCAATTTTGAAAAGAGTTAAAACTCGAATCTGGATTGATTATTTTGAAATCGAGAGTTTCTGGACCTCGAAATGACATGCTGTGCAGTGAAATGTTATGAAATGTTCATGCAATGCTATGCAAAGACATGTTTCAAGAAATGCCACTCTGAGTCAGGACTTGAAAATTCTAGCTTTTTGTCCCGAATAGGATTTTAAAAATTTGCAGTTTGAAGATGTTTCTGAACCTAAATATAGAAATTTTGAGGCTCCAGAATAAAATTTTAGACTTTCTGCAAGGTCCAATCTTAGAAAATGACCATTTTGCCCTTTATTGCTTCCGGAGAACTGCAATGTGATAATTGGGGGAGATGTCAGGGAGGTGAGTCAAAATTTGGGGTGTTTACAGATGCCCATCTTTGCTACTAAGCCGGCTTGTGGCCGAGCTTAGTGGCAAAGAAAAACACACCAAATTTGGGCTATATATAAAATGCCCCAGTTGAAATGATCTGACTAGGTATGAGGAAATTAGCCTGATGAAGATGATAGATATGAAACGGAGAATAAAGAGAAAGATTCGCTCTGTGGCGGTGAAGTTCAGGTTTTTGCCCTTATCCTGGATGGAACAGAAATACCTCGTATGGAACGAAGCTCAGGTTTGACCCTTAACCTGATTGGGGAATGGAATATCTCCTTGAAATGAGACTCAGGTTTGAACCCTTAACCTGATCGGGCGAAAAATGAAATACCTCATCAAATGAGGCTCAGGTTTGTACCCTTATCCTGATCGGGCGGAAAATGAAATATTTGGAAGGTGAATAAGACAACTTTTCTTGAAGAGGAACGAGGCGATGGTAATGGAATTGTAAGAGGCAATCTTGGAAGATGATCAAGATGATCCGGTGATATTTTCATCACTGTAAAATATGAATAAGGTAAGGAGTAAGACGACTCTTTCGACAACGCGAAAGATGGATATGGCAATCTTTTGACGAGAATAAGGTAACTCTTTCGGCAACGCGAAAGACAGACAAGGCAAACTCTTTCAGAGAGGAGTAAGGCAACTCTTTTGACAACACAAAAGATGAATAAAGCAATTTTTCCAACGAAGAATAAGGCAACTCTTTCGGCAATGCGAAAGATGAACGCGGGCGATCCAAAGGAACAAGGCGATTCTTTCAATAACGTGAAAGATGTCAAAGGCAATCCAAAGGAGCAAGGCGATTTTTTTTTTTCGATAACGCGAAATATGACAAAGGCAATCCAAAGGAACAAGGCAATTCTTTCGACAACGCGAAAGATGGATTCTTTCGACAACACGAAAGACAAGGTGATTTTTTCGACGACACGAAAGATAACAAAGGCGATCCAAAGGAACAAGGTGATTCTTTCGACAACGCAAAAGATGACAAAGGCGATCTAGAGGAACAAGGCGATTCTTTCGACAACACGAAAGATGACAAGGCAATCCAAAGGAGCAAGGTGATTCTTTCGACAACGCGAAAGATGACAAAGGCGATCCAGAGGAACAAGGCTATTCTTTCGACAATGCGAAAGATGACAAAGGCAATCCAAAGGAGCAAGGCGATTCTTTCGACAACGCGAAAGATGATTCTTTCGACAATGTGAAAGATGACAAAGGCAATCCAAAGGAACAAGGCGATTCTTTCGACAACGCGAAAGATGATAAAGGCTATCCTTTCAGAGAGAAGGTTAATCTTTCAACAACGCGAAAGATGATAAAGGCTATCCTTTCGGTGAGAAGGCTAATCTTTCTACAACGCGAAAGATGATAAAGGCTATCTTTTCAGAGATAAGGCTAATCTTTCAGCAATGTGAAAGACGACACAGGAAAATCTTTTGAAGGGGTCAAGATGCATCAATATAGACATCAAGCTCTCACTTAATGTCAGAATATCTAGAAAATATTGTCAAAATGTTGAAAATTTATTGTTAATTCAAAGTAATTGAAAATGATGCTCACTGTTGTGAAAATATTCCTTCTTTTCTACCTGAAGTATTACCTCCAAACAGGATTGACTTCATAGAATCAAGATTTGGAATCCAAATTGCTTGCGATTGACCTTTTTGAAAGAAGCTATCAATTTCCTTGATATGAGCAGGAAAGAGAATTTGATATTATGAAAGCAATCGATGAAAGGATATTGATAATAGAATTTCACAAATTTAAAGAAGATTCTTGATAAATGTGGCAGTTTGATATCCTGGGAGCTTCTCTCATGATAATCTTCCTGCACTCTTTTGAGTTCTCTTGGGTTTCGGTTACATTCTCCTTCATTTTGGAGATGTCTTGACTTTTCTTTCTTTTTTTTTCCTCTCTCTCTCTCTTTTTGAAAAGGGTACGTCACAAACTCCTTCAACTTAGAGATGTTTCGATCCTTCTTTGCTCCAGGGTTATCTTGATGAAATTAGCTCATTGGTTAGAGATCTTTGGATGATAGCGAAAATTAAATATCTTTTAGGGATTGTCGGGAGGTTCATCGCATCTGCCTTCATCTCGACAGTGCTTTGGACTTTCTCTGGAAAGATCCATCGCAAACTCCGTCATTTTGGAGATGTTTCAAACCTTCTTTGGCCCCGAGGGTCTACTCGCTTAATTCGCCTTCATCTTGATGACAAGTGAGAGATCCCTTTTGCGGATATTTAATTGCAGCTTAGGTGATTTTTGCGGAGACAGGGCTTGGATGAATTCTCTCTTTTTCTAGCGCTCAGGATATTTTCACTGCCTCATCTTCATAAGAATGGTCTTTAGAGATGTGTCATAACTGCGATCAATATCAATCATTCATGGCTTTGCAATAATATTGAATCTTCTTTTCTGGCCATATTGAGGATTTATTCTTCATCCTTTTGGTTGGCCAATAGAAAGAATTAGGATTTTGAATCCTTCTTCACAAAAGCTTTGCCTTTTTGGAAGTAATACTGAAGGTAAACTGAGGTAAAAATTTGTGCAACAAAATTCTGAAATCAACAGGTAATTGATTGAAAAATTGACAAAGTGTTCTTGAAATCCTTAGTAAAAGAGATCACTTGACATCCGAGTTGACACATCCCTGAGATGGTGCTCAATTTCGAAGGTAAATCCAATACGAAGTTGGAATTTTGAAGGTAAGTCCTGGCATAATGCTGAATTTTGAAGGTAAACCCAACTAAGAAGTTTGGTTTTGAAAGAACATCTGAATCAGAGCTTTCAAAGGAAAGCTAGGAAGTTTGGTTCTTAGGGAGAGAACATTCAGATCGAAACCCAAATCTTCAAAAGAAAAATTAGACCACTTGAATTTTGAAGGAAAGGAAATTCGAGTTGAAACTCAAATCTTCAAAGGAAATTTGGGAGGTTCGAGTCGGGGCTCAAATCTCGAAGGAAAATTGGAAAGCTTCAGATTTTGAAGGAAAGAAAACTCGAGTTAAAACTCAAATCTTCGAAGGAAAGCTGGAAAGTTTGAGTCAGGGCTCAAATCTTAAAGGGAAATTGGAAAATTCGAGTCAAAACTCGCATCTCAAAGAAAATTTAGAAGTTTGAGTAGAAACTCGAATCTCAAAGGAGAATTGGAAGTTCGAGTCAAGTTCGAATCTTAAAGGAAAATCTTTAATCAGAAGATTGAATTTTGAAAATCGGTAGTGCGAGGACTAGGATTGAAAGTTTTGAGAATGGCCAGTTCGAGGACTGAATTATTTGACTTGCAATGAAAAAGACCATCATATTTAGATGTATGTGGTCTGATTTTCAGGATTAACCCCTTATCTTGAACGGGGATATAAATAGAAATTGGAAAATTTTGGGGGAAATCATGGAAAATGATTCAGGTTTATCCCTTAACCTGAAGGGGAAGAAAATAGATGCAGAATTAGTGCAAAATGAAATGCAAATGCACATGAAATGTAAATGAATGCAAAATTAATGCAAGTGGGTGCATATACATGCAAAATGAGAGATTGGTTTATCCTGCCTGCATACAGGATGTTTTGAGGTAAAGATAGATTTTTCAAAAAAAAAAAAAATGCCCCAGTGTAACTAGGGAGGAAAATTTTGAATACAAAGAAGGATAATCGAGGAATAAGGTGACAGGCTTCTTGATTGAGAGACGTCCTCAAGATCGTTCCTCACAAGAGACATATTGTGAAGAGGAAAGAGACACAAATAAAATGGTGTCAAACTATTGGCAAATTTAATAATTTTATTGATGCTTAAAAATCGAGGAAAGGAAACAGAATTATATTGTCCCTTTGAAATGATAAAAGCAAAATGAGAAGTGAGAAAGTGTTTGCACATGGGATCTTTAAAGTAAAAGGAGAATGTTATTTTGAAAGTGAGAAATCATTTTAGGAAGAAAATCAACTGCAAGGTTGATTTTGAAGAATGATTAGCGTGAGAGCTAATCTTTGAAAGGGGAATCAACACGAGGGTTGATTTTGAAGAGAGATCATCATGAGGGTTGATTTTGAAAACAAATTGGTTTAACACTGATTTTGGAAAAGAAAATCAACACAAGGGTTGATTTTAAAAGATAATGGTTCGAAACCAATTTAAGAAAAGAAGATCACCGCGATGGTTGATTTCTGAAAAGATTGAAATATTAAACTTTTGGGTGATCATAACGAAGATGTTCGTAGAAAATTTTTAAAAATTTCACGATTTTTGAAAAACCCTCATAGGTAATTTCATTTCTCTCATGAATGATGTTGGGATTGCCCCTCATCTTGAAAAGAATGGGAATTTAATGTGGCTTAATAGAAGCCGATGGCAAAGAAAGTTTTTTAAACGAAAATGTTAAAAAACTGCCCTAATGGGGCAAAAGAAAGAAGTATTGGATGAAGAAAATTGAAATTTTATTGATAAGCAGAACTGATAACAAAAAGACTGCGTATTTATAAGCACTTGACCAAAAGGTTGCAAAAACTGGGTGGACTTGCCCCTACGAGGTGACTGGCAACACGAAAGGAAAAAAATAGGAAACTTTGGCATCATCAACTTTCTGAATGATCTGGGAAAGGCTTGGTCAGGATGGCCAGCTCGTCTTCTTTTTTATCTTCAGCAAGGAGGCTCTTGTCAATGCAATCCTGAACAATATTTTTTAAGACAAAACAATGATCGATGTCATGCCCTACTGCCCGATGGAACTTGCAGAACTGATTCATGAACCTTCCCATAATGGTGGGAGGAGTTGTGGCCTTTGGGAGCTTCACTAATCCCTTGGTCAGCATGAATTCAAGGGCTTCTTTGAGTGTTTGTTTGAGAGGAGTGAACGCACGGTCATTACTCTCACCTTCACGCTTTATCTTTTTCTTTTGTGGAAAGTTGGGCTGAGATAGCTTGCTATTCTGTTTTTCCTCTCGATCCGCATGGTTGCCCTTACTACTTTTGTTATCATTGCAGCTGATGTTGGCGGAGGAGGCGAAATTTGCCTTTTTCTTTGAATCTAGATTATTCTTGACGAGGGTGATACCATCGTAGACACCGTTCTCTATTCCCATATCGAGCCATTCAGCTCGTTCAATGAGTTCAATGAAAGACTTGGATGGTGAGGTAGAAATGAGACTCCTCAAAGGCTGTGAAAAGTTGTTGAGGATCAGTGATAAAGCATGTCTCTCTGATATAGGATCCCTCATTTTGTTACAGGTTTCTCTCTATCTGCGAACGAAGTCCTTGGCTTTTTCACTATCTCCCTGCTTCAGATTACAGAGGTGATTTAACGTTGGTAGCGCTTCAGTATTGAACAGAAACCGCTCGATGAATAGATTGACCACCTTATCGAATTCTCGCAGCTTGATTGGATTGATATGCTCGGAGTACCACTTGGCAGCAGTGCCTTCTAGGCTACGGGGAAAACAGAGAAATATGGCTCTATTGTCTCTCTTGAATTTGGAGCATTCGGCGAAGAACATGGCGAGGTGGGCTTTGGGATCACCAGAACCATCGAATTTGATGAACTTGCAGGGAAGATTCTCCAAATTTTCATCCCCTTCTAAACTGTCATAGAAATCCTCACTGGTAAAGACTTTCTTGCCCTTGTCACGGGCTTGCAAATCTTTTACCACTCTAGCCATTTCTTTGAACTGCGCTTGAAAAGGATCTGTCGCCGCTTGAAGTTTTGTCTTGCGAGGTGTTTCTGGAATGATCTCACATTCTTCCTCGGTGTCATCTTCATCTGAAGTATCTTGAACATTCTTCTCAGAGGACTTGGTTGCTTTTTTGGCCCCACGATCTCTAATCCTTTGACTGAAAGGATCTTTGTCTGATCTGGTGCCAGCCTGCTCACTCATCATTTTGGTCATCATTTTCTGGAACATGGCATACATCTATGGATCTATGCCATCGTCCTCTTGCTGCTGATCTTGACTTCTGGGGGGATCCATTTCTCCTTCTGAGGCTGAGGAGTACTGAGATGATGTTGTTTTTCTTCCTGATCTTGTCCGAACCATCAAATGTTGCGGATGTTCTCTGCAGGATAAAGTCTTGATTAGACTCTAAGAAAATTTTGGATTGGGAGGAAAATGATTATTGACGATATGGTAGACAATTGGAAGAATATCCCATTACTAGGGATGGAATCGCCGTTGAAATCATGACAATCGTGTTGTCATTCTTTGTAAGAGAAATAAACAACAGAAAATGTGCCTTGTTACCTAGGCGAGGTCGTCAACCATGAGAAAAACACCATTTTTGAAGGAAAGAGATATCTCTTGGAAAAACAATTCGTAAACGGATTTAGAATAAGGAGAAGGCAAGTGGGTAAACAATTTCCACCACAATAATCAATGTATCCACGAGGAAAATAAGGTGAAGAATTTTGCAAATAGACAAAAGGATTGAAGGTCTAATGAGAGAAAACATATGATTTTGGAAAATTGCAGGCAGGATAAAAATGCAGCTGGAAATTTGAGATCCAGTAGAACGGAAGAATGAAAAATCACCTGGAGTTTTGAAAGAAATTGGATATTTGGGAAAATCATCCAGGGTTTGAAAAAAATAAAAGGAAAAGATGAGAACATGGATATTTGAAAATATATTTTTTGGGGAAAATATGAGAGGAATAAAAAGGTAGCATACAAACAGTCACATCCTGCACAAACATTTATGCACATATAGCATTCCTTAAAAGGCTGACTCTAGATGCATTATTTTGAAAAACAGTTGTAGGACTCTAATCCTAACTCTAGGTTCAGATCATCTTTGTCCAATCCAATTATGTCGATATACCCGAATCGAAATCCGAGGTACGTGGTATATAATTTCAACTCCGGTTCTAAGGTGAGGTTTTCCAACATCCTTGAGCGCCTATCGATATACTTCGGACTGTGGCCCACGGTACGTGGTAGGGGGGTGTTAACCCAAATAAGTGGCCCAGCTGTGAGGCCCTGTCCCGAACTAGGGTTCTGGAAGAGAGCCCAGCAACGTGAAGACCGGGTAATGATAGGTAATGAAGGTTTGAAAAAAATGATCACATGTAAGAAATAGAGGGCTCTAAAACCTAAAGAGATAGACTTTTGAAAATCTTTGAAGAATCATACATTGTTTGCATTCAGATCCTAAATTGAGGAGAGTTGTATTTAGACCTAAGTCTATGTGAGCATGAAAATATCTCCTCAATATAGTCCTACCAAACCATGCCTAGTCTATATGCAGTCAATGTCAGCTAGGTCATAATCTAGGCTCCTAGGTTTGCATGATATCAGAAAATAAAGAGCTGACATTTTGTGAACACAGTTTTGATGATTGAACTAAGCCAAGCACAATTTTGAACAGACAAGGACAGGTCCCATCACGGTCGCCAAACCTGTTATTGTCACAAAATTTTTCTGTATTCCCTTCCCTGCGGGAGAGAGAGGAAAATCATTCCGCGATTCAAACTTGACCAGAGGTTTGGAAAATTTGTTTTGAAATACTTGCCTTCTTTTTGAAAATAGCGGGAAAATCCATGGGATGGGGCTCGACCTGTCGGTATAAGGTTCGACCGTTCCTGTCGCCTTTAACAGGGGTAATCGAACCAAGGACCAAAATTGTGCTTGACTTAGTAAAATTATCGAAATAGTGTTCTATCCTAAATGCACAGAGAATTCAGGCATGTGTTATGAGATTTCATAAAATGCAAATTGGAAAAATATGATGTATGCTTAAAAAACATTTGGAGTTGAAAAGCATTTCTCGAGAAAAAGATGGAAATCAAACTCTCAAGAAACTCAGATGACAGTATTTGGAAATCACCAGAAAGTTTATGAAGATGTGAGAAAATCCTGAGAAAATGGAGAGAATTTTCGAGAAAAGAGGAACATTTGAAAAGAAAAAAAATATTTGTCAAGAAAACTCTGACTTTGAAAATTTTCTTTGGAAAACGATTGGAATTCATTGGCAAATTCTTTGGGGATGAAAAATCAAAACTTAGGAATTTTAAATCCTGAGAATATTGTCCTTGAAATATCTGAAAATCGATTTTGATTCCTGAGAAAGATGAGAAATTCCTTTTGAAATGTGAATCTTAAGAAAATAACATTTTCAGGGAAAATCACGGGAAAACTTTGACTTGGGAAATCCAACTTCGAAGATCTTCATAGTTTCTTGAGGAATCGATATCCATGGAGTGAAATTTTCTTGAGAAAATCATGAGAAAAGCAAATGATGTCATGATGCAGATGATTTGAATGAATAAATGCACTTTGAAAAGATTTTCTGAGAAATTTGTTGGAAAAATGTGTATTAAGTCAAAGTAAATTCTTCACATATTCTGACTGTGGCCATGAATATGTTCAGAGTTTAATTGAGTTAATTCACAATACTTTGCAAAATTGGAAATATGATGCGCATTTAAGATAGCCTAAGAGTGTAGGCTCAATGTGACTGGTAGAAAGATGATAGATCTGGGTCTCGTCCATATTATGACTAGGGCCGTAAATATGGACTCCACCGAGTTCATCAACTCTCTAAGAGTTGGTGCACGTGCCATTCGTGTACATCCATGGTGATTTTGCAAAATGAGATATATGAATCATAGAATCAGGATATTGCAGGAATCAAACTACATGAGATGCATCCTAATCTAAGCAGTAAAAGTAAATATTATTCCAAGTTTGATTATTACATCTCTGACATAAATCAAAATAAATGAAATAAAAAAAATACATAGTGTAAAAGAATCAGCATCCTCCAGGTTCTCCTGCAAAATGAGAATTAGTACAAGGAATGGATATACAAGATACCTAAAGAAATGAGTATATATAGAACATGTACAATGAAGATATATATGTATATATCTAAATGCTCAAATTTGTGCTAAGTTGTGACGCCCCAAACCCCGACCTTGTAAAAACCATAAGGTTTTGAGCAAAAAAAATTTTTTTTTGAAGGATATACAGAGGGAAAAACCACTAGCGGAAGTAAAGGAGGGAAAACAAGGGGGTAAAGCAAGGGTCGCAAGTCTGAGCGAGCCACAGTGAGAAAACCAAACCACAGTAGACAAATAAAGTATTCTTCATTTCCACAATAGTTACAATGATACAAAAACGAGACTGGGTACAAAAAGGAACAGTCTCCCAAAAAGGAGAGGTACAACCCCTCAAACCCCAAAACCAGAAGAAGCCAGAATCTGCTGCAAAGTGTGGGTCTCAAGGCTCCTGCTGTGCGCCGTCGCATCGCGCTGCGTCTACTCGTCACCTGCATCCCCATAAAACGGGGTCAATACTCTTGCGAGCTGGTGAGACAAACCATCCATGCATATCATTTTTTTTTTTAGGAAAAGCAGAAAGTAAGCAGCATGCTACAAGTGCGCTAAGTACCAGACTATAACTAACATGATGGAACTATAAGAAACATTTACATAAAAGTACAAGTGCGTGACAGGTAAGTGCACGTGCCACAAGACTATAAAACTACCAGTGAGTAACAGTGCAACAACTGGAGTAACGAAACAGGACTAAACAACAGAGTGTAGCAACTGAAACAAAAGTCTATACTGCTCTATAGTAACAACTACAGTAAGTCAGTCTGTTTGGTTAGTCCTTATGTTCTTCTTATTACCTCCTCCGGGTACGCGAAGGAAAAACCCTCGAGTTCTGTGAGACATACACCCGGCGTCGGTTATTCAATTTCTAATATGGTAACCGGGGATGCTACAGAACGAGAAAACCACCTGCGGTCGACACGCAGCCAGGAGAAACCTTTCACAGGGGTAAAGGATTGCAATCAGTACTACTGCAGTAGTAAAGGTCCCTGCAGAGGGTACCTTGACCTCCCTAACTCCGAGTGACTGGAGGTCCGAGGGCATATCGGCTCCTCTAAAGAACAAGTCGTAGTAACGACACGTCACTCGGGGATGTACCATTCACCCTCTCCCTGGGTGACCAAATTGTGAATGGGGCGCGGCAGGTTTATCTTATTTAGGCTCAACTTCAAGTCATACCTCCTCTCGAGGTAGTCGTGCCTCGTGGGCCCCGCGGGGTACGCAAACGAGGACTTGGCCTGCCCATTCACGTGCTCAGCCTCACACGGCCACCACGAGCACACCGCCTGTGAAGACGATATTATACCATTTTATTTTATGCCTAGGGTGACACGAACATGTGAGCTCATTCTCACGAACCCAGGCCATTGCCCGTAGACTCCAACCGAGTCTCAAAACCTCAACAGGTTTAAGGTGTCGAACCCTACAGTGTTTTCAGTTCTTTTCAAGTGCGTGACATGTCGAGTCTAAAGCACCCTCTGGTGCAGCGCATAACCATCGATATACGAAAGGGGAACCAACCAAATATAAACTCGACAATCAAAATCCCGTGACATACGTGGCGAGATGTGCCAACGTGTATGTGCGAAACACGAAAACCCACAAAATTATAATCTCGCACAAGTATCGTGCCGTGAGCAACGATACGCCAACAAATTAGTACAGTGTCGCAACTACAAATTCTGAGCGGCACAAGGCTCAAAATACATATACGATGCTCACTGTATGAGCGAGGAGCGACCAAGGCTTGAAATACGTATTTCCCAATATGCGTATTTCAACCCTCACACTGCGGCAAAACTCGCATGGCGAGGCCATCGGCGCAGGATCATCGCAGAGTGGACACCCAAGTGAGTCGAGAGCGAGATCAACATAGTCCCATCCGGATGGAAAATCACATCGCCCCTACCAGAGTATAGTTGCACTCTGCCCGCGAAATCGGGGCACAACGCGCCAATCGCTGCAAGCGTCCGACGAAAACAAGCGAAGTACACGCAAACGTGTACTGTGACATAAGTCACGACACAAACATCTTGCTGCCAGGGTGGTCAGCGGGGTATAAGCACTCTAATCCGCGGTTGCAATGACATTGTTGCTCAAAACAAACATTGTCGCTAACCGGGCCAAACCCGCTTGGCGACGAGAGGGACAATTGCCGCCCCCCCCCCCCCAAGGACATCCGTGGAAACTCAATGGGCATCATAATGACCCATCTGAGTCTGCTAATGGTGCAGACCACGAGCTGGGGGTCCCGCTCGTGACTGCCCAACGATGCCAAGGCTAATGGGTGCCTTAGCGCCCGGTGCCAAGCTTGGCGCCAAAGAAAACCAAGGCACGGCCCTTGTGGGACCCGCAGCCTACGTCCACCTGGTCCCATAGTCACCATGGTCTGCACACTACGTGCAGACCATGCGCTGCTAGGCTGCAGCACGGGCCACCACGATGCCGAGCACGCCCGGGTGCACCCGCACCCGGCTAGCCGCCAAGGGAGCACCTTAGCGACTCGGCGACACCAGACCCAGACCTCCTAGCAGGTCTGATCCAACGAGGATCAGACCCACTAGTGTAACACCCCGGATTTCCAAAACAAAGCTAAGTTAAAATTTTCATGAATTTCTTCTTTTTTTTCTTTGCAGCGGAATTTAGAAAGCTTTTAGCAGCGGAATAAGACGATAATGAGTCGTCGGTTTTAGAAAACTCTGAGCACGTTGCAGGTATGTGGCCAAGCAACTCATTAACCACCAAAGTGTTCCATTTTATCGAAAACATATGTTTATTACAACATTACTGCTTAGGAAAGCAGTGTAGGTCCAATAAAAGGAAGCAATACAACTCTGTCTAGAGAAACCCTGGAACTCGATGCCGCCTTGCTCCGCATATCGCCACGCAGGTTCAACACCTGAAATCCCCATAAAACGGGGTCAGAACCACTGATGGTCTGGTAAGTAGGCAAACACCTATCTATTCAACTCAAGTAAATGCATAGACCACTCAGGGTCGCAGTTCGTAATACGACGCTCAAGCCTCCATGACTTAGCGTATATCGCAAAAGCCTCATCAGGGCTATGAGTTGAACATCCACGCAAGTCGTCATGACTTCGCATAAGCCTCTTCAGGGCTGTGAGTTAGAATAACCTCTTAAGTCTCTACGACTTAGCCTTGACTTCCTCAGAGTCACGAATGGATGTCTAGCTCAAGCCTTTATGCTTGGCACATCCGTATCCTACGAATCTAAGGACAGCTCTCCGAGCTTCACTTAGTCGTACGGATATCAATGGGGTTCTTTCCCAATCGGTCCAGTAGTATACCGACCATGAAACCTTCACAAAGGTTATGCAGGACTGACTCAACAACGTCATTCACTCATACATTCAAAGTAGCGTTGTACCTAAGCTAATGCTTTGTTTCGATAATTGCACCTCCCCCTGGGCTTAGGGGACTCATATCTGGGCGATAACGCGACGATCTGGGGGTTGATTATTCTATGTATTTTAGATACCCCAGAGGCCTGTTGACCCCATCCCCCTAGTAGGACGGTACAGCATACCGAAAGAGATCCTTACTAGGTATCCGAAAGCATTCTGCTACTGCAGTAGTTGGGTTCAATCCTTAGATATTTAAGGATAACCACGACCTCCATACCTCTGAGTGACGAAGGCCATCAATGAACTCTATCAGGTTCGGGTGAAATATATGTCACTCAAGGCTGCGCCATCAACCGTCTTCCTCGGTGAGAAATTCTGAAAGGGGCCTGCCGGTCTTACAATTACTTGACGAACATTGCATGCCTATAGGGCAGCCTTTGAGAAGTATGTACCCGACCCCAATCAACCACACGGCTTTCACCGTGGAACAAAGGTTTTTATTCATATGCATGCTTAACTCTGCTCTCGGCACTTCGGCCTTGACGAGCACTTCACCTCTTTCGGTGGAAACAACACACTCCGGCTCAGCGGCCCTTACGAGTCTTGCTGTCTGATAATTCTTAATGAGCATGCACATGACTCGATCTCTACGGATCGGCTACTCGGCGTATTTTTACGCAACGAGCTCAGGACCTTGTCAAGGCGCTACCACTACTTTGGCGCAACGGCTCTTACAAGTATGATGCCCTTGCAGGTGTCAAGGAGACGAGTCATTCTGACATCGTTCCCACAAAGGACATCATTGTGCCACTTAACTGGTTTTGGCAGCTCTTCTGCCAACCATTCTGTCAACACCTTCTCTGCTCTACCGGCAGTGGTGCGACGAACCCTTCTACATCGTAGAATGCGTTCCATAACTGGGTAGCACTTCTGCTACGTTCTTTCTGAGCCATTCTTAGCTCCTTCAGGAATTTCAGCAGCACTTCCTCTCTTTTACGGAGAAAGCGTGCGTTTCTTTTATCCGTTTCAGCGGCATCTCCCCTCTTTGGTGGGAAGTCGCTACGCTTAACTCGGGAAATGGATGCGCACCGTTGTGCGTACTTTGCATCCATCAAGGTTGCAGGAACCTTGGGCCATAGCCAGGCCATACGTAATTGATTTAGTCTTTACGTAAAGAGCATTTTGCCAAAAGGCGAAGCCTTTCCAATAGGGGCTTCATTCGTCAAGCAGAATCTTGTACGAGGAGCGGTAAGGGAATTGCATGGGCGATTTTGGAGTTGATCTCCGTTTGAACGCTCACTTACGCGCCATATATGTAATATAAGCAGAAGCCTGTGCTTTATACAGCGGCGGCGTAAAGGAAATGCATATACTATTGTTCAGGGTGTGTAACTGAACGAAATATTCTACATATATAACAAAACAGGAGCCTTGGCATCGTTCGACGCGACGGCGTAAGTAAATACATTGCAGAAAGCAGGAGCCTTGGCATCGTTCGACGCGACGGCGTAAGTAAATGCATAATCGGAAGTGCAGTAATCGAAAGTATAGAAAGCAAAGAGCCTTGGCATCATACGACGCGACGGCAAAGGTAAATTACATGGCCTGTGCGATATAAGACGCGTCGGCAGTATCTGCAGATATACACCTAGATCTGTATCCAACGATAGTTACGAGGCGAGCGAGTGAACACCGAAGTGTCCTAGAGGGATCAACCAAGAACTAGGGTGAGATACTATTTTGAAGAACACATATACTGCGTATTCGAACATATATATCCGACGATAGTTACGAGGCGAGCGCGTGAACACCGAAGTGTCCTAGAGGGCTCAACCAAGAACTAAAGTAAGATACTACTTCAGAAAGTATATGCTATATACAAACAATCAAATACTTGAGAGAGATGGTTTAATGAAGCGAACTTACTTCAATTTGCAGAAGAAACGTCTCCCGAATGATCCAACGCTTTGAACAATCTTCGATCCTTCCGTCAAGAGGGCACACTAGGTCAGATGAAGTCGGCCTAGTTGAGAAAGAGATAAAGCAGGTCAAGCTGCTTAACCTAAGTGGTTTGAACCAAACTGGGTTTGGTCCAAGTCAACTGGGTTCAGCAGGTTCGAACTCAACCCAAGTAGGCTAAGTCTGGGTTCAGAAATCCAAACCAAAAGTTGGACCAAAAGGGACTTTGACTTTGACTTCCAACCCAACTAGGTTCAAGTCAAGTCAACTGGGTTTTAGCTAGGTCAGGTGGGTTCAGACCTAGGTCAGGTGGGTTAGGACCAGGTCAGGCAAGCTCAGGCTAAGTCAGGTGGGCTCAAGTGGGCTAGGCTAGGTAGGGGAGGTTTGGAAAAGGAGGAGAGAGAGAGGGCTAGACGATTTTTCAAAGGAGGGGGGCTCCTCTATTTATAGATTCTGAAACTTGAGCCCCAAGTTTCAGAATTTCCATTTTAGTCCATAGCTTTTTCAGAAATTCCCTTTGATCTTATTCATCTGACTGTTTGATCTTATCCATCTGAGATATTTCCATGAGATATTTTCGTGGGTCCCACTGGATATTTTCTGAAGAATATTTCTGTGGGTCCCACCAACATTTTCGTGGGTCCCGCAAAAAGTTGAGTTTTCGGCATTTTTTTCCGAAAAATTCTGAGTAGGCCATTATCTTCGTATTTATGCAACTAAGAAAGTTGGCTCGCAGGAATCTCTTGATTTTGAGCAGGGAGGAAGTTATGATCTCCAGAGCGTTTGAGCATATATTCATGAAGATACGAATATCTTAAGTATATCTGGGTCGCAGGAATCGGTTCGATTCGCTTTACGGTAAAAATGCTATTTTTCACTGAAGAATGCCTCAGGAATTTATTCAGAGTTATCTGAAAAATTGCGGGTCTTACATCATTACCCCCTTAAAGGAATTTCGTCCGCGAAATTCAGTTAAGAGTACTAAGTGCGTAACTCAGGATATTTCTCCCATATGTTAGATTCATAATGTTGTTCACTTAGTTCAACATCGTATTTATTCCAATCATTACCTCATATCATGATTCCTGATCAATGAGGTATGTTTCTCATATCTGAGTTCAAATTATGCTACAACCACGATAGTTTGTTGAATCAATGTTCTTCCAACCGGCTATTTAACATAGCCATCTTGTGTAACTATTTCATACACACAGATCATTCTTCTAGAGATTAACCATATTGGAATAAGTCCCCTGTCAGACTACCTGGTATTGGAAACGTACCTCCTCACAGGTTCGCCCTCGTCAGACTTACCTGATATTGGATCAGTACACCCTCACAGAATCATACTAACCAAGCTACTGGTTTTGGAACATATACACTCACACGGAGCTGTATACCCTCACAGGCTCGCTCTGGCTAGACGATCTGATCTTGAATATGTAAAACCTCACAGGACTCTCTTCTTGGGAACAATTCCTCGATGGTTTATTTTATTAAGTGACTTTTATCGTTCTAATTACGCAAACTTAATTTCTCAATCATGGGGTCTATAGCCATCAACCTTTGGGCATAAGGACTTAAGATTTTATTTTGACAAATCCAAAATTTCTTTAGAGAGCAAGGATACATATCGATCCAGATGACCGTACACAAGGTCATAAGCCACTTGTCTCAAGCATTCATTGGATCTTGTCTTTCAATCGCTTTTTACCCATTACAACTCTATCTATCAAGGTATCCAGATTCCTTGATATGGTCATCATTCGTGAGTTGTTCGGCTGTCACCGCATAGACACGACCTGCCACAGGTTTCTGCTCTATTCTGGATAGTGGCAGTCGTTGTTGTTGTATTTGTTGAGAGTGTCCTCCAGATCCCATATTTCTTCGTTGAAGATCTGAGGCCTTCTTGCGGCATTCGCTTACACGATGCCCTGGTTTGCCGCAATACAGGCAACCTCCCGTATCGCGAGGACAAACCCCTCCGGGATGATCTGAGCTACACCTTGGGCATCGAAAATTAGACCGTTGGTAGAGCTGATTGGCTTCTACCATCAGTAATGGCCGCTCGGCCGGTGGAGTAAAGTTGTTGTCTTGAAAATTCCTCTTATAAAAAGGTGGTCGTGAGTCCTGGCCACCTGGTAACGTCCTCTTATTGTTCCGACCATCAACTATGGGCCTCTTTGCTATAAGCACCTTAGATCGCGCCCAATCCTCGCTAATCTTTGAAGATGCTGCTACAGCAGCTTGAAAAGTCGAGGGCATACTTGTTATTACACGAGATCGCAACCCTTCTTGCAATCCATTTATATATTTATCGGCCCTTTCTTGGTCAGTATCGAATAAGGTGGAGCAATATCGTTCAAGGTTTTGAAATTTAGTGGTATAGTCCATCAGACTCATAACACCTTGCTCCAATTCCATAAACTCCATCTTCTTCTTATTTCTGGAGTGTATCGGAAAGTAATTATCCAAGAAAGTTCTCCGAAAATCATCCCAAGGGATGACTTCAAGCTGAGAGAACTGGATTATCTTAGTGGTATCCCACCACTTTCGTGCATTATCCTTCAGCCTATATGTGCCGAAGTTAGTCTTTCTATCCTCTGGTACTCCCAATACCAGGAATGCACGCTCCGTCTCCTCGATCCAGCTTTCTGCGAGCTCTGGATCGGCACTACCAACGAAAACAGGTGGGTCGAGTTTGAGGAACTTTTCATAAGTCACTCCTTCCAGATTCTCATTGCGAGGTGGGGCTGGTGCTTGCCTTGATTCATGAATGGCAGACACAAGCCTGTTGAGTGTTTCCAGCAGGAAGCCCTGTGTATGGGACTCCTCACTCGGCATGGTTCTCCTCGTCCTAGGAGCCATTTTATCTATTCACACAAATACACCCAAATCAGAGAAAGTATAAAATTTATACTTACAGTGCGATACCGCAAACACGACGGATCTTGAACCAGGTTTCTCAGACTCATGCTCTGATACCAATTCTGTAACGCCCCGGATTTCCAAAATAAAGCTAAGTTAAAATTTTCATGGATTTTTTTTTTTTTTTTTTTTTGCAGCGGAACTTAGAAAAGCTTTTAGCAGCGGAATAAGACGATAATGAGTCGTCGGTTTTAGAAAACTCCAAGCACGTTGCAGGTATGTGGCCAAGCAACTCATTGACCACCAAAGTGTTCCATTTTATCGAAAGCACATATTTATTACAACACTACTGCTTAGAAAAGCAGTGAAGGTTCAATAAAAAGGAAGCAGTACAACTCTGTCTAGAGAAACCCTGGAACTTGATGCCGCCTTGCTCCGCATATCGCTACGCAGGTTCAACACCTGAAATCCCCATTAAACGGGGTCAGAACCACTGATGGTCTGGTAAGTAGGCAAACACCTATCTATTCAACTCAAGTAAATGCATAGACCACTCAGGGTCGCAGTTCGTAATACGACGCTCAAGCCTCCATGACTTAGCGTATATCGCAAAAGCCTCATCAGGGCTATGAGTTGAACATCTACGCAAGTCGTCATGACTTCGCATAAGCCTCTTCAGGGCTGTGAGTTAGAATAACCTCTTAAGTCTCTACGACTTAGCCTTGACTTCCTCAGAGTCACGAATAGATGTCTAGCTCAAGCCTTTATGCTTGGCACATCCGTATCCTACGAATCTAAGGACAACTCTCCGAGCTTCACTTAGTCGTACGGATATCAATGGGGTTCTTTCCCAATCGGTCCAGTAGTATACCGACCATGACACCTTCACAAAGGTTATGCAGGACTGACTCAACAACGTCATTCACTCATACATTTAAAGTAGCGCTGTACCTAAGCTAATGCTTTGTTTCGATAATTGCACCTCCCCCTGGGCTTAGGGGACTCATATCTGGGCGACAACGCGACGATCTGGGGGTTGATTATTCTATGTATTTTAGATACCCCAGAGGCCTGTTGACCCCATCCCCCTAGTAGGACGGTACAGCATACCGGAAGAGATCCTTACTAGGTATCCGAATGCATTCTGCTACTGCAGTAGTTGGGTTCAATCCTTAGATATTTAAGGATAACCACGACCTCCATACCTCTGAGTGACGAAGGCCATCAATGAACTCTATCAGGTTTTGAAGAAATATATGTCACTCAAGGCTGCGCCATCACCGTCTTCCTCGGTGAGAAATTCTGAAAGGGGCCTGCCGGTCTTACAATTACTTGACGAACATTGCATGCCTATAGGGCAGCCTTTGAGAAGTATGTACCCGACCCCAATCAACCACACGGCTTTCACCGTGGAACAAAGGTTTTTATTCATATGCATGCTTAACTCTGCTCTCGGCACTTCGGCCTTGACGAGCACTTCACCTCTTTTGGTGGAAACAACACACTCCGGCTCAGCGGCCCTTACGAGTCTGGCTGTCTGATAATTCTTGATGAGCATGCACATGACTCGATCTCTACGGATCGGCTACTCGGCGTATTTTTACGCAACGAACTCAGGACCTTGTCAAGGTGCTACCACTACTTTGGCGCAACGGCTCTTACAAGTATGATGCCCTTGCAGGTGTCAAGGAGACGAGTCATTCTGACATCGTTCCCACAAAGGACATCATTGTGCCACTTAACTGGTTTTGGCAGCTCTTCTGCCAACCATTCTGTCAACACCTTCTCTGCTCTACCGGCAGTGGTGCGACGAACCCTTCTACATAGTAGAAGGCGTTTCATAACTGGGTAGCACTTCTGCTACGTTCTTTCTGAGCCATTCTTAGCTCCTTCAGAAATTTCAGCAGCACTTCCTCTCTTTTTCGGAGAAAGCGTGCGTTTCTTTTATCTGTTTCAGCGGCATCTCCCCTCTTTGGTGGGAAGTCGCTACGCTTAATTCGGGAAATGGATGCGCACCGTTGTGCGTACTTTGCATCCATCAAGGTTACAGGAGCCTTGGGCCATAGCCAGGCCATACGTAATTGATTTAGTCTTTACGTAAAGAGCATTTTGCCAAAAGGCGAAGCCTTTCCAATAGGGGCTTCATTCGTCAAGCAGAATCTTGTACGAGGAGCGGTAAGGGAATCGCATGGGCGATTTTGGAGTTGATCTCCGTTTGAACGCTCACTTACGCGCCATATATGTAATATAAGCAGAAGCCTGTGCTTTATACAGCGGCGGCGTAAAGGAAATGCATATACTATTGTTCAGGGTGTGTAACTGAACGAAATATTCTACATATATAACAAAACAGGAGCCTTGGCATCGTTCGACGCGACGGCGTAAGTAAATACATTGCAGAAAGCAGGAGCCTTGGCATCGTTCGACGCGACGGCGTAAGTAAATGCATAATCGGAAGTGCAGTAATCGAAAGTATAGAAAGCAAAGAGCCTTGGCATCATACGACGCGACGGCAAAGGTAAATTACATGGCCTGTGCGATATAAGACGCGTCGGCAGTATCTGCAGATATACACCTAGATCTGTATCCAACGATAGTTACGAGGCGAGCGAGTGAACACCGAAGTGTCCTAGAGGGCTCAACCAAGAACTAGGGTGAGATACTATTTTGAAGAACGCATATACTGCGTATTCGAACATATATATCCGACGATAGTTACGAGGCGAGTGCATGAACACCGAAGTGTCCTAGAGGGCTCAACCAAGAACTAAAGTAAGATACTACTTCAGAAAGTATATGCTATATACAAACAATCAAATACTTAAGAGAGATGGTTTAATGAAGCGAACTTACTTCAATTTGCGGAAGAAACGTCTCCCGAATGATCCAACGCTTTGAACAAGCTTTGATCCTTCCGTCAAGAGGTCACACTAGGTCAGATGAAGTCGGCCTAGTTGAGAAAGAGGTAAAGCAGGTCAAGCTGCTTAACCTAAGTGGTTTGAACCAAACTGGGTTCGATCCAAGTCAACTGGGTTCAGCAGGTTCGAACTCAACCCAAGTAGGCTAAGTCTGGGTTCAGAAATCCAAACCAAAAGTTGGACCAAAAGGGACTTTGACTTTGACTTCCAACCCAACTAGGTTCAAGTCAAGTCAACTGGGTTTTAGCTAGGTCAGGTGGGTTCAGACCTAGGTCAGGTGGGTTAGGACCAGGTCAGGCAGGCTCAGGCTAAGTCAGGTGGGCTCAGGTGGGCTAGGCTAGGTAGGGGAGGTTTGGAAAAGGAGGAGAGAGAGAGGGCTAGACGATTTTTCAAAGGAGGGGGGCTCCTCTATTTATAGATTCTGAAACTTGAGCCCCAAGTTTCAAAATTTCCATTTTAGTCCATAGTTTTTTCAGAAATTCCCTTTGATCTTATCCATCTGACTGTTTGATCTTATCCATCTGACTGTTTGATCTTATCCATCTGAGATATTTCTATGAGATATTTTCGTGGGTCCCACCGGATATTTTCTGAAGAATATTTCTGTGGGTCCCACCAACATTTTCGTGGGTCCCGCAAAAAGTTGAGTTTTCGGCATTTTTTTCTGAAAAATTCTGAGTAGGCCATTATCTTCGTATTTATGCAACTAAGAAAGTTGGCTCGCAGGAATCTCTTGATTTCGAGCAGGGAGGAAGTTATGATCTCCAGAGCGTTTGAGCATATATTCGTGAAGATACGAATATCTTAAGTATATCTGGGTCGCAGGAATCGGTTCGATTCGCTTTACGGTAAAAATGCTATTTTTCACTGAAGAATGCCTCAGGAATTTATTCAGAGTTATCTGAAAAATTGCGGGTCTTACAACTAGGGTCACTAGGGAGCCCCTGGTCTGCACCCTAATGGGTTCAGTCCAACGGGCAGGGCTTAGCCGACGCCCACATGTGGTGCGGCTAGCCCAAAAGCCAAGGGGCTTGGCCCAGACCCTGCGGGTCTAGGCCCATCTGGGCTAAGGCGGGCTGGGCCACACAAAAGTGTGCCCAGCCATAGTCCCTGGTCTGTCCCTAGGGTGGGCTCAGACCAGGGCGCCGGCTAGGCTCACACCCGCACCAAGGGTGTGCCCAGCGCCCGCATCAAGGGACGCCGCCCAAGGGGTCACGGTCTGGACCCAGTGGGTCCAGACCAGGCTAGGTCAGAAGGCCTCAAACTGGGGTTTGAACCCCTTGGTCTGACCCACATATGGGTTCAGACCAGGCCATGCTAGGGCCCGACGCACCACCAAGGTGGGTGCGTCCCAAACAAGCCTGGACTGACCAGTCAACGGTCAGTCCGGGGCTTAGCTGCAGCAACCACGGGGCCATGGGGCCCAACAAAACCCCACCAGGGTCTGAGCTGGCTGCGAAAGAGTCCATCCCAGCCACCCAACGAAGAGAAGCCCCCTCAAGGGGGCGTTACAAAAAAAATTTGCAACTATATACTTATGTATATATATTTATATACTTCAAAAATTGCAGCTGAAAGGATGCCGTTTTCTGGCAGTGTACAGGCTGCTCCGGCCAAAGTGCCAAAAACGAAAGTCGTAGAGAGTTTCGTCATCTTTCTACAGCATTCAAGAACTCTGAAAATGGACATACGGTTCAGGAGATAACCCCGGAAAACCAGGCGTCACTCAAGACGTTTCTGGGTTGCTGACGGGAAAAATGTGTCAGACCAAGATGCTGATTTTTGTCAGCTCTGAAAGCCGAATTAGCAGAAACGAAAAACTAAAAAATTGTGGAGCTATGTCTGAGCTTTCCGAAATGTCCAAGAACTCTCTGTTTCGACGTGTATCCAGGGAGATACACTCGTTTT
The DNA here is from genome assembly GCF_984573655.1 of Nuphar pumila. Classification (NCBI taxonomy): domain Eukaryota; kingdom Viridiplantae; phylum Streptophyta; class Magnoliopsida; order Nymphaeales; family Nymphaeaceae; genus Nuphar; species Nuphar pumila. Next base: position 132,501,163 of record NC_143249.1, read on the forward strand.
ACCAGAGGGTACTCTGAGAACTCGGAAAAACGAGGAAAGAAATAACGTTTTTTTTTTTCTTTTTTTTTTTTTTTGATGGGATCAAACAAGAATGGGGAAACCAGAGGTTTCCCCATCACCTTGTGGGTTTAACCCACCCGTGAACCCACTGCACCATGTGTGCAACGGAGTGGGTTGGGCCCAAGGCCCAAACCGAACAACATAAGCAATACATGAATGAAAAAAAATGAAAAGCATAGGGGGGGGGGGGGGGGGTGAGGCTCACCTTGTGCTGGGGTTGGCCCAGCTGAAGCAGCTGCTGGAGAGTGAAGAAGGGAGAGAGGAGAAGAGAGAGAGTGTCGACCCTCTCTCTTCCCTTTCTTTCCTCTTAAAAGAGAGTTGAGGGAGATGAGGGGTGAGGAGTAAAGGAGGGGAGATGGAGGATCCTCCTCAATCCCCTCCCTAATTCCAGCAAAGAGGGTCAAAGGGGGTCAAGGGCTGGCCCCCAACCACTCCCCTTGATTCAAGGGGAGTGGTTGGCTTTGACTTTTCAAAGCCAACCCCCAAAAGAAGAATCCGATTTTTCCAAGTTTCTTTTATACATATTATATTTTTTTTTTTGAAAATCATTAAATGGGAGGGGTTAGGGGCTATCTCCAGCCCAAAAAGTCGTGGACCTATGTCCACCTACTTTTTGAAATCCCAAAACAAGGCCTCAAGTTTTGTTTTTTTACAAACTTTTCAAAATTGCCTTATGAAAGGAGTTTTTTTGTAATTTTATTTTCATAACTCCTCAAAATGGCATGGGCTGAGGTGGAGCCCATGCCAACCACTTTTAAAAATGCCTAAAACAATCCTCCATACAAAATATTTTGAAAACCCACTTTTATGTTTTACAATATACTTTTAGATTTTACGAAAATTGCAATTCGCTTTATGAAAAACCCAATTCACTTCATTATTTAAATGAACATGATTAAATTAATTTAAAAACCAAAATTTTAAATTACATCTCATGAATTAAAGTTTAAATTATAATAAAGTATGTTTAATTTCCCAATTTCAATGAAATTGGGCCTCGGTATAACTCAAAATTACTGATATACCCTTTTTCAGCAATTTCAAAGAAATAACGAGAAATTTTTCTCGTTTAGGTTCCAAATTCGAAACGAACCCAAACGAATATAATATAAATCGACTCTACAAGTATTGAGATTTGACTCACCGCGATTTGCCTTGAATCGCCTCGTAGAGCGAGTCTACGCGATTCAGAACCTCAAAAGGCGATAATTTGCCAGATTCATGAGCAATGCTCGTGCCGAACAAGGAATTTTCCAACAATGAAAATATATTCCAACTAAATCCTCTAGAAAAACAGTGGGGCTTACATTCTTCCCTCCTAAAAGGGGATTTTGTCCGCGAAATCACGAACGCTACGCTACAAAAAGATCAGGGTATTTCTCTCTCATACTGGCCTCTGGCTCCCAGGTGCATTCTTCAATGCCATGGTGTTGCCACCGTACCTTAACCAACGGAATGGTCTTGGTACGCAGAACCTGGTCGCGACGATTGACGATCTCAACAGGTCTCTCGGCCACAGTTAAGTGCTCTTGCACTTCGACTTCTTCGTATCGGATAACGTGCGATGGGTCCGGAACATACTTCCTCAGCATCGACACGTGAAAAACATTATGAATTTGAGCATACTGCTGCGGTATCTCAATCCGATAGGCTGCTCCACCGATCCTCTCAAGGATCCTGAATGGCCCCACGTATCTAGGACTCAACTTTCCTTTCTTTCCGAAACGAAAGACGCTCTTCGTCGGGGATACCTTCACAAAAACCATGTCATCGACATCAAACTGTAGCTCTCGCCGCCTCTTATCGGCGTAACTCTTCTGTCTGTCCTGAGCTGCCTTCAGACGTTCTCGGATCTTCTGCACTTGCTGAGTGTAGTGCTGAAGAACAATCGGCGACTCACTGGATCGATCGCTGATATCGTCCCAATATGACGGTGATCGGCAAGGTCTCCCGTACAAAGCCTCGTACGGAGCCATCCCGATACTAGCGTGATAACTATTGTTGTAGGCAAACTCGACCAAACACAAGTGTGAATCCCATTCACCCTTCCAGTCGAGCATACAAGCCCGCAACATATCTTCAAGCGTCTGAATCGTTCTCTCTGACTGGCCATCAGTCTGAGGGTGAAAAGCGGTACTGAACTTCAACTTCGTTCCCAAAGCTGACTGCAATTGTCCCCACAATCGCGACGTGAATCTGGGATCACGATCCGAAATGATAGATGTAGGTACACCATGTAGCCGTACAATCTCTCGGATATACAAGTCTGCTAAGCTCTCAAGCGGCTGACTGATCCGGATAGGTAAGAAGTGAGCAGACTTGGTGAGTCTGTCCACAATCACCCATATCGCATCGTGCTTTCGCCTGGTTCGCGGTAAACCTACCACGAAATCCATCGTGATATCCTCCCATTTCCACTGAGGAATCTCAATCCTCTGCATGGTGCCACCGGGACGTTGGTGCTCGATCTTGATTTGCTGACAAGTCAAACACCTCAATACATACGCTGCGACTTCACGCTTCATCCCGTTCCACCAATACCTTCGCTGAAGGTCCTTAAACATCTTAGTACCACCAGGATGGACGGTGTACTTTGACAGATGTGCCTCATCGAGAATCTCCTTCCTCAACTCAGGGTCACTCGGTACACAAAGTCGATCCTTCATGCGGATACAACCGCCGTCATCAACACGGAAGATTAAGCCCTCTTCACGAGCTCGGTCGACAAACTTCTGATATTGAGCATTCCGCTTCTGCGCCTCGATAACCTTAGGCAAGAATTCCGATCGAATGGCCAACCCCGACAATCTGATTGTTCCGCCTCCGATCGCGAATGGCTTCCAAGCCACGAAATCTTCGATCAATTTCTGGCTCCACACAAGACTGGCTAGAACACTGCTCGATTTGCGACTAAGCGCATCTGCAACGACGTTCGCCTTACCAGGGTGGTAAGACAACGTAAACTCATAGTCCTTGATAAACTCGAGCCAACGACGCTGTCTCATATTCAATTCCTTCTGGGAAAACAAATACTTGAGACTCTTGTGGTCAGAAAAGACCTCAAATGTATCTCCGTACAGATAGTGTCGCCAGGACTTCAAGGCGAACACCACAGCTGCTAACTCCAAGTCATGAGTCGGGTAATTTCTCTCATGAATCTTCAGCTGCCGCGAAGCATATGCAATAACACGACCGTGCTGCATGAGCACGCATCCCAAACCTATACCTGAGGCGTCTGTGTACACCACAAAGCCGCCTCGACCAGAAGGTAAAGCTAATACCGGAGAGGTAGTCAGCTTCGTCTTCAGGATCTGGAAACTCTCTTCGCAAGAGTCAGTCCATTCGAACTTGACTCCCTTACGCAGAAGCTTCGTCAAAGGAAGCGCGATCCTGAAAAAGTCATGTATAAAACGCCGGTAATATCCAGCTAACCCGAGAAAACTACGGATGTCTGTAACAGACTGAGGCTGCTTCCAGTCCAACACTGCGTCGATCTTCGCTGGATCAACTGACACACCATCACTGGATATCACATGACCCAAAAACATGACTCGTCGAAGCCAAAACTCGCACTTGGAGAACTTGGCGAACAATCTGTGCTCTCGAAGTACTCCCAACACAATACGCAGATGCTCTCGGTGCTGCTCAGGGGTCTCTGAGTAGATCAAGATGTCATCAATGAATACGATCACAAACGTATCCACAAACGGACGGAAGATGCGATTCATCAAGTCCATGAATGCTGTTGGTGCATTTGTGAGCCCAAAAGGCATCACAACGAACTCGTACAACCCGTACCTAGTTCGAAAAGCCGTCTTCGAGACATCTTCTTCTCTGATCCGGAGTTGATGATAACCCGATCTGAGGTCGATCTTCTAGAATATCTTCGCTCTCTGCAACTGATCAAAGAAATCTTCTATTCTCGGCAACGGATACTTGTTCTTAATCGTCGCTTGGTTAAGCATTCTATAGTCAATGCACAACCTCAGGGATCCATCTTTCTTCTTCACAAACAAAACAGGTGCACCCCATGGCGATGCACTGTTTCTGATAAACCCTTGCTCCATTAACTCTTCCAACTGACGCTTCAGTTCCTCGAGTTCTGCCGGAGCCATACGATATGGTGCCTTTTAGATCGGAGTCGTTCCAGGCAACAACTCAATACAAAACTTGATCTCACGCTTCGGAGGTAATCCAGGCAGTTCCTCAGGAAACACATCGGGGAACTCCCGAACTACATCAAGATCCTCGATAGGGGTTAACACTGATTCAACTGGGGTGATACTGACCAAGAAAGCAGTACCCCCATTCCGCAAGTATTTTTGGACCTTAAATGACGAAATCATACGACTGCCTCGAATGGGTCGAGCGAGGCTGATCTCCAAAACTGGACGATCAGGAGGGTACAAAACCACCTTGCCTTCTCTGCATAGAACTTGAGCATGATACTCAAATAACCAATCCATGCCTAGAATGACATCAAACTCCGTCATATCTAGCAGGATCAAGTCAGCTGGCAAGTCCTGACTTGCCACTGACACATCTACGCTCGGAATGTACAAAGTACATAGAGACTGATCACCAGTCGGCGTACAAACTTCCAAAGGGTAATTCAACAATACAGCAGATATAGGCAAAGAACTAGCAAATCTCGAAGCTATGAAAGAATGCGAAGCACCACAGTCAAACAAGGTAAAAGCTGCATGACCAGCGACTGGAATAGTACCTTGGACCAACTCTCCCTTGGTCACCTGCTTGATAGTGGCTGCGTAGGCACGCCCTGCCACCGTCCTCTGGTTACCCGTCTTCTGCTGGGAAGATTGCTGCGGCGGGTATGTCTGCTGCTGCTGCGGCTGGTGAGGAAGTCGCTGAGGCGCTGGCTGTGATGTTCCTGGCGTGTTCCTCCTTAGATCGTCGGATTGCTTCTTCCGACAATCCTTGATGTAGTGGCCCATCTTGCCACAATAGATGCATCCTCCGAGGTCCCGTGGACACGGTCGGCCAGGATGATCCATCCGACATTTTGGGCAACCCGATGCTGCCACCACCTGTCTCTGCTGCTGAGGCTGGCGATTCTGTCGCTGCCGGTTGTTGTTGCGGTTCTTCTTTATTGGCGGGGCGGACTTCTTTCCACCTGAATTCTGCTGAAATGAACGTTTCTTAGGCCAACTCTTTTGGCCTTGCTGCTGCTGGTTACCCTTGGACTGTGGAGTCCTCTGGGATTTTGTCCACTCCTGCTCCAGAAGTGTAGCCATCTCCAAGGCTTCCTCTAGAGTTGAGGGAGCACGCGTGAACACTCTCAGGCGCAAGGCTAATTTCAGTCCACGAGCAAACTTCATCGCTCGTTCTTTCTCGGTCACGTACACGTGTGGACAGAAGCGCTCCAGGCTTCTGAACTTCGTGATATAGTCTGCCAAGGTAGAGCTCCCCTGCTGAAGGTCGAGAAACTCCTGCATCTTACGACTGCGCTCGTGGGTCGGAAAATAGGCCGCGTAGAAGACCTCCACGAACTGCTCCCACGTAACTGGCCCACCTCCAAACTTGACATCCCAGGTGGTCGCCCACCACCTCTCGGCATCCTTTCGGAGCTGATATGAGCCAAAGTCCACTTTCCTGTCATCACTGACCTGCAGCACACGAAAGATTCGCTCGATCTCTCGTATCCAATCCTCGGCCGCCTCAGGTGTAGACTTTCCGTCGAAGGAGGGAGGGTTCATAGCCATGAACTGCTTATAGGGCACGGCTGTCACTGGAACTGGAGATGGAGTAGGAACCGGGGTCTCTCGCTCCTGAGAGGTACGCATGTTCTCTCCCATAGCACGCATGGCCTCAGCCTGCCTGCCCACAACCTCAGCTAGGTTGCTCACAGTGTCCATGATACGATCGCAACGCTCGCGCCAAGCCATCTTGTGCAAAAAGAAGGTACGTGTAAGCGATGAGACAAGTCAAAGCATAACTTCATTACAAAAAAAAAAACAGACGCATACATATCATCAGTACAAACCAAAATTACCCTCTATAACAGGGTTACGATACATAAACCTCTGCAACAAAAACACAAACAAAGCAAGTCTACAAGATGAACACTGACTCAGTGTTCCAACCATACATGTTCACATATGAACAAACACAATCACCGCTGCCTACGAGTGTAGTAGTTGCGGTAGGTGTTCCGATTTCCGTATCGCCTCTGCATCGGACGAGGAGGAGAAGAAGGTGTGTACTCCGGAGGACTCACTGCCTGCGACCACGGAGGTGAAGCTGGCGTGTACTCGAGAGAAACAGATCGAGAGTAGGAAGCTGGCGTGTACTCGGGAGAAACTGGTGCTACCCGTGCGTCTCCCACCGGGTCAATCGCTGACTGAGTCTGACCGTCCTCAGGAGCCTCATTTTCCTCGGTCTCAGCGTTACCCATGATGAGTTCGTCGCCCAACTTGCGCTGACACTCGATCTCTATATGCCCCCTAAAGCCACAGTAGGAGCATATGCTCAGGGCACGAGGACAAATCTGTCCTGCGTGATACTCGTCACATCTCCCACAAGGAGGTGCCGGATGTGCAAGTATCCGGGCACTCCGCACAATTTGCTGAACCGCTTGATCGAGGGCCTCTGTGCCTCGAATCAAGTCGATAAGAGCTCCGAGCATTCGCTCATTTCTCGAATCAGCAGACATCTAACATGTTATGCAACAAGTCAAGCATGCATAACTAAATACAGCAGAAATCATTAAGAAACAAATGAAAGTAATAATTCAGAACATACTTACAGTGCGATGGACGTTGCATGCAGAAGTCTTGGACCACACTTATAAACTACAGCTCTGATACCAATCTCTGTGACGCCCCAAACCCCGACCTTGTAAAAACCATGAGTTTTTGAGCAAAAAAATTTTTTTTTTGAAGGATATACAGAGGGAAAAACCACTAGCGGAAGTAAAGGAGGGAAAACAAGGGGGTAAAGCAAGGGTCGCAAGTCTGAGCGAGCCATAGTGAGAAAACCAAACCACAGTAGACAAATAAAGTATTCTTCATTTCCACAATAGTTACAATGATACAAAAACGAGACTGGGTACAAAAAGGAATAGTCTCCCAAAAAGGAGAGGTACAACCCCTCAAACCCCAAAACCAGAAGAAGCCAGAATCTGCTGCAAAGTGTGGGTCTCAAGGCTCCTGCTGTGCGCCGTCGCATCGCGCTGCGTCTACTCGTCACCTGCATCCCCATAAAATGGGGTCAATACTCTTGCGAGCTGGTGAGACAAACCATCCATGCATATCATTTTTTTTTAGGAAAAGCAGAAAGTAAGCAGCATGCTACAAGTGCGCTAAGTACCAGACTATAACTAACATGATGGAACTATAAGAAACATTTACATAAAAGTACAAGTGCGTGACAGGTAAGTGCACGTGCCACAAGACTATAAAACTACCAGTGAGTAACAGTGCAACAACTAGAGTAACGAAACAGGACTAAACAACAGAGTGTAGCAACTGAAACAAAAGTCTATACTGCTCTAGAGTAACAACTACAGTAAGTCAGTCTGTTTGGTTAGTCCTTATGTTCTTATTACCTCCTCCGGGTACGCGAAGGAAAAACCCTCGAGTTCTGTGAGACATACACCCGGCGTCGGTTATTCAATTTCTAATGTGGTAACCGGGGATGCTACAGAACGAGAAAACCACCTACGGGCGACACGCAGCCAGGAGAAACCTTTCGCAGGGGTAAAGGATTGCAATCAGTACTACTGCAGTAGTAAAGGTCCCTGCAGAGGGTACCTTGACCTCCCTAACTCCGAGTGACTGGAGGTCCGAGGGCATATCGGCTCCTCTAAAGAACAAGTCGTAGTAACGACACGTCACTCGGGGATGTACCATTCACCCTCTCCCTGGGTGACCAAATTGTGAATGGGGCGCGACAGGTTTATCTTATTTAGGCTCAACTTCAAGTCATACCTCCTCTCGAGGTAGTCGTGCCTCGTGGTCCCCGCGGGGTACGCAAACGAGGACTTGGCCTGCCCATTCACGTGCTTAGCCTCACACGGCCACCACGAGCACACCGCCTGTGAAGACGATATTATACCATTTTATTTTATGCCTAGGGTGACACGAACATGTGAGCACATTCTCACGAACCCGGGCCATTGCCCGTAGACTCCAACCGAGTCTCAAAACCTCAACAGGTTTAAGGTGTCGAACCCTACAGTGTTTTCAGTTCTTTTCAAGTGCGTGACATGTCGAGTCTAAAGCACCCTCTGGTGCAGCGCATAACCATCGATATACGAAAGGGGAACCAACCAAATGTAAACTCGACAATCAAAATCCCGTGACATACGTGGCGAGATGTGCCAACGTGTACGTGCGAAACACGAAAACCCATAAAATTATAATCTCGCACAAGTATCGTGCCGTGAGCAACGATACGCCAACAAATTAGTACAGTGTCGCAACTACAAATTCTGAGTGGCACAAGGCTCAAAATACATATACGATGCTCACTGTATGAGCGAGGAGCGACCAAGGCTTGAAATACGTATTTCCCAATATGCGTATTTCAACCCTCACACTGCGGCAAAACTCGCATGGCGAGGCCATCGGCGCAGGGTCATCGCAGAGTCGACACCCAAGTGAGTCGAGAGCGAGATCAACATAGTCCCATCCGGATGATAAATCCCATCGCCGCTACCAGAGTATAGTTGCACTCTGCCCGCGAAATCGGGGCACAACGCGCCAATCGCTGCAAGCGTCCGACGAAAACAAGCGAAGTACACGCAAACGTGTACTGTGACATAAGTCACGACACAAACATCTTGCTGCCAGGGTGGTCAGCGGGGTATAAGCACTCTAATCCGCGGTTGCAACGACATTGTTGCTCAAAACAAACATTGTCGCTAACCGGGCCAAACTCGCTTGGCGACGAGAGGGACAATTGCCGCCCCCCCCCCCCCCCCCCCCCAAGGACAGCCGTGGAAACTCAATGGGCATCATAATGACCCATCTGAGTCTGCTAATGGTGCAGACCACGAGCTGGGGGTCCCGCTCGTGACTGCCCAACGATGCCAAGGCTAATGGGTGCCTTAGCGCCCGGTGCCAAGCTTGGCGCCAAAGAAAACCAAGGCACGGCCCTTGTGGGACCCGCAGCCTACGGCCACCTGGTCCCATAGCCACCATGGTCTGCACACTACGTGCAGACCATGCGCTGCTAGGCTGCAGCATGGGCCACCACGATGCCGAGCACGCCCGGGTGCACCCGCACCCGGCTAGCCGCCAAGGGAGCACCTTAGCGACTCGGCGACACCAGGCCCAAAACGGACCAGACCCAGACCTCCTAGCAGGTCTGATCCAACGAGGATCAGACCCACTAGGGTCACTAGGGAGCCCCTGGTCTGCACCCTAATGGGTTCAGTCCAACGGGCAGGGCTTAGCCGACGCCCACATGTGGTGCGGCTAGCCCAAAAGCCAAGGGGCTTGGCCCAGACCCTGCGGGTCTAGGCCCAGCTGGGCTAAGGCGGGCTGGGGCACACAAAAGTGTGCCCAGCCATAGTCCCTGGTCTGTCCCTAGGGTGGGCTCAGACCAGGGCGCCGGCTAGGCTCACACCCGCACCAAGGGTGCGCCCAGCGCCCGCATCAAGGGACGCTGCCCAAGGGGTCACGGTCTGGACCCAGTGGGTCCAGACCAGGCTAGGTCAGAAGGCCTCAAACTGGGGGTCTGAACCCCTTGGTCTGACCCACATATGGGTCCAGACCAGGCCATGCTAGGGCCCGACGCACCACCAAGGTGGGTGCGTCCCAAACAAGCCTGGACTGACCAGTCAACGGTCAGTCCGGGGCTTGGCTGCAGCAACCACGGGGCCATGGGGCCCAACGAAACCCCACCAGGGTCTGAGCTGGCTGCGAAGGAGTCCAGCCCAGCCACCCAACGAAGAGAAGCCCCCTCAAGGGGGCGTTACAAAAAAAAATTGCAACTATATACTTATGTATATATATTTATATACTTCAAAAATTGCAGCTGAAAGGATGCCATTTTCCGGCAGTGTACAGGCTGCTCCGGCCAAAGTGCCAAAAACGAAAGTCGTAGAGGGTTTCGTCATCTTTCTTCAGCATTCAAGAAATCTGAAAATGGACATACGGTTCAGGAGATAACGCAGAAAACCAGGCATCACCCAAGACGTTTCTGGGTTGCTGACGGGAAAAATGTGTCAGACCAAGATGCTGATTTTTGTCAGCTCTGATAGCCGAATCAGCAGAAACGAAAAACTAAAAATTGTGGAACTGTGTCTGAGCTTTCCGAAATGTCCAAGAACTCTCTGTTTCGACGTGTATCAAGGGAGATACACTCGTTTTACCGGAGGGTACTCTGAGAACTCGGAAAAACGAGGAAAGAAATAACGTTTTTTTTTTCTTTTTTTTTTTTTGATGGGATCAAACAAGAATGGGAAAACCAGAGGTTTCCCCATCACCTTGTGGGTTTAACCCACCCGTGAACCCACTGCACCATGTGTGCAACGGAGTGGGTTGGGCCCAAGGCCCAAACCGAACAACATAAGCAATACATGAATGAAAAAAAATGAAAAGCATAGGGGGGGGGGGGGGAGGCTCACCTTGTGCTGGGGTTGGCCCAGCTGAAGCAGCTGCTGGAGAGTGAAGAAGGGAGAGAGAAGAAGGGAGAGAGGAGAAGGGAGAGAGTGTTGACCCTCTCTCTTCCCTTTCTTTCCTCTTAAAAGAGAGTTGAGGGAGATGAGGGGTGAGGAGTAAAGGAGGGGAGATGGAGGATCCTCCTCAATCCCCTCCCTAATTCCAGCAAAGAGGGTCAAAGTGGGTCAAGGGCTGGCCCCCAACCACTCCCCTTGATTCAAGGGGAGTGGTTGGCTTTGACTTTTCAAAGCCAACCCCCAAAAGAAGAATCTGATTTTTCCAAGTTTCTTTTATACATATTATATTTTTTTTTTTTGAAAATCATTAAATGGGAGGGGTTAGGGGCTATCTCCAGCCCAAAAAGTCGTGGACCTATGTCCACCTACTTTTTGAAATCCCAAAACAAGGCCTCAAGTTTTGTTTTTTTACAAACTTTTCAAAATTGCCTTATGAAAGGAGTTTTTTTGTAATTTTATTTTCATAACTCCTCAAAATGGCATGGGCTGAGGTGGAGCCCATGCCAACCACTTTTAAAAATGCCTAAAACAATCCTCCATACAAAATATTTTGAAAACCCACTTTTATGTTTTACAATATACTTTTAGATTTTACGAAAATTGCAATTCGCTTTATGAAAAACCCAATTCACTTCATTATTTAAATGAACATGATTAAATTAATTTAAAAACCAAAATTTTAAATTACATCTCATGAATTAAAGTTTAAATTATAATAAAGTATGTTTAATTTCCCAATTTCAATGAAATTGGGCCTCGGTATAACTCAAAATTACCGATATACCCTTTTTCAGCAATTTCAAAGAAATAACGAGAAATTTTTCTCGTTTAGGTTCCAAATTCGAAACGAACCCAAACGAATATAATATAAATCGACTCTACAAGTATTGAGATTTGACTCACCGCGATTTGCCCTGAATCGCCTCGTAGAGCGAGTCTACGCGATTCAGAACCTCAAAAGGCGATAATTTGCCAGATTCATGAGCAATGCTCGTGCCGAACAAGGAATTTTCCAACAATGAAAATATATTCCAACTAAAATCCTCTAGAAAAACAGTGGGGCTTACATAAGTGACATATGACAATGGAGGTGTATTTATAAAAAAAAAATATCTACCTAAATGCTTATATGTGAAAACAAGTGCACATGAAGATATCCATATATATATATATAAGTATATATATCTATATATATATATATATATATATATATATATATATATATGTATATACATGTATATATATATAGATATACATAGATATATATATATAGATATGTATACATATAATGAGAAAATACATATAATAATTGAAATTTCATGTATAATGCATAAATCAGAAAATACAGGATATACACAATTTCTATACATGACTTTGCAAAGTCATAATTCCTAAATTATAACATATTTTTCAGTAAAATTTGGTATGAAGCTTCTCTATATACCAATAAAAGAGCATGCCAAAGATGGTCCAGAAATCATGAATGGATACTGACATATCCATCCATGAATATGACTAATTATCAAGACTGGGTACCTGCAGCAGAAAATGAACAGTTCATCATATGCTACAAGTTATCCAAAAGGGGCCGATGGAACCTATATGGCTACCACTTCATCTAAAACTGCATTTTGCAAGAACCAACCAAATACAATGTGTGTCTCATGGCCAATCCCAGGAAGTAATGATGGAAACTGAGAAATAATGGAACTACAAAACAGGAAAAATGACTAAAAATCAGGAAAACAAAACATGAAATGGAAAACTGGAAAACAAGGAATCGAAAATGGAAGAAACAGGAATTGAACTAAAAACAAAAACTGGAAAATGAAGTAAATGAAAGCATAGAATGAATGTCAAAGCAAACAAAAGGAAATTACAGATTTCAGAAAATAAGAACCTGCTGAAAACAGAAAATTAAAAAAAAAAAACAGGAATAGATGATGAATGAAAGAGACAGAAAAAAAAAAAAAAAAAACATTCAATGTGATGAACTAAAACTGGAAAATCAATGGAAAATGAAAACAGCAAATGTGATGAACTAAAACTGGAAATTAAAAATTAAAACAGGGAATGATAAGTTAATGTGATGAATCACAAGCAAACAGACAAACACACTAGAAAATGCAGAACGAAATGTACAAAGCTGAAACAAAAAAATCAGAGATTTAGTAAATACGACATCAATTAATGCAAAAGAGGAAATTCAATTTATACGATGCATTGAAACAGAATTTTATTTGTAAATTGAAATATAACAACAAACTCAAACAATGTTGAAACAGCTAATGCAGGAAATCACAAGCATGAGCAACAAAAAAAATCAAAATAACAAAACAGAAAAACACAAAGAATCATAAAAAATCAGGAAATAACAACTACAACATTCGATCTAATTTTTTTTCTTTTCGTTTTCACACAAAATCATATTCGATCTAAATTTTTCTTTTTGTTTTTCCACAGAATCAATTGAAAAAAGAAGAAGATGAATGATGTTGAATCTTACAAGGTGGCTGGAGATCTGCAGGAGGGAAATGAAGATTGATTTTTGGCTGCTGGACTGAAAGAAGATGAGAAGTAGGCCTTGTGAATCCTCTGCTGCTGGGCTGAAGGTGGATGGGGAAAACGCTGGCTGGACTTCCTGCTGCTGAGCTGAAGAAAGATAGGGAGCAGCTGGATCCCTTGCACCGTGTGACTTGCTGCTGGGCTGAAGAAATATAAGGAAAGGAACTAGCTGACTCTCCTGTAACCAGCGATAAAGGGGCCTGGTCCTCTTCTATTGGGCTGAAGGAGAGGGGTAAAAGCTTGGTGAATCTCCTGCGTCAAATGATATTGATGGATGGTCTTCATGCTGGATGGAGGAGATGAAACCCCCAATGTGGAAAGAGCTCCACGACAGAGAAGAGGGCACGCAGATTGGCCTCCTTTCTCTTCGGCTGAAGGAAAATGGCTCCCCTTTTTGGTGAATCCCCTGCAATAAGAACAAAAGACCTCCTTAATTGGCTAGGGCCACCTTCCTTCTTCTGCTGGATGTCCTGCGATAAAACCAAAGGGGTGAAAATCAATCGGTCCCCCTCCTCTTCTCTTCGGCTGAAAGGAACTGGCTCAAAGCCTTGTGACTCCCCTGCGGTAAGAACGAAAGACCCCCCCCCCCCCAATCGGCCAGGCTCCCCCCTTCTCTCGAGCAATAGCTCGATCTTTTAAAGACCTTCAACCTCTTTCTAAAAAATGTAGTTTTCTTTCTTTTTTTGTTTCCGTTATGGTTTTTGAAGCTTTGAAATCGATATTTGAAAATCTGCCATTTTCAAAAGTGGCGCATCTTCTGTTTTTCAAAATTTTCCTTTCATTTACCTAAGTTTTAGGTAAAATGAATATTTTTTTTGGAAAGTTTGGCTGTGGCGTGAGGCTGCTTCTTAAAAACAACAAAAAAATGAATAAATAAATGGGCGATTTTTTAAAAGAATGCCACATCAGCCAGTTTTTAAAATCCTTTTGAAAAATGAAGTTTTTATTTTGTTTTTTTTTTTATTATTTTCAAGTGGGGCGCCACATGTGTGTGGGCCCACGAACCATTTATAACATAAAAAATAAAAAATAAAAAGAAGAGGATTTTACAAAATTGGTGCCATCTCCGGGTGGGTCCCGCTTGAAAATAAGAAACTTACCTGAGAATTTGAGTGTGATGCTAGTTCAAAGGCGGGTCCCACTCCATTTATTTGAAAATAAAATAAAAGAACAGAAGGAATAACTTCTTTTTGGACTTTTTATAATACGAGATAAAACTTTGTCTTTTTTCAAGAATTTGGAAGAAAATGGGTTTTCAGGGTAAAAATATGTATAAAGTAAATGTAAAAATTTTTGTAAAAGTCTTTTTGCAAAAAGTTTTTAGATAAAATCTTTAAAATCAATATCCAAATATCCAGATTGTTTTCCTAAGAAAACTTTTGTAATTCAAAGTCCTCAGGGTAAAATGAGAAAGGTTGGTAATTTTGAAGACCCAGGGTTTTGAAATCAATTTTGAAAAGAGTTAAAACTCGAATCTGGATTGAGAATTTTGAAATCGAGACTTTCTGGACCTCGAAATGACATGTTGTGCAGTGAAATGATATGAAGTGTTCATGCAATGCTATGCAAAGACATGTTTCAAGAAATGCCACTCTGAGTTAGGACTTAGAAATTCTAGCTTTTTGTCCCAAATAGGATTTTGAAAATTTGCAGTTTGAAGATGTTTCTGAACCTAAATATAGAAATTTTGAGGCTCCAAAATAAAATTTTAGACTTTCTGCAAGGTTCAATCTCAGAAAATGACCATTTTGCCCTTTATTGCTTCTGGAGAACTGCAATGTGATAATTGGAGGAGATGTCAGGGAGGTGAGTCAAAATTTGGGGTGTTTACAGCAGTGAAATGGTGTGAAATATTCATGCAATGCTATGCAAAGACATGTTTTCTGAAATGCCCCTTTGAATTAGGAATTGGAAATTCTAGCTTCTTGTCAAGAGTAGGATTTTGAAATTTTGCAGTTTGAAGATGTTTCTGAGTCTAAATAGAGAAATTTTGAGACTCAAGAATGGAATTTAGGATTTTCTGCAAGGTTCAATATCTGAAAATGACCATTTTGCCCTTCATTGATTCTGGAGAACTGAAATGTGATGATTGAGGGAGATGTCAGAGAAGTGAGTGAAAATTTGGGGTGTTTACATGACCCCAGGCCGACCACCAACAGGTCAGCCTGGGCACCCTTTTCTCTTCCCGGTTGATGGTGAAACCTTTGAGCCGAGCCCAGTCGGTGGCGTTGGGGTTTGGTCACCCTGTTCGGCCTGGCATGGTCTGGACCGAACTCGGTCGAGACCTGTCATAGGCCCTGGCCGAACCCAGTTTGGTAGGAGAGGGCATTAAGCCCTTTGTTTTCGAGTATGTTCAAACCTTGCTACAGCCATGCTGTGTTTGGGCTGCAGCTGGGTGCAGGCAGCTGGGCCTGCACCCCTCCCCTCGGTGCTGGCTGGTGCCTCACGGACCCGCTGCAGCATTGCAGCAGTTGGGCTGCAACCGGGTGCAGGTTGGTAGGCCTGCGCCCCTTCACTCGTTGGTAGCCGAGCCTCGTGAGGTTTGAACACTTGATCCAGACCTTGTCAGGTCTGAGTGCAATCGTTTGGGGGTCTGGACCAATCTGTCTAGACCTGGGTCTTCGCTATGGCCGCAACCCGCGCGGTGTAGTTTCCCTTGACCACATCTTTTGGTCCCGTTGGTGCAGCACCAGCGGCAAGTAGCTTGTTGTCACCTCGTTGTGGGTGCTGCCACAGTTTGGCAGCACAACCCAACCAGGGCCTGCAATGAGTGTGTGGTGCCCCATGGCACCAAGTGGTAGATTTTGGAGTGGGGTCCATCTTTGACAACTCCAGCCCGCAGCTAGTTTTCCCTACGTTTTGTCGCACATTATAGATGAGTTAGCAACCTCCGAGCTGCAGCTTATGGGGCTGCAAGCGTGCTTATGGCACCGGCTTCAAACATCCCTATAACTTCACGGTTAATTATGACTCGTCATGAAGTGTACGACATGGGCGCTTTGTTCTATGCTAACCTACGTAAAGATGGTTATATATGAATGGTGAATGATGAACCCATCAATACGAGTATTGTGGATGCCTACTCTTGCGCGCATGTTGAACGAAATATATTCGCAATGATACCTCGTTAATGTCATTTTTAAAAACAAAATAAGGTTTTTACGAAGTTAAGAGGTATATGACACTTTCCTTGTCTTACAGGGCACGACACAAATTATATATATATATTTATTTAAGAGTATTAACATCTGTTTGTGGCGTGGCATTTTGAAGGTGTTTGAATGGTATGTACATGGCCACACACCCTTTAGCACGTAAGCTTTGCACTAATGAATGCAATCGTATGCTCACATTGGTGATATTTGAATGTACTATCACATTGGCAAATTACATGTATTTTTCCCTAAGTATGAAGGGAGCTTGAGACACACTTATGGAAATCGCAGTCTTGTGAGACTTATGCGACAATTAGAACTCCTTGGCGAGTTGTTTGTGAGCGATGGACCCACTTAGCGAGACGAGCTCGCTTATGATTGTAATACATGGTTTATGAACTTTGGCATAGCTTGTGAGTCACGCTTTACCGTGGCAATATGTTTCTAACTGTCTCATCATAAGGTGCAATGCTTTGTAATGTCACTTGACTAGTTCTCGCACTTATGGCACGATGCACATACTTGTCCACTTGTATCTGTGCACGGTTCACGATTACACATCTGTTTGCATATCACAGTCTCTTGTATTGTCACATTAGTAATTTATGATCTGTGATCCATACCATGCTACAAACGATATGATTCGTGTTTGTTTATGTTCCTTGATGCATACCTTGCTAATGGATATGAAATGATATGTCATGGTTAATTTCTCCTGTTTTGCCTAATTGCATTGATTCATGCTAGTTACATTCTCTTATAGATCCATGCGTAGCTTTGTACACTTGCTCATGTTGTAACTGCTCAATTACTGTAAATAAGCATGCTATGTGTTGTATGTATAGCTCTGCTTCGTTTTCCACACATTGGTATACTGTGATTGGTTTGTCTCACCAGCTCGAAAGATTACTGACCCCTTTTTATGGGGATACAGGTATTGCTAGGCATGCGATGAAGCTCGATGTGCGGCAGCGGACTCTGAACCCACACTTCTGGAAACTTTGAGGATCTTGGCAGTTGTTGGTTTTGTATAAAGGAAATGATTTGTACTATTTGTAAAATGATTAATAAAAGTTGTTTCTTTCACTGTTGTTTCACTTCTGCGACTCGCCCCGGAGTTCGCCGCTTGTTTTCCCTTTTTGGTACTTCCGCATTTGCGCAATCCTTTTAAAAAAAAAAAGTTTACCCAAAATCCAAAGGATTTTACAAGTCGGGAATTCTGGGAGCGTCACAAGGGGTCCTATGCACTGGTCTGGACAGAGGCGTCCAGACCAGTCAGGGTGCGGTTCGCACCAACCAGGAAGGGTGCAGGAGCTGCAGCCCGCACCAACCACGAGAGGGCCAGTGCCAAGGCGCCAGCGCACCCAGGCCACTCGAGTGCTCTCCCAGCACTCGGCGTGCCCTGGCTCAAACGGAGGCCTTTCCCGCTGGTCTGAGCCTGTGCTCAGGTCTGGCGGAGCCAACGTCCAGTCTGAACCCACTCAGTTCAGACTGAGAAAACCGAGAGAGAGAGAGAAGAGGGACGACGGGTTCGGCTAAGGGCGAGCCCGAACCACCTCCCTAGCACAACCAAGAAGATGGCAGCATTGCTTCCCATCCTCCACCAGAAGTGGTGGCTGCAACCGAGTAGACCACCCACCCCATCGAACCCCAAAAGAAAGGAAAAAGATCGAGAAGCTCGAATGCAACATTGGATGATGGAAAATCTAAACAACAATAAACTTGAAACGAACATGTGTTAAGCAAAAATGGTCTAATCCACCGGAGACCCCTTGCATGCCATAGGTGCAAGGTGGTTCGGTTTCATGGAGGAGTCGAATGCCCCACAATGCATCATTTGAGAAAAGAAGAAACTCATGCATCAAAAATCCATTCAAAGTTCGACTAGGCATAAGAAAGCATTCCCGAATCAAAATGAGAAACATGCAAGACCTAATCCACCAAAAATCCCTATGCATATCGTATAATGCATAATAGAGAAGTCAGCTTCATGCCATTATAATGGAGAGATCAAAAGACATGCGAAATGGAGAAAGGTCGAAATCTCACTTTCGAGGCTTTGGAAATGGAGGTGGTGCAGCTGCTCTTCACGTCAAGGGTGAGGCGCTCCCACAGCTGGGAGGAAGAGGAAATGAGAGAGAGGAGAGTGTGGGAGAGAGAGAATGAGAGAGGGGGAGTCTCCAAGGAGAAATCGCCCAAGTCCTCTCTCTTTCTTTTTGGAGGTTTAAATATCTAGGTCAAGCAAAACGGATGGCTGGGATTAAATGAGGGAAGATGGAGGGTTGGGGTGCTCCACGCCCCCCATAGCCGCCCATACCTCCAATGCATGTCTTCTTTTTGAACTCTTTGCAAAACTCTTAAAAAACGCCATCAAAAGGGCTTTGAAAAAGCATTTAATCTTTGAGAATTTTACAAGAGATGCCCAAGGCTTGCCGCCCCATCAAGCCTATCATTTTTCACTATTTGAAATGGTGTAAACTAAATACAAAAAGGCCATGGGAGGAGCCAGCCCCATGCCTCCCTCCTTGGAAAGTCGCCCCTCATTATGAGCTCTAAGCCTCATCATGAGGTCTTGAAACAAGGGTTGGGCCAATAGAGGCCCTCCCTTTTCAAGACAAACATCTTTTTACAAAGGTACCACCACCCAGCTGGTCAACAATTGACCAGCTGGTCCACCATGGTCAAAAACATCCTCCTAGAGGGGCGCCACATGGGTTGGGACGTCCATGGATTCGGAACAACTCCAGATCCAAAATGCAATTGCACTATATTTAAAACAATGCTTATTTAATGATTTCAAAATAAAATTCGACTTCAATAAATCATTTATTTATCTTCAAAATCTTAATTGACATGGAATGTTCAATGCTTCTTTGAGAAATTCCCCTTCGTTTGCGAGAAATATGCTCGTTACGACTCGTGTACTATCGTTGATCAATTCTCATAATTCACATGCACTGACGAGGTTTTTTCGTCATATAGGTCCCAAATTCAGAGTCAAACTATACAAATATATTATAAACTTACCCTTAAAGTTTCAGAGGTTAATTCATCCAGAATTGGGCTCTTCTTACTTACATAGTGTACTTACGTGATTTCGGGTCGCGCGCATAAAGCTAAAACACAAGGCATAATCCAATTATAGCTAATTATGTGATTCAACCTCATAACCACACGAAATATATATATACATCAACTCAATGCAAGCAGTAAATTCTTCAGGAAATTTCACGGGTCTTACAGTTTTCTTCATAAGAGAAGGCAGCCATGGCTGTAGCTTTGAGTTTAGGAAAGCTTTGTTTAAGGTCCAGATTCATTGTATCTAGTTTTAGTCAGTTTTGAGATTGAATTAAGTAATTTAGATTTGTGTGTGTTAGCCAAAATAGCATTTTCTGATTTTGTGTGTTACATTCTATTTGTACCCTTACATTTATTTGTGTAGACATTAGTTTAGTTAGGTTAGTTAGAGCCTAGGTTAACTAATATTTAATTTCGGATTTTAGATGAAGGGCACTTTGGTATTTTTGTTTAAGGAACGATTTTGGTAGGTGTGGTAGCCCATTCAAATTCATGGAATTCAATTGAGGCAAGTTTTGACCCCTTCTTCTAGTCCAACCAAGATAAAATCATTCTCTCTTTTCAATTTTGGAAACAATTTTGATTTTCAATTCCCTTTCTAAAATTCGTGTAAGACACGCAATTTTTCAGAAATATGTGAATAAAATTCATGAGGCATTTACCGATAAAAATAGCATTTTTTCTCAGAATGCGAAATGAATCAATTCCTGCGAGCCAGTTATACTTAAGATATTTGTCGTTTTGCGAATATATGCTCAAACACTCTGGAAGCCATAACTTCCTACCTGAACGAGATCAAAAGATTTCCTCGAGCCAACTTTCTTAGTTACGTCAATACGAAGAGAATGGCGTACTCAGAATTTTTCAGAAAAAAATCATCGAAAACCTGAAATTTTTGCGGGACCCACGGAAATATTGGTGGGACCCACAAAAATATTTCTCAGAAAAACATTCTAAAATATTCTAGAATGTTCCAGCACCTTCCAGGACCTTCCAGCTTCTTCCAGCACCTTCCATGAAAGGAATTTCTGAAAAAGCCAAGGGTAAAAAGGAGATTCTGAAACTTGGGGCCCAAGTTTCAGAATCTATAAATAGAGGAGCCCCCCTCTCTCTAAAAATCGCCAACTCCTCTCTCTCCTCCTTTTCCCAAACCTCCCCCACCTAGCCCAGTAGGTCTCAGCCTACCTGACCTGGTCTGAGCCTGCTTGATCTGGTCTTAGCTTGCCTGACCTGGTCCTAACCCATCTGACCTAGGTCTGAACCCACCTGACCTGGTCCAAACCCAGTCGACTTAACTTGAACCTATTTAGGTTTGAAGTCAAAGTCCAAGTCCTTTTTTGTCCAAAGTCCAGAGTTGATCCTTTTTTGAAGTCGAACCTCGTTCGAAGCATCGAAGCATTCCGGAGTCGTTTCTTGCTCAAATCAAAGTAAGTTTGCTTCGTTGATCCATCTCTCTCAAGTATTTGATTGTTTGTATATAGCATATACTTTCTGAAGTAGTATCTTGCTTTAGTTCTTGATTGAGCCCTTTTTGGATACTTCGGTGTTCACTCGCTCGTCTCGTAACTATTGTCGGATATATATGTTCAAATACGCAGTATATGTGTTCTTAAAAATGGTATCTCACCCTAGTTCTTGGTTGAGCCCTTCAGAACACTTCGTGTTCACCCGCTCGCCTCGTAACTATCGTTGGATGCGGATCTAGGTGTATATTTGTTGATTCTGCCGACGCGTCTTATATCGCACAGGCTATGTAATTCACCTTTGCCGTCACGTCGTATGATACCAAGGCTCCTGCTTTCTGCACTTTCCGATTAATGCACTTTCGATTATGCATTTTGATGATGCATGAAATGCACATCATGTAAACAAGTTTTTCATGCGTTTTGTATCAAGTTTAAGGTTTTAAACCCATGTTTAGATGTGTTTTGATAGTAAGGGGCTATGGTTCGAATTTCAGAAAAATCGGAGTTAAAATGAGAGAGTTATGGCTATTTCAGTGTTTGGGCACGGATTTCGAGGTGGATCGGATCCATATCCGACCCAATTAGGTCAATTGGACCTTGGATCAACTCTTAGAAAGCCCAAAACCCAACCCACACACCTATCCATACTCATTTCAAAAAGTTTTTCTAAAACCCCCCCAGAAAGTGGCGCCTAGCAATATTTTATTTTTTAACACTCTTTCTGAAAAATGTCAAAACTATAAATAGTTTTTTTTCAAGAACCCTAGGCGTCTTTGGCTGTGTTTGGACGCCCCCTACAGTGACTCTACAGCAGCAGCTCCTTCCTCTCCATCTTCCCCAAGTGTTGGCCATTGAAGATCGACCTATGCTTGATTTTCAAGCATATTTTCAAGCTTTCTTTGGTTTCTTTTCCTTTCTTTCTTATTTCTTGCTGTCTTTTCACCATTTTTCTGTACTTTTGCAGGTGTAGCAGAGGTGGAGACCATTAACCTTGGGCGGGAGTGCGCAACACACCACCAAGGTGAGCCGGCCCTACCTCCATCCGGCTTTCTACACCCTCCGATCGCGAATCGGCTCACATGCCATCATCGGTGGATCTCCAAACGTGTAGCAGCTGCAATAGGTGCCAATCTTGGTGAAGTACAGCATCCTTGAACTGTAGAAGACGTCTACATCCAGCCACGGTCCGCTCTTCTTCACCCCCCCGGTCGTCGGATCTTCCAAAAGGTAGGTCTTCTTCTTCCTTCTCTTCTAGATAAAACCGATTTGTGTGTGTGGTTTTTGTTTTGTTATTTTCTGTATGTTTCTTGTTTTTCTTTTTATTTCAACCTTAGAATAGCATGCGTGCACAGACCAGCACGTTAGATTAGGTTTTCTTTCATTGGTTGTGTATTCGATTTGTGTTTTTCCATCGTTTTTATCTAAAACGTGCAAATCGGCAAGAGGCTTTTCTAGTCGATTTGGGTTTTTGTTTCCAGCGTGTTATAGGTGTTTTCTTTTTAGAAAATCTCAGACACAAATTTCATTTTGATTCATCTTAGTCGTTAGGTTTGTTTGTGTGTTGTTTTTGCTTGAAAAGAAGAAAAATCGGCTAGACTTTTTCTAGCCGATTCTTGATTTCTACAAAAATATTTTTCTGTTTTGCTATTTTTGTTTTGTCCAGCTTGTGTCTTGTATTGTGTTGCTGAAAATCTCATTCGGAAATTTCATTTTAGTTTATTCTAAGTCGTGGGTTGTGCGTGTGGTTCGTTTTGATTTTATTTTTGAAAAAAGAAAAAAAAAATCGGCTAGGGATATTCTAGCCGATCTTTATATTTTTGTTAAAAGGGGGTTTAGAGTGGTAAGTTGTGTTGCTTGCTGTGTGTTTAGTGTGTTAACAGTAGCATAAATTGGTGTTAGTCGTTCCATTGTTTTAGGATTGATTTACTTAATTGTTTTAATCATTTTTCGTTTTGGTGTTTGAGTGTATTATTGAAAATTATAAAAATCAAGTTTTCTTTAATTTTTTTATGATTTTAAGTCCAGCATAGTGATGTTATTGTTAGCCTTTGTGTAATTAGGAGTCATTTTTAATATTTTCTAACTTAGTTTTATCAAAATAGTAGTTACTTGGTTTTATTGCTTTTCGTTAGTTTATAATTTTATATATTTTTTTTTTTTCGTGTAGTTCTTCTTCTTCCACGAGGTGGGCGGCAGCCATTAGAGCTCTCCTTGAGCTCTTGGTCGATTTTTAGAAAGTCTTAATGGTCATTAGTTGAGTTAGGAAGGTGTCTAGGTTCAATGTATTAGGGTTTATTGTTTTGGCCGTTTTTAGGGTTGCATTTAGGTAAGTTTTGGAATTAGGTTAGCATTAACTCCTAGGAAATCGATTTTCCATTTAAGTTCTTTTGTTCCCTAGGTACAATTAAGTCTATTAGTTTAGAAAGTAGCATCCATTGAAGTTGGCGATTTTTGGAGAAGGGAGGTAATTAAAGTAATTGAAAATTGGAAAGCTTTTGGAAAAAGGATATTCTTCAAAAATCGTGTGAGGCATTTAAGGAAAATTTGAATTTTGAATGTGTATTAAAGAAGGAGTTACTCCTTAACTTTGGAAAGTGTTTTGCAATTAAACCAAAATTCCAATCTAGGTTACACGATTTCCATAGAGCATTAAAAGCATTTTAATTCCATCTTGAAAAGCAAAAATCGTGGATTCTAGATTGCCCTTTTCAGATTTCCAAAAAGGCATTAAAGGCAATTAAGGAGTGTAACTCCCTCTTTAAATGGGGCAATTTTTGAGAATCCAAAGCATTTCAAAGTTTGAACATTGGTAATTATTACATTCCTTTTTCAACCTCCTCCATTAAAATCGTGAACTTTGGATTAATTGTAGCTTAATTAGGAGGTTACTACTTTAATCTAGACCTAACCTAGTCAAACCGAGCCTAGGTCGAGTCAACCCCTAGTCTACACCCCCTTTGAGCCTAGTCAAAACCTAGCCTAGCCCAAGTCAAAGCCTAAACCGCATTTAGGTCGAGTGTAAGACCAAAGCCCAACCTTAGTCAAGCTTAGTGGAGTCAACCCTAACCTAAGTTAGGTCAACCTAGTCTACCTAACCTATCTAAGTCAAACCTAGTTGATTCCACTTAATTCAAGCCTACCTAAACCGAGTTCATCCTAGTCTTGCTAGACCTAAATCCAAAACCCAACCTTGGTCAAACCTAGTCAAAGACCTAACTCGGGTAAAAACTTAGTCTAAACCTAGTGAGTCAAACCGAGCTTACCTTAGCCCATTCGAGCCTCGTCGAACCTAAGTTGAGTCCAACTTAGTTGAGTCTAAGTCAACCCGAATCTAGTTGACTAAGTTTATCCTAAACCAAGTTCAAACCCTAGCCTAGCCTAAGTCCAAGTCAAGACCAATCCGAGATCGAGTCAACCTTAGCCAAACCCAACCCAACCTTAACTAAGGTCAAACCGAGTCCACCTAAGTCAACCGAACCTAGTTGATTAAGGTAACTCAAAACCGAATCCAATTAGTGAGTCAACCTTAGCTCGAACCTATCTCTTTCAACCTAGTCAAATCGAGCCTACCTAATCCCATCCGAGTGCATCCAAACCCAAACTGAACCTACTCAAGTCGAAACCGATCCTAGTCGAGTCAACCAAGTGAAACCTAACCTTAGCCTTCGTTCTTTAGTTAAGTAAGTCATTTCTTATTATTTCTTTTGATTTCTATATTAATTAGTTTATTTATCTAATTTAGTTTTAGTGTAGAAGTGTGTGTACGTATAGCATATTTATTTAGTATGTATGAAATGTGTTTCATTGTGGTTTGAATGATAGTTAGATATTAGTTAACTTAGTAGTTAGATTGTATTTTATTATTGAGCATAGTTGCATTTCCATTGTTAGTTAACTTCGTTCTAGTCATAAACTGCTTGTAGTGTTTTGTTCGTCGTGCATTTAGTGTTTTCCTAATATTCATCTGCATATACACTGTTATACAGTGTCATTTAGATTGCATTAGGTGTAGATTACATTTGATAGGGGGTAAATAGGTTCATAAAGTGAATAGTGCACTCAAATAAAAACCAGATTTTTGCCCTGTCGCAACAGAATTATTTTCTGAGCAAAAATTCTGTGTTTTCCAAATTTTTTTTTTCTATTCACTTTATTAACGTGTTATTTAACTGCAGACCAAATTTCAGTTCATTCGGAGTTGATTTGGTCTGATTTTTAAGCGTTTTGTGAAAACCGCTTTTTCTGGATTTTAAATTACAGGACTGACGATATCCTGATTTTTCCCAGATTTGAAACGCTTATATCTGGAGTTCCAGATACTGTTTTTCAATTCTGTAAAAACTGTCAATTTGTTTAATCTGTCAGTTGCAGAACAGAATAAATTTCGGGAAAATCGGACCTCGTTTGCCCTGTCAAACAGTGGTTTTCCGATAACCTGTCAGATTGCTAGTTTACACTAGTTATTTTAGAAGTTGCATAATCATCATACAGCATTAGTAGAAGTAATTTGGTTAATTTTAGAATTAATTTAGTATTTTATTTAATTTTTTTTTGATAAGTAGCATTTGTTTATTATTTTCGTAGAATTAGATATAGTTTTAGTTGTTGTTTGCATAATTAAAATAGAAAACTAACTTTGTACTTTTCTGCATTTTTAGGTTGAAAAGCATATTTAGTTTCCAGGGTTATTATACAAGTGAGAAGATTCTCTAAATGGCGAAAAGACAGAAATATCCTTGGTGTGGAGCAGAAGACTGAATGCTTGTTTAGTGTTCTTTTAGTGCTTAATTGTAGTTGTATTCACTTTATAATTGTAGATTGCCATTTGATATTAATAAATTAAATTTTCTAGAATTGTAGTTATTAATTCCTGTTCCCTGAGGATCGACCCGTACTTACCACTTTGTGGAAAGTCGGTTTTTATATTTTTGGTTGACGATTTTCCAAAGTTTTATTGAAAATAATTGTTTTAAAAAAAAGCATTCCAAAATATCAACCACATTTACTTACGCCGTCGCGTTGAATGACACAAAGGCTTCTGTTTTCTACAATTATATACGTAGAATATTTCGTTCGGTTAAACACTCTGAACAATAGTATATGCATTTCTTTACGCTGCCGCTGTATAAAGCACATGCTTCTACTTATACTACATATATGGCGCGTAAATGAGCGTTCAAATGAAGATCAACTTCAAATCGCCAATGTGATTCCCTTACCGCTCATCGTTCAAGATTTTACTTGACGAATGAAGCCCCTATTGGAAAGGCTTCGCTTTTTGGCAAAATGCTCTTTACGTAAAGACTAAGTCAATTACGTATGGCCTGGCTATGGCCCAGGGTTCCTGCAACCTTGATGAATGCAAGGTACACACAACGATGTGCATCCATTTCTCGAGTTAAGCGTAGCGATTTCACGCCAAAGAGGGTAGATGCTGCTGAAATGGATAAAAAAAACACACACTTTCTCTGTTAAAGAAAGGAAGTGCTGCTGAAATTTCTGAAGAAGCTAAGAATAGCTCAGAAAGAATGTGGCAGGATACTCTGGCATATATCAGAGTGCTACCTAGTTCATGGAATGCTTTCTACAACGTAGAAAGGTTCGTCGCACCACTGCAGATAGAGCAACGAAGGTGCTGACGAAATGGTTGGCAGAAGAGCTGCCGGAACCAGTTGAACGACATAATGATGCCCGTTGATGGAACGATGCCAGAACGGCTTGCATCCCTGTGCCTGTGAAGGCACCTTGCTCGTAAGGGCCGCTGAGCTAGAGTAGAGGTAGCGCCTTGACTAGGTTTGGACTCGTTGCCTAAAAATACACTAAGCAGCCGATCTATTTAGATCGAGTCATATGCATGCTCATTGAGAACGGTTACGCAACCAGACTCGTAAGGGCCGAAGAGCCAGAGTGTGTTGTTTCCACCCAAAGAGGTGTGATGCTCGTGATGGCCGCAGTGCCAAGAGCGGTGTTCTGCATGCATATGAATAAGACTTAAGGTCGCACATACCCCGCGGTTGAAAATCATGTTAGGGGTACCCCCTCAGTTGATGACTGTGTTGGGGGGGAATGAATGGGGTCGGGTATATACTCCCGTAGTGCTGAGGCACGGGCTGTGTAAGACCCGCAATTTTTCAGATAACTCTGAATAAATTCCTGAGGCATTTTTCCAGTGAAAAATAGCGTTTTTATCGTAAAGCGAATCAAACTGATTCCTGCGATCCAAATATACTTAGGATATTCGTATCTTCACGAATATATGCTCAAACACTCTGAAAGCCATAACTTCCTACCTGAAT
Source organism: Nuphar pumila (assembly GCF_984573655.1). Lineage (NCBI taxonomy): Eukaryota > Viridiplantae > Streptophyta > Magnoliopsida > Nymphaeales > Nymphaeaceae > Nuphar > Nuphar pumila. The sequence continues at coordinate 132,528,428 of NC_143249.1, forward strand.
AAAATCAAAGGATTCCTGCGAGCCAACTTTCTTAGTTGCATCAATACGAAGATAATGGCCTACTCAGAATTTTTCAGAAAAAAAATGCTGAAAACTCAACTTTTTTGCGAGACCCGCAAAAATATTGGTGGGACCCACAGAAATATTCCTCAGAAAATATTCTAGAATATTCTAGAATATTCCAGAACCTTCCAGGGAATATTCCATGGAATATTCCTTCTGGATAAGATCAAACAGTCAGATGGATAAGATCAAGCTGGATTTCTGAAAAAGGCCAAGGGTATTTTGGTCATTGGGGTTGCTTAGGGGCTAAGCAACCTCACCTATAAAAGGAGGAGACCCCCCTTTGAAAAAATCGCCAACCCCTCCTCTCCTTTGCCTTTTCTCTCTCCTGAAACCTCCCCCAGTAGGTCTGAGCCTACTTGGCTTGGTCTGAACCTGCCTGACTTAGCCTGAGCCTGCCTGACCTGGTCCTAACCCACCTGACCTAAGTCTGAACCCACCTGACCTAGCTCAAACCCAGTTGACTTGACTTGAACCTAGTTGGGTTGGAAGTCAAAGTCAAAGTCCTTTTTTGGTCCAGCTTTTGGTTTGGATTTCTGAACCCAGACTTAGCCTACTTGAGCTGAGTTCGAATCTGCTGAACCCAGTTGACTTGGATCGAACCCTGTTTGGTTCAAACCACTTAGGTTGAGTAGCTTGACCTGCTCTACCTCTTTCTCAACTAAGTCAGCTTCATCTGACTTAGTCTGACCTCTCGAAAGAAGGCTCGAAGCCGAAGAAGCAACCCGGAGCCGTTTCTTCCACGATTTGAAGTAAGTTCGCTTCATTAAACCATCTCTCTCAAGTATTTGATTGTTTGTATATAGCATATACTTTCTGAAGTAGTATCTTGCTTTAGTTCTTGGTTGAACCCTCTAGGACACTTCGGTGTTCACGCGCTCGCCTCGTAACTATCGTCGGATATATATGTTCGAATACGCAGTATATGCGTTCTTCAAAATAGTATCTCACCCTAGTTCTTGGTTGAGCCCTCTAGGACATTTCGGTGTTCACTCGCTCGCCTCATAACTATCGTTGGATACAGATCTAGGTGTATATCTGCTGATACTGCCGACACGTCTTATATCGCACAGGCCATGTAATTTACCTTTGCCGTCGCGTCGTATGATGCCAAGGCTCCCTGCTTTCTGTACTTCCGATTACTGCACTTCCGATTATGCATTTACTTACGCCGTCGCGTCGAACGATGCCAAGGCTCCTGCTTTCTGCAATGTATTTACTTACGTCGTCGCGTCGAACAATGCCAAGGCTCTTGTTTTGTTATATATGTAGAATATTTCGTTCAGTTACACACCCTGAACAATAGTATATGCATTTCCTTTACGCCGCCGCTGTATAAAGCACAGGCTTCTGCTTATATTACATATATGGCGCGTAAGTGAACATTCAAACGGAGATCAACTCCAAAATCGCCCATGCGATTCTCTTACCGCTCCTCGTACAAGATTCTGCTTGACGAATGAAGCCCCTATTGGAAAGGCTTCGCCTTTTGGCAAAATGCTCTTTACGTAAAGACTAAATCAATTACGTATGGCCTGGCTATGGCTCAAGGTTTCTGCAACCTTGATGGATGCAAAGTACGCACAACGGTGCGCATCCATTTCCCGAGTTAAGCGTAGCGATTTCCCACCAAAGAGGGGAGATGCCGCTGAAACGGATAAAAGAAACGCACACTTTCTCCGTAAAAGAGAGGAAGTGCTGCTGAAATTCCTGAAGGAGCTAAGAATGACTCAGAAAGAACGTAGCAGAAGTGCTACCCAGTTATGGAACGCCTTCTACGATGTAGAAGGGTTCGTCGCACCACTGCCGGTAGAGCAGAGAAGGTGTTGACAGAATGGTTGGCAGAAGAGCTGCCAAAACCAGTTAAGTGGCACAATGATGTCCTTTGTGGGAACGATGTCAGAATGACTCGTCTCCCTGACACCTGCAAGGGCATCATACTTGTAAGAGCCGTTGCGCCAAAGTAGTGGTAGCGCCTTGACAAGGTCCTGAGCTCGTTGCGTAAAAATACGCCGAGTAGCCGATCCGTAGAGAGCGAGTCATGTGCATGCTCATTAAGAATTATCAGACAGCCAGACTCGTAAGGGCCGCTGAGCCGGAGTGTGTTGTTTCCACCGAAAGAGGTGAAGTGCTCGTCAAGGCCGAAGTGCCGAGAGCAGAGTTAAGCATGCATATGAATAAAAACCTTTGTTCCACGGTGAAAGCCGTGTGGTTGATTGGGGTCGGGTACATACTTCTCAAAGGCTGCCCTATATGCATGCAATGTTCGTCAAGTAATTGTAAGACCGGCAGGCCCCTTTCAGAATTTCTCACCGAGGAAGACGGTGATGGCGCAGCCTTGAGTGACATATATTTCTTCAAAACCTGATAGAGTTCATTGATGGCCTTCGTCACTCAGAGGTATGGAGGTCGTGGTTATCCTTAAATATCTAAGGATTGAACCCAACTACTGTAGTAGCAGAATGCATTCGGATACCTAGTAAGGATCTCTTCCGGTATGCTGTACCGTCCTACTAGGGGGATGGGGTCAACAGGCCTCTGGGGTATCTAAAATACATAGAATAATCAACCCCCAGATCGTCGCGTTGTCGCCCAGATATGAGTCCCCTAAGCCCAGGGGGAGGTGCAATTATCGAAACAAAGCATTAGCTTAGGTACAGCGCTACTTTGAATGTATGAGTGGATGACGTTGTTGAGTCAGTCCTGCATAACCTTTGTGAAGGTGTCATGGTCGATATACTACTGGACCGATTGGGAAAGAACCCCATTGATATCCGTACGACTAAGTGAAGCTCGGAGAGCTGTCCTTAGATTCGTAGGATACGGATGTGCCAAGCTTAAAGGCTTGAGCTAGACATCCATTCGTGACTCTGAGGAAGTCAAGGCTAAGTCATAGAGACTTGAGAGGTTATTCTAACTCACAGCCCTGAAGAGGCTTATGCGAAGTCATGACGACTTGCGTGGATGTTCAACTCATAGCCCTGATGAGGCTTGTGCGATATACGCTAAGTCATGGAGGCTTGAGCGTCGTATTACGAACTGCGACCCTGAGTGGTCTATGCATTTACTTGAGTTGAATAGATAGGTGTTTGCCTACTTACCAGACCATCAGTGGTTCTGACCCCGTTTAATGGGGATTTCAGGTGTTGAACCTGCGTGGCGATATGCGGAGCAAGGCGGCATCAAGTTCCAGGGTTTCTCTAGACAGAGTTGTACTGCTTCCTTTTTATTGAACCTTCACTGCTTTTCTAAGCAGTAGTGTTGTAATAAACATGTGCTTTCGATAAAATGGAATACTTTGGTGGTCAATGAGTTGCTTAGCCACATACCTGCAACGTGCTCGGAGTTTTCTAAAACCGACGACTCATTATCGTCTTATTCCGCTGCTAAAAGCTTTTCTAAGTTCCGCTGCAAAGAAAAAAAAAAAAAAAAGAAATCCATGAAAATTTTAACTTAGCTTTGTTTTGAAAATCCGGGGCGTTACAGGCTGCTTAAATGGCATGCAAATATCTGTCCAAGTAATTGTAAGACTGGCAGACCCCTTCAGGAATTACGTATTTTACTTTGGACCTGATAGAGTCCACGATGGCCTCAGTCACTCATGGGTTTTGGGGTCGTGGTTATCCTTAAGATCTAAGGATTGAACTCAACTACTGCAAGTAGAGGATGCATCCGAATATGGGCCTAGTAGGGTTCTCCCAGTTGAAACACACTACCCTACTATGGATAGGGTCAACAGGCCTCTGGGGTATATAAAATACATAGAATAATCAACCCCCAGAACGTCAAGTTGATGTCCGGACAATTGTTTCGCCCACGTACTAAGGGTGAAAGAGGTTAAATATCGAAACAATGCATTAGCTTAGGTTCAGCGATGCTTGAATGTATGAGTGGATGGACGTTGTTGAGTCAGTCCTGCATAACCTTTATGAAGGTGTCATGATCGGTATATGTAAACACCCCAAATTTTTACTCACCTTTCTGATATCTCCATCAATCATCACATTTCAGTCCTCTGGAAGCAATGAAGGGCAAAATAGTTATTTTCTGAGATTGAATCTTGCAGAAAGTCCCAAATTTCAGTCTTGAGCCTCAAAATTTCTATATTTAGGTTCAGAAACATCTTCAAACTGCCAATTTTCAAAATCCTTTTCTGGATAAAAAGCTACAATTTCCAAGTCCTGTCTCAGAGTAGCATTTCTTGAAACATGTCTTTGCATAGCATTGCATGAACATTTCGTATCATGTCACTGCACAGCATGTCATTTCGAGGTCTTGGAACTCTTGATTTTCAAAATTGTCAATCCAGATTTTTAAACTTTTCAAAATTGATTTTTTAAAACCCTGGGTATTCAAAATCGCCAATCTTTCCCATTTTACCCCCAGGACTTTTTAATTACAAAAATTTTTCTCAGGAAAATAATCTGGATATTTGGATATTGATTTTAAAGATTTTATCTCAAAACTTTTTGCAAAAATATTTTAAATCTCTTTACAAAATTTCTGTATCTCCTTTATCCATATTTTTGCCCTAAAGATTCAGTTTTTTTCAAATTCTTGAAAACAAACAAAGTTTTATCTCATATTATAAAAAATACAAAAAAGAAGAAGTTATTTCTTCTGCTTTTTATTTTCAAATAAATGGAGCGGGACCCGCCTTTGAACTAGCATCATACTCAGATTCTCAGGTAAGTTTCTTGTTTTCAAGCGGGACCCACCCGAAGATCGCACCAATTGGCAAATTCTTCTTTTTAATTTCTTAATGTTATTTATTTATTTATTTATTTTTAGTTAGTGGGCCCACACACATGTGGCACCCCAATTGAAAATAAAAGATTTGCAAAAACAAAATAAAACTTTATTTTGCAAAAGGATTTTAAAAGTGGGTTGAGGTGGCATTTCCATAAAAGCCTCTCATTTATTTCACTATTCATTTTTTTTTTATTGATTTGCTTACATAATTTTTTTTTTAAAGGAAGCAACCTTAAATGGCACAGCCGAACTTCCCTAAAAATAAATAAATTTCATTTTACCTAAAACTTAGGTAAATGAAATAAAAATTTTGAAAAACACAAGAGGCGCCCCTTTTGAAAACGGCTACATTGAATATTTTAGTTTCGAAAATCTTCAAAGAGATGTAACAGATACTTTGAAAGGATTGCGATTTTTTTTGAAAGGAAGCTGAAAATCTCTTTAAAAGAGGGATAGCCTGGCCGATAGAAAAGGTGGGGGGGGAATTTGATTTTCTGGTCTTTTGGTTTTCGCAGGAAACGCCATCCAGCGTGAAGAGCATCCAGCAAGACGCCGGTTGCTGCATCTTCTTCAGCCCATCAGCAGAAGTCCACAAGCATCTCCACCCAGCGTGAAGAGGAATTTCCAGTCCATTTCTTTCAACCCATCCAGTTGCTGTCCATTTTTCTTTCAGCCCACCAGCTGAAAGTCCAAGAGGCTGTCGCACATCCATCTTCAGCCCAGCCTACCGCTGTCCACCCCAGCGTTTTCATCCACTTCAGCCCAGCCGCAGGAGAACCAGCGTTTTCATCCATTTCAGCCCACCAACAGAGGAAACTCCAGCCAGTGTTTTCACCATCTACCCTTTTTTCAGATCATCATCAGAAGAGCCAGCAGATCCGTTAGTGCAGAAAATCCCTTTGCTGCCAGCATACCATCCAGAAAGAGCATCCATCTTCTTTCAGCATATATCAATCCAAGGTATTGATCATAAAGAATATGGATTTTTAAGGTGATCCCTATAAAAACTCAGCAAGCAAAATCCCTTACTTTCTTTGACCGTTGCCCTCATTTCTTTTCTTCTTCATTTTATCTTCCCTGTTTACCCTTTCCCTGCACATTTTATTGTATATCCTAAAGCATGGCAAGTAGTTTGAGTTGTCCATAGCAGCATCAATGCCATTTATTTGCAATAACAAGCGTTGGCTATTACCTCTAAAGCCAACACTTATTATAGGGTTTACGTTTTGTTCCTCATATATCATTTGCAAAGTCTGATTTAAATGCATATTTGGTTCATTTTATGAATCCGATCTCTTTGTTTAGGCAATAGCATTCATGAGTAACAAGTGAAACAACCCTGTTTCAGAGGTTTTGAATTTCAGTTCTTTCTGTATACTTCTGTATTCTATTAATTTCCTGCATTATTTCCTGTTGCTGTCAATGGTTATGACAACATCTTTGCTGCAGATGATTCCAACACCTTATCATGCTATGTCTTATATTCCTGCATTTTGAATTTTATATATTCAAGTTGAGTTTATAGGATTACCTGATTTTGTCTTGCTTTTAGTGTATATATTGGCTATATCTAGATGCAGCCCACCTATGTAGATATTATATTAATCATCTAGTGCTTTCTGCAAAATATAAAAAAAAAAATTAGTTATGGACCACAGATTTTCATGTTTTGCGTCATATTTCTGTAGCTTATGACAGTTTACCCTGTCTCAACGTGAGTGTGTTATGTTCTAAGTATAATCCTTATGTATTACATTTAATAAAATAAAAAAAGGGGAAATTTTTTTGTATTCACTTAGTTTCCCAACCTTTGTATTCACTGAAATTTTACACAGCATATTTCTTTTTGTATTCACTGAGTTTCACATCCTTTGTATTCACTGAAATTTTACACAGCACATTTTTTTTATTCATTGAGTTTCCCATGATTTAATTTTACAATATGGATTAATTATACTGTTTGAAAGGCTATCTTGATATTTAAATCTCATCTCATGTTATCCTTAGATATTACCCACCGTATAGGTATAGCTGCTGCCATTCTATCTTGTCTTAACAGAAAGTTGTTTAAGTTGCTGCAAAATCTGTTTCAATGAGCTATGGATTTTTTTTTTCTAGTGAAGCATTTCTTTTAAAGGCTAAGTCTGGCCAATATACGCGTGCTCAAGAAGATATACCTCAGATCTATGCATAGGTTGATCGGTAGATATAACTATTCATTGATATCCACAAAAGAGGAAATCCATCAACCCCTTGTAAATAATTTGTTAAGTTGTCCCTTTTTCTGCTGCAGGTACCCATTCTTGATAATCGGCCATGTTCATGGATGGATATTTTAATATCCATTCATGATTTCTTGTCATTATTTACATGCTTTGTTATTGATATATAGGAAAGCTCCATACCCAATTTTACTGAGAAATATATTATAATTTGGGAATTACGGCTGTGTGAAATCACCTACAGAAACTGTATTTTCTGATTTTACCCATTATATATGGAATTTCAATTAATATGTGTATTTCCTCATTATATGTATATATAGCTATATATATATATATATACATATATACATATATATATATACTTATATTTACATGTGTATCTCTTCATGTATACTTGTTTCCATATATGAGCATCCATGTAGCTATTTTCTCATATAAACACACCCCCATTGTTACATGTCATTTAGCACAAATTTTAGTATTTTGATATAAATATATATATCTCTTCGTTGTACATATTCTATATATGCCCATTTCCTTGGGTATCTTGTATATCCCTTGTACTAATTCTCATTTTACAGGAAAATCTGGAGGATGCTGATTCTTTTTCACTATATATTTTTATTTCATTTATTTTGACTCACGTCAGAGATGTAATAATCAAACTTGGAATAATATTTACTTTACTACTTAGATTAGGATGCATCTCATGTAGTTTGATTCCTGCAATATCCTAATTCTATGATTCATATATCTCAATTTTCAAAAATTCACTGTGGATGAACATGAATGGCACATGCACCAACTCTTAGAGAGTTGATGGACTCGATGGAGTCCATATTTACGGCCCTAGTCGGCATATGGACGAGACCCAGATCCATCATCTTTCTACTAGTCACACTGAGCCTACACTCTTAGGCTATCTTAAAAATGCACATCATATTTCCAATTTTTCAAAATATTGTGAATTAAATCAATTAAACTCTAAACATGTTCATGTCCACAGTCAGAATATGTGAATGATTTATTTTGACTTAATACACAATTTTCCAACAAATTTCTCAAAAAAAAACTCTTTTCAAAGTGCATTCATTCATTCAAATCATCTGCATCATGGCATCATCTGCTTTTCTCATGATTTTCTCAAGAAATTTTCACTCTTTGGAAATCAATTCCTCAAGAAACTATGAAGATTCCCGAAGTTGGATTTCTCAAGTCAAGTTTTCCCGTGTTTTTCCCTGAAAATGTAATTTTCTTAAGATTCTTTTCAAAAGAGAATTTCTCATCTTTCTCAAGAATCAAAAAACAATTTCCATATACTGCAAAGACAATATTCTCAGGATTTCAGTTTCCCAAGTTTTGAATTTCCTTTTCCAAAGAGTTTTCCAATGAATTTCAATCGTTTTCCTAAGAAAATTTTCAAAGTCAGAGTTTTCCTGATAAATATTTTTTTTTCAAATATTCATCTTTTCTCAATTCTCCATTTTCCCAGGACTATCATCCATTCACAATTTTCCCAAAACTTCATAAACTTTTTGGTGATTCCCAATTCTTTCATCTCAGTTTCCTAAGAGGTTGATTTTCATTCTTTTTCCTGAGAAATGCTTTTCAACTCCAAATGTTTTCTAAGCATACATCATATTTTTCCAACTTGCATTTTACAAAACCTCATAGCACATGCCTGAATTCTCTGTGCATTTAGGATAGAACACAATTTCGATGATTTTACTATGTCAAGCACAATTTTGGTCATTGGTTCGATTACCCCTGTTAAAGGCGGCAGGAACGGTCGAACCTCGTACCGACAGGTCGAGCCCCATACCAAGGATTTTCCCGGAATTTTCAAAACGGAGGTGAGTATTTCAAAAAAATTTCCAAAATCCTGTCAAGTTTGAATCGCGAAAACATTTTCCTCTCTCTTCCGCAAGGAAGGGAAGACGGGGAAATATTTGCGACGATAACAAGTTTGGCGACCGTGATGGGACCTGTCCTTGTCTGATTAAAATTGTGCTTGATTTAGTTCCATTATCGAAACTGTGTTCACAAAATGTCAGCTCTCTTTACTTTTGCTATCATGCGAACCTAAGAGCCTAGATTCTGACCTAGCTGACATTGACTGCATATAGACTAGGCATGGTTTGGTAGGACCAGATTGAGGAGATATTTTCATGCTCACATAGACTTAGGTCTGAATACAACTCTCCTCAATTTAGGATCTCAATGCAAACAATGTATGCTTCTTCAAAGATTTTTCAAAATCTATCTCTCTAGGATTTAGAGCCCTCTATTTCTTGCATGTGATCATTTTTCCAAACCCCATTTACCTATCGTTACTCGGTCTTCATGTTGCTGGGCTCTCTTCCAGAACCATAGTTCGGAACAGCGCCTCACAACTGGGCAATTATTTGGGTTAACATTCCCCTACCACGTACCGCGGGCCACAATCCGAAGTATATCGGTAGGCGCTCAAGGATGTTGGAAAACCTTACCTTAAAACCAGAGTTGAAATTATATGCCACGTACCTCGGATTTCGATTCGGGTATATCGGCATAACTGGATTGAACAAAGATGATCTGAACCTAGAGTTAGGATTAGGGCCCTACAGCTGTTTTCAAAATGATGCATCTAAAGTCAGCCTTTTAGGGAGTGCTGTATGTGCATAAATGTTTATGCAGGATGTGATTGTTTGTATGTTACCTCTATTTTCTTACATTTTTCCCAAAATATTTTCAAATACCCATATTCTCATCCTTTCCCTTTATTTTCTCAAACCTTGGATGATTTTCCCAAATATCCAATTTCTTTCAAAACTCCAGGTGATTTTGCATTCTTCCGTTCTACTGGATCTCAAATTTCCAGCTGCATTTTATCTTGCCTGCAATTTTCAAAAATCATATGTTTTCTCTCATTGGATTTTCAATCCTTTTGTCTATTTGCAAAATTCTTCATCTTATTTTCCTCGTGTATACCTTGACTATTGTGGTGGAAATTGTTTACCCACTTGCCTTTTCCTTATTCTAAATCCATTTGCGGATTGTTTTTTTCCAAGAGATATCTCTTTCCTTCAAAAATGGTGTTTTCCTCGTGGTTGATGACCTCGCCTAGGTAACAAGGCACATTTTTTGTTGTTTATTTCTCTTACAAAAAATGACAACACAATTGTCGTGATTTCAGCGGCGACTCCATCCCTAGTAATGGGATATTCTTCCAATTGTCTACCATATCGTCAATAATCTTTTTTCTCCCAAATCCAAAATTCCCTCAGAGTCTAATCAAGACTTCATCCTGCAGAGAGAGCAACCACAACATTTGATGGTTCGAACAAGGTCAGGAAGAAGAACCACATCACCACAGCACTCCTCAGCCTTAGAAGGAGAAATGGATCCCCCCGGAAGTCAAGATCAGCAGCAAGAGGAGGATGGCATAGACCCACAAATGTATGCCATGTTCCAGAAAATGATGACCAAAATGATGAACGAGCAGCCCGGGACCAGTTCAGAAAAGAATCCATTCAGAGAGAAGTTCCATGGGCACAAGGATAAGAAGACTTCCAAGAAGCAAGTCCAGCCAGAAGAAATCTCAGATGAATCAGAATCAAAGGAAGACACTGAGGAAGAATATGAGGTACCTCCGGCATTTCAGAAACATAGCCAAGAACAAAGGAGGAGTCACAAATCAAAAGGTCAAGTTGCAGAAAAGCTCTTGCAGACACAGTTCAAAGAAATGGCCAGAGTTGTTAAAGACCTGCAAGCTCGCGACAAGGGCAAGAAAGTCTTCACCAGCGAGGACTTCTATGATGGCCTAGAAGGAGACGAAGATCTGGAAAATCTGCCTCGTAAATTCATCAAGTTCGACGGTTCTGGTGATCCCAAAGCCCACCTCGCCATGTTCTTTGCCGAATGCTCCAAATTCAAGAGAGACAATAGAGCCCTATTTCTTTGTTTTCCCCGTAGCCTAGAAGGCACTGCCGCCAAGTGGTACTCCGAGCATATCAATCCAATCGAGCTGCGAGAATTCGATAAGGTGGTCAATCTATTCATCGAGCGATTTCTGTTCAATACTGAAGTGCTACCAACGTTAAATCACGTCTGTAATCTGAAGCAGGGAGATAGTGAAAAAGCCAAGGACTTTGTTCGCAGATGGAGAGAGACCTGCAACAAAATGAGGGATCCTATATCAGAGAGACATGCTTTATCACTGATCCTCAACAACTTTTCACAGCCTTTGAGGAGTCTCATTTCTACCTCACCATTCAAGTCTTTCATTGAACTCATTGAACGAGCCGAATGGCTCGAGATGGGAATAGAGAATGGTGTCTATGATGGTATCACCCTTGTCAAGAACAATCTAGATTCAAAGAAAAAGGCAAATTTCGCCTCCTCCGCCAACATCAGCCGCAATGATAACAAAGGTAGTAAGGGCAACCATGTGGATCGAGAAGAAAAACAGAATAGCAAGCTATCTCAGCCCAACTTTCCACAAAAGGAAAAGATAAAGCGTGAAGGTTGGAGTAATGATCGTGTGTTCACTCCTCTCAAACAAACACTCGAAGAAGCCCTTGAATTCATGCTGACCAAGGGATTAGTGAAGCTCCCAAAGGCCACAACTCCCCCCACCATCATGGGAAGGTTCATGAATCAGTTCTGCAAGTTCCATCGGGCAGTAGGGCATGACATCGATTATTGTTTTGTCTTCAAAAATATTGTTCAGGACTGCATTGACAAGAGCCTCCTCGCTGAAGCTGAAGAAGAAGACGAGTTGGCCATCCTGACCAAGCCTTTGCCAGATCATTCAGAAAGTTGATGGTGTCAAAGTTCCCAGCTTTCTTCCTTTCGTTTTGCCAGTCACCTCGTAGGAGCAAGTCAGTTCAGTTTTTGCAACCTTTTGGTCGAGTGCTTATAAATATGCAGTCTTTTTGTTATCAGATCTGCTTATCAATAAAATGTCAATTTTCTTCATCCAATACTTCTTTCTTTTGCCCCATTAGGGCACCTGTTTTTGTTTTAAAGAATCTTCTTTGCCCATTCTTTTCAAGATGAGGGGCAATCCCAACATCATTAATGAGAGAAATGAAATTACTTATGAGGGTTTTTCAAAAATCATGAAATTTTTGAAATTTTTTTACAAACATCTTCGTTATGATCACCCAAAAGTTTAATATTTCGTTCCAATCTTTTTCAAAAGTCAACTATCACGGTGGTCTTCTTTTTTTAAATTGGTTTCGAACCATTATCTTTTAAAATCAACCCTTGTGTTGATTTTCTTTTCCAAAATTATTGTTAAACAAATTCATTTTCAAAATCAACCCTCATGATGATCTCTCTTCAAAATCAACCCTCGTGTTGATTCCCCTTTTAAAGACCAGCTCTCACGCTGATCATTCTTCAAAATCAACCTCGCAGTTGATTTTCTTCCCCAAAATGATTTCTCACTTTTAAAATAACATTTTCCTTTTACTTTAAAGATCCCGTATGCAAACACTTTCTCACTTCTCATTTTGCTTTTATCATTTCAAAGGGATAATATAATTTTGTTTCCTTTCCTCGATTTTTAAGCATCAATAAAATTATTAATTTTGCCAATAGTTTGGCACCATTTTATTTGCGTCTCTTTCCTTTTCACAAATATGTCTCTTGTAAGGAACGATCTTGAGGACGTCTCTCAATCAAGAAGCCTGTCACCTTATTCCTCGATTATCCTTCTTTGTATTCAAAATTTTTCTCCCTAGTTACTCTGGGGCATCTTTTTTTTTAAAATCTATCTTTACCTCAAAACATCCTGTATGCAGGCAGGATAAACCAATCTCTCATTTTGCATGTATATGCACCCACTTGCATTAATTTTGCATTCATTTACATTTCATGTGCATTTGCATTTCATTTTGCATCAATTTTCTTCCCCTTCAAGTTAAGGGATAAACCTGAATCATTTTCCATGATTTCCCCAAAATTCTCTAATTTCTATTCGTATCCCCGTTCAGGATAAGGGGTTAATCCAATTTACTACTTAGATTAGGATGCATTTCATGTAGTTTGATTCTTGCAATATCCTGATTCTATGATTCATATATCTCAATTTTCAAAAATTCACTGTGGATGAACACGAATGGCACATGCACCAACTCTTAGAGAGTTGATGGACTCGGTGGAGTCCATATTTACGGCCCAAGTCGGAATATGGACGAGACCCAGATCCATCATCTTTCTACTAGTCACACTGAGCCTACACTCTTAGGCTATCTTAAAAATGCACATCATATTTCAAATTTTTCAAAATATTGTGAATTAAATCAATTAAACTCTGAACATGTTCATGGCCACAGTCAGAATATGTGAAGGATTTATTTTGACTTAATACACATTTTTCCAACAAATTTCTCAAAAAAAAATCTTTTCAAAGTGCATTCATTCATTCAAATCATCTGCATCATGGCATCATCTGCTTTTCTCATGATTTTCTCAAGAAATTTTCACTCTTTGGAAATCAATTCCTCAAGAAACTATGAAGATTCCCGAAGTTGGATAACTCAACTCAAGTTTTCTCTTGTTTTTCCTTGAAAATGTTATTTTCTTAAGATTCTTTTCAAAAGAGAATTTCTCATCTTTCTCAAGAATCAAAATTCGATTTCCAGATACTGCAAAGACAATATTCTCAGGATTTCAGTTTCCCAAGTTTTGAATTTCCTTCTCCAAAGAGTTTTCTAATGAATTTCAATCATTTTTTTAAGAAAATTTTCAAAGTCAGAGTTTTCCTGATAAATATTTTTTTTTCAAATATTCATCTTTTCTCAATTCTCCATTTTCCCAGGACTATCATCCATTCACAATTTTCCCAAAACTTCATAAACTTTTTGGTGATTCCCAATTCTTTCATCTCAGTTTCCTAAGAGGTTGATTTTCATTCTTTTTCCTGAGAAATGCTTTTCAACTCCAAAAGTTTTCTAAGCATACATCATATTTTTCCAACTTGCATTTTACAAAACCTCATAGCACATGCCTGAATTCTCTGTGCATTTAGGATAGAACACAATTTCGATGATTTTACTATGTCAAGCACAATTTTGGTCCTTGGTTCGATTACCCCTATTAAAGGCGGCAGGAACGATCGAACCTCGTGTCGACAGGTCGAGCCCCATCCCATGGATTTTCCCAGAATTTTCAAAACGGAGGTGAGTATTTCAAAAATTTTTCCAAAATCCTGTCAAGTTTGAATCGCGAAAACATTTTCTTCTCTCTTCCGCAAGGAAAGGAAGACGAGGAAAATTTTGCGATGATAACAGGTTTGGCCACCGTGATGGGACCTGTCCTTGTCTGATCAAAATTGTGCTTGATTTAGTTCCATTATCGAAACTGTGTTCACAAAATGTCAGCTCTCTTTACTTTTGCTATCATGCGAACCTAAGAGCCTAGATTCTGACCTAGCTGACATTGACTGCATATAGACTAGGCATGGTTTGGTAGGACCAGATTGAGGAGATATTTTCATGCTCACATAGACTTAGGTCTGAATACAACTCTCCTCAATTTAGGATCTCAATGCAAACAATGTATGCTTCTTCAAAGATTTTTCAAAATCTATCTCTCTAGGATTTAGAGCCCTCTATTTCTTGCATGTGATCATTTTTCCAAACCCCATTTACCTATCGTTACTCGGTCTTCATGTTGCTGGGCTCTCTTCCAGAACCATAGTTCGGAACAGCGCCTCACAACTGGGCAATTATTTGGGTTAACATTCCCCTACCACGTACCGCGGGCCACAATCCGAAGTATATCGGTAGGCGCTCAAGGATGTTGGAAAACCTTACCTTAGAACCAGAGTTGCCCCGTACCTTGGATTTTGATTCGGGTATATCGGCATAACTGGATTGGACAAAGATGATATGAACCTAGAGTTAGGATTAGGGCCCTACAGCTGTTTTCAAAATGATGCATCTAAAGTCAGCCTTTTAGGGAGTGTTGTATGTGTATAAATGTTTATGTAGGATGTGATTGTTTGTATGTTACCTCTATTTTCTTACATTTTTTCCAAAATATTTTCAAATACCCATATTCTCATCCTTTCCCTTTATTTTCTCAAACCTTGGATGATTTTCTCAAATATCCAATTTCTTTCAAAACTCCAGGTGATTTTGCATTCTTCCGTTCTACTGGATCTCAAATTTTCAGCTGCATTTTATCCTGCCTGCAATTTTTAAAAATCATATGTTTTCTCTCATTGGATTTTCAATCCTTTTGTCTATTTGCAAAATTCTTCATCTTATTTTCCTCGTGCATACCTTGACTTTTGCGGTGGAAATTGTTTACCCACTTTCCTTTTCCTTATTCTAAATCCGTTTGCGGATTGTTTTTTTCCAAGAGATATCTCTTTCCTTCAAAAATGGTGTTTTCCTCGTGGTTGACGACCTCGCCTAGGTAACAAGGCACATTTTCCGTTGTTTATCTCTTACAAAGAATGACAACACAATTGTCGTGATTTTAGCGGTTACTCCATCCCTAGTAATGGGATATTCTTTCAATTGTCTACCATATCGTCAATAATCATTTTTCTCCCAAATCCAAAATTCCCTCAGAGTCTAATCAAGACTTCATCCTGCAGAGAGAGCAACCACAACATTTGATGGTTCGAACAAGGTCAGGAAGAAGAACCACATCACCACAGCACTCCTCAGCCTTAGAAGGAGAAATGGATCCCCCCGGAAGTCAAGATCAGCAGCAAGAGGAGGATGGCATAGACCCACAAATGTATGCCATGTTCCAGAAAATGATGACCAAAATGATGAACGAGTAGCCCGGGACCAGTTCAGAAAAGAATCCATTCAGAGAGAAGTTCCATGGGCACAAGGATAAGAAGACTTCCAAGAAGCAAGTCCAGCCAGAAGAAATCTCAGATGAATCAGAATCAAAGGAAGACACTGAGGAAGAATATGAGGTACCTCCGGCATTTCAGAAACATAGCCAAGAACAAAGGAGGAGTCACAAATCAAAAGGTCAAGTTGCAGAAAAGCTCTTGCAGACACAGTTCAAAGAAATGGCCAGAGTTGTTAAAGACCTGCTGTAAGACCCACAAATTTTCAGAAAATATCTGAATAAAATTCATGAGGCATTTACCGGTAAAAATAGCATTTCTTCTCAGAATGCGAAACGAATCAATTCCTGCGAGCCAGTTATACTTAGGATATTCGTCGAATTGCGAATATATGCTCAAACACTCTGGAAGCCATAACTTCCTAACTAAACGAAATCAATAGATTCGTACGAGCCAACTTTCTTAGTTACGTCAATACGAAGAAAATGGCGTACTCAGAATTTTTCGGAAAAAATCGCCGGAAACCCGAAATTCTTGCGGGACCCACAGAAATATTGGTGGGACCCACAGAAATATTCCTAAGAAAATATCTTGTGGGACCCACAAAATATCCTATGGAAATATCTTGTGGGCCCCACCTCAAAAGGAACCTCCAGAAATTTAAAAGAAGCCAAGGGGTAAAAGGGGCATGGGAAAACCCAAGAGGAGGTGGGCTTGGGCTATAAATAGCCCTCCCCACTCTCTCTCTTCTCATAATTTCGACCCCCCTCTCTCTCTTGCCTTCTCTCTCTCTCCTAAACCTCCCCTACCTAGCCTAGCCCACCTGAGCCCACCTGACCTGGTCTGAGCCTGCCTGACTTAGCCTGAGCCTGCCTGACCTGGTCCTAACCCACCTGACCTGGGTCTGAACCCACTTAACCTGGTCCAAACCCAGCTGACTTGACTTGAACCTAGTTGGGTTTAAAGTCAAAGTCAAAGTCCTTTTTGGTCCAGATTCCGGTTTGGATTTCTGAACCCAGACCTAGCCTACTTGAGCTGAGTTCGAACCTGCTGAACCCAGTTGACTTGGATCGAACCCTGTTTGGTTCAAACCACTTAGGTTGAGTAGCTTGACCTGCTCTACCTCTTTCTCAACTAAGTCAGCTTCATCTGACTTAGTCTGACCTCTCGAAGGAAGGCTCGAAGCCAAAGAAGCAATCCGGAGCCGTTTCTTCCACGATTTGAAGTAAGTTCGCTTCGTTGATCCATCTCTCTCAAGTATTTGATTGTTTGTATATAGAATATACTTTCTGAAGTAGTATCTTGCTTTAGTTCTTGATTGAGCCCTTTTTGGACACTTCGGTGTAAACCCGCTCGTCTCGTAAGTATCGTCGGATATATCTATGTTCAAACACGCAGTATATGCGTTTTTAAAATGGTATCTCGCCCTAGTTCTTGGTTGAGCCCTTCAGAACACTTCGGTGTTCACCCGCTCGCCTCGTAACTATCGTTGGATACAGATCTAGGTGTATATCTGATGATTCTGCCGACGCGTCTTATATCGCACAGGCTATGTAATTTACCTTTGCCGTCACGTCGTATGATGCCAAGGCTCCCTGTTTTCTGCACTTCCGATTACTGCACTTCTGATTATGCATTTACTTACGCCGTCGCGTCGAACGATGCCAAGGCTCCTGCTTTCTGCAATGTATTTACTTACGCCGTCGCGTCGAACGATGCCAAGGCTTCTGCTTTGTTATATATGTAGAATATTTCGTTCAGTTACACACCCTGAACAATAGTATATGCATTTCTTTACGCCGCCGCTGTATAAAGCACAGGCTTCTGCTTATACTACATATATAGCGCATCAATGAGCGTTCAAACGGAGATCAAACTCCAAATCGCCCATGCGATTCCTTGACCGCTCCTCGTTCAAGATTCTGCTTGACGAATGAAGCCCCTATTGGAAAGGCTTCGCTTTTTGGCAAAATGCTCTTTACGTAAAGACTAAGTCAAATACGTATGGCCTGGCTATGGCCCAGGGTTCCTGCAACCTTGATGGATGCAAAGTACGCACAACGGTGCACATCCATTTCCCGAATTAAGCGTGGCGATTTCCTACCAAAGAGGGGAGATGCCGCCGGAACAAATGGAACGGCATAATGATGTTCGTTGATGGAACGATGCCAGATCGGCTCGTATCCTTGTGCCTGCAAGGGCACCTTGCTCGTAAGGGCCGCTGAGCCGGAGTAGAGGTTGCGCCTTGGCTAGGTTTGGACTCGTTGCGTAAAAATATGCCGAGTAGCCGATCTATTTAGATCGAGTCATATGCATGCTCATTGAGAACGGTTACACAACCAGACTCGTAAGGGCCGAAGAGCCAGAGTGTGTTGTTTCCACCCAAAGAGGTGTGATGCTCGTGGTGGCCGAAGTGCCAAAGAGCGGTGTTCTGCATGCATATGAATAAGACTTAAGGTCGCACATACCCCGCGGTTGAAGATCGTGTTAGGGGTACCCCCTCAGTAATGACTGTGTTGGGGAAGACTGAATGGGGTCGGGTACATACTCCCGTAGTGTTGAAAGCACGGGCTGCCTAAATGGCATGCAGATTCTGTCCAAGTAATTGTAAGACTGGCAGACCCCTTCAGGAATTATGCTCACTGTGGAATGACAGTGATGGTACAACCTTGAGTGACATGTATTTTACTTTGGACCTGATAGAGTCCACGATGGCCTCAGTCACTCATGGGTTTTGGGGTCGTGGTTATCCTTAAGATCTAAGGATTGAACCCAACTACTGCAAGTAGAGGATGCATCCGAATATGGGCCTAGTAGGGTTCTCCCAGTTGAAACACACTGCCCTACTATGGATAGGGTCAACAGGCTTCTGGGGTATCTAAAATACATAGAATAATCAACCCCCAGAACGTCGCGTTGATGCCCGGACAATAGCTCTACCTGCGTACCAAAGGCGGGAGCGGTTAATTATCGAAACAATGCATTAGCCTAGGTACAGCGATGCTTTGAATGTATGAGTGGATGACGTGTTGAGTCAGTCCTGCATAACCTTTGTGAAGGTGTCATGTTCGGTATACTACTGGACCGACTGGGCAAAGACCCGTGTTGTATCCGCACGACTAAGCGAAGCTCGAGGAGTTGTCCTTAGATGCGTGGGATACGGATGTGCCAAGTATGAAGACTTGAGCTAGACATCACTTTGAGACCCGGAAGAGGTCATGGCTAAGTCGTGGAGACTTAAGCGGCTATTCAAATCACAGCCTTGAAAAGGCTTGCTCTAAGTCATGAGGACTCGAGCGGATGTTCAACTCATAGCCCTACGGAGGCTCTTGCGATATACGCTAAGTCTTGGAGGCTTGAGCGTCGTTATTGCGCATTACGACCCTGAGTGGTCATTATCGTACTTGAGTTGAATGGATGTATGACTGCATGCTTACCAGACCATCAGTGGTTCTGACCCCGTTTTATGGGGATTTCAGGTGTTGGACCTGCGTGACGATATGCGGAGCAAGGCGGCATCGAGTTCTAGGGTTTCTCTAGAAAGAGTTGTACTGCTTCCTTTTATTGAACCTATACTGCTTTTCTAAGCAGTGATGTTGTAATAAACAAGTGGTTTTCGATAAAATGTTACACTTTGGTGGTCAATGAGTTGCTTGGCCACATACCTGCAACGTGCTCGGGGTTTTCTAAAACTGACGACTCATTATCGTCTTATTCCGCTGCTAAAAGCTTTTCTAAGTTCCGCTGCAATGAAAAAAAAAGAAATTCATGAAAATTTTAACTTAGCTTTGTTTTGGAAATCCGGAGCGTTACAGAATTGGTATCAAAGCATGAGTCTGAGAAACCTGGTTCAAGATCCGTCATGGTCCCGATATCGCACTGTAAGTATATATTTTTATACTTTTGTTCTGATCTGGGTGCATCTTTGTATAGATGGCAACTCATGACTCGCGTGGATACTGCTATCGCTGCAAGGTCATGCACGATGAGTGGATATGCCCGTATGAAGTCCAAGACTGCCAATACTGTGGCGAAGATGGGCATTCCGCCAACGAATGCCAAAGGAAATATACCGCCGATATGGGTCGGCGGGATTCAAAGGGTCTCAGGGATGAGACTTCGCGTGTCAGTGGACCGCATCACTCTAGTGTTGGGAGCAACCATACCCCAACATCTTTTGATGAATTACCAAGGCTGAGGGATTTTGATTTGAACTTCCCTGCAGAGGTCTATCACTCGCCAAGCTACCATCCAGCATCACATATGCCGAGCTTAAATGGCAGGAACAAAAGAGGGGATTCTTTCTCTTCGCCAATCATTATTCCAGACTCCCAGAGTCTTGATCTTACTGACTGGGAAAGTGGACTGGAGTCCCTCATATATCCCAAATATTCGCTTGCTAGTGCGGAAGTGCCGCCCAAGCCAAAGCTAGTAGTGCCTACTCCAAGGTCATGTGGCAATAGATGGACCTTTTGGAGTTCGTCATCATCAAAGAAATCCAAGTCTTAAAGAGACTGGTGATGCTTTGGAGTCAGTAGACTCATGTATATAGTTTCTCAACGCCTAAAGTCTGCCAGTGCGGCATGACGTTTTGTTTAAGGCGATGCTTGTGTAAATATGATGTATATTAAGTAAATAAAGTTTTTTACTTCCATATACACATTAAGAAACTAAAAAACAAGTGCTTGTGTGTGCATAGATAAATGGCTCCTACGACGAGGAGAACCATACCAAGCGAGGAGTCCCATACGCAAGGATTCCTGTTGGAGACACTCAACAACCTGGTTACAGCCATCCGTGAAACGAGGCCAGAACCAGTCGCACCACGAAACGAGCACCTGGGAGGAGTGACTTATGAGAAGTTCCTCAAGCTTGACCCGCCAGTTTTCATTGGCAGAGCCGATCCTGAGCTCGCGGAGAGTTGGATCGAAGAGACAGAACGTGCCTTCTCGGTACTGGGAGTACCAGAAGAGAAAAAAACCAACTTTGGCACGTATCGGTTGAAAGACAATGCACGGAAGTGGTGGGATACCACTAAACTTATCCAGTTCTCACAAGTCGAATTCATTCCTTGGACTGACTTTCGGAGGACTTTTATGGATAACTACTTCCCGTTGCATTCCAGAAACAAGAAAAAGATGAAGTTTCTGGAGTTGGAACAGGGCGGTATGAGTCTAATGGACTATACCACCAAATTTCAGAATCTAGAGCGCTACTGCTCTCGATTGTTCGAAACAGACCAAGAAAGGGCCGACAAATATGTGAATGGTCTGCGCGAAGGGCTGCGATATCGAGTGATAACAAGCATGCCTTCGACTTTTCAGGCTGCGGTAGCAGCAGCTTCAAAAATCCAAGAGGACTGGGCACGATCTAAAGTGATCGTAGCAAAGAAGCCCATATTGAATGGTGGGAATCTTAAAAGGACATTCCCAAGTGGCCAGGGTTCACGACAACCCTTTCAAAAGAAGAAGTTCCAAGGAGGGAACAACACTCAGCAAGTCATGAGGCCAAGACAGAACCCAACTCCGAATGGTCAGCAGTCCAACTTCAGCTGCCCAAGGTGTCGTATGAACCACCCTGGAAAGCCATGTCCTCGTGACATTGGTGGGTGCTTGTATTGTGGCAAGATGGGCCACTTTATAAGGGATTGCGCCAAGAAGGCTGCAGATGAACAGAGGAGTAATGCCGGATCTGCCGGACCCTCTCGACCTGCACCACAACGTTCTCAGTTTCAACGACCTCCACCTAGAATAGAACAAAGGCCTGCTGCAGGTCGTGTATATGCTGTAACGACTGAACAAGTCGAAAATGGTGACCTGATTGAAGGCACCGTACCTGTTAATGGATATGCAGCTTACGTCTTGTTTGATTGTGGTGCTACTCATACGTTTATCTCTGACGATTTCACCGAACAACTCCACGCTTCGGTGCAACCGATTGATAAAATGATCGAAGTGTATAACCCATTGGGTTCACGCACCAAATGTATCCGGTGTGTGAAAAATTTGGATATTGAGATAGCAGGGCAACACTTGCCTACTGACGCCATCCTGATAGATATGATACAGTACGATGTCATTCTGGGAATGAATTGGTTGGCTCAGAATAATGCCAAGATTCTGTGCCGCGAGGGCAGAGTAATTCTATCTCGACCCGGATTGCCTAAGATGGAATACCGGTTATCCAAACTTGTTCCACAGAAAAGGCTCATATCAGCACTTAAGGTACAAAAATACCTTAGGAAGGGTTGTGTGGCCTTCCTGTTGAGTCTCTCGGTGGAAAAATCCAACGACCAACCCCTTGAGAGTTTGGAAGTGGTACGGGAGTTTCCCAATGTATTTCCTGAGGAATTGCCAGGACTTCCGCCACTTCGTGAGGTTGAATTTGGAATTCAATCCTTACCTGGAACAGCGCCGATATCCAAAGCCCCGTATCGAATGGCGCCAGCTGAACTCAGTGAGTTGAAGTGTCAGTTGGAAGAACTGATGGAACAAGGGTTCATCCGACCAAGTGTGTCACCGTGGGGAGCCCCGGTACTATTTGTAAAGAAGAAGGATGGATCCCTTCGGTTATGCATCGATTATCGGATGCTTAACCAGGCAACTGTTAAAAATAAGTACCCGTTGCCTCGGATTGAGGACTTATTCGATCAGCTCAGAACAGCGAGGGTGTTCTCCAAGATCGACCTCAGGTCAGGATACCATCAACTCAGAGTAAAGGAAGAGGATATACCCAAGACTGCCTTCAGAACGAGATATGGCCATTATGAGTTCGTAGTAATGCCCTTCGGACTCACTAATGCGCCTGCTGCCTTTATGGATCTAATGAACCGGATATTCAGACCATATTTGGATAGCTTTTTCATCGTCTTTATTGATGACATTCTCGTATATTCTAAGAACAAGGAACAACACATGGAGCACTTGAAAATCGTCTTGAAAACCCTTCAAGATAACCAACTCTATGCTAAGTTTTCAAAATGTGAATTCTGGCTAGATAAAGTGATGTTCCTTGGTCATGTGATCTCAAAAGATGGAATCACAGTGGATCCTGCGAAGGTGGAAGCTGTGATGGACTGGAAGCAGCCAGAAAATATTACTGAGGTCCGTAGCTTCCTTGGACTTGCCGGATATTATCGGAAGTTCATACAAGACTTCTCCCGAATCGCAGTACCGATGACGAAATTACTGAAAAAGGGAGTCAAGTTTGAATGGACTGACCAGTGTAAGGAGTGCTTTGAGGTTCTCAAACAGAGGCTTACCACTGCCCCTGTCCTTACCTTACCTTCTGGTCAGGGAGGCTTCATTGCTTATACCGATGCCTCGGGAACAGGTCTGGGTTGTGTGTTGATGCAGCATGGCAAAGTAATCGCCCATGCATCACGACAGTTGAGAGTCCATGAGAAAAACTATCCAACCCACGACTTGGAGCTTGCCGCGGTAGTGTTCGCACTTAAAATCTGGCGACACTACCTATATGGAGAGAAATTTGAGGTCATGTCGGACCATAAAAGCCTAAAATACCTCTTTTCTCAAAAAGAACTCAATATGCGGCAACGACGATGGCTGGAATTCCTCAAAGACTATGAATTCACGCTTTTCTATCACCCTGGAAAGGCGAATGTTGTAGCAGATGCCCTTAGTCGCAAGACTGTTAGCACTCTGGCCAGCCTAACCGGACAATGGAAGTTGATGGAGGATTTCGTCAACTGGAAGCCATTTTTGGCTGATTCTGGCAGAATCCAAATGTCATGTTTGACGATCCACATTGAGTTCCTCGATCGCATCGTAGCCGAACAGTTCAAGGATCCCCAGTACTTGGAATTGAAAGCTCGTGCTGAAAAAGATGATACTTTCTTCCATTTGAAAGAAGATGGAGGAATATGGATGGAAGAAAGGATTTGGGTTCCAAATAACCCTGAGCTAAGACAGGAAGTACTCCAGGAGGCTCATAATACCAAGTACACCATTCACCCTGGAGGTACGAAGATGTTCTGCGATTTACAGAGAAAGTACTGGTGGAGGGGTATGAAACGTGATGTGGCTACGTTTGTCTCGAAGTGTTTGATCTGCCAGCAAGTTAAGATCGAACATCAGCGCCCTGGTGGAAAGATGCAACGGATCGAGATTCCAGAATGGAAATGGGAAGGCATTACGATGGATTTCATCATTGGATTGCCTCGATCCAAGAGACAACACGATTCGATATGGGTGATCGTGGACAGACTCACCAAGTCTGCTCACTTCCTGCCAATCAACACTCGATACTCAACTAAACGATTGGCGGAGATCTACATTCGGGAAATCGTTAGACTCCATGGAGTGCCGATTTCGATCATATCCGATCGTGACCCGAAGTTCACCTCTCACTTTTGGGAGCAGCTTCAGAAAGCCCTGGGGACGAAACTCAAGTTCAGTACAGCATTCCATCCCCAAACAGATGGGCAATCAGAACGAACCATACAGACTCTTGAAGATATGCTAAGAGCCTGTATGCTGCAATGGAAAGGTGATTGGGATTCCCACCTAGCGTTGGCTGAATTTGCTTATAATAATAGCCACCACGCTAGCATTGGGATGGCGCCGTATGAAGCCTTGTATGGACGACCCTGTAGATCACCAATCCATTGAGGTGAAGTGGGTGAGCGAACCTTGGACTCGCCCATTGTGTTGCAGCATTATACTGAGCAAGTCCACATGATCAGAAAGAAGCTACTGACTGCTCAGAGTCGACAGAAGAGCTACGCCGATCAGCGGCGTAGGGAACTCACTTTTGCGGTTGGAGATAAGGTTTTTATCAAGGTCTCTCCAACCAAGAGTGTGTTTCGTTTTGGAAAGAAGGGGAAGCTCAGCCCCAGATTCGTTGGTCCCTTCGAAGTTTTGAGCCGGATCGGAGAGACTGCCTACCGAGTAGCATTGCCACCACAATACGCGCAAATACATGATGTATTTCACGTATCAATGCTTAGAAAGTACGTTCATGATCCTTCTCACGTCATTCAACATGAAGACATTGACATCCGAGAAGATATGACGGTAGAAGAAAGGCCAGTGGAGATCATGGACCGACGGGAGCAAGTGCTAAGAACGAAGGTCATTCTACTTGTTAAAGTGAGGTGGCAGCATCATGGAATCGATGATTGCACTTGGGAGCCCGAATCGAATATGCGGGATAAATATCCTGAACTCTTCACCTTGTACTCTTAGCTGAATTTCGCGGACGAAATTCCTTTAAGGGGGTGTAAACACCCCAAATTTTCCTCACTCATTCTCAAACAATCCTCCTTGTTTAGTGCCAACCCTGTTAGGTCAGTGTAGGAGTCAAACCCCGAGTCAGTTTCAGAAAAGCACCATTTTACCCATTTTCATTAGGAAAATTACCATTTTACCCCTAGGTCATCCCGGACCCCAGTCAGTCGGAGTCAACCAAGCTCATTGGTCAGTTCAAGACAGTTAGAATATCAGTCATCTCAAGCTCATCTGAGCTCACAATGAACAGACCATTTTCATTTCTGACCATTCCTGCCAAAATGGGATCATTTCTTCAAAAATGAGCTCATTTCTCACTCGAATCCAAGCCAATTGTCTCAAAGTCAGTCATTCCCAGTCAGTCATGTTCCCCAGAGTCTAACTTGAGCTCACCAGAAGTTCAAGTGCTCCAATTTCAGTTCAAAACCATTTCCAAGTGTCTAGGAGCCCATTTTAGT
Source organism: Nuphar pumila (assembly GCF_984573655.1). Lineage (NCBI taxonomy): Eukaryota > Viridiplantae > Streptophyta > Magnoliopsida > Nymphaeales > Nymphaeaceae > Nuphar > Nuphar pumila. The sequence continues at coordinate 132,553,980 of NC_143249.1, forward strand.
CCATTTCAGATCTTTCAGCTGAAATTGAGCCGAGTTCAGTCAGTTGAGTTAGTGTTTGAGACTTGATTTTAGTTCATCTCAGTATTACTGACTTTTGTTTTAGCTCAAACCCAGTTCAGGTTCGTAATTCACTTCATTCCAATGACCATTCCATACCATTTCTCTAAAAATGACAGCTTTTCTTGAAAATTCAGTTGGAAAGGTCAGTTGAGTCAGTGTTTGTTGAGTTCATTTGAGTTCTGAAACTCTAAAACCCAGCTCAATCCAGTTCATTTCAGTTGAATACAGCTCAAACCCTAATTTTCAACGTTACTCTAGCTTGGCAGAGCTCGAAAATCATTTCTTCAACCATTTTTGCAAATTTTGTCAATTTTAACACTTTTTGAACTGGTACAAGTGTCAATCGGGGTCTAACATCTAAAATTCTCCATTCAGGGTCTGCATTTCGCATGTCATTTCTCATCATTTAATATCATTTCTTAGCATTTCATAACATTTCATCACATTTCATTTCATTTTCGAAGTCCAGAACTCCAGTTTTATAAATTTCAATCCAGATTGAGTTTTAAAAGTTTTCAGAAATCAATTTCAAACCTGGGGTTTCCAAAATTGACATTTTCACCCCGGGAGTCTAAATTTGGAAATATTTTCTCAAGAAAAATAATCTGGATTTCTTTCAAAATCAAATTTTTAAATTCTACATTGGATTTGCTTCGCAACGGGGTATTGAACTTCAAAATCCGAGCTCATTTCAAAAACTACCAAAAATAGCTTGTTTTATTTGGAAATATTTTCTCGAGAAAGACAATCTGGATTTCTTTCAAAATCAAAATTTCAAATTCTACACCGGATTTGCTTCGCAACGAGCTATTAAACTTCAAAATCTGAGCTCGTTTCAAAAACTGCCAAAAATAGCTCGTTTCGTTTGGAAATATTTTCTTGAGAAAAACAATATGGATTTATTTCAAAACTACATTTTCAAATTCTACACTGGATTTGCTTCGCAACGGGGTATTGAACTTCAAAATCCGAGCTCGTTTCAAAAACTGCCAAAAATAGCTCGTTTCGTCTAGAAACTTTCTGAAAAGACTATTTTACCCCTCTAATCGTCAAAATGAATTTTAGAATCAAAATTTGGACCCGCTCTGAGATGGCCCATTCATTTACAATTCTCTTTTATTAAAAAAAAAAATAATAATTGTGTTTCTTTTCAATTTTCTTTTTATTTTTTTGTGTATTTTTATTATTATTTTATTTTATTTTGTGAGGTGGGACCCACAAGGTGGTCACCCAAACCTCCAGCCTCCTCTCCTTTCCTTCCTTTCCTTTTTCTCTTTCCCTTTCTTCTTCCTTTCTTTCCTTTTCTTTTTCTTCTTTCTTTCTTTTCTTTTCTTCCCTTTCTTCTTTCCTTCTCCCCTACCTTCCTTCTTTTTTCTCAGCCATAGCCATTCACGTATGGCTCTTTAGATAATAATAGAAACTTAGGTTTTGATGAAAATCAAAACCTAAGTTCCATACTAAAAAAAAGAAAAAGAGCCATACGGCTGCCATCTTCTACACGCCTCCTTCTCTCTCTCTCCCTTCACCTCTCTTCTCTCCTTGGCTGCTACAACCACAGCAATGCCAGCTTCCCCTTTGACAGCAGCCACCTCCAGCCTTGGTGATGCCATAGCCTCCTCTTCAACAATTGCTGCCACGTCTCCAACGTCAGTCATAGCTCCAGCTACAGCAAGATAAGAGGCTGCAGATCTCCAAGTTGACACCCAGCATCCTCAAGCATCACTGTGTCTCCCTTCTCCAGCACCATCTACAAGGCAGCCTCCAACCAGACAAAGAGGTTGCACCCTTTTCCATTCTCTCTACAGCAAGAACAATAGCTTCTACTTCCAGCCAGCAGCAGCCGTTCCATCTTCCCAGCCGGTTCAAGCAAGACCCTTCATTGCAGCCCTCCTTGCATAGCTTCAGCCACGTCATCCTCCAGCTCCAGCCGGCATCCTCTTCGCAGCTGCAGCAACAAGTGTAGCCGTCATTCGCTGTAACCACCAGCTTCAACCATAGCTCCAACACGCAATCATCTCCAAGGTGCAAATAGTCTTCAATGCCACCACCCACACCTCTTGTTTCGGCTTCACCATAGCAGCAAGCTGCTACCTTCCTCGAAGCAAACCAGCCCCGATTCCAAGACCCCAGCCCATCAAGGAAGCATTCGCCTTTATTGTAGCGAGGATACAAGGTGAAACTCCCTTCGCACCAACTGGAATCCCACACTAGTTTCTTTCTTTTCTTTATGCAATTGAAACATATGTCTATGTGTTTGGACTAAACAAGTGATGAGGTCCATCCACTTAATGGATTGGATCTCTCACTTTGAGAGTCAAAAGCAAGAAAAAGAGTGATTCATGCTCCCTTTTGAGTGTTTTTTTTTTATTTATTTAATTTTTATATTCCACGCAGTTCTTTTGATGACATTTATAGATTGATTTCATTTTCGTTTTGTCCATGTTAAGTAGAATTGTTAAGTCCATAGGTTTCCATGTCTACGTTAAGTCCAGTTATAATTCCATGTAGATGTCTTTATTCAAAAATGCTGGAAATTTTACTGTATGTAAGTTTTTCTATCTGTGATGTATTGCCAAAAATTTGATGCAATTTGGGTTTTGGAACCCCTTCTAGCAAATCAAACCTTAAACTGAGATTTCTGTTCTCCAGAAATTTCAATTTCTGATTTAGCAGAAAAGAACCTCCGGCACCACCTCGTGAGAGAGTCGAATCATTCTCCAAAAATCACAGTAGATTCACAATCGAATCTACTAATGATCTGGAAATTTTGAAGTTTTTCTAGTTAGTTTTGACCTCTGTAAAAAATCGGATTTCCCTGACCCCTGGGAAAATCTCGATTTTCCTTTGTCAGGGTATAGACAGACCCTAATGCATCAAGTCCGCCAAATCTGTAACCCGTTTGCAAAAACTTTCAACATGAAAGTTTTTTATAACATAATTTCCTGTCATTTCCCAAAATTTGGGAATTTTTGGATCTGTTTCATTATTTTTCCAGGATTTTCCCTTTCTGTCTAACAGATTCCAATGTCCAGAGATTTAGGTCTCTGATAATAGTGTGGTCTTTTCCAAACCCTAACTCAAATCCCAATGGTGACAAAATATCAAATATTTCTCTGTTTGTCAGGGACATTTTCCCACAATTTCAGCTATTTTCCCATCTGTCTGCCATTTTTACCACATTTTCTACCGAAACCTGTCTGTTTCCTTCATTTACTAGAGTCGCCGGATTCCGATCCGACTTGCCGGAGTGGTACAGCTCCGACCATAGGTCAAAACCAGAAAGTGTAAAAGGCAAAAATCTTTGCCTTACTGTCCTTTGTCATCCCATAAAATTTTGGAAATTTTAATGGAAGTTTGATATCCTAAATCCCCTTTAGAATCAATATTTTAGGCAAAAATCATGAAATTTAGGGTTTTTATTTGAATTTCCATATTTAAAAATACAAAAAAATTAGATTTTCGAGCTCCATTCTATTTTTAGGGTTATTTTAGGTGTCCATGCCAAATTTGGTTTAATTCCAAGTTCATTTGCTCCATGTGTTAGTTTATCTTTAAATTCAGAAGCGAAAATCAAGCGAAAATCAGGTTAAATTCGATATTTTATGATATTTTCGCCATTTTAGGGTTTTTATCATGTACATAAGCATGTATAATCATATTAGGGTTAATTTTAATCTCCTTTGCATTTCATATTTTTCAATTTTGCAAAAATTATTTCAGAAAACCCTGGTTTCAAGGCCATAGTCTTGTTATTGGGGGTATTTTGGTCATTTTGACCTAAATTTCGAAATTTCAATTTCTAATTCTCCCAAAATTTCATGCATATCATCATATTTCATCATATTATGTTTGATTTATTTCATTTGATTTTCAAATTTCCAAAATTTACAAAAATTCTTTCAGAAAACCCTGATTTCAAGGTCATCAGGGGTATTTTGGTCATTTTGACCCCAATTTCGAATTTTCAAGTTTATTTTCAAAATTTATTCATTATTTCTCATGTTTATATCAAAGGGGGTATGATTTTGGGTTTATATCTGAATAATGTCCGACAATTTCCCATATTTTCGGATAAATTCAGAAAAACCTACATTTTTGTGCTAACCTTGTTTTCTAGTTTTGCAGGAATATTCAAGAAGAATATTTTATTTTCTTATTTTATTTCAATTCAATGTAACATCAAATGTAATAATTTGGAATAAGAGTTACATTTCTGCTTAGAATAGGGTTGCATTGCATATAGTTTAATTTATGCAAATTTTAATATGTGATGTATGATTCATGCATATTTATTTCAAATTCACTATGGTTTACACGAATGGCACGTGCACAAGCTTTTATGGAGTTTATAAACTCGGTGGGATTCGTATTTATGGCCATAGTCAGAATACGAAGAAAACCAAGATTTATGATCTTCGTATTAGCCACATTCAGCCTACACACTTAGGCTAACTTCAAAATGCACTGCATTTTTCAAAGTTTTAAAAGGATTTCCCAATTCCTCAATGAAATTCCCTTTTCAAATTCATATTCATTCATTCATATCATTCAAATTGCATTATTTTCAAACTCATTTTCCAATTTCAATTTCAGAAAATTCAATTTTCTCAAGAATTTCCAAGTCTTTCTCAGGATCTGATTTTCTCAAAATCCTGAGTTTTCAAAAGAGATTTCAAAGCATTTCCCAATTTCAAACCAAGATTTTCCTATGTTTTCAAATTCTCAAATTTCAAAATCTCAAGTTTTCAGAAATCGATTTTCTCATATTTTCCAGTTTTCCTGAGAATTTATTTTCCATTTCAAAAATCATTTTCCAATGAATTTCTTAGATTTTCTTAGAATTCTCAATCCATTTTCTCAGAAAAGCAATTCCAAATTTCAAAATCGATTTTCCAAAGTTCAAGTTTTCCTGAGAAATCACTTTCCAATGCAAATTTCTGATTTTCAATGAACTTCAATGATTTTCCCAGGAATCCCAATTTCAAGTACTTTTCCAATCATTTTTCCAGCATATTTCAATTTTCCAAAGCAAACATCATATTTTTTTCAAACTTGCATTTTTTTAAAATTCCATAGCACAAGCCTGATTCTTTGTGCATTCTAGGAAAAATAGAGCATCATTTAGATATTTGAGTCAAGTTAAAGCACATAATTGATCCTTGGTTCAATTACCCCTGGTAAAGGCGCCAGGAACGGTTGAACCTCGTACCGACAGGCGGATCCCATTCTACGGAATTTTCCCGCAAATTTTCAAAACGGAGGCGAGTAATTTTTAAAACCAATTTCAAAACTTTGGTCGAGTTTGACTCGCGAAATTCGTTTCTCTCTCGCAAGGGAGGGGAAAAATTTTTGCGATGATAACAGGGGGTAATGATGTAAGACCCGCAATTTTTCAGAAAATATCTGAATAAAATTCATGAGGCATTTACCGGTAAAAATAGCATTTCTTCTCAGAATGCGAAACGAATCAATTCCTGCGAGCCAGTTATACTTAGGATATTCGTCGAATTGCGAATATATGCTCAAACACTCTGGAAGCCATAACTTCCTAACTAAACGAAATCAATAGATTCGTATGAGCCAACTTTCTTAATTACGTCAATACGAAGAAAATGGCGTACTCAGAATTTTTCGGAAAAAATCGCCGGAAATCCGAAATTCTTGCGGGACCCACAGAAATATTGGTGGGACCCACAGAAATATTCCTCAGAAAATATCTTGTGGGACCCACAAAATATCTTATGGAAATATCTTGTGGGCCCCACCTCAAAAGGAACCTCCAGGAATTTAAAAGAAGCCAAGGGGTAAAAGGGGCACGGGAAAACCCAAGAGGAGGTGGGCTTGGGCTATAAATAGCCCTCCCCACTCTCTCTCTTCTTATAATTTCGACCCCCCCTCTCTCTCTTGCCTTCTCTCTCTCTCCTAAACCTCCCCTACCTAGCCTAGCCCACCTGAGCCCACCTGACCTGGTCTGAGCCTGCCTGACTTAGCCTGAGCCTGCCTGTAACACCCCGGATTTTCAAAACAAAGCTAAGTTAAAATTTTCATGGATTTCTTTTTTTTTTTTTTTTTGCAGCGGAACTTAGAAAAGCTTTTAGCAGCGGAATAAGACGATAATGAGTCGTCGGTTTTAGAAAACTCCGAGCACGTTGCAGGTATGTGGCCAAGCAACTCATTGACCACCAAAGTGTTCCATTTTATCGAAAGCACATGTTTATTACAACACTACTGCTTAGAAAAGCAGTGAAGGTTCAATAAAAAGGAAGCAATACAACTCTGTCTAGAGAAACCCTGGAACTTGATGCCGCCTTGCTCCGCATATCGCCACGCAGGTTCAACACCTGAAATCCCCATTAAACGGGGTCAGAACCACTGATGGTCTGGTAAGTAGGCAAACACCTATCTATTCAACTCAAGTAAATGCATAGACCACTCAGGGTCGCAGTTCGTAATACGACGCTCAAGCCTCCATGACTTAGCGTATATCGCACAAGCCTCATCAGGGCTATGAGTTGAACATCCACGCAAGTCGTCATGACTTCGCATAAGCCTCTTCAGGGCTGTGAGTTAGAATAACCTCAAAAGTCTCTACGACTTAGCCTTGACTTCCTCAGAGTCACTAATGGATGTCTAGCTCAAGCCTTTATGCTTGGCACATCCGTATCCTACGAATCTAAGGACAACTCTCCGAGCTTCACTTAGTCGTACGGATATCAATGGGGTTCTTTCCCAATCGGTCCAGTTGTATACCGACTATGACACCTTCACAAAGGTTATGCAGGACTGACTCAACAACGTCATCCACTCATACATTCAAAATAGCGCTGTACCTAAGCTAATGCTTTGTTTCGATAATTGCACCTCCCCCTGGGCTTAGGGGACTCATATCTGGGCGACAACGCGACGATCTGGGGGTTGATTATTCTATGTATTTTAGATACCCAAGAGGCCTGTTGACCCCATCCCCCTAGTAGGACGGTACAGCATACCGGAAGAGATCCTTACTAGGTATCCGAATGCATTCTGCTACTGCAGTAGTTGGGTTCAATCCTTAGATATTTAAGGATAACCACGACCTCCATACCTCTGAGTGACGAAGGCCATCAATGAACTCTATCAGGTTTGGAAGAAATATATGTCACTCAACGCTGCGCCATCACCGTCTTCCTCGGTGAGAAATTCTGAAAGGGGCCTGCCGGTCTTACAATTACTTGACGAACATTGCATGCATATAGGGCAGCCTTTGAGAAGTATGTACCCGACCCCAATCAACCACACGGCTTTCACCGTGGAACAAAGGTTTTTATTCATATGCATGCTTAACTCTGCTCTCGGCACTTCGGCCTTGACGAGCACTTCACCTCTTTCGGTGGAAACAACACACTCCGGCTCAGCGGCCCTTACGAGTCTGGCTGTCTGATAATTCTTAATGAGCATGCACATGACTCGCTCTCTACGGATCGGCTACTCGGCGTATTTTTACGCAACGAGCTCAGGACCTTGTCAAGGCGCTACCACTACTTTGGCGCAACGGCTCTTACAAGTATGATGCCCTTGCAGGTGTCAGGGAGACGAGTCATTCTGACATCGTTCCCACAAAGGACATCATTGTGCCACTTAACTGGTTTTGGCAGCTCTTCTGCCAACCATTCTGTCAACACCTTCTCTGTTCTACCGGCAGTGGTGCGACGAACCCTTCTACATCGTAGAAGGCGTTCCATAACTAGGTAGCACTTCTGCTACGTTCTTTCTTAGCCATTCTTAGCTCCTTCAGGAATTTCAGCAGCACTTCCTTTCTTTTACGGAGAAAGCGTGCGTTTCTTTTATCCGTTTTAGCGGCATCTCCCCTCTTTGGTGGGAAATCGCTACGCTTAACTCAGGAAATGGATGCGCACCGTTGTGCGTACTTTGCATCTATCAAGGTTGCAGAAACCTTGAGCCATAGCCAGGCCATACGTAATTGATTTAGTCTTTACGTAAAGAGCATTTTGCCAAAAGGCGAAGCCTTTCCAATAGGGGCTTCATTCGTCAAGCAGAATCTTGTACGAGGAGCGGTAAGAGAATCGCATGGGCGATTTTGGAGTTGATCTCCGTTTGAACGCTCACTTACGCGCCATATATGTAATATAAGCAGAAGCCTGTGCTTTATACAGCGGCGGCGTAAAGGAAATGCATATACTATTGTTCAGGGTGTGTAACTGAACGAAATATTCTACATATATAACAAAACAGGAGCCTTGGCATCGTTCGACGCGACGGCGTAAGTAAATACATTGCAGAAAGCAGGAGCCTTGGCATCGTTCGACGCGACGGTATAAGTAAATGCATAATGGGAAGTGCAGTAATCGGAAGTACAGAAAGCAGGGAGTCTTGGCATCATACGACGCGACGGCAAAGGTAAATTACATGGCCTGTGCGATATAAGACGCGTCGGCAGTATCAGCAGATATACACCTAGATCTGTATCCAACGATAGTTACGAGGCGAGCGAGTGAACACCGAAGTGTCCTAGAGGGCTCAACCAAGAACTAGGGTGAGATACTATTTTTGAAGAACGCATATACTGCGCATTTGAACATATATATCCGACGATAGTTATGAGGCGAGCGCGTGAACACCGAAGCGTCCTAGAGGGCTCAACCAAGAACTAAAGCAAGATACTACTTCAGAAAGTATATGCTATATACAAACAATCAAATACTTGAGAGAGATGGTTTAATGAAGCGAACTTACTTCAATTTGAGGAAGAAATGACTCCGATTGCTTCAAACGCTTAGAACGAGGCTCGACTTCGAAAAAGGATCAACTTCGAACTTCGGACGAAAAAGGACTTGGACTTTGACTTTGAACCAAACCAGGTTCAAGTCAAGTCAACTGGGTTCAGACTTAGGTCAAGTAGGTTCAGACCTAGGTCAGGTGGGTTAGGACCAGGTCAGGCAGGCTCAGACCAGGTCAAGCAGGCTCAGGCTAAGTCAGGCAGGCTCAGACCAGGTCAGGTTGGCTCAGGTGGGCTAGGCTAGGTAGGGGAGGTTTGGAAAAGGAGGAGAGAGAGAGGGGTTGGCGATTTTCTAAAGGAGGGGGGGTCCTCTATTTATAGGTTCTGAAACTTGGGCCCCAAGTTTCAGAATCCCCTCTTTACCCTTGGGCTTTTCTGAGAATCCCTTCCATGGAAGGAGCTGGAAGGCTCTGGAAGGTGCTGGAAGGTGCTGGAATATTCTAGAATCTTCTAGAATATTTTCTGAGAAATATTTCTGTGGGTCCCACCCATATTTCTGTGGGTCCCGCAAGAATTTCGGGTTTTCGGCAATTTTTTTCCGAAAAATTCTGAGTACGCCATTATCTTCGTATTGATGCCACTAAGAAAGTTGGCTCGCAAGAATCCTTTGATTTTGTTCAGATAGGAAGTTATGGCTTCCAGAGTGTTTGAGCATATATTCGCGATTCGACGAATATCCTAAGTGTAACTGGCTCGCAGGAATTGATTCGTTTCGCATTCTGAGAAAAATGCCATTTTTAACGGTAAATGCCTCATGAATTTTATTCAGATATTTTCTGAAAAATTGCGGGTCTTACATCATTACCCCCTTAAAGGAATTTCGTCCGCGAAATTCAGCTAAGAGTACAAGGTGAAGAGTTCAGGATATTTATCCCGCATATCCGATTCGGGCTCCCAAGTGCAATCATCGACTCCGTGATGTTGCCATCTTACTTTGACAAGTGGAATGACCTTTGTCCTTAGCACTTGCTCCCGTCGGTCCATGATCTCTACTGGCCTTTCTTCCACCGTCATATCCTCCTGGATGTCAATATCTTCATGTTGGATGACGTGGGAAGGGTCGTGAACGTATTTTCTAAGCATTGACACATGAAATACATTGTGTATCTGTGTATACTGCGGTGGCAATGCTACTCTGTAGGCGGTCTCTCCTATCCGGCTCAAAACCTCGAAGGGACCAACGAATCTGGGGCTGAGCTTCCCCTTCTTTCCGAAACGAAACACACTCTTGGTTGGGGAGACCTTGATAAAAACCTTATCTCCAACAGCAAAAGTGAGTTCCCTACACCGCTGATCAGCGTAGCTCTTCTGTCGACTCTGAGCAGTCAGTAGCTTCTTTCTGATCATGTGTATCTGCTCAGTGTAGTGCTGCAACACAATGGGCAAGTCCAAGGTTCGCTCACCCACTTAACTCCAATGGATTGGTGATCGACAGGGTCGCCCGTACAAGGCTTCATACGGTGCCATCCCAATGCTAGCGTGGTGGCTATTATTATAAGCAAATTCAGCCAACGCTAGGTGGGAATCCCAATCACCTTTCCATTCAAGCATACAGGCTCTTAGCATATCTTCGAGAGTCTGTATGGTTCGTTCTGATTGCCTATCTGTTTGGGGATGGAATGCTGTACTGAACTTGAGTTTCGTCCCCAGGGCTCTTTGAAGCTGCTCCCAAAAGTGAGAGGTAAATTTCGGGTCACGATCGGATATGATCGAAATCGGCACTCCATGGAGTCTAACGATTTCCCGAATGTAGATCTCCGCCAATCGTTCAGTTGAGTATCGAGTGTTGATTGGCAGGAAGTGAGCAGACTTGGTGAGTCTGTCTACGATCACCCATATTGAGTCATGTTGTCTCTTGGACCGAGGCAATCCAACGATGAAATCCATCGTAATGCCCTCCCATTTCCATTCTGGAATCTCGATCCGTTGCATTTTTCCACCAGGTCGTTGATGCTCAATTTTTACTTGCTGGCAGATTAAACACCTTGAGACAAATGTAGCCACATCCCGTTTCATACCCCTCCACCAGTACTTTCTCTGTAAGTCCCGAAACATTTTCGTACCTCCAGGGTGAATGGTGTATTTGCTGTTATGAGCCTCCTGGAGTACTTCCTGTCTTAGCTCAGGGTTATTTGGGACCCAAATCCTTGCTTCCATCCATATTCCTCCATCTTCTTTTAAATGGAAGAAAGTGTCATCTCTTTCGGCACGAGCTTTTAATTCCCAGTACTGGGGGTCTTTGAACTGTTCGGCTACAATGCGATCGAGGATCTCGATATGGATTGTCAGGCATGACAATCGAATCTTTCCTGGGTCAGCCAGGAATGGCTTCCAACTGACAAAATCCTCCATCAGCTTCCATTGTCCGGTGAGGCTGGCCAGAGTGCCAACAGTCTTGCGACTAAGGGCATCTGCTACAACATTTGCCTTTCCAGGGTGATAGGAAAGCGTGAATTCATAGTCTTTGAGGAATTCCAGCCATCGCCGTTGCCGCATATTGAGTTCTTTTTGAGAAAAGAGGTATTTTAGGCTTTTATGGTCCGACATGACCTCAAATTTCTCTCCATACAGGTAGTGTCACCAGATTTTAAGCGCGAACACTACCGCGGCAAGCTCCAGATCGTGGGTTGGATAGTTTTTCTCATGAATTCTTAACTGACGGGATGCATAGGCGATTACTTTGCCATGCTGCATCAATACACAACCCAGACCCGTTCCCGAGGCATCGGTATAAGCAATGAAGCCTCCCTGACTAGAAGGTAAGGTAAGGACAGGGGCAGTGGTAAGCCTCTGTTTGAGAACCTCAAAGCATTCCTTACACTGGTCAGTCCATTCAAACTTGACTCCCTTTTTCAGTAATTTCGTCATTGGTACGGCGATTCGGGAGAAGTCCTGTATGAACTTCCGATAATATCCGGCAAGTCCAAGGAAGCTGCGGACCTCAGTGATATTTTCTGGCTGCTTCCAGTCTATCACAGCTTCGACCTTCGCAGGATCTACTACGATTCCATCTTTTGAGATCACATGGCCAAGGAACATTACTTTGTCTAGCCAGAATTCACATTTTGAAAACTTGGCATATAACTGATTATCTTGAAGGGTTTTCAAGACGATTCTCAAGTGCTCCTTGTGTTGTTCCTCATTCTCTGAATACACGAGAATGTCACCAATGAAGACGATGACAAAAGTGTCTAAGTATGGTTTGAACACTCGGTTCATCAGGTCCATAAAGACAGCAGGCACATTTGTAAGTCCGAAGGGCATTACTACGAACTCATAATGGCCATATCTCGTTCTGAAGGTAGTCTTAGGTATATCCTCCTCCTTAACTCTGAGCTGATGGTATCCAGACCTGAGGTCGATCTTGGAGAACACTCTCGCTGTTCTGAGCTGATCGAATAAGTCCTCAATCCGAGGCAACGGGTACTTATTTTTAATGGTTGCCTGGTTAAGCATCCGATAATCGATGCATAACCGAAGGGATCTATCCTTCTTCTTTACAAATAGTACCGGGGCTCCCCATGGTGACATACTTGGTCGGATGAACCCTTGTTCCATCAGTTCTTCCAACTGACACTTCAACTCACTGAGTTCAGTTGGTGCCATACGATAAGGGGCTTTGGATATTGGCGCTGTTCCAGGTAAGGATTGAATTCCAAATTCAACCTCACGAAGTGGCGGAAGTCCTGGCAATTCCTCAGGAAACAGATCAGGAAACTCTCGCACTACTTCCAAACTCTCAAGGGGTTGGTCGTTGGATTTTTCCGCCGAGAGACTCAACAGGAAGGCCACACAACCCTTCCTAAGGTATTTTTGTACCTTAAGTGCTGATATGAGCCTTTTTTGTGGAACAAGTTTGGATAACCGGTATTCCATCTTAGGTAATCCGGGTCGAGATAGAATCACTCTGCCCTCGCGGCACAGAATCTTGGCATTATTCTGAGCCAACCAATTCATTCCCAGAATGACATCGTACTGTATCATATCGATCAGGATGGCGTCAGTAGGCAAGTGTTGCCCTGCTATCTCAATATCCAAATTTTTCACACACCGGATACATTTGGTGCGTGAACCCAACAGGTTATATACTTCGATCATTTTATCAATCGGTTGCACCGAGGCGTGGAGTTGTTCGGTGAAATCGTCGGAGATAAACGTATGAGTAGCACCACAATAAAACAAGATGTAAGCTGCATGTCCATTAACAGGTACGGTGCCTTCAATGAGGTCACCGGTTTTGACTTGTTCAGTCGTTACAGCGTATACACGACCTGCAGCAGGCCTTTGTTCTACTCTAGGTGGGGGTCGTTGGACTTGTGTTCGTTGTGGTACTTGTTGAGAGGGTCCGGCAGATCCGGCATTCCTCCTCTGCTCATCAATAAGCTTCTTCCTGCATTGTCTTGCAATGTGGCCCACTTTGCCACAGTAGAAGCATCCACCTGTGTCACGTGGACATGGTCCTCTTGCGTGATTAACATGGCATTTTGGGCAGTTTGGGTTGGACTGCAAGTTGTTTGGAGCCATGTTCTGCCTTGGCCTTACAACTTGTTGAGTGTTGTTCCCACCTTGGAACCTTTTCTTCTGAAAGGGTTGTCGTGAACCCTAGCCACTTGGAAACATTCTCTTCTTGTTCCCACCATCAACTATGGGCCTTTTTGCTATGATCACTTTTGATCGCTCCCAATCCACTTGTATTTTTGAAGCTGCTGCCACAGCCGTTTGAAACGTTTGGGGCATGCTGGTGATAACCCGTGACCTTAGCCCTTCTCGCAGTCCATTGATGTACTTGTCGGCCCTTTCTTGGTCGGTCTCAAATAACCGGGAGCAGTACCGTTCAAGATTTTGAAATTTGGTGGTATAGTCAATCAGATTCATGCCACCCTGCTCCAATTCCAGAAACTCCATCTTCTTCTTGTTTCTGAAGTGTAATGGAAAGTAATTATCCATGAAAGCTCTCCGGAAGTCAGTCCAAGGAATGACTTCAACTTCCGAGAACTGGATAATCTTAGTGGTATCCCACCACTTTCGTGCGTTGTCTTTCAGCCTGTACGTGCCAAAGTTGGTCTTCTTTTCTTCTGGTACTCCTAGCACCAGGAAGGCACGTTCGGTCTCTTCGACCCAACTTTCTGCCAGTTCAGGATCGGCTCTACCAGCGAAGACTGGTGGATCGAGCTTGAGGAATTTTTCATAGGTTATTCCACCAAGGTTTTCGCTTCGAGGTGCGACTGGTTCTGGCCTTGTTTCTCGAATGGCAGTAACCAAATTGTTGAGTGTTTCCAGCAGAAATCCTTGAGTATGGGACTCCTCGCTTGGTATGGTTCTCCTCGTCGTAGGAGCCATTTATCTACCACATACAAACAACATGTTTTAGTTTCACAATGTATATATCGAAGCAAAGTTTTATTTACTTAATATACATCACATTTACACAAGCATCGCCTTAAACAAAACGTCATGCCGCACTGGCAGACTTTTAGGCGTTGAGAAACTAGGTACATGAGTCTATTGACTCCAAAACACTACCAGTCTCTTCTAGGAACTGGATTTCTTTCTTGACCCAAAGAACCCGAAGTATCGTTTACTTCCACATTGCCTTGGTGCAGGCACAACTAGCTTTGGCTTGGGCGGCACTTCCGCACTCTCAAGCGACTCTTGTGGATAGATCAGTGATGCCGGTCCACTTGCCCATTCAGTGGCATCATGGCTCGGAGAATCCGAGACCATAACGGGATGATATAGGTTGTATCCCTCTTCCTGGCCATTCAGACTCGGCGTTGGTGTAGCCGCTCTGTTCCCCCATATAATAGTACTTTGATTCGAGGAATCTGAAATCATAATGGGATTATAGAAGGAGTTGTTGCATCCCTCCTCCCAACTGTGCAAGCTAGGCGTACATGATGCCTGTTGATAGCCTTGCGATTGACCAAATCCCTCAAGGAAGTTCAAGTCAAATCCTACCAGAGATGGTAGTTCATCAGAAGTTGCTGGAGTACGGCTACTCTCTCTACTGGAGTAATGTGGCCCACTAACACGCGAGGTTTCATCCCTAAGACCAAGCGATCCCCGCCGACCCATATCGGCGGTATGCTTCATTTGGCATTCGTTGACGGAATGCCCTTCTTCGCCACAATATTGACAGTCTTGGACTTCATATGGGCATACCCACTCATCGTGCATGATCCCGCAACGATAGCAGTATCCTCGGGAGTCGTGAGTTGCCATCTATACAAAGATGCACCCAGATCAGAACAAGAAGTATAAAATATACTTACAGTGCGATATAGTGGACAAGTCGGATCTCGAACCAAGTTTCTCAGACTCTTGCTCTGATACCATATCTGTAACGCCCCGGATTTTCAAAACAAAGCTAAGTTAAAATTTTCATGGATTTCTTTTTTTTTTTTTTGCAGCGGAACTTAGAAAAGCTTTTAGCAGCGGAATAAGACGATAATGAGTCGTCGGTTTTAGAAAACTCCAAGCACGTTGTAGGTATGTGGCCAAGCAACTCATTGACCACCAAAGTGTTCCATTTTATCGAAAGCACATGTTTATTACAACACTACTGCTTAGAAAAGCAGTGAAGGTTCAATAAAAAGGAAGCAGTACAACTCTGTCTAGAGAAACCCTGGAACTTGATGCCGCCTTGCTCCGCATATCGCCACGCAGGTTCAACACCTGAAATCCCCATTAAACGGGGTCAGAACCACTGATGGTCTGGTAAGTAGGCAAACACCTATCTATTCAACTCAAGTAAATGCATAGACCACTCAGGGTCGCAGTTCGTAATACGACGCTCAAGCCTCCATGACTTAGCGTATATCGCACAAGCCTCATCAGGGCTATGAGTTGAACATCCACGCAAATCGTCATGACTTCGCATAAGCCTCTTCAGGGCTGTGAGTTAGAATAACCTCTCAAGTCTCTACGACTTAGCCTTGACTTCCTCAGAGTCACGAATGGATGTCTAGCTCAAGCCTTTATGCTTGGCACATCCGTATCCTACGAATCTAAGGACAGCTCTCCGAGCTTCACTTAGTCGTACGGATATCAATGGGGTTCTTTCCCAATCGGTCCAGTAGTATATCGACCATGACACCTTCACAAAGGTTATGCAGGACTGACTCAACAACGTCATCCACTCATACATTCAAAGTAGCACTGTACCTAAGCTAATGCTTTGTTTCGATAATTGCACCTCCCCCTGGGCTTAGGGGACTCATATCTGGGCGACAACGCGACGATCTGGGGGTTGATTATTCTATGTATTTTAGATACCCCAGAGGCCTGTTGACCCCATCCCCCTAGTAGGACGGTACAGCATACCGGAAGAGATCCTTACTAGGTATCCGAATGCATTCTGCTACTGCAGTAGTTGGGTTCAATCCTTAGATATTTAAGGATAACCACGACCTCCATACCTCTGAGTGACGAAGGCCATCAATGAACTCTATCAGGTTTTGAAGAAATATATGTCACTCAAGGCTGCGCCATCACCGTCTTCCTCGGTGAGAAATTCTGAAAGGGGCCTGCCGGTCTTACAATTACTTGACGAACATTGCATGCATATAGGGCAGCCTTTGAGAAGTATGTACCCGACCCCAATCAACCACACGGCTTTCACCGTGGAACAAAGGTTTTTATTCATATGCATGCTTAACTCTGCTCTCGGCACTTCGGCCTTGACGAGCACTTCACCTCTTTCGGTGGAAACAACACACTCCGGTTCAGCGGCCCTTACGAGTCTGGCTGTCTGATAATTCTTAATGAGCATGCACATGACTCGATCTCTACGGATCGGCTACTCGGCGTATTTTTACGCAACGAGCTCAGGACCTTGTCAAGGCGCTACCACTACTTTGGCGCAACGGCTCTTACAAGTATGATGCCCTTGCAGGTGTCAGGGAGACGAGTCATTCTGACATCGTTCCCACAAAGGACATCATTGTGCCACTTAACTGGTTTTGGCAGCTCTTCTGCCAACCATTCTGTCAACACCTTCTCTGCTCTACCGGCAGTAGTGCGACGAACCCTTCTACATCGTAGAAGGCGTTCCATAACTGGGTAGCACTTCTGCTACGTTCTTTCTGAGCCATTCTTAGCTCCTTCAGGAATTTCAGCAGCACTTCCTCTCTTTTACGGAGAAAGCGTGCGTTTCTTTTATCCGTTTCAGCGGCATCTCCCCTCTTTGGTGGGAAGTCGCTACGCTTAACTCGGGAAATGGATGCGCACCGTTGTGCGTACTTTGCATCCATCAAGGTTGCAGGAACCTTGGGCCATAGCCAGGCCATACGTAATTGATTTAGTCTTTACGTAAAGAGCATTTTGCCAAAAGGCAAAGCCTTTCCAATAGGGGCTTCATTCGTCAAGCAGAATCTTGTACGAGGAGCGGTAAGGGAATCGCATGGGCGATTTTGGAGTTGATCTCCGTTTGAACGCTCACTTACGCGCCATATATGTAATATAAGCAGAAGCCTGTGCTTTATACAGCGGCGGCGTAAAGGAAATGCATATACTATTGTTCAGGGTGTGTAACTGAACGAAATATTCTACATATATAACAAAACAGGAGCCTTGGCATCGTTCGACGCGACGGCGTAAGTAAATACATTGCAGAAAGCAGGAGCCTTGGCATCGTTCGACGCGACGGCGTAAGTAAATGCATAATCGGAAGTTCAGTAATCGGAAGTACAGTAATCGGAAGTACAGAAAGCAGGGAGCCTTGGCATCATATGACGCGACGGCAAAGATAAATTACATGGCCTGTGCGATATAAGACGCGTCGGCAGTATCAGCAGATATACACCTAGATCTGTATCCAACGATAGTTACGAGGCGAGCGAGTGAACACCGAAGTGTCCTAGAGGGCTCAACCAAGAACTAGGGTGAGATACTATTTTGAAGAACGCATATACTGCGTATTTAAACATATATATCCGACGATAGTTACGAGGCGAGCGCGTGAACACCGAAGTGTCCTAGAGGACTCAACCAAGAACTAAAGCAAGATACTACTTCAGAAAGTATATGCTATATACAAACAATCAAATACTTGAGAGAGATGGTTTAATGAAGCGAACTTACTTCAGTTTGAGGAAGAAATGACTCTGATTGCTTCAAACGCTTCGAACGAGGCTCGACTTCGAAAAAGGATCAACTTCGAACTTCGGACGAAAAAGGACTTGGACTTTGACTTTGAACCAAACCAGGTTCAAGTCAAGTCAACTGGGTTCAGACTTAGGTCAAGTAGGTTTAGACCTAGGTCAGGTGGGTTAGGACCAGGTCAGGCAGGCTCAGACCAGGTCAAGCAGGCTCAGGCTAAGTCAGGCAGGCTCAGACCAGGTCAGGTGGGCTAGGCTAGGTAGGGGAGGTTTGGAAAAGGAGAAGAGAGAGAGGGGTTGGCGATTTTCTAAAGGAGGGGGGGGTCCTCTATTTATAGGTTCTGAAACTTGGGCCCCAAGTTTCAGAATCCCCTCTTTACCCTTGGGCTTTTCTGAGAATCCCTTCCATGGAAGGTGCTGGAAGGCTCTGGAAGGTGCTGGAAGGTGCTGGAATATTCTAGAATCTTCTAGAATATTTTCTGAGAAATATTTCTGTGGGTCCCACGCATATTTCTGTGGGTCCCGCAAGAATTTCGGGTTTTCGGTGATTTTTTTCCGAAAAATTCTAAGTACGCCATTATCTTCGTATTGATGCCACTAAGAAAGTTGGCTCGCAGGAATCCTTTGATTTTGTTCAGATAGGAAGTTATGGCTTCCAGAGTGTTTGAGCATATATTCGCGATTCGATGAATATCCTAAGTGTAACTGGCTCGCAGGAATTGATTCATTTCGCATTCTGAGAAAAATGCCATTTTTACCGGTAAATGCCTCATGAATTTTATTCAGATATTTTCTGAAAAATTGCGGGTCTTACACTGCCTGACCTGGTCCTAACCCACCTGACCTGGGTCTGAACCCACTTGACCTGGTCCAAACCCAGTTGACTTGACTTGAACCTAGTTGGGTTTAAAGTCAAAGTCAAAGTCCTTTTTGGTCCAGATTCTGGTTTGGATTTCTGAACCCAGACCTAGCCTACTTTAGCTGAGTTCGAACCTGCTGAACCCAGTTGACTTGGATCGAACCCTGTTTGGTTCAAACCACTTAGGTTGAGTAGCTTGACCTGCTCTACCTCTTTCTCAACTAAGTCAGCTTCATCTGACTTAGTCTGACCTCTCGAAGGAAGGCTCGAAGCCAAAGAAGCAATCCGGAGCCGTTTCTTCCACGATTTGAAGTAAGTTCGCTTCGTTGATCCATCTCTCTCAAGTATTTGATTGTTTGTATATAGAATATACTTTCTGAAGTAGTATCTTGCTTTAGTTCTTGATTGAGCCCTTTTTGGACACTTCGGTGTTCACCCGCTCGCCTCGTAACTATCGTTGGATACAGATCTAGGTGTATATCTGCCGATTCTGCCGACGCGTCTTATATCGCACAGGCTATGTAATTTACCTTTGTCGTCGCGTCGTATGATGCCAAGGCTCCCTGTTTTCTGCACTTCCGATTACTGCACTTCCGATTATGCATTTACTTATGCCGTCGCGTCGAACGATGCCAAGGCTCCTGCTTTCTGCAATGTATTTACTTACGCCATCGCGTCGAACGATGCCAAGGCTTCTGCTTTGTTATATATGTAGAATATTTCGTTCAGTTACACACCCTGAACAATAGTATATGCATTTCTTTACGCCGCCGTTGTATAAAGCACAGGCTTCTGCTTATACTACATATATAGCGCGTAAATGAGCGTTCAAACGGAGATCAAACTCCAAATCGCCCATGCGATTCCTTGACCGCTCCTCGTTCAAGATTCTGCTTGACGAATGAAGCCCCTATTGGAAAGGCTTCGTTTTTTGGCAAAATGCTCTTTACGTAAAGACTAAGTCAAATACGTATGGCCTGGCTATGGCCCAGGGTTCCTGCAACCTTAATGGATGCAAAGTACGCACAACGGTGCGCATCCATTTCCCGAATTAAGCGTGGCGATTTCCTACCAAAGAGGGGAGATGCCGCTGAAATGGATAAAAGAAATGCACGCTTTCTCCGTAAAAGAGAGGAAGTGCTGCTGAAATTTCTGAAGAAGCTAAGAATAGCTCAGAAAGAACGTAGCAGGATACTCTGACATATAGCAGAGTGCTACCCAGTTCATGGTTTGCCCTCTACAACGTAGAAGGGTTCGTCGCACCACTGCCGGTAGAGCAGGGGAGGTGCTGACGAAATGGTTGGCAGAAGAGCTGCCGGAACCAATGGAATGGCATAATGATGTCCGTTGATGGAACGATGCCAGATCGGCTCGTATCCTTGTGCCTGCAAGGGCACCTTGCTCGTAAGGGCCGCTGAGCCGGAGTAGAGGTTGCGCCTTGGCTAGGTTTGGACTCGTTGCGTAAAAATACGCCGAGTAGCCGATCTATTTAGATCGAGTCATATGCATGCTCATTGAGAACAATTACACAACCAGACTCGTAAGGGCCGAAGAGCCAGAGTGTGTTGTTTCCACCCAAAGAGGTGTGATGCTCGTGGTGGCCGAAGTGCCAAAGAGCGGTGTTCTGCATGCATATGAATAAGACTTAAGGTCGCACATACCCCGCGGTTGAAGATCGTGTTAGGGGTACCCCCTCAGTAATGACTGTGTTGGGGAAGACTGAATGGGGTCGGGTACATACTCCCGTAGTGCTGAAAGCACGGGCTGCCTAAATGGCATGCAGATTCTGTTCAAGTAATTGTAAGACTGGCAGACCCCTTCAGGAATTATGCTCACTGTGGAATGACAGTGATGGTACAGCCTTGAGTGACATGTATTTTACTTTGGACCTGATAGAGTCCACGATGGCCTCAGTCACTCATGGGTTTTGGGGTCGTGGTTATCCTTAAGATCTAAGGATTGAACCCAACTACTGCAAGTAGAGGATGCATCCGAATATGGGCCTAGTAGGGTTCTCCCAGTTGAAACACACTGCCCTACTATGGATAGGGTCAACAGGCCTCTGGGGTATCTAAAATACATAGAATAATCAACCCCCAGAACGTCGCGTTGATGCCCGGACAATAGCTCTACTTGCGTACCAAAGGCGGGAGCGGTTAATTATCGAAACAATGCATTAGCCTAGGTACAGCGATGCTTTGAATGTATGAGTGGATGACGTGTTGAGTCAGTCCTGCATAACCTTTGTGAAGGTGTCATGTTCGGTATACTACTGGACCGACTGGGCAAAGATCCATGTTGTATCCGCACGACTAAGCGAAGCTCGAGGAGTTGTCCTTAGATGCGTGGGATACGAATGTGCCAAGTATGAAGACTTGAGCTAGACATCACTTTGAGACCCGGAAGAGGTCATGGCTAAGTCGTGGAGACTTAAGCGGCTATTCAAATCACAGCCCTGAAAAGGCTTGCTCTAAGTCATGAGGACTCGAGCGGATGTTCAACTCATAGCCCTACGGAGGCTCTTGCGATATACGCTAAGTCTTGGAGGCTTGAGCGTCGTTATTGCGCATTGCGACCCTGAGTGGTCATTATCGTACTTGAGTTGAATGGATGTATGACTGCATGCTTACCAGACCATCAGTGGTTCTGACCCCGTTTTATGGGGATTTCAGGTGTTGGACTGCGTGACGATATGCGGAGCAAGGCGGCATCGAGTTCCAGGGTTTCTCTAGACAGAGTTGTAGTGCTTCCTTTTATTGAACCTATACTGCTTTTCTAAGCAGTGATGTTGTAATAAACAAGTGGTTTTCGATAAAATGGAACACTTTGGTGGTCAATGAGTTGCTTGGCCACATACCTGCAACGTGCTCGGGGTTTTCTAAAACTGACGACTCATTATCGTCTTATTCTGCTGCTAAAAGCTTTTCTAAGTTCCGCTGCAATGAAAAAAAAAGAAATTCATGAAAATTTTAACTTAGCTTTGTTTTGGAAATCCGGGACGTTACACAAGAAAGTCTTTACCAGCGAGGACTTATATGATGGCCTAGAAGGAGACGAAGATCTGGAAAATCTGCCTCGTAAATTCATCAAGTTCGACGATTCTGGTGATCCCAAAGCCCACCTCACCATGTTCTTTGCCGAATGCTCCAAATTCAAGAGAGACAATAGAGCCCTATTTCTCTGTTTTCCCCGTAGCCTAGAAGGCACTGCCGCCAAGTGGTACTCCAAGCATATCAATCCAATTGAGCTGCGAGAATTCGATAAGGTTGTCAATCTATTCATTGAGCGATTTCTGTTCAATACTGAAGCGCTACCAACGTTAAATCACCTCTGTAATCTGAAGCAGGGAGATAGTGAAAAACCAAGGACTTTGTTCGCAGATGGAGTGAGACCTGCAACAAAATGAGGGATGCTATATCAGAGAGACATGCTTTATCACTGATCCTCAACAACTTTTCACATCCTTTGAGGAGTCTCATTTCTACCTCACCATTCAAGTCTTTGATTGAACTCATTGAACGAGCCGAATGGCTCGAGATGGAAATAGAAAATGGTGTTTATGATGGTATCACCCTTGTCAAGAACAATCTAGATTCAAAGAAAAAGGAAAATTTTGCCTCCTCCGCCAACATTAACCGCAATGATAACAAAAGTAGTAAGGGCAACCATGTGGATCGAGAAGAAAAATAGAATAGCAAGCTATCTCAGCCCAACTTTCCACAAAAGGAAAAGATAAAGCGTGAAGGTTGGAGTAATGATCGTGTGTTCACTCCTCTCAAACAAACACTCGAAAAAGCCCTTGAATTCATATTGACTAAGGGATTAGTGAAGCTCCCAAAGGCCACAACTCCCCCCACCATCATGGGAAGGTTCATGAATCAGTTCTGCAAGTTCCATCGAGCAGTAGGGCATGACATCGTTAATTGTTTTGTCTTCAAAAATATTGTTCAGGACTGCATTGACAGGAGTCTCCTCGCTGAAGCTGAAGAAGAAGACGCGCTGGCCATCCTGACCAAGCCTTTCCTAGATCATTCAGAAAGTTGATGATGTCAAAGTTCCATGCTTTCTTCCTTTCGTTTTGCCAGTCACCTCATAGGAGCAAGTCAGTCCAGTTTTTGCAACCTTTTGGTCGAGTGCTTATAAATATGCAGTCTTTTTGTTATCAGTTCTGCTTATCAATAAAATGTCAATTTTCTTCATCCAATACTTCTTTCTTTTGCCCCATTAGGGCACCTGTTTTCATTTTAAAGAATCTTCTTTGCCCATTCTTTTCAAGATGAGGGGCAATCCCAACATCATTCATAAGAGAAATGAAATTACCTATGAGGATTTTTCAAAAATCATGAAATTTTTGAAAATTTTCTACAAACATCTCCGTTATGATCACCCAAAAGTTTAATATTTCGGTTCAATCTTTTTCAAAAATCAACCATCACGGTGGTCTTCTTTTTTTAAATTGGTTTCGAACCATTATCTTTTAAAATCAACCCTTGTGTTGATTTTCTTTTCCAAAATTATTATTAAACCAATTCGTTTTCAAAATCAACCCTAATGATGATCTCTCTTCAAAATCAACCCTCGTGTTGATTCCCCTTTTAAAGACCAGCTCTCACGCTGATCATTCTTCAAAATCAACCTCGCAGTTGATTTTCTTTCCCAAAATGATTTCTCACTTTCAAAATAACATTTTTCTTTTACTTTAAAGATCCCATATGCAAACACTTTCTCACTTCTCATTTTGCTTTTATCATTTCAAAGGGATAATATAATTTTGTTTCCTTTCCTCGATTTTTAAGCATCAATAAAATTATTAAATTTGCCAATAGTTTGGCACCATTTTATTTGCGTATCTTTCCTTTTCACAAATATGTCACTTGTAAGGAATGATCTTGAGGACGTCTCTCAATCAAAAAGCCTGTCACCTTATTCCTCGATTATCCTTCTTTGTATTCAAAATTTTCCTTCCTAGTTACACTAGGGCATTTTTTTTTGAAAAATCTATCTTTACATCAAAACATCCTGTATGCAGGCAGGATAAACCAATCTCTCATTTTGCATGTATATGCACCCACTTGCATTAATTTTGCATTCATTTACATTTCATGTGCATTTGCATTTCATTTTGCATTAATTGTGCATCCATTTTCTTCTCCTTCAGGTTAAGGGATAAACCTGAATCATTTTCCATGATTTCCCCAAAATTCTCCAATTTCTATTCATATCCCCGTTCAGGATAAGGGGTTAATCCTGAAAATCAGACCACATACATCTAAATATAATGGTCTTTTTCATTGCAAGTCAAATAATCCAGTCCTCGAACTGGCCATTCTCAAAACTTTCAATCCCAGCTCTCGCACTATCGATTTTCAAAAATTCAATCTTTTGATTAAAGATTTTCCTTTAAGATTCAAGCTCTGACTCAAACTTTCCAGCTTTCCTTTGAAGATTTGAGCTTTTAACTCAAGTCTTCTTTCCTTTAAAATTTAAACTTTCCAGTTTTCTTTTGAGATTCGAGCCCTGACTCGAACTTTTCTGCTTTCCTTCGAAAATTTGAGTTTTAACTCAAATTTTTCTTTCCTTCAAAATCTGAACTTCCCAGTTTTCCTTTGAGATTCGAGCCCCGACTCGAACTTTCCAACTTTCCTCTAAATATTTGAGTTTCGACTCAAAAATCTGAATTGGTCTAGTTTTTCCTTTTAAGGTTTGAGTTTGGACCCGAACTTTATCTCATTAGAAACCAAACTTCCTAGCTTTCCTTCGGAGGCTCGAGTTTTTGACTTGAATATTCCAACTTTCCTTGTAAAACCTGAGTCCTGATTCAGATGGTATTTCAAAACCAGCTTTTGAGTTAGGCTTACCTTCAAAATCCAGCATTATGCCAGGACTTACCTTCAAAATTCCAACTTCGTATCGGATTTACCTTCGAAATTGAGTACCATTGTCAGGGATGTGTCAACTCGGATGTCAAGCGATCTCTTTTACCAAGGATTTCAAGAACACTTTGTCAATTTGTCAATCAATTACCTGTTGAGTTCAGAATTTTATTTTTACCTCAGTTTACCTTCAGTATTACTTCCAAAAAGGCAAAGCTCTTGTGAAGAAGGATTCAAAATCCAAATTCTTTCTATTGGCCCACCAAAAGGATGAAGGATAAATCCTCAATATGGCCAGAAAAGAAGATTCAATGTTTTGCAAAGTCATAGATGATTGATATTGATCACAGTCAATGACACATTTTTAAAGACCATTCTTGTGAAAATGAGGCAGTGGAAATATCCTGAGCGTTAGAAAAGGAGAGCATTCATCAAAACCCTGTCTCCTCAAAATCACCTAAGCTGCAATTAAATATCCGCAAAAGGGATCTCTCACTTGTCGTCAAGATGAAGGCGAATTAAGCGAGTAGACCCCCGGGGCCAAAGAAGATTCGAAACGTCTTCAAGATGATGGAGTTTGTGACAGATCCTTCTAGGGAAAGTCCAAAGCACACTGTCGAGATGAAGGCAGATGCGATGAACCTCCCGACAATCCCTAAAAGATATTTAATTTTCGCTATCATCCAAAGATCTCTAACCCATGAGCCAATATTGTCAAAGAAGGATTGAAACATCTCCAAGTTGAATGAGTATATAACGTACCATTCCAAAAAGAGAGCAAGAGAGAAAAAGAAAGAGAGAAAAGTCAGGACTTCTCCAAAATCAAGGATGATGTAATAAATTCCCTCGAAGCCCAAAAGAGTGCAGAAAGATTATCATGAGAGAAGCTCCCAGGATATCAAACTGCCAAATCTATCAAGAATCTTCTTTAAATTT
The DNA here is from genome assembly GCF_984573655.1 of Nuphar pumila. Taxonomy (NCBI): domain Eukaryota; kingdom Viridiplantae; phylum Streptophyta; class Magnoliopsida; order Nymphaeales; family Nymphaeaceae; genus Nuphar; species Nuphar pumila. The sequence continues at coordinate 132,579,582 of NC_143249.1, forward strand.
GTGAAATTCTATTATCAATATTCTTTCATCAATTGCTTTCATAATATTAAATTCTCACTTTCCTGTTCATATCAAGGAAATTGATAACTTCTTTGAAGAAGGTCAATTGCAAGCAATTTGGATTCCAAATCTTGATTCTATGAAGTCAATCCTGTTTGGAGGTAATACTTTAGGTAGAAAATAAGGAATATTTTCACAACAATGAGCATCATTTTCAATTACTTTGAATCAACAAATTTTTCAACATTTTGACATTATTTTCTAGCTATCCTGACATTAAGTGAGAGATTGATGTCCATATTGATACATCTTGACCCCTTCGAGAGATTTTCCTTTGTCGTCTTTCACATTGTTAAAAGATTAGCCTTATCTCCGAAAGGATAGCCTTTATCATCTTTCACGTTGTTGAAAGATTAGCCTTCTCTCCGAAAGGATTGCCTTTATCATCTTTTGCGTTGTTGAAAGATTAGCCTTCTTACTGAAAGGATAGCCTTTGTCATCTTTAGCATTGTCGAAGGAATCGCCTTGTTCCTTCGGATTACCTTTTATCATCTTTCACGTTGTTGAAAGATTAGCCTTCTCTCCAAAAGGATTGCCTTTATCATCTTTTGCGTTGTTGAAAGATTAGCCTTCTCTCTGAAAGGATTACCTTTGTCATCTTTCGCATTGTCGAAAGAATCGCCTTGTTCCTTCGGATTACCTTTTATCATCTTTCACTTTGTTGAAAGATTAGGCTTCTCTCCGAAAGGATTGCCTTTATCATCTTTTGCGTTGTTGAAAGATTAGCCTTCTTTCCGAAAGAATAGCCTTTGTCATCTTTCGCATTGTCGAAAGAATCGCCTTGTTCCTTCGGATTACCTTTTATCATCTTTCACGTTGTTGAAAGATTAGCCTTCTCTCTGAAAGGATTACCTTTGTCATCTTTCGCATTGTCGAAAGAATCGCCTTGTTCCTTCGGATTACCTTTTATCATCTTTCACGTTGTTGAAAGATTAGCCTTCTCTCCAAAAGGATTACCTTTATCATCTTTTGCGTTGTTGAAAGATTAGCCTTCTTTCCGAAAGGAAAGCCTTTGTCATCTTTCGCATTGTCGAAAGAATCGCCTTGTTCCTTCGGATTACCTTTTATCATCTTTCACATTGTTGAAAGATTAGCCTTCTCTCCGAAAGGATTACCTTTGTCATCTTTCGCGTTGTCGAAAGAATCGCCTTGCTCCTTGGGATTACCTTTGTCATCTTTCGCATTGTCGAAAGAATCACCTTATTCCTTTGGATCGCCTTTATCATCTTTCGCGTTGTTGAAAGAATCACCTTATTCCTTTGGATTACCTTTGTCATCTTTCGTGTTGTCGAAAGAATCGCCTTGCTCCTTTGGATTGCCTTTGTCATCTTTCGTGTTGTCGAAAGAATCACCTTGTTCCTTTGGATCGCCTTTATCATCTTTCGTGTTGTCAAAAGAATCGCCTTGTTCCTTCGGATTACCTTTTGTCATCTTTCGCGTTGTCGAAAGAATCGCCTTGTTCCTTTGGATCGCCCGCCTTCATCTTTCGCATTGCCGAAAGAGTTGCCTTATTCTTCATTGGAAAAATTGCCTTATTCATCTTTTGTGTTGTCAAAAGAGTTGCCTTACTCTTCTTTGAAAGAGTTTGCCTTGTCTGTCTTTCGCGTTGCCGAAAGAGTTACCTTATTCTCTTCAAAAGATTGCCATATCCATCTTTCGCGTTGTCGAAAGAGTCGTCTTACTCCTTACCATATTCATATTTCACACTGATGAAAAATTCACCAGATCATCTTGATCATCTTCCAAAATTGCCTCTTACAATTCCATTTCCATCGCCTCGTTCCTCTTCAAGTAAAGTTGTCTTATTCACCTTCCAATATTTCATTTTTTGCCCAATCAGGATAAGGGTATAAACCTGAGCCACATTCAAAGAGGTATTTCATTTTCTGCCCGATCCGGATAAGGGTAGAAACCTGAGCCTCCTTTGATGAGGTATTCCATTTTCCGCCCGATCAGAATAAGGGTACAAACCTGAGCCTCATTCAAACAGGTATTTCATTTTCCGCCCGATCAGGTTAAGGGTACAAACCTGAGTCTCATTTCCATGAGATATTTTCATTCCCCAATCAGGTTAAGGGACAAACCTGAGTTTCATACGAAGCATTTTCTGTCCCATCCAGGTTAAGGGCATAAACCTAAATTTCACTCTCACAGAGTGAGTCTTTCCTCTTCATTCTCCATTTCATATCTATCATCTTCCTCGGGCTAATTTCTTCATACCCAGTCAGATCCTTCTAACTGCGGCATTTTTATATAGCCTAAATTTGGTGTGTTTTCTTTGCCACTAAGCTCGGCCATAAGCCGGCTTAGTAGCAAAGAGGGGCATCTGTAAACACCCCAAATTTTCACTCACCTTCCTGATATCTCCATCAATCATCACATTTCAGTCCTCCGGAAGCAATGAAGGGCAAAATGGTCATTTTTTTAGATTGAATCTTGCAGAAAGTCCCAAATTTCATTCTTGAGCCTCAAAATTCTATATTTAGGTTCAGAAACATCTTCAAACTGAAATTTTCAAAATCCTTTTCTGGATAAAAAGCTAGAATTTCCAGGTCCTGTCTTAGAGTAGCATTTCTTGAAACATGTCTTTGCATAGCATTGCATGAACATTTCAAATCATGTCACTGCACAGCATGTCATTTCGAGGTCCAGGAACTCTTGATTTTCAAAATTGTCAATCCATATTTTTAAACTTTTCAAAATTAATTTTTTAAAACCCTGGGTATTCAAAATCGCCAATCTTTCCCATTTTACCCCCAGGACTTTTTAATTACAAAAATTTTTCTCAGGAAAATAATCTGGATATTTGGATATTGATTTTAAAGATTTTATCTCAAAACTTTTTGCAAAAAGATTTTAAATCTCTTTACAAAATTTCTGTATCTCCTTTATCCATATTTTTGCCCTGAAAATTCAGTTTTTTCCAAATTCTTGAAAACAAACAAAGTTTTATCTCATATTATAAAAAATACAAAAAAAAAAAGTTATTTCTTCTGCTTTTTATTTTCAAATAAATGGAGGGGGACCCGCCTTTGAACAAGCATCATACTCAGATTCTCTGGTAAGTTTCTTGTTTTCAAGCGGGACCCACCCGAAGATCGCACCAATTGGCAAATTCTTCTTTTTAATTTCTTAATGTTATTTATTTATTTATTTATTTATTTATTTATTTTTAGTTAGTGGGCCCACACACATGTGGCACCCCAATTGAAAATAAAAGATTTGCAAAAACAAAATAAAACTTTATTTTGCAAAAGGATTTTAAAAGTGGGTTGAGGTGGCATTTTCATAAAAGCCTCTCATTTATTTCACTATTCATTTTTTTTTATTGATTTGCTTACATAATTTTTTTTTTTTTTTAAGGAAGCAGCCTTAAATGGCACAGCCGAACTTCCCTAAAAATAAATAAATTTCATTTTACCTAAAACTTAGGTAAATGAAATAAAAATTTTGAAAAACACAAGAGGCGCCCCTTTTGAAAACAACTACATTGAATATTTCAGTTTCGAAAATCTTCAAAGAGATGTAACGGAAGCTTTGAAAGGATTGCGATTTTTTTTGAAAGGAAGCTGAAAATCTCTTTAAAAGAGGGAGAGCCTGGCCGATAGAAAAGGTGGGGGGGATTTGATTTTCTGGTCTTTTGGTTTTCGCAGGAAACGCCATCCAGCGTGAAGAGCATCCAGCAAGACGCCAGTTGCTGCATCTTCTTCAGCCCATCAGCAGAAGTCCACAAGCATCTCCACCCAGCGTGAAGAGGAATTTCCAGTCCATTTCTTTCAACCCATCCAGTTGCTGTCCATTTTTCTTTCAGCCCACCAGCTGAAAGTCTAAGAGGCTGTCGCACATCCATCTTCAGCCCAGCCTACCGCTGTCCACCCCAGCGTTTTCATCCACTTCAGCCCAGCCGCAGGAGAACCAGTGTTTTCATCCATTTCAGCCCACCAACAGAGGAAACTCCAGCCAGCGTTTTCACCATCTACCCTTTTTTCAGATCATCATTAGAAGAGCCAGCAGATCCGTTAGTGCAGAAAATCCCTTTGCTGCCAGCATACCATCTAGAAAGAGCATCCATCTTCTTTCAGCATATATCAATCCAAGGTATTGATCATAAAGAATATGGATTTTTAAGGTGATCCCTATAAAAACTCAGCAAGCAAAACCCCTTACTTTCTTTGACCGTTGCCCTCATTTCTTTTCTTCTTCATTTTATCTTCCCTGTTTACCCTTTCCCTGCACATTTCGTTGTATATCCTAAAGCATGGCAAGTAGTTTGAGCTGTCCATAGAAGCATCAATGCCATTTATTTGCAATAACAAGCGTTGGCTATTTCCTCTAAAGCCAACACTTATCATAGGGTTTATGTTTTGTTCCTCATATATCATTTGCAAAGTCTGATTTAAATGCATATTTGGTTCATTTTATGAATCCGATCTCTTTGTTTAGGCAATAGCATTCATGAGTAACAAGTGAAACAACCCTGTTTCAGAGGTTTTGAATTTCAGTTCTTTCTGTATACTTCTGTATTCTATTAATTTCTTACATTATTTCCTGTTGCTGCCAATGGTTATGACAACATCTTTGCTGCAGATGATTCCAGCACCTTATCATGCTATGTCTTATATTCCTGCATTTTGAATTTTATATATTCAAGTTGAGTTTATAGGATTACCTGATTTTGTCTTGCTTTTAGTGTATATATTGGCTATATCTAGATGCAGCCCACCTATGTAGATATTATATTAATCATCTAGTGCTTTCTGCAAAATATAAAAAAAAAAAATTAGTTATGGACCACAAATTTTCATGTTTTGCGTCATATTTCTGGAGCTTATGACAGTTTACCCTGTCTCAACGTGAGTGTGTTATGTTCTAAGTATAATCCTTATATATTACATTTAATAATAAAAAAAAGTGGGAAATTTTTTTGTATTCACTTAGTTTCCCAACCTTTGTATTCACTGAAATTTTACACAACATATTTCTTTTTGTATTCACTGAGTTTCACATCCTTTGTATTCACTGAAATTTTACACAGCACATTTTTTTTTATTCACTGAGTTTCCCATGATTTAATTTTACAATATGGATTAATTATACTGTTTGAAAGGCTATCTTGATATTTAAATCTCATCTCATGTTATCCTTAGATATTACCCACCGTATAGGTATAACTGCTGCCATTCTATCTTGTCTTAACAGAAAGTTGTTTAAGTTGCTGCAAAATCTGTTTCAATGAGCTATGGAAATTTTTTTTTTCTAGTGAAGCATTTCTTTTGAAGGCTAAGTCTGGCCAATATACGCGTGCTCAAGAAGATATACCTCGGATCTATGCATAGGTTGATCGGTAGATATAACTATTCATTGATATCCACAAAAGGGGAAATCCATCAACCCCTTGAAAATAATTTGTTAAGTTGTCCCTTTTTCTGCTGCAGGTACCCATTCTTGATAATCGGCCATGTTCATGGATGGATATTTTAATATCCATTCATGATTTCTTGACCATCTTTTACATGCTTTGTTATTGATATATAGGGAAGCTCCATACCCAATTTTACTGAGAAATATATTATAATTTGAGAATTACGGCTGTGTGAAATCACCTTCAGAAACTGTATATACCCTGTATTTTCTGATTTTACCCATTATATATGGAATTTCAGTTAATGTGTATTTCCTCATTATATGTATATATAGCTATATATATATATATATCTATGTATATCTACATATATATATACATATATATATACTTATATTTACATGTGTATCTCTTCATGTACACTTGTTTCCATATATGAGCATCCATGTAGCTATTTTCTCATATAAACACACCTCCATTGTTACATGTCATTTAGCACATAGTATTTTGATATATATATATATATATCTTCATTGTATATATTCTATATATGACCATTTCCTTGGGTATCTTGTATATCCCTTCCTTGTACTAATTCTCATTTTGCAGGAAAATCTGGCGGATGCTGATTCTTTTTCACTATATATTTTTATTTCATTTATTTTGACTCACGTCAGAGATGTAATAATCAAACTTGGAATAATATTTACTTTACTACTTAGATTAGGATGCATCTCATGTAGTTTGATTCCTGCAATATCCTGATTCTATGATTCATATATCTCAATTTTCAAAAATTCACTGTGGATGAACACGAATGACACATGCACCAACTCTTATAGAGTTGATGGACTCGGTGGAGTCCATATTTACGGCCCTAGTTGGAATATGGACAAGACCCAGATCCATCATCTTTCTACTAGTCACACTGAGCCTACACTCTTAGGCTATCTTAAAAATGCACATCATATTTCCAATTTTTCAAAATATAGTGAATTAAATCAATTAAACTCTGAACATGTTCATGGCCACAGTCAGAATATGTGAAGGATTTATTTTGACTTAATACACATTTTTCCAACAAATTTCTCAAAAAAAAATCTTTTCAAAGTGCATTCATTCATTCAAATCATTTGCATCATGGCATCATCTGCTTTTCTCAAGAAATTTTCACTCTTTGGAAATCAATTCCTCAAGAAACTATGAAGATTCCCGAAGTTAGATTTCTTAAGTCAAGTTTTCCCGTGTTTTTCCCTGAAAATGTTATTTTCTTAAGATTCTTTTCAAAAGAGAATTTCTCATCTTTCTCAAGAATCAAAAATCGATTTCCAGATACTGCAAAGACAATATTCTCAGGATTTTAGTTTCCCAAGTTTTGAATTTCCTTCTTCAAAGAGTTTTCTAATGAATTTCAATCATTTTTTTAAGAAAATTTTCAAAGTCAGAGTTTTCCTGATAAATATTTTTTTTTTCAAATATTCATCTTTTCTCAATTCTCCATTTTCCGAGGACTATTATCCATTCACAATTTTCCCAAAACTTCATAAACTTTCTGGTGATTCCCAATTCTTTCATCTGAGTTTCCTAAGGGTTGATTTCCATTCTTTTTCCTGAGAAATGTTTTTCAACTCCAAATGTTTTCTAAGCATACATCATATTTTTCCAACTTGCATTTTACAAAACCTCATTGCACATGCCTGAATTCTCTGTGCATTTAAGATAGAACACAATTTTGATGATTTAACTATGTCAAGCATAATTTTGGTCCTTGGTTCGATTACCCCTGTTAAAGGCGGCAGGAACGGTCGAACCTCGTACCGACAGGTCGAGCCCCATCCCATGGATTTTCCCCCAATTTTCAAAACGGAGGCGAGTATTTCAAAACATTTTCCAAAATTCAGTCAAGTTTGAATCGCGAAAACATTTTCCTCTCTCTTCTGCAAGGAAGGGAAGACGGGGAAAATTTTGCGACGATAACAGTATACGACTGAACCGACTGGACAAAGACCCGTGTTGTATCCGCACGGCTAAGCGAAGCTCAAGGAGCTGTCCTTAGATGCATGGGATATGGACGTGCCAAGTATGAAGACTTGAGCTAGACATCCCTTTGAGACCCGAAAGAGGTTAAGTCTAAGTCATGAAGACTTACGCGGTTCTTCAAATCACAACCCTGAAGAGGCTTGCGCTAAGTCGGGGAGACTTGAGCAGATGTACAACTCATACCCCTGAGGAGGCTCTTGCGATATAGGCTAAGTCTTGGAGGCTTGAGCGTCATTATTACGAACTGTGACCCTGAGTGGTCAACGCATTTACTTGAGTTGAATGAATACGTGATTGCTTGCTTACCAGACCATCAGTGGTTCTGACCCCATTTAATGGGGATTTCAGGTGTTGGACCTGCGTTGCGATATGCAGATCAAAGCGGCATCGAGCTCCAGGGTTTCTCTAGACAGCGTTGTACTGCTTCCTTTTATTGAACCTATACTGCTCTTCCAAGCAGTGATGTTGTAATAAACATGTGGTTTTTGATAAAATGGAACACTTCGGTGGTCAATGAGTTGCTTGGCCACATACCTGCAACGTGCTCGGAGTTTTCTAAAACTGCTGACTCATTATCGTCTGATTTAGCTGTTAAAAGCTTTTCTAAGTTCCGCTGGAAAGAAAAAAAAATTCATGAAAATTTTAACTTAGCTTTGTTTTGGAAATCTGGGGCGTTACAGAATTGGTATCAGAGCATGTGTCTGAGAAACCTGGTTCAAGATCCGTCATGATTCACGATATCGCACTGTAAGTATATATTTTATACTTTTTGTTCTGATCTGGGTGCATCTTTGTATAGATGGCAACTCATGACTCGCGCGGTTATTGCTATCGTTGCATGTTCATGCACGATGAGTGAATATGCCCGTTTGAAGTCCAAGACTGCCAGTTTTGTGGCGAGAATGGGCATTCCGCCAACGAATGCCAAAGGAAATATACCGCCGATATGGGTCGGCGGGCATCAAAGGGTCTTAGGGATGAGACTTCGCGTGTCAGTGGACCGCATCACTCTAGTGTTAGGAGCAACCATACCCCAACAACTTCTGATGGATTACCAAGGCTGAGAGACTTTGATTTGAACTTCCTTGCGGAAGTCAATCACTCGCCAAGCTACCATCCAGCATCACATACTCCGAGCTTGAATGGCAGGAATGAAAGAGGAGATTCCTTTCATTCGCCGATCATAATTTCAGACTCCCAAAGTCTTGATACTGCCAACTGGGAGAGTGGACTAGCTTCCCTGATCAAGCCAAAACTAGTTGTGTCTGCACCAAGGCCATGTGGCAACATATGGTCTTTTATGAGTTCATCTTCATCAAAGAAATCCAAGTCTTAAAGAGACTGATGATGTTTTGGAGTCAATGGACTCATGTATATAGTTTCTCAATGCATAAAGTCTGCCAGTGTGGCATGACATTCTGTTTAAGGCGATGCGTGTGTAAATGAATGTATATAAGTAAATAAAGCTTTTACTTCCTCATATACATCGAGAGACTAAAAACAAGTGCTTGTGTGTGAATAGATAAATGACTCCCACCACGAGGAGAACCATGCTGAGCGAGGAGTCCCATACGCAAGGATTCCTGCTAGAGATGCTCAATAACCTGGTTACAACCATCCGTGAAATGAGGCTAGAACCAGTCACACCTCGCAATGAGAACCTAGGAGGAATAACCTATGAGAAGTTCCTCAAACTGGATCCGCCAGTTTTTATCGGTAAAACTGATCCAGAACTAGCAGAGAGTTGGATCGAAGAGACTGAACGTGCCTTCCTCGTATTGGGAGTACCAGAAGAGAAAAAAACAAATTTTGGCACGTACCGATTGAAAGATAATGCACGGAAGTGGTGGGATACCACTAAGCTTATCCAGTTCTCACAAGTCGAAGTCGTTCCTTAAACTGACTTTTGGAGAACTTTCATGAATAACTACTTTCCGTTGCATTCCAGAAACAAAAAGAAAATGGAATTTCTGGAGTTAGAGCAAGGCAGTATGAGTCTGATGGACTATACCACCAAATTTCAGAATCTAGAGCGCTAATGCTCTCGATTGTTCGAAACAAACCAAGAAAGGGCCGACAAATATATGAATGGTCTGCGTGAAGGGCTACAATCTCGAGTGATAACGAGCATGCCTTCAAATTTTCAGGCTGCAGTAGCAGCAACTTCAAAAATCCAAGAGGATTGGGCTCGATCTAAGGTGATCGTGGCAAAGAAGCCCATAGTAAATGGTGGGAATCGTAAGAGGACGTTCCCAAGTGGCCAGGGTTCACGACCACCCTTTCAAAAAAAGAAGTTCCAAGGTGGGAACAATGCTCAACAAGTCGTGAGGCCAAGACAGAACATGACTCTGAATGGTCAACTGCCCAAAGTGTCGTGTGAACCACCCTGAGAAGCCATGTCCTCGTGACATTGGTGGTTGCCTTTATTGTGGCAAGATGAGCCACTTTATAAGGGATTGCATCAAGAAGGCTGCAGATGAACAAAGGAGTAATGTCGGATCTGCCGGACCTTCTCGACAAGCGCCACAATGTTCGCAGTTCATACAACCCCCACCTAGAGTAGAACAAAGGCCTGCTGCAGGTCGTGTATATGCTGTAACGACTGAACAAGTCGAAAATGGTGACCTGATTGAAGGTACCGTACCTGTTAATGGACATGCAGCTTACGTCTTGTTTGATTGTTGTGCTACTCATACCTTTATCTCCGATGATTTCACCGAACAACTCCACGTCTCGGTGCAACCGGTTGATAAAATGATCGAAGTGTATAACCCGTTGGGTTCATGCACTAAATGTATCCAGTGCGTGAAAAACTTGGATATTGAGATAGCAGGGCAACACTTGCCTACTGATGCCATCCTGATCGATATGATACAGTACGATGTCATTCTGGGAATGAATTGGTTGGCTCAAAATAATGCCAAGATTTTGTGCCGTGAGGGCAGAGTGATTCTATCTCGACCCGGATTGCCTAAAATGGAATATCGGTTATCCAAACCAGTTCCATAAAAAAGGCTCATATCAGCACTTAAGGTACAAAAATACCTTAGAAAGGGTTGTGTGGCCTTCCTGTTGAGTCTCTTGGTGGAAAAATCTAACGACCAACCCCTTGAGAGTTTAGAAGTGGTGCGAGAGTTTCCCGATGTGTTTCCTGAGGAATTGCCATGACTTCCGCCACTTCGTGAGGTTGAATTTGGAATTCAATCCTTACCTAGAACAACGCCGATATCCAAAGCCTCTTATCGTATGGCGCCAGCTGAACTCAGTGAGTTGAAATGTCAGTTGGAAGAACTGATGGAACAAGAGTTCATTCGATCGAGTATGTCACCGTGGGGATCCCTGGTGCTGTTTGTAAAGAAGAAGGATGTATCCCTTCGGTTATGCTTCGACTATCAGATGCTTAACCAGGCAACCGTTAAAAATAAGTATCTGTTGCCTCGGATTGAGGACTTATTCGATCAGCTCAGAACAACGAGAGTATTCTTGAAGATCAACCTCAGGTCTGGGTACCATCAGCTCAGAGTTAAAGAAGAAGATATATCTAAGAATGCCTTCAGAACGAGATATGACCATTATGAGTTCATAGTAATGCCCTTCGGACTCACTAATGTGTCTGCTGCCTTTATGGATCTAATGAACCCGATATTTAGACCATATTTGGATAGCTTTTTCATTGTCTTCATCGATGACATTCTCGTATATTCAGAGAACAAGGAATAACACGTGGAGCACTTGAGGATCGTCTTGAAAACCCTTCAAGATAACCAGCTTTATGCCAAGTTTTTAAAATGTGAATTCTGGCTAGACAAAGTGATGTTCCTTGGCCATGTAATCTCAAATGATGGAATCGCAGTAGATCCTGCAAAGGTGAAAGCTGTGATGGACTGGAAGCAGCCAGAAAATATCACTAAGGTCCGTAGCTTCCTTGGACTTGCCGGATATTATCGAAAGTTCATACAAGACTTTTCCCGAATGGCCGTACCGATGACGAAATTGTTGAAAAAGGGAGTCAAGTTCGAATAGACTGACCAGTGTAAGGAGTGCTTTGAGGTTCTCAAACAGAGGCTTACCACTGTCCCTGTCCTTACCTTACCTTCTGGTCAGGGAGGCTTCGCTTCTTATACCGATGCCTCAAGAACAGGTCTGGGTTGTGTGTTGATGCAGCATGGCAAAGTAATCGCCCATGCATCCCGTCAGTTGAAAATTCATGAAAAGAATTATTCAACCCACGATCTTGAGCTTGCCGCGGTGGTGTTCGCACTTAAAATCTGGCGACACTACCTATATGGAGAGAAATTTGAGGTCATGTCGGACAATAAAAGCCTAAAATACCTCTTTTCTAAAAAAGAACTCAATATGCGGCAACGACGATGGCTGGAATTCCTCAAAGACTATGAATTCACGTTTTCCTATCACCCTGGAAAGGCGAATGTCGTAGCGGATGCCCTTAGTCAAAAGACTATTGGCACTCTGGCCAGCCTAACCGGACAATGGAAGTTGATGGAGGATTTCGTCAGCTGGAAGCCATTCCTAGCTGATCCAGGAAAGATTCGATTGTCATGCCTGACGATCCATATCGAGATCCTCGATCGCATCGTAGCCGAACAGTTCAAGGACCCCCAGTACTTGGAATTAAAAGCGCGTGCTAAAAAGGATGATACTTTCTTCCATTTGAAAGAAGATGGAGGAATATGGATGGAAAAAAGGATATGGGTTCCAAATAACCCTGAGCTCAGAAGGAAAGTACTCCAAGAGGCTCATAGTAGCAAGTACACTATCCACCCTGGAGGTACAAAAATGTTTTGGGACTTGCAGAGAAAGTACTAGTGGAGGGGTATGAAACGTGATGTGGCTACGTTTGTCTTAAAATGTTTGATCTGCCAGCAAGTAAAAATCGAGCATCAATGACCTGGTGGAAAAATGCAACGGATCGAGATTCCAGAATGGAAATGAAAATGCATTACGATGGGTTTTATCATTGGATTGCCTCGATCCAAGAGACAACATGACTCAATATGGGTGATTGTGGACAAACTCACCAAGTCTGCTCACTTTCTGCCAATCAACACTTGGTATTTAACGGAACAATTGGCAGAAATCTACGTTCGGAAAATCGTCAGACTCCATGGAGTGCCGATATCGATCATATCTGATCGTGACCCGAAGTTCACCTCCCACTTCTGGGAGCAGCTGCAGAGAGCCCTGGGGACAAAACTCAAGTTCAGTACAACATTTCATCCTCAAACAGATGGGCAATCTGAGCGAACCATACAGACTCTCGAGGATATGTTGATAGCCTGTATGCTGGAATGGAAAGGTGATTGGGATTCTCATCTAGCGTTGGCTGAATTTGCTTATAATAATAGCCATCACGCTAGCATTGGGATGGCACCGTATGAAGCCTTGTATGGGCGACCCTGTCGATCACCAATCCATTGAGGTGAAGTGGGTGAGCGAACCTTGGACTCGCCCATTGTGTTGCAGCATTACACTAAGCAGATCCATATGACCAGAAAGAAGCTACTGACTCCTCAGAGCCGACAGAAGAGCTACGCAGATCAATGGCGTAGGGAGCTCACTTTTGTAGTTGGAGATAAGGTTTTTATCAAGGTCTCTCCAACCAAGAGTGTGTTTCGTTTTGGAAAGAAGGGGAAGCTCAGCCCCAGATTCGTTGGTCCCTTCAAAATTTTGAACCGGATCAGAGAGACTGCCTACCGAGTAGCATTGCCACCGCAATACGCGCAAATACATGATGTATTTCACATATCAATGCTTAGGAAGTACGTTCATGATCCTTCTCACGTCATTTAACATGAAGATATTGACATTCGATAAGATATGATGGTAGAAGAAAGGCTAGTGGAGATCATGGACCGACGGGAGCAAGTGCTAAGAACAAATGTCATTACACTTGTTAAAGTGAAATGGCAACATCATGGAATAGATGATTGCACTTGAAAGCCCGAAGCTGATATGCGGAATAAGTATCCTCAACTATTCACTTAGTACTCTTAACTAAATTTTGCAGACGAAATTCCTTTAAGGGGGTAATGATGTAAGACCCACAATTTTTCAGAAATATCTGAATAAAATTCATGAGGCATTTATCGGTAAAATTAGCATTTTTTCTCAGAATGCGAAACAAATCAATTCCTGTGAGCCAGTTATACTTAAGATATTTGTCGCTTTGCGAATATATGCTCAAACACTCTGGAAGCCATAACTTCCCACCTGAACGAAATCAAAAGATTTTCCCGAGCCAACTTTCTTAGTTATGTCAATACGAAGAGAATGGCGTACTCATAATTTTTCAGAAAAAAATCACCAAAAACCTGAAATTTTTGTGGGACCCACTGAAATATTGGTGGGACCCACAGAAATATTTCTTAGAAAAACATTCTAGAATATTCTAGAATGTTCCAGCACCTTCCAGCTTCTTCCAGCACCTTCCATAGAAGGAATTTCTGAAAAAGCCAAGGGTAAAAAGGAGATTCTGAAACATGGGGCCCAAGTTTCAGAATCTATAAATAGAGGAGCCCCCCTCTCTCTAAAAATTGCCAACTCCTCTCTCTCTCCTCCTTTTCCCAAACCTCCCCCACCTAGCCCAGTAGGTCTGATCCTACCTAACCTGGTCTGAGCCTACTTGATCTGGTCTTAGCCTGCCTGACCTGGTCCTAACCCATCTGACCTAGGTCTGAACCCACCTGACCTGGTCCAAACCCAGTTGACTTGACTTGAACCTAGTTAGGTTTGAAGTCAAAGTCCAAGTCCTTTTTCGTCTGAAGTTCGGAGTTGATCTTTTTTTGAAGTCGAACCTCGTTCGAAGCATCGAAGCATTTCGGAGTCATTTCTTCCTCAAATCGAAGTAAGTTCGCTCCGTTGATCCATCTCTCTCAAGTATTTGATTGTTTGTATATAGCATATACTTTCTGAAGTAGTATCTTGCTTTAGTTCTTGATTGAGCCATTTTCGGACACTTCGGTGTTCACCCGCTCGTCTCGTAACTATCGTCGGATATATATGTTCAAATATGCAGTATATGCGTTCTTAAAAATGGTATCTCGCCCTAGTTCTTGGTTGAGCCCTTCAGAACACTTCAGTGTTCACCCGCTCGCCTTGTAACTATCGTTGGATGCGGATCTAGGTGTATATCTGTTGATTCTGCCGACGCGTCTTATATCGCACAGGCTATATAATTTACCTTTGTCGTTGCGTCGTATAATGCCAAGGCTCCTGCTTTCTGCACTTTTTGATTAATGCACTTCCGATTATGCATTTACTCACGCCGTCGTGTTGAATGACACCAAGGCTCCTATTTTCTGCAATTATATACATAGAATATTTCGTTCGGTTAAAGACCCCGAACAATAGTATATGCATTTCTTTACGCTGCCGCTGTATAAAGCACAGGCTTCTGCTTATATTACATATATGGCGGCGCGTAAATGAGCGTTCAAATGGAGATCAACTCCAAATCGCCAATGCGATTCCCTTACCGCTCTTCGTTCAAGATTTTGCTTGACGAATGAAGCCCCTATTGGAAAGGCTTCGCTTTTTGGCAAAATGCTCTTTACGTAAAGACTAAGTCAATTACGTATGGCCTGGCTATGGCCCAGGGTTTCTGCAACCTTGATGGATGCAAGGTACGCACAACGGTGCACATCCATTTCCTGAGTTAAGCGTAGCGATTTCTCGCCAAAGAGGGGAGATGCCGCTAAAATGGATAAAAGAAACACACGCTTTCTCCATTAAAGAGAGGAAGTGCTGCTGAAATTTCTGAAGAAGCTAAGAATAGCTCAGAAAGAACGTAGCAGGATACTCTGTCATATATCAGAGTGCTACCTAGTTCATGGAATGCTTTCTACAACATAGAAAGGTTCGTCGCACCACTGCTGATAGTGCAGGGGAGGTGCTGACGAAATGGTTGGCAGAAGAGCTGCTGGAACCAATTGAACGACATAAGGATGTCCGTTGATGGAATGATGCCAGAACGGATCGTATCCCTGTGCCTGCGAGGGCACCTTGCTAGTAAGGGACGCTGAGCCAGAGTAGAGGTTGCGCCTTGACTAGGTTTGGACTCGTTGCGTAAAAATATGTCGAGCAGCCGATCTATTTAGATCGAGTCATATGCATGCTCATTGAGAACGGTTACGCAACCAGACTCGTAAGGGCCGAAGAGCCAGAGTGTGTTGTTTCCACCCAAAGAGGTGTGATGCTCGTGGTTGCAGTAGTGCCAAGAGCGGTGTTCTGCATGCATATGAATAAGACTTAAGGTCGCACCTACCCCGCGGTTGAAAATCGTGTTAGGGGTACCCCCTCAGTTGATGACTATGGTGGGGCAGACTGAATGGGGTCGGGTAAATACTCCTGTAGTGCTGAGGCACGGGCTGCCTAAATGGCATGCAAATATCTGTCCAAGTAATTGTAAGACTGACAGACCCCTTCAGGAATTATGCTCACTGTGGAATGACAGCGATGGTACAACCTTGAGTGACACGTATTTTACTTTGGACCTGATAGAGTCCACGATGGCCTCAGTCACTCTTGGGTTTTGGGGTTGTGGTTATCCTTAAGATCTAAGGATTGAACCCAACTACTGCAAGTAGAGGATGCATCCAAATATGCGCCTAGTAGGTGTAATCATCGCCAAATTTTTATACTTTTTGCGAGTCAAACTGACCTTTGAAAAAGTTTTTGAAAATAACTCGCCTCCGTTTTAAAATGCGGGAAAATTTCGTAGAATGGGACTCGCCTGTCGGTACGAGGTTCAACCGTTCCTGACACCTTTACCAGGGGTAATGTAACGCCCCGGATTTCCAAAACAAAGCTAAGTTAAAATTTTCATGAATTTCTTTTTTTTTTCTTTGCAGCGGAATTTAGAAAGCTTTTAGCAGCGGAATAAGACGATAATGAGTCGTCGGTTTTAGAAAACTCCGAGCACGTTGCAGGTATGTGGCCAAGCAACTCATTGACCACCAAAGTGTTCCATTTTATCGAAAACATATGTTTATTACAACACTACTGCTTAGGAAAGCAGTGTAGGTTCAATAAAAGGAAGCAATACAACTCTATCTAGAGAAACCCTGGAACTCGATGCCGCCTTGCTCCGCATATCGCCACGCAGGTTCAACACCTGAAATCCCCATAAAACGGGGTCAGAACCACTGATGGTCTGGTAAGTAGGCAAACACCTATCTATTCAACTCAAGTAAATGCATAGACCACTCAGGGTCGCAGTTCGTAATACGACGCTCATCCTTCATGACTTAGCGTATATCGCAAAAGCCTCATCAGGGCTATGAGTTGAACATCCACGCAAGTCGTCATGACTTCGCATAAGCCTCTTCAGGGCTATGAGTTAGAATAACCTCTTAAGTCTCTACGACTTAGCCTTGACTTCCTCAGAGTCACGAATGGATGTCTAGCTCAAGCTTTTATGCTTGGCACATCCGTATTCTACGAATCTAAGGACAGCTCTCCGAGCTTCACTTAGTCGTACGGATATCAATGGGGTTCTTTCCCAATTGGTCCAGTAGTATACCGACTATGACACCTTCACAAAGGTTATGCAGGACTGACTCAACAACGTCATCCACTCATACATTCAAAATAGCGCTGTACCTAAGCTAATGCTTTGTTTCGATAATTGCACCTCCCTCTGGGCTTAGGGGACTCATATCTGGGCGACAACGCGACGATCTGGGGGTTGATTATTCTATGTATTTTAGATACCCCAGAGGCCTGTTGACCCCATCCCCCTAGTAGGACGGTACAGCATACCGGAAGAGATCCTTACTAGGTATCCGAATGATTCTGCTACTGCAGTAGTTGGGTTCAATCCTTAGATATTTAAGGATAACCACGACCTCCATACCTCTGAGTGATGAAGGCCATCAATGAACTCTATCAGGTTCGGGTGAAATATATGTCACTCAAGGCTGCGCCATCACCGTCTTCCTCGGTGAGAAATTCTGAAAGGGGCCTGCCGGTCTTACAATTACTTGACGAACATTGCATGCCTATAGGGCAGCCTTTGAGAAGTATGTATCCGACCCCAATCAACCACACGGTTTTCACCGTGGAACAAAGGTTTTATTCATATGCATGCTTAACTCTGCTCTCGGCACTTCGGCCTTGACTAGCACTTCACCTCTTTCGGTGGAAACAACACACTCCGGCTCAGCGGCCCTTACGAGTCTGGTTGTTTGATAATTCTCAATGAGCATGCACATGACTCGATCTCTACGGATCGGCTACTCGGCGTATTTTTACGCAACGAGCTCAGGACCTCGTCAAGGTGCCACCACTACTTTGGCGCAACGACTCTTACAAGTATGGTGCCCTTGCACGTGCTAGGGAGACGAGTCATTCTGACATTGTTCCAACAAAGGACATCATTGTGCCACTTAACTGGTTCTGGCAGCTCTTCTGCCAACCATTCTGTCAACACCTTCTCTGCTCTACCGGCAGTGGTGCGACGAACCTTTCTACATCGTAGAAGGCATTCCATAACTGGGTAGCACTTCTGCTACGTTCTTTCTGAGTCATTCTTAGCTCCTTCAGGAATTTCAGCAGCACTTCCTCTCTTTTACGGAGAAAGCGTGCGTTTCTTTTATCCATTTCAGC
Source organism: Nuphar pumila (assembly GCF_984573655.1). NCBI lineage: Eukaryota > Viridiplantae > Streptophyta > Magnoliopsida > Nymphaeales > Nymphaeaceae > Nuphar > Nuphar pumila. Next base: position 132,597,670 of record NC_143249.1, read on the forward strand.
GGCATCTCCCCTCTTTGGTGGAAAATCGCTACGCTTAACTCGGGAAATGGATGCGCACCGTTGTGCGTACTTTGCATCCATCAAGGTTGCAGGAACCTTGGGCCATAGCCAGGCCATACGTAATTGATTTAGTCTTTACGTAAAGGGCATTTTGCCAAAAGGCGAAGCCTTTCCAATAGGGGCTTCATTCGTCAAGCAGAATCTTGCACGAGGAGCGGTAAAGGAATCGCATGGGCGATTTTGGAGATGATCTCCATTTGAACGCTCACTTACGTGCCATATATGTAATATAAGCAGAAGCCTGTGCTTTATACAGCGGCGGCGTAAAGGAAATGCATATACTATTGTTCAGGGTGTGTAACTGAACGAAATATTCTACATGTATAACAAAGCAGAAGCCTTGGCATCGTTCGACGCGACGGCGTAAGTAAATACATTGCAGAAAGCAGGAGCCTTGGCATCGTTCGACGCGACGGCGTAAATAAATGCATAATCGGAAGTGCTTTAATCGGAAGTACAGAAAGCATGGAGCCTTGGCATCATACGACGCGACGGCAAAGGTAAATTACATAGCCTGTGCGATATAAGACGCGTCGGCAGAATCAGCAGATATACACCTAGATCTGTATCCAACGATAGTTACGAGGCGAGCGAGTGAACACCGAAGTGTTCTAGAGGGCTCAACCAAGAACTAGGGTGAGATACTATTTTGAAGAACGCATATACTGCGTATTCGAACATATATATCCGACGATAGTTACGAGGCGAGCGCGTGAACACCGAAGTGTCCTAGAGGGCTCAACCAAGAACTAAAGCAAGATACTACTTCAGAAAGTATATGCTATATACAAACAATCAAATACTTGAGAGAGATGGTTTAATGAAGCGAACTTACTTCAAATCGTGGAAGAAACGGCTCCGGGTTGCTTCGTTGGCTTTGAGCCTTCCTTCGAGAGGTCAGACTAAGTCAGATGAAGCTGACTTAGTTGAGAAAAAGGTAGAGCAGGTCAAGCTACTCAACCTAAGTGGTTTGAACCAAACAGGGTTCGATTCAAGTCAACTGGGTTCAGCAGGTTCGAACTCAGCTCAAGTAGGCTAAGTCTGGGTTCAGAAATCTAAACCAAAAGCTGGACCAAAAAGGACTTTGACTTTGACTTCCAACCCAACTAGGTTCAAGTCAAGTCAACTGGGTTTGAGCTAGGTCAGGTGGGTTCAGACCTAGGTCAGGTGGGTTAGGACCAGGTCAGGCAGGCTCAGGCTAAGTCAGGTGGGCTAGGCTAGGTAGGGGAGGTTTGGAAAAGGAGGAGAGAGAGAGGGCTAGACGATTTTTCAAAGGAGGGGGGCTCCTCTATTTATAGATTCTGAAACTTGAGCCCCAAGTTTCAGAATTTCCATTTTAGTCCATAGCTTTTTCAGAAATTCCCTTTGATCTTATCCATCTGACTGTTTGATCTTATCCATATGACTGTTTGATCTTATCCATCTGAGATATTTCCATGAGATATTTTCGTGGGTCCCACCGGATATTTTTTGAAGAATATTTCTGTGGGTCCCACCAACATTTTCGTGGGTCCCACAAAAAAGTTGAGTTTTCGGAATTTTTTTTTTTCTGAAAAATCTGAGTAGGCCATTATCTTCGTATTGATGCAACTAAGAAAGTTGGCTCGCAGGAATCTCTTGATTTCGATCAGGGAGGAAGTTATGACCTCTAGAGCGTTTGAGCATATATTCGTGAAGATACGAATATCCTAAGTATATCTGGGTCGCAGGAATCAGTTTGATTCGCTTTACGGTAAAAACACTATTTTTCACTAGAAAATGCCTCAGGAATTTATTCAGAGTTATTTGAAAAATTGCAGGTCTTACATCATTACCCCCTTAAAGGAATTTCGTCCGCGAAATTCAGTTAAGAGTACTAAGTGCGTAACTCGGGATATTTCTCCTATATGCTAGATTCATAATTTTATTCACTTAGTTCAACATCGTATTTATTTCAATCATAACCTCATATCATGATTCATGTTCGATGAGGTATGCTTCTCATATCTGAGTTCAAATTACGCTACAACCATGACAGTTTGTTGAATCAATGTTCTTCCAACCGGCTATTAACATAGCCATCTTGTGTAACTATTTCATACACACAGATCTTTCTTCTAGAGATTAACCATATTGGAAGTTCCCTGTCAAACTACCTGGTATTGGAAACGTACCTCCTCACAGGTTCGCCTTCGTCAGACTTACCTGAAATTGGATCAGTACACCCTCACAGAGTCATACTAGCCAAGCTACTGGTTTTGGAACATATACACTCGCACGGAGCTGTATACCCTCACAGGCTCACTCTGGCTAGACGATCTGATCTTGAATATGTAAAACCTCACAGGACTCTCTTCTTGGGAACAATTTCTTGATGGTTTATTTTATTAAGTGACTTTTATCGTTCTAATTACGCAAACTTAATTTCTCAATCGTGGGGTCTATAGCCATCAACCTTTGGGCATAAGCACTTAAGATTTTATTTTGACAAATCCAAAATTACTTTAGAGAGCAAGGATACATATTGATCCAGATGACCGTACACAAGGTCATAAGCCACTTGTCTCAAGCATTCATTGGATCTTGTCTTTCGATAGCTTTTTACCCATTACAACTCTATCTATCAAGGTATTCAGATTCCTTGATACGGTCATTATCCGTGAGTTGTTCGGCTGTCACCGCATAAACACGACCTGCCACAGGTTTCTGCTCTATTCTGGATAGTGGCAGTTGTTGTTGTTGTATTTGTTGAGAGGGTCCTCCAGATCCCATATTTCTCTGTTGAAGATCTGAGGCCTTCTTGCGACATTCTCTCACACGATGCCCTGGTTTGCCGCAATACAGGCAACCTCCCGTATTGCGAGGACAAACCCCTCCGGGATGATCTGAGCTACACCTCGGGCATCGAAAATTAGGCTGTTGGTAGGGCTTATTGGCTTCTACCATCTGCAATGGCCGCTCGGCCGGTGGAGTGAAATTCTTTTCCTGAAAATCTCTTTTATACAAAGGTGGTTGCGATTCTTGGCTACCTGGGAACGTCCTCTTGTTGTTCCCATTACTTGCTATCGGTCGCTTTACTACGACTCCTTTGCATCGCTCCTAGTCTGCGCTAATCTTCGAAGCTGCTGCCACAGCGGCTTGAAATGTTTGGGGCATGCTAGTTATAACTCAAGATCGTAGCCCTTCCCGAAATCCGTTGATATATTTATCGGCCCTCTCCTGGTCAGTATCGAATAACTGAGAGCAGTACCGCTCAAGGTTCTGAAACTTGGTAGTATAGTCGATAAGACTCATACCACCCTGCTCTAGTTCCAAAAATTCCATCTTTTTCTTATTTCTAGAGTGCAACGGGAAGTAGTTATCCAAAAATGCTCTCCGAAAATCATTCCAAGGGATGACTTCGTGATGTGAGAACTCGATAATCCTAGTGGTATCCCACCACTTTCGTGCATTATCCTTCAGCCTATATGTGCCGAAGTTAGTCTTTCTATCCTCTGGTACTCCCAATACCAGGAATGCACGCTCCGTCTCCTCGATCCAGCTTTCTGCAAGCTCTGGATCGGCACTGCCAACAAAAACAGGTGGGTCGAGTTTGAGGAACTTCTCATAGTTATTCCTCCAAGGTTCTCGTTGCGAGGCGGGGCTGGTGCTTGCCTTGATTCGCGAATGGCAGACACAAGCCTGTTGAGTGTATCTAGCAGGAAGCCCTGTGTATGGGACTCCTCGCTCGGCATGGTTCTCCTCGTCCTAGGAGCCATTTATCTATTCACACAAATATACAAAAATCAGAGAAAGTATAAAATTTATACTTACAGTGCGATACCGCAAACACGACGGATCTTGAACCAGGTTTCTCAGACTCATGCTCTGATACCAATTCTGTAACGCCCCGGATTTCCAAAACAAAGCTAAGTTAAAATTTTCATGAATTTCTTTTTTTTTTCTTTGCAGCGGAATTTAGAAAGCTTTTAGCAGCGGAGTAAGACGATAATGAGTCGTCGGTTTTAGAAAACTCCGAGCACGTTGCAGGTATGTGGCCAAGCAACTCATTGACCACCAAAGTGTTCCATTTTATCGAAAACATATGTTTATTACAACACTACTGCTTAGGAAAGCTGTGTAGGTTCAATAAAAGAAAGCAATACAACTCTGTCTAGAGAAACCCTGGAACTCGATGCCGCCTTGCTCCGCATATCGCCACGCAGGTTCAACACCTGAAATCTCCATAAAACGGGGTCAGAACCACTGATGGTCTGGTAAGTAGGCAAACACCTATCTATTCAACTCAAGTAAATGCATAGACCACTCAGGGTCGCAGTTCGTAATACGACGCTCATCCTCCATGACTTAGCGTATATCGCAAAAGCCTCATCAGGGCTATGAGTTGAACATCCACGCAAGTCGTCATGACTTCGCATAAGCCTCTTCAGGGCTGTGAGTTAGAATAACCTCTTAAGTCTCTACGGCTTAGCCTTGACTTCCTCAGAGTCACGAATGGATGTCTAGCTCAAGCTTTTATGCTTGGCACATCCGTATCCTACGAATCTAAGGACAGCTCTCCGAGCTTCACTTAGTCGTACGGATATCAATGGGGTTCTTTCCCAATCGGTCCAGTAGTATACCGACTATGACACCTTCACAAAGGTTATGCAGGACTGACTCAACAACGTCATCCACTCATACATTCAAAATAGCGCTGTACCTAAGCTAATGCTTTGTTTCGATAATTGCACCTCCCCCTGGGCTTAGGGGACTCATATCTGGGCGACAACGCGACGATCTGGGGATTGATTATTCTATGTATTTTAGATACCCCAGAGGCCTGTTGACCCCATCCCCCTAGTAGGACGGTACAACATACCGGAAGAGATCCTTACTAGGTATCCGAATGCATTCTGCTACTGCAGTAGTTGGGTTCAATCCTTAGATATTTAAGGATAACCACGACCTCCATACCTCTGAGTGACGAAGGCCATCAATGAACTCTATCAGGTTCGGGTGAAATATATGTCACTTAAGGCTGCGCCATCACCGTCTTCCTCGGTGAGAAATTCTGAAAGGGGTCTGCCGGTCTTACAATTACTTGACGAACATTGCATGCCTATAGGGCAGCCTTTGAGAAGTATGTACCCGACCCCAATCAACCACACAGTTTTCACCGTGGAACAAAGGTTTTATTCATATGCATGCTTAACTCTGCTCTCGGCACTTCGGCCTTGACGAGCACTTCACCTCTTTCGGTGGAAACAACACACTCCAGCTCAGCGGCCCTTACGAGTCTGGTTGTTTGATAATTCTCAATGAGCATGCACATGACTCGATCTCTACGGATCGGCTACTCAGCGTATTTTTACGCAACAAGCTCAGGACCTCGTCAAGGTGCCACCACTACTTTGGTGCAATGGCTCTTACAAGTATGGTGCCCTTGCACGTGCTAGGGAGACGAGTCATTCTGACATTGTTCCAACAAAGGACATCATTGTGCCACTTAACTGGTTCTGGCAGCTCTTCTGCCAACCATTCTGTCAACACCTTCTCTGCTCTACCGGCAGTGGTGCGACGAACCTTTCTACATCGTAGAAGGCATTCCATAACTGGGTAGCACTTCTGCTACGTTCTTTCTGAGTCATTCTTAGCTCCTTCAGGAATTTCAGCAGCACTTCCTCTCTTTTACGGAGAAAGCGTGCGTTTCTTTTATCCATTTCAGCGGCATCTCCCCTCTTTGGTGGAAAATCGCTACGCTTAACTCGGGAAATGGATGCGCACCGTTGTGCGTACTTTGCATCCATCAAGGTTGCAAGAACCTTGGGCCATAGCCAGGCCATACGTAATTGATTTAGTCTTTACGTAAAGAGCATTTTGCCAAAAGGCGAAGCCTTTCCAATAGGGGCTTCATTCGTCAAGCAGAATTTTGCACGAGGAGCGGTAAGGGAATCGCATGGGCGATTTTGGAGTTGATCTCCATTTGAACGCTCACTTACGCGCCATATATGTAATATAAGCAGAAGCCTGTACTTTATACAGCGTCGGCGTAAAGGAAATGCATATACTATTGTTCAGGGTGTGTAACTGAACGAAATGTTCTACATATATAACAAAGCAGACGCCTTGGCATCGTTCGACGTGACGGCGTAAGTAAATACATTGCAGAAAGCAGGAGCCTTGGCATCGTTCGACGCGATGACGTAAATAAATGCATAATCGGAAGTGCTTTAATCGGAAGTACAGAAAGCATGGAGCCTTGCATCATACGACGCGACGGCAAAGGTAAATTACATAGCCTGTGCGATATAAGACGCGTCGGCAGAATCAGCAGATATACACCTAGATCTGTATCCAACGATAGTTACGAGGCAAGCGAGTGAACACCGAAGTGTCCTAGAGGGCTCAACCAAGAACTAGGGTGAGATACTATTTTGAAGAACGCATATACTGCGTATTCGAACATATATATCCGACGATAGTTACGAGGCGAGCGCGTGAACACCGAAGTGTCCTAGAGGGCTCAACCAAGAACTAAAGCAAGATACTACTTCAGAAAGTATATGCTATATACAAACTATCAAATACTTGAGAGAGATGGTTTAATGAAGCGAACTTACTTCAAATCGTGGAAGAAACGGCTCTGGGTTGCTTCGTTGGCTTTGAGCCTTCCTTCGAGAGGTCAGACTAAGTCAGATGAAGCTGACTTAGTTGAGAAAAAGGTAGAGCAGGTCAAGCTACTCAACCTAAGTGGTTTGAACCAAACAGGGTTCGATTCAAGTCAACTGGGTTTAGCAGGTTCGAACTCAGCTCAAGTAGGCTAAGTCTGGGTTCAGAAATCCAAACCAAAAGCTGGACCAAAAAGGACTTTGACTTTGACTTCCAACCCAACTAGGTTCAAGTCAAGTCAACTGAGTTTGAGCTAGGTCAGGTGGGTTCAGACCTAGGTCAGGTGGGTTAGGACCAGGTCAGGCAGGATCAGGCTAAGTCAGGTGGGCTCAGGTGGGCTAGGCTAGGTAGGGGAGGTTTGAAAAAGGAGGAGAGAGAGAGGGCTAGACGATTTTTCAAAGGAGGGGGGCTCCTCTATTTATAGATTCTGAAACTTGAGCCCCAAGTTTCAGAATTTCCATTTTAGTCCATAGCTTTTTCAAAAATTCTCTTTGATCTTATCCATCTGACTGTTTGATCTTATCCATCTGACTGTTTGATCTTATCCATCTGAGATATTTCCAAGAGATATTTTCGTGGGTCCCACCGGATATTTTCTAAAGAATATTTCTGTGGGTCCCACCAACATTTTTGTGGGTCCCACAAAAAAGTTGAGTTTTCGGCATTTTTTTTTTTCTGAAAAATCTGAGTAGGCCATTATCTTCGTATTGATGCAACTAAGAAAGTTGGCTCGCAGGAATCTCTTGATTTCGATCAGGGAGGAAGTTATGACCTCTAGAGCGTTTGAGCATATATTCGTGAAGATACGAATATCCTAAGTATATCTGGGTCGCAGGAATCGGTTTGATTCGCTTTACGGTAAAAACACTATTTTTCACTGGAAAATGCCTCAGGAATTTATTCAGAGTTATTTGAAAAATTGCAGGTCTTACATCATTACCCCCTTAAAGGAATTTCGTTCGCGAAATTCAGTTAAGAGTACTAAGTGCGTAACTCGGGATATTTCTCCCATATGCTAGATTCATAATTTTATTCACTTAGTTCAACATCGTATTTATTTCAATCATAACCTCATATCATGATTCATGATCGATGAGGTATGCTTCTCATATCTGAGTTCAAATTACGCTACAACCATGACAGTTTGTTGAATCAATGTTCTTCCAACCGGCTATTAACATAGCCATCTTGTGTAACTATTTCATACACACAGATCTTTCTTCTAGAGATTAACCATATTGAAAGTTCCCTGTCAAACTACCTGGTATTGGAAACGTACCTCCTCACAGGTTCGCCTTCGTCAGACTTACCTGATATTGGATCAGTACACCCTCACAGAGTCATACTAGCCAAGCTACTGGTTTTGGAACATATACACTCGCACGGAGCTGTATACCCTCACAGGCTCACTCTGGCTAGACGATCTGATCTTGAATATGTAAAACCTCACAGGACTCTCTTCTTGGGAACAATTTCTTGATGGTTTATTTTATTAAGTGACTTTTATCGTTCTAATTACGCAAACTTAATTTCTCAATCGTGGGGTCTATAGCCATCAACCTTTGGGCATAAGCACTTAAGATTTTATTTTGACAAATCCAAAATTACTTTAGAGAGCAAGGATACATATTGATCCAGATGACCGTACACAAGGTCATAAGCCACTTGTCTCAAGCATTCATTGGATCTTGTCTTTCGATAGCTTTTTACCCATTACAACTCTATCTATCAAGGTATTCAGATTCCTTGATACGGTCATTATCCGTGAGTTGTTCGGCTGTCACCGCATAAACACGACCTGCCACAGGTTTCTGCTCTATTCTGGATAGTGGCAGTTGTTGTTGTTGTATTTGTTGAGAGGGTCCTCCAGATCCCATATTTCTCTGTTGAAGATCTGAGGCCTTCTTGCGACATTCTCTCACACGATGCCCTGGTTTGCCGCAATACAGGCAACCTCCCGTATTGCGAGGACAAACCCCTCCGGGATGATCTGAGCTACACCTCGGGCATCGAAAATTAGGCTGTTGGTAGGGCTTATTGGCTTCTACCATCTGCAATGGCCGCTCGGCCGGTGGAGTGAAATTCTTTTCCTGAAAATCTCTTTTATACAAAGGTGGTTGCGATTCTTGGCTACCTGGGAACGTCCTCTTGTTGTTCTCATTACTTGCTAACGGTCGCTTTACTACGACTCCTTTGCATCGCTCCTAGTCTGCGCTAATCTTCGAAGCTGCTGCCACAGCGGCTTGAAATGTTTGGGGCATGCTAGTTATAACTCAAGATCGTAGCCCTTCCCGAAATCCGTTGATATATTTATCGGCCCTCTCCTGGTCAGTATCGAATAACTGAGAGCAGTACCGCTCAAGGTTCTGAAACTTGGTAGTATAGTCGATAAGACTCATACCACCCTGCTCTAGTTCCAAAAATTCCATCTTTTTCTTATTTCTAGAGTGCAACGGGAAGTAGTTATCCAAAAATGCTCTCCGAAAATTATTCCCAGGGATGACTTCGTGATGTGAGAACTCGATAATCCTAGTGGTATCCCACCACTTTCGTGCATTATCCTTCAGCCTATATGTGCCGAAGTTAGTCTTTCTATCCTCTGGTACTCCCAATACCAGGAATGCACGCTCCGTCTCCTCGATCCAGCTTTCTGCAAGCTCTGGATCGGCACTGCCAACAAAAACAGGTGGGTCGAGTTTGAGGAACTTCTCATAGTTATTCCTCCAAGGTTCTCGTTGCAAGGCGGGGCTGGTGCTTGCCTTGATTCGCGAATGGCAGACACAAGCCTGTTGAGTGTCTCTAGCAGGAAGCCCTGTGTATGGGACTCCTCGCTCGGCATGGTTCTCCTCGTCCTAGGAGCCATTTATCTATTCACACAAATATACAAAAATCAGAGAAAGTATAAAATTTATACTTACAGTGCGATACCGCAAACACGACGGATCTTGAACCAGGTTTCTCAGACTCATGCTCTGATACCAATTCTGTAACGCCCCGGATTTCCAAAACAAAGCTAAGTTAAAATTTTCATGAATTTCTTTTTTTTTTCTTTGCAGCGGAATTTAGAAAGCTTTTAGCAGCGGAGTAAGACGATAATGAGTCGTCGGTTTTAGAAAACTCCGAGCACGTTGCAGGTATGTGGCCAAGCAACTCATTGACCACCAAAGTGTTCCATTTTATCGAAAACATATGTTTATTACAACACTACTGCTTAGGAAAGCAGTGTAGGTTCAATAAAAGGAAGCAATACAACTCTGTCTAGAGAAACCCTGGAACTCGATGCCGCCTTGCTCCGCATATCGCCACGCAGGTTCAACACCTGAAATCCCCATAAAACGGGGTCAGAACCACTGATGGTCTGGTAAGTAGGCAAACACCTATCTATTCAACTCAAGTAAATGCATAGACCACTCAGGGTCGCAGTTCGTAATACGACGCTCATCCTCCATGACTTAGCGTATATCGCAAAAGCCTCATCAGGGCTATGAGTTGAACATCCACGCAAGTCGTCATGACTTCGCATAAGCCTCTTCAGGGCTGTGAGTTAGAATAACCTCTTAAGTCTCTACGACTTAGCCTTGACTTCCTCAGAGTCACGAATGGATGTCTAGCTCAAGCTTTTATGCTTGGCACATCCGTATCCTACGAATCTAAGGACAGCTCTCCAAGCTTCACTTAGTCGTACGGATATCAATGGGGTTCTTTCCCAATCGGTCCAGTAGTATACCGACTATGACACCTTCACAAAGGTTATGCAGGACTGACTCAACAACGTCATCCACTCATACATTCAAAATAGCGCTGTACCTAAGCTAATGCTTTGTTTCGATAATTGCACCTCCCCCTGGGCTTAGGGGACTCATATCTGGGCGACAACGCGACGATCTGGGGATTGATTATTCTATGTATTTTAGATACCCCAGAGGCCTGTTGACCCCATCCCCCTAGTAGGACGGTACAACATACCGGAAGAGATCCTTACTAGGTATCCGAATGCATTCTGCTACTGCAGTAGTTGGGTTCAATCCTTAGATATTTAAGGATAACCACGACCTCCATACCTCTGAGTGACGAAGGCCATCAATGAACTCTATCAGGTTCGGGTGAAATATATGTCACTTAAGGCTGCGCCATCACCGTCTTCCTCGGTGAGAAATTCTGAAAGGGGCCTGCCGGTCTTACAATTACTTGACGAACATTGCATGCCTATAGGGCAGCCTTTGAGAAGTATGTACCCGACCCCAATCAACCACACGGTTTTCACCGTGGAACAAAGGTTTTATTCATATGCATGCTTAACTCTGCTCTCGGCACTTCGGCCTTGACGAGCACTTCACCTCTTTCGGTGGAAACAACACACTCCAGCTCAGCGGCCCTTACGAGTCTGGTTGTTTGATAATTCTCAATGAGCATGCACATGACTCGATCTCTACGGATCGGCTACTCGGCGTATTTTTACGCAACGAGCTCAGGACCTCGTCAAGGTGCCACTACTACTTTGGCGCAACGGCTCTTACAAGTATGGTGCCCTTGCACGTGCTAGGGAGATGATTCATTCTGACATTGTTCCAACAAAGGACATCATTGTGCCACTTAACTGGTTCTGGCAGCTCTTCTGCCAACCATTCTGTCAACACCTTCTCTGCTCTACCGGCAGTGGTGCGACGAACCTTTCTACATCGTAGAAGGCGTTCCTTAACTGGGTAGCACTTCTGCTACGTTCTTTCTGAGTCATTCTTAGCTCCTTCAGGAATTTCAGCAGCACTTCCTCTCTTTTACGGAGAAAGCGTGCGTTTCTTTTATCCATTTCAGCGGCATCTCCCCTCTTTGGTGGAAAATTGCTACGCTTAACTCGGGAAATGGATGCGCACCGTTGTGCGTACTTTGCATCCATCAAGGTTGCAAGAACCTTGGGCCATACGTAATTGATTTAGTCTTTACGTAAAGAGCATTTTGCCAAAAGGCGAAGCCTTTCCAATAGGGGCTTCATTCGTCAAGCAGAATCTTGCACGAGGAGCGGTAAGGGAATCGCATGGGCGATTTTGGAGTTGATCTACATTTGAACGCTCACTTACGCGCCATATATGTAATATAAGCAGAAGCCTGTGCTTTATACAGCGACGGCGTAAAGGAAATGCATATACTATTGTTCAGGGTGTGTAACTGAACGAAATATTCTACATATATAACAAAGCAGACGCCTTGGCATCGTTCGACGCGACGGCGTAAGTAAATACATTGCAGAAAGCAGGAGCCTTGGCATCGTTCGACGCGACGACGTAAATAAATGCATACTCGGAAGTGCTTTAATCGGAAGTATAGAAAGCATGGAGCCTTGGCATCATACGACGCGACGGCAAAGGTAAATTACATAGCCTGTGCGATATAAGACGCGTCGGCAGAATCAGCAGATATACACCTAGATCTGAATCCAACGATAGTTACGAGGCGAGCGAGTGAACACCGAAGTGTCCTAGAGGGCTCAACCAAGAACTAGGGCGAGATACTATTTTGAAGAACGCATATACTGCGTATTCGAACATATATATCCGACGATAGTTACGAGGCGAGCGCGTGAACACCGAAGTGTCCTAGAGGGCTCAACCAAGAACTAAAGTAAGATACTACTTCAGAAAGTATATGCTATATACAAACAATCAAATACTTGAGAGAGATGGTTTAATGAAGCGAACTTACTTCAAATCGTGGAAGAAACGGCTCTGGGTTGCTTCGTTGGCTTTGAGCCTTCCTTCGAGAGGTCAGACTAAGTCAGATGAAGCTGACTTAGTTGAGAAAAAGGTAGAGCAGGTCAAGCTACTCAACCTAAGTGGTTTGAACCAAACAGGGTTCGATTCAAGTCAACTGGGTTCAGCAGGTTCGAACTGAGCTCAAGTAGGCTAAGTCTGGGTTCAGAAATCCAAACCAAAAGCTGGACCAAAAAGGACTTTGACTTTGACTTCCAACCCAACTAGGTTCAAGTCAAGTCAACTGGGTTTGAGCTAGGTCAGGTGGGTTCAGACCTAGGTCAGGTGGGTTAGGACCAGGTCAGGCAGGCTCAGGCTAAGTCAGGTGGGCTCAGGTGGGCTAGGCTAGGTAGGGGAGGTTTGGAAAAGGAGGAGAGAGAGAGGGCTAGACGATTTTTCAAAGGAGGGGGGCTCCTCTATTTATAGATTCTGAAACTTGAGCCCCAAGTTTCAGAATTTCCATTTTAGTCCATAGCTTTTTCAGAAATTCCCTTTGATCTTATCCATCTGACTGTTTGATCTTATCCATCTGACTGTTTGATCTTATCCATCTGAGATATTTCCATGAGATATTTTCGTGGGTCCCACCGGATATTTTCTAAAGAATATTTCTGTGGGTCCCACCAACATTTTCGTGGGTCCCACAAAAAAGTTGAGTTTTCGGAATTTTTTTTTTCTGAAAAATCTGAGTAGGCCATTATCTTCGTATTGATGCAACTAAGAAAGTTGGCTCGCAGGAATCTCTTGATTTCGATCAGGGAGGAAGTTATGACCTCTACAGCGTTTGAGCATATATTCGTGAAGATACGAATATCCTAAGTATATTTGGGTCGCAGGAATCGGTTTGATTCGCTTTACGGTAAAAACACTATTTTTCACTGGAAAATGCCTCAGGAATTTATTCAGAGTTATTTGAAAAATTGCAGGTCTTACATCATTACCCCCTTAAAGGAATTTCGTCCGCGAAATTCAGTTAAGAGTACTAAGTGCGTAACTCGGGATATTTCTCCCATATGCTAGATTCATAATTTTATTCACTTAGTTCAACATCGTATTTATTTCAATCATAACCTCATATCATGATTCATGATCGATGAGGTATGCTTCTCATATCTGAGTTCAAATTACGCTACAACCATGACAGTTTGTTGAATCAATGTTCTTCCAACCGGCTATTAACATAGCCATCTTGTGTTACTATTTCATACACACAGATCTTTCTTCTAGAGATTAACCATATTGGAAGTTCCCTGTCAAACTACCTGGTATTGGAAACGTACCTCCTCACAGGTTCGCCTTCGTCAGACTTACCTGATATTGGATCAGTACACCCTCACAGAGTCATACTAGCCAAGCTACTGGTTTTGGAACATATACACTCGCACGGAGCTGTATACCCTCACAGGCTCACTTTGGCTAGACGATCTGATCTTGAATATGTAAAACCTCACAGGACTCTCTTCTTGGGAACAATTTCTTGATGGTTTATTTTATTAAGTGACTTTTATCGTTCTAATTACGCAAACTTAATTTCTCAATCGTGGGGTCTATAGCCATCAACCTTTGGGCATAAGCACTTAAGATTTTATTTTGACAAATCCAAAATTACTTTAGAGAGCAAGGATACATATTGATCCAGATGACCGTACACAAGGTCATAAGCCACTTGTCTCAAGCATTCATTGGATCTTGTCTTTCGATAGCTTTTTACCCATTACAACTCTATCTATCAAGGTATTCAGATTCCTTGATACGGTCATTATCCGTGAGTTGTTCGGCTGTCACCGCATAAACACGACCTGCCACAGGTTTCTGCTCTATTCTGGATAGTGGCAGTTGTTGTGGTTGTATTTGTTGAGAGGGTCCTCCAGATCCCATATTTCTCTGTTGAAGATCTGAGGCCTTCTTGCGACATTCTCTCACACGATGCCCTGGTTTGCCGCAATACAGGCAACCTCCCGTATTGCGAGGACAAACCCCTCCGGGATGATCTGAGCTATACCTCGGGCATCGAAAATTAGGCTGTTGGTAGGGCTTATTGGCTTCTACCATCTGCAATGGCCGCTCGGCCGGTGGAGTGAAATTCTTTTCCTGAAAATCTCTTTTATACAAAGGTGGTTGCGATTCTTGGCTACCTGGGAACGTCCTCTTGTTGTTCCCATTACTTGCTATCGGTCGCTTTACTACGACTCCTTTGCATCGCTCCTAGTCTGCGCTAATCTTCGAAGCTGCTGCCACAGCGGCTTGAAATGTTTGGGGCATGCTAGTTATAACTCAAGATCGTAGCCCTTCCCGAAATCCGTTGATATATTTATCGGCCCTCTCCTGGTCAGTATCGAATAACTGAGAGCAGTACCGCTCAAGGTTCTGAAACTTGGTAGTATAGTCGATAAGACTCATACCACCCTGCTCTAGTTCCAAAAATTCCATCTTTTTCTTATTTCTAGAGTGCAACGGGAAGTAGTTATCCAAAAATGCTCAACGAAAATTATTCCAAGGGATGACTTCGTGATGTGAGAACTCGATAATCCTAGTGGTATCCCACCACTTTCGTGCATTATCCTTCAGCCTATATGTGCCGAAGTTAGTCTTTCTATCCTCTGGTACTCCCAATACCAGGAATGCACGCTCCATCTCCTCGATCCAGCTTTCTGCAAGCTCTGGATCGGCACTGCCAACAAAAACAGGTGGGTCGAGTTTGAGGAACTTCTCATAGTTATTCCTCCAAGGTTCTCGTTGCGAGGCGGGGCTGGTGCTTGCCTTGATTCGCGAATGGCAGACACAAGCCTGTTGAGTGTCTCTAGCAGGAAGCCCTGTGTATGGGACTCCTCGCTCGGCATGGTTCTCCTCGTCCTAGGAGCCATTTATCTATTCACACAAATATACAAAAATCAGAGAAACTATAAAATTTATACTTACAGTGCGATACCGCAAACACGACGGATCTTGAACCAGGTTTCTCAGACTCATGCTCTGATACCAATTCTGTAACGCCCCGGATTTCCAAAACAAAGCTAAGTTAAAATTTTCATGAATTTCTTTTTTTTTTCTTTGCAGCGGAATTTAGAAAGCTTTTAGCAGCGGAATAAGACGATAATGAGTCGTCGGTTTTAGAAAACTCCGAGCACGTTGCAGGTATGTGGCCAAGCAACTCATTGACCACCAAAGTGTTCCATTTTATCGAAAACATATGTTTATTACAACACTACTGCTTAGGAAAGCAGTGTAGGTTCAATAAAAGGAAGCAATACAACTCTGTCTAGAGAAACCCTGGAACTCGATGCCGCCTTGCTCCGCATATCGCCACGCAGGTTCAACACCTGAAATCCTCATAAAACGGGGTCAGAACCACTGATGGTCTGGTAAGTAGGCAAACACCTATCTATTCAACTCAAGTAAATGCATAGACCACTCAGGGTCGCAGTTCGTAATACGACGCTCATCCTCCATGACTTAGCGTATATCGCAAAAGCCTCATCAGGGCTATGAGTTGAACATCCACGCAAGTCGTCATGACTTCGCATAAGCCTCTTCAGGGCTGTGAGTTAGAATAACCTCTTAAGTCTCTACGACTTAGCCTTGACTTCCTCAGAGTCACGAATGGATGTCTAGCTCAAGCTTTTATGCTTGGCACATCCGTATCCTACGAATCTAAGGACAGCTCTCCGAGCTTCACTTAGTCGTACGGATATCAATGGGGTTCTTTCCCAATCGGTCCAGTAGTATACCGACTATGACACCTTCACAAAGGTTATGCAGGACTGACTCAACAACGTCATCCACTCATACATTCAAAATAGCGCTGTACCTAAGCTAATGCTTTGTTTCGATAATTGCACCTCCCCCTGGGCTTAGGGGACTCATATCTGGGCGACAACGCGACGATCTGGGGATTGATTATTCTATGTATTTTAGATACCCCAGAGGCCTGTTGACCCCATCCCCCTAGTAGGACGGTACAACATACCGGAAGAGATCCTTACTAGGTATCCGAATGCATTCTGCTACTGCAGTAGTTGGGTTCAATCCTTAGATATTTAAGGATAACCACGACCTCCATACCTCTGAGTGACGAAGGCCATCAATGAACTCTATCAGGTTCGGGTGAAATATATGTCACTTAAGGCTGCGCCATCACCGTCTTCCTCAGTGAGAAATTCTGAAAGGGGCCTGCCGGTCTTACAATTACTTGACGAACATTGCATGCCTATAGGGCAGCCTTTGAGAAGTATGTACCCGACCCCAATCAACCACACGGTTTTCACCGTGGAACAAAGGTTTTATTCATATGCATGCTTAACTCTGCTCTCGGCACTTCGGCCTTGACGAGCACTTCACCTCTTTCGGTGGAAACAACACACTCCAGCTCAGCGGCCCTTACGAGTCTGGTTGTTTGATAATTCTCAATGAGCATGCACATGACTCGATCTCTACGGATCGGCTACTCGGCGTATTTTTACGCAACGAGCTCAGGACCTCGTCAAGGTGCCACCACTACTTTGGCGCAACGGCTCTTACAAGTATGGTGCCCTTGCACGTGCTAGGGAGACGAGTCATTCTGACATTGTTCCAACAAAGGACATCATTGTGCCACTTAACTGGTTCTGGCAGCTCTTCTGCCAACCATTCTGTCAACACCTTCTCTGCTCTACCGGCAGTGGTGCGACGAACCTTTCTACATCGTAGAAGGCGTTCCTTAACTGGGTAGCACTTCTGCTACGTTCTTTCTGAGTCATTCTTAGCTCCTTCAGGAATTTCAGCAGCACTTCCTCTCTTTTACGGAGAAAGCGTGCGTTTCTTTTATCCATTTCAGCGGCATCTCCCCTCTTTGGTGGAAAATCGCTACGCTTAACTCGGGAAATGGATGCGCACCGTTGTGCGTACTTTGCATCCATCAAGGTTGCAAGAACCTTGGGCCATAGCCAGGCCATACGTAATTGATTTAGTCTTTACGTATAGAGCATTTTGCCAAAAGGCGAAGCCTTTCCAATAGGGGCTTCATTCATCAAGCAGAATCTTGCACGAGGAGCGGTAAGGGAATCGCATGGGCGATTTTGGAGTTGATCTCCATTTGAACGCTCACTTACGCGCCATATATGTAATATAAGCAGAAGCCTGTGCTTTATACAGCGGCGGCGTAAAGGAAATGCATATACTATTGTTCAGGGTGTGTAACTGAACGAAATATTCTACATATATAACAAAGCAGATGCCTTGGCATCGTTCGACGCGACGGCGTAAGTAAATACATTGCAGAAAGCAGGAGCCTTGGCATCGTTCGACGCGACAACGTAAATAAATGCATAATCGGAAGTGCTTTAATCGGAAGTACAGAAAGCATGGAGCCTTGGCATCATACGACGCGACGGCAAAGGTAAATTATATAGCCTGTGCGATATAAGACGCGTCGGCAGAATCAGCAGATATACACCTAGATCTGTATCCAACGATAGTTACGAGGCGAGCGAGTGAACACCGAAGTGTCCTAGAGGGCTCAACCAAGAACTAGGGTGAGATACTATTTTGAAGAACGCATATACTGCGTATTCGAACATATATATCCGACGATAGTTACGAGGCGAGCGCGTGAACACCGAAGTGTCCTAGAGGGCTCAACCAAGAACTAAAGCAAGATACTACTTCAGAAAGTATATGCTATATACAAACAATCAAATACTTGAGAGAGATGGTTTAATGAAGCGAACTTACTTCAAATCGTGGAAGAAACGACTCTGGGTTGCTTCGTTGGCTTTGAGCCTTCCTTCGAGAGGTCAGACTAAGTCAGATGAAGCTGACTTAGTTGAGAAAAAGGTAGAGCAGGTCAAGCTACTCAACCTAAGTGGTTTGAACCAAACAGGGTTCGATTCAAGTCAACTGGGTTCAGCAGGTTCGAACTCAGCTCAAGTAGGCTAAGTCTGGGTTCAGAAATCCAAACCAAAAGCTGGACCAAAAAGGACTTTGACTTTGACTTCCAACCCAACTAGGTTCAAGTCAAGTCAACTGGGTTTGAGCTAGGTCAGGTGGGTTCAGACCTAGGTCAGGTGGGTTAGGACCAGGTCAGGCAGGCTCAGGTGGGCTCAGGTGGGCTAGGCTAGGTAGGGGAGGTTTGGAAAAGGAGGAGAGAGAGAGGGCTAGACGATTTTTCAAAGGAGGGGGGCTCCTCTATTTATAGATTCTGAAACATGAGCCCCAAGTTTCAGAATTTCCATTTTAGTCCATAGCTTTTTCAAAAATTCCCTTTGATCTTATCCATCTGACTGTTTGATCTTATCCATCTGACTGTTTGATCTTATCCATCTGAGATATTTCCATGAGATATTTTCGTGGGTCCCACCGGATATTTTCTGAAGAATATTTCTGTGGGCCCCACCAACATTTTTGTGGGTCCCACAAAAAAGTTGAGTTTTCGGCATTTTTTTTTTTCGAAAAATCTGAGTAGGCCATTATCTTCGTATTGATGCAACTAAGAAAGTTGGCTCGCAGGAATCTCTTGATTTCGATCAGGGAGGAAGTTATGACCTCCAGAGCGTTTGAGCATATATTCGTGAAGATACGAATATCCTAAGTATATCTGGGTCGCAGGAATCGGTTTGATTCGCTTTACGGTAAAAACACTATTTTTCACTTGAAAATGCCTCAGGAATTTATTCAGAGTTATTTGAAAAATTGCAGGTCTTACAGGTAATTGAACCAAGGATCAACCTACTGCTTTGCTCTGTTCAACTTGTCTAAACCATATTCTAATTCCTAAATGCACAAAGAATCAGGCATGTGCTATGAATTTCTGAAAATGCATATTTGAAAACATGATGTTTGCTTCAAAGATTGGAAAATATTTGGAGATTCTTGGAAAATATAACACTTGGAAAATCGTAAATCATGGTTGAGATATTGTATCTGAGAAAGTGAAAATCGATTTCTGAAGAATCCAGAGGTTTTGTGAAAATCGATTTTGAGAAAGACTTAGAAAAATTTGAGAAAACTGATTTTCTGATTTGGAATTTGAACTTGTAAATGAATGAAATGAATGAATATGGACTTGAAAGACTTGATTTTGAGGAATTGAGAAAAACTCTTTGTATTTTTAAGAAATGCAGTGCATTTTGAAGTTAGCCTAAGAGTGTAGGCTGAATGTGGCTAATGTGAAGATCATAAATCTGGGTATCATTCATATTCTGACTATGGCCATAAATACGAATTCCACCAAGTTTATAAACTTCATAAAAGCTAGTGCATGTGCCATTCGTGTAGACCATAGTGAGTTTGAATATGCATGAATCATCATCCATCACACATTAACATTATTAAAAAGAAAATAAACTATATACAATGCAGCCTAAGCTAAGCAGGAAATGTAAATTCTTATTCCAAAGTTTAATTACAAATTACATCACTATTGAAATTTAAATACATGAAATAAAGGAAAATAAAGTCTTCAATGTTCCTGCAAAACTAGAAAGCTTGGTTAGTGAATATATGTTGGCTTTTCTAGGTTTATCCAGTAATATCTAGAAATTACTGGATTTTGCTAGATATAAGCCTTTTTACCATGATTCCATTAAATCAAAATGATCAAGTATGAAATAAAATTGAATAAATAAGGAAAATAAGATATGAAATTTCGAAATTGGGGTCAAAATGACCAAAATACCCCTAATAACAAGACTATGGCCTTGAAATTAGGGTTTTCAGAAAGATATTTGGTAAAATGCAAGTTTTGAGGTTCAAATAAAAATAAATCAAACCAAATATGATATGACATGATTAAAAATATGAAAATTAGGGTTAGGGATTTCGAAATTTAGGTCAAATGACCAAATTGCCCCTGATAGCAAGACTATAGCCTTGAAATCAGGGTTTTCTGAAATAAATTTTGGTAAAAACTTAGGTTTTATGCACTAAATGAAGTCAAATAAGCATCAAATTAAACCTAAAGCATCCTAATATGATTAGGAACATGATTAAACCCTAAAAATATATGCTTATACACAAAAATCCAAGAATATCACAAATTTTGTGATTTTTGCAGTGTTTTGGAATTCTTCGGGTGCCTTGTTTTACAATTCAAGCCATTCAAACATCAAACAGATTCTAAAAATCCTCAAAATTGGTACCTGCACTTGTTATAACCCTAATATCAAATTAGAATTATAAAAATATTTTTTTGGCATTAAATTAATCCGAAAATAGCATCAAACCCTAAAAATATGCTATTTTTGACCTAGTTCACCAACCAGTCTCAGTCCAAGACCCGAACTAGGGGTCAAACCTCCATGGAAATCTATGAAATTTTACAGAGAACAAATAGACAGAAAAACAGAACTTTTCTTTTTTACAGATATGAAAAAGCTATTAAAACCAGGGAGATCCCCATCCGACAATCCGGACTTGAATATATTGATTTTAACTTTAGTCTTAACTGATACTTTCAATTGAAAATTTCGGGATAAATATCAGAACTCATTCAAAATATCCGAGATTTTAACAGTGAACATTTTACAGAAAAATAATAATACTCACTTTTAACAGATCATGAATCGGATCTGTAGTTTGGGATTTATAAACAACACAAGTCTGATTAAGGTTTTGATAAACCCTAACGAGTTTTAAATTAAAAATCAGAGTTTCTGACAGAGGAAAAATACTAAACAGTAATAAAAAATTCTGAAAATTTCACAGTAGACATATCTAATCAATGTGAATCCATGGCATTTTACAGATCTAAAATCGGATATAGGATGAGAAAAATATCATCACAGCAAGTTACCTTCCTGATTTTAACAACGATTTTAAAGTTTTAAAAACCCGACTTGATGTCTGATTTTTCTGACAGGGTTCCCGAAGTCCAAAATCTATGATTTTTTTACAGTAGATCAATCACATATGCAGTCATCACATATAAAAACATCAAAAATTAACAGCACATATTTTAATCCGAAACAGCATGCTCTTTTCTGTTCTAAACTAAAAACACACAGAAATCTAATAAACTTGAGAAAACATGCATTAACTAATGAAAAATAATAAAAAAAACACTAAAACAGTAAAATAAAATTGATTTCTATGCTGGAAAATGTGTAATAAACATGAATAAGCAAATAAAAAAATAAAATACAGGGAATCCATGGCTGGAATTTGCTTTCACCTTTGAAATCATGGATTTAACTCATTTAACGGGTAAATCTCACGTTTCGTCGGTTAAGAACATGAAAAACGTACCTCTCATCGATTCTAATGGATTAGAATCCTTGAAATCACCCTCAAACTGAGTTAGATCATCTTCTTGGGTCGATTTTGGGGTTCTTGGATGAAATCCATGGTTAAATCCATGAACACAAGAGTTTCCATGGTGAAATCTATTGAAAAATCATAAAAACTAATAAAATAATAATAAAATAATATTAAATAACTCACCTTGGGGCTGCAGCTGCAATGGAGGAAGGTGGAGGTGCTGGAGAGGAGAGAGAGGCCACGAAAATATTAGAGAAAAAGAGCTCTCCTTTGACCCCCCTTAGGTCCCTTTTTATAGTTTTTCAAAAAGTCACTTAATTAGGGTTAATTAAGAGGTTTTTCATTTTTTCAGGACTCTTTCTAATAAATCCACTAAGGGCAACGATTTTTTGTGGTTTCCTAACCCTAAATGAACTCTAATTAAACTCTAATTAATACCTAATTAAACCCTAAAAAGTCCAAATGTGACACCACCTAGTATGGACCCACATTTGGTTTTTAAAACTTGAATTTAAAACCTTTAAAAACCAATGGTTTAAAACTTAAATAAAATAGAATTTTAAAATTAATTTTGACTCCTCTAAACCCCTAACCTAACTAGGACAATGACTAACCCTATTCTAACCTTGACTTCTTCAAATGTGGCGCCACCCCGAGTGGGCCCCACTTGAATTTTCAAAAACGATTTTAAAGCTTGAAAATGAGAGGTTTTTCAAAAGAGATTCAAAAGTAGACTTGGAATTAAAAGTTTTTGAAATGGCATAGAGTTCTAACTGGGTCAAAACTCCTCTGGATATGGCGTCAACTGAGTGGGCCCACATCAGGTTTTGAAAATTTTGAAATAAATACTGAAAATGACTTTGAAAAGGGGTTAAAATCAATGATTGAAATTCAGAATTTTTGAAAATAGAGTCTCAAGCGAACTGGAACTCCGGGTTAGAGTCCTAGATTTTTAGGACTCTATGATTTTGGTTTTTAAAAGCCAAATGAAGGAGTTTTTGAAAAGATTTCATCGAAAATGGTAAAACAAGTCAGAAAATACAGTCAGGGTTAGACTCCCAACTCAATCAGAACTTTGAAATAGAGTCCTGAATTAACTGGACTCTACAAAATGACCTAATTTTTTAAAACAAATGGAAATAAATGAAAATGGAATAAAAATAGACTTCAAAACAGACTCCTAACTAGACTAGGACTCCGGGACAGAGTCCTGATCGGACTAAAACTCTAGATTTTTTTGGTATTTTTCTGAAAAATGGATGAAAGAACTTGTGAAAGCAGTGAAAACAATAACAAATATTGAAATAAGACACAGTTTCGATTCAACTGAGACTCTGAGGACAGAGTCCTGATTGAACTAGGACTCTCAGATTTTTGGATTTTCTGAGAAAACAAATGAGAGAATTTTGAAAAACAGTTAAAAACAGGATGAAATCGAAGTTTTGGTTCAGAGTCCTGTTCTGATTAGGACTCTAAGAAAGAGTCCTGATTCGATCAGAACTCTAAGAATTTTGGCTTTCTGATAAGCAAATGATGAAATTTGGGCAAAGCTTTTGAAAACTAGTGAAAATGAAGTATAAAAATCAATTTTGGATAGAGTCCTACTTCGATCAGGACTCTGGGGTAGAGTCCTGATTTGATCAGGACTCTGAGATAAAATCTCAAAATTTTGAAATTCTTTGATAAAAGTGTAATAGTTTTGGTAGATTGAAAGATTTCTGAAAGATTCTCTCAAAATTGAAATCATGATCAGAGTCCTGATCCAACTAGGATTCTCTGAACAGAGCCTTGTTTTGACTAAAACTCTGAGTTTCTGACTCATTTTGAAAGATTTTAAAAGATTTGATTGAAAATAGATAAAATAGCTGTAAAAGATTAGAGTCCCAATCCAATTGAAACTCTGAAGAAGAGTCCTGATCCGATTGGACTCTTGAAGAAGAGTCCTGATCCAACTAGGACTCTAACATTTTGGCCAAAACAGAAGATCTTGAAAGGTTTTCTCCAAAAACAGGTAAAAAGGTAGTGAAAAGTAGAGTTCTGATCCGACTGGTCTCTGGAAAAAGAGTCTTGATCCAACTAGGACTCTGAAATTTTTGGAGATTTTTGACAAGTAAAGGAATCCAGAAGCGACACCACCTAAATGGGTCTCATCTGAGAATTGAAATCAATTGAAATTGAGTTTGAAATGAATCCAGATTGTTTTCTGAGAAAATATTTCAAAATATGAGGTCCTGGGGTTGGAAAATGATAGAATGTTGACTAAAAACCCAGGTTTTGAAATTGATTTTGAAAGAAAGCTTTAAAACTCAAATCTGGATTGAATGTTTTGAAAACAGGAGTGCTGGATCTCGAAAATGAGATGGGATGACATGCAATGACATGCAATGCTATGCAATGCGATGAAATGATATGCAAAAATGTATGCAGTGATATGCAATTACATATGAAATGGACAAACACTGGATGAGGGTAAAAATTTGGGGTGTTTACAGATGCCCCTCTTTGCTACTAAGCCGGTATAGGGCCGAGCTTAGTGGCAAAGAAAACATACCAAATTTGAACCATAAAAATGCCCCAGTTGGATAAATCTGACTGGGTATGAAAGAATTAATTCAAATGATGATGGTAGATATAAAATGGAGAATAAGGAGAAAATTTTACTTCAAAAAGAAATGAGATTCAGGTTTTGCCCTTAACCTGGATGGGACGGGAAATACCTCGTATGGAACGAAGCTCAGGCTTAACCCTTAACCTGACCGGGTTGAAAATGGAATACCTCATCAAGGGAGGCTCAGGTTTGTACCCTTGACCTGATTGGGTGGAAAATGGAATACCTAATCAAAGGAGGCTCAGGTTTATACCCTTAACCTGATTGGGCAATGAAATACCTCATCAAATGAGGCCCAGGTTTATACCCTTAACCTGATTGGGAAATGAAATACCTCATCAAATGAGGCCCAGGTTTATACCCTTAACCTGATTGGGAAATGAAATACCTCATCAAATGAGGCCCAGGTTTATACCCTTAACCTGATTGGGAAATGAAATACCTCATCAAATGAGGCCCAGGTTTATACCCTTAACCTGATTGGGAAATGAAAATGGAATACCTCATCAAATAAGGCTCAGGCTTGTACCCTTATCCTGATTGGGTAGAGAATGAACAGACCCTCGAAAGAAAAGACTGTGATGGAACCTTCAGATTTCTGCACAATAAATCCGATAGGGGTTTCGCAAAAGGATGGAATTGGGGTCCCTAAAGTTTAAAAAGGGATTTGATTTTGGGCGCCTCATTGCTGAGACTAAGTAACTTTTGAAATTGCCTTTTGCTGGAATTGGTGGCTTAACCTCAAGCCGAAATTGGACTGTCTATGGTAGGACAGTGGGGACACAGGGAAGTGTGCGAATCTGAGAGCCCATGCGCTCAGATTATACCAAAGAAGGGAAGGAATCTTGAAAACTCCCGTTATCAAGTCCTAAAAGGGATGGTGTCAAGATACGCCAAAGATGAACCTCAAGCTTTCGCTTTATGCCAGGATAGCTAGAAAATATTGTCAAAATGTTGAAAATTGTTGTTGATTTAAAATGATTGAAAGTGATGCACATTATTTTGAAGATATTCCTTCTTATCTACCTGAAGTATTACCTCCGACTGGGTTTAACTCCGTAGAATCAAGATTTGGATTCAAATCGCTTGCGATTGACTTTCTTTCAAGGAAGCTATCAATTTCCTTGATATGGACGGAAAAGAAAGTATTTTTGATATTGCGAGAGCTATTGGTGAAAGAATATTGTTAAAAGAATTTCACAAAATTAAAGAAGATTCTTGATAGATTCGGTAGTCTGATATCCTGGGATTCTTTTCTCATGATGATCTTTCTGCACTTTTTTTTTAGCAGATTGGAGCTCTCTTGGATTTTTCGGGAATTACATCATCCTTCATTTTGGAGATGTCCTGACTTTTCTCTCTTTTCTTTTTTGGAAGGGTACATCACAAACTCCTTCATCTCAGAGATGTTCCGATCCTTCTTTTTTCTCAGGGATTATCTTGATAGTTATTGGCTCTTTGGTTGGACGTCTCTTGATGATAGCGGTAATTAAATATCCTTTAGGGTTTGTCGGTAGGCTCATCACACTCGCCTTCATCTCGACGGTGATCTGAACTTTCCCTGGAAGGATCCGTCACAAACTCCGTCATCTTGGAGATGATTCAAATCTTCTTTGGCCCCGGGGGTCTACTCGCCTAATTCGCCTACATCTTGACGACAATTGAGAGATCCCTTTTGCAGATATTTAATTGCAGCTTAGGTGATTGAGGAGATATGGAGATTGAGTGGATTTTTCTGTATCACCCAGGATATTTCGACTGCTTTATTTTTCAAGAATGGTCTTTAAAAATGTGCCATTGACTGCGATCAATATCAATCACTCATGGCTTTGCAACAACATTGAATTCTCTTTGCTGGCCATATCACGGATTTATTCTTCATCCTTTTGGTTGGCCAATAGAAAGATTTTGAATTTTGAATCCTTTTTCGCGAAAGCATTTCCCTTTCGGAAGTAATAGTGGAGGTATTCTGAAGTAATAATTTTGTGCAATAAAGGTTTTTGAAATCAACAAATATTTAATGACAAATTGGCGAATTTTTCTTGAAATCCTTTTGTGAAAGCGAACATTTGAAGCACAACGCAACACATCCATGAAAGAAATTCTCTTCTCCTTTCCCCAAAGGAGAAGATTCAGGAATTGGAATTGGGAATTACTCCTCTCTTCCCTGAAGAGGAGGTGTTTGCAAAATGAACTTTCGAAGAGAAATTAAGCTTTCGTCAAAACTTCCTAACATTAGGCTTCTCTTATGGAAAGGGGGCCGGAATTGGTGAGGTTAGTGAATTGGTCATGAAGGAACGAGTTCATCACACTCTCCCTGAAAAGAGGGTCCTTCATGATGAAATGGCCTAGTCTGAAATTATGGGGCCACAATGAAGGCAAGTCTCCGTCGAGTCTCTCCCTATAAAAAGGGTTCCTTGTGTGAAATTGGAATTTTGTTTTGCAAACAGTTCACAAAGACACGAGTCCCTTCAAACTTTCCCTGAAAAGGGGGCTAAGTGAACGAATTGGATAGCATGCGAAAAGAATGAGCTCCCTCGAACTCTCCCTATAAAAAGGGTCTCTCGCAAGAGAAAATGATTGAAATTGGATATTGGGTGACCCAAAAGAGTCGAATTTGAAAATTGGAAATTTGAATTTTGGATTCTGAAATTTGGTATTTGAAATTGGAAGTTGGAAATCTGGAAATTGGAAATTTGAAAGTTTGAAATTCGAAATTTGAAATTGGAAATTGGAAATTGGAAATTGACTGACCTAAAGGTCGAATTTGAAAATTTGGAATTTTGAAAATTGAAAATTGAAAATTGAGAATTGGTTCATCGGGAATGACATGGGTTCAATAGGGATTCAGCCTAAGAACGACATTGATTCAATTGAGAACGTCATTGGTTCACTGGGAACGACATGGGTTCAATAGGTATTCAGCCTAAGAACGACATTGGTTCAATTGGGAACGACATTGGTTCACTGGGAACGACATGGGTTCAATAGGGATTCAGCCTAAGAACGACATTGGTTCAATTGAGAACGACATTGGTTCGATTGAGAACGGCATTGGTTCACTGGGAACGACATGGGTTCAATAGGGATTCAGCCTAAGAACGACATTGGTTCAATTGAGAACGACATTGGTTCACTGGGAACGACATGGGTTCAATAGGGATTCAGCCTAAGAACAACATTGGTTCAATTGAGAATGACATTAGTTCTATAGGGATTCAGCCTAAGAACGACATTGGTTCAATTGAGAACGGCATTGGTTCACTGGGAACGACATGGGTTCTGTAGGGATTCATCCTAAGAACGACATTGGTTCAATTGAGAACGACATTGGTTCACTGGGAACAACATGGGTTCTGTAGGGATTCAGCCTAAGAACGACATTGGTTCAATTGAGAACGACATTGGTTCACTGGGAACGACATGGGTTCAATAGGGATTCAGCCTAAGAACGACATTGGTTCAATTGAGAACGACATTGGTTCGATTGAGAACGACATTAGTTCAATAGGGATTCAGCCTAAGAACGACATTGGTTCAATTGAGAACGGCATTGGTTCACTGGGAACGACATGGGTTCAATAGGGATTCAGCCTAAGAACGACATTGGTTCAATTAAGAACGACATTGGTTCACTAGGAACGACATGGGTTCGATAGGTATTCAGCCTACGAACGACATTGGTTCAATTAAGAACGACATTGGTTCACTAGGAACGACATGGGTTCGATAGGTATTCAGCCTACGAACGACATTGGTTCAATTGAGAACGGCATTGGTTCACTGGGAACGACATGGGTTCAATAGGGATTCAGCCTAAGAACATGGATCAGGAGGACTTCAACCTACAAATCATATATCTAAAAAATACCAATCCAAAAGGAGTTCGACCTAAGGACTGCAAAGAATATCGGATCAGGAGGACTTCAACCTAAAAAAAAATCACATATCTAAAAGATACTAATCCAAAAGTAGTTCGACCTAAGGACTGTAAAGAATATTGGATCAGGAGGACTTCAACCTACAGATCAAAATTTTCGGCAGTGAAATTAGTTTCGAAGGAGTTCAACCTAAGAACCGGGGATTAGTAGGACTTCAACCTACAGGTCGAATTTTTGAATACGAGATTGGTTCGAAAGGGGTTCAACCTATGAGCCGTATTGGTTTGACAGGCGTTCAACCTACAAATCACATCGACTCCGCAAGGGTTCGACCTACGAACTATCAATTCCATGAGGATTTAACCTAAGATCACATCGGTTCCGCAGGGGTTCGACCTACGAACTATCAATTCCATAGGGATTTAACCTAGGATCACATCGGTTCCGCAGGGGTTCGACCTACGAACTATGAATTCCATAGGGATTTAACCTAGGATCACATCGGTTCCGCAGGAGTTCGACCTACGAACTATCAATTCCATAGGGATTTAACCTAGGATCACATCGGTTCCGCAGGAGTTCGACCTACGAACTATCAATTCCATAGGGATTTAACCTAAGGATCACATTTTAATAGGGAAAAGTTCAACTTATGGGTTTTGAATTTGGGAAATAAAAATTTTTAGTTCATGATTTGAATGGACCATCATAGTTAGCTTCTCAAGACCTGTTTTCAGGATTAACCCCTTCTCCTGAGCGGAGAAGCTTGATGCAAATGAAAACGAATGCAGATGAATGCAAATGTATGCAAAATGATATAAATGGGTGCACATGCGTGCAAAATGAGAGATTTGTTTGATCCTTCCTGCATACAGAAAGTTTTGATGACAATTTTCAAAGTAATGCCCCAGTATAATGGGGAAAGAATATTTTGAACAAAAGGATAAATGATTGATGTTCGAAGAATGCTCTCTGAAGGTGGCACGACAACTGACTTTTGATTGATTCAGAAGAGGCTCTGAAGAGGTCATTCCTCATAAAAGAACATTTTATAGAGAAGGAGAATAAAAGGTGGCACCGGTGCTTGCGGGAAAAATAATCAACTTTATTGATGCATTGAAGGAAAATGACAAATTGAGAGAAGAACTGGGACTACATTGTCCCTTTTAAAATGATAAAATGATGAAAGTGACATAGTCTTGACATTGTCAACTTTTAGAAAACTTGCTCAGGATGGTCGAGTGGTATTTTCCTCATCTTCAATAAGGATATTCTTGTCGATGCAATCTTGAATGATATTCTTCAGGACGAAATAATTCCCAGTGTCATGTCCCACTGCCCGATGAAATTTGCAAAATCTTTCTTTGAATCTGCCCATGATTGTTGCGGGATCAGCTGCTTTAGGTAAACGGATCATATCTTTTGCAAGCATGTATTCCAGAACACTCTCTAGTGTTTGGTCCAGAGGGGTGAACTTTCGATCCGTACTCCAGTCCTTGCGCTTTGGCTTTTCTTGATCTTTCTCTTTATGCTGAGGACTAGATTGAAGAGGCCTATCATTGTTGGAGAACTTTCCTTTTTGGCCCTTGGATCCCTCTCAATAGTGATCATGATTTTTCTTGTTGCTTTTGCTATCATTGGCAGAAAGAGTGAAGTGAGCCTTCTTCTTCTGCTCACTCTGATTGTTACCTTGTGTAAAGATAAAGCCTTCATAAACTCCATTTTCCATGCTTAGCTCGAGCCACTCGGCTCGTTCTGTCAGTTCGATGAAGGTTTTTGACGGTGCCGTGGAAATGAGACCTTTCAAGGGTTGTGAAAAATTATTCAAGATTAGTGACAATGCATGCCCTTCTGATATCGGATCTCTCATCTTATTGCAAGCTGATCTCCATCGGTGGATAAAATCTCGGGCCTTCTCGTTTTCTTTCTGCTTGAGGCCGCAAAGATGACTGAGAGTCGAGAGTGCTTCAGCATTGAATAGAAAGCGCTCAATAAATAAATTGACCACTTTATCGAACTCTTTCAGCTCTATCGGGTTGATATGCTCTGAATACCACTTTGTCGCGATACCCTCCAAGCTGCGAGGGAAGCAGAGAAATAAGGCACGATTATTCCTCTTGAACCTGGAACACTCTGCGAAGAATAGGGCGAGATGCGCTTTTGGATCGCCCGAACCATCAAACTTGATAAATTTCTTGGGGAGATTATCAAGATCATCATCCCCATCCAGTCCATCATAGAAGTCTTCACTTGTAAAGACTCTTTTGCCCTTGTCACGAGTTTGAAGATCCTTAACTATTTTCATCACATCTTTGAGTTGTGACTGCGTAGGGTCGTCAACAGACTGATTCTTGGATTTGTAGGCCGACCCCTGCCCCTGAGTCGACCTTTTGAATTCTTGCTTGTTTTCATATTCTTTGTCAGTATCATCTGCTGATTCTGACTCATCGAACATTTCCTCATGACGATTCTGCTTTTTACTGATCTTCACATTCCTGGCCGTGTGGCCCCTATCCTTCTGTTTGATCTGAGTCTGTTCAGTACTGGCTTCAGCTTGCTCTGCCAGCATCTTGGTCATCATTTTCTTGAACATGACGTACATATGGGGATCCACGTCATCCTCTGCTTGCTGACCCTGACTACGGGGTGAGTCCATTTCTTCTTCTGAAGCGACTGAGTACGCGATGCCTTCAACTGATGTGGTTTTCTTTCCGGACCTTGTATGAACCATCGAATATCACAAATATTCTTTTGAATGTCACTGATGCTCTCTACAAGGCAGAACTGATGATTAGGCTTTTGAAAGAAATTGGGTTGGAGGAAGATATTTGTTGAGAATTTTGGTAGACAATTGAAAGAGTATCCCATTACTAGGGATTGAGTCGTCGCTGGGATTACGACAATTGTGTTGTCACTCCTTTGCAAAAGAACAAACAACTAAAAATATGCCTTGTTACCTAGGCGAGGTCGTCAAACCAAGATGAAGTGAAGATTAAAGAAATTTTATTGGAAATATGATTTTAATAATACACTTGACAAAGGGGAGGCAGACAGACAATTTTCCACCACTCCTGATAATCAGAGGACACTCGAGGACCAGGAAAAATAGTAAGAGTAATAAAGGAATCCCAGCCATGTTTGGCAGAATGAAATGCTCGGACCACTGATCTGATGCGAGATCGAACTCTGGCAAGACCCCCGATAGTGGACGAATCTCTACACGTTTTTGTCTCTGAGAGAACTGCCTGACACACCGCTCTGGATGGTAGTATGCGCAGAAGAATGGACCAAGTAGCCTGAACTGCTTGCCGTATGCATAAGTGTATCTAGGAGGTGATTCCTGACGATCAAAGTAGTCCCATACGACCTCTTCCTCCTGAAGATTATCGATCAAGAACCGGTATCGAGTAACTGGAAGAAGCTTTTCACCATTATATCTGAATAAACTGGCTCGGGCGGGCACATGCCGGAGGAACCAAGATTGTAATGTGTAGGT
This sequence comes from Nuphar pumila, assembly GCF_984573655.1. Lineage (NCBI taxonomy): Eukaryota > Viridiplantae > Streptophyta > Magnoliopsida > Nymphaeales > Nymphaeaceae > Nuphar > Nuphar pumila. The sequence goes on from NC_143249.1 coordinate 132,629,320, forward strand.
GCACCCTTCGACTAGAATTGATCCTCCGAGTGTGAAACGGGTCAACCCTCGGTATAGAAAAGCGAGTACGGCCATGGCTATGGAGAGGTGGCTGGTCTGTCGACTTCCCCATCTCCTTAGAAGCAGAACTATTCTGATATCTATATAATTCCGCCCATCAGGAAAGAAGGCTAATCCCACCGTGCACAGAACCATCGCGTGCTGGATTCTCTCTCGAGCTATCCTGGACAATGAGCTGACCTCTGCAAATGTTCCATACTGTTTGTAGATTTCAAGCAGGTCCACATATTCATTTTCATCCTCCTCGATCAATGGCCAAGACTTGCGTCCTGTCATGCAAGCTAAAGCATCCTTAGGGTCCGGACCCTTAACATTAATCAGAAACTGTTTCTCCAATGGGTCTCCAGGCTGACCGGCTGGCTCGGGTAATCCCATAATCTCTGAAAATTCATCTATCAGCACCGTCATCTCGCCCCACGGGAACCAGAAGGTAGAAGTGCTCGGATTCCACCGCTCTGCTAGTGCATGGATCAAATTGCCGTTGACTGTCTGCTTTCCCACCGCGGACGCCAGTTCTAGCCCACAATCGTCCAAATGGTCCGGAAACATACGAGAGAAGTTCTTGAACCATGAGTAGTACCACCGGGGAAAGAAGGATCCGGTGCTGAGGACTCGATGTTCTGGAAGACCTTGTCGCACCTCGTAGGAGATGTGACCCTCGGGGAAGACTGAATCAAGCTGACTGGATGCCATCAGAATCGACTGGAAAACATGGAAAATTTGGAATAAGACTTTGGGAAAATAGAGACTTTTTTAAAAAAATGCAGGCAGGACAAAATGAAGTAGGAAATTCGAGATCCAGAAGAAAGGAAAGATGAAAAATTACCTGGAGTTTTGAAGAAAATGGAGGAATTTTATGAAAATCGTCCAGGGTTTTAATGGAATATAAGGAAGTACTTCATAAAATGAAGTATTTTGAAAATCGTCCAGGGTTTAAAACATGGACAGTACATGGACATGGATTGGGGATTTTTGGAAAAATCGTCCAGTATTTTTTTTAGAAAATTGGAAAAATATGGAAAATAAAAAGGAAATGACTATAACATATTCAATCACATCCTGCATAAACAAGCATGCACATACAACATTCCCTAAAAGCTCACTCTAGATGCACAAATTTTGAAATAGTTGTAGAACCTTAATCCTAACTCTAAGGTTCAGATCAACTGTGTCCAATCATGCTATGCCTATATACTCAAGCCAAGGCTCGATGTACGTGGCATAAAATCAATTCCTCCGGTTCTAGGTTCAAGTTTTCCAACATCCTTGAGCACCTGCCGATATACGTTGGACTATGGCCCTTGGTACGTGGCAGGGGGGTGTTAACCCAAATAAGTGGCCCAGTTGTGAGGCTCTGTCCTGAACTATGGTTCTGGAAGAGAGCCCAGCAACGTGAAGACCGGGACAATATAGGTGGGGTGGTTTTTGAAAAATATGAGCACATGCAAGCAAATAGAAGGCGCTAAGTCCTAAAGAGATAGATTTTGAAAAATTTGAAGAAGCAAACATCGTTTTCATAAAAACCTAGATTGAGGAGTGTTGTATTTGTAACGACCCAGATTTTCAAAACAAAGCTAAGTTAAAATTTTCAAGGATTTCTTTTTTTTTTTTTTTTTTTTTTTCTTTGCAGTGGAACTTAGAAAAGCTTTTAGCAGCGGAATAAGACGATAATGAGTCGTCGGTTTTAGAAAACTCCGAGCACGTTGCAGGTATGTGGCCAAGCAACTCATTGACCACCAAAGTGTTCCATTTTAACGAAAGCACATGTTTATTACAACACTACTGCTTAGAAAAGCAGTGAAGGTTCAATAAAAAGGAAGCAGTACAACTCTGTCTAGAGAAACCCTGGAACTTGATGCCGCCTTGCTCCGCATATCGCCACGCAGGTTCAACACCTGAAATCCCCATTAAACGGGGTCAGAACCACTGATGGTCTGGTAAGTAGGCAAACACCTATCTATTCAACTCAAGTAAATGCATAGATCACTCAGGGTCGCAGTTCGTAATACGACGCTCAAGCCTCCATGATTTAGCGTATATCGCACAAGCCTCATCAGGGCTATGAGTTGAACATCCACGCAAGTCGTCATGACTTCGCATAAGCCTCTTCAGGGCTGTGAGTTAGAATAACCTCTCAAGTCTCTACGACTTAGCCTTGACTTCCTCAGAGTCACGAATGGATGTCTAGCTCAAGCCTTTATGCTTGGCACATCCGTATCCTACGAATCTAAGGACAGCTCTCCGAGCTTCACTTAGTCGTACGGATATCAATGGGGTTCTTTCCCAATCGGTCCAGTAGTATACCGACTATGACACCTTCACAAAGGTTATGTAGGACTGACTCAACAACGTCATCCACTCATACATTCAAAATAGCGCTGTACCTAAGCTAATGCTTTGTTTCGATAATTGCACCTCCCCCTGGGCTTAGGGGACTCATATCTGGGCGACAACGCGACGATCTGGAGGTTGATTATTCTATGTATTTTAGATACCCCAGAGGCCTGTTGACCCCATCCCCCTAGTAGGATGGTACAACATACCGGAAAAGATCCTTACTAGGTATCCGAATGCATTCTGCTACTGCAGTAGTTGGGTTCAATCCTTAGATATTTAAGGATAACCACGACCTCCATACCTCTGAGTGACGAAGGCCATCAATGAACTCTATCAGGTTCGGGTGAAATATATGTCACTCAAGGCTGCGCCATCACCGTCTTCCTCGGTGAGAAATTCTGAAAGGGGCCTGCCGGTCTTACAATTACTTGACGAACATTGCATGCCTATAGGGCAGCCTTTGAGAAGTATGTACCCGACCCCAATCAACCACACGGCTTTCACCGTGGAACAAAGGTTTTTATTCATATGCATGCTTAACTCTGCTCTCGGCACTTCGGCCTTGACGAGCACTTCACCTCTTTCAGTGGAAACAACACACTCCAGCTCAGCGGCCCTTACGAGTCTGGCTGTCTGATAATTCTTAATGAGCATGCACATGACTCGATCTCTACGGATCGGCTACTCGGCGTATTTTTACGCAACAAGCTCAGGACCTTGTCAAGGCGCTACCACTACTTTGGCGCAACGGCTCTTACAAGTATGATGCCCTTGCAGGTGTCAGGGAGACGAGTCATTCTGACATCGTTCCCACAAAGGACATCATTGTGCCACTTAACTGGTTTTGGCAGCTCTTCTGCCAACCATTCTGTCAACACCTTCTCTGCTCTACCGGCAGTGGTGCGACGAACCCTTCTACATCGTAGAAGTTGTTCCATAACTGGGTAGCACTTCTGCTACGTTCTTTCTGAGCCATTCTTAGTTCCTTCAGGAATTTCAGCAGCACTTCCTCTCTTTTACGGAGAAAGCGTGCGTTTCTTTTATCCGTTTCAGTGGCATCTCCCCTCTTTGGTGGGAAGTCGCTACGCTTAACTCGGAAAATGGGTGCGCACCGTTGTGCGTACTTTGCATCCATCAAGGTTGCAGGAACCTTGGGCCATAGCCAGGCCATACGTAATTGATTTAGTCTTTACGTAAAGAGCATTTTGCCAAAAGGCGAAGCCTTTCCAATAGGGGCTTCATTCGTCAAGCAGAATCTTGTACGAGGAGCGGTAAGGGAATCGCATGGGCGATTTTGGAGTTGATCTCCGTTTGAACGCTCACTTACGCGCCATATATGTAATATAAGCAGAAGCCTGTGCTTTATACAGCGGCGGCGTAAAGGAAATGCATATACTATTGTTCAGGGTGTGTAACTGAACGAAATATTCTACATATATAACAAAGCAGAAGCCTTGGCATCGTTCGACGCGACGACGTAAGTAAATACATTACAGAAAGCAGGTGCCTTGGCATCGTTCGACGCGACAGCGTAAGTAAATGCATAATCGGAAGTGCAGTAATCGGAAGTACAGAAAGCAGGGAGCCTTGGCATCATACGACGCGACGGCAAAGGTAAATTACATGGCCTGTGCGATATAAGACGCGTCGGCAGTATCAGCAGATATACACCTAGATCTGTATCCAACGATAGTTACGAGGCGAGCGAGTGAACACCGAAGTGTCCTAGAGGGCTCAACCAAGAACTAGGGTGAGATACTATTTTGAAGAACGCATATACTGCGTATTCGAACATATATATCCGACGATAGTTACGAGGCGAGCGCGTGAACACCGAAGTGTCCTAGAGGGCTCAACCAAGAACTAAAGCAAGATACTACTTCAGAAAGTATATGCTATATACAAACAATCAAATACTTGAGAGAGATGGTTTAATGAAGCGAACTTACTTCAATTTGAGGAAGAAACAACTCCGATTGCTTCAAACGCTTCGAACGAGGCTCGACTTCGAAAAAGGATCAACTTCGAACTTCGGACGAAAAAGGACTTGGACTTTGACTTTGAACCAAACCAGGTTCAAGTCAAGTCAACTGGGTTCAGACTTAGGTCAAGTAGGTTCAGACCTAGGTCAGGTGGGTTAGGACCAGGTCAGGCAGGCTCAGACCAGGTCAAGCAGGCTCAGGCTAAGTCAGGCAGGCTCAGACCAGGTCAGGTGGGCTCAGGTGGGCTAGGCTAGGTAGGGGAGGTTTGGAAAAGGAGGAGAGAGAGAGGGGTTGGCAATTTTCTAAAGGAGGGGGGGGGGTCCTCTATTTATAGGTTCTGAAACTTGGGCCCCAAGTTTCAGAATCCCCTCTTTACCCTTTGGCTTTTCTGAGAATCCCTTCCATGGAAGGTGCTGGAAGGAGCTGGAAGGCTCTAGAAGGTGCTGGAAGGTGCTGGAATATTCTAGAATCTTCTAGAATATTTTCTGAGAAATATTTCTGTGGGTCCCACCCATATTTCTGTGGGTCCCGCAAGAATTTCGGGTTTTCGACGATTTTTTTACGAAAAATTCTGAGTACGCCATTATCTTCGTATTGATGCCACTAAGAAAGTTGGCTCGCAGGAATCCTTTGATTTTGTTCAGATAGGAAGTTATGGCTTCCAGAGTGTTTGAGCATATATTCGCGATTCGACGAATATCCTAAGTGTAACTGGCTCGCAGGAATTGATTCGTTTCGCATTCTGAGAAAAATGCCATTTTTACCGGTAAATGCCTCATGAATTTTATTCAGATATTTTTTGAAAAATTGCGGGTCTTACATCATTACCCCCTTAAAGGAATTTCGTCCGCGAAATTCAGCTAAGAGTACAAGGTGAAGAGTTCAGGATATTTATCCCGCATATCCGATTCGGGCTCCCAAGTGCAATCATCGACTCCGTGATGTTGCCATCTTACTTTGACAAGTGGAATGACCTTTGTCCTTAGCACTTGCTCCCGTCGGTCCATGATCTCTACTGGGCTTTCTTCCACCGTCATATCCTCCTGGATGTCAATATCTTCATGTTGGATGACGTGGGAAGGGTCGTGAACGTATTTTCTAAGCATTGACACATGAAATACATTGTGTATCTGTGTATACTGCGGTGGCAATGCTACTCTGTAGGCGGTCTCTCCTATCCGGCTCAAAACCTCGAAGGGACAAACGAATCTGGGGCTGAGCTTCCCGTTCTTTCCGAAACGAAACACACTCTTGGTTGGGGAGACCTTGATAAAAACCTTATCTCCAACCGCAAAAGTGAGTTCCCTACGCCGCTGATCAGCGTAGCTCTTCTGTCGACTCTGAGCAGTCAGTAGCTTCTTCCTGATCATGTGGACCTGCTCAGTATAATGCTGCAACACTATGGGCGAGTCCAAGGTTCGCTCACCCACTTCACCCCAATGGATTGGTGATCTACAGGGTCGCCCGTACAAGGCTTCATACGGTGCCATCCCAATGCTAGCGTGGTGACTATTATTATAAGCAAATTCAGCCAACGCTAGGTGGGAATCCCAATCACCTTTCCATTCTAGCATACAGGCTCTTAGCATATCTTCGAGAGTCTGTATGGTTCGTTCTGATTGCCCATCTGTTTGGGGATGGAATGCTGTACTGAACTTGAGTTTCGTCCCCAGGGCTCTTTGAAGCTGCTCCCAAAAGTGAGAGGTAAATTTCGGGTCACGATCGGATATGATCGAAATCGGCACTCCATGGAGTCTAACGATTTCCCGAATGTAGATCTCCGCCAATCGTTCAGTTGAGTATCGAGTGTTGATTGGCAGGAAGTGAGCAGACTTGGTGAGTCTGTCTACGATCACCCATATTGAGTCGTGTTGTCTCTTGGACCGAGGCAATCCAACGATGAAATCCATCGTAATGCCCACCCATTTCCATTCTGGAATCTCGATCCGTTGCATTTTTCCACCAGGTCGTTGATGCTCAATTTTTACTTGCTGGCAGATTAAACACCTTGAGACAAATGTAGCCACATCCCGTTTCATACCCCTCCACCAGTACTTTCTCTGTAAGTCCCGAAACATTTTCGTACCTCCAGGGTGAATGGTGTATTTGCTGTTATGAGCCTCCTGGAGTACTTCCTGTCTTAGCTCAGGGTTATTTGGAACCCAAATTCTTTCTTCCATCCATATTCCTCCATCCTCTTTTAAATGCAAGAAAGTGTCATCTTTTGCAGCACGAGCTTTTAATTCCAAGTACTGGGGGTCCTTGAACTGTTCGGCTATAATGCGATCGAGGATCTCGATATGGATTGTCAGGCATGACAATCGAATCTTTCCTGGGTCAGCCAGGAATGGCTTTCAACTGACAAAATCCTCCATCAGCTTCCATTGTCCGGTGAGGCTGGCCAGAGTGCCAACAGTCTTGCGACTAAGGGCATCTGCTACAACATTCACTTTTCCAGGGTGATAGGAAAGCGTGAATTCATAGTCTTTGAGGAATTTTAGCCATCGCCGTTCCCGCATATTGAGTTCTTTTTGAGAAAAGAGGTATTTTAGGCTTTTATGGTCCGACATGACCTCGAATTTCTCTCCATATAGGTAGTGTCGCCAGATTTTAAGCGCGAACACTACCGCGGCAAGCTCAAGATCGTGGGTTGGATAGTTTTTCTCATGAATTCTTAACTGACGGGATGCATAGGCGATTACTTTGCCATGCTGCATCAATACACAACCCAGACCTGTTCCCGAGGCATCGGTATAAGCAATGAAGCCTCCCTGACCAGAAGGTAAGGTAAGGACAGGGGCAGTGGTAAGCCTCTGTTTGAGAACCTCAAAGCATTCCTTACACTGGTCTGTCCATTCAAACTTGACTCCCTTTTTCAGTAATTTCGTCATTGGTACGGCGATTCGGGAGAAGTCCTGTATGAACTTCTGATAATATCCGGCAAGTCCAAGGAAGCTGCGGACCTCAGTGATATTTTCTGGTTGCTTCCAGTCTATCACAGCTTCGACCTTCGCAGGATCTACTGCGATTCCATCTTTTGAGATCACATGGCCAAGGAACATTACTTTGTCTAGCCAGAATTCACATTTTGAAAACTTGGCATATAACTGATTATCTTGAAGGGTTTTCAAGACGATTCTCAAGTGCTCCTTGTGTTGTTCCTCATTCTCTGAATACACAAGAATGTCATCAATGAAGACGATGACAAAAGTGTCTAAGTATGGTTTGAACACTCGGTTCATCAGGTCCATAAAGACAGCAGGCGCATTTGTAAGTCCGAAGGGCATTACTACGAACTCATAATGGCCATATCTCGTTCTGAAGGCAGTCTTAGGTATATCCTCCTCCTTAACTCTGAGCTGATGGTATCCAGACCTGAGGTCGATCTTGGAGAACACTCTCGCTGTTCTGAGCTGATCGAATAAGTCCTCAATCCGAGGCAACGGGTACTTATTTTTAATGGTTGCCTGGTTAAGCATCCGATAATCGATGCATAACCGAAGGGATCCATCCTTCTTCTTTACAAATAGTACCGGGGCTCCCCATGGTGACATACTTGGTCGGATGAACCCTTGTTCCATCAGTTCTTCCAACTGACACTTCAACTCACTGAGTTCAGCTGGTGCCATACGATAAGGGGCTTTGGATATTGGCGTTGTTCCAGGTAAGGATTGAATTCCAAATTCAACCTCACGAAGTGGCGGAAGTCCTGGCAATTCCTCAGGAAACAGATCGGGAAACTCCCGCACTACTTCCAAACTCTCAAGGGGTTGGTCGTTGGATTTTTCCGCCGAGAGACTCAACAGGAAGGCCACACAACCCTTCCTAAGGTATTTTTGTACCTTAAGTGCTGATATGAGCCTTTTTTGTGGAACTGGTTTGGATAACCGGTATTCCATCTTAGGTAATCCGGGTCGAGATAGAATCACTCTGCCCTCGCGGCACAGAATCTTGGCATTATTCTGAGCCAACCAATTCATTCCCAGAATGACATCGTACTGTATCATATCGATCAGGATGGCGTCAGTAGGCAAGTGTTGCCCTGCTATCTCAATATCCAAATTTTTCACACACCGGATACATTTGGTGCGTGAACCCAACGGGTTATATACTTCGATCATTTTATCAATCGATTGCACCGAGGCGTGGAGTTGTTCGGTGAAATCGTCGGAGATAAACGTATGAGTAGCACCACAATCAAACAAGACGTAAGCTGCATGTCCATTAACAGGTACGGTGCCTTCAATGAGGTCACCGGTTTCGACTTGTTCAGTCGTTACAGCGTATACACGACCTGCAGCAGGCCTTTGTTCTACTCTAGGTGGGGGTCGTTGGACTAGTGTTCGTTGTGGTACTTGTTGAGAGGGTCCGGCAGATCCGACATTCCTCCTCTGCTCATCAATAAGCTTCTTCCTGCATTGTCTTGCAATGTGGCCCACTTTGCCATAGTAGAAGCATCCACCTGTGTCACGTGGACATGGTCCTCTTGCGTGATTAACATGGCATTTTGGGCAGTTTGGGTTGGACTGCAAGTTGTTTGGAGCCATGTTCTGCCTTGGCCTTACAACTTGTTGAGTGTTGTTCCCACCTTGGAACCTTTTCTTCTGAAAGGGTTGTCGTGAACCCTGGCCACTTGGAAACATTCTCTTCTTGTTCCCACCATCAACTATGGGCCTTTTTGCTATGATCACTTTTGATCGCTCCCAATCCACTTGTATTTTTGAAGCTGCTGCCACAGCCGTTTGAAACGTTTGGGGCATGCTGGTGATAATCCGTGACCTTAGCCCTTCTCGCAGTCCATTGATGTACTTGTCGGCCCTTTCTTGGTCGGTCTCAAATAACCGGGAGCAGTACCGTTCAAGATTTTGAAATTTGGTGGTATAGTCAATCAGATTCGTGCCACCCTGCTCCAATTCCAGAAACTCTATCTTCTTCTAGTTTCTGGAGTGTAATGGAAAGTAATTATCCATGAAAGCTCTCCGGAAGTCAGTCCAAGGAATGACTTCAACTTCCGTGAACTGGATAATCTTAGTGGTATCCCACCACTTCCGTGCGTTGTCTTTCAGCCTGTACGTGCCAAAGTTGGTCTTCTTTTCTTCTGGTACTCCCAGCACCAGGAAGGTGCGTTCGGTCTCTTCGACCCAACTTTCTGTCAGTTCAGGATCGGCTCTACCGGCGAAGACTGGTGGATCAAGCTTAAGGAATTTTTCATAGGTTATTCCACCAAGGTTTTCGCTTCGAGGTGCGACTGGTTCTGGCCTTGTTTCTCGAATGGCAGTAACCAAATTGTTGAGTGTTTCCAGCAGAAATCCTTGAGTATGGGACTCCTCGCTTGGTATGGTTCTCCTCGTCGTAGGAGCCATTTATCTACCACATACAAACAACGTGTTTTAGTTTCACAATGTATATATCGAAGCAAAGTTTTATTTACTTAATATACATCACATTTACACAAGCATCGCCTTAAACAAAACGTCATGCCGCACTGGCAGACTTTTAGGCGTTGAGAAACTAGGTACATGAGTCTATTGACTCCAAAACACTACCAGTCTCTTCTAGGAACTGGATTTCTTTCTTGACCCAAAGAACCCGAAGTATCGTTTACTTCCACATTGCCTTGGTGCAGACACAACTAGCTTTGGCTTGGGCAGCACTTCCGCACTCTCAAGCAACTCTTGTGGATAGATCAGTGATGCCGGTCCACTTGCCCATTCAGTGGCATCATGGCTCGGAGAATCCGAGACCATAACGGGATGATATAGGTTGTATCCCTCTTCCTGGCTATTCAGACTCGGCGTTGGTGTAGCCGCTCTGTTCCCCCATATAATAGTACTTTGATTCGAGGAATCTGAAATCATAATGGGATTATAGAAGGAGTTGTTGCATCCCTCCTCCCAACTGTGCAAGCTAGGCGTACATGATGCCTGTTGATAGCCTTGCGATTGACCAAATCCCTCAAGGAAGTTCAAGTCAAATCTTACCAGAGACGGTAGTTCATCAGAAGTTGCTGGAGTACGGCTACTCCTTCTACTGGAGTAATGTGGCCCACTAACATGCGAGGTCTCATCCCTAAGACCAAGTGATCCCCACCGACCCATTACGGCGGTATGCTTCATTTGGCATTCGTTGGCGGAATGCCCTTCTTCGCCACAATACTGGCAGTCTTGGACTTCATATGGGCATACCCACTCATCGTGCATGATTCCGCAACGATAGCAGTATCCTTGGGAGTCGTGAGTTGCCATCTATACAAAGATGCACCCAGATCAGAACAAGAAGTACAAAATATACTTACAGTGCGATATGGTGGACAAGACGGATCTCGAACCAGGTTTCTCAGACTCTTGCTTTGATACCAATTCTGTAACGCCCCGGATTTTCAAAACAAAGCTAAGTTAAAATTTTCATGGATTTCTTTTTTTTTTTTTTTTCTTTGCAGCGGAACTTAGAAAAGCTTTTAGCAGCGGAATAAGACGATAATGAGTCGTCGGTTTTAGAAAACTCCGAGCACGTTGCAGGTATGTGGCCAAGCAACTCATTGACCACCAAAGTGTTCTATTTTATCGAAAGCACATGTTTATTACAACACTACTGCTTAGAAAAGCAGTGAAGGTTCAATAAAAAGGAAGCAGTACAACTCTGTCTAGAGAAACCCTGGAACTTGATGCCGCCTTGCTCCGCATATCGCCACGCAGGTTCAACACCTGAAATCCCCATTAAACGGGGTCAGAACCACTGATGGTCTGGTAAGTAGGCAAACACCTATCTATTCAACTCAAGTAAATGCATAGACCACTCAGGGTCGCAGTTCGTAATACGACGCTCAAGCCTCCATGACTTAGTGTATATCGCACAAGCCTCATCAGGGCTATGAGTTGAACATCCACGCAAGTCGTCATGACTTCGCATAAGCCTCTTTAGGGCTGTGAGTTAGAATAACCTCTCAAGTCTCTACGACTTAGCCTTGACTTCCTCAGAGTCACGAATGGATGTCTAGCTCAAGCCTTTATGCTTGGCACATCCGTATCCTACGAATCTAAGGACAGCTCTCCGAGCTTCACTTAGTCGTACGGATATCAATGGGGTTCTTTCCCAATCGGTCTAGTAGTATACCGACTATGACACCTTCACAAAGGTTATGCAGGACTGACTCAACAACGTCATCCACTCATATATTCAAAATAGCGCTGTACCTAAGCTAATGCTTTGTTTCGATAATTGCACCTCCCCCTGGGCTTAGGGGACTCATATCTGGGCGACAACGCGACGATCTAGGGGTTGATTATTCTATGTATTTTAGATACCCCAGAGGCCTGTTGACCCCATCCCCCTAGTAGGACGGTACAGCATACCGAAAAAGATCCTTACTAGGTATCCGAATGCATTCTGCTACTGCAGTAGTTGGGTTCAATCCTTAGATATTTAAGGATAACCACGACCTCCATACCTCTGAGTGACGAAGGCCATCAATGAACTCTATCAGGTTCGGGTGAAATATATGTCACTCAAGGCTGCGCCATCACCGTCTTCCTCGGTGAGAAATTCTGAAAGGGGCCTGCCGGTCTTACAATTACTTGACGAACATTGCATGCCTATAGGGCAGCCTTTGAGAAGTATGTACGCGACCCCAATCAACCACACGGCTTTCACCGTGGAACAAAGGTTTTTATTCATATGCATGCTTAACTCTGCTCTCGGCACTTCGGCCTTGACGAGCACTTCACCTCTTTCGGTGGAAACAACACACTCCGGCTCAGCGGCCCTTACGAGTCTGGCTGTCTGATAATTCTTAATGAGCATGCACATGACTCGATCTCTACGGATCGGCTACTCGACGTATTTTTACGCAACAAGCTCAGGACCTTGTCAAGGCGCTACCACTACTTTGGCGCAACGACTCTTACAAGTATGATGCCCTTGCAGGTGTCAGGGAGACGAGTCATTCTGACATCGTTCCCACAAAGGACATCATTGTGCCACTTAACTGGTTTTGGCAGCTCTTCTGCCAACCATTCTGTCAACACCTTCTCTGCTCTACCGGCAGTGGTGCGACGAACCCTTCTACATCGTAGAAGGCGTTCCATAACTGGGTAGCACTTCTGCTACATTCTTTCTGAGCCATTCTTAGCTCCTTCAGGAATTTCAGCAGCACTTCCTCTCTTTTACGGAGAAAGCGTGCGTTTCTTTTATCCGTTTCAGCGGCATCTCCCCACTTTGGTGGGAAGTCGCTACGCTTAACTCGGGAAATGGGTGCGCACCGTTGTGCGTACTTTGCATCCATCAAGGTTGCAGGAACCTTGGGCCATAGCCAGGCCATACGTAATTGATTTAGTCTTTACGTAAAGAGCATTTTGCCAAAAGGCGAAGCCTTTCCAATAGGGGCTTCATTCGTCAAGCAGAATCTTGTACGAGGAGCGGTAAGGGAATCGCATGGGCGATTTTGGAGTTGATCTCCGTTTGAACGCTCACTTACGCGCCATATATGTAATATAAGCAGAAGCCTGTGCTTTATACAGCGGCGGCGTAAAGGAAATGCATATACTATTGTTCAGGGTGTGTAACTGAACGAAATATTTTACATATATAACAAAGCAGAAGCCTTGGCATCGTTCGATGCGACGGCGTAAGTAAATACATTGCAGAAAGCAGGAGCCTTGGCATCGTTCGACGCGACGGCGTAAGTAAATGCATAATCGGAAGTGCAGTAATCGAAAGTACAGAAAGCAGGGAGCCTTGGCATCATACGACACGACAGCAAAGGTAAATTACATGGCCTGTGCGATATAAGACGCGTCGGCAGTATCAGCAGATATACACCTAGATCTGTATCCAACGATAGTTACGAGGCGAGCGAGTGAACACCGAAGTGTCCTAGAGGGCTCAACCAAGAACTAGGGTGAGATACTATTTTGAAGAACGCATATACTGCGTATTCGAACATATATATCCGACGATAGTTACGAGGCGAGCGCGTGAACACCGAAGTGTCCTAGAGGGCTCAACCAAGAACTAAAGCAAGATACTACTTCAGAAAGTATATGCTATATACAAACAATCAAATACTTGAGAGAGATGGTTTAATGAAGCGAACTTACTTCAATTTGAGGAAGAAACAACTCCGATTGCTTCAAACGCTTCGAACGAGGCTCGACTTCGAAAAAGGATCAACTTCGAACTTCGAACGAAAAAGGACTTGGACTTTGACTTTGAACCAAACCAGGTTCAAGTCAAGTCAACTGGGTTCAGACTTAGGTCAAGTAGGTTCAGACCTAGGTCAGGTGGGTTAGGACCAGGTCAGGCAGGCTTAGACCAGGTCAAGCAGGCTCAGGCTAAGTCAGGCAGGCTCAGACCAGGTCAGACGATTGCGTGAACACCGAAGTGTCCTAGAGGGCTCAACCAAGAACTAAAGCAAGATACTACTTCAGAAAGTATATGCTATATACAAACAATCAAATACTTGAGAGAGATGGTTTAATGAAGCGAACTTACTTCAATTTGAGGAAGAAACAACTCCGATTGCTTCAAACGCTTCGAACGAGGCTCGACTTCGAAAAAGGATCAACTTCGAACTTCGAACGAAAAAGGACTTGGACTTTGACTTTGAACCAAACCAGGTTCAAGTCAAGTCAACTGGGTTCAGACTTAGGTCAAGTAGGTTCAGACCTAGGTCAGGTGGGTTAGGAACAGGTCAGGCAGGCTCAGACCAGGTCAAGCAGGCTCAGGCTAAGTCAGGCAGGCTCAGACCAGGTCAGGTGGGCTCAGGTGGGCTAGGCTAGGTAGGGGAGGTTTGGAAAAGGAGGAGAGAGAGAGGGGTTGGCGATTTTCTAAAGGAGGGGGGGGGTCCTCTATTTATAGGTTCTGAAACTTGGGCCCCAAGTTTCAGAATCCCCTCTTTACCCTTGGGCTTTTCTGAGAATCCCTTCCATGGAAGGTGCTGGAAGGAGCTGGAAGGCTCTGGAAGGTGTTGGAATATTCTAGAATCTTCTAGAATATTTTCTGAGAAATATTTCTGTGGGTCCCACCCATATTTCTGTGGGTCCCGCAAGAATTTCGGGTTTTCGGCAATTTTTTTACGAAAAATTCTGAGTACGCCATTATCTTCGTATTGATGCCACTAAGAAAGTTGGCTCGCAGGAATCCTTTGATTTTGTTCAGATAGGAAGTTATGGCTTCCAGAGTGTTTGAGCATATATTCGCGATTCGACGAATATCCTAAGTGTAACTAGCTTGCAGGAATTGATTCGTTTCGCATTCTGAGAAAAATGTCATTTTTACTGGTAAATGCCTCATGAATTTTATTCAGATATTTTCTGAAAAATTGCGGGTCTTACATCATTACCCCCTTAAAGGAATTTTGTCCGCGAAATTCAGCTAAGAGTACAAGGTGAAGAGTTCAGGATATTTATCCCGCATATCCGATTCGGGCTCCCAAGTGCAATCATCGACTCCGTGATGTTGCCATCTTACTTTGACAAGTGGAATGACCTTTGTCCTTAGCACTTGCTCCCGTCGGTCCATGATCTCTACTGGCCTTTCTTCCACCGTCATATCCTCCTGGATGTCAATATCTTCATGTTGGATGACGTGGGAAGGGTCGTGAACGTATTTTCTAAGCATTGACACATGAAATACATTGTGTATCTGTGTATACTGCGGTGGCAATGCTACTCTGTAGGCGGTCTCTCCTATCCGGCTCAAAACCTCAAAGGGACCAACGAATCTGGGGCTGAGCTTCCCCTTCTTTCCGAAATGAAACACACTCTTGGTTGGGGAGACCTTGATAAAAACCTTATCTCCAACCGCAAAAGTGAGTTCCCTACGCCGCTGATCAGCGTAGCTCTTCTGTCGACTCTGAGCAGTCAGTAGCTTCTTCCTGATCATGTGGACCTGCTCAGTATAATGCTGCAACACTATGGGCGAGTCCAAGGTTCGCTCACCCACTTCACCCCAATGGATTGGTGATCTACAGGGTCGCCCGTACAAGGCTTCATACGGTGCCATCCCAATGCTAGCGTGGTGGCTATTATTATAAGCAAATTCAGCCAACGCTAGGTGGGAATCCCAATCACCTTTCCATTCTAGCATACAGGCTCTTAGCATATCTTCGAGAGTCTGTATGGTTCGTTCTGATTGCCCATCTGTTTGGGGATGGAATGCTGTACTGAACTTGAGTTTCGTCCCCAGGGCTCTTTGAAGCTGCTCCCAAAAGTCAGAGGTAAATTTCGGGTCACGATCGGATATGATCAAAATCGGCACTCCATGGAGTCTAACGATTTCCCGAATGTAGATCTCCGCCAATCGTTCAGTTGAGTATCGAGTGTTGATTGGCAGGAAGTGAGCAGACTTGGTGAGTCTGTCTACGATCACCCATATTGAGTTGTGTTGTCTCTTGGACCGAGGCAATCCAACGATGAAATCCATCGTAATGCCCACCCATTTCCATTCTGGAATCTCGATCCGTTGCATTTTTCCACCAGGTCGTTGATGCTCAATTTTTACTTGCTGGCAGATTAAACACCTTGAGACAAATGTAGCCACATCCCGTTTCATACCCCTCCACCAGTACTTTCTCTGTAAGTCCCGAAACATTTTCGTACCTCCAGGGTGAATGGTGTATTTGCTGTTATGAGCCTCCTGGAGTACTTCCTGTCTTAGCTCAGGGTTATTTGGAACCCAAATTCTTTCTTCCATCCATATTCCTCCATGCTCTTTTAAATGGAAGAAAGTGTCATCTTTTGCAGCACGAGCTTTTAATTCCAAGTACTGGGGGTCCTTGAACTGTTCGGCTATAATGCGATCGAGGATCTCGATATGGATTGTCAGGCATGACAATCGAATCTTTCCTGGGTCTGCCAGGAATGGCTTCCAACTGACAAAATCCTCCATCAGCTTCCATTGTCCGGTGAGGCTGGCCAGAGTGCCAACAGTCTTGCTTCTAAGGGCATCTGCTACAACATTCGCTTTTCCAGGGTGATAGGAAAGCGTGAATTCATAGTCTTTGAGGAATTCCAGCCATCGCCGTTGCCGCATATTGAGTTCTTTTTGAGAAAAGAGGTATTTTAGGCTTTTATGGTCCGACATGACCTCGAATTTCTCTCCATATAGGTAGTGTCGCCAGATTTTAAGCGCGAACACTACCGCGGCAAGCTCAAGATCGTGGGTTGGATAGTTTTTCTCATGAATTCTTAACTGACGGGATGCATAGGCGATTACTTTGCCATGCTGCATCAATACACAACCCAGACCTGTTCCCGAGGCATCGGTATAAGCAATGAAGCCTCCCTGACCAGAAGGTAAGGTAAGGACAGGGGCAGTGGTAAGCCTCTGTTTGAGAACCTCAAAGCATTCCTTACACTGGTCAGTCCATTCAAACTTGACTCCCTTTTTCAGTAATTTCGTCATTGGTACGGCGATTCGGGAGAAGTCCTGTATGAACTTCCGATAATATCCGGCAAGTCCAAGGAAGCTGCGGACCTCAGTGATATTTTCTGGTTGCTTCCAGTCTATCACAGCTTCGACCTTCGCAGGATCTACTGCGATTCCATCTTTTGAGATCACATGGCCAAGGAACATTACTTTGTCTAGCCAGAATTCACATTTTGAAAACTTGGCATATAACTGATTATCTTGAAGGGTTTTCAAGACGATTCTCAAGTGCTCCTTGTGTTGTTCCTCATTCTGTGAATACACGAGAATGTCATCAATGAAGACGATGACAAAAGTGTCTAAGTATGGTTTGAACACTCGGTTCATCAGGTCCATAAAGACAGCAGGCGCATTTGTAAGTCCGAAGGGCATTACTACGAACTCATAATGGCCATATCTCGTTCTGAAGGCAGTCTTAGGTATATCCTCCTCCTTAACTCTGAGCTGATGGTATCCAGACCTGAGGTCGATCTTGGATAACACTCTCGCTGTTCTGAGCTGATCGAATAAGTCCTCAATCCGAGGCAACGGGTACTTATTTTTAATGGTTGCCTGGTTAAGCATCCGATAATCGATGCATAACCGAAGGGATCCATCCTTCTTCTTTACAAATAGTACCGGGGCTCCCCATGGTGACATACTTGGTCGGATGAACCCTTGTTCCATCAGTTCTTCCAACTGACACTTCAACTCACTGAGTTCAGCTGGTGCCATACGATAAGGGGCTTTGGATATTGGCGCTGTTCCAGGTAAGGATTGAATTCCAAATTCAACCTCACGAAGTGGCGGAAGTCCTGGCAATTCCTCAGGAAACAGATCGGGAAACTCCCGCACTACTTCCAAACTCTCAAGGGGTTGGTCGTTGGATTTTTCCGCCGAGAGACTCAACAGAAAGGCCACACAACCCTTCCTAAGGTATTTTTGTACCTTAAGTGCTGATATGAGCCTTTTTTGTGGAACTGGTTTGGATAACCGGTATTCCATCTTAGGTAATCCGGGTCGAGATAGAATCACTCTGCCCTCGCGGCACAGAATCTTGGCATTATTCTGAGCCAACCAATTCATTCCCAGAATGACATCGTACTGTATCATATCGATCAGGATGGCGTCAGTAGGCAAGTGTTGCCCTGCTATCTCAATATCCAAATTTTTCACACACCGGATACATTTGGTGCGTGAACCCAACGGGTTATATACTTCGATCATTTTATCAATCGGTTGCACCGAGGCGTGGAGTTGTTCGGTGAAATCGTCGGAGATAAACGTATGAGTAGCACCACAATCAAACAAGACGTAAGCTGCATGTCCATTAACAGGTACGGTGCCTTCAATGAGGTCACCGGTTTCGACTTGTTCAGTCGTTACAGCGTATACACGACCTGCAGCAGGCCTTTGTTCTACTCTAGGTGGGGGTCGTTGGACTAGTGTTCATTGTGGTACTTGTTGAGAGGGTCCGGCAGATCCGGCATTCCTCCTCTGCTTATCAATAAGCTTCTTCCTGCATTGTCTTGCAATGTGGCCCACTTTGCCACAGTAGAAGCATCCACCTGTGTCACGTGGACATGGTCCTCTTGCGTGATTAACATGGCATTTTGGGCAGTTTGGGTTGGACTGCAAGTTGTTTGGAGCCATGTTCTGCCTTGGCCTTACAACTTGTTGAGTGTTGTTCCCACCTTGAAACCTTTTCTTCTGAAAGGGTTGTCGTGAACCCTGGCCACTTGGAAACATTCTCTTCTTGTTCCCACCATCAACTATGGGCCTTTTTGCTATGATCACTTTTGATCGCTCCCAATCCACTTGTATTTTTGAAGCTGCTGCCACAGCCGTTTGAAACGTTTGGGGCATGCTGGTGATAACCCGTGACCTTAGCCCTTCTCGCAGTCCATTGATGTACTTGTCGGCCCTTTCTTGGTCGGTCTCAAATAACCGGGAGCAGTACCGTTCAAGATTTTGAAATTTGGTGGTATAGTCAATCAGATTCGTGCCACCCTGCTCCAATTCCAGAAACTCCATCTTCTTCTTGTTTCTGGAGTGTAATGGAAAGTAATTATCCATGAAAGCTCTCCGGAAGTCAGTCCAAGGAATGACTTCAACTTCCGAGAACTGGATAATCTTAGTGGTATCCCACCACTTCCGTGCGTTGTCTTTCAGCCTGTACGTGCCAAAGTTGGTCTTCTTTTCTTCTGGTACTCCCAGCACCAGGAAGGCGCATTCGGTCTCTTCGACCCAACTTTCTGCCAGTTCAGGATCGGCTCTACCGGCGAAGACTGGTGGATCAAGCTTAAGGAATTTTTCATAGGTTATTCCACCAAGGTTTTCGCTTCGAGGTGCGACTGGTTCTGGCCTTGTTTCTCGAATGGCAGTAACCAAATTGTTGAGTGTTTCCAGCAGAAATCCTTGAGTATGGGACTCCTCGCTTGGTATGGTTCTCCTCGTCGTAGGAGCCATTTATCTACCACATACAAACAACGTGTTTTAGTTTCACAATGTATATATCGAAGCAAAGTTTTATTTACTTAATATACATCACATTTACACAAGCATCGCCTTAAACAAAACGTCATGCCGCACTGGCAGACTTTTAGGCGTTGAGAAACTAGGTACATGAGTCTATTGACTCCAAAACACTACCAGTCTCTTCTAGGAACTGGATTTCTTTCTTGACCCAAAGAACCCGAAGTATCGTTTACTTCCACATTGCCTTGGTGCAGGCACAACTAGCTTTGACTTGGGCGGCACTTCCGCACTCTCAAGCGACTCTTGTGGATAGATCAGTGATGCCGGTCCACTTGCCCATTCAGTGGCATCATGGCTCGGAGAATCCGAGACCATAACGGGATGATATAGGTTGTATCCCTCTTCCTGGCCATTCAGACTCGGCGTTGGTGTAGCCGCTCTGTTCCCCCATATAATAGTACTTTGATTCGAGGAATCTGAAATCATAATGGGATTATAGAAGGAGTTGTTGCATCCCTCCTCCCAACTGTGCAAGCTAGGCGTACATAATGCCTGTTGATAGCCTTGCGATTGACCAAATCCCTCAAGTTCAAGTCAAATCCTACCAGAGACGGTAGTTCATCAGAAGTTGCTGGAGTACGGCTACTCCTTCTACTGGAGTAATGTGGCCCACTAACATGCGAGGTCTCATCCCTAAGACCAAGCGATCCCCGCCGACCCATATCGGCGGTATGCTTCATTTGGCATTCGTTGGCGGAATGCCCTTCTTCGCCACAATACTGGCAGTCTTGGACTTCATATGGGCATACCCACTCATCGTGCATGATTCCGCAACGATAGCAGTATCCTTGGGAGTCGTGAGTTGCCATCTATACAAAGATGTACCCAGATCAGAACAAGAAGTACAAAATATACTTACAGTGCGATATGGTGGACAAGACGGATCTCGAACCAGGTTTCTCAGACTCTTGCTCTGATACCAATTCTGTAACGCCCCGGATTTTCAAAACAAAGCTAAGTTAAAATTTTCATGGATTTCTTTTTTTTTTTTTTTCTTTGCAGCGGAACTTAGAAAAGCTTTTAGCAGCGGAATAAGACGATAATGAGTCGTCGGTTTTAGAAAACTCCGAGCACGTTGCAGGTATGTGGCCAAGCAACTCATTGACCACCAAAGTGTTCCATTTTATCGAAAGCACATGTTTATTACAACACTACTGCTTAGAAAAGCAGTGAAGGTTCAATAAAAAGGAAGCAGTACAACTCTGTCTAGAGAAACCCTGGAACTTGATGCCGCCTTGCTCCGCATATCGCCACGCAGGTTCAACACCTGAAATCCCCATTAAACGGGGTCAGAACCACTGATGGTCTGGTAAGTAGGCAAACACCTATCTATTCAACTCAAGTAAATGCATAGACCACTCAGGGTCACAGTTCGTAATACGACGCTCACGCCTCCATGACTTAGCGTATATCGCACAAGCCTCATCAGGGCTATGAGTTGAACATCCACGCAAGTCGTCATGACTTCGCATAAGCCTCTTCAGGGATGTGAGTTAGAATAACCTCTCAAGTCTCTACGACTTAGCCTTGACTTCCTCAGAGTCACGAATGGATGTCTAGCTCAAGCCTTTATGCTTGGCACATCCGTATCCTACGAATCTAAGGACAGCTCTCCGAGCTTCACTTAGTCGTACGGATATCAATGGGGTTCTTTCTCAATCGGTCCAGTAGTATACCGACTATGACACCTTCACAAAGGTTCTGCAGAACTGACTCAACAACGTCATCCACTCATACATTCAAAATAGCGCTGTACCTAAGCTAATGCTTTGTTTCGATAATTGCACCTCCCCCTGGGCTTAGGGGACTCATATCTGGGCGACAACGCGACGATCTGGGGGTTGATTATTCTATGTATTTTAGATACCCCAGAGGCCTGTTGACCCCATCCCCCTAGTAGGACGGTACAGCATACCGGAAAAGATCCTTACTAGGTATCTGAATGCATTCTGCTACTGCAGTAGTTGGGTTCAATCCTTAGATATTTAAGGATAACCACGACCTCCATACCTCTGAGTGACGAAGGCCATCAATGAACTCTATCAGGTTCGGGTGAAATATATGTCACTCAAGGCTGCGCCATCACCGTCTTCCTCGGTGAGAAATTCTGAAAGGGGCCTGCCGGTCTTACAATTACTTGACGAACATTGCATGCCTATAGGGCAGCCTTTGAGAAGTATGTACCCGACCCCAATCAACCACACGGCTTTCACCGTGGAACAAAGGTTTTTATTCATATGCATGCTTAACTCTGCTCTCGGCACTTCGGCCTTGACGAGCACTTCACCTCTTTCGGTGGAAACAACACACTCCGGCTCAGTGGCCCTTACGAGTCTGGCTGTCTGATAATTCTTAATGAGCATGCACATGACTCGATCTCTACGGATCGGCTACTCGGCGTATTTTTACGCAACAAGCTCAGGACCTTGTCAAGGCGCTACCACTACTTTGGCGCAACGGCTCTTACAAGTATGATGCCCTTGCAGGTGTCAGGGAGACGAGTCATTCTAACATCGTTCCCACAAAGGACATCATTGTGCCACTTAACTGGTTTTGGCAGCTCTTCTGCCAACCATTCTGTCAACACCTTCTCTGCTCTACCGGCAGTGGTGCGACGAACCCTTCTACATCGTAGAAGGCGTTCCATAACTGGGTAGCACTTCTGCTACATTCTTTCTGAGCCATTCTTAGCTCCTTCAGGAATTTCAGCAGCACTTCCTCTCTTTTACGGAGAAAGCGTGCGTTTCTTTTATCCGTTTCAGCGGCATCTCCCCACTTTGGTGGGAAGTCGCTACGCTTAACTCGGGAAATGGGTGCGCACCGTTGTGCGTACTTTGCATCCATCAAGGTTGCAGGAACCTTGGGCCATAGCCAGGCCATACGTAATTGATTTAGTCTTTACGTAAAGAGCATTTTGCCAAAAGGCGAAGCCTTTCCAATAGGGGCTTCATTCGTCAAGCAGAATCTTGTACGAGGAGCGGTAAGGGAATCGCATGGGCGATTTTGGAGTTGATCTCCGTTTGAACGCTCACTTACGCGCCATATATGTAATATAAGCAGAAGCCTGTGCTTTATACAGCGGCGGCGTAAAGGAAATGCATATACTATTGTTCAGGGTGTGTAACTGAACGAAATATTTTACATATATAACAAAGCAGAAGCCTTGGCATCGTTCGATGCGACGGCGTAAGTAAATACATTGCAGAAAGCAGGAGCCTTGGCATCGTTCGACGCGACGGCGTAAGTAAATGCATAATCGGAAGTGCAGTAATCGGAAGTACAGAAAGCAGGGAGCCTTGGCATCATACGACGCGACGGCAAAGGTAAATTACATGGCCTGTGCGATATAAGACGCGTCGGCAGTATCAGCAGATATACACCTAGATCTGTATCCAACGATAGTTACGAGGCGAGCGAGTGAACACCGAAGTGTCCTAGAGGGCTCAACCAAGAACTAGGGTGAGATACTATTTTGAAGAACGCATATACTGCGTATTCGAACATATATATCCGACGATAGTTACGAGGCGAGCGCGTGAACAGCGAAGTGTCCTAGAGGGCTCAACCAAGAACTAAAGCAAGATACTACTTCAGAAAGTATATGCTATATACAAACAATCAAATACTTGAGAGAGATGGTTTAATGAAGCGAACTTACTTCAATTTGAGGAAGAAACAACTCCGATTGCTTCAAACGCTTCGAACGAGGCTCGACTTCGAAAAAGGATCAACTTCGAACTTCGAACGAAAAAGGACTTGGACTTTGACTTTGAACCAAACCAGGTTCAAGTCAAGTCAACTGGGTTCAGACTTAGGTCAAGTAGGTTCAGACCTAGGTCAGGTGGGTTAGGACCAGGTCAGGCAGGCTCAGACCAGGTCAAGCAGGCTCAGGCTAAGTCAGGCAGGCTCAGACCAGGTCAGGTGGGCTCAGGTGGGCTAGGCTAGGTAGGGGAGGTTTGGAAAAGGAGGAGAGAGAGAGGGGTTGGCGATTTTCTAAAGGAGGGGGGGGGTCCTCTATTTATAGGTTCTGAAACTTGGGCCCCAAGTTTCAGAATCCCCTCTTTACCCTTGTGCTTTTCTGAGAATCCCTTCCATGGAAGGTGCTGGAAGGAGCTGGAAGGCTCTGGAAGGTGCTGGAAGGTGCTGGAATATTCTAGAATCTTCTAGAATATTTTCTGAGAAATATTTCTGTGGGTCCCACCCATATTTCTGTGGGTCCCGCAAGAATTTCGGGTTTTCGGCGATTTTTTTACGAAAAATTCTGAGTACGCCATTATCTTCGTATTGATGCCACTAAGAAAGTTGGCTCGCAGGAATCCTTTGATTTTGTTCAGATAGGAAGTTATGGCTTCCAGAGTGTTTGAGCATATATTCGCGATTCGACGAATATCCTAAGTGTAACTGGCTCGCAGGAATTGATTCGTTTTGCATTCTGAGAAAAATGCCATTTTTACCGGTAAATGCCTCATGAATTTTATTCAGATATTTTCTGAAAAATTGCGGGTCTTACATCATTACCCCCTTAAAGGAATTTCGTCCGCGAAATCCAGCTAAGAGTACAAGGTGAAGAGTTCAGGATATTTATCCCGCATATCTGATTCGGGCTCCCAAGTGCAATCATCGACTCCGTGATGTTGCCATCTTACTTTGACAAGTGGAATGACATTTGTCCTTAGCACTTGCTCCCGTCGGTCCATGATCTCTACTGGCCTTTCTTCCACCGTCATATCCTCCTGGATGTCAATATCTTCATGTTGGATGACGTGGGAATGGTCGTGAACGTATTTTCTAAGCATTGACACATGAAATACATTGTGTATCTGTGTATACTGCGGTGGCAATGCTACTCTGTAGGCGGTCTCTTCTATCCGGCTCAAAACCTCGAAGGGACCAACGAATCTGGTGCTGAGCTTCCCCTTCTTTCCGAAACGAAACACACTCTTGGTTGGGGAGACCTTGATAAAAACCTTATCTCCAACCGCAAAAGTGAGTTCCCTACGCCGCTGATCAGCGTAGCTCTTCTGTCGACTCTGAGCAGTCAGTAGCTTCTTCCTGATCATGTGGACCTGCTCAGTATAATGCTGCAACACTATGGGCGAGTCCAAGGTTCGCTCACCCACTTCACCCCAATGAATTGGTGATCTACAGGGTCGCCCGTACAAGGCTTCATACGGTGCCATCCCAATGCTAGCGTGGTGGCTATTATTATAAGCAAATTCAGCCAACGCTAGGTGGGAATCCCAATCACCTTTCCATTCTAGCATACAGGCTCTTAGCATATCTTCGAGAGCCTGTATGGTTCGTTCTGATTGCCCATCTGTTTGGGGATGGAATGCTGTACTGAACTTGAGTTTCGTCCCCTAGGCTCTTTGAAGCTGCTCCCAAAAGTGAGAGGTAAATTTCGGGTCACGATCGGATATGATCGAAATCGGCACTCCATAGAGTCTAACGATTTCCCGAATGTAGATCTCCGCCAATCGTTCAGTTGAGTATCGAGTGTTGATTGGCAGGAAGTGAGCAGACTTGGTGAGTCTGTCTACGATCACCCATATTGAGTCGTGTTGTCTCTTGGACCGAGGCAATCCAACGATTAAATCCATCGTAATGCCCACCCATTTCCATTCTGGAATCTCGATCCGTTGCATTTTTCCACCAGGTCGTTGATGCTCAATTTTTACTTGCTGGCAGATTAAACACCTTGAGACAAATGTAGCCATATCCCGTTTCATACCCCTCCACCAGTACTTTCTCTGTAAGTCCCGAAACATTTTCGTACCTCCAGGGTGAATGGTGTATTTGCTGTTATGAGCCTCCTGGAGTACTTCCTGTCTTAGCTCAGGGTTATTTGGAACCCAAATTCTTTCTTCCATCCATATTCCTCCATCCTCTTTTAAATGCAAGAAAGTGTCATCTTTTGCAGCACGAGCTTTTAATTCCAAGTACTGGGGGTCCTTGAACTGTTCGGCTATAATGCGATCGAGGATCTCGATATGGATTGTCAGGCATGACAATCGAATCTTTCCTGGGTCAGCCAGGAATGGCTTCCAACTGACAAAATCCTCCATCAGCTTCTATTGTCCGGTGAGGCTGGTCAGAGTGCCAACAGTCTTGCGACTAAGGGCATCTGCTACAACATTCGCTTTTCCAGGGTGATAGGAAAGCGTGAATTCATAGTCTTTGAGGAATTCCAGCCATCGCCGTTCCCGCATATTGAGTTCTTTTTGAGAAAAGAGGTATTTTAGGCTTTTATGGTCCGACATGACCTCGAATTTCTCTCCATATAGGTAGTGTCGCCAGATTTTAAGCGCGAACACTACCGCGGCAAGCTCAAGATCGTGGGTTGGATAGTTTTTCTCATGAATTCTTAACTGACGGGATGCATAGGCGATTACTTTGCCATGCTGCATCAATACACAACCCAGACCTGTTCCCGAGGCATCGGTATAAGCAATGAAGCCTCCCTGACCAGAAGGTAAGGTAAGGACAGGGGCAGTGGTAAGCCTCTGTTTGAGAACCTCAAAGCATTCCTTACACTGGTCAGTCCATTCAAACTTGACTCCCTTTTTCAGTAATTTCGTCATTGGTACGGCGATTCGGGAGAAGTCCTGTATGAACTTCCGATAATATCCGGCAAGTCCAAGGAAGCTGCGGACCTCAGTGATATTTTCTGGTTGCTTCCAGTCTATCACAGCTTCGACCTTCGCAGGATCTACTGCGATTCCATCTTTTGAGATCACATGGCCAAGGAACATTACTATGTCTAGCCAGAATTCACATTTTGAAAACTTGGCATATAACTGATTATCTTGATGGGTTTTCAAGACGATTCTCAAGTGCTCCTTGTGTTGTTCCTCATTCTCTGAATACACAAGAATGTCATCAATGAAGACGATGACAAAAGTGTCTAAGTATGGTTTGAACACTCGGTTCATCAGGTCCATAAAGACAGCAGGCGCATTTGTAAGTCCGAAGGGCATTACTACGAACTCATAATGGCCATATCTCGTTCTGAAGGCAGTCTTAGGTATATCCTCCTCCTTAACTCTGAGCTGATGGTATCCAGACCTGAGGTCGATCTTGGAGAACACTCTCGCTGTTCTGAGCTGATCGAATAAGTCCTCAATCCGAGGCAACGGGTACTTATTTTTAATGGTTGCCTGGTTAAGCATCCGATAATCGATGCATAACCGAAAGGAGCCATCCTTCTTCTTTACAAATAGTACCGGGGCTCCCCATGGTGACATACTTGGTCGGATGAACCCTTGTTCCATCAGTTCTTCCAACTGACACTTCAACTCACTGAGTTCAGCTGGTGCCATATGATAAGGGGCTTTGGATATTGGCGTTGTTCCAGGTAAGGATTGAATTCCAAATTCAACCTCACGAAGTGGCGGAAGTCCTGGCAATTCCTCAGGAAACAGATCGGGAAACTCCCGCACTACTTCCAAACTCTCAAGGGGTTGGTCGTTGGACTTTTCCGCCGAGAGACTCAACAGGAAGGCCACACAACCCTTCCTAAGGTATTTTTGTACCTTAAGTGCTGATATGAGCCTTTTTTGTGGAACTGGTTTGGATAACCGGTATTCCATCTTAGGTAATCCGGGTCGAGATAGAATCACTCTGCCCTCGCGGCACAGAATCTTGGCATTATTCTGAGCCAACCAATTCATTCCCAGAATGACATCGTACTGTATCATATCGATCAGGATGGCGTCAGTAGGCAAGTGTTGCCCTGCTATCTCAATATCCAAATTTTTCACACACCGGATACATTTGGTGCGTGAACCCAACAGGTTATATACTTCGATCATTTTATCAATCGGTTGCACCGAGGCGTGGAGTTGTTCGGTGAAATCGTCGGAGATAAACGTATGAGTAGCACCACAATCAAACAAGACGTAAGCTGCATGTCCATTAACAGGTACGGTGCCTTCAATGAGGTCACCGGTTTCGACTTGTTCAGTCGTTACAGCGTATACACGACCTGCAGCAGGCCTTTGTTCTACTCTAGGTGGGGGTCGTTGGACTAGTGTTCGTTGTGGTACTTGTTGAGAGGGTCCGGCAGATCCGGCATTCCTCCTCTGCTCATCAATAAGCTTCTTCCTGCATTGTCTTGCAATGTGGCCCACTTTGCCACAGTAGAAGCATCCACCTGTGTCACGTGGACATGGTCCTCTTGCGTGATTAACATGGCATTTTGGGCAGTTTGGGTTGGACTGCAAGTTGTTTGGAGCCATGTTCTGCCTTGGCCTTACAACTTGTTGAGTGTTGTTCCCACCTTGGAACCTTTTCTTCTGAAAGGGTTGTCGTGAACCCTGGCCACTTGGAAACATTCTCTTCTTGTTCCCACCATCAACTATGGGCCTTTTTGCTATGATCACTTTTGATCGCTCCCAATCCACTTGTATTTTTGAAGCTGCTGCCACAGCCGTTTGAAACGTTTGGGGCATGCTGGTGATAACCCGTGACCTTAGCCCTTCTCGCAGTCCATTGATGTACTTGTCGGCCCTTTCTTGGTCGGTCTCAAATAACCGGGAGCAGTACCGTTCAAGATTTTGAAATTTGGTGGTATAGTCAATCAGATTCGTGCCACCCTGCTCCAATTCCAGAAACTCCATCTTCTTCTTGTTTCTGGAGTGTAATGGAAAGTAATTATCCATGAAAGCTCTCCAGAAGTCAGTCCAAGGAATGACTTCAACTTCCGAGAACTGGATAATCTTAGTGGTATCCCACCACTTCCGTGCGTTGTCTTTCAGCCTGTACGTGCCAAAGTTGGTCTTCTTTTCTTCTGGTACTCCCAGCACCAGGAAAGCGCGTTCGGTCTCTTCGACCCAACTTTCTGCCAGTTCAGGATCGGCTCTACCGGCGAAGACTGGTGGATCAAGCTTAAGGAATTTTTCATAGGTTATTCCACCAAGGTTTTCGCTTCGAGGTGCGACTGGTTCTGGCCTTGTTTCTCGAATGGCAGTAACCAAATTGTTGAGTGTTTCCAGCAGAAATCCTTGAGTATGGGACTCCTCGCTTGGTATGGTTCTCCTCGTCGTAGGAGCCATTTATCTACCACATACAAACAACGTGTTTTAGTTTCACAATGTATATATCAAAGCAAAGTTTTATTTACTTAATATACATCACATTTACACAAGCATCGCCTTAAACAAAACGTCATGCCGCACTGGCAGACTTTTAGGCGTTGAGAAACTAGGTACATGAGTCTATTGACTCCAAAACACTACCAGTCTCTTCTAGAAACTGGATTTCTTTCTTGACCCAAAGAACCCGAAGTATCGTTTACTTTCACATTGCCTTGGTGCAGGCACAACTAGCTTTGGCTTGGGCGGCACTTCCGCACTCTCAAGCGACTCTTGTGGATAGATCAGTGATGCCGGTCCACTTGCCCATTCAGTGGCATCATGGCTCGGAGAATCCGAGACCATAACGGGATGATATAGGTTGTATCCCTCTTCCTGGCCATTCAGACTTGGCGTTGGTGTAGCCGCTCTGTTCCCCCATATAATAGTACTTTGATTCGAGGAATCTGAAATCATAATGGGATTATAGAAGGAGTTGTTGCATCCCTCCTCCCAACTGTGCAAGCTAGGCGTACATGATGCCTGTTGATAGCCTTGCGATTGACCAAATCCCTCAAGGAAGTTCAAGTCAAATCCTACCAGAGACGGTAGTTCATCAGAAGTTGCTGGAGTACGGCTACTCCTTCTACTGGAGTAATGTGGCCCACTAACATGCGAGGTCTTATCCCTAAGACCAAGCGATCCCCGCCGACCCATATCGGCGGTATGCTTCATTTGCATTCGTTGGCGGAATGCCCTTCTTCGCCACAATACTGGCAGTCTTGGACTTCATATGGGCATACCCACTCATCGTGCATGATTCTGCAACGATAGCAGTATCCTTGGGAGTCGTGAGTTGCCATCTATACAAAGATGCACCCAGATCAGAACAAGAAGTACAAAATATACTTACAGTGCGATATGGTGGACAAGACGGATCTCGAACCAGGTTTCTCAGACTCTTGCTTTGATACCAATTCTGTAACGCCCCGGATTTTCAAAACAAAGCTAAGTTAAAATTTTCATGGATTTTTTTTTTTTCTTTGCAGCGGAACTTAGAAAAGCTTTTAGCATCGGAATAAGACGATAATGAGTCGTCGGTTTTAGAAAACTCCGAGCACGTTGCAGGTATGTGGCCAAGCAACTCATTGACCACCAAAGTGTTCCATTTTATCGAAAGCACATGTTTACTACAACACTACTGCTTAGAAAAGCAGTGAAGGTTCAATAAAAAGGAAGCAGTACAACTCTGTCTAGAGAAACCCTGGAACTTGATGCCGCCTTGCTCCGCATATCGCCACGCAGGTTCAACACCTGAAATCTCCATTAAACGGGGTCAGAACCACTGATGGTCTGGTAAGTAGGCAAACACCTATCTATTCAACTCAAGTAAATGCATAGACCACTCAGGGTCGCAGTTCGTAATACGACGCTCAAGCCTCCATGACTTAGCGTATATCGCACAAGCCTCATCAGGGCTATGAGTTGAACATCCACGCAAGTCGTCATGACTTCGCATAAGCCTCTTCAGGGCTGTGAGTTAGAATAACCTCTCAAGTCTCTACGACTTAGCCTTGACTTCCTCAGAGTCACGAATGGATGTCTAGCTCAAGCCTTTATGCTTGGCACATCTGTATCCTACGAATCTAAGGACAGCTCTCCGAGCACCTTCCATGGAAGGGATTCTCAGAAAAGCCCAAGGGTAAAGAGGGGATTCTGAAACTTGGGGCCCAAGTTTCAGAACCTATAAATAGAGGACCCCCCCCTCCTTTAGAAAATCGCCAACCCCTCTCTCTCTCCTCCTTTTCCAAACCTCCCCTACCTAGCCTAGCCCACTTGAGCCCACCTGACCTGGTCTGAGCCTGCCTGACTTAGCCTGAGCCTGCTTGACCTGGTCTGAGCCTGCCTGACCTGGTCCTAACCCACCTGACCTAGGTCTGAACCTACTTGACCTAAGTCTGAACCCAGTTGACTTGACTTGAACTTGGTTTGGTTCAAAGTCAAAGTCCAAGTCCTTTTTCGTTCGAAGTTCGAAGTTGATCCTTTTTCGAAGTCGAGCCTCGTTCGAAGCGTTTGAAGCAATCGGAGTTGTTTCTTCCTCAAATTGAAGTAAGTTCGCTTCATTAAACCATCTCTCTCAAGTATTTGATTGTTTGTATATAGCATATACTTTCTGAAGTAGTATCTTGCTTTAGTTCTTGGTTGAGCCCTCTAGGACACTTCACTGTTCACGCGCTCGCCTCGTAACTATCGTCGGATATATATGTTCGAATACGCAGTATATGCGTTCTTCAAAATAGTATCTCACCCTAGTTCTTGGTTGAGCCCTCTAGGACACTTCGGTGTTCACTCGCTCGCCTCGTAACTATCGTTGGATACAGATCTAGGTGTATATCTGCTGATACTGCCGACGCGTCTTATATCGCACAGGCCATGTAATTTACCTTTGCCGTCGCGTCGTATGATGCCAAGGCTCCCTGCTTTCTGTACTTCCGATTACTGCACTTCCGATTATGCATTTACTTACGCCGTCGCGTCGAACGATGCCAAGGCTCCTGCTTTCTGCAATGTATTTACTTACGCCGTCGCGTCGAATGATGCCAAGGCTTCTGCTTTGTTATATATGTAGAATATTTCGTTCAGTTACACACCCTGAACAATAGTATATGCATTTCCTTTACGCCGCCGCTGTATAAAGCACAGGCTTCTGCTTATATTACATATATGGCGCGTAAGTGAGCGTTCAAACGGAGATCAACTCCAAAATCGCCCATGCGATTCCCTTACCGCTCCTCGTACAAGATTCTGCTTGACGAATGAAGCCCCTATTGGAAAGGCTTCGCCTTTTGGCAAAATGCTCTTTACGTAAAGACTAAATCAATTACGTATGGCCTGGCTATGGCCCAAGGTTCCTGCAACCTTGATGGATGCAAAGTACGCACAACGGTGCGCACCCATTTCCCGAGTTAAGCGTAGCGACTTCCCACCAAAGAGGGGAGATGCCGCTGAAACGGATAAAAGAAACGCACGCTTTCTCCGTAAAAGAGAGGAAGAGC
Organism: Nuphar pumila; assembly: GCF_984573655.1. NCBI lineage: Eukaryota > Viridiplantae > Streptophyta > Magnoliopsida > Nymphaeales > Nymphaeaceae > Nuphar > Nuphar pumila. The sequence goes on from NC_143249.1 coordinate 132,660,769, forward strand.
TGCTGAAATTCCTGAAGGAGCTAAGAATGGCTCAGAAAGAACGTAGCAGAAGTGCTACCCAGTTATGGAACGCCTTCTACGATGTAGAAGGGTTCGTCGCACCACTGCCGGTAGAGCAGAGAAGGTGTTGACAGAATGGTTGGCAGAAGAGCTGCCAAAACCAGTTAAGTGGCACAATGATGTCCTTTGTGGGAACGATGTTAGAATGACTCGTCTCCCTGACACCTGCAAGGGCATCATACTTGTAAGAGCCGTTGCGCCAAAGTAGTGGTAGCGCCTTGACAAGGTCCTGAGCTTGTTGCGTAAAAATACGCCGAGTAGCCGATCCGTAGAGATCGAGTCATGTGCATGCTCATTAAGAATTATCAGACAGCCAGACTCGTAAGGGCCACTGAGCCGGAGTGTGTTGTTTCCACCGAAAGAGGTGAAGTGCTCGTCAAGGCCGAAGTGCCGAGAGCAGAGTTAAGCATGCATATGAATAAAAACCTTTGTTCCACGGTGAAAGCCGTGTGGTTGATTGGGGTCGGGTACATACTTCTCAAAGGCTGCCCTATAGGCATGCAATGTTCGTCAAGTAATTGTAAGACCGGCAGGCCCCTTTCAGAATTTCTCACCGAGGAAGACGGTGATGGCGCTGCCTTGAGTGACATATATTTCACCCGAACCTGATAGAGTTCATTGATGGCCTTCGTCACTCAGAGGTATGGAGGTCGTGGTTATCCTTAAATATCTAAGGATTGAACCCAACTACTGCAGTAGCAGAATGCATTCAGATACCTAGTAAGGATCTTTTCCGGTATGCTGTACCGTCCTACTAGGGGGATGGGGTCAACAGGCCTCTAGGGTATCTAAAATACATAGAATAATCAACCCCCAGATCGTCGCGTTGTCGCCCAGATATGAGTCCCCTAAGCCCAGGGGGAGGTGCAATTATCGAAACAAAGCATTAGCTTAGGTATACCGCTATTTTGAATGTATGAGTGGATGACGTTGTTGAGTCAGTCCTGCATAACCTTTGTGAAGGTGTCATAGTCAGTATACTACTGGACCGATTGGGAAAGAACCCCATTGATATCCGTACGACTAAGTGAAGCTCGGAGAGCTGTCCTTAGATTCGTAGGATACGGATGTGCCAAGCATAAAGGCTTGAGCTAGACATCCATTCGTGACTTTGAGGAAGTCAAGGCTAAGTCGTAGAGACTTGAGAGGTTATTCTAACTCACAGCCCTGAAGAGGCTTATGCGAAGTCATGACGACTTGCGTGGATGTTCAACTCATAGCCCTGATGAGGCTTGTGCGATATACACTAAGTCATGGAGGCTTGAGCGTCGTATTACGAACTGCGACCCTGAGTGGTCTATGCATTTACTTGAGTTGAATAGATAGGTGTTTGCCTACTTACCAGACCATCAGTGGTTCTGACCCCGTTTAATGGGGATTTCAGGTGTTGAACCTGCGTGGCGATATGCGGAGCAAGGCGGCATCAAGTTCCAGGGTTTCTCTAGACAGAGTTGTACTGCTTCCTTTTTATTGAACCTTCACTGCTTTTCTAAGCAGTAGTGTTGTAATAAACATGTGCTTTCGATAAAATAGAACACTTTGGTGGTCAATGAGTTGCTTGGCCACATACCTGCAACGTGCTCGGAGTTTTCTAAAACCGACGACTCATTATCGTCTTATTCCGCTGCTAAAAGCTTTTCTAAGTTCCGCTGCAAAGAAAAAAAAAATCCATGAAAATATTAACTTAGCTTTGTTTTGAAAATCCGGGGCGTTACATTCTAATTCCTAAATGCACAAAGAATCAGGCATGTGCTATGAATTTCTGAAAATGCATATTTGAAAACATGATGTTTGCTTCAAAGATTGGAAAATATTTGGAGATTCTTGGAAAATATAACACTTGGAAAATCGTGAATCATGGTTGAGATATTGTATCTGAGAAAGTGAAAATCGATTTCTGAAGAATCCAGAGGTTTTGTGAAAATCGATTTTGAGAAAGACTTAGAAAAATTTGAGAAAACTGATTTTCTGATTTGGAATTTGAACTTGTAAATGAATGAATATGGACTTGAAAGACTTGATTTTGAGGAATTGAGAAAAACTCTTTGTATTTTTAAGAAATGCAGTGCATTTTGAAGTTAGCCTAAGAGTGTAGGCTGAATGTGGCTAATGTGAAGATCATAAATCTGGGTATCATTCATATTCTGACTATGGCCATAAATACGAATTCCACCAAGTTTATAAACTTCATAAAAGCTAGTGCATGTGCCATTCGTGTAGACCATAGTGAGTTTGAATATGCATGAATCATCATCCATCACACATTAACATTATTAAAAAGAAAATAAACTATATACAATGCAGCCTAAGCTAAGCAGGAAATGTAAATTCTTATTCCAAAGTTTAATTACAAATTACATCACTATTGAAATTTAAATACATGAAATAAAGGAAAATAAAGTCTTCAATGTTTCTGCAAAACTAGAAAGCTTGGTTAGTGAATATATGTTGGCTTTTCTAGGTTTATCCAGTAATATCTAGAAATTACTGGATTTTGCTAGATATAAGCCTTTTTACCATGATTCCATTAAATCAAAATGATAAAGTATGAAATAAAATTGAATAAATAAGGAAGATAAGATATGAAATTTCGAAATTGGATTCAAAATGACCAAAATACCCCTAATAACAAGACTATGGCCTTGAAATTAGGGTTTTCAGAAAGATATTTGGTAAAATGCAAGTTTTGAGGTTCAAATAAAAATAAATCAAACCAAATATGATATGACATGATTAAAAATATGAAAATTAGGGTTAGGGATTTCGAAATTTAGGATAAATGACCAAATTGCCCCTGATAGCAAGACTATGGCCTTGAATCAGGGTTTTCTGAAATAAATTTTGGTAAAAACTTAGGTTTTATGCACTAAATGAAGTCAAATAAGCATCAAATTAAACCTAAAGCATCCTAATATGATTAGGAACCTGATTAAACCCTAAAAATATATGCTTATACACAAAAATCCAAGAATATCACAAATTTTGTGATTTTTGCAGTGTTTTGGAATTCTTCGGGTGCCCTGTTTTACAATTCAAGCCATTCAAACATCAAACAGATTCTAAAAATCCTCAAAATTGGTACCTGCACTTGTTATAACCCTAATATCAAATTAGAATTATAAAAATATTTTTTTGGCATTAAATTAATCCGAAAATAGCATCAAACCCTAAAAATATGCTATTTTTGACCTAGTTCACCAACCAGTCTCAGTCCAAGACCAGAACCAGGGGTCAAACCTCCATGGAAATCTATGAAATTTTACAGAGAACAAATAGACAAGAAAACAAAACTTTTTTTTTTACAGATATGAAAAAGCTATTAAAACCAGGGAGATCCCCATCCGACAATCCGGACTTGAATATATTGATTTTAACTTTGGTCTTAACTGATACTTTCAATTGAAAATTCCGGGATAAATATCAGCAGTCATTCAAAATATCTGAGATTTTAACAGTGAACATTTGACAGAAAAATAACAATACTCACTTTTTACAGATCATGAATCGGATCTGTAGTTCGGGATTTATAAACAACACAAGTCTGATTAAGGTTTTGATAAACCCTAACGAGTTTTAAATTGAAAATCAGAGTTTCTGACAGAGGAAAAATACTAAACAGTAATAAAAAATTCTGAAAATTTCACAGTAGACAGATCTAATCAATGTGAATCCATGGAATTTTACAGATCTAAAATCGGATATAGGATGAGAAAAATATCATCACAGCAAGTTACCTTCCTGATTTTAACAACGATTTTAAAGTTTTAAAAACCCGACTTGATGTCTGATTTTTCTGACAAAGTTCCCGAAGTCCAAAATCTATGATTTTTTTACAGTAGATCAATCACATATGCATTCATCACATATAAAAACATCAGAAATTAACAGCATATATTTTAATCCGAAACAGCATGCTCTTTTCTGTTCTAAACTAAAAACACACAGAAATCTAATAAACTTGAGAAAACATGCATTAACTAATGAAAAACAATAAAATAAACACTAAAACAGTAAAATAAAATTGATTTCTATGCTGGAAAACGTGTAATAAACATGAATAAGCAAATAAAAAAATAAAATACAGGGAATCCATGGCTGGAATTTGCTTTCACCTTTGAAATCATGGATTTAACCCATTTAACGGGTAAATCTCACGTTTTGTCAGTTAAGAACATGAAAAACGTACCTCTCATCAATTCTAATGGATTAGAATCCTTAAAATTACCCTCAAACTGAGTCAGATCATCTTCTTGGGTCAATTTTGGGGTTCTTGGATGAAATCCATGGTTAAATCCATGAACACAAGAGTTTCCATGGTGAAATCTATTGAAAAATCATAAAAACTAATAAAATAATATTAAATAACTCACCTTGGGGCTGCAGATGCAATGGAGTAAGGTGGAGGTGCTGGAGAGGAGAGAGAGGCCACAAAAATTTTAGAGAAAAAGAGCTCTCTTTTGACCCCCTTTAGGTCCCTTTTTATAGTTTTTCAAAAAGTCACTTAATTAGGGTTAATTAAGAGGTTTTTCATTTTTTCAGGACTCTTTCTAATAAATCCACTAAGGGCAACGATTTTTTGTGGTTTCCTAACCCTAAATGAACTCTAATTAAACTCTAATTAATACCTAATTAAACCCTAAAAAGTCCAAATGTGACACCACCTAGTATGGACCCACATTTGGTTTTTAAAACTTGAATTTAAAACCTTTAAAAACCAATGGTTTAAAACTTAAATAAAATAGAATTTTAAAATTAATTTTGACTCCTCTAAACCCCTAACCTAACTAGGACAATGACTAACCCTAGTCTAACATTGACTTCTTCAAATGTGGCGCCACCCCGAGTGGGCCCCACTTGAATTTTCAAAAACGATTTTAAAACTTGAAAATGAGAGGTTTTTCAAAAGAGATTCAAAAGTAGACTTGGAATTAAAAGTTTTTGAAATGGCATAGAGTTCTAACTGGGTCAAAACTCCTCTGGATATGGCGCCAACTGAGTGGGCCCACATCAGGTTTTGAAAATTTTGAAATAAATACTGAAAATGACTTTGAAAATGGGTTAAAATCAATGATTGAAATTCAGAATTTTTGAAAATAGAGTCTCAAGCAAACTGAAACTCCAGGTTAGAGTCCTAGATTTTTAGGACTCTATGATTTTGGTTTTTAAAAGCCAAATGAAGGAGTTTTTGAAAAGATTTCATCGAAAATGGTAAAACAAGTCAGAAAATACAGTCAGGGTTAGACTCCCAACTTAATCAGAACTCTGAAATAGAGTCCTGAATTAACTGGACTCTACAAAATGACCTAATTTTTTAAAACAAATGGAAATAAATGAAAATGGAATAAAAACAGACTCCTAACTAGACTAGGACTCCGGGACAGAGTCCTGATCGGACTAAAACTCTAGATTTTTTTGGTATTTTTCTGAAAAACGGATGAAAGAACTTGTGAAAGCAGTGAAAACAATAACAAATATTGAAATAAGACAGAGTTTCGATTCAACCGAGACTCTGAGGACAGAGTCCTGATTGAACTAGGACTCTCAGATTTTTGGATTTTCTGAGAAAACAAATGAGAGAATTTTGAAAAACAGTTAAAAACAGGATGAAATCGAAGTTTTGGTTCAGAGTCCTGTTCTGATTAGGACTCTGAGAAAGAGTCCTGATTCGATCAGAACTCTAAGAATTTTGGCTTTCTGATAAGCAAATGATGAAATTTGGGCAAAGCTTTTGAAAACTAGTGAAAATGAAGTATAAAAATCAATTTTGGATAGAGTCCTACTTCGATCAGGACTCTGGGGTAGAGTCCTGATTTGATCAGGACTCTGAGATAAAATCTCAGAATTTTGAAATTCTTTGATAAAAGTGTAATAGTTTTGGTAGATTGAAAGATTTCTGAAAGATTCTTTCAAAATTGAAATCATGATCAGAGTCCTGATCCAACTAGGATTCTCTGAACAGAGCCTTGTTTTGACTAAAACTCTGAGTTTCTGACTCATTTTGAAAGATTTTAAAAGATTTGATTGAAAATAGATAAAATAGCTGTAAAAGATTAGAGTCCCAATCCAATTGAAACTCTGAAGAAGAGTCCTGATCCGACTGGACTCTTGAAGAAGAGTCCTGATCCAACTAGGACTCTAACATTTTGGCCAAAACAGAAGATCTTGAAAGGTTTTCTCCAAAAACAGGTAAAAAGGTAGTGAAAAGTAGAGTTCTGATCCGACTGGTCTCTGAAAAAAGAGTCCTGATCCAACTAGGACTCTGAAATTTTTGGAGATTTTTGACAAGTAAAGGAATCCAGAAGCGACACCACCTAAATGGGTCTCATCTGAGAATTGAAATCAATTGAAATTGAGTTTGAAATGAATCCAGATTGTTTTCTGAGAAAATATTTCGAAATATGAGGTCCTGGGGTTGGAAAATGATAGAATGTTGACTAAAAACCCAGGTTTTGAAATTGATTTTGAAAGAAAGCTTTAAAACTCAAATCTGGATTGAATGTTTTGAAAACAGGAGTGCTGGATCTCGAAAATGAGATGGGATGACATGCAATGACATGCAATGCTATGCAATGCGATGAAATGATATGCAAAAATGTATGCAGTGATATGCAATTACATATGAAATGGACAAACACTGGATGAGGGTGAAAATTTGGGGTGTTTACAGTAGGGTTCTCTCAGTTGAAACACACTGCCCTACTATGGATATGGTCAACAGGCCTCTGGGGTATCTAAAATACATAGAATAATCAACCCCGAGAATGTCGAGTTGATGCGCGGACAATTACTTCGCGTGCGTACCAAGGGTGAAAGAGGTTAAATATCGAAACAATGCATTAGCTTAGGTTCAGCGATGCTTGAATGTATGAGTGGATGGACGTTGTTGAGTTAGTACTGCATAACCTTTGTGAAGGTGTCATGATCGGTATACGACTAGACCGACTGGGCAAAGACTTGTGTTGTATCCGCACGGCTAAGCGAAGCTCGAGGACCTGTCCTTAGATGAGTGGGATACGAATGTGCTAAGTATGAAGACTTGAGCTAGACATCCCTTTGAGACCCGGAAGAGGTCAAGGCTAAGTCGTGAATACTTAAGCGGTTCTTCAAATCACAGTCCTGAAGAGGCTTGCGCTAAGTCGTGGAGACTTGAGCAGATGTTCAACTCATAGCCATGAGGAGGCTCTTGCGATATAGGCTAAGTCTTGGAGGCTTGAACATCGTTATTACGAACTGTGACCCTGAGTGGTCAACGCATTTACTTGAGTTGAATGAATACATGATTGCTTGCTTACCAGACCATTAGTGGTTCTGACCGCGTTTAATGAGGATTTTAGGTGTTGGACCTGCGTTGCGATATGCGGAACAAGGCGGCATCGAGTTCCAGGGTTTCTCTAGACAGAGTTGTACTGCTTCCTTTTATTGAACCTATACTGCTCTTCCAAGCAGTGATGTTGTAATAAACATGTGGTTTTCGATTAAATGGAACACTTTGGTGGTCAATGAGTTGCTTGGCCACATACCTGCAACGTGCTCGGAGCTTTCTAAAACTGATGACTCATTATCGTCTGATTCCGCTGTTATAAGCTTTTCTAAGTTCCGATGCGAAGAAAAAAAAAAGAAATTCATGAAAATTTTAACTTAGCTTTGTTTTGGAAATCTGGGGCGTTACAATTCATGTGCAAGCTTTTGGGAAAGATTTTCAAAATTTATTATCTTATTTTAATGCAAAATTGAAACCGTGTGGGCCCATTGAGCTTGACGATTTTGAAATTGCAATCTTTCTAAATGGGTCCCTAAGGTAAGAATGTATGAGTTTATTCATTTCCAAATTCGTTACTTAGTATTTATATGCCCTCTTTAAATTTCATAACTTGACTTAGCATAGATATAGCATTAATGATTTTGGTAGGTTTTGAATTTGATTTAAGCTTAAAAAAAAAAACGTGTATAGTAATTTAGGAAAATAAGTTGTCTTGGTAGTGGTTTTGATTTAATTACCGATTTTATTTCGAGGCTAAAATCTTGTTTTAGGATTAGATATCTAGTTACCAATTCTAATTGATTAATTCCCAAGTAATTAGGTTGGTTATTAAAAATTAACCAAAATCGTGTAGGTGACCTTGTTTAGTAAGTCCAAGTTTTACTAACCCTAGTGGGTCCATCTAGGGTGACGTGAGCCTATGTCAAAGCTAAACTCTAAACCGTCCCCCTTACTAACCCTACTTAGGTAATTAACCCTAGCTAAGTTGACTAACTAACATTAGGTTGAAGTTTTTGTTAACACTAGTTTCAAATTAGCCTTGGATTTAATCTTCGTGTTTTTAGTTAAATAGTTAGCTTACATTAAGGTGAATCTATTAGGATTAGTTAACTTCATTAACTTAGCCATTCCGATTGATAATTGCATTTTAGTTTAGCTTAGTCTATCAATAGTGTGTCTCTTAGATTAACGTTAGAATTAATTTGCTTAAATTATTTGCATTTTTGTTTAATTCGTGTCCTTGAGTCCATTTTCTGTAGTTTAACAGTATATTAGAAGTGTTTAGGACTGTTTTTATATGTAATTCAATGTCATAGTGAATGTATTGGATTCTTTCAAATGAATAGTACATTGAATTAAAAACTGGGTTTTTGCAGCAACTTGCACTCATCATTTTTATGCATTTTTTTTATTTTTTCCAAAATTTTTATTCTATTCTTTTCCTCTGTGTGTTCACTGTCAGCAGACCAAAAATCAGCTCATTTTGACTTGATTTGGTCTGACTTTTAAGCGTTTTTCAAAATCAGCTTTTTCGCGTTTTTTAATTTCGGGACATACGATTTCCAGATTTTATACGAAATTGAAACGCTTATATCTGGAGCTTCTTGATGAGTTTTTCAAATCCGTAAAGTCTGATAGATTTTTGAATCTGTTAAAAATAGAACAAAAGAAAAGTTGTGAAAATCGGATTTTGTTTGCCCCTTCAAAATCACTATTTGCGAAAAGCTATCAGAATCCACTTTTGCACTATTTGAGGGCAAACCAGTCATTTTATTAGTTGTGTGATCTTTGGTAGTTTTTATTGTTTTTCTGCATCTTAGTTTCTATATTTGCAGCAATTAGTTTAGTTAGATTCAAAATAGTTAGTTGATGCACTTAGAAATGACATTTTAGTTAATTTTGATTTTTAATTATATTTTAGTTCAGTAATTCCTCATACAATCAGGTTTAGTATAATTTTAGAATCATTTATTATAATTGTGTACTAATTTTATGTCTTATTATGTTTTAGGTTGATAAAGTTTACAACAGGTCAAAAGGTGAATTCAGAATGAGAGTGCAAATGCACATGTGGTGAAAGGACAAAATTACCCCTGGCGATCTGGAGAAGACTTTAGAAATTTGTTTCTAGTTAACTGTAGTTTTTAGTTTGAAATTTCATTAGAATTGTATTGTTTAACTTAGATTAACAGTTTGATATTAATAAATTAAAAATTTTAGAAGTAAATTGAATATTTCCTGTTCCCTGAGGATTCGACCTGTACTTGCCACATTCGTGGAAGGTCGGTTTTTATTATTTTTGGTTGACAATTTTCCAAATCTTTTACTGAAAAATATCTTTTAAAAATACCATTACAAAAAGATCAATCAAATTTTGGCATCGTTGCCGGGGAACGGCGAGTATATTCCGGTATTTCTTCAATTTTAGTTTATTAATAATTGTTTAGCTAGTTGTTTGTATTTGTTTTAGTTAGTAGGATTAACATAGTTAGTAAATATAGGATTCACTTATTGTTTTCCTAGGATTCACTGAAATGCATACTTCAAGGAACGATTAGACAGGTGGGTTTTAGAGAACATAGTTTGTGATTTTCTATATCTCTTTATTTTGGTAATTTAGATTAGATTGTGTTTTGTTATTCATATATTATAGTTAGTTAATTCTGACATAGTTAGTATAACATTGTTATTTACTCTTTGCTTTTAATTATAGTATTTAGATTATTTTAGTTTATATAGAATTAGGTTGTTCCATACATCTAGTCTTAGCACCAGTGTATGCAGGGGCAAAGAGCTTTGGGTACTCCATTGCATCCTTTTGTTGACAACCTAGAGAGAATTTTACATTCTCCTCGAAGTTCGATAGCAATGGGTGATATGGATCCTCCTGCTCCAGTTCTTCCCCACGCTCTGAGGGAGTACTTCACTCCCACAGACTATGTCCAGGCATCCTGCATTTGGAGACCCGATGTAGGAGCGCCTCATTATGAGATTAAGGCCAGTATCATTCAGATGCTCCCATCCTTCTACGACCTTAGTCATGAGGATCCCTATAGGCACTCTGATGAGTTCCTTGAAGTCTGTTCTACAATAAAGATACAAAATTTTGATGACGATGCTTTGAAATTGACCTTGTTTCCATTCTCATTGAAGGACAAAGCCAAGTATTGTCTAAAGTACTTAGATTCTGTCGAAATAGGGTCCTGGGATCAGTTGCAGCAGGAGTTCCTAAGAAAATACTTTCCCATAGGTAGGACGAACTAGTATAGGCAAGCCATCACTAGTTTTTGAGAGCTAGATGGCGAGCAATTTCATGAGACCTGGGAAAAGATGAAGGATCTCCTTAGGAAGTGTCCCCATCATCAAGTGCCAAGATGGCAACTGGTGCAGAGTTTCTACGATGGATTGTCTGACAGGAATCGTCAAATGATTGATTCTTCTTGTGGGGGGACATTCATGTTAAAGAGTGAAGATGAAGCATGTAGACTGTTTGACACGTTAGCAGAGAATTCCCTCCATCATGATTCTAGCTCTCAGTCTGATATACCCACACCCAGCATTCTTAAGAAAGGTGGTGTTCTCGAGATTGGTCCATCTACTGCATTACAATGCAAAGTGGATATGATTTCGCAGAAGCTGGATCAATTTCTCGCGGGCCCATCTCCCAGTCATCAGGTGTGTACTCTCTGTGTCAGTCTGGCACATTCGATCACTGAGTGCCCTTCGGCAGCTCAGTATCCTAAATTTGTGCAAGAGCAAGTTCAGGCCGCTCAGGGTTATGCCAGACCCCCGAACAATCCATATTCATCTACATATAACCCGGGGTGTCGTAACCATCCTAACTTTTCATGGAAGAATCCCCAGCGTTCTACTCAGCTCCTCCCCTCTCAGCCTGCTCGACCGCCACCGTTTACTCAGACATTTCAGAGGCCGAGTTTTCCTCAGACCACTCCTTTTTCTCCTCAGCACTCACAAGAATCTGCTCAACAGACTTCTTTCGAGGAGAAACTTCTCCAAGCATTCCAAGAGGTGAAAACCTCTAATCAGAATGCCTTCGAGAAGTGCAGTCAGATATTGAGTTCTCAAAATCAATCTATTGCGAAGTTAGAATCGCATATGGGTTAGTTAGGAGAAGCGATAAGTCGGAGACCTGAGGGCAGTTTGTCGAGTCAGGCCGTGATGAACCCAAAGGGCAAGGAACCAATGACAGGAGGCCTGTACATCACAGAGTCACAACAACAGGCCAAAGTTGTTATGGCCCTTAGGAGCGGACGTGAGTATCACACTGAGAGTAGAGTGAGGACAGATGAGCCAGACTTAAGCATACCATCTTCTACGGCTCAGTCCTGCACTCCAGTTCAGGAGCAGGATAGGAGTGAGTCTTTTCACAAAGAGGAGGACCCCTACATGTATATTCCAAAACCACCCTATCCCAAAGCGTTAGAATCTCCCGTTGGCAGAGGAAAGTAAAGCACAAAGGTCCAGGACATGCTTGATGTAAGATCCATGATTTTAATTTTGATGTATATTGTGTGATTATATGGAAATCGATGAATTCTTATGATTTGGCAATTTCTGAAGATTTGCTTATTTTGAGAATCGGGTAAAATCGCGTAATTTTATGTAAAAAAAGCAATTCCGGGAAATCTAGAATGAATCAACCTCTGAAACTTTCAGGGTAAGTTTGAAATAAGGTTGTAGTGATACACCTCGAATTTGACACCCGAACGACGAAAAAACCTCGTTAGTGCATGTGTATTACGAGTTTCGACCTAATTTTTGGACCCGAATCTTAGAACGCTTAATTTTAACGAACGAGAGGTGATTTCTTCATGAAGCATCAACCATTCTATGTTAATTAAGGTTACAAAGAGAATAAAATAATTTGTTGGAATTAAATTATTATTTTAATCCATTAAATAAGCGTTTTCTTAGGATATACATAAAATGTGGGTTTTGGTTTTGGATCCGGAGCACCTAGTGGATCCGAAACCCATGGACGACCCCTATAGTGGATGTCCATGGCCATGGTTGACCAGCTGGTCAATGCTTGACCAGCTGGATGGCAATTTTGAAAAATCTTGCATGGATTTAAAGTTTGGGCCTTCATTGGCCATGCATCATTCCAACACCCTCATGATGAAGCCTAGGCTCCATCATGAGGGGCGCCATTTTCAAAAGGGAGCCATGGGGCTGGTGCCCTATGGCAGGTTTGTAATATTTTCAAAAGCTTTTGAATTCTTAAAATCCATTGGGCACGATGGGTGGCAGCCAAGGGCGCCCCCTTGTAAAATTCCAAACTTTTAATGGCTTTTAACGATGGCGTTTTTGAAATTTCTGCAAAGCCTTTTAGAAGGCTTGACATGCATTGGTTGTTGGGGGGCGTGGAGCTCCCCAACCCTCCATCTTAGAGGGATCAAATCCCAGCCGTCCACCCCTAAGCCAACTCCTATAAAGCCTTCACAAAAAACGGGTCCCCCCTTGTTTTGGGCGATTTTTCCTTCCTTCTCTCTCTCCTCTCTCCCAAAGCTCCCTCACTCCAGCCGTGTGTTTCTTCTCTTGGGCGTGTATAGCTGCAGTACTTCAACACCCTTCATCTCCAACTAGCTAAGGTGAAGACTCACCTTCTTTGAAGATTGCAGATTTACATGAAGCCTTTGGTGCCTTGCATCAATGCATGCAAGCCCAAGTGGCGGATTAGTTAGAAAATGCAGTTTAGAGTATTGAATCTTCATTGTTTTCATAAGCTTTTGTACTGTATGCTTTTGAAATAGATTTCTTTTTTTTTATCCCTACATTGGCGTCTTTGTTTTCATTTCATTTGTTTCTCCTATACATGATTAGTTGTTCATTCTCCATGATAATGTTGCTATGCCATTGTTTTCTTTTTTTTGTTGATTTATTTCATGGCATCCTCATCATAGGGGTGTGCTGGACTGAGTTGGGCTCGTCCAGTTTACACCCAACCTGTCAGCCCCCTTTTATTTTCTTTCCTTGTTGTTTTTGTGCATTCTTTCCATTGGGTTTTTGGCCAAACCCAGTCCCAGCTCAATGGGACTAGTGTTGCAGCCTAGCCCTTGGGCGTGGGTTACTATGTGACCACTTTCTTTGAGACGTGCAAGGGACGGGTTGTCGATGGTTGAGGTGTTAACCTCTGGGGTTTTTTTTCTTGTAGTTATGGTGTTGTTCTTATTGCTTTTCGTTTTCGGTTTTCCCTTTTGAGACCTAGACTAGAGCAGCTGGGCTGGCTTTAGGCGTGCCCAGCACACCCTCTTGGTTGCTGTGAACCGAGCCTTTGGGCTCTGGTTCACACTGGCAAGGGTGGCTTGGTCTGGTCCAGTGGACCAGACCCCCGTTGTCCATTCTTTTCGCTCCAAGGATGGAGCTGGCACTGTGCTGGTGGCCGTGCACCCAGTAGCAGCAGTTTTTAAAAAAATATATAATATATATATATAATAATAATTATACTATACAGCTATAGATGTATTTTCTTACATGTTCGTGCTACGCATAGTGCTAGATGGTGTGGGTTAGGGTGCGGGTCTGAACTGAGGGTCCAGACCTGCCCCATAGCCGGTTGACCCGAGTTGGGCAAACCTAGTGTAAGACCCGCAATTTTTCAGATAACTCTGAATAAATTCCTGAGGCATTCTTCAGTGAAAAATAGCATTTTTACCGTAAAGCGAATCAAACCGATTCCTGCGACCCAGATATACTTAGGATATTCGTATCTTCACGAATATATGCTCAAACGCTCTGGAGATCATAACTTCCTCTCTGCTCGAAATCAAGAGATTCGTACGAGCCAACTTTCTTAGTTACATCAATACGAAGAAAATGGCGTACTCAGAATTTTTCGGAAAAAAATCGCCGGAAACCCGAAATTCTTGCGGGACCCACAGAAATATTGGTGGGACCCACAGGAATATTCCTCAGAAAATATCTTGTGGGACCCACAAAATATCCTATGGAAATATCTTGTGGGCCCCACTTCAAAAGGAACCTCCAGGAATTTAAAAGAAGCCAAGGGGTAAAAAGGGCATGGAAAAACCCAAGAGGAGGTGGGCTTGGGCTATAAATAGCCCTCCCCACTCTCTCTCTTCTCATAATTTCGACCCCCCCTCTCTCTCTTGCCTTCTCTCTCTCTCCTAAACCTCCCCTAGTGAGCCCAAGTGAGTCTGAGCCCACCTAACCTGGCCTGAACCCACCTGACCTTGTCTGAGCCTGCCTGACCTGGTCCTAGCTCACTTGACCTGGGTCTGAACCCACTTGACCTAGTCCAAACCTAGTTGACTTGACTTGAACCTAGTTGGGTTTAAAGTCAAAGTCAAAGTCCTTTTTGGTCCAGATTCCGGTTTGGATTTCTGAACCCAGACTTAGCCTACTTGAGCTGAGTTTGAACCTGCTGAACCCAGTTGACCTGGATCGAACCCTGTTTGGTTCAAACCACTTAGGTTGAGTAACTTGACCTACTCTACCTCTTTCTCAACTAAGTCAGCTTCATCTGACTTAGTCTGACCTCTCGAAGGAAGGCTCGAAGCTAAAGAAGCAACCCTTAGCCGTTTCTTCCACGATTTGAAGTAAGTTCGCTTCGTTGATCCATCTCTCTCAAGTATTTGATTGTTTGTATATAGAATATACTTTCTGAAGTAGTATCTTGCTTTAGTTCTTGGTTGAGCCCTCTAGGACGCTTCGGTGTTCACGCGCTCGCCTCGTAACTATCGTCGGATATATATGTTCGAATGCGCAGTATATGCGTTCTTCAAAAATAGTATCTCACCCTAGTTCTTGGTTGAGCCCTCTAGGACACTTCGGTGTTCACTCGCTCGCCTCGTAACTATCGTTGGATACAGATCTAGGTGTATATCTGCTGATTCTGCCGACGCGTCTTATATCGCACAGGCTATGTAATTTACCTTTGCCGTCGCGTCGTATGATGCCAAGGCTCCCTGTTTTCTGCACTTCCGATTACTGCACTTCCGATTATGCATTTACTTACGCCGTCGCGTCGAACGATGCCAAGGCTCCTGCTTTCTGCAATGTATTTACTTACGCCGTCGCGTCGAACGATGCCAAGGCTTCTGCTTTGTTATATATGTAGAATATTTCGTTCAGTTACACACCCTGAACAATAGTATATGCATTTCTTTACGCCGCCGCTGTATAAAGCACAGGCTTCTGCTTATACTACATATATAGCGCATAAATGAGCGTTCAAATGGAGATCAACTCCAAATCGCCCATGCGATTCCTTGATCGCTCCTCGTTCAAGATTCTGCTTGACGAATGAAGCCCCTATTGGAAAGGCTTCGGTTTTTGGCAAAATGCTCTTTACGTAAAGACTAAGTTAATTACGTATGGCCCAGGGTTCCTGCAACCTTGATGGATGCAAAGTACGCACAACGGTGCGCATCCATTTCCCGAATTAAGCGTGGCGATTTCCTACCAAAGAGGGGAGATGCCGCTGAAATGGATAAAAGAAACGCACGCTTTCTCCGTAAAAGAGAGGAGGTGCTGCTGAAATTTCTGAAGAAGATAAGAATAGCTCAGAAAGAACGTAGCAGGATACTCTGACATATAGCAGAGTGCTACCCAGTTCATGGTTTGCCCTCTACAACGTAGAAGGGTTCGTCGCACCACTGCCGGTAGAGCAGGGGAGGTGCTGACGAAATGGTTGGCAGAAGAGCTGCCGGAACCAATGGAACGACATAATGATGTCCGTTGATGGAACGATGCCAGATCGGCTCGTATCCTTGTGCCTGCAAGGGCACCTTGCTCGTAAGGGCCGCTGAGCCGGAGTAGAGGTTGCGCCTTGGCTAGGTTTGGACTCGTTGCGTAAAAATACGCCGAGTAGCCGATCTATTTAGATCGAGTCATATGCATGCTCATTGAGAACGGTTACACAACCAGACTCGTAAGGGCCGAAGAGCCAGAGTGTGTTGGTTCCACCCAAAGAGGTGTGATGCTCGTGGTGGCCGTAGTGCCAAAGAGCGGTGTTCTGCATGCATATGAATAAGACTTAAGGTCGCACATACCCCGCGGTTGAAGATCGTGTTAGGGGTACCCCCCCTCAGTAATGACTGTGTTGGGGAAGACTGAATGGGGTCGGGTACATACTCCCGTAGTGCTGAAAGCACGGGCTGCCTAAATGGCATGCAGATTCTGTCCAAGTAATTGTAAGACTGGCAGACCCCTTTAGGAATTATGCTCACTGTGGAATGACAGTGATGGTACAGCCTTGAGTGACATGTATTTTACTTTGGACCTGATAGAGTCCACGATGGCCTCAGTCACTCATGGGTTTTGGGGTCGTGGTTATCCTTAAGATCTAAGGATTGAACCCAACTACTGCAAGTAGAGGATGCATCCGAATATGGGCCTAGTAGGATTCTCTCACTTGAAACACACTGCCCTACTATGGATAGGGTCAAGAGGCCTCTGGGGTATCTAAAATACATAGAATAATCAACCCCCAGAACGTCGCGTTGATACCCGGACAATAGCTCTACCTGCGTACCAAAGGCGGGAGCGGTTAATTATCAAACAATGCATTAGTTCTAGGTACAGCGATGCTTTGAATGTATGAGTGGATGACGTGTTGAGTCAGTCCTGCATAACCTTTGTGAAGGTGTCATGTTCGGTATACTACTGGACCGATTGGGCAAAGACCCGTGTTGTATCCGCACGACTAAGCGAAGCTTGAGGAGTTGTCCTTAGATGCGTGGGATACAGATGTGCCAAGTATGAAGACTTGAGCTAGACATCACTTTGAGACCCGGAAGAGGTCATGGCTAAGTCATGGAGACTTAAGCGGCTATTCAAATCACAGCCCTGAAAAGGCTTGCTCTAAGTCATGAAGACTCGAGCGGATGTTCAACTCATAGCCCTGAGGAGGCTCCTGCGATATACGCTAAGTCTTGGAGGCTTGAGCATCGTTATTGCGCATTGCGACCCTGAGTGGTCATTATCGTGCTTGAGTTGAATGGTTACATGATTGCATGCTTACCAGACCATCAGTGGTTCTGACCCCGTTTTATGGGGATTTCAGGTGTTGGACCTGCGTGGCGATATGCGGAGCAAGGCGGCATCGAGTTCCAGGGTTTCTCTAGACAGAGTTGTACTGCTTCCTTTTATTGAACCTATACTGCTTTTCCAAGCAGTGATGTTGTAATAAACAAGTGGTTTTCGATAAAATGGAACACTTTGGTGGTCAATGAGTTGCTTGGCCACATACCTGCAACGTGCTCGGGGTTTTCTAAAACTGACGACTCATTATCGTCTTATTCCGCTGCTAAAAGCTTTTCTAAGTTCCGCTGCAATGAAAAAAAAAAAAATTCATGAAAATTTTAACTTAGCTTTGTTTTGGAAATCCGGGGCGTTACAGAATTGGTATCAAGGCAAGAGTCTGAGAAACCTGGTTCAAGATCCGTCGTGTTTGCGGTATCGCACTGTAAGTATAAGTCTTATACTTTCTCTGATTTGGGTATATTTGTGTGAATAGATAAAATGGCTCCTACGACGAGGAGAACCATGCCGAGTGAGGAGTCCCATACACAGGGCTTCCTGCTGGAAACACTCAACAGGCTTGTGTCTGCCATTCATGAATCAAGGCAAGCACCAGCCCCACCTCGCAATGAGAATCTGGGAGGAGTGACTTATGAAAAGTTCCTCAAACTCGACCCACCTGTTTTCATTGGTAGTGCCAATCCAGAGCTTGCAGAAAGCTGGATCGATGAAACAGAGCGGGCATTCCTGGTATTGGGAGTACCAGAGGATAGAAAGACTAACTTCGGCACATATAGGCTGAAGGATAATGCACGAAAGTGGTGGGATACCACTAAGCTTATCCAGTTCTCACAAGTCGAAGTCGTTCCTTGGACTGACTTTCAGAGAACTTTCTTGGATAACTACTTCCCGTTGCACTCCAGAAATAAGAAAAAGATGGAGTTTCTGGAACTAGAGCAGGGTGGTATGAGTCTTATCGACTATACTACCAAGTTTCAGAACCTTGAGGGGTACTGCTCTCGGTTATTCGATACTGACCAAGAGAGGGCCGATAAATATATCAATGGATTTCGGGAAGGGCTACGATCTCGAGTCATAACTAGCATGCCCCAAACATTTCAAGCCGCTGTGGCAGCAGCTTCAAAGATTAGTGCAGACTGGGAGCGATGCAAAGGGGTCGTAGTGAAGCGACCGGTAGCAAGTAATGGGAACAACAAGAGGACGTTCCCCAGTGGCCAAGAATCACGACCAACTTTTTATAAGAGGGATTTTCAGGAGAACAACTTTACTCCTCCGGCCGAGCGGCCATTACAGATGGTAGAAGCCAATCAGCCCTACCAACAGTCTAATTTTCGATGCCCGAGGTGTAGCTCAGATCATCCCGGAGGGGTTTGTCCTCGCGATACGGGAGGTTGCCTGTATTGCGGCAAACCAGGGCATCGTGTAAGAGAATGCCGCAAGAAGGCCTCAGATCTTCAACGAAGAAATATGGGATCTGGAGGACCCTCTCAACAAATACAACAACAACGACTGCCACTACCTAGGATAGAGCAGAAACCTGTGGCAGGTCGTGTCTATGCGGTGACAGCCGAACAACTCACGGATAATGATCGTATCAAGGAATCTGAATACCTTGATAGATAGAGTTGTGTTGGGTAAGAAGCAATTGAAAGACAAGATCCAATGAATGCTTGAGACAAGTGGCTTATGACCTTGTGTACGGTCATCTGGATAGATATGTATCCTTGCTCTGTAAAGTAATTTTGGATTTGTCAAATAAAAATCTTAAGTGCTTATGCCCAAAATTTATGGCTATAGACCCCATGATTGAAAAATTAAGTTTGCGTAATTAGAACGTTAAAAGTTACTTAATAAAATAAACCATCGAGGAATTGTTCCCAAGAAGAGAGTCCTGTGAGGTTTTACATATTCAAGATCAGATCGTCTAGCCAGAGTGAGCCTGTGAGGGTATACAGCTCCGTGCGAGTGTATATGTTCCAAAATCAGTAGCTTAGCTAGTATGATTCTGTGAGGGTGTACTGATCCAATATCAGGTGAGTCTGACGAGGGCGAACCTGTGAGAAGGTACGTTTCCAATACCAGGTAGTCTGACAGGGGACTTATTCCAATATGGTTAATCTCTAGAAGAATGATCTGTGTGCACAAAATAGTTACACAGGATGGCTATGTTAAATAGCCGGTTGGAAGAACGTTGATTCAACAAACTATTGTGGTTGTAGCATGATTTGAACTCAGATATGAGAAACATACCTCATCGATCATGAATCATGATATAAGGTAATGATTGGAATAAATACGATGTTGAACTAAGTGAACAACATTATGAATCTAACATATGGGAGAAATATCCCGAGTTACGTACTTAGTACTCTTAACTGAATTTCGCGGACGAAATTCCTTTAAGGGGTAATGATGTAAGACCCGCAATTTTTCAGATAACTCTGAATAAATTCCTGAGGCATTCTTCAGTGAAAAATAGCATTTTTACCGTAAAGCGAATCAAACCGATTCCTGCGACCCAGATATACTTAGGATATTCGTATCTTCACGAATATATGCTCAAACGCTCTGGAGATCATAACTTCCTCTCTGCTCGAAATCAAGAGATTCGTACGAGCCAACTTTCTTAGTTACGTCAATACGAAGAAAATGGCGTACTCAGAATTTTTCGGAAAAAAATCGCCGGAAACCCGAAATTCTTGCGGGACCCACAGAAATATTGGTGGGACCCACAAGAATATTCCTCAGAAAATATCTTGTGGGACCCACAAAATATCCTATGGAAATATCTTGTGGGCCCCACTTCAAAAGGAACCTCCAGGAATTTAAAAGAAGCCAAGGGGTAAAAAGGGCATGGAAAAACCCAAGAGGAGGTGGGCTTGGGCTATAAATAGCCCTCCCCACTCTCTCTCTTCTCATAATTTCGACCCCCCCTCTCTCTCTTGCCTTCTCTCTCTCTCCTAAACCTCCCCTAGTGAGCCCAAGTGAGTCTGAGCCCACCTAACCTGGCCTGAACCCACCTGACCTGGTCTGAGCCTGCCTGACCTGGTCCTAGCTCACTTGACCTGGGTCTGAACCCACTTGACCTAGTCCAAACCTAGTTGACTTGACTTGAACCTAGTTGGGTTTAAAGTCAAAGTCAAAGTCCTTTTTGGTCCAGATTCCGGTTTGGATTTCTGAACCCAGACTTAGCCTACTTGAGCTGAGTTTGAACCTGCTGAACCCAGTTGACCTGGATCGAACCCTGTTTGGTTCAAACCACTTAGGTTGAGTAGCTTGACCTACTCTACCTCTTTCTCAACTAAGTCAGCTTCATCTGACTTAGTCTGACCTCTCGAAGGAAGGCTCGAAGCTAAAGAAGCAACCCTTAGCCGTTTCTTCCACGATTTGAAGTAAGTTCGCTTCGTTGATCCATCTCTCTCAAGTATTTGATTGTTTGTATATAGAATATACTTTCTGAAGTAGTATCTTGCTTTAGTTCTTGGTTGAGCCCTCTAGGACGCTTCGGTGTTCACGCGCTCGCCTCGTAACTATCGTCGGATATATATGTTCGAATGCGCAGTATATGCGTTCTTCAAAAATAGTATCTCACCCTAGTTCTTGGTTGAGCCCTCTAGGACACTTCGGTGTTCACTCGCTCGCCTTGTAACTATCGTTGGATACAGATCTAGGTGTATATCTGCTGATTCTGCCGACGCGTCTTATATCGCACAGGCTATGTAATTTACCTTTGCCGTCGCGTCGTATGATGCCAAGGCTCCCTGTTTTCTGCACTTCCGATTACTGCACTTCCGATTATGCATTTACTTACGCCGTCGCGTCGAACGATGCCAAGGCTCCTGCTTTCTGCAATGTATTTACTTACGCCGTCGCGTCGAACGATGCCAAGGCTTCTGCTTTGTTATATATGTAGAATATTTCGTTCAGTTACACACCCTGAACAATAGTATATGCATTTCTTTACGCCGCCGCTGTATAAAGCACAGGCTTCTGCTTATACTACATATATAGCGCATAAATGAGCGTTCAAATGGAGATCAACTCCAAATCGCCCATGCGATTCCTTGACCGCTCCTCGTTCAAGATTCTGCTTGACGAATGAAGCCCCTATTGGAAAGGCTTCGGTTTTTGGCAAAATGCTCTTTACGTAAAGACTAAGTTAATTACGTATGGCCCAGGGTTCCTGCAACCTTGATGGATGCAAAGTACGCACAACGGTGCGCATCCATTTCCCGAATTAAGCGTGGCGATTTCCTACCAAAGAGGGGAGATGCCGCTGAAATGGATAAAAGAAACGCACGCTTTCTCCGTAAAAGAGAGGAGGTGCTGCTGAAATTTCTGAAGAAGCTAAGAATAGCTCAGAAAGAACGTAGCAGGATACTCTGACATATAGCAGAGTGCTACCCAGTTCATGGTTTGCCCTCTACAACGTAGAAGGGTTCGTCGCACCACTGCCGGTAGAGCAGGGGAGGTGCTGACGAAATGGTTGGCAGAAGAGCTGCCGGAACCAATGGAACGGCATAATGATGTCCGTTGATGGAACGATGCCAGATCGGCTCGTATCCTTGTGCCTGCAAGGGCACCTTGCTCGTAAGGGCCGCTGAGCCGGAGTAGAGGTTGCGCCTTGGCTAGGTTTGGACTCGTTGCGTAAAAATACGCCGAGTAGCCGATCTATTTAGATCGAGTCATATGCATGCTCATTGAGAACGGTTACACAACCAGACTCGTAAGGGCCGAAGAGCCAGAGTGTGTTGTTTCCACCCAAAAAGGTGTGATGCTCGTGGTGGCCGAAGTGCCAAAGAGCGGTGTTCTGCATGCATATGAATAAGACTTAAGGTCGCACATACCTCGCGGTTGAAGATCGTGTTAGGGGTACCCCCCCTCAGTAATGACTGTGTTGGGGAAGACTGAATGGGGTCGGGTACATACTCCCGTAGTGCTGAAAGCACGGGCTGCCTAAATGGCATGCAGATTCTGTCCAAGTAATTGTAAGACTGGCAGACCCCTTTAGGAATTATGCTCACTGTGGAATGACAGTGATGGTACAGCCTTGAGTGACATGTATTTTACTTTGGACCTGATAGAGTCCACGATGGCCTCAGTCACTCATGGGTTTTGGGGTCGTGGTTATCCTTAAGATCTAAGGATTGAACCCAACTACTGCAAGTAGAGGATGCATCCGAATATGGGCCTAGTAGGATTCTCTCAGTTGAAACACACTGCCCTACTATGGATAGGGTCAAGAGGCCTCTGGGGTATCTAAAATACATAGAATAATCAACCCCCAGAACGTCGCGTTGATGCTCGGACAATAGCTCTACCTGCGTACCAAAGGCGGGAGCGGTTAATTATCAAAGGGTCACGATCGGATATGATCAAAATCGGCACTCCATGTAGTCTAACGATTTCCCGAATGTAGATCTCCGCCAATCGTTCAGTTGAGTATCGAGTGTTGATTGGCAGGAAGTGAGCAGACTTGGTGAGTCTGTCTACGATCACCCATATTGAGTCATGTTGTCTCTTGGACCGAGGCAATCCAACGATGAAATCCATCGTAATGCCCTCCCATTTCCATTCTGGAATCTCGATCCGTTGCATTTTTCCACCAGGTCGTTGATGCTCGATTTTTACTTGCTGGCAGATCAAACACTTTGAGACAAATGTAGCCACATCACGTTTCATACCCCTCCACCAGTATTTCTTTGTAAGTCCCGAAACATTTTTGTACCTCCAGGGTGAATGGTGTACTTGCTGTTATGAGCCTCCTGGAGTACTTCCTGTCTTAGCTCAGGGTTATTTGGAACCCAAATTCTTTCTTCCATCCATATTCCTCCATCCTCTTTTAAATGGAAAAAAGTGTCATCTTTTGCAGCACGAGCTTTTAATTCCAAGTACTGGGGGTCCTTGAACTGTTCGGCTACGATGCGATCGAGGATCTCGATATGGATTGTCAGGCATGACAATCGAATCTTTCCTGGGTCAGCCAGGAATGGCTTCCACCTGACAAAATCCTCCATCAGCTTCCATTGTCCGGTGAGGCTGGCCAGAGTGCCAACAGTCTTGCGACTAAGGGCATCTGCTACAACATTCGCTTTTCCAGGGTGATAGGAAAGCGTGAATTCATAGTCTTTGAGGAATTCCAGCCATCGTCGTTGCCGCATATTAAGTTCCTTTTGAGAAAAGAGGTATTTTAGGCTTTTATGGTCCGACATGACCTCAAATTTCTCTCCATAAAGATAGTGTCGCCATATTTTAAGTGCGAACACTACCGCGACAAGCTCAAGATCGTGGGTTGGATAGTTTTTCTCATGAATTCTTAACTGACGGGATGCATAGGCGATTACTTTGCCATGCTGCATCAATACGCAACCCAGACCTGTTCCCGAGGCATCGGTATAAGCCATGAAGCCTCCCTGACCAGCAGGTAAGGTAAGGACAGGGGCAGTGGTAAGCCTCTGTTTGAGAACCTCAAAGCACTCCTTACACTGGTCAATCCATTCGAACTTGACTCCCTTTTTCAACAATTTTGTCATCGGTACGGCGATTCGGGAGAAGTCTTGTATGAACTTTCGATAATATCCGGCAAGTCCAAGGAAGCTGCGGACCTCAGTGATATTTTCTGGCTGCTTCCAGTCTATCACTGCTTCGACCTTCGTAGGATCTACTGTGATTCCATCTTTTGAGATCACATGGCCAAGGAACATTACTTTGTCTAGCCAGAATTCACATTTTGAAAACTTGGCATATAACTGATTATCTTGAAGGGTTTTCAAGACGATTCTCAAGTGCTCCTTGTGTTGTTCCTCATTCTCTGAATACACGAGAATGTCATCAATGAAGACGATGACAAAAGTGTCTAAGTATGGCTTGAACACTCGGTTCATCAGGTCCATAAAGACAGCAGGCACATTAGTAAGTCTGAAGGGCATTACTATGAACTCATAATGGCCATATCTCGTTCTGAAGGCAGTCTTAGGTATATCCTCCTCCTTAACTCTGAGCTGATGGTATCCAGACCTGAGGTCGATCTTGGAGAACACTCTCGCTGTTCTGAGCTGATCGAATAAGTCCTCAATCCGAGGCAACGGGTACTTATTTTTAACGGTTGCCTGGTTAAACATCCGATAATCGATGCATAACCGAAGGGATCCATCCTTCTTCTTTACAAACAGTACCGGGGCTCTCCATGGTGACATACTTGGTCGGATGAACCCTTGTTCCATCAGTTCTTCCAACTGACACTTCAACTCACTGAGTTCAGCTGGTGCCATACGATAAGGGGCTTTGGATATTGGCGTTGTTCCAGGTAAGGATTGAATTCCAAATTCAACCTCACGAAGTGGCGGAAGTCCTGGCAATTCCTCAGGAAATAGATCGGGAAACTCCCGCACTACTTCCAAACTCTCAAGGGGTTGGTCGTTGGATTTTTCCACCGAGAGACTCAACAGGAAGGCCACACAACCCTTCCTAAGGTATTTTTGTACCTTAAGTGCTGATATGAGCCTTTTTTGTGGAACTGGTTTGGATAACCGGTATTCCATCTTAGGCAATCCGGGTCGAGATAGAATCACTCTGCCCTCGCGGCACAAAATCTTGGCATTATTCTGAGCCAACCAATTCATTCCCAGAATGACATCGTACTGTATCATATCGATCAGGATGGCGTCAGTAGGCAAGTGTTGCCCTGCTATCTCAATATCCAAATTTTTCACACACCGGATACATTTGGTGCGTGAACCCAACGGGTTATATACTTCGATCATTTTATCAATCGGTTGCACCGAGGCGTGGAGTTGTTCGGTGAAATCGTCGGAGATAAACGTATGAGTAGCACCACAATCAAACAAGACGTAAGCTGCATGTCCATTAACAGGTACGGTGCCTTTAATGAGGTCACCGGTTTCGACTTGTTCAGTCGTTACAGCGTATACACGACCTGCAGCAGGCCTTTGTTCTACTCTAGGTGGGGGTCGTTGGACTTGTGTTCGTTGTGGTATTTGTTGAGAGGGTCCGGCAGATCCGGCATTCCTCCTTTGCTCATCCGCAAGCTTCTTCCTGCACTGTCTTGCAATGTGGCCCATTTTGCCACAGTAGAAGCATCCACCTGTGTCACGTGGACATGGTCCTCTTGCGTGATTTACATGGCATTTTGGGCAGTTCGGGTTGGACTGCAGATTGTTTGGAGCCATGTTCTGCCTTGGCCTCACGACTTGTTGAGTGTTGTTCCCACCTTGGAACCTTTTCTTTTGAAAGGGTTGTCGTGAACCCTGGCCACCTAGAAACATTCTCTTCTTGTTCCCACCATCAACTACGGCCCTTTTTGCTATGATCACTTTGGATCGCTCCCAATCCACTTGTATTTTTGAAGCTGCTGCTACAGCAGTTTGAAAAGTTTGGGGCATGCTGGTGATAACCCGTGACCTTAGCCCTTCTCGCAGTCCGTTGATGTACTTGTCGGCCCTTTCTTGGTCGGTCTCAAATAACCGGGAGCAGTACCGTTCAAGATTTTGAAATTTGGTGGTGTAGTCAATCAGACTTATGCCACCCTGCTCCAATTCCAGAAACTCCATTTTTTTCTTGTTTCTGGAGTGTAATGGAAAGTAATTATCCATGAAAGCTCTCCGGAAGTCAGTCCAAGGAATGACTTCAACTTCCGAGAACTGGATAATCTTAGTGGTATCCCACCACTTCCGTGCATTGTCTTTCAGCCTGTACGTGCCAAAGTTGGTCTTCTTTTCTTCTGGTACTCCCAGTACCAGAAAGGCACGTTCGGTCTCTTCGACCCAACTCTCTTCCAGTTCAGGATCGGCTCTACCAGCGAAGACTGGTGGATCGAGCTTGAGGAATTTTTCATAGGTTATTCCCCCAAGGTTTTCGCTTCGAGGTGCGACTGATTCTGGCCTTGTTTCTCGAATGGCAGTAACCAAATTGTTGAGCGTTTCCAGCAGGAATCCTTGAGTATGGGACTCCTCGCTCGGCATGGTTCTCCTCGTCGTAGGAGGCATTTATCTACCACATACAAGCAACGTGTTTTAGTTTCACAATGTATATATCGAAGCAAAGTTCTATTTACTTAGTATACATCACATTTACACAAGCATCGCCTTAAACAAAACGTCATGCCGCACTGGCCGACTTTTAGGCGTTGAGAAACTATGTACATGAGTCTATTGACTCCAAAACACTACCAGTCTCTTCTAGGGACTAGATTTCTTTGACCCAAAGAACCCGAAGTATCGTTTACTTCCACATTGCCTTGGTGCAGGCACTACTAGTCTTGGCTTGGGCGGCACTTCCGCACTCTCAAGCGACTCTTGTGGATAGATCAGTGATGCCGGTCCACTTGCCCATTCAGTGGCATCATGGCTCGGGGAATCCGAGACCATAACGGGATGATATAGGTTGTATCCCTCTCCTTGGCCATTCAGGCTCGGCGTTGGTGAAGCCGCTCTGTTCCCCCATATAATCGTACTATGATTCAAGGAATCCGAAATCATAATGGGATTATAGAAGGAGTTGTTGCATCCCTCCTCCCGACTGTGCAAGCTAGGCGTACATGATGCCTGTTGATAGCCTTGCGATTGACCAAATCCCTCAAGGAAGTTCAAGTCAAATCCTACCGGAGATGGTAGTTCATCAGAAGTCGCTAGGGTACGACTACTCCTTCTACTGGAGTAATGTGGCCCACTAACACGCGAGGTCTCATCCCTAAGACCAAGCGATCCCCGCCGACCCATATCAGCGGTATGCTTCATTTGGCATTCGTTGGCGGAATGCTCTTCTTCGCCACAATACTGGCAGTCTTGGACTTCATATGGGCATACCCACTCGTTGTGCATGATCCCGCAACGATAGCAGTATCCTTGGGAGTCGTGAGTTGCCATCTATACAAAGATGCACCCAAATCAGAACAAGAAGTATAAAATATACTTACAGTGCGATATGGTGGACAAGACGGATCTCGAACCAGGTTTCTCAGACTCTTGCTTTGATACCAATTCTGTAACGCCCCGGATTTCCAAAACAAAGCTAAGTTAAAATTTTCATGAATTTCTTTTTTTTTTCTTTGCAGCGGAACTTAGAAAAGCTTTTAGCAGCGGAATAAGACGATAATGAGTCGTCGGTTTTAGAAAGCTCCGAGCACGTTGCAGGTATGTGGCCAAGCAACTCATTGACCACCAAAGTGTTCCATTTTATCGAAAACCACATGTTTATTACAACACTACTGCTTAGAAAAGCAGTATAGGTTCAATAAAAGAAAGCAGTACAAAATCTGTCTAGAGAAACCCTAGAACTCGATGCCGCCATGCTCCGCATATCGCCACGCAGGTCCAACACCTGAAATCTCCATTAAACGGGGTCAGAACCACTGATGGTCTGGTAAGTAGGCAAACCCTATCTATTCAACTCAAGTAAATGCATAGACCACTCAGGGTCGCAGTTCGTAATACGACGCTCAAGCCTCAATGACTTAGCGTATATCGCAAAAGCCTCATCAGGGCTATGAGTTGAACATCCACGCAAGTCTTCATGACTTCACATAAGCCTCCTCAGGGCTGTGAGTTAGAATAATCGCTTAAGTCTCTACGACTTAGCCTTGACTTCCTACAAGTCACGAATGGATGTCTAGCTCAAGCCTTTATGCTTGGCACATCCGTATCCTACGAATCTAAGGACAGCTCTCCGAGCTTCACTTAGTCGTACGTATATCAATGGGGTTCTTTCCCAATCGGTACAGTAGTATACCGACCATGACACCTTCACAAAGGTTATGCAGGACTGACTCAACAACGTCATCCACTCATACATTCAAAGTAGCGTTGTACCTAAGCTAATGCTTTGTTTCGATAATTGCACCTCCCCCTGGGCTTAGGGGACTCATATCTGGGCGACAACGCGACGATCTGGGGGTTGATTATTCTATGTATTTTAGATACCCCAGAGGCCTGTTGACCCCATCCCCCAAGTAGGACGGTACAGCATACTGGAAGAGATCCTTACTAGGTATCCGAATGCATTCTGCTACTGCAGTAGTTGGGTTGAATCCTTAGATATTTAAGGATAACCACAACCTCCATACCTCTGAGTGACGAAGGCCATCAATGAACTCTATCAGGTTCGGGTGAAATATATGTCACTCAAGGCTGCGCCATCACCGTCTTCCTCGGTGAGAAATTCTGAAAGGGGCCTGTCGGTCTTACAATTACTTGACGAACATTGCATGCCTATAGGGCAGCCTTTGAGAAGTATGTACCCGACCCCAATCAACCACACGGTTTTCACCGTGGAACAAAGGTTTTATTCATATGCATGCTTAACTCTGCTCTCGGCACTTCGGCCTTGACGAGCACTTCACCTCTTTCGGTGGAAACAACACACTCTGGCTCAGCGGCCCTTACGAGTCTGGTTGTCGGATAATTCTTAATGAGCATGCACATGACTCGATCTCTACGGATCGGCTACTCGGCGTATTTTTACGCAACGAGCTCAGGACCTCGTCAAGGTGGTACCACTACTTTGGCGCAACGGCTCTTACAAGTATGGTGCCCTTGCAGGTGCCAGGGAGACGAGTCATTCTGACATCGTTCCAACAAAGGACATCATTGTGCCACTTAACTGGTTCTGGCAGCTCTTCTGCCAACCATTCTGTCAACACCTTCTCTGCTCTACCGGCAATGGTGCGACGAACCTTTCTACATCGTAGAAGGTGTTTCATAACTGGGTAGCACTTCTGCTACGTTCTTTCTGAGCAATTCTTAGCTCCTTCAGGAATTTCAGCAGCACTTCCTCTCTTTAATGGAGAAAGCGTGTGTTTTCTTTTATCCATTTCAGCGGCATCTCCCCTCTTTGGTGGGAAATCGCTACGCTTAACTCGGGAAATGGATGCGCACCGTTGTGCGTACTTTGCATCCATCAAGGTTGCAGGAACCTTGGGCCATAGCCAGGCCATACGCAATTGATTTAGTCTTTACGTAAAGAGCATTTTGCCAAAAGGCGAAGCCTTTCCAATAGGGGCTTCATTCGTCAAGCAGAATCTTGCACGAGGAGCGGTAAGGGAATCGCATTGGCGATTTGATCTCCATTTCAACGCTCACTTACGCGCCATATATGTAATATAAGCAGAAGCCTGTGCTTTATACAGCGGCGGCGTAAAGGAAATGCATATACTATTGTTCAGGGTGTGTAACTGAACGAAATATTCTACATATATAACAAAACAGGAGCCTTGGCATCGTTCAACGCGACGGCGTAAGTAAATACATTGCAGAAAGCAGGAGCCTTGGCATCGTTCGACGCGACGGCGTAAGTAAATGCATAATCGGAAGTACAGAAAGCAGGGAGCCTTGGCATCATACGACGCGACGGCAAAGGTAAATTACATAGCCTGTGCGATATAAGACGCGTCGGCAGAATCAGCAGATATACACCTAGATCTGTATCCAACGATAGTTACGAGGCGAGCGAGTGAACACCGAAGTGTCCTAGAGGGCTCAACCAAGAACTAGGGTGAGATACTATTTTGAAGAACGCATATACTGCGTATTCGAACATATATATCCGACGATAGTTACGAGGCGAGCGCGTGAACACCGAAGCGTCCTAGAGGGCTCAACCAAGAACTAAAGCAAGATACTACTTCAGAAAGTATATGCTATATACAAACAATCAAATACTTGAGAGAGATGGTTTAATGAAGCGAACTTACTTCAATTTGAGGAAGAAACGACTCCGATTGCTTCAAACGCTTCGAACGAGGCTCGACTTCGAAAAAGGATCAACTTCGAACTTCGGAGGAAAAAGGACTTGGACTTTGACTTTGAACCAAACCAGGTTCAAGTCAAGTCAACTGGGTTCAGACTTAGGTCAAGTAGGTTCAGACCTAGGTCAGGTGGGTTAGGACCAGGTCAGGCAGGCTCAGACCAGGTCAAGCAGGCTCAGGTGGGCTAGGCTAGGTAGGGGAGGTTTGGAAAAAGGAGGAGAGAGAGAGGGGTTGGTGATTTTTAGAGAGAGGGAGGCTCATCTATTTATAGGAAGTGAAACTTGGGCCCCAAGTTTCACTTTTACCCTTATACCCCTTGGCTTTTCAGAAATCCCTTCCATGGAAGGTGCTGGAAGGAGCTGGAAGGTCCTGGAAGGAGCTGGAAGGTCCTGGAAGGTGCTGGAATGTGCTGGAATATTCTAGAATCTTCTAGAATATTTTCTGAGAAATATTTCTGTGGGTCCCACCCATATTTCCGTGGGTCCCACAAGAATTTCGGGTTTTCGGTGATTTTTTTCCGAAAAATTCTGAGTACGCCATTATCTTCGTATTGATGCCACTAAGAAAGTTGGCTCGCAGGAATCCTTTGATTTTGTTCAGATAGGAAGTTATGGCTTCCAGAGTGTTTGAGCATATATTCGCGTTTCGACGAATATACTAAGTGTAACTGGCTCGCAGGAATTGATTCGTTTCGCGTTTTGAGAAAAATGCCATTTTTTAGCGGTAAATGCCTCATGAATTTTATTCAGATATTTTCTGAAAAATTGCGGGTCTTACATCTATTGTCAAATTTTATTTCTAAGGTGGATGCCCACCACCTTTTTGTATCCTCCTTCAAATGGTATGCTCATCAACTTTATGATTCTCAGGCATTGCCAAAACATGGAAAATCTTTTCTATTTCTCGAATCCAAACTTTTGCAGCTTCTGGATTTGTTTTTCCTGAGAATGTAGGTGGATCTAGTCGAAGAAATTTTTCATACGAGACTTCGCTATGATTGTGACAGGCTTTCAAAGATATAGCTGGATTTTGCCTACACTGGGTCTGATATCTTATGGCAGCTGCTAAATTATTTACTGTTTCTATAACAAATTTTTGTTGATTATTTTGTTCTTTTGATCTCTTCTTTTGTGCTTGGCTAGGCATCATTCAATCCATAATTAGATAGAAATCAAACTTAAATTAAGATGAAAAGAGCATTTATTCATATGAACAAGTATACATCAAGGTCTGTATTTACAAATTCATAAAAGACTAACAAAAAGAAATCCTATGAAAATTTAAGTAATTGACCAAAGTAATCCCTCTTGTTTCTAGTCTGCCTCGGTCAGTAAGAAGGCCTCAGAATGTCTAGATCCACAGGATGGACTTTTCTATTAGGGGTTTCTAAATATAAGTTAAAAGCTTCCCTAGGTTCTGTTGAGTTATAGTTTATGGGTTCTGATGGTTGAACCAAAAACATAAAAATCAAAGGGGTTAAGGTTGGGGTAAGGGTTATCAGAGTAGGTATTATTTGTGTAGGGGCTATAGGAACAGGTACTATAGGTGCATGGCTATAGGTGAGTCAGAAGAAATAATTATTAATTCATTAACTAGAGGTGGAATCTCTATATGAGATCATTGATTAGGTAAATTATCTGCTGCATGTTGTTTCTTGATGCATCCTAGCCTTATTTGACTTTCTCTATCTACATGTCCAGTCTCCCCACAGAATAGACATTCTTCAAATTCTAAAGGACACGGTTGTGATGGATGGAACTATGAACACCTATGGCATTTTTTTAGTTGTTCTTTTTTTTTGCTAAAAGCTATTGGACTTGACTATCCAAGCTACCTATGATTCTTTGTTGTGTACAATTGGTTCTTTCTATTTTTTTAATAGTCTCGGCCAATTCTTCAATAATCTTGGTCATCTCTTCAGGAGTCATGTATAAGAAAAATAATTTATTAAATTAAAATAAATGCTTACAGTGTGATATAGGGATAGGGTGGATCTCAAACCAGATTTACCAAAACTTCATTTTGATGCCAACTGTAACTCCCCAAGATTTTAAAACCTTTAAAAAATGTATAAAAATTTATTTTTTTTCTTTTTTTAAATAAACAATGGAAAATGATCTTTGGCTTCCGGTTTTAAACCTTGGGTACGTTACATTTCATAAACCACAATAAATAAAGACAAAATTAAATTTACACACACATTATGTACATAGTCTTTTACACAAGGTTCAAAAAATAAAATATTTAGGATTAGATTTAGAATAAATCCTAAATTAATCCTGGGAACTTGGGAATCTAGGTTTTTCAATGTCGCTCCTGTCCAACATCAATTGCTTTATAATCTATTCCATAACTGAACCTGCAATCCCCATAAAATGGGGTCAGACTTATAATAGTCTGGTAAGCAATACCAATTAGAGATAACTTTAAAATATCAAATCATATTCAGGAATCATGATTTAATTCTACTTATGCAATTCAGATTATAAAAATAAGCACATATATATTCAATATCATGCATGTATCCACACATGCATTTAAAAACAAATAAAAATTCATGTATTAAATACAAATAATGATATTGCCCATAGTTTTGTAATTAGTTATTTATTATTAAAAAAAAAAACTGATATTTATTAATCCTGCGGGTACGCACAGGCCACAATATCATTATACAACCGAGACCATCTGGGGGTTTATTATACCAATGTGTATTTTAATTACCCCAAATGACTAGTGTATAGATTCCCATGGAGAACGGTTTGCAACTGAAAGAATTTTCTCCAGGGCCACTGAACACTACGAACGCATCTTGAAACTTCTGCAGAAGTTGGGGCAGTCACTTACCCCGGTCTTCAAAAACCTGCGAGTGATGGGTGACCCATGGGAATCTATTGCTCCCAAAATAATTTCATATGTCACTCGAGGCTTGTACAACCTACCTCTCCAAGGTAAGCCATAGTGTATTATGCCATATTTTTTTATTAGGTTTTAAATTCATTCATTGTTACTTTGTATATCGAAGCATTTCACTTTTAAAGGCAAAAAATCACTTTAAGTTTATGTATCATAATTCATTTAACAACTTATACATAAGAACATTTTCAGTACAACAATACCTTTCAATAATAATCACATGCTATACATTCATCAACATGTTTCATGACAGTAAATGTTATTCGAACCTTGGCCATAGCCTGGCCAGAAAAATCTTTTCATAAACAATAAATTCAGGCATTTTAATTCAAAGCATGCAGGGTTTCATTAAATCCTAATCTCGTTAATAAAATCTTTATAACAAGCATTCAAAGCGTACTAACCTGAATGAATGTATGCAAACAAGATTTAATGTGTATGAACATAATTCAAAGCATGTGAACATGGATCAGAGTATGCAAATGCTGACATAATTCTAATACAAGTATCCAGAATATATTTAACATTTTAAATCACAAGTTTTTGGTATAATAGCTTACCTTAATTTTTTTGAGGTAGAATAGATTAGATCATTGGTGCCTCGATTTATTCTGGTAAAAATCTTATTATGTTAAATTATTTTTCTAATAAATTTATGGTAGCATCTGCCCTATAAAGCTAAAGAAGACCCCTTTTTAAGAAATCACTAAAATCTAAAAATTATTTAAAATTAATCTTATAAATTTTTTCATAAAGTATCCTATGTAATAACTCAATTATCCGAAAAAGGGTTCGAACTTGAATTCGAGTTGTATAAATTCAAACATGACTTTGCGTCACACATATTTTTATAAAGGTTTTTCAAAATAATTGTCTCGAATATCTAAAAAGGATTTTGATTTTTTTTTTGAAAGAGTCTCCTTTATAGAAATCAAATTTTCTTGAAATATTTAGAAATTTTTTGACATAATTCCTATTAAATTAATTTAAAATTTCTAAAATATCAGAAAAGTTTTTGCCAAAATTCTGATTAAAATAATTTGAAAATTAAAAAATCTTTTAAAATTTTTTTGCCAGAACTACTGCTATAGTAGTTTTGAGTACTTCAAATATTTAGAGAAATTTTAACAGAACCTCTCCCGCATAGAGGTAAGCCTGGATTAAATTTTTGCAAAATTGCCAAAATTTGAATCCAGAAAGAGAAGTCCTATGGTTCAGGAAGAGAGTAGGAAGTCCTATAATTATAAATTTGAGTCTAGAAGAAAGGTTTGGGTACTAACCTGATTTAGAGAAATTTGGCAGCACTTCTTAGATCCAAATTTGATTTTTCTGCTAAATTTAGTAGAACTCCTACATGCAGCACTCCCGAGGCTGATTCTAACTCATCGAAACTCCTACAAAGGAACATATCTCGTCTGGGGAAAGAGGAAAGAGGCTAGAAGAGGTTTATCATAATTTTTTTGGTTTAGACAAAGGTTTGGGTTTGAAATCTAGAGAGAGAGCTTAGGGTTAGAGAGAGAAAGTAGGAGAGAGCTTAGAGAGAGAAGGGGATTCTGAACTTGAGGGAGAGAGGGGGCTGAGTGTAAGACCCATAAAATTTTAAAGAAATATTTAAGGCAATGTAGGTTTTAGTATGCAAATATAAATACATATATATATATACATATATATATATATATATATATATATATATATATATATATATATATATATATATATCTTAATAGATGTATATCGAGTCTCTAAATTTTATTTAAACTGCATATGACCATATAAATCAAACAACAAATTTTTTTTAAATGCTTAAACTCATTATATTTTAGACATCTTTGACAAGAAATGTGGGTTTTAAGAAAATGCTTAGATTTTTATGAGAATTTAGAAAAATTCTTTCAAAACCTAAGTGTAGTTGAAAATAAATAAAAAATAAAATGAAATAATGAAGGATATGACAAACAAGAGGGGGGGCAGCGGGGGCGTGCCCTAGAGGGGCATTACTGAAAAGTTTTTCAAAAAAATAGAGGAAAGAACCTCATAGGGGGTGTGTGGGGGCTATAGAGGTTAATTACAAGTGTGTCACTACCTAGACAGGTGTGAAACTTAAGTAAATGGACCCTAGCCATCCATTTTGAAGATTAAGTCCCACCTGTAGATCTAAAACCCTATGCTATAAAAGCCTAAGGAAGAGATAGAGACAACTCATTCTCTCCTCTCTCTCCCACTCACTCTAGCTGACAATGCCTCCTTCTCTTCCTCTCTTTCTTGCTAGTGTGTAGGGTCGGGTACCACTTGGAACTCCCCTCTACATGCCCAAGCAAGAGGAGATTCTCATTTTTGGAGTAATGCCCTCATTCTTGAAGAAACACAATTGATATAGTGGGATTCCTCCTTTCTCTAACTTTCACTTTTACCAAAAATACATTCTTCTAGAATAAAGCCAAGTCTTCCATGATGTTTTATGAAACACAAGGAGGCTAGACGGACTTATAAAAAAAATATGATAATCGAATGAAACTCATTTCTTCCATGTATGCAACACACACATGCAAATATATATTTTTATGCAATGTGTTTTATGTTTTTCTTTTTCCTTTTTGTTCTTGTGCAAGCACGATTTTTGGCTTTTCAACCTTGCGCATGGAGGGCCAACAACTTGGGGGTCTTGCTGGACTGCTTTGAGGCCTCTCCCTTGCTGCGTTGAGTGCAAGGGAAGCCATCTCCAGCACCCCCAGCTCACTGCTTGTTCTGCCCCTTTTTTCCTCTTCCACCTCTTGGGTTTGGGCATGCGGCTGTGTGCAGGCTGGATGGTTCAAACAGTCCTTGACACACCCTGCCCTTGCCATGCTTGGTTGTCTTGCAGTGAACCTCAGCCAAACCATATGGCTATAGACTCCCGCGAGAACCGACTGGGTTGAATCGCGGACTGCCCAGTCCGACCCTCCTCTTTTCCTTCTTTCTCGCTTGGGGGTTGTGGTTTTGGCCAACCAGAACCAGCAGACCCCAGGGCTGACCAGACCTAAGTTTTGCCTTGCTATGGAAGCAACCCAGGCCTGCAAGTACCGACCAGCTGGTACGTGGTCTTCGCAAACACGACCCAACGACAACCTGCATTTCGGGCACCCAACTTGTTGGACAAGCTTTGGTCCAACTGCTGTCTGCATCCAGCAGCCTTACTGCATACCTCTCTTAGGGTCGCCTGGTCTGCATACCACCCAGAGTGGACCAGACCCCGCCTATGTCAGTCCTAGTCTCCCCCACAAGTCAGACCTTTGGGCTGTCTTGCGAGTGTACGCATTCTTTTTTTTTAGACTAGTGTAGATGTCGAGTTTGTTGAACCTTACAGGCTCTTGCCATGTGCACCCTGTAGTTGGCTGTAGCAAACATGGACAAACCGATGCCGGTAGAGGCTGCACATTGAATCCCCCTTGAACCTCTTGCGATAGCACTTCATTGGCTGCAAGCTCCTTATAGTTTGGTGCTCTTCGGTAGCATCTAACTGCTGTAATTTTTCCTGCGAATCCCCCGCTTTGCGTCAGCATATTGTTGGCTATATCCTCTGCAGAAAAGTATCTGGTGGCAGCACCTTGTGCGCTGTGATTTCCTGCAGAAAGATGCACTTGCTGGTAGCACTCTGATGCTGCAAATTTCTCCAGTATTGGCATGTCATGGCAGCATCGTTCTTGCTGCATTTTCCTGCACAATTGGCACTTCATGACAGCACTTGCTGCGATGTCGCACAATTTTGAAATGTGTTTGCGGGTAGCATCTAATAGGCTGCAAATCCTTGTGCACGTAACTTAAAAATGTACAACGTGATGTTTTGATGGAATGATGTGTCAGAAATACATCGTAGCATGCTTAATGAATGGAACATGTCACGTGCACTTTTTGCATATCCTAACACAATTGATTTACAATTTATGAGCATGCTTTGATATTCAAGTGTCATAGTTTTGTAGCATGATATGCCATATAATGCTTTGAATGAATGCACATATAAATCATGTTGTGAGTTACATATTGACTATTTTTTCATCCCAAATTAAAAACAGGACTTGGATCACACGATAGGGGTATGAATGAATTATTATAGCATGCTGGACACACTCAGAAAATCATCATGCACTGCTGGCACATCATGTCACTGAACTAAAATATATGAAGCATGCTTAGTTTATCAAGTGTCTTAAATTTGTCATTGTTTCAGAACATGCAATGTATTCTCAAATAGTTTCATGTGCATTTTCGCATAACACATGATGCATGTTACATATTAGACACTTGATTCATCCCAAACATGAAAAAGGGGACTTGGAGCACCACTGTAGGGGTATAAATTTTTAAAACTCCATGGTGAGTTATGCCTGGGTGATGAACCCATTTCGTGAGTCAAGCTCACTTGTTCGTAAACGTCAAACACCACTAAAATAAAGTATGTTGATGTCGACTTCACCGGTGAAGTGCTCTTCTTAGCCTAGATATGCTAGAGCATGTGAATGGGCGGGTTGAGCTTGTCATGGTGTTCGTGTTGCCTTATGGGAAACACAAAGCAAATGTGCCTAAGTACCTCAGAAGGAGAGAATGAACCTGATTGCCCATTCACAAATGGTTCACCTTGGAGAGGGTGGATGGTACAACCCTGAGTAATCGGTCGATTTTATGACACATTTTGAGGAGCAATGGTGTTCTTTGGCCTCCAGTCACTCAGAGTTAGGGAGGTTGAGGTTACCTATTAAGGTATTCCTCAGCTACAGCAGTAGTGTGGATTGCAATCCGTTACATATGCGATGTTCTCTCGGCCATGGGCCGGTCACATGAGGTTGTTTACTTGATCTGTGATAACCGGTTATTACACTCAATGGATTAACAAACATCGGTGGTATTTTTCACAGACATGAAGTTTTCCTTCGCATACCCGAAGGAGTAATCAAGACAGAATAATTAAACTAACTTGCTAACTGTTGACCTAGTTGTTGATTGATTTTTGCATAGTTCACTGCCTAATTGTGAGTTTAATTGCATGATTCATCACATGATGCTTAGTTATTTAATTACATTGTCTAAAGCATGCTTGTTACTTGATGATGTTACTCAGTGCTTATCTCTGATCAAGTTGCTAAAGTTGTACTTTCCTATTTACAGTTATGTTTGCTTACTTGTAAATTGCTAGAACATATAAATGTTTCTAACTGTTTCATCATGCTAGATTTGCTTATGTTTTTCATAAAATGGTTAGTTATGGATCAATCTCACCAGCTCGCAAGAGTTTTGACCCTGTTTCATGAGGCGCATGTGATGATTGACCAGTGGTGCGATGGGGGTAGGTGCGTTGCGAGGATTGGACCCACACTTCTAAACTTTTGTGATTTTGATAGTCATTTTTGGGGAAATGTCCCAATATGAGAGATTTCTTTTAAAAGCTGCAAATCATATTGTCTCCACTTTTGTAATAGAGATTTTATCTCTTATTTTGTAACAGAAAGATCATATTGCATTTTTCTAAACTCTTGGCCCATAACCTGCTTCCAACTTTTTTCCCTTTAGATTTTTTTGCTTTGTGCAACCTTACAATTTTTTTTCCTAAAAATCCATGATTTCTAAGTTGGTATTTTGGGGCGTTACAACTTTTGGTATCAGAGCCATGTTTTAGATGTGTGGTTCAAGACTCTGCACACATAGACCATCGCACTTTAAGTATGCCTGACTCAGTAGACTCATTATATTGCTTGCTATTTTGTTTATTTGCTCTTGCATAATTAGATATATATGTGTTCATCAGATGTCATCTAATGCGAGACCCGACATGTTGCTCGAAGCCTTGCATGATCTGGCTTAAGGTACAGAGGATCTGAACCAAGTAGTTTAGACTATAAGGAGAAGCGTTCTTGTGCTTGTGAATCAAACACCTCCATATGCTAGATGCAAGATGGATCATGTGGAGAAAATCTGTCCCCATGAACTAAGCAACTGTACCTATTGTGGCCTTAGAGGACACATTAAAGTTGAATGTCAGTAAAAGCTGGGTGAAGAACTTTGGAAAGAAAATGCTACTATCATGGAAGACGTAGCTTTCCAAGCCACTCCTGTGCCGATTGA
The DNA here is from genome assembly GCF_984573655.1 of Nuphar pumila. Taxonomy (NCBI): domain Eukaryota; kingdom Viridiplantae; phylum Streptophyta; class Magnoliopsida; order Nymphaeales; family Nymphaeaceae; genus Nuphar; species Nuphar pumila. The sequence continues at coordinate 132,699,888 of NC_143249.1, forward strand.
AGTCCCAAACCTAGACCCTGAGACAGTCTTGTGTACTTCACCAAATTCTCCCTTGTACACACCAACATATCCTCCTTATTCCTCAGTAGCTAAACGGAGATGCTTGATGAATAGAAAGGACTATCGTGATTGTTATGCCAGTCGTAACTAAAGAGATGTTCTTGTTAAAAGTCTTTTTGGATGAAGTCCTATGATAGTACTTTATTTTTGTTTTTCCAACTATGTTGGATATTTTTGTAACCCTATCATAGTTAAAGGGTATTTTGGCTTGATTTGTTATAGAAATGCATGAATTATTTGCTTTATGATAAGAATTTATGCTTTTGAAGACATACCTTCGCTTATACGAGCCCTTTTCTTGTTCAAGATGGATTGGCAAGAACGATGCAACAATATCATGGACACTCTCAACAACCTTGCAAAGGTTGTCGGTCATCAGGCTGAGGCTATATGCACCATGGGTGATAACCTTTAGCAGGTCACTCAGGGGCGTGAGACTCTTGCCCTGGTGCCAGTCACTATTGTACCCTACAAACAGTTTATAAGCATGAATCCACCATCGTTTAACGGGAAGTCCTCTCCAGAAGCAGAGATAACTGGATTTGAGAGATAGAACGAATCTTCTGCGTACTTCAGGTTGGTGAAGAGCAGAAAGTCAATTTTGGGACATACAGACTTCGTGAGCATGCTGAAAGGTGGTGGACTACCACCTTGGAAGTCAAGTTTGCAAACGAGCTCGTTACTTGGGTATAATTCATTGAAGTGTTTTACGCTGCATACTTTTTGAAGCACAAAAGGAGTCAAAAGATGCAAGAATTTCTAGACCTTCAGTAGGGCAGCGCTACTTTGGCAGAATATATTACAAAGTTCAGAAGCTTGGAACTTTATTGTCCGAACGTCTACACGATAGAAGAAGAACGAGCGATGAAGTTTGCTCGTGGACTAAAGCCAGCTCTATGGACAAAGGTGTATATTCGTGGCCCCAAGACTTTGGATGAGGCCTTAGAGGTGGCCACTCTTTTAGACTAGGATTGGTCAAAATCCCAAAAGACTCAACCTTTTTTAGGAAACCAGTAATCAGGACAAAAGAGTTGTCCTAGGAAGAGATCTTTTCAGAAGAATCCTGGTGGAAAGAAATTTACTCCCCCAACAAAGAAGCATCGACCCCAGGAAAACAACAAGTATCATCTGAATCAACAGCAAAAGCCACCAGTAGCAACACCTGGTTGTCAAAAGTGTTCCGTTGATTATCCTTGTAGGCCATGTCCTCGTGACACTGGTGGATGTTTGTATTATGGAAAGATGGGCCACTATATCAAGGACTGCCAGAAGAAGCAATCAGATGATCTGAAGAGAAGCAACCTCGAACCATCCCAACCATCTTATCAGCAAACACAATAGCAGCAACCTCAACAACTTAAGGCAGGTGGTCAGAAGACAGTGGCAAGACGTTCTTAGGCAGCCACTGTGGAGTAAGTGACCAAAGGCAAGTTGGTCCAAGGTAGTGTATTAGTCGCTGGACAAGCGGCTTTTACTTTGTTTGATTGTGGTGCGTCACATTCATTGATTTCTGATAGATTTGCTAGAACTTTGCCTATTTCTATCAAACCTTTGAATTATCCATTGGAGGTTTGTACTCCGACTGGTGAATATTCTCTGTGTGTTGCTTACATTTTGAGCATCAAGGTGTCCATGGTAGGTAAAAACTTGGCAACTGACGTAATCCTGCTAGAGATGACTGAGTTTGATGTCATTCTAGGCATGGATTGGTTATTCGAGTATCACCCTCAAGTTTTGTGTAGAAAATGCAAAGTTGTCCTAACTCAGCCTAATCATCCGATTGTGGAGATTAGACTCTCCCGACCTATGCGAGGTAGTCATTTGATTTCTTCTTTCAAGGCTCAGAAGTATTTGCAAAATTAGGGTACTGTATTCTTAGTCAGTATTGCCCTAGTTGAACCAAAACTAGTCTCAATCGAGAACCTAGATGTGGTTCAGAAGTTTCCAGATGTGTTCCCTAAGGAACTACCCAGACTACCTCCTTAGTGAGAGATCGAGTTTTGTATCGAATTGTTGCCTGGAACCACTCTGATTTCTAAGGCACCATATTGTATGGCCCTAGTAGAACTCGAGGAACTGAAGAGATAGTTGCAAGAGTTGATGGAGCAAGGCTTCATCAGACCCAGTGCATCTCCATGGGGCACACCAGTATTGTTCGTGAAGAAGAAGGATGGATCCATGAGGTTGTGTATCGACTACAGGATGCTCAACCAAGCGACAATCAAGAACAAGTATCCGTTACCAAGAATAGAAGACCTTTTTTATCAGTTGCAAAAGGCAAAGATATTCTCGAAGATTGGCCCCAGATCCGGTTACCATCAACTCCGAATCAAGGAGAAAGATGTTTCAAAGATAGCCTTTTGAACTAGATACAGATTATATGAGTTCATAGTGATGTCATTTGGGCTCACGAATGCACCTGCAACGTTTATGGATCTGATGAACTGGATCTTCTATCCTTTTGTGAACACCTTTGTGATTGTATTCATTGATGATATCTTGATCTACTCAGAGAGTCCTGAACAACATCGAGAGCATTTGCGAATTATCTTGGGAGTACTTTGGGAGCATAAATTGTTCTCCAAATGCGAGTCATGTTTTTTGGTCACGTGATATTCAGTGATGGAGTGTCAATTGATCCAGCAAAAGTCAAAGTCATGTTAGATTGGAAACAACCTCAGAATGTCTCAGATATCTGAAGTTTTCTTGGATTAGATGGGTATTACTGGCATTTCATTCAAGATTTCTCCATAATCATGCTAACTATGATGAAGCTTTTTTGTAAGGAAGTTAAGTTCGAGTGGCTGACTCATACGAAGAGAGTTTCCAGATCCTAAAGATGAAGCTAACAACATCTCTTGTCCTGGCTTTACCTTCTAGTAGATGTGACTTTATGGTTTACACAGACGCCTCAGGTATAGGTTTAGGATGTGTGCTAATGCAGCATGGCAGAGTTATCACTTACGCATCGAGGTAGTTGAAAGTTCATAAGAGAAACTATCCAACTCATGACCTAGAGTCAGCAACAGTGGTGTTCACATTAAAGTCTTGGCGGCACTACTTGTACAGAGATACATTTGAGGTCTTTTCTGACCACAAGAGTCTCAAGTATTTATTTTCTCAAAAGGAATTAAATATGAGACAACGTCATTGGCTCAAGTTTATCAAGGATTATGAGTTCACTTTGTCTTACCACCCTAGTAAGGCGAACATCGTGGCTAATGCGCTTAGTCGCAAGCCAAGCAGTGTTTTGGCTATCCTTGTATGGAGCCAAAAATTGATAGAAGATTTTGTGGCTTAGAAGTCATTTTTGCTTGGAGGCAGAACCATCCGATTATCCAGTCTGACCATTCGGTCAGAGATCTTGCCAAGGATCGTTGAGGCATAGAAGCAAGATGCATGTTATGAGAAGTTCGCAGCTTGAGCACGAGAAGAAGGATCAACTTTTCATATAAAGGATCGACTTTGGGTGCCAGATATTCCTGAGTTGAAGAAGGAGATTCTGGATGAGGCACATCTGTCAAAGTTCACCATTCATCCCAGTGGTACTAAGATTATAACGCCCCAGATTTCTAAAACAAAGCTAAGTTAAAATTTTCATGAATTTTTTTTTTCTTTGCAGCGGAACTTAGAAAAGCTTTTAGCAGCGGAATCAGACGATAATGAGTCGTCAGTTTTAGAAAACTCTGAGCACATTAAAGGTATGTGGCCAAGCAACTCATCGACCACCAAAGTGTTCCATTTTATCGAAAACCACATGTTTAATACAACATCACTAGTTGAAAAAGCAGTATAGGTTCAATAAAAGGAAGCAGTACAACTCTGTCTAGAGAAACCCCAAAACTTTATGCCGCCTTGCTCCGCATATCGCAACGCAGGTCCAACACCTGAAATCTCCATTAAACGGAGTCAGAACCACTGATGGTCTGGTAAGCAAACAATCACATATCTATTCAACTCAAGTAAATACATTGACCACTGAGGGTCGCAGTTTGCAATAACGACGCTCAAGCCTCTACGACTTAGCGTATATTGCAAGGGCCTTCTCAGGGCTATGAGTTGAACATCTGCTTAAGTCTCCACGACTTAGCCTTGACCTCTTCCGAGTCTCATAGGGATGTCTAGCTCAAGTCTTCATACTTGGCAGATCTGTATCCCACGCATGTAAGGACAACTCCTCGAGCTTCGCTTAGTTGTGCAGATACAACATGGGTCTTTGCCCAGTCGGTCTAGTCGTATACCGATCATGACACCTTCACAAAGGTTATGCAGGACTGACTCAACAACGTCCATACACTTATACATTCAAGCATCGCTGAACCTAGAGCTAATGCATTGTTTCGATATTTAACCTCTTCCACCCTTGGTACGCAGGCCAAACAATTGTTCGGGCATCAACTCGACATTCTGGGGGTTGATTATTTTATGTATTTTAGATACCCCAGAGGCCTGTTGACCCTATCCATAGTAGGGCAGTGTGTTTCAACTGGGAGAACCCTACTAGGCTCATATTTGGATGCATCCTCTACTTGCAATAGTTGGGTTCAATCCTTAGATCTTAAGGATAACCACGACTCCAAAACCCATGAGTGACTGAGGCCATCGTGGATTCTATCAGGTCCAAAGTTTAATACATGTCACTCAAGGCTGTACCATCACTGTCATTCCACAGTGAGCATAATTCTTGAAGGGGTCTGCCAATCTTATGATTACTTGGTCAGATATTGCATGTCATTTAGGCAGCCCGTGCCTCAGCACTACGAGAGTATATACCCGACCTCATTCAGTATGCCCCAACACAGTCATTAACTGAGGGGGATACCCCTAACACGATTTTCAACTGCGGGGTATATGCGACCTTAAGTCTTATTCATATGCATGCTTAACACCGCTCTCAGCACTGCGGCCATCACGAGCATCATACCTCTTCTGGGTGAAAACAACACACTCTGGCTCTTTGGCCCTTACGAGTCTGGTTGTATAACCATTCTCAATGAGCATGCATATGACTCAATCTAAATAGATCGGCTGCTCGGCGTATTTTTACGCAATGAGTCCAAACCTAGTCAAGGCGCAACCTCTACTCTGGCTCAGCATCCCTTACGAGCAAGGTGCTCTTACAGGTATTTGGGAGACGAGTCATTCTGGCATTGCTCCAACAACACACATCATTATGTTGTTTTAACCAGTTTCGATAGCTCTTCTGCCAACCATTTCATCAGCACTTTCCCTGCTCTATCGGCAGTGGGCCGACGATCCTTTCCACATTGTAGAAAGCATTCCATGAACTGGGTAGCACTCTGCTATATGATGGAGTATCCTGCTATGTTCTTCTGAGCTATTTCTAGCTTCTTCAAAATTTTCAGCAGCACTTTCTCTCTTTGATGGAGAAAGCGTGCATTTCTTTTATCCATTTCAGCGGCATCTCCCCTCTTTGGCGAGAAATCGCTACTCTTAACTCAGGAAATGGATGTGCATTGTTGTGAATACCTTGCACCCATCAAGATAATTTGGAACCTTGGGCCATAGCTAGGCCATACGTAAATGACTTAATGTTTACGTAAAGAGCATTTTGCCAAAAAGCGAAGCCTTTCCAATAGGGGCTTCATTCGTCAAGCAGAATCTTGAATGAGGAGCGGTAAGAGGATCGCATTGGTGATTTGGAGTTGATCCTCATTTGAATATTCATTTACGCGCCATGTATGTAATATAAGCAGAAGCCTATGCTTTATATGGCGGCAGTGTAAATGAAATGCATATACATATTGTTCAGGGTGTGTAACTGAACGAAATATTCTACATATATATTTGCAGAAAGCAGGAGCCTTGACATCTTTCAACGCGACGGCGTAATGTAAATGCATAATCGAAAGTGCATTAATCAGAAATTGCAGAAAGCAGGGAGCCTTGGCCTCATACGATGCGACGGCAAAGGAAAATTATAAAGCCTTGGCAATATAAGATGCGACGGCAGTCACCAGACAATATACACGAAGTTTGGCATCTAACGGGAGTTACGAGGCGAGTGGGTGAACACCGAAGTGTCCTGAAGGGCTCAACCAAGAACTAGGTGAAGATACCACTTTTAAGAATGCACATACTGCGGATTCAACATATATATCCGACGATAGTTACAAGGCGAGCGATTGAACACCAAAGTATCCCAAAGGGATCAACCAAGAACTAGGGTCAGATACTACTTCAGAAAGTATATGCTATATACAAACAAGCAAATACTTGAAAGAGATGTATCAACAAAGCGAGCTTTCTTCAAATCGTGGAAGAAACGGCTTCGGCTACTTCGAACGCTTCGAACAAGGTTTGATCCTTCCGTCGAGAGGTGAGACTAGGTCAGATGAGGTCAACCTAGTTGAGAAAGATGTAGAGTAGGTCAGGCTGCTCAACCCAAGGGGTTTGAACCAAACTGGGTTCGGTCCAAGTCAACTAGGTTCAGCAGGTTCGAACTCAGCCCAAGTAGGCTAAGTCTGGGTTCAGAAAACCAAACCAGAATCTGGACCAAAAAGGACCTTGACTTTGACTTTAAACCAAACCAGGTTCAAGTCAAGTCAACTGGGTTTGGACCAGGTCAAGTGGGTTCAGACCAGGTCAGTTGAGCTAGGACCAGGTCAGACAGGCTTAGACCAGGTCAGGCAGACTCAAACCAAGTGGGCTAGGTAGGGGAGGTTTGGAAAAGGAGGAGAGAGAGAGGAGGGTCAATTTTTTTATGAGAAGAGAGAGAGAGAGCTCCCCTATTTATAGGTTTTCAAAAGGCATATTCCATGGAATATGCTTTTTAAAAAGGAATATCCTATGGAATATGCTATGGAATATTTCTTAGAATATTTTGGGAATATTCTAGAAATATTCTAGATATTTTTTGAAGAATATTTTTGTGGGTCCCGTGAAGATTCTCATGGGTCCCACAAAAATGTTGACCTTTTCGGCAATTTTTTTTCGAAAAATTTTGAGTACGTCATTCTCTTCGTATTGACATAACTAAGAAAGTTGGCTCGAGGAAATCTCTTGATTTCATCCAAGTAGGAAGTTATGACTTCCAGAGTGTTTGAACATATATTCGCAAAGCAACGAATATCCTAAGTATAACTGGTTCATAAAAATTGAATTGTTTCGCATTCTGAGTGAAAATACTATTTTTACCGGTAAATGCCTCATGAATTTTATTCAGAATTTATATTGAAAAATTGTGGGTCTTACATCATTACCCCCTTAAAGGAATTTCGTCCACGAAATTTAGTTAAGAGTACAAAGTGAATAGCTGAGGATACTTATCCTGCATATCAGATTCGGGCTCCCAAGTGCAATCATCGATTCCATGATGTTGCCATCTCACTTTTACAAGTGGAATGACCTTCGTTCTTAGCACTTGCTCCCGTCGGTCCATGATCTCCACTGGCCTTTCTTCCACCCTCATATCTTCTCGAATATCAATATCTTCATGTTGGATGACGTGAGAAGGTTCATAGATATATTTCCTAAGCATTAACACATGGAATACGTTGTGTATCTACGCATATCAATATTCTCTTTATTTTTTTCTGCTATTCATTCTTTACATCTCTTGTTGCTTTCATTTCAGCGTGATTTCTTGTTTTGTTGTTTTCTTTTTTCTTTTTTTTTATGTCCTGCTAATTGCATTTCCACTCGTTCATTCTAATTTTTTTGCATATGTTTTGATCTCGTATTTCAGTCATTATGTTTTAATTTCTTGTTTTTAATTTCCTGTTTTTGTCATTCAGTAACTTTTCCTGTTTCTTTATTTAGTAGGTTTCTTGTTTTTTTTCAGTTGTTGATTTTTTGTATACTCATTCATTGTAATTCTTGTTTCTTTTAATCCTTGATTTGTTGTTTTTCATTTAATTTCCTGTTTTCCATTGAATTACATCTTAGATTTTTCTGTTTTTTTTTAGCAAGTCATTTCCTGTATTAACTAGGTGTTAGTTGTTAAGTGAATTTACTTAGTTGCTCAGTTAAATAACTAGTGAGTTGTTAGTTTATCAATTTGTTAAGGATTAGTATTATCATTAGTCATTAGTTAATATAGTTTTAATTGCCATTAAATTCTTTTGATGATATCTTTCAGTGTTTTTAGTATTTAGCTAGTTTAATATAAGGTTCTATTTCTATCTCTGGTACTGCTCGTGTTCATTTGATTTGTGAAGGATCGCACAAGAGTGGAGCGGAAGTGATTGAGTGACACGGAAGCACAAGAGTAGAAGATTTTTGCTTTATTTTTAGAATTAGGAATTTAATTCTGGGTTTGTAAATATTGCTTTTTATGCCCTCTGCAAAGGGTATTCATTTGTTGTAATAGTTAGTTGTTTTTACTTTACTCGTACATTTTACATTTTATAATTCGGCAATAAAGAAATAGTTTAGATTTGTGTGCTTGAATACGAAATATTCTCGTTCCCTGAGTTTGACCTGGTCTCATCCACTAGTGAGAACCGGTTTTTATTATTTGATGTCTGGTTTTCACATGTTCTTCATTTAAAAATCTTTTCAAAACTACAACAAATTTCAAATAGACATCAAATTTTTGGTGTCGTTGCCGGGGAACGGTGAAATACTAGTATTCACTTTATTGCCTAGTGTTTGTTTGCATTTAGGAGAAGAACCACGTATGTGCATATCGTAGAGACAAGCTTACTTTTCTGCACAGCCCACCCACTAGGATCCCCTTAGATGTGACTATGTGCGATTGGTACCATACACATAGATTTCATCTTTTTTTTTGCATAATCCCTGTTGTGTGCATGTAAACACCCCAAATTTTCCTCATCCATTCTCAAACAACCCTCCTCGTGCAGTGCCAACCCTGTTAGGTTAGTGTAGGAGTCAAACCCAGAGTTAATTTCAGAAAATCACCATTTTACCCACTTTCATTAGGAAAATTACCATTTTACCCTCAGGTCATCCCGAACCCAAGTCAGTAGGAGTCAACCAAGCTCATTGGTTAGTTCAAAACATTTAAAATATCAGCCATTTTAAGCTCATCTGAGCTCATAGTGAGAAGATCATTTTCATTTCTGACAATTCCTGCCAAAATTGGATCATTTCTTCAGAAATGAACTCATTTCTCACTCAAATCCAAGTCAATTGTCTCTGAGTCAGACATTCACAGTCAGTCATGTTTCCTCTGAGTCTAGCCTTAGCTTACTAGGAGTTCAAGCGCTCCAGTTCCAGTTCCAGTTCAAAACCATTTCCAAGTGTCTAGGAGCTCGTTTTAGCCAGTTTCAACTCTTTCAGCTGAAATTAAGCTGAGTTCAGTCAGTTGAGCTAGTGTTTGAGCTTTGATTTTAGTTCATGTCAGTATTATTGATCTTTGTATCAGCTCAAACCCAGCTCAGATTCGTAATTCACTTCACTCCAGTGACCATTTCGTACCATTTCTCTAAAAATGGCAGCTTTTCTTGAAAATTTAGCCAGAAAGGTCAGTTGAGTCAGTGTCTGGTCAGTTCATTTGAGTTCTGAAACTCTAAAACCCAGCTCAATCCAGCTCATTTCAATTCAATTCAGCTCAGACCCTAATTTCCAGTGTCACTCTAGCTCGGTAGGGACTGAAAACCATTTCTTCAACCATTTTGCAATTTTTTTCAATTTTAAGGCTTTTTAAACTGGTAGAGCTGCAAATCGGGGTCTAACATCCAAACTTCTTCATTCAAGGTCTTTATTTTGCATAGCATTTTATGTCATTTCTCATCATTTCATATCATTTCTCAGTATTTCATAACATTTCATTCCATTTTCGAAGTCCAGAACTCCAGTTTTATAAATTTCAATCGAGATTGAGTTTTGAAAGTTTTCAAAAATCAATTTCAAACCCTGGGTTTCCAAAATTGACATTTTTACCCCCGAGAGTCTAAATTTGGAAATATTTTCTCGAGAAAAACAATCTGAATTTCTTTCAAACTCAAATTTTCAAATTCTATACTGGATTTACTTCGCAACGAGGTATTGAACTTCAAATTCTGAGTTCGTTTAAAAAACTGCCAAAAATACCACGTTTCGTTCAGAGATTTTTCTGAAAAGACTATTTTACCCCTCTAATCTTCAAAATGAATTTCAAAATTGGAATTTGGACCCGCTCTGAGATGGCCCATCCATTTGCATGTCTTTTTAATTTATATATAAAAAGAAAAAAAAATTATTACATTCTCTTCATTTTTTATTATTATTATTATTTATTTATTTTACCTAAGGTGGGACCCACAAGGGGGTAGACCACCCTAGTCCTCTCACTTCCTCTCCATTTCCTTTTTTTCTTCTTCTCCTTTCCTTTTTCTTCCTTCTTTTCTTTCCTTCTTTCTTTCTTTTTTTCCTTCTTTCTTTCTTTTCTTCCTTCTTCTTCTTCTTTCTTTTCTTTCTTTTTCTTCTTTCCTTCCTCCTTTCTTTCTTCTCTAGCACACTCATGTAAGCCCCCTCCTTCTTTTCCCTCTTCTTTCTTCCTTTCTTTCCTTCCTCTTCTTTCCTTTTCCCTTCTTCCTTTTCTTTCCTTTCTTTTCTTCCCTTTCTTTCCTTCTTCCCTTCCTTCCTCCCTTCCTTTCCCTAGCCTCCAGTCATTCACGTAGAGCTGCTCATCAAGGTCATCTCATATTATTAGAAACTTAGGTTTTTAGTTTATCAAACCCTAAGTTATCATAAAGAAAAAAAGGATGGCTGGGCTATTCCCTTCTTCACGTCTCTCTCTCTCTCTCTCTCTCTCTCTCTCTCTCTCTCTCTCTCTCTCTCTCTCTCTCTCTCTCTCTCTCTCTTTTGATTCTCTTATTGTTCCAGCCATCAAGGAGCTTCTCTCTTCATCGGTGCAAGATAGCAAGGTTCAACCCCTACTTGACGACATCCCTTTCAACAGCTCCACCAATCGGCACCACCGTTCCAACCACCACCTTCACCACCAGTCCAGCCACCAAACTTCTTGTTGCAGCCAGTTCACAATACAACAAGCCACCAACCTTCTTGTTGCAGCTACTTCCAGCCGGCAACCACCTGGCAGCCTCCTTCAACTCCTATAGCCACCTCCAAGTTGCAGCCATGATCTTCACCTTTTAAAGCAGTCGATGCCATCACCTCCAGCCGCTCCTTTGAAGCAGCAAGCCTTCCTCTAATTCCAGAAAGAGCATCACTCTAGCTCTAGCACTTCTGCCTCCAACATCTCCAAGGCAGCTTCAATCCTCCATTGTTGCTACAACCCAATTTGTTGCAGCCGAACTCCCAAGGTGAGCCCTTATTTTTCTTATTTCATGATTTTCACTAAGTTGTTGTCAAAGCCCTATAATAATCATCTAAGGAGCCTATCGGTTGGGGACCTTTAGGTTTCATTTTTTTCTTATGAATGTCATGGGATCAAATTGAATATCGATTTATAGTCACATAAATGCCTCTTTCTTGGTTTTAAACTAAGCAAATATGATAAAATGTCTATTTTGTTCATTAAGGCTACATTGAATATAGGATTCATCCACCGGTTGGATCGAATCTTCTATTTTTTAGAGACAAAACAAGCATGCTTCATACCTCTCTGTCAATTCCTGTTTTATCTTCATGTTCATGCATCTTTCGTCCTTAATATGCATTTAGAATAGTTTAGTCACTTTATAAAAATTTAATGTTATTTTGTTAAGTACTTAACTTAGGTTTTGATTTCATACATAATTCCAGTCATTTTTATATGCCTAATTATGTGTCAATAAATGTTATAAGATTTTTTTGTGAGTGATTTCATCTATCCTTGATTCCCTGCCAAAACCCAGATTGATTCGGGTTCTTTAACCCCATTCTAATAATCAAAACATAAATCGGGTTTTTCATACTCCTGAAATTTCAAGTTCAGTTTTAGCAGACTTGTCGGCCTGAGACCTCCTAGATAAAAGATCCGAATTTTCCCCTAAAAATTATAGTAGATTTACGGTAAAATCTACTAATTATCTGGAAATTTTAGGATTTTTCCAAATAGATTTGCCTCTGTTAAAAATCGATTTTCCCAGACCTCTGGGAAAACCTTGATTTTTCCTTGTTAGGGTGTAGACAGACCCTAATGCGCTGTGTTCGCTCAACCCATAGCCTGTCTGCAAAAACTTTTAACATAAAAGTTGTTCCTAACCCATTTTTCTGTCATTTCTCAGAATTTGGGAATTTTTGGAAATATCTCATTATTTTTCCCGGATTTATCTTTTTTGTCTTACAGATTCCAATATCCAAAATATTCAAAGATCTAGGTCTCTGATAACAGTGTCCCATTTCTAAACCGTAACCTGAATTCCAATGATGTGAAAAGATCCAATTTTTCTATGTTTTTCAGAGACATTTTCTTACAATTCCAGACATTTTCCCATCTGTCTGTTATTTTTCCCACATTTTCTCCCGAAACCTGTCTTTTTCTCCCAAATCCTAGAGTCGTCGGATTCCGATCCGACTTGTCGGAGCTGTACAACTCCGACCATAGGTCAAAACCAGAATATATAAAAGGAAAAAATCTTTGCCTAACTGTTCTTTGTCACCTCATAAAATTTGGGAAATTTTTATGGAAGTTTGATATCCGAAATCTCATTTAGAATCAACATTTTAGGCAAAATTCTAAATTTTTAGGATTTTAACTATTTTCCATATTAAGAAAATTCAAAAAAATTAGATTTTCGAGCTCCATTCTATTTTTAGGGTTAGTCTAGGTGTCCATGCCAAATTTGGCTCAATTCCAAGTTCATTTGCTTTATAGGTTAGTTTATATTTAAATTCGGAAGTGAAAATAAAGTTAAATTTGATATTTTATGATATTTTTGCCATTTTAGGATTTTATTCATGTAAATAAGCATGTCATATCATATTAGGGTTAACTTCAATCTCATTTTCATTTCAATTTTCTATTTTTGTAAAATTTATTTCAGAAAACCCTGGTTTCAAGGCCACAGTCTTGTTATCAGGGGTATTTTGGTCATTTTGACCTAAATTTCGAAATTCCAAACTTTAATTTTCCAAATTTTCGTGCATATCATCATATTTCATCATATTTTATTTGATTTATTTCATTTGATTTTCAAAATTCCAAATTTTATAAAAATTCTTTCAGAAAACTCTGATTTCAAGGTCATCAGGGGCATTTTGGTCATTTTGACACCAATTTTGAATTTCCAAGTTTATTTTCAAAAATTTTTCATTATTTCTCATGTTTATATCAAAAGGGGTATGAATTTGGGTTTATATCTGAATAATATCCGATAATTTCTAATATTTTCGGATAAATTCAGAAAAACCTACTTTTTTGTGCTAACATTGTTTTCTAGTTTTGCAGAAATAGTCAAAAAGAAGACTTAGCTTTTATTATTTTATTTCAATTCAATGTAACATCAAATGTAATAATTTGGAATAAGAGTTACTTTTCTGCTTAGAATAGGATTGCATTGCATATAGTTTAAATTTCTGCAATTTCCAATATTTGATGTATCATTCATGCACACTTTTCCAAATCCACTATGGTTAACATGAATGGCACGTGCACAAGCTCTTATGGAGTTTATAAACTCGGTGGGATTCGTATTTATGGCCATAGTCAGAATACGAAGAAAACCAAGATTTATGATCTTCATATTAGCAACATTCAACCTACACTCTTAGGCTAACTTCAAAAATGCACTGCATTTCTCAAAGTTTCAAAAAGATTTCTCAATTCCTCAATGAAATTCCCTTTCAAATTCATATTCATTCATTCATATCATTCAAATTGCATTATTTTCAAATTCATTTTCCAATTTCAATTTGAGAAAAATCAATTTTCTCAAGGATTTACCAAGTCTTTCTCAGGATTTGATTTTCTCAGAGTTCGGAGTTTTCAAATGACATTTCAAAGCATTTCCCAAGTTCAAATCAAGATTTTCCAATGTTTTAAAATTCTCAAATTTCAAAATCCCAAGTTTTCAGAAATCAATTTTCTCAAAGTTCTCATTTTCCCGAGAATCCATTTTCCATTTCAAAAATCATTTTCCAATGAACTTCCTGACTTTCTCAAGATTCTCAAATCTATTTTCTCAATAAAGCAATTCCAAATCTCAAAAAAATTGATTTTCCCGAGATTCAAGTTTTCCTGAGAATTCATTTTCCAATCCAATTTCTAATTTTCCAATGAAATTCAATGATTTTCCCAGATATTTCTCAAGCATTTTCCAAGCACATTTCAATTTTCCAAGCAAACATCATTCTTTCAAAACTTGCATATTTTCAAAATTTCATGGCACATGCCTGATTCTTTGTGCATCTTAGGAAAATAGAGCATAATTTAGATAATTTAACTTAGTCAAAGCGCACATTTGATCCTTGGTTCAATTACCCCTGGTAAAGGCGCCAAGAATGGTTGAACCTCGTACCGACAGGTGGATCCCATTCCATGGAATTTTCCCACAAATTTTTAAAACGGAGGCGAGTAATTTTTAAAACCATTTTCAAAACTTTGGTCGAGTTTGACTCACAGGATCGTTTCTTTTCACTCTCGCAGAGGGAGGGAGAAATTTTTTTTGTGATGAAAACAGGTTTGGCAACCGTGATGGAACCTGTCTTCGTCTAATCAATTGTGTGCTTGACTTAGTTCTATTTTCTGAATTATGTTCTATGAACTGTCAGCTTTTATTTTCTGATATCATGTGAACCTAGGAGCCTAGACTTGAACCCAGCTGACATGGATTGCATGTAGACTAGGCATGGTTTGGTAGGACCATATTAAGGAGAATTATGCATGCTCACTTAGACCTAGGTCTAAAATACAACACTCCTCAATCTAGGTCTTGTATGAAAACAATGTTTGCTTCTTCAAAAAAATTTAAAATCTCTATCTCTTTAGGTTTTAGAGCCCTCTGTTTGCTTGCATGTGCTCATGTTTTCAAAAACCACCCCACCTATGTCTACCCGGTCTTCACGTTGCTGGGCTCTCTTCCAAAACCATAGTTCGGGACAGAGCCTCACAACTGGGCCACTTATTTGGGCTAACGCCCCCTACCACGTACCAAGGGCCATAGTCCAACGTATATCGGCAGGTGCTCAAGGATGTTGGGAAAGCACAAGCCTAGAATCGGAGATGAATTTTTATGTCGCGTACTTCGAGTCTCGGCTTGAGTATATCGACATAACTGGATTTGACACAGTTCATCTGAGCCTAGAGTCAGGATTAGCATCCTAAAGCTCTTTCAAAATCAATGCATTTAGAGTCAACTTCTTAGGGATTGTTGTATGTGCATAATTGTTTGTAATTTAATGTATGATATTCATTTTCGTCTTATTTTCTCATATTTTTCCCAATTTTTCCAAAATACCAGACAATTTTTTAAAATACCTCATTTTCCATCTTTTGTGAAATATCTCCTTTTTCTCAAAAACCCTGGATGATTTTTCCAAATTATCCACCTTTTCTTTAAAACTCCAGGTGATTTTCCATTCTTTCGTTTCTCTCGACTTCGAATTTCCAGCTTTTTATTTTATCCTGTCTGCAATTTTCAAAATTCTTGTATTTTTCCAAAGTCTAATTCCAATCTTCCTATCTTTCAGTCCAATGGCATCTAGTCAGCTTGATTCTGTTTTTCCTGAGGGTCACATCTCCTACGAGGTGCGACAAAGTCTTCTCAAGCATCGAGCTCTCAGCACCGAACTCTTCTTCCCCCGGTGGTACTACATTTGGTTCAAAAACTTCTCTCATATGTTTTCGGACCACTTGAGCGATTGCAGGTTGGAACTGGCATCTGCAGTGGGAAAGTTGACAGTTAACGGCAATCTGATCCATGCACTGGTAGAGCGGTGGGATCCGCGCACTTGTACATTTTGGTTCCCATGGGGCGAGATGACACTATTGATGGATGAATTTTCAGAGATCATGGGACTGCCTGAGCCAGCCGATCAGTCTGGAGATCTGTTAGAGCAGCAGTTTCTGATCAATGTCAAGGGTCTGGACCCTAAAGATGTTGTGGCTCGCATGACAGGGCACAAGTCTTGGCCACTGATTAAAGAAAATGAGAATGAATACATGAGCCTGATCGAGATCTACTGATAGTACGGGGCATTCGCAGAAGTTAGCTCGTTATCGAGGACAGCTCGAGAGAGAATTCAACATGCGATGGTTTTGTGCACTGTGGGACTCGCTTTCTTTCCAGACGAACAGAATTATGTGGATGTCAGAATAGTACAACTTCTGAGAATATGGGGAAGTCGACAGTCCAGCCGTCTCTCGATAGTTATGGCCACGCTTGCTTTTCTATACAAAGCATTGACTCGCTTCATGCTTGGAGAGTCCATTTTAGTCGAGGGATGTACTTATGCACTTCAGTCTTGGTTCCTTCAGCATGTACCGACCAGAGCTAGTTTGTTCAGATATAACGGCAAAGAACTCCTTTCAGTTGCGCGGTATCGATTCCTGATCGATTATCTACAGGAAGAAGAAGTGGTATGGGACTATTTTGATCGAGAATTATCGCCTCCCAAATACACCTATGCATATGGCAAGAGATTCAAGTTGCTTGGTCCATTCTTCTACGCTTATTATCATCCAGAGCGGTGTGTTCGACAGTTTTCTCAAAGACAGAAGCACATAGAGATGCGGCTGCTATCAGGAGTCGTGCCAGAGTTCGACCTTACATCAGCACAGTAGTCCGAAAAATACCATTCTGCCAGATATGACTGGGACTCTTTTGTTACTCTTCCACTTTTTCCTGGTTCTTGTGTCTCTGCTAGTTATAAAGAGTGGTGACAAATTGTCTGTTCGCCCCCTCTTTTTCAAGTTTATTATTGATGCAATCATGTTTTCCTTTCAATAAAGAAAAATCTTACAAATTCTCCAATTCTTGGTTTGACGACCTCGCCTAGGTAACAAGGCTTAATTTTCAGTTGTTTATTTTCTTTGCAAAGGAATGACAATGCAATTGTCGTAATCCCAACGACGACTTAATCCCTAGTAATGGGATACTCTTTCAATTGTCTACCAAAATTCTCAGGAAATATTTTCTTCCAATCAAAATCTCTTTCAAAAGCCTAACCATCAATTTTGCCTTGCAGAGAGCATTCGTGATATTCAATGGTTCAAACAAGGTCAGGGAAGAAAACTGCACCAGTCGAAGGCATGGCATATTCAACAACTTCAGAAGAAGAAATGGATTCCCCGCGTTCAGGAAGAAATCAAGGGCAGCAGGTTGAGGATGACATTGATCCTCAAATGTATGCCATGTTCAAAAAGATGATGACCAAAATGCTGGCACAGCAAGCTGAAGCCAGTGCAGAGCAAACCCAGGTCAAGCAAAAGGCAAAAGGTCGGGCAGTCAATAAGGCCTCGAAGGTGGCCAAGAAGTCTATTCAGAATGTTGATACAACCGATGAAGAAGAATCAGTGAAGGATTCAGATGAAGAATTTGAGACTCATCAGACATTTTGGAAATCAACTCAGGGGCAGGGGTCAGCCCATAAATTCAAAGAGCAGTCCGTCAATGACTCTGACCAGTCGCAATTCAAAGATGTAGTCAGAATGGTTCAAGATCTGCAGGCCCATGACAAGGGCAAGAAAGTCTTCACCAGCGATAACTTCTATGATGGTTTGGATGGGGACGACAATCATGATAATCTCCCTAGAAAGTTTATCAAATTTGATGGTTCTGGCGACCCCAAGGCTCATCTCGCCATGTTCTTCGCTGAATGCTCCAAATTCAAGCGAGATAATCAGGCTTTTTTCCTTTGTTTCCCTTGCAATCTGGAGGGAATAGAGGCAAAATAGTACTCAGAATATGTCAACCCAATCAAACTGAAAGAATTTGCTAAGGTGGTAAACATGTTCATTGAGTGATTCTTCTTTAATGCTGAGGCACTTCTCACCCTCAGTCACCTCTGTGGCGTCAAACAGAGAGAAAATGAAAAGTCCAGGGATTTCATCCACCACTAAAAGTCAGCCTGCAATAAGATGAGGGACCCCATATCAGAGGGGCATGCGTTGTCCCTAATTCTAAGCAATTTCTTACAGCCTCTGAGAGGCCTCATCTCTACTGCACCATCTAGGACGTTCATTGAATTGACAGAGCGAGCCAAGTGGCTCAAGTTGAGCATGGAAAACAGAGTCTATGAAGGCTTCACATTCACTAAGAACATCAGTCAAACTGAGTAGAAGAAGAAGGCTCACTTCACCCACTCTGTCAGAAATGACAAATGGAACCACCGCAAGGGGCATAATAGAGATTTCTGTTATGGGGCAGGAAGTTCAAACAAGAATGATCAGAAAGGAAAATCGATCTCTCAGTTCAACAAGCCATTGCAATTAGAGCAGGGACCAAAGTCCCGTGAAAAAGTAAAGCATGAAGGATGGAGCTATGATAGGAAGTTCACTCCACTAGACCAATCACTCGAGACTGTGCTCGAGTACATGTTGACCAAAAAGATGGTCAAATTGCCTAGGCTTGTCGATCCCCCTGTTCCCATGGGGAAATTCAAAGATCAATTTTGTAAATTTCATAGAACAATGGGGCATAATACTGAGAACTGCTTCGTTCTCAAGAATATTGTTCAGGATCTCATCGACAAGAATCTTCTGGTAGAGGGTGCCGAAGATGAGAATATGGAAATTCTGAAGAAACCGTTCCCTCATCATTCTGCAGTGGTTATTTCTGAACACCTTTTTCAGCCACAGGAGCATATCAGGCCGTGCTCTGAAAAGGATATGCAAGTTCAACATCAGGTCCTTGTGCTACAGCAGGCTCAGTCCAAAGCTCAGAAAATGGATCTTATTTCAGCCTATGGCAAAATAAAGGTATCTGCCAAACCCGTTGGGGCATCTCCTGAGGTGGCTAAAAGAATGCCATGGTTCCCCAAGCACTTCATTAAGCCTGCCCCAGAGAAAAATGAGACATCAACTCAAAAACCGATAACAACATTATCTAATGTCTCAATTTTGGATTTAGCCCAAGCTTCCGCCAAGCATCAGCAAGTGTTGGATGATCTGCTGCAGAAAATCAAGGTGAAGCCAAGCATAACTCTTGAAAACATGGCCCAGATAGTCAATCAGGCCATGACAAATGCTCTGATTACTTTTTCAGATGAGGATCTCCCCAAGCCTCATGTATTTCACAACAATGCTCTGTATGTTGTGATTCGAGCCAGAGGAATGACAGTTCCTCACGTGCTGATAGATAGAGGCAGCAACCTCAATATATGCCCGAAATGACAGCCAAAGCTTTGGGCATCAAAGAGGAGGAATACATCCTGGACCCAATCACCATCTACGGGTTCGATAATCATGGTCAGACTGCGAAAGGAAAAATCTTCTTAGAGATTTTCATTGACTACTCGGTCTATTCAGTTCTCTTTCATGTGGTCAATGTACCGCCTACCTATAATCTGCTTCTCGGGAGACCTTGGATCCATAACACGAACGCGGTGCTGTCTACTCTGCATCAGTATGTCAAGTGGTCAAAAGGTGGAATGATCACAACAGTCTTGGGCGAGGATCTGGAACAGAGGCTTACACAACCCATGGTTCTCAGGCCCACTTTCACTACTGATATCCCTAGTATTAGGGGCATTGAAGAGGTCAATTTCGAAGAGAACTCAGGAATACTGCAGACGGCAGAACAACCAGCTCATACAGTGGCCATGACTTGATGGAGAGACCCACAGTTTTTCAAAATTGGAGGACGAATTGACTATAGCACATTCAAGGATCATCCTCTGTTCTCTCAATTTATGAAGGCTAAAAAGAGATTTGATCTATTGGTGAAGCATGGCTATCAGCCTTTTCAAGGTCTGGGCAAGAATGGAGATGGTCGTCTCGAGCTTGTAATTCCTCAGCACTATCCTCAGAGATCCAGATTGGGCTTCAATGGCAGAAGATCTCAGAATGGGCACTATTTTCGTCAAAGGAACGCACTAAGGGCATCTGCTTGTCTTTTCATTTCTATTCTTTTGTTTCCACATTTGGTATGATATCCCATTTCATTTCAATCATTGTCATCAATTCAATCTTTCAATAAAATTGCAAGTTTCCTTTGTCTATCTGGATGCCATTTGTCTCTTTACTTCTCATTATCAAATCTTTGCAAAATTGCCATTATTTTGCTCTTTTATTTTTCCAATTATTTTCTCAATAAAAGCAATTTGTTTTATGATGGGCAATTCCCTGAATCAATTTATTCTCCAATTTTCAGAATGTCTTCCCGATCTATCAAGAAGCTCGTTCTTAATCCAAATGCCTTTTCGAAGCTAGCAGTGATTCATCAGGTTAAAATAAGAGCAGAATGCAGTCAGACTACAAAGCAGTCAGAAGAACCTGCAGAGTTTGATTCAGCTCTTCAAGAATTACCAGAATTTGCATCAATTCAGAAACAAGATGAGCCACCATCCTTAGTTCAAGACCCGATTGAGGATATCAATATCGGATTAGAAGATGATCCTAAAATTCTCAAGATCGACAGCAGTTTGAGTCTGGAAGAGAAAGAGAGGCTCACTAATTTTCTCAAGCAGCATGAAGAAGTATTTGCATGGACGTATGAGGATATGTCAGGTCTGGATACCAAATTGGTTGAGCATTGCCTCATTCTAAAACTAGATGTCAAGCCAGTTAAGCAGAAGCTAAGAAAAATGGATCCCCGAGTGGTGCAACAAGTTAAGGAAGGTCTGGAAGACCTACTCAAAGCAGGGTTCATTCAAACCATTGACTATCCAAATTGGCTAGAAAATATTATCGCTATTCCCAAGAAGAATGGCAAGGTTCGAATCTGCATCGACTTCAGAGATCTCAATAAAGCGACTCCTAAGGATGATTATTCACTTCCTAATATTGATCTTTTAATTGATAGCACAGCGGGTCACGCTATGTTCACTTTTATGGACGGATATTCCGGATATAATCAGATCAAATTGGCCGCTCGTGACTAGTCCAAGACATCTTTCACTACTCCTTGGGGCACTTTTTGTTATACAGTCATGCCATTTGGGCTTAAAAATGCTGGAGCCACTTATCAGCGTGCTATGGCTGTCATTTTCCATAATCAGATGCACAAAATAATGGATGTGTATGTTGATGATATTCTGGTGAAATCCAAAGAAGAGGAAGATCACATCGAAGCTCTCAATCAAGTTTTCAAGCGGCTCATTCTTTACAAGCTAAGACTCAATCCACAAAAATGTGTTTTTGGAGTCGAATCAAGCAAGTTGTTAGGCTTTCTAGTCAGCAAAAAGGGGATAGAAGTGGATCCCGCTAAGGCCAAGACCATCATTGATATGCCACCCCCGACTAATCTCAAAGAATTGCGTAGCCTTCAGGGACGCATGCAATCAATTCGGCGATTCATATCCAATTTGGCCATGAGATGTGAGCCTTTCAATCATTTGCTCAGAAAAGGAGTGAGATTCGAATGGGGACCAGAGTGTCAGCAATTGTTCGAACGCATCAAGAAATATCTTCTCAATCCTCCTGTTTTAAAGCCGCCAGAATTAGGGAAACACCTATTGCTATATATTTCAGTTAATCAAGTTGCTTGCGGCGGATTCTTGGCGCAATACGAAGAAGGCAGTCTGATAGAGCATGCCATTTACTATGTGAGCAAGACCTTCATTGATTATGAGAAGAAATACTCTCAGATAGAGAAGACATGTCTAGCTCTAGTTTGGATGTGTCAGAAATTGAGACACTATCTGTTGGCATCTGAAGTCAAGATTCTATCCAAATTAAATCCTCTCAAGTACATTCTCGAGCAACCATTTCTCAGTGGCCGGATTGCCAAATGGCAAGTCCTATTGATGCAATATGATCTGGAGTATGTCTCCCAGCAATCTATCAAAGGCCAAGCAATTGTAGATCAATTGGCAGATTTTCCTCTAGCAGAGGATGTTGAAGCCGATGATGATTTCCCCGATGAGCGGATCTACAATATTCAACAATCTCCAATTTGGAATTTATTCTTTGACGGTTCCAAAAATATGGCAGGCATAGGAATCGGGATTCTGCTAATCACACCAGAGAAGGAGATGATCCCCTTTTCTCTCAAACTGGATTTTCAGTGCACTCATAATATGGCCGAGTATAAAGCTTTGATACAAGGTCTGAAAATTCTACAAGACTTCAATGTCAAAAGAGTGCATGCTTATGATGACTCTTTGCTTGTCGTCAATCAAGTCCTAACCGAATGGCAAGTAAAGGATTAGAAATTACTCCCTTATCAAAAGATCGTCTCAACCCTTGCCAGCAATTTCGAAGAATTCCAACTTTTCCATATCAAGAGAGACTTCAATTAAGTTGCAGATAGTTTAGCCAATCTGGGATCCATCATGTCTTTCAAGAGCAGAGAATCTTGTTGCTCATTTGAAATGGCAGACTTGATCAACCTGCTTTCGTCCCAATAGAGCAGATAAACCAGGTTGAGCAAAAGAAAAAGCTCTGGTATCATGACATCAAAAATTTCATTAAAACTGGCAAATTTCCTCCAGAACTCTCAAAGAAAGAGCAGCGAGCAATTCAGCGCATGTCTGCTCGATATTTTATTTTTGTTGACGTCCTTTATCATCGTGGATTCAGTTTTGAATATTCCAGATGTTTGGACGAAGAAGAAGTCAAAGAAGTTATGCAAGAAACACATAAAGGCATTTGCGGTGGTCATGTTGGCTACCAAACTCTTGTCAAACAAATCCTGCGAGCGGGATATTACTGGAGAACTATGCCACAAGATTGCTATCGTTTTGTGAAGAGGTGCGTTCAATGTCAGATGCATGCACCTTCCATTCAAGCGTCAGCAACATATTTGCAATTTGTCGTCTCGCCATGGCCATTTTCTATGTGGGCTTTTGATGTTGTAGGCCCCATCACTCCTTCTGCTTCAAATGGCCACAAATATTTTCTTGCCGCAACAGAATATTTTACTAAATGGGTAGAAGCAGTCACTCTACGCACAGTAGAAGGTCGACATGTGGTCTCATTCATCCACAAGAATATCCTATGTTGTTTTGGCATACCACATGATATTGTGTCAGATAATGGTAGTTATTTCAAGAATGAGAGGATAAGGACTTTCTGTTCAAAGTTCAGAATCCATCATCATTTCTCCGCTCCTTATTATCCTCAAGGGAATGGTCAAGCAGAGGCCACCAATAAGATTTTGATTCGAATCCTAGAGCGAACTTTGGAGACACGTCGTGACTGGCATGAGAAAATCCATGATGCATTGTGGGCATACGGAACCACCATTCGAACTCCAACTAATGCTACTCCGTCAGAACTTGTCTACGGAACTGAAGTAGTACTGTCTCTACATGTTTAGAAACCTGCTTTGAAATTTACATCACTTCTAGAATTACCTCTTGATCAGTATCAGCAACAACGACTACTGCAACTTGATTTGCTCGATGAAAGAAGGCTCAGAGCATGCTCAATCGTATCGTCAAAGGATAGCCAGACAATATGCAAAATCCGTCATTGAAAGAAAAATTTGAGTCAATGATCTAGTGCTCAGATCAAAGACTTATCTCAAACATCGCCCGGGCGGCAAGTGGTCACCAAATTGGGAAGGTCCCTATGTTGTCAAAGAGGCATTACCTCGTAATTCATATCGGCTCATCAATGCCGACGGAGTGGAATTATCAGATCCCATCAATGTTCGGTATTTAAAAAAATTCTATACTTAAATCATGCCTTATTCTTTGTAATTCCTCCAAATTTTGTTCAATAAAGGTTAAATTCTCCTTTCCCAGTTATACTGGGGCATTTTTAAAATTTTGTTTTTATCTACAAATACCCTGTATGCAGGCAGGATAAACAAATCTCTCATTTTGCACGCATGTGCACTCATTTATATGATTTTCATATCTGCATACATCTGCATTCATTTGTATCGGTATTCATTGGCATGCATTTGCATCAAGTTCATTACCCATTCAAGATAAGGGATAATCCTGAGACCCCGACAATCATTCTCGTTATAATTCCCAAATACTGTAAGAGCATAGGCCTCTTTCAGAAATTCAAGTCTCAATTTAAAAACAAGGTATGTTTTCAAAATTCAGTGTTCGAACTGGTATATTTTCAAAATCCAGTGCTCGAACTGGTATTTTTCTGAAACCCAGTCTCAAACTGGTACATTATCAATATCCAATGTCTATGTTGATATATTTTCAAAACCCGGTATTCATGTTGGTGTTCCTTTCGAAATTGAGCACTCGTGTTAGTGTCTCACCGGTTGGCCGTGTCGGTCGACCTCTTGCGTTCAGTCTCCGTGCTAATCATTCATCAAAATTCAAGTTCCAATTCCCAATTTCGACCTTTGGGTCAATCAATTTCCAAATTTCCAATTTTGATCTTCGGGTCAATCAATTTTCAATTTTCAATTTTCAATTTCCAATTTTCAATTTCCAATTTCCAATTTCCAATTTCCAATTTCCAATTTCCAATTTCCAATTTCCAATTTCCAATTTCCAATTTCCAATTTCCAATTTCCAATTTCCAATTTTGACCTTCGGGTCAATCAATTTCCAATTTCCAATTTTGACCTTCGGGTCAATCAATTTCCAATTTCCAATTTCCAATTTCCAATTTCTAATTTCCAATTTCCAATTTCCAATTTCCAATTTCCAATTTACAATTTCCAATTTCCAATTTCCAATTTCCAATTTCCAACTTCGGGTCAATCAATTTCCAATTTCCAATTTCCAATTTCAAATTTCAAATTTCAAATTTCAAATTTCAAATTTCAAATTTCAAATTTCAAATTTCAAATTTCAAATTTCAAATTTTCAAATTTCAAATTTCAAAATTTCAAATTTCAAATTTCAAATTTTCAAATTTTCAAATTCCAATTTCCAATTTCCAATTTTGACCTTTTGGTCACCCAATACCAATTTCAATCATTTTCTCTTGCGAGAGACCCTTTTTACAGGGAGAGTTTGAGGGAGCTCGTTCTTTTTGCATGCTATCCTTTGTTCACTTAGCCCTTGTTCAGGGAGAGTTTGAAGGGACTCGTGTCTTTGTGAACCGTTTGCAAAACAAATTTTTAATTTCATACAAGGAATCCTTAGTTCAGGGAGAGCTTCGACGGAAGTTCGCTTTCCTTGTGACCACAATTCCATACTAGGTCATTTCATCATGAAGGACCCTCTTTTCAAGGAGAGTGTGATGGACTCGATTCCTTATGACCAATTCACCAACCTCACCATTACCGACCCCCTTTCCATAAGAGAAGTCTAATGTTAGGAAGTTTTGACGAAAGCTTAATTTGTCTTCGAAAGTTCATTTTGCAAACACCTCCTCTTCAAGGAAGAGAGGAGTAATTTCTATTTCCCATTTCTGAATCTTCTCCTTTGGGGAAAGGAGAAGAAAATTTTTGCCATGGATGCGTTGAGTCGTGCTTCAGATATTCGCTTTTACAAAGGATTTCAAGAAAATTTTGCCAATTTGTCATTAAATACTTGTTGATTTCAAAAATCTTTATTGCACAGAAACATTACCTTGGAATACCTTCAGTATTACTTCCGAAAGGACAAAGCTTTCGTGAAGAAGGATTCAAAATTCAAAATCTTTTTATTGACCAACCAAAAGGATGAACAATAAATCCTCGATATGGCCAACAAAGAAAATTCAATGTTGTTGCAAGGTCATAAGTGATCGATATTGATCGCAGTCAATGGCACATTTTTAAAGATCGTTCTTGGAGAATAAGGCAGTCGAAATATCTTGGGTGATACAGAAAAATCTATTTCATTTCCATATCTCCTCAATCATTTAAGCTGCAATTAAATATCTGCAAAAAGGATCTCTCAATTGTCGTCAAGATGAAAACAAATTATGCGAGTTAGACCCCCGGGGCCAAAGAAGATTTGAATCATCTCTGAGATGAAGGAGTTTGTGACGAATCCTTCCAGGGAAAGTTCATATCACCGTCAAGATGAAGGCGACTGCGATGAGCCTTCCGACAAACCCTAAAGGATATTTAATTTCTGCTATCATCAAGAGATTTCCAACCAAAGAGCCAATAACCATCAATATAATCCCTGAGAGAAAAGAAGGATCGGAACATCTCTGAGATGAAGGAGTTTGTGACGTACCCTTCCAAAAAAAAAGAGAGAGAAAAGTCAGGACATCTCCAAAATGAAGGATGATGTAATCCCCCAAAACCCAAGAGAGTTATAATTCTGCCAAAAAGAAAAAAAGAAAAAAAGAGTGCAGAAAGATCATCATGAGAAAAGAATCCTAGGATATCAGACTTCTAAATATGCCAAGAATCTTCTTTAAAAATTGTGAAATTCTACTATCAATATTCTTTCACCAATTGCTTTCACAATATCAAGAAGACTCTCTTTTCTGTGCATATCAAGGAAATTGAATTCGAATTCACAAATTTGAATTCGAATCTTGATTCTACGGAGTTAAGCCCGGTCGGAGGTAATACTTCAGGTAGAAAAGAGGGAATACTTTCAAAACAATATGCATCATTTTCAATTACTTTGAATCAGCAATAATTTTTAACATTTTGACAATATTTTCTAAGCTATTCTGGCAGGAAGCGAGAGCTTGAGGTTCATCTTTGGCACATCCTAACACCATTTGTTATCTCTTTTAGGACTTGATAACGGGAGTTTTCAAGATTCCTTCCCTTCTTTGGTATAATCTGAGGGTCTGGGCTCTCAGATTCGCACACTTTCTTGTGTCCCCACTGTCCCACCATAGACAGTCCAATTTCGGATTGAGGTTAAGCCACAAATCATTTTCTCGCAAAAGGTCACCTGTAAGACCCGCAATTTTTCAGAAAATATCTGAATAAAATTCATGAGGCATTTACCGGTAAAAATAGCATTTCTTCTCAGAATGCGAAACGAATCAATTCCTGCGAGCCAATTATACTTAGGATATTCGTCGAATTGCGAATATATGCTCAAACACTCTGGAAGCCATAAACTTCCTAACTAAACGAAATCAATAGATTCGTACGAGCCAACTTTCTTAGTTACGTCAATACGAAGAAAATGGCGTACTCAGAATTTTTCAGAAAAAAATCGTCGGAAACCCGAAATTCTTGCGGGACCCACAGAAATATTGGTGGGACCCACAGAAATATTCCTCAGAAAATATCTTGTGGGACCCACAAAATATCCTATGGAAATATCTTGTGGGCCCCACCTCAAAAGGAACCTCCAGGAATTTAAAAGAAGCCAAGGGGTAAAAGGGGCATGGAAAAACCCAAGAGGAGGTGGGCTTGGGCTATAAATAGCCCTCCCCACTCTCTCTCTTCTCATAATTTCGACCCCCCCTCTCTCTCTTGCCTTCTCTCTCTCTCCTAAACCTCCCCTACCTAGCCTAGCCCACCTGAGCCCACCTGACCTGGTCTGAGCCTGCCTGACTTAGCCTGAGCCTGCCTGACCTGGTCCTAACCCACCTGACCTGGGTCTGAACCCACTTGACCTGGTCCAAACCCAGTTGACTTGACTTGAACCTAGTTGGGTTTAAAGTCAAAGTCAAAGTCCTTTTTGGTCCAGATTCCGGTTTGGGTTTCTGAACCCAGACTTAGCCTACATGAGCTGAGTTCGAACCTGCTGAACCCAGTTGACTTGGATCGAACCCTGTTTGGTTCAAACCACTTAGGTTGAGTAGCTTGACCTGCTCTACCTCTTTCTCAACTAAGTCAGCTTCATCTGACTTAGTCTGACCTCTCGAAGGAAGGCTCGAAGCCAAAGAAGCAACCCGGAGCCGTTTCTTCCACGATTTGAAGTAAGTTCGCTTTGTTGATCCATCTCTCTCAAGTATTTGATTGTTTGTATATAGAATATACTTTCTGAAGTAGTATCTTGCTTTAGTTCTTGGTTGAGCCCTCTAGGACGCTTCGGTGTTCACGCGCTCGCCTCATAACTATCGTCGGATATATATGTTCAAATGCGCAGTATATGCGTTCTTCAAAAATAGTATCTCACCCTAGTTCTTGGTTGAGCCCTCTAGGACACTTCGGTGTTCACTCGCTCGCCTCGTAACTATCGTTGGATACAGATCTAGGTGTATATCTGTTGATTCTGCCGACGCGTCTTATATCGCACAGGCTATGTAATTTACCTTTGCCGTCGCGTCGTATGATGCCAAGGCTTCCTGTTTTCTGCACTTCCGATTACTGCACTTCCGATTATGCATTTACTTACGCTGTCGCGTCGAACAATGCCAAGGCTCCTGCTTTCTGCAATGTATTTACTTACGCCGTCGCATCGAACGATGCCAAGGCTTCTGCTTTGTTATATATGTAGAATATTTCGTTCAGTTACACACCCTGAACAATAGTATACGCATTTCTTTACGCCGCCGTTGTATAAAGCACAGGCTTCTGCTTATACTACATATATAGCGCATAAATGAGCGTTCAAATGGAGATCAACTCCAAATCACCCATGCGATTCCTTGACCGCTCCTCGTTCAAGATTCTGCTTGACGAATGAAGACCCTATTGGAAAGGCTTCGCTTTTTGGCAAAATGCTCTTTACGTAAAGACTAAGTTAATTACGTATGGCCTGGCTATGGCCAAGGGTTCCTGCAACCTTGATGGATGCAAAGTACGCACAACGGTGCGCATCCATTTCCCCGAATTAAGCGTGGCGATTTCCTACCAAAGAGGGGAGATGCCGCTGAAATGGATAAAAGAAACGCACGCTTTCTCCGTAAAAGAGAGGAAGTGCTGCTGAAATTTCTAAAGAAGCTAAGAATAGCTCAGAAAGAACGTAGCAGGATACTCTGACATATAGCAGAGTGCTACCCAGTTCATGGTTTGCCCTCTACAACGTAGAAGGGTTCGTCGCACCACTGCCGGTAGAGCAGGGGAGGTGCTGACGAAATGGTCGGCAGAAGAGCTGCCGGAACCAATGGAACGGCATAATGATGTCCGTTGATGGAACGATGCCAGATCGGCTCGTATCCTTGTGCCTGCAAGGGCACCTTGCTCGTAAGGGCCGCTGAGCCGGAGTAGAGGTTGCGCCTTGGCTAGGTTTGGACTCGTTGCATAAAAATACGCCGAGTAGCCGATCTATTTAGATCGAGTCATATGCATGTTCATTGAGAACGGTTACACAACCAGACTCGTAAGGGCCGAAGAGCCAGAGTGTGTTGTTTCCACCCAAAGAGGTGTGATGCTCGTGGTGGCCGAAGTGCCAAAGAGCGGTGTTCTGCATGCATATGAATAAGACTTAAGGTCGCACATACCCCGCGGTTGAAGATCGTGTTAGGGGTACCCCCTCAGTAATGACTGTGTTGGGGAAGACTGAATGGGGTCGGGTACATACTCCCGTAGTGCTGAAAGCACGGGCTGCCTAAATGGCATGCAGATTCTGTCCAAGTAATTGTAAGACTGGCAGACCCCTTCAGGAATTATGCTCACTGTGGAATGACAGTGATGGTACAGCCTTGAGTGACATGTATTTTACTTTGGACCTGATAGAGTCCACGATGGCCTCAGTCACTCATGGGTTTTGGGGTCGTGGTTATCCTTAAGATCTAAGGATTGAACCCAACTACTGCAAGTAGAGGATGCATCCGAATATGGGCCTAGTAGGATTCTCCCAGTTGAAACACACTGCCCTACTATGGATAGGGTCAACAGGCCTCTGGGGTATCTAAAATACATAGAATAATCAACCTCCAGAACGTCGCGTTGATGCCCGGACAATAGCTCTACCTGCGTACCAAAGGCGGGAGCGGTTAATTATCAAACAATGCATTAGCTCTAGGTACAACGATGCTTTGAATGTATGAGTGGATGACGTGTTGAGTCAGTCCTGCATAACCTTTGTGAAGGTGTCATGTTCGGTATACTACTGGACCGACTGGGCAAAGACCCGTGTTGTATCCGCACGACTAAGCGAAGCTCGAGGAGTTGTCCTTAGATGCGTGGGATACGGATGTGCCAAGTATGAAGACTTGAGCTAGACATCACTTTGAGACCCGGAAGAGGTCATGGCTAAGTCGTGGAGACTTAAGCGGCTATTCAAATCACAACCCTGAAAAGGCTTGCTCTAAGTCATGAGGACTCGAGCGGATGTTCAACTCATAGCCCTACGGAGGCTCTTGCGATATACGCTAAGTCTTGGAGGCTTGAGCGTCGTTATTGCGTATTGCGACCCTGAGTGGTCATTATCGTACTTGAGTTGAATGGATGTATGACTGCATGCTTACCAGACCATCAGTGGTTCTGACCCCGTTTCATGGGGTTTTCAGGTGTTGTACCTGCGGTGCGATATGCGGAGCAAGGCGGCATCGAGTTCCAGGGTTTCTCTAGACAGAGTTGTACTGCTTCCTTTTATTGAACCTATACTGCTTTTCTAAGCAGTGATGTTGTAATAAACAAGTGGTTTTCGATAAAATGGAACACTTTGGTGGTCAATGAGTTGCTTGGCCACATACCTGCAACGTGCTCGGGGTCTTCTAAAACTGACGACTCATTATCGTCTTATTCCGCTGCTAAAAGCTTTTCTAAGTTCCGCTGCAATGAAAAAAAAAAAGAAATTCATGAAAATTTTAACTTAGCTTCGTTTTGGAAATCCGGGGCGTTACAGAATTGGTATCAGAGCATGAGTCTGAGAAACCTGGTTCAAGATCCGTCATAGTCCCGATATCGCACTGTAAGTATATGTTTTTATACTTTTGTTCTGATCTGGGTGCATCTTTGTATAGATGGCAACTCATGACTCGCGTGGATACTGCTATCGCTGCAAGGTCATGCACGATGAGTGGATATGCCCGTATGAAGTCCAAGACTGCCAATACTGTGGCGAAGATGGGCATTCCGCCAACGAATGCCAAAGGAAATGTACCGCCGATATGGGTCGACGGGCTTCAAAGGGTCTCAGGGATGAGACTTCGCGTGTCAGTGGACCGCATCACTCTAGTGTTGGGAGCAACCATACCCCAACATATTTTGATGAATTACCAAGGCTGAGGGATTTTGATTTGAACTTCCCTGCGGAGGTCTATCACTCGCCAAGCTACCATCCGGCATCACATATGCCGAGCTTAAATGGTAGGAACAAAAGAGGGGATTCTTTCTGTTCGCCAATCATTATTCCAGACTCCCAGAGTCTTGATCTTGCTGACTGGGAAAGTGGACTGGAGTCCCTCATATATCCCCAATATTCGCTTGCTAGTGCGGAAGTGCCGCCCAAGCCAAAGCTAGTAGTGACTGCACCAAGGCCATGTGGCAATAGATGACCTTTTGGAGTTCGTCTTCATCAAAGAAATCCAAGTCTTAAAGAGACTGGTGATGTTTTGGAGTCAGTAGACTCATGTATATAGTTTCTCGACGCCTAAAGTCTGCCAGTGCGGCCTGACGTTTTGTTTAAGGCGATGCTTGTGTAAATGTGATGTATATTAAGTAAATAAAGCTTTTACTTCCTCATATACATCGAGAAACTAAAAACAAGTGCTTGTGTGTGCATAGATAAATGGCTCCTACGACGAGGAGAACCATACCAAGCGAGGAGTCCCATACGCAGGGATTCCTGTTGGAGACACTCAACAACCTGGTTACAACCATCCATGAAACGAGGCCAGAACCAGTCGCACCACGAAATGAGCACCTGGGAGGAGTGACTTATGAGAAGTTCCTCAAGCTTGACCTGCCAGTTTTCATTGGCAGAGCCGATCCTGAGCTCGCGGAGAGTTGGATCGAAGAGACGGAACGTGCCTTCTTAGTACTGGGAGTACCAGAGGAAAAGAAGACCAATTTTGGCACGTATCGGTTGAAAGACAATGCACGTAAGTGGTGGGATACCACTAAACTTATCCAGTTCTCACAAGTCGAAGTCATTCCTTGGACTGACTTTCGGAGGACTTTTATGGATAACTACTTCCCATTGCATTCCAGAAACAAGAAAAAGATGGAGTTTCTGGAGTTGGAACAGGGCGGTATGAGTCTAATGGACTATACCACCAAATTTCAGAATCTAGAGCGCTACTGCTCTCGATTGTTCGAAACAGACCAAGAAAGGGCCGACAAATATGTGAATGGTCTGCGAGAAGGGCTGCGATCTCGAGTGATAACAAGCATGCCTTCGACTTTTCAGGCTGCGGTAGCAGCAGCTTCAAAAATCCAAGAGGACTGGGCACGATCTAAAGTGATTGTAGCAAAGAAGCCCATAGTGAATGGTGGGAATCGTAAAAGGACGTTCCCAAGTGGCCAGGGTTCACGACAACCCTTTCAAAAGAAGAAGTTCCAAGGAGGGAACAACACTCAGCAAGTCGTGAGGCCAAGACAGAACCCAACTCCGAATGGTCAGCAGTCCAACTTCAGCTACCCAAGGTGTCGTATGAACCACCCTGGAAAGCCATATCCTCGTGACATTGGTGGGTGCTTGTATTGTGGCAAGATGGGCCACTTTATAAGGGATTGCGCCAAGAAGGCTGCAGATGAACAGAGGAGTAATGCCGGATCTGCCGGACCCTCTCGACCAGCACCACAACGTTCTCAGTTTCAACGACCTCCACCTAGAATAGAACAAAGGCCTGCTGCAGGTCGTGTATATGCTGTAACGACTGAACAAGTCGAAAATGGTGACCTGATTGAAGGCACCATACCTGTTAATGGACATGCAGCTTACGTCTTGTTTGATTGTGGTGCTACTCATACGTTTATCTCTGACGATTTCACCGAACAACTCCACGCTTCGGTGCAACCGATTGATAAAATGATCGAAGTATATAACCCGTTGGGTTCACGCACCAAATGTATCCGGTGTGTGAAAAATTTGGATATTGAGATAGCAGGGCAACACTTGCCTACTGACGCCGTTCTGATCGATATGATACAGTACGATGTCATTCTGGGAATGAATTGGTTGGCTCAGAATAATGCCAAGATTCTGTGCCGCGAGGGCAGAGTAATTCTATCTCGACCCGGATTGCCTAAGATGGAATACCGGTTATCCAAACCTGTTCCGCAGAAAAGGCTCATATCAGCACTTAAGGTACAAAAATACCTTAGGAAGGGTTGTGTGGCCTTCCTGTTGAGTCTCTCGGTGGAAAAATCCAACGACCAACCCCTTGAGAGTTTGGAAGTGGTACGGGAGTTTCCCAATGTATTTCCTGAGGAATTGCCAGGACTTCCGCCACTTCGTGAGGTTGAATTTGGAATTCAATCCTTACCTGGAACAGCGCCGATATCCAAAGCCCCGTATCGAATGGCGCCAGCTGAACTCAGTGAGTTAAAGTGTCAGTTGGAAGAACTGATGGAACAAGGGTTCATCCGTCCTAGTGTGTCACCGTGGGGAGCCCCAGTGCTGTTTGTAAAGAAGAAGGATGGATCCCTTCGGTTATGCATCGATTATCGGATGCTTAACCAGGCAACTGTTAAAAATAAGTACCCGTTGCCTCGAATTGAGGACTTATTCGATCAGCTCAGAACAGCGAGGGTGTTCTCCAAGATCGACCTCAGGTCAGGATACCATCAACTCAGAGTAAAGGAAGAGGATATACCTAAGACCGCCTTCAGAACGAGATATGGCCATTATGAGTTCGTAGTAATGCCCTTCGGACTCACTAATGCGCCTGCTGCCTTTATGGATCTAATGAACCGGATATTCAGACCATATTTGGATAGCTTTGTCATCGTCTTTATTGATGACATTCTCGTATATTCTGAGAACAAGGAACAACACATGGAGCACTTGAAAATCGTCTTGAAAACCCTTCAAGATAACCAACTCTATGCTAAGTTTTCAAAATGTGAATTCTGGCTAGACAAAGTGATGTTCCTTGGTCATGTGATCTCAAAAGATGGAATCGCAGTGGATCCTGCGAAGGTGGAAGCTGTGATGGACTGGAAGCAGCCAGAAATTTCACTGAGGTTCGTAGCTTCCTTGGACTTGCCGGATATTATCGGAAGTTCATACAAGACTTCTCCCGAATCGCCGTACCGATGACGAAATTGCTGAAAAAGGGAGTCAAGTTTGAATGGACTGACCAATGTAAGGAGTGCTTTGAGGTTCTCAAACAGAGGCTTACCACTGCCCCTGTCCTTACCTTACCTTCTGGTCAGGGAGGCTTCGTGGCATATACCGATGCCTCAGGAACAGGTCTGGGTTGTGTGTTGATGCAGCATGGCAAAGTAATCGCCTATGCGTCACGACAGTTGAGAGTCCATGAGAAAAATTATCCAACCCACGATCTTGAGCTTGCCGCGGTAGTCTTCGCACTTAAAATTTGGCGACACTACCTTTATGGAGAGAAATTTGAGGTCATGTCGGACCATAAAAGCCTAAAATACCTCTTTTCTCAAAAAGAACTCAATATGCGGCAACGGCGATGGCTGGAATTCCTCAAAGACTATGAATTCACGCTTTCCTATCACCCTGGAAAGGCGAATGTTGTAGCAGATGCCCTTAGTCGCAAGACTGTTGGCACTCTGGCCAGCCTAACCGGACAATGGAAGTTGATGGAGGATTTCGTCAAGTGGAAGCCATTTTTGGCTGATTCTGACAGAATCCAAATGTCATGTTTGACGATCCACATTGAGTTCCTCGATCGCATCGTAGCCGAACAGTTCAAGGATCCCCAGTACTTGGAATTGAAAGCTCGTGCTGAAAAAGATGATACTCTCTTCCATTTGAAAGGAGATGGAGGAATATGGATGGAAGAAAGGATTTGGGTTCCAAATAACCCTGAGCTAAGACAGGAAGTACTCCAGGAGGCTCATAATAGCAAGTACACCATTCACCCTGGAGGTACGAAGATGTTTCGAGATTTACAGAGAAAGTACTGGTGGAGGGGTATGAAACGTGATGTTTTGTCTCGAAGTGTTTGATCTGCCAGCAAGTTAAGATCGAACATCAGCGCCCTGGTGGAAAGATGCAACGGATCGAGATTCCAGAATGGAAATGGGAAGGCATTACGATGGATTTCATCATTGGATTGCCTCGATGCAAGAGACAACATGACTCAATATGGGTGATCGTGGACAGACTCACCAAGTCTGCTCATTTTCTGCCAATCAACACTCGATACTCAACTGAACGATTGGCAGAGATCTACATTCGGGAAATCGTTAGACTCCATGGAGTGCCGATTTCGATCATATCTGATCGTGACCCGAAGTTCACCTCTCACTTTTGGGAGCAGCTTCAGAGAGCACTGGGGACGAAACTCAAGTTCAGTACAGCATTCCATCCCCAAACAGATGGGCAATCAGAACGAACCATACAGACTCTTGAAGATATGCTAAGAGCCTGTATGCTGGAATGGAAAGGTGATTGGGATTCCCACCTAGCGTTGGCCGAATTTGCTTATAATAATAGCCACCACGCTAGCATTGGGATGGCGCCGTATGAAGCCTTGTATGGACGACCCTGTAGATCACCAATCCATTGGGGTGAAGTGGGTGAGCGAACCTTGGACTCACCCATTGTGTTGCAGCATTACACTGAGCAGGTCCACATGATCAGAAAGAAGCTACTGACTGCTCAGAGTCGACAGAAGAGCTACGCCGATCAGCGGCGTAGGGAACTCACTTTTGCGGTTGGAGATAAGGTTTTTATAAAGGTCTCTCCAACCAAGAGTGTGTTTCGTTTTGGAAAGAAGGGGAAGCTCAGCCCCAGATTCGTTGGTCCCTTCGAAGTTTTGAGCTGGATCGGAGAGACTGCCTACCGAGTAGCATTGCCACCACAATACGCGCAAATACATGATGTATTTCACGTATCAATGCTTAGAAAGTACGTTCATGATCCTTCTCACGTCATTCAACATGAAGACATTGACATCCGAGAAGATATGACGGTAGAAGAAAGGTCAGTGGAGATCATGGACCGACGGGAGCAAGTGCTAAGAACGAAGGTCATTCCACTTGTTAAAGTGAGGTGGCAGCATCATGGAATCGATGATTGCACTTGGGAGCCCGAATCGGATATGCGGGATAAATATCCTGAACTCTTCACCGTGTACTCTTAGCTGAATTTCGCGGACGAAATTCCTTTAAGGGGGTAATGATGTAAGACCCGCAATTTTTCAGAAAATATCTGAATAAAATTCATGAGGCATTTACCGGTAAAAATAGCATTTCTTCTCAGAATGCGAAACGAATCAATTCCTGCGAGCCAGTTATACTTAGGATATTCGTCGAATTGCGAATATATGCTCAAACACTCTGGAAGCCATAAACTTCCTAACTAAACGAAATCAATAGATTCGTACGAGCCAACTTTCTTAGTTACGTCAATACGAAGAAAATGGTGTACTCAGAATTTTTCAGAAAAAAATCGCCGGAAACCCGAAATTCTTGCGGGACCCACAGAAATATTGGTGGGACCCACAGAAATATTCCTCAGAAAATATCTTGTGGGACCCACAAAATATCCTATGAAAATATCTTGTGGGCCCCACCTCAAAAGGAACCTCCAGGAATTTAAAAGAAGCCAAGGGGTAAAAGGGGCATGGAAAAACCCAAGAGGAGGTGGGCTTGGGCTATAAATAGCCCTCCCCACTCTCTCTCTTCTCATAATTTCGACCCCGCCTCTCTCTCTTGCCTTCTCTCTCTCTCCTAAACCTCCCCTACCTAGCCTAGCCCACCTGAGCCCACCTGACCTGGTCTGAGCCTGCCTGACTTAGCCTGAGCCTGCCTGACCTGGTCCTAACCCACCTGACCTGGGTCTGAACCCACTTGACCTGGTCCAAACCCAGTTGACTTGACTTGAACCTAGTTGGGTTTAAAGTCAAAGTCAAAGTCCTTTTTGGTCCAGATTCCGGTTTGGGTTTCTGAACCCAGACTTAGCCTACTTGAGCTGAGTTCGAACCTGCTGAACCCAGTTGACTTGGATCGAACCCTGTTTGGTTCAAACCACTTAGGTTGAGTAGCTTGACCTGCTCTACCTCTTTCTCAACTAAGTCAGCTTCATCTGACTTAGTCTGACCTCTCGAAGGAAGGCTCGAAGCCAAAGAAGCAACCCGGAGCCGTTTCTTCCACGATTTGAAGTAAGTTCGCTTCGTTGATCCATCGCTCTCAAGTATTTGATTGTTTGTATATAGAATATACTTTCTGAAGTAGTATCTTGCTTTAGTTCTTGGTTGAGCCCTCTAGGACGCTTCGGTGTTCACGCGCTCACCTCGTAACTATCGTCGGATATATATGTTCGAATGCATAGTATATGCGTTCTTCAAAAATAGTATCTCACCCTAGTTCTTGGTTGAGCCCTCTAGGACACTTCGGTGTTCACTCGCTCGCCTCGTAACTATCGTTGGATACAGATCTAGGTGTATATCTGCTGATTCTGCCGACGCGTCTTATATCGCACAGGCTATGTAATTTACCTTTGCCGTCGCGTCGTATGATGCCAAGGCTCCCTGTTTTCTGCACTTCCGATTACTGCACTTCCGATTATGCATTTACTTACGCCGTCGCGTCGAACGATGCCAAGGCTCCTGCTTTCTGCAATGTATTTACTTACGTCGTCGTGTCGAACGATGCCAAGGCTTCTGCTTTGTTATATATGTAGAATATTTCGTTCAGTTACACACCCTGAACAATAGTATATGCATTTCTTTACGCCGCCGCTGTATAAAGCACAGGGTTCTGCTTATACTACATATATAGCGCATAAATGAGCGTTCAAATGGAGATCAACTCCAAA
Organism: Nuphar pumila; assembly: GCF_984573655.1. Classification (NCBI taxonomy): domain Eukaryota; kingdom Viridiplantae; phylum Streptophyta; class Magnoliopsida; order Nymphaeales; family Nymphaeaceae; genus Nuphar; species Nuphar pumila. Next base: position 132,737,529 of record NC_143249.1, read on the forward strand.
TCGCCTATGCGATTCCTTGACCGCTCCTCGTTCAAGATTCTGCTTGACGAATGAAGCCCCTATTGGAAAGGCTTCGCTTTTTGGCAAAATGCTCTTTACGTAAAGACTAAGTTAATTACGTATGGCCTGGCTATGGCCAAGGGTTCCTGCAACCTTGATGGATGCAAAGTATGCACAACGGTGCGCATCCATTTCCCTGAATTAAGCGTGGCGATTTCCTACCAAAGAGGGGAGATGCCGCTGAAATGGATAAAAGAAACGCACGCTTTCTCCGTAAAAGAGAGGAAGTGCTGCTGAAATTTCTAAAGAAGCTAAGAATAGCTTAGAAAGAACGTAGCAGGATACTCTGACATATAGCAGAGTGCTACCCAGTTCATGGTTTGCCCTCTACAACGTAGAAGGGTTCGTCGCACCACTGCCGGTAGAGCAGGGGAGGTGCTGACGAAATGGTCGGCAGAAGAGCTGCCGGAACCAATGGAACGGCATAATGATGTCCGTTGATGGAACGATGCCAGATCGGCTCGTATCCTTGTGCCTGCAAGGGCACCTTGCTCGTAAGGGCCGCTGAGCCGGAGTAGAGGTTGCGCCTTGGCTAGGTTTGGACTCGTTGCGTAAAAATACGCCGAGTAGCCGATCTATTTAGATCGAGTCATATGCATGCTCATTAAGAACGGTTACACAACCAGACTCGTAAGGGCCGAAGAGCCAGAGTGTGTTGTTTCCACCCAAAGAGGTGTGATGCTCGTGGTGGCCGAAGTGCTAAAGAGCGGTGTTCTGCATGCATATGAATAAGACTTAAGGTCGCACATACCCCGCGGTTGAAGATCGTGTTAGGGGTACCCCCTCAGTAATGACTGTGTTGGGGAAGACTGAATGGGGTCGGGTACATACTCCCGTAGTGCTGAAAGCACGGGCTGCCTAAATGGCATGCAGATTCTGTCCAAGTAATTGTAAGACTGGCAGACCCCTTCAAGAATTATGCTCACTGTGGAATGACAGTGATGGTACAGCCTTGAGTGACATGTATTTTACTTTGGACCTGATAGAGTCCACGATGGCCTCAGTCACTCATGGGTTTTGGGGTCGTGGTTATCCTTAAGATCTAAGGATTGAACCCAACTACTGCAAGTAGAGGATGCATCCGAATATGGGCCTAGTAGGATTCTCCCAGTTGAAACACACTGCCCTACTATGGATAGGGTCAACAGGCCTCTGGGGTATCTAAAATACATAGAATAATCAACCCCCAGAACGTCGCGTTGATGCCCGGACAATAGCTCTACCTGCGTACCAAAGGCGGGAGCGGTTAATTATCAAACAATGCATTAGCTCTAGTTACAGCGATGCTTTGAATGTATGAGTGGATGACGTGTTGAGTCAGTCCTGCATAACCTTTGTGAAGGTGTCATGTTCGGTATACTACTGGACCGACTGGGCAAAGACCCGTGTTGTATCCGCACGACTAAGCGAAGCTCGAGGAGTTGTCCTTAGATGCGTGGGATACGGATGTGCCAAGTATGAAGACTTGAGCTAGACATCACTTTGAGACCCGGAAGAGGTCATGGCTAAGTCGTGGAGACTTAAGCGGCTATTCAAATCACAGCCCTGAAAAGGCTTGCTCTAAGTCATGAGGACTCGAGCGGATGTTCAACTCATAGCCCTACGGAGGCTCTTGCGATATACGCTAAGTCTTGGAGGCTTGAGCGTCGTTATTGCGTATTGCGACCCTGAGTGGTCATTATCGTACTTGAGTTGAATGGATGTATGACTGCATGCTTACCAGACCATCAGTGGTTCTGACCCCGTTTCATGGGGTTTTCAGGTGTTGTACCTGCGGTGCGATATGCGGAGCAAGGCGGCATCGAGTTCCAGGGTTTCTCTAGACAGAGTTGTACTGCTTCCTTTTATTGAACCTATACTGTTTTTCTAAGCAGTGATGTTGTAATAAACAAGTGGTTTTCGATAAAATGGAACACTTTGGTGGTCAATGAGTTGCTTGGCCACATACCTGCAACGTGCTCGGGGTCTTCTAAAACTGACGACTCATTATCGTCTTATTCCGCTGCTAAAAGCTTTTCTAAGTTCCGCTGCAATGAAAAAAAAAAAGAAATTCATGAAAATTTTAACTTAGCTTCGTTTTGGAAATCCGGGGCGTTACATCACCAATTTCAAAAGTTACTTAGTCTCAGCAATGAGGCACCCAAAATCAAACCCCTTTTCAAGCTTTAGGGACCCCAATTTCATCCCTTTGCAAAACCCCTATCGGATTCATTGTGCGGAAGTTCGAAGGTTCCATCATGGGTTTTTCTTTCGAGAATCCCATTATTTCATTTTCCGGTCAGGTTAAGGGTTAAACCTGAGCCTCATTTTGATGAGGTATTTCATTCTCAGTCAGGTTAAGGGTTAAACCTGAGCCTCATTTTGATGAGGTATTTCATTCTCGGTCAGGTTAAGGGTTAAACCTGAGCCTCATTCTGATGAGGTATTTCATTTCCCGGTCAGGTTAATGGTTAAACCTGAGCTTTGTTTCTATGCGAGGTATTTCCCGTCCCATCTAGGTTAAGGGCAAAACCTGAATCTCACTTCTCTGAAGTAAATTTTTCTTCTTCATTCTCCATTTCATATCTACCATTTTCATCAGGGCTAATATCTTCATATATCCAGTCAGATCCTTCTAACTGGGGCATTTTTATAGCTCAAATTTGGTGTGTTTTTCTTTGCCACTAAGCTTATCTTAAAGTCGGCTTAGTAGCAAAGAGGGGCATCTGTAAACACCCCAAATTTTCCGCATCCATTCTTAAACAACTCTCCTCGTGCAGTGCCAACCATGTTAGGTCAGTGTAGGAGTCAAACCCCGAGTTAATTTCAGAAAATCACCATTTACCAACTTTCATTAGGAAAAATACCATTTTACCTTTAGGTCATCCTTGACCCCAGTCAGTAGGAGTCAACCCAGCTCATTGGTCAGTTCAAAACAGTTAAAATATTAGTCATTTCAAGCTCATCTGAGCTCACAGTGAAAAGGCCATTTTTATTTCTGACAATTCCTGCCAAAATGGGATCATTTCTTCAGAAATGAACTCATTTCTCACTCAAATCCAAGCCAATTGTCTCTGAGTTAGTCATTCACAGTCAGTCATGTTTCCCCTGAGTCTAGCCTGAGCTTACCAGGAGTTCAAGCGCTCCAGTTCCAGTTCAAAACCATTTCCAAGTGTCTAAGAGCCCATTTTAGCTCTTTCAACTGAAATTGAGCTGAGTTCAATCAGTTGAGCTAGTGTTTGAGCTTTGATTTTAGTTCATGTCAGTATTATTGATCTTTGTATCAGCTCAAACCCAGCTCAGATTTGTAATTCACTTCACTCCAATGACCATTCCGTACCATTTCTCTAAAAATGGCAGTTTTCTTGAAAATTTAGCCAGAAAGGTCAGTTGAGTCAGTGTCTGGTCAGTTCATTTGAGTTATGAAACTCTAAAACCCAGCTCAATCCAACTCATTTTAGTTTAATTCAGCTTAGACCCTAATTTCCAGTGTCGTTCTAGCTCGATAGGGACTGAAAACCATTTCTTCAACCATTTTGCAAATTTTTTCAATTTTAAGGCTTTTTAAACTGGTAGAGCTGCAAATCGGGGTCTAAAATCCAAAATTCTTCATTCAAGGTCTGCATTTTCGATAGCATTTCATGTCATTTCTCAGCATTTCATAACATTTCATTCCATTTTCGAAGTCCAGAACTCCCGTTTTATAAATTTCAATCAAGATTGAGTTTTGAAAGTTTTCAGAAATCAATTTCAAACCCTGGGCTTCCAAAATTGACATTTTTACCCCTAGGAGTCTAAATTTGGAAATATTCTCTCGAGAAAAACAATCTGGATTTCTTTTAAACTCAAATTTTCAAATTCTATACTGGATTTACTTCGCAACGGGGTATTGAACTTCAAATTCTGAGTTCTTTTCAAAAACTGCCAAAAATAGCACGTTTCGTTTAGAGATTTTTCTGAAAAGACTATTTTACCCCTTGTTGGTCTTTTGGAATGCATATTTTTAAAATAATATTTTCAATGAAAAATTGGGAAAATCGTCAACCAAAGATATAAAAACCGACTATCCACCGAAGTGGCGAGTACGGGTCGAATCCACAGGAAACAGGATACTTCTGAATTACTTCTAAAATAACACTTTATTAATATAACAAAGTTTACAATCTATGTCAATATTACAAGTTAAATGAAATAACACTCTAACTATGAAAATAAACTAAAATATGAGGCTAAGTCTTGTGCAGATCTCTAGGGGCAAAACTATTTTTTCACCGCATGTGCAGTTGCACGTCATAATTGAATTACACCTCTGAACCTGTTCTAACTTATCAACCTACACAATGAAAACACAAAGTTAGTACACAAATAATATTTAAATCTAAATTACATCTATAACTAATTCTAAACTATTTCTGAAATTAAACTACAGTTAATTAACTAAAGAAAACTAAAGTTAAACTGTCTAATTGAACTAACTAAGCAAAACAATTCTAATTACTCTAAATACTGTTAATTTACTAAATACAAGACTAGAAAACACTAAAACTACATGAAATTAAACAAAAGACTAAATGACTATTCTGTCCCTAAAGAATGCAAAAGTAGACTCTAACAGCTTTTCGCAAAACACAGTTTTGAGGGGTCAAACGAAATCCAAAATTCCTGAAACTACTTCTATAATGTAAAAGACAGATTCAAGAATCTGACACATTTTACAGATTTGAAAAATACATTCTGGATCTCCACATCTAAGCGTTTCAAAATCAGGATAATCTGGGAAATCGCAGGACCCGAAATTTGAAAACCCGAAAAAGCTGTTTTCATAAAACGCTTAAAAACCAGACCAAATCAACTTGGATTGAGCTGAAATTTGGTTTGCAGACAGTTGACATGCAGATGTGGAAGATAGAAAAATAAGTTTTAGAAAACTCAATAAAAATCCACATGAAATGATGAGTGCACGACAGGATAAAAATCAGGGTTTTGGTTCAGTGCACTATTCATTGAATTAAATCCACTAATGCATTTACACATTAAATAATACTGCAAAACAGTCCTAAGCTATTCTAAACTACTGCTAAACTACAGCAAGGACAACAATTAAGATAATTATCTAAAATTTAAGAAATAAGTTAAACAAATTAAGATTAGTTCTAATCTACACCACTAGTTAACTCTAATCTAACCTAAACTCACTACTTAACTAACTAACCTATTGTTACCTCTAACACTTAATTAAAACAAGTATTATCCTAATACTATGACTAGGGTTAGCCACTAACTACTTTAACTAACTATCTAAGGTTAGTCTAACGAGGACTATGGTACGGTTAGTGTTAGATACCTAGGGTTAATTACCTACTAAGGTTACTAATTCACTATGGTTAGATATGGGCGGTTATGATTAACTAACTAAAACTAAGGACTCACTATAGTTAGTTGACTCAAGTTAGACTACTAAAACCACTAAAATTAATTAATTACTAGGGTCGACTAGTTTTAGTTTCTAACTAAGGTTAGTTTGGGGTAAACTATATTAATCAACTAGTTAACTAGGGTTAGGTACGGGTTCACTAACTAGGTTAGCTACTAACTATGGTTAGTTAGGGTAATTAACTACCTACGGTTAACACCTAGAGTTAGGCTAGAGTTAACTATAACTAATAACTAACTGGGGTTAGCTAATTGCCTAGGGTTAATCGACTAACTAACTAATGGCTGGGTTAACTAACTAAGATGGCTAGGGTTTAACTATGTTTGGTAAGGGTCAGTTAAGGTTAGTAGGGATAACTAAGGGGAACTACTAACTACGGTTAGACCCTATAGTTAAACAATAACTAGAGTTAGTAGGGGGCGGTTTTAAGAGATGGGGCTTTAAACTACACGCCACCCCATAAGGGACTAACTAGACTATCTAAAATTACTAACTATATTAAAGATCTAACACTAATATCTCCTTACTAAAATCGACCTTACAAGAATTAACAATAAAACCTAATGTAATTAATTTAGACACTAACTAGAATGGAAACTAGCACTAATGACAATACACCTAGCTAATGGACTTTCCTAAAAACATATCAAACGATTTTTACTAGACCTAATCTAAGACAATAATGACTAACTTAATTAGTACTAAATCAATGTTAATTCCTAAATAAGAAAACGTTAAAGAGGGCTAATGAATATGAATCCACGAATTTGGTAATGGACTTACTCTCCTTTTCTAGCTTTAAAAACACATTAGGAAAGTTATTTATTTCAAAAACCGTCCAACCCCTTGGCCATACGTTTTTCTCATTTTGCATTAAATGTAAGAGAACCATTTTTCAAATCTTTCCAAAAACACATTACACGATTTTGGCTGATCTTAAAGAAGAATATAGCATTTAAATTCTGGCCAAAATCGTGTAAGACAATTTTAGGAACTGTTTTGAAAGTCAAAGGAAATTTACCACATTTAAAACCAAAACTCATAGGCAAATTGGCTGGACCAAATTTATTAAAGCTTTCCTAAATTGAAATCCACGACTTTAGAGAGGATAAGATCCTTACCAAAAACGTCTTCTAAACTAAAAGACCACTTTGCCCCTTATCTATACTCTACCCTAATGAAATACCTAATCTATTCTAATATTAACCTCTCTAAGTTAGACTACATCAACATAATTCAAAGGGTAAGCAAGACTAATGAAAAATGAAAATGCACATCTATCTATTTAAGCTTCTACACGAAAATTAGAAAAAATTAAGTTAAGACTAATTTAATTAAAACGACATTCAAGAAAGTAAAATTGCTAATTAACCTAAGAATACATCTAATCTACATGCATCTAATGTTATCTACCTAATGTAACAAGGCACAAATTACTTAAACATCTAATTAATCATAACACTAAATCAATTCTACAATATGATAATGAAAAATATTAATTAAGACTAATTTAACCAAAACAAAATTCATGAGAATAAAAATACTATTTAACCTATGATTAACTATACTATCTAACACATCAATCATTGACAAATATACAATCTACAGGAATCTAAACTAAAAACGCCTAGCACAAGACATTACATGAAATTTATACTAAACTACAAATTAAATTAAAAACAACTACTACCATATATCTAAGCAAACAGCTAACTACATTACACTACTACATGCTGATGAATTTTAAGTTTAAACTATGAATCACAAGTTATTAATCTACCTAACATGCTGTAAGAAAAACAGAAAAACGCTGAAACAATTATTCCCACGACACTCGACTAATCTCAAAACGCCAAAATGTATTTACTCTAAACGAAATATGATACATCATGAAAATTACCTTACAACGACACAACAACCCAAATGACTAAAACTAAAATACGAAATTCAAATCCTACACAACACGCTACCACTAAAATCAGACTAATGGAAACTAAAATCTAATTTAGACGCACATAAGAAATATTGATCTTCAACAACACTCAAAGGATTAAAATGAAAACTAAATCTAACTAAAGATTAAGACACCTAGTTGAACCAATATACTGGACAAGAATCACTGAATAGGAATACTATAACTGGACGACACTTAGAGACATCAAACATAAACTCGAAAATTTGTTTTTCTCAAAATCTAAAAAAAATGCATAGAATAAAGAAATAAGATCTATACCCTAAGGTGTTGGTCTTAAGCACCACACAGCCATACTAAGGCTG